>NC_065905.1:8750000-10000000 GCF_905147045.1 Nymphalis io
TGTGAATCTTAACCGATGATCGTGGGTTCAAACCCGGGCAAGCACCACTAAATTTTCATGTGCTTAATTTGTGATTATAATTCATCTCGTGCTATACGGTGAAGGAAAACATCGTGAGGAAACCTGCATGTGTCTAATTTCACTGAAGTTCTGCCACATGTGAATTCTACCAACCCGCATTGGAGCAGCGTGGTGGAATAAGCTCCCTTTGGACCTTTAGCCCAGCAGTGGGACATTCACAGGCTGTTACGGTAATATATATTAAGACGTTATTAACGTAGATGTTGATAATTTATGAATAGTTAAGTAAATCCAGCGATATTCTCTAAACAATATAACAGAGCAATCAGCTATCTTGTAGTTTATGTACGTCTAGGAATGTGTATGCAGCTATTACTGCACTTGTTTGAAATTGGATTGATATTACGTAATAAAAATTAAATCCCTGAAGGTATGGAGCTTATTCCACCACGTTGCTCTAATGCGATTGTGATTTGGTTTGATACCCATGTCATAAGGGAATTGATAAATGGCCATTTAGTGGTGGCCACCATGTTGGACTAAAAATGACAGCATTTAGATAGTTTTATACATTTATAAAAACTTATCATTTATAAGCTTAATATTGATTCTGTGCGTTATGTCATCTTTTGTTTTGTATATTTAATTTTTTTTTTAATATTACTTACTTCATCTCTTTGGAGCAGATTAGCACCGATAAGTACTAAAATATTGTTTTCTCCAATAATTTTCTTATTTTTGATAGAAATGTTTGATGGCAATTCGATAAGATCCTCACACAAAACAGACAATTCAGCTTGTAGCAAAGGTAGGTCACCTAAGACGTCTGCTACTTTATCTAGTATAGGTTCAAATCCAGCAGTTTTATATTCATCGTCAACGATTTCAATGCTTTTAAATTTGTAAATTTGCCTATTTTCAAGAATGAGCTGAACATTGCTTCGGAGAATATCTTCAATCTAGAAATGATTTGGTTTTATTTTGTTATACATTATTTGCTATGTTTAATTTGACAAAAGAATACTTAAATAAAAAAAGTGCGAGTAACGACTAATTTTAAAATATTTGTAATTAAAAATGTTTACCCTTGTACCTTCATCTTAGACTTTCCAAAGTTAGGGATGAATATGTTTTTTTCTAAAACTGGTACGCCAAGGGGAACCCTTCTTGAAATTGGTGTGGCGTGTAAACCTCGAATTTCTACACCACCGGCTCTGGCGAATAAGAAAAGAAATTAAATTAATCCCACGATAATAATATAACATTGTAGTATTTAAAAAGAATCAAAAGTAATCTGTATATAATTTATATTATTTTTTTCATTTAAGTAAGGACTTTGCAAGCTTACCTGATAACGTCAATAGTAGGATTAACCCTAATCTCAAACGCTTGAGTCTTAGAATTAGGGTTCATTTTCGATATAGCGTCATAGTGCATATTAACGTCAATACATAGTTTATCAATTCTGGTAGGCACGAAAAGTCCTCGGGTATCATTACCAATGATCTTCATCTGCATCATACAGTCCAAAAATGTGACCCAGTTGTTGACCCAGGCCAGGCAACCACGGGTGCCCTCCACGTTACTGTTGATTACACCTCGGAAGTAGCCGCTGTAATTAAAATGAGCTTTAATTACTGCATAATCCAAACTCAAATGAGCATATTGCGTTTTTCTTTATGAATATATTTTAACATAGCCTTTGTTATTTCTTCAATTAACTGGATATTTTGAAATAGCAATCTTGTTCGCAAAATACGTCTACTAAGATAAGACTATGAAATACTACATTTTATTTTGCAGATAGGTATTTTTAGTATAAATGAGTTTTCATAAATATGTTTGTGATGCTAGTTCGTGACTGACTTTGGATAACTATACTAAAATTTATGGAAAATCATATATAAGCCCACTGTATGAAATTTATCAATTTTTCGTCAAATTTTATAAACAAAATGTATTTATTTCAGCCAAGTGATGATATGACTAACATAGTAAATAAGAACTTTTTATTTGAATTTTATCTGTATACCTATACTGGTAGCCTCTAAGACGTAACTCCTTGTAGAAGTCCTTTGTGAGTAGATGTTTAACATTGGGTCCTGTGGATTCAGGCTCAACTGGAAGCACACGGTAATCCTGTCCAACGTTCTTCTTTGCGTAAATAGTTCCAGTGACAATGGATGCTCCGCTTTCAAAGATCTGTTCGATTTTATTATTGAATTTATTTAACAATACTATAAAGTTAAATGAAAATTTCAATATTTATATTTTATTTTAAAATTTATAACATACTCATTACAAAATAAAATAAATAAATGTGAATTTGACAGCAGTTAAGAAGCTTTGGCTTGAGGGATTTTGCTTTTCTGCATAGGCTTTACTTTTCGATCTTGCTCAATTCAATTCTGATATTTTCGGTGCTCTCTCTGTTTTATTAAGTATTTATTTCACGCTGGTCACCACCACGATAAGAATGCAAAAATTTGAAAAATGTACACAACTGTTGCACAAAAGGCCGGCTACTTACGTCCTCGTCCGAATGTGACAATTGTCAACTTGCAAGACGAGAGCATTTACTCCCATTTTTTGACAAGTACAGCGTGCATGACAACCAAAACTAATTGTGGGTTGTTACATAGAATAATTGATTGAAGCCGATATAACGTAAACTAAAATTTTAAGGTATCGAACAATGTAAGATATATGTATGAGTATGTTTAACGTAAAAATTACCAAATTCAATTGGTAAGAAATAGAAACTATTAAATTTCTTGCCGTCGTAAAGAAATTTAACAGTACAGGACGGTGTTATTTTACACTCATGTGAACTTGTTTGTTTTTTAAAGTCAAGAAAAAGCTTTTACTTTAATTCTGCAAATTTTCTACTATTACCTAATGCAGTACGTGCAATGACAAAAAACGTGCCCTCTATTATCTATCCGGTATTAACTATATAGAACTCACTATTTAGATAAACTTAACATATGCTAACCTCAAATTGTCCACTTCCTCTATGAACCACAACAATGAACTCTAAACTTCCTTGTTTAGGGATGTGAGTAGCTCTTTGGAATCGTACGTTCTCGAACACCACGGAAACTTCTATGAACAGCTCTCCCATTATCATTGCAAGGCTTTCCCACGCCATCAATAGGTAACCGGTTGCAGGATACAGGTTGCGACCTTGGATGGAAATTTAAATACACAGGATTATATGAGGATAAGAACAAACGTTCAATAAATGTTTTTTTTACAGGAATGACTGATATATTACAAAAAAAATATAAATCAATTGGACACAATTGTTTTATACTATCATAAGTTTATATAACGTATGAAGTGTATCTTCACTTTTTATTATGTCATGTTATGGAAATTTTTATGATGATCAGTTGAGTAGTTAAGACGTTAAGATGTTACAAATATACTAACACATAAACAAACAAACAAACTCACTTTCGCATTTATAATGTGAATAAAGATTGTATGAAAGCTATAAAAAAATCTCACAAAAAAGGTCAGGGTATTCTGTTTTCCGAGCCGATGGTAGCTTTTAATTTGAAAATCATTAAGTAGGTATAAAGGGTTCTATATTTAATAAAAGACCGAGTGTGAGTTTCATATAATAAATCTTTGTATTATTACTTTTTTCATACATAATACCATCAGCCGATAGCAAATAGTCACCATCGCTCATAAACATTGTCGCTTTATGAAATGTCAACCATTCCTTCGTCAATGCGACACCAACCTTGAGAACTAAGATGTTGTTACTCTTGTACTTGTCACTCTTCCTTCAAACCGGAGCACAACAATATTTAGTATTGCTGTTTGGCGATAGAATATGTATGAATTGAATAGAATGTGAGTGGGTGGTTACATACATACAGACAAAACAAGCTTGCACCTTCGAGTGAATCATATAGAAACCTTTATTAATGTTTTGTGTTACTTGTGGCGGTTTAAATAGTGAGTGAGCCAATGTAATTATACACACACGGGACACCTTTGTTCCAATAATTGGTGGCGAATCGATAGTCTGAGGAATGATTCACAGTAACAGTGCCAATGTCTCCCGTGAAGGTTCCCTTCGCCTACAGACATTGGCATCACTAATTATCAGATGGCTCTTCTTACAATATGAAAATAACCTTACCATCAATAACGTGACCGACCATGAACTCGCTCATTTCATCTGTAATGGACATGACCACCGCCCTCTCACTTAAAGTCATCATAACTTTGCCTCCGTAGTATGTTACGTACCTACAGTAAATGCGAAACAAAGAGAAGTGTTAGAAAATATTTCTGTCTTTTTGATATGAAATTTAAAATTTTAACGATACATGTATTTGAACTCACCAATCTTCAGTGTGTTTCCACTCAACCAAGTGTGAAAGCATCGGAGTTCCTTGCGACACAGGAAAATTAATGGTCGGGTAAATATTGGCGAGGTGCGGGTTCAATCCGACTTCGTAACACCTGTAAATATGGCACTTTTTACTTCGGCTCTTATACTTAAAAAAAAATTGAAAATCGTATAACTTTATTAATACTTTTGTGGTGAATGATCCAATAATAACGAAATATGCCGTACTGACAGTGACACTATAAGAGACATTAGCATTGATATTTTGCGTTACTTATTGTATCTATTGTAGCTTTTTTTCAGGTAGGCCTCTATATGTCCTAATATTCATAATATTAATTAAAAGATTCATACAGGAAATTTAAGCACTTACTTGCCCAGGGCCGTGAATAAAGCTTGTACGTTGTCTGGGTCATTTCTCTCAGTAAGTGAAATATTAATGTTATCCTTCTTGAGATATCTACGTAAATTTTCCTGCAGGAGGCAATCTAGCGCAATCTCTATAATAATCGCATTGTCAGCAATTAGGCAAGCCGTCTCCTCAAACAGCACTGGATTCTATTGAAAAGATATATGTTTAGCACAATTAGTTGTATAGTATTCTACAATAATTTAAGATTTCATATAATACTATATAAAGTGATTTTCGTTCGACGCGAGTCGCAACTGTTGTACAAAAAGTAGTATTAAGAGAAAGGGAGAGAAAGAAAAGTAAGGGTTCATTGAAATCTTAGGAGTATAAGAGTAACTACATATTACAGTGTAAAAACAGGTGCACTCAAAATTTCCTCATTTTTATAATCTTAAGAAAAGGCCAATCCGACACTATCGGAAAGAGTTCCGGTGCCCAAAGTAGGCTTTCAATGGCACGGGAGTCTAAACACTGCTAAATTTCAGATTGCAGGCTACTAATAACAGGTTTTGGACAAAACACGAGTAACGAACGAACCTCGGGATCTGTATTCTTATAAGCTAGAAAACTATAACTATAACCAGACCAACGGAGCACTCAAAACTATTAAAGGATGATAAATGCCAACTGTAGATAAAAACTTACAAGAAAATTATTAGTGATGTATTCAGCTGAAGACATCTCAGCTTTGGGACCTTTCCACAAATCCTGCTGAATAGAAGTGGAAAGCCAGCGCCCTGAACGTAGTTTTGGTGTTGGAATCACTACCTTTAAATATTTTAGAAGTGTTGACCCTGTTTAAAAATTTAAAGTTCAGTTTTGAAGGTTTAATGCGCTTGTTCAGGTTTTTTACTTGTTTAATTTTATTAAAAAAATTACTGACTGGTATTAACTACGTTAAATAAAACATTTTGTCAACTAGTAAAACTAATAAATAAAATTAAACTTACCGGTTTCAGCGATGTATCGCGAATGGTAGGCGATGTTATTGCAAGATACCTCCTTGGCAAAGATTCCTTGCGCTACCAGTTTGGCAACAAAAGTCTTTATTTTGTCCACTGGGCCAGAAATGATGCAAGAGTCAGGTCCATTGTGGCAAGCTACTTCAATTTCGGATGGAAGTATTGTTTTTATCTGTTTTTAAAAACAAAATAAATCAACATTATATTAATAATACTCTTCCATCAAAATCTTATTTTACTAAATCATAGAACAGTTAAAAAACTAAGTATACGAAGAGTTACAAACATGTGCAATTTAATTAATAATATCTAAGAAACTATTATGATTAAAATAATTGAAGTTGCTTAATTGAATTAAAAAAATGAGATTATGTAACTTACATCCTTATATCCAAGGTCTACAATAGCCATAGATCCCTTAATAAATGGAGTGTCAGCAGTTACCGAACCGACATAATATGCTGAGAGAATCGTCTGTTCTGCTGTTAAACAGCCATCTGCGTAAGCGCAACCCAACTCACCCACACTGTGACCTAAAGTAAAAATTAAGAAAAAACATCTATTGGCACGCCTTGGGATTAAGAACGACTCGTATCCCATGACTGCAAGCAACGTTGACGTAACTTTCTAATGCATGTTCTCTCTACGCCGTTCTCTACTACATTGCGTGCTTGCGTGGCACGAATTCTATATAAGTTCGATTTATTTATTTATTAAACTCTATATTATTGTTCATACTTTATAACTATCATTTCAGCATCGGCTGTACGTCCCAAGATGGCCACATTTTTTTATTCATATTCATTAGCTAATTGCGTTGTTTGTAGTAGCTGTTTGTCATTTAAGAACTACTTTGTTTCAAAGGGTGGTACAAAAGTTACGCATTAGTCAACAAAAATAATACAATGTCCAAAATAATAGATTATCGTATAATTTGTACCGAACATCTTTTTCATGTCATTCGTGACTGAAAACTTTGACATTTTATTACCGTTTATATTCTGTTAGAAGTACTTAGCTATATATATATTTTATTAGACCGATTTAAGGCTTGAATTCAGAATATCGAGATCTGCAGCTTTATAAGCTGATAATCGAGGTCAATAATAATATGTCAAATAATACCAATAATAACAGACGATCTGCCTTATATCAACTAACTTATAAATTAAATGAATAATTATAAATATTTCAGAAATTTCTGATGCAATTTTACAGTGTCAATGTGCGGTTATGCCGTACAGTGACGGAGAAAGAAAACATTTCACTGCCCCTCTCTCTCCCATGGGTGTCGTAAGAGGCGACTAAGGGATATCTGAGCGACCATCTGCTCATCTGGTGGTATGATGCTAACATCCGCCTGGCTGGTTACCACCGTACGCATGGTGAAAAACTCGTGAAGTAGCTTGCAGCCGCGTTTCGAGGTCAGCCAGCGTACAGGCAGTGCCCGAGCGAGTATTGCCGCGATGGGTGTTGGTCCCGTGGAGACGGCTGTTGAACCAATGCCGGGGGAAACTGTATTGACCTGCCGGACAGGGAGACCTGAAGAAACGGCTGTTCCGCTGGGCGCCCGTGGCATAGTACAGGCGCCCGAGCGTGCCTAAACAGCTCGCAAGGCTGCCCCACCAGGCCACGCATAATCTCGGGGTGGACCGTCGTGCCTGTTGGTGACCTGAAGGTGGGGTCCTAGCGGCCACTTCCGGGGGGGTTCGGGGGCCCTTCCGTCCGGCGGATCGGTATATTATCCCTTTTGGCAACCATTTGGGAAAACACGCCTCCATACTTTGCCCATCCCTATCGTGGCAATACGTCGCTCGCTTCACGTCTCTTTTCCTTATTTTCCGAAATGGTAGCGCAACTAAGAAATAACGGTCGTTCAGCGGTGCACACCCCCACCATACCCACGCTGTTTGAGGTCGAGTTCTCTAACATCCGAGGACTCCACGCTAACCTCAACGCTGTCCACCGCCATCTCGAGACAGCACGGCCAGCAATGCGGAGACGCAAATACTCCGCCCTGCCGACACCAGCTACCTTAACTATCCCGGCTACATGCTTGAAGAATCTTTTAAAGCGAAAGCCGGAGTATGCTTGTTCGTCAGGGCGGATGTTTGTTGTCACCGAATGCGCTGCTTGGAGGACCCCTCCTTCTCCATGTTGGTGGTACGTGTGGACCTGGTTCGTCAGAGTCGAGTCTACGTGTGCCTCTACAGATCCCACAATGGTGACTTGGAGACAAGCCGATTATTTGACCATCTTAGTCGGGTGGCAGATGCTGCGCAAGAGCAGTTTCCTAACGCGGAATTGGTGTTTTTGGGGGATTTTAATGCTCACCATGAATCATGGTTGAAATCCCTCAAAACTGACCATGCTGGAAGAACTGCTCATGCTTTTGCTCTCACACACGACTTGACCCAACTGGTTGATCAGCCCACCAGGATCCCAGACATTGATGGGCAAGCGCCTTCTCTACTGGATCTTCTGCTGACTTCTCACCCGGTGGAATATCAGGTTGTGGTTCAAGCTCCACTTGGTTCTTCGGATCACGGCCGTATATCTACCAAAGTGCCACAGGCCAAGCTGCCGCCATCAGCGGTATGCAAACGTCGCGTTTGGCACTATAAGTCGGCAGATTGGGACGGGATGCGCGATTAATATGCGTCAGTCCCTTGGAAGGAACGTTGCTTCAGTGGGAATGACCTGACAGCTAGTACCGCTGCTGTTGCTGATGAGATCATGTTAGGAATGGAATACTACATTCCTAGCTCAGATCTCATCAATAGGGGTACGCGTAACCGTTGGTTCACTCGTGAATGTGCCGACGCTGTATCATCTAAGCAGGCGGCATATCGCGCGTGGATCAACGGCTGCATTAGCGGGGCATCTAACATTGACTCACTGAAAGCAAACTACAATAAAAATTCCAAGTCCTGTAGGAAGACATACACGAGAGCGGATGCACAGCGCATTGTACAGATTGGTCATGACCTTATTTCGCATCCTAGGGGCTCCCGTAGCTTCGGCGACTGACCAAGTCTGTGCAAAACAATTTCTGCCAACCTTCGCTGCCACCGCTCAGAAATCCGGACGGATCACTAGCTCACAGTCCGCAGGAGAAAGCCGACCTGGCTAAACTCTTTGCCGACAACTCTGTGATCGATGATTGTAGTGCGCAGCCACCAACAATACCTTCATGTGGCCACACGATGCCTGACATCAAAATCAGGCAACGTGATGTGCGTGCGGAGCTGCAATCACTTGATATACGGAAAGCTAGTGGTCCCGATGGAATACCAGCCATTGTGCTGAAGAAGTGCGCGGCGGAGCTGTCTCCCGTGTTAACGCGCCTGTTCCAACTTTCTCTCTCCTCGGGATGTGTGCCGGAGGCTTGGAGAAGAGCTAATGTGCAAGCGGTTCCCAAAAAAGGGGATCGGTCTGACCCGGCAAATTATCGACCAATAGCTATCACCTCAGTACTTTGTAAGGTGATGGAACGGATTCTAAACAACCAACTGATCCATTACCTAGAAGATCACTGTCTAATTAATGATCGTCAGTACGGGTTTCGACCAAAACGGTCCAAAAGGTGATCTTCTAACGTACGTAACACACCTCTGGGGTGAAGCTATCGACAAGCATGGAGAATCGTTGGCTGTCAGCCTCGATATCTCCAAGGCTTTCGACAGGGTCTGGCACAGAAGTCTTCTCTCCAAGCTACCGGCATATGGTCTGCCTGCTCAGCTATGCACCTGGATTGCCAGCTTCCTACACAAGCGTAGCCTTCGTGTTTTAGTAGATGGTTGCGCTTCACAATTCTATGTAGTGAATGCTGGGGTCCCCCAGGGATCTGTGCTATCTCCCACACTCTTTCTTTTGTATATCAATGATATGCTCTCTCTTGGGAACATACATTCCTATGCAGATGATAGTACAGTGCATGGTGGATACCACGGACGCGCATTGGCTGGGCGGGCGGAAACTGAGGAGAGGCGGGAGAATCTTGTCATTGAACTCGATAGGACGTTAGAGCTCATCGCCAAATGGGGTTCTGATAATCTTGTTGAGTTTAATGCCAAGAAAACACAGGTATGCGCTCTCACAGCGAAAAAGTCACCATTTTACCCTCATCCCTCCCTCTGTGGTACACCGCTGATGATACAAAGCAAAATCACCATGCTGGGGATGGACGTTCGCTGCGACCTTAGTTCAAGGGATTACATCGAGGCTATTATAAAAACAGCTTCACGGAAACTCGGAGTTCTGAACAAGGTGCGGCGTTTTTTCACGCCACAACAACTGTGCCTGTTATACAAAACACAGGTACGGTCTTGCGTTGAATATTGCTCGCACCTTTGGGATGGCTCCGCTAAGTACCTACTGGAGGCCTTGGACCGGTTGCAGCGACGTGCAGTACGCATTATTGGCGACGTAAAGGTCACAAACACCCTTGAACCTTTAGAATTGCGTCGCGAGATAGCAGCACTGAGCGCTTTCTATCGACTGTATCACGGCGAGTGCTCTGAGGAATTATTCTCTCTAATTCCTGCTTCCCCCTTCCTTCTTAAGTCCACGCGAGCTGGTTCTCGATGTCACCGCCTAACTGTGACATCAATTCCATCGCGCACAAAGAAATTTGGCAACTCCTTTCTTTGTCGCACTACCAAAAAATGGAATTCCTTACCAGCTCACGTGTTCCCCTCCTCTTACAACCCGGGTTCCTTCAAACGAGGCGTGAAGAGGCATCTTGCGGGCCGGCAAGGCGGGGACGGCTAGTACAGAACATTCTTCCCGACTGTACTGACCGTCGTCGCGTTTGGACTCTAATACCACTTACCATCAGGTGGAGTAGAGTCATTTGCACTCCCGGGGCATATAAAAAAAAAAACACTTATGTAACTGTATAATGGTATAGAGGAAGAAAAATGAATGTCATCTGTACAAATCGTAGGTGCGTAAAATTGTGGTGCAAGAATGCTAGCAGCATTCCTGTTGAATTCGATGAAGATTCCTTTAGCAAAATATGAAGTACCCGTCTTGTCACTAATGGCAGTAAGATTTATATCTATTTTTCCAAGGTTTTGTTTTAAAATGTCACAAAGATTAAATTATTATATATAATTTAAATTTTGAAACAAATATTTCTTTCATTAATTCGCTTTAATATTTTCTGCGGCTGGCCCAGCCTAACATATATTCACTGACTGACTGACTGAGACCGGGCAAATGTGAGCCAACCTCATTTCTATAGTTTCCCTCAGGTCCATGCATGCCGTCACGACGAATTTCATAGTGACAAAATTAAGTCGTCCGAAATCCCTATTTTTCATGTAAAGCATATGTGCTTATTTTTTAAGGTCAGCAGTGAATACAGTGACCCTCATGATCTATGTAATCATATAACAAACACCTCATTACTATTAAACAGCTTTTTGCTCATTTACCTTCAAACACAAAATTCTATAATTCTTACCAATAATGAAGTCGGGCTCAGTCCCAACAGCTTTCAGAACATCCGTAAGACCTATCTGAACCGCGGCGATACCGATGAAAGAGTTGACGATGTTATCATGTATCTTAGGGTCAGTTTCAGTTACGAGCCTGGTCAAGTTTATGCTTTTAGACTCTAAAGCCTTGTGGCACCTGGGGAAGGATTAAGGCATTTAATAATAATAATTCCACAAATTTAAAAAATATTTTTGTAACTTTTGGAAATGCCGTACATCATTCAATCAGATTTTGGTAATATTAATAGTCATACTATCCAACACTTAAATAAATTGGTTTTCAATGTTTGAAATCGATCGCAGTCTTAATTTTTTAATTTAATTTAATGACTTTTAGTCTTACTTTTTAATAGCAGCAGCAAATGCAGGAATTCTCATGAGTTGTGTAGCCATTCCTGCCCACTGAGAACCCATACCCGAGTATACGAAGCACACTGGACGACGGACACCGGAGAAGTATTGGATGTTCCCAGCTAGTGACACACTTTTCGCTGGAGTTGATTCTGTGTATAAAAAAATGTGTAACGGAGAATTAAATAAGGAAACAAATATTACTAAGCTCGTAAGCTAATCAAAACAATAACAATAACTCTTAGTTATAGACGTTGTTGAACTTTAACTGGATTTCATTTTGACGAAAGCGAGAGCTATTTTTGTGATTTTTCTAAAACAATCTATTGATGAAATTCTTACCCAATAAAGTGTATCCTCTAAAAAAATGGCCACTGATATCTTCATCATGTATCGCGTGTAAAAGTCTAACAAGTTCAACGTCAACAGTCTTCGACTTAAGGTCATCTAGAATCTTAGCTACAGCAGATTCGGTGCGACCCGATACGCAGACCAATCGAGGTAAATCATCTGATGGCATTCCATTGTTGATCTAATTGTAGAAAATGTAAATTACAAGAAACATTTTTTAATAATTTGTTAATTGTTAAGAATATATAAATATACATAAAAATAAACTGTTACTTTTCCGGCCCAAATGTTTTTACTGGTTGTGGGAATTATTTTAAAATGCATCAGAAATAATCTCCCTAAGAACCAGTACTTAAAAAAATTAAAGGTAAAGGTATTATATTAGTTATTATGAGACCCTTAGCATAGGGCAACCTAGTTTGGGCTCCTGTATCCCACATATAACTGTATTTATATATATTATTAAAAAATAAAATGTAAAAATTATTGTCTGTGGGAGAGAATAAATAAA
The DNA here is from genome assembly GCF_905147045.1 of Nymphalis io. Taxonomy (NCBI): domain Eukaryota; kingdom Metazoa; phylum Arthropoda; class Insecta; order Lepidoptera; family Nymphalidae; genus Nymphalis; species Nymphalis io. The sequence goes on from NC_065905.1 coordinate 8,762,485, forward strand.
TTTATTATTATTAAAAAATAAAATTTATTATTATTATTATTATTGTCGGCTGTAAATTGCCAGCCATAAAAAGAGTTAGTAAAATGCCTGGTTCTCCATTTTTAATTACAATTTCATAAAATGTAAAGTTCCGAATTGATGCGAAAATAAAAAACAAGGTTTGAATTCTAATTTCAACCAACCTTCGATCTCGCAGCATTTTTGAGCAAAATGTGGGCGTTGGCACCTCCAAAACCGAAGCTGTTGATAGCAGTCATTCCCCTGCCCCAGGGTTGCTTTTCAGTCACTACTTTGAGTTTTCCCTCCTTGAGATATAATATTTCCCTTCTTGGGACTTTGAAGTTTATATTGGGAGGGATATATCCTGTTGTATACGCGATGCACATCTAATAGATAAAAATTATTTAACATTAGATTTGATAAAATTCGGGATAACATTGTCATTCATTTTTTTATTATATAAAATAAAATATGAAAAATATATTGTTAAAAAAAGTTAAAAGATTCAAGTTCTCTGCAAAAATTACATTAACTAAATTACAAATGGTAATTTCATGGTATTGATTCTTACCTTCGCAACAGAACAGAGACCTGACGCTGCTTCACTGTGTCCTAAATTAGACTTAACAGATCCTATCATTAGAGGATTACGTCTATCAGTACAGAAGATGTCTCCAACAACTTTAAGTTCTACGGGATCACCAGCTACTGTACCTGTTGGGACAAAATAATTCTTAGTTGATTTTAAAAAAATGGTACATGCAGACAAAACCTATTAAAGTATCAATCATTATATATCATCCAATCATTGTAACATTTAAAAATAAATCTTTTATCAGCATATTGTTAGAAAACGCAAAGTAAAAATTTCTACAACTTGTATTGAATTGTATTAGAATTGTAGATATTGTATTGTATTTATGACTTTATTATGTAACAATTGTATTGATTCAGATCAATAAATCATTGGTTTTTCGGTGTATCTAATATTAGTTTAGTGAACATTTATATTATTATTGTTCACTAATTAATGTTGGATTCACAATTTACAGCTAAGTAGGTTGTATTGTATACAATACTGGAATGATTAATTGAACATTAAAAAGTTATTTATGTTAACAATTATTTATAAATATTCGATGTTTTTTCAAACGGCGTAATGCAAGATATTTTCCGTTTAAATTTAATTTAACATAAACGACTAATGTGTGACGTTAATCAGCTCCATAAAATACACTATCGCACAACTATATCAACTCTTTATGTTATTATGCATTATGTTTGTAGATGATGCATAATAACTCGTTAAATAGAACTGGTGGTAGAGCTTTGTGCAAGCTCGTCTGGGTAGGAACCACCCACTCATAAGATATTCTACCGCAAAACAGCAGTACTTGGAAATGTTGTGTTCCGGTTTGAAGTGAGTGAGCCAGTGTAATTACGGGCACAAGGGACATAAAAGCTTAGTTCCCAAGGTTGGTGGGCATTGGTGATGTAAGCGATGGTTAACATTTCTTACAATGCCAATGTCTATGGGCGTTGGTGACCACTTACCATCAGGTGACCCATATGCTCGTCCGCCTTCGTATTGTATAAAAAAACATTAAACTAAAAAATACACATACTTTGTACTTTCGTATTAAACTACAAAATATGAGTATGATAGTAGAAACTAAATATTGAAATTATTTAAAGAGTTTTCGAAAAACAAACTTGCTTCTTAGGAGACATATTTTGAAGTACCTTCGCATAAAAGGACCTGAGTCCTTTTTATTTATCACTTCTTTGTTATAAATTCACATACCTGTTCCATGTGTTTCCACGAATTCGAGGTTGCTGGGTGGAATAGCACACTCTTCATAAAATTCGCTGAGGAGTAACTTCTGCATATCACCAGATGGGTAGGTGATACCTTGTTCTTTATACCCATCACAGTTAGTCTTCGCGTGGACTACTTGGGCATAGACTCTAAAAAAATATGTGAGATTAGGTTATTATTCAGATATATTAATGGCATTGCATATAATCGTGTATTCGTGTGTTTATTCAACTTAATATTACCGTCTTGAATCCTTAGCCTTCTGAAGTATACAAACAACAATTGCTTCAGAACGGGCATAACCATTTGCACTTTCGTCATAGCACTTGCACCTTCCATCAGCTGATAAAACACCCAGTCTTAAATGAAAATGTAGCTATTAAATAACCACTATTATTTAAATTTTAGCTAGGACAATTTTCTTACTTTCAAAATGAACCACTTTCTTCCTACCTAAAGAACTGTAAAGACACGAAAGGATTGAGGCATAGGTTTGTTCCTCCAACAATAGCTGTGTCGCAATGGCCGTCTCTAATGGCTCTGTATGCGTGTTCCAAGGCATACAGAGAACTGGAGCATGCTGTATCTACTTTGTAGGAAGGACCAGTAACTCCAAGCCATTGGGAGATACGGTTGGCGATCATGCCTAGGGAGCAGCTGAAAATTATATTATTTATTTCTATAAAATATCGTATTATATTTTAAATTTGTAGTCGAAGGCTACCACAGATTTATGTTTATGTTATATGTTTTTATCATCCACATCCAAAATAATAAACAAGATATAGAGTGTTCGCTGGATAAATGGCAACAATTATACAGTAATTAACTTTCAAATGTTGTTGAAGCAAGAATTAGTGCAATAGTATAAAGTCGTTCACCTACCACGAGTTACTGCTACTAGATATTAAGATGCATGTATTTCGTTCAGAATTATTACTTATTTTGGAGGTTTATCATATATCATTCAATCGATTGTGACAGATTTGTAGTTATATCTTCTACTAGCTAATGTTTGGCGCATTGGTAACGGTATTATATCTGAGAAGTTGATGGTTATTTTCACGAATTATATATATATATATATATATATATATATATATATATATATATATATATATAAAGCCGAGATGGCCTAGTGGTAAGAACGCGTGAATCTTAACCGATGATCGTGGGTTCAAACCCGGGCAAGCACCACTGAATTTTCATGTGCTTAATTTGTGTTTATAATTCATCTCGTGCTTAACGGTGAAGGAAAACATCGTGAGGAAACCTGCATTTCATTGAAATTCTGCCACATGTGTATTCTACCAACCCGCATTGGAGCAGCGTGGTGGAATAAGCTCCAAACCTTCTCCTCAAAAGGGAGAGGAGGCCTTAGCCCAGCAGTGGGATATTAACAGGCTGTTACTGTTACTGTACTGTATATATAAATATATATATTATATATATATATATATATATATATATATATATGTAATTTTTATATATATACGCTATAATTCTAAAAGTGGGTAAAAAGTTATAAGTGATTGAGCGAATTAAGAGACAAAAATATATTACACTATAAAATATTTTGATCTAGACATCATTACTATCACGGAAACATAGCTATCTGAGAATGTTATGCTAAAAAATCACAACATCTCAGGTTATAATTTTTTTCATGAACTACGATCAGGTTCGCAATCTACTACTACAACTGGGTTTGAATCTCAGATATATTTTGCTAAAAGTGGGGTTCCACAGGGCTCACATTTGGATCCTCTCTTGTTTATCGTTTTTATAAACGATATAACTGAAAATATAAAGTATTGTAAGTGTTCATTTTTTGCTGACGATCTCAAAACATACAAAACATTAAATCCAATTCAGACATAGATTTAATACAATACGACCTCAACAATATTATTGCATGGTGTCATCTCAACAATATGACTCTTAATGTAGGCAAATGTTTTCATATAAAATTTACTCGTAAGAAAAAACCGTTTGTTTCTAGTTACGCAATTGAAAATAAAATATTAAAAGAGTTATCGCAAATTATTTTTAGGAGTCAGTATTGACGGGCGTCTAACTTTTGTAACTCATGCTGATAATATAGTTTTTAAAGCTGCTCAAAATCTTGGTTTCATCAAGCGGAACTCAAGGCTTTTCAGGGAAAACTAAATTACTCTTGTACAATTCATTAGTGCGTAGCTGTCTTGAGTATGCCTGTGTTATATGGAATCCACTTTATAGCGTACACTTTCAGCGTATTGAGAGCTTTCAACGAGCCTTTACGAAACATCTTGCTTTTCATGAAAAGGATTTTCCGCACAGACAGTTATACAAAGAACGTTTGGCAAAATATATAATGATTTCTCTTCGAAGTAGGCGCGCATTGTTAGAACTCAGAATTAATTGAAAAATACTGATATCAGTTCCGTCTAGGGTATACAGAAGTACTCACACCCACAAAATATTTCATACTCCTAGCGTAGTCTCATATTGGTAAACAAGCTCCCTTAGTACGGTTGTGTAATAAATATAACAATCAATTCCGGACATTGACATTTTTTGTGACTCTCCCTCAATCTTTAGAAATAAGTTATTTAATTATTATAAAATGCATGATTAGTTTTAATTAATATTTTTAAATTTTTTTAATTATGATTTCGCCCATTGATTTTTATTATAATAATGACATTATTTATTATTTAATTTTGACATTTTTTTAAATTACTGATGACTTTTTGTTACTTTTAATTTGAATTTGATTAGATGAATCTGGAAGTGCTATGTACACTTGTAATTGACATGCATATTATTAGATATACTATTATTGTTTTATAAATTAATCTTTTCATTGCTTTATATGTATGTTGTAATTGTACTATTATAAATATATAAATTAATCTACATAAGGAGGAGAAGGCGCATATATACGTTCAAATTTGAGAGTAAAAGTATTGCCCGTGGATTCTTCGGCACTTAAGCAACAGTGGTTTGAAATTATGATTAAACGATGCATAATTGCTGTAGGAGTCATCTACCGACCTCCTCAATTTAGTTTGTTTGTTGTTGTAGTAAATTTAGTTTTAGTAATGCTTGCGTATTTTTTATTTTAGCCTATTGGGCGTGTTATAAAATTGTATTAACATAAGTTTATTATTTAAGTAATTTTATATTCTTTTACCTTTTACTGCACTTAATGTAACGTTTGTGTTGGCAGCATATGTACAAGGGGTAAACTGAAAAGCATCCTAGCTGGGACTACGACCTTTTAACCAAACTATTAAATATCACATTGTTAACTGTTTTTATGGTTTTGTACTTTAATTTTGTCTTTGTTTCTTTTTGGTGAATAAAGTTATTTTATTATTATTATTTATTATTTTAATGTTTTTTTTTATTTTACATATTGTGAATTTGTATAATAATTCTGCAAATATAAAATATATTCTGTGCCAACGAGGGTTATGCAAAGTAAGATCAATTAACAATCACAAACCCTGGAAGTAACTATATTGTAGAAATAAGACAAACTTACCCAATTATTCCGAACCCATTGATGTGCATTTTTTGGTACAACCATTCCTTCTCCGATTCCGAGTAACACGCACCGACGAACACGCCAGTCTTGGTGTTGCGCAGTTCCTTTGGATTCAGACCTACAGATAAACATGAGCGTCGTAAAGGTTCAGAAGTAAGTATAAGCGAAACAATGTGAGCAATACATACTCGTATTTATTAAAATATTTTCAATTACAGCATCTTAATATACACAATAGAATTTTAAAACTCGTCGTCCGTCGCCACGGCAAAACTGGTCGACTTAATTTATGGATTGCTGCCTTGAATCGGTATGTAGGGCCGTAGTCTACTTCGATGAGACCGACATGGTCAAGAAGGAGACGGAGGAGCGAAAGTGAGAAAGGGCTGATGCTGCTCGGCTGAGACGACAGCGGCGTGGTCTCGGCCCACCCACAGCCTTGACACCTGGCGCTTAAAATATAGGGCGTAACTCCGGGCTGCTACTGAGAATTTTCTGACACAAAAACCCAATAACTTTTATTGACCCGACCTGGGAGTCAAACCCAGGACCTCCGGATCAGTGGCCTTATATCTAGGCACAAGATCATCATCATCAGTTGATGAAATTATAAATATTACTTCGTTTATAAAATTGTAGGACAATAAGTTACCAGCATCGATTATAGCTTCATAAGTTTTCTCCAGAATTATTCTACTCATGGGATCCATGGTGTGTGCCTCCTTGTAGTGCACACCAAAAAAGGAGGCATCGAATTTCGTGATATTATTTATTTTGCCGGTACGTTGCGGGATTTCGGGGTGAGACAGCTTCCAACGACGGCTGTCTCCTGATATGAGGTCCACCTGAGTATAGTGAAAAATCAATGAAATTAATTTTATATATCTGGACAATTTCAGAATAACATAATATAAACCGTTAATTATAAATTTTGAGCTTATCTGTGCATATAATAAAACTGTAAATGATCGCTGCACATGGAAGATATATGAGTAAAACTATTACCGGGGCCTTTATCAACGTTTATATGTAAAACGCGCCGATTGCTGCGCTATTGCTTACAGCATTGAGCTATTTCCAGCGAACGCACGTATGTCGGAGACGCACGGCGCTCCCTGGGAACAGGGGCCTGTTAAACCTGTGTCTGTATTCGCTTGTAATATATTCTCGCTAAGACGGAAAGGGTACCGCCTGTTTTTTAGTGGGTATTCTGATATTTGGGGCGCACCTGGCGCTTTGGACATCGATGAGTCCAACATACAACCCATTGTTCCGTGGGGAAAACGCTTAATGCGTTTTTCCAGCGTTTAAAAAAAAGGTAGTGCCTTATTAAAAAAAAAACTGTACATATTACGGATTAAAAAAAATATAACCATATGTGTAATACACATTTCTTTTGTTTATGGATAATTTGTATTAAACTAGCTATTACCTGCGGCTTCGCTCGTGCGTAAATAAAGGTAAAGGATAAATGGTACTAATGGATGAGTGGTAAGGAATACGGCGTTTTTTTTCATCAATGAACGTAGTGATATTTTAAAGTAACCTAAATGGAATGAACAAAATTTATTTGATGTAAATATGTCTTCCGAGCGATGATCTACGATGCTGCAGCTCAAATGTCGTCATCCACGTCGTCCATCCACGTTAATGCTGTCATCTACAGCAAGTGCACAAATATTTTGACACAATTTCCCGTGAAGGTAACGTTTGCAGTCACAATAAATAGAGACTAGGGCACAGACATAAGACATTCAAGTATGTCGGATAGATTTAAGGGAATGTTGTTTTTCTCGTGGCCAATTGTATGTTGCCCATCTAGATCCGGGTGTGGCGAAAACAAATAAATACTAATATTTGACGAAAATAAAATTAAAAATTAAGTCGGTTCTTAGTGATTCCTATTATATGTTGGTAAAACCGCGGGCACAGCTAGTAGGAAATAAAACCGTACAAATACACAACGCTACCTTATTAAACAGATTTTCTTGCAAGTGTGCAACTGAGTCCGAATCCGGGAAGTAACCAGAAATGCCGGTGATGAAGATTTCGTCTCCAGGGTCTGGATGCGACATACGGTGACCCGTCGTCGACCTATCTCCTGAGACGATTGTGGGTGCCATCTGTCGAAAGTAATTATAAGGTTATAATAGTATTTATTTGGTTCATTTAACAAATATTTACACCGAAACATAAATAAATAAAATAAATTTACTTAATGTTAAAATAGCTAATTGCAGTGATTAAGTATAAGTCTGTATATCAGACATTATCATTTATCAGACATTATTCTCCCAACTACCAGTACTAAGTATTGTCGTGTTCCGTTTGAAGGGTGCGTGAGCCAGTGTAATTACAGGCATGAGAGACATAACATCCGTCACCACGGTCACCACCTTCTATCAGGTGGCCGACATTTGCCGTGCCTACCTATTCTATAAAGAAGAACATAAATGACAAAATGAAAGATAACAATTTGTTTTAATATCTTTTTAAGCATAACAAACTTTTAGAACAATCGATTGGCTCGCTTAATTTTTGTGTTCCTAGACCCCCGGCACTGAGTATGTCACCAAGTGCCAACAATTGCAATACTTACATAAAATATATATAATTTGTACATAAAATATATATAATTTTGAAAAAAAAGTTTTAAATAGAAATTATACAAGTCACTTACTTTAGTTATCGCGACAATTTTATGTCTGATAGCAAAATATCGATTTTCACTTTTATATTAAAATGTTCGACACATTTTAATATATAATATATTTACGTACTGAATTATTAAACATAACTCGCAGACAACAAAGCTATTAGAATTGACTTTCAAATTTTTGTACTATGGCCTATTCTTTACCTAGTTCAAACGATAATTTAAATGTTTGATTTTGATTTATTTAAATATTTAGTAAAACTAGAGTTGGATGGATCTTATTATTACTATCGTATTAATTGTATATTAACGTATAACTGTTATTTCTACATTTATTGTTTTTAGGCTTTCATATTAGATACATTAAGGTTAAATTGTATCTAAATTAATTTTACTTACCTGCTCTTAATATTGATAGGGTTTGCCATTGGACGGAATGATTGATGAGAAACCTTGAATGGAATGCGACAATGATTGTTAAGGATTTAAAAAAGATTATCACGCCGAGTAGAAGCTCTACTTGCTCTACTGGTGCGACGCTTAATCCAAGAGAGTTATGTAATATGATAGTTTATATCGTTTATATTCTTTCACGGCTAAGCTTCTAAACGCGAGCGAAACTGCAGCCAAAAAGAAGGAGTTTTTAAAATAAACAATGAACGGGACACCGACGAGCTCAGAGAATACCTGTATTACAAACAAGGCTTTGTCATAACAACAAGGGTGATGAAGAAGACCAACACCACAGGTAGAAATCAGTGCGGCACCGCACAGACCGAACAGAACCATCTGCTTTTTTTATAATTTAAGTATGTTGACCCATATATGCCTATATGGGCTGATTATAAGCCGTCATTAACGGTCATAAACATTGGCGCCGTTATTAATATTAAGCATTCTGTACATCACCATTGCGCCACCAGTGTGGCCTTATAGCTGTAGTTACTTCAAATCGGAACACAACAATACCAAGTAATGCTTTTTTGCGGTAGACTATCTGATGTGAGGGTGGTACCTACCCAGACGAGACATCACCCTGATAAAGCCCTGCTTGTTATATATGTTTTCTTTTGGGTCGTCGGTGTCTTGTTAAGTGATTCGCTCGCGTTTAGTGTATTTAGCCGTGAAGCGTAACAAACAGACAGTTTTGTTTCGAATTCGCACGGTGAGAATAAAGGTCATCAAAAAACGGTTACATCGCATTACATGATGTAACTATGTTGGCTTAAGCGACGCACGCCAGTTGTACTTCCACTTGAAGTGATTTTTTCAGACATCTTTAACAATTATCGCCATATTTCATTTATGGCTTCATCAATTAATTCGTCCATTGGCGAAAACCATATGAGTAGGTAGGTATAATTAATCGCAAAATACCTCGAGTCGGGGTGACAATTATTTAATTATTAAAAAAAATTACGTTAATGCAAGATGCATGCAGATATGAAATCCACTCGTAAAAACGATAAATGTAGAAATTTATAACAGTAAATTAATATTAAATTAATACAAACGGAAGATTTTATAAATATTTAAATAAGTAAAAATTAAACATTTAAATAATCGTTTAATATAGTCAAAGGATAGGGCATAGTATAAAATTTGAAAGTCAATTCTTATTGCTTTGTTGTCTGCGAGTTATGTTTAATAATTCAGTACGTAAATTTCGACATATAATATTAAAATGCAGATCTTGTTATATATTTTTCAATCAGTCAGTTTGTTACGCTTAAAAAAGTTACTATCATAAATTATTATCTTTCATTTTGACATTTATGTTCTTCTTTATAGAATAGGTAGGTACGGCAAATGACGGCCTCCTGATGGTAAGTGGTGACCAAAGTTACACAAATGAATAGCACTAAATACAATAACAGCTTTTAATGAATGCGTTATAAATTGCGATATGGCTTCGGCGGATCGGTTGACTGTCGCCACTTATCTATCGGACAATCTGCTACTAAGCAGTTGCAGTTTTTTGTATAGATGATAAAAACACATAAATTCTTCTTCTTCTTATTCTGCCTAGCGTTTTCCCGGCCTAGTAACGCCAGGGTCCGCTTTCTTGCATCTATGCCTCTAATCTAAAGCATCTTCCTTAGTGAGATCGTGCTCTCTCATGTCGTCCTCACTCACACTCACGACATCCAGCCAGCGCTTCTTGGGCCCTTGGTTCTTGGTTGACCTTCGACAACAAAGGCATCCAGGCATCAGTTTCTCACATAGTCTGGCGATCCGTGGCTGATGTGGCCAAACCAACTCAGACGGCTTTCCTGCAACTTATCCGCTACATGGCAAACGCCAAGGCTACCACGGATGCGCTAGTCGCGTAACGCCACACATCCACAGCAGCATCTTCATTTCCACGACGTGAAGTTGCTAAACATGTCTCGCGAGAGCTGGCCACGTCGCGCTGCCGTAATTTCACCGATATCCTGCGATAAAAGATTACCCCGGTGACTTTATTCGAGCTCTGACGTCGTGGTCGCTTGTAACAGACTCGAGAAGTACGGACCCGATTATATTATATTATTTTATATTAGTTATAACACTAATATAAAATAAATAAATAAATGCCTGCGCAGGGGTATTTGTATCTTTGTACCTGTCCGTTAAAAACATGTAACATAAATCTGTGGTAGCCAACTCTAAATTTAAAAGATAATACGATATGTTATAAAAATAAATAATATAATTTTCAGCTGCTCCCTAACCATGCTCGCCAACCGTGTCTCGCAGTGGCTTGGAGTTACTGGTCCTTCCTACAAAATGAATACAGCGTGCTCCAGTTCTCTGTATGCCTTGAAACACGCATACAGAGCCATACGAGACGGCCATTGCGACGCAGCCGTTGTTGGACGAACAAACAATGTTTTTCAATTCTCTAGGTAAGAAAGAAAATAGTACATTTTAAAAGTAAGAATATTTTCTTTGCTAAAATTTTTAATAGCTACATTCTAATTTAATACTTGGTATATTATCAGCTGATGGAAGGTGCAAGTACTTCGACGAAAATGCAAATGGTTATGTCCGGTTCTGAAGCAATTGTTGTTTTTTAGTTCAGAAGTATAAGGATTCAAGACGGTAATATTAAGATGAAAAAACACATAAATAAGATTTTGTACAATGCGACCAATAAAACTCTACCGAACCATTTACATCTAGAACGCGGTAACGTGTCAAGCCAAGTTCAAGCTGACAGAACTGGCGAGCAGCACCGTGTACCGTGTACATATTACACGAACCATTTGGAGCCACTTTTGACCCCCTCATAACTCAAAAACTATTTCACATAAACGTCAAATTTGACTCATATATTGAGATCTGCGAAACACATATGTGCTTTAAATTTCATAAACACACATTAAACGGTTATTTAGATATTAACGTCTAAAAATAGGCACTTTTATTACTGACTGACCTATAGTTCAAAACTCTAACCCAGTTCTAGATGACCTAGAAAGTTCAAATTTGGCATCCAGATAGGTAGTTGGGTGAATACAAAGGAATAAATCAGAAACTAGTAAATTTCTATCATTTTATTACAATTTTCAATAAATTACTATAACCAACTAATCATAAACAAGAGTTATTTAGAATTATTTATAAGTAATTATCTAACGCTATTGATGTGCGCTAAATGTATAAATAATAATTAATACTAATAATAAGAGTTATAAGTAGTTATAAGTAATAAAACTGTTACGTATGGATAAAAAAAATTAGGGTGGTATTCCACTCATTCCATAGTTACGTGAAGACCTTAAAATCCGCATAAAGACCAGCTGTCATCAATTTTGATTGCTAATTCTTACATTACAGGCACTATGAGTAAGTGTTCCTAAAAAATTAATTAATTGAAAATTATGTTAAAATGATAATAAATTACTAGATAATTTCTGTACAATAAGACATCCCATCAAAAACATAAATGTGAAATGAGAGCCAAGTTCAAAATTGTGTATATCATAATTATCTAATTCAAAAGAATGTGAATGTCTAAATGTGAGATCTAAATGGGTGCCAAGTTCAATGGCCAATCCTGAAATTTATTTATATCAATATAAAATATCTTATAACAACTTAAAATATCATTTCTTATAACTTATTATATTTATATTCTTATACTTAGGATAATATATTGAAGTCTAAGGTCTGACTTGTATGTAAAATAACTTGGATGTAAAACCAAGCCAAGACGCCAAGACGAGTACTGGCACTGTAAAAAAGTTATCAGATCTCATGTAGAGCCAAGTTACTAGTTCTAGTAGCAAATATATTTACAGACCAAAAATAAATACGTATGTATGTATATATGTATATTTTCAAACAACTTAATCAACTACCCGTTGTAATAAAAAAAACAACTAAAAAGTACTAAAAACTGTATGTCTATTTTCGGTCTTATCTCGATATCAGTATTAAGAATTAATATTTTATAAATACGACTTTGCAAATAATGCATTATCTTAGAACAAATTCGATTACCATACGAAAAGTTACAGTCAACCTTAAAAGATAGACATTTATCTACGCGTGGGCGAGTTAACCGACATATACCAGCATCAGCTGAACTCTATTTAATATGATTGATCGTATAGATCTGAGTTCAACTTATATTGTAAGATATAAATCTCTGAAACTATCCATTTTTTGACTTCGTTTTGTTTCTATAATACTTTCAATCATCACCGTTATACTATCATTTATCGATAGCTAAAGTTTCAGCCAATTCAACTGAACAGTTATTTTATAACAATTTTATCGAATAAATGTTCAACGTGATTCTTTAATAAACATTACTTTATTATTTATTAAAATAAAACAAAGAATAAATTTTAAGTGAAGTTAGAAACAATACCTGAGTGAAAACCACTCTTAAATTCGTTAAGCCGTTTCTAAGATTAGCGTGCACAACAGATGAACAGACAAACAGACAAAAATTCTAACAATCATTGTTTTGGGTTCTATTACGTTGATAACGGCCCCTGGTAATAGATTTACTCATATATCTTCATAGATAGCGATCAGTTACAGATTTATTATATGTATAGAGAAAAATAATTTAAATTTAATATTTCAACTTAACTTACTAAGTAACGGTTCAGCAGTTTTAATGTAATTAGCTTTTATTACAAGCAAAACAAAAAGTCAAGTGCCTATCTATGTAATTCAAACATATAATTTAAATAAACTGACCACAAAAAAGCTTCCAATATCTATCTTTGACATTACATACAGGTACAGTGCGTCTTTAGCAAATCGCTGGCGCCTTGAATATCGCAAAACGGACACCACCCTCAACGACGTCTGCCCTCACGAGTCTGTTCGCGTTCGGGTCGCGCCCACATTGTCATCGTCGTAACTTTTAAAATATTTGTCCAAATGGCATTGTGTAAAAGATAAAACATATCTTCCTTAAATATCAAAAGTGATAAAAGTATTCGTTTCGATAAGAATCAATTTGTTAATACAAAATGTTCATTTTGGAAATTAATATCAAATTTTATTGTATTTTCGATTCACTGTTTTAGCGATAATGGCGTACACATAAAGATACATATATGCTGTCGTGGATTTTTTGTAGAACTATTTAGGAGATACATTTCCACTATACATTATATTCGTACAACTCTTACTCTTCTTACTAATAGGACAATTTTTTCCGACTTACGTGACACTTATTGTTGTATTTTGGCCAATTTAATCAATAGCTGTATAAATTATAGCCTATATGTTATTCTGATTTATGAGCTATATTATTGTAAAGTTTCATTAAAATCCATACAAACATTCGCGTTAATAATATTAGTAGGATGTAAATGTTTTAGTGCGATATCATTTCTTTTTGATGAAATAAATGCAAGTAAACATGTTAAACTACATAATGACGTTTGTATCCATATCTATACCTCAACTTTTTACAAGTTATCAGCTTAATAACTGGCTTATTTTGTAAGTCTTGAAATATGCAGAAGTGTTACGTATTTATTTGTTTGTAACCAATATTCTAAATACCAATTTTTATGTTCCTAGCTTGAAAATTGAAAAAGTTTCATATAAACTTTCATTCCTCTATTTTAAAGGATGGGGGGACAAAATATATATGTCTTAATTAGATGTGCATCGCGTATACAACAGGAGATATCCCTTCTAATATAAACTTCAAAGTTCCAAGACAGGAAATATTATAACTCGAAGAGGGAAACTCAAAGTAATGACTGAAAAGCAACCTTGGGGCAGGGGAATGACTGCTATCAACAGCTTTGGTTTTGGGGATGTCAACGCCCACTTTTTGCTCAAAAATTCTGCAAGATCGAAGGTTGGTTTTGTTGAATAAGATTTAAGGTTTGCAGGATATAAATTAAATTGGAATTCAATCCTTGTTTTTTATTTTCGCATCAATTTGGAACTTTGCATTTTTATACAATTGTAATTGAGTGTTGAGAACTAGGCATTTAAGGAATTTTATTTATGGCTGGCAAATTACACCCCGAACCTAAAAACTAATAATTTCTTTATCTTTCACTTTAAAATAATTCCCACAACCAGTAAAAACATTTGGGTCGGAAAAGTAACACTTTTTTATGTATATTAATATATACTTAACAGTTACCATATTATTAAAATAGTGCTTCTTGTTATTTACATTTTCTTCAATTAGATCAACAATGGAATGCCATCAGATGATTTACCTGACTGTTGACGTTGAACTTGTTAGACTTTTATACGCGATACATGATGAAGAGATCAGTAGCCAGTTTTTTAGAGGATACACTTTATTGGGTAAGACTTTCATAAATAAATTGTTTTAGAAACCTCATAAAAATAACTCTCGCATTCGTCAAAAAGAAGTATCTATAAATGTTGCTATATTGTGCTTAGTCAAACTTTATGGCTTTATCTTTTGAATGTTTTATCAATAATGAAGAAAAGTAAGATATCAGTATTTAACTTAACATCAGCTTATCGACGTTTATAAGTAAGAGCGTTATCGTTAGTTTTGAAGCTTAGTAATAATTACCAAATCATTAATAAGTAAATTTGGTTTGTTTTTTAGGACTTTTTTTTCGCTACCTCGGCTATCGATGTCACCTCCTATTAATCGAAAAGTTTGAGATCTCCAACAGGAAGCTTTTTGGAATGTACCTTTTCCTGAAAGATATCTTCTTTCACGGAAACATGTAGACTCTGTTTTTGACTAAGACAACGAATTGAGAAAGATAACGTTCAACTTATATTATATTCTATTTACACCAGAATAAAGATTTCGAATTCAAACGTTTGTATACGAATGTTGATATTTGGTTTTTTACTGTCTACTAATTATATCGTCAAATAGCTCGACAAAATCGACTTAATTTTACTGTTCGTCCGTTAACACACTGCACTTTCGTGAAGAACCAAATCGAGATCGCAATTTAGATAAATGGCCGTTGGAAAACATATTGGAAAAGGTAATCTCTAAAATAATTTAATAGTTTCGAGAAAAAACAAAATACAAATAGTTACAATAGGGCGTCCTCGTGGGGCCCTTTTCAAGGCTGTCAGTAGCTTATCTCTTGATTGCTTCTTGTTTATAAGTAAGTCTGCCTTACAAGTAAATAGAATGGTTTTTTTTAATAAAAAACATTGCTTGTTTGCGAAAGGATTAATTATAGTATTGGATTCCTTTTTTTTTAAATATAGCAAGATTTTTTTGTAAGTATAAAATATAAATGTTGCAAGAATTACTAGTAACCCTTCTATTTTTGAATTTAGTTATAATTTATTTAAAACCAATAAATTTGGATAAGGATAAAGATAAACTACCACTTACCATCAGGTGGAGTAGTCATTTGCCATCCCAGCGAATATAAAAAAAAAAGAGTAAACAACACGGTTATGATTTAGTTTTAATTTAAAAGATAAAAATAAATACAAAAGAAACGATCAATAAAAGTCAGCGTGACATACAAATCTTATATATTCACTAGAATCGAAACTGAAGTATCCAAAATATACAAACTTAAGAAATAAATCAATAGAAGGAAAAAGGCTAATAGAGATAATCAAAGACAATTTGAATAGCAAGAGGAACCAATTTGTTAATACTATCGCTAGCTCTGACATTTCAATAACATGACTTTTTAAATAATATTTTAGTTATAATATGATATGAACATTCAACATTGACAGTGACGTAAATATGTAAGATAAAAACAAAAAGATTAGCTTTATTTGTCTGTCTAACAAATTTTCACATTGGAAATCTAATTCTTATTACTATATTTCTTTGTAAATTAACGATGTCATTATTATTTTTTATTTATTGTCCCAGGATATTATATTATATATTATAATATAAACAACCATATAACACCTTAATTATAGCGATACAAATACCACGAACGTTTATCTTGAATGCCATTACGTTTATGGATTTACATACAATAAAGCGTATATGGTATGTAAATCTGTATGTAAAATAATTGTTTTAAATAATACATCTTCAACTTATACTTAATATTATTCTTATTAGTTATTTCTCGTCTTGTTCTGTTATCTAAGCTATGTATTAACCGAGGAATCATGTAAGAGCTGGTACGCTGTCCATATTGATTGTTAGCTAAATACAATAAACTTAAATTTCTCTTCATTCTAGGTCCAGACTCATTGCTTCTTCCTAACTATCGAATATTTATTTAAGTACAAACAATAAAACTATACGCTTAAAATTTATAACAATGACTTATTTTGAC
The DNA here is from genome assembly GCF_905147045.1 of Nymphalis io. Classification (NCBI taxonomy): domain Eukaryota; kingdom Metazoa; phylum Arthropoda; class Insecta; order Lepidoptera; family Nymphalidae; genus Nymphalis; species Nymphalis io. Next base: position 8,779,236 of record NC_065905.1, read on the forward strand.
AAAGTTTTGTACATATATAAATAAATATATTTAAAACTTAAGTTCTAACAATCTACCCTATAAGTTTAATAACAATAATAAATATACTAGAGGAAACCTAATATTAAGTCCACTTTTCACTGCTTATCGACCAAACTCGTTACATGATTCAGTCCAATCTTGCTTCATCTTGTCCAGCTAAAACTTTATTGATAATATTCGCACAGTCTTTATTATCAATTATACTGACATGGTTACCTTCTACTAGATGAACGGTCACGGGACTTTCAGTGTATTTGTCCAGACCATAATTTTCTTCAATCACCAAGAATTGTGGATTAACATCCGGACGCATTAGAACAATTGGAGCTTTGATCTTCTTCAGTTTGGCTTGACCGAGGATCATTTTAAAACGATCGAAACTTGAGTATGCAATCGATTTTACGAATTCATCAGAATATTTAAGCTGAGCAGGGGATGCTGTTATAGCATATTTTATTTTCTCATCAAATGATTCGATTTCTTTTAGTTTCTCCATGAGCGAGCTACTGACGTCGTTTTTCGGAGAAATCATGTCTATACAAAGGCAAATGAGGCTGTTTTGTAACTGAGTGTCGCTCGTAGTGGACAATTTCGTGGTAACCATGCTATATAGGAATTCCGGACTGCCATCTAAGCAGAATAATTTGCCACTGTGACCTGGAAAGTTTAAATTGATGCTTTATTGCAAAAAAAAAATATTGGGCTGAATGAACAAAGAATTGAGATGTGACTACTACAATATTATTTACTTATTCTGACTTTTGCGTTAAAAGTAACAGCCTGTGAATGTCCAACTGCTGGGCTAAAGGCCTCCTCTCCTCTTTTTGAGGAGAAGGTTTGGAGCTTATTCCACCACGCTGCTCCAATGCGGGTTGGTGGAATACACATGTGGCAGAATTTCAGTGAAATTAGACACATGCAGGTTTCCTCACGATGTTTTCCTTCACCGTAAAGCACGAGATGAATTATAATCGCAAATTAAGCACATGAAAATTCAGTGGTGCTTGCCCGGGTTCGAACCCACGATCGTCGGTTAGGATTCACGCGTTCTTACCACTAGGCCATCTCGGTTTTGTTTTGGTTTTGCGTTAACTATTAATTAATATACAAGAAAAAGTAGGATTTTTTGAAATACAAACCTTCACTTTCCAACAGGTTTGCCAGTTTTAGCATGGGTAAGGTACCAAAACTGTATCCGAGAAGTATGTATGGACTTCCAGGAGCTAATTTTGATTTTATCGTCTGAAACAAAATTTGGGTAATAAGATACTTATTTATATTTAGCATTTAAATCGTTAGTATAATTAATAAATTCTTAGTAAACCTTATGCAATCTATTGACTAAGGTGTCCAAGGTATCTCCCTTATTTTCAAAGCCGTACTGCAAGACACAAATCTTGACCTTAAGTCTACGACATAAGGCCGCCATTTCCGCAGCGCAACCTTCTATACCAGGCAGCACGAACATTGTCAACTCATTTTCTTGAACTGATACGTCGGTCTGTAATTTTTTTTGATCATGTTAATTATTCTGTTTGGCATTTTAAATTTTTGTGTTTTTTTATTTATTTAATTAGGAGATAAACTAATTTTCTGGAACCACTTATTGTATAAATATCATAATTATAGCCACAGTCCACACCTTATCTTGACGATTTTAATTGCTATTTAATATCATTAGACACGATTATTCTATTTGATAAAAAGTCTTAAAAGGTGATATACGCAAACTAGAATGTATTGTGTTGTCCTTGTTGAAATTCCGCAAAAGATACAATTTCTTTACCTCAGAGCTATCGTTAACCATAGACGGCATGTATATAAAAGGTTCAGATGTTAAATTTTCATCACCAAAGTTTCTCATCAAAACTCGGAGACCAGCCGCCTTATCAAGGACGAAAGGATGTGATGAAACCGACGTCGATGATTCCGCTTTTTTTTTAATTGCTATTTCTTCTAACCTGAGGGTATATATATTTACAATGTATGTAGAATTAATGGTAAAATTATAAGGCCCAGTCATTTATTTTTATGTAATATATTAGTAATGTGTAAGCATTTAGAGAAGGTGCTTTACGTTGAAGTTATATGTTCTAAACAAATTAATGAGCTAAGAATCAAATAATAATAAGAATAATGATAAGGAGAGAAAGAGTAATCTACCTCGCTAATGTCAAGGATCTGATATCCTGCGCTGTCAGGAAAATCTCGAATTCTCGCTCTAAGGTCTGTTTGATCTCGACCGCCATCATACTGTCCATTCCTAGTTCAGCAAGAACCACTTGCTGAGATACTGTCTTCAGATCTTTGATACCTAGAAATTAAATATTATAATATAGTTAAGTATTAGGTTTTGTCTCAATTAAAAACAACTCCTAATTAATATTTGTAAAACTTGTTGGATTGCTCCATAACTTTAAGCATCAAAAGTTGTACATTACAACTTTTGATTCCATGTATCACAAAAGCGGTTATTGTTTATGTTGTACAAATTTAATTAAATATATTTTTTTGGAATCTAAACAATCAAAATAAGTAATCACGATAAGTTAACTATGATCACACGTTTCTATTTATCTGTGCTATGTCGATCAGTACAATTTCAACTTACTGATGATATCACTAAGGTGACTTTGTGCACTTTAATTGGTCGATTCTCTGACAGTTACCGAAAGTTTAAGTATCATAAATCAAAAAGATCACCAATAATATAATTTCGAAACAGTTTCGAAACCTTTTACCTTTCACCATAATAAAGTGCGTATTCAGTAATTTTGCTATTAAACTCAATCTGTGTTTATGTATGAAATAGAGATGATTGACATAAATTTCGTAATTTTATGGCGCTAACGAATTTATTAAGTTTACGATGTAAACATTAACTGAATTATGTTTATATGTTTAGTATATTTATGTATATAGTGCAATATTTTGGATTTTCTTGCCCATAATCTGCGCAACAGCATCTACGGCGTTTTCATATCCAGAACCTCCAATCTTTTTTTCAGCTACCACTATTGAGGACACAATCACGGAATCCTGTTTCAAGAATTTGTCGAGAGTGAGGAGACAGGAGGAAATCCTTTGTTGGAGGGTGCCACCGATCTCTAATTGGACGTCTTCATCTTGCATGTCTGCTACGAGACCCACCTACGCAAAAACATAGTAAGATCTCTTTAGTGGTTTAATCGAACTGGTATCAGAATTTCCATAGTATAAATCAATAATCTTTAAAAGCTCGAAACTGAAAGCTGCCTAGATCTATGTTGCATTAGTTAGTTATGGCACAAAGTTTACAACAAATGTACCAACTAATAATCTTTCTCAAAAATATGATCAAATTTAATCAAATCGCCCGTTTTATGACACTCACATCTCCTATAGCACCCCACTGTACAGCGAGCGCGGGGAGGCCAAACTTCTTTCTCCTTTCACAGATCCTCTCCATCACGGAGTTAGAGAAACCATAGTTGGTCTGACCAGCGTTGCCGCGACCGCAAGATACGGATGAGAATATCACGAAGTCCCTGGTGGATACCGAAAAATGATTACTTATTATATTAATGACGCTCAGTCATCTCATTAAAGAGTTATTCCGCATACCGAATGGACGAATTAATTATATGGCTAGAAATGAATGTTTAGGTCCAATAAAACAATTATTTTTGAAGTTTTTGATTTAACTAAAAAGATAATGGTAGTAAACTCACTTTAACTTAGGGCACATTATTTGTGACAGTTTGTCCAAATTCATCGTAGCCAGTGCTTTAGGAGCGAATGACGCTTTAAAAGACTCTGGGGTCTGATTCTGGAAAATTGAATCTTTCAATATCACAGCCAAGTTGAATATCGCCTGAACGTCTCCCATAGCGTTCGCCATCTTCAGCATTTGTTCACATCCTTCCTCTGTTGTGACATCATGAGTTGAAATTTGTACATCAGCTCCATAGCCCGTCCATGCTCTATTTAAAGTTAAATTTTATCAAACACAAACAAGAAAAAGTAAAAATCAAGTAATGTATAAAGGTCCCACTGCTAGTTTATTACATATCTTTCATTAGCAATAAAATATAACTTAATAGTTTTCCTAATGCCTTCTCAGAATTATTTTGCACTTCAAATACTGCAACGTAAAATAATCTTGCCATTAGGAATAAGAAATGTTGATACATCAACAATTTACAATAAATAAGTAAATATTACTTACCTAAGCCGAGATGATTGATAACCATTACTGATTCCCTTTCTTGAGGTGAGAAGCACTTTCCTGGCTCCTCTCATGATGAGCCAATCTGTGAGCTCCAGGCCAAAGCCGCCCAGACCTCCCACCACAATGTACACTAATTCTTCATCACACATGTATCTAAAGGAAAAAAAATCTAATAAAATAAATAATCTTATACTTTTACGAAAATACTTAATTTAAAAAAAAATCGAAATCAACTTTAGGATTTTGCAATTTGGTTAAGTCGGTTTAAGGTCACCATCAAATATCGATAAAATCAATCCTCTTAAAATCTTAAAGTATACTCATAAAAGCACCTTTGAAGTTATTACTTGGTAAAGTATAGATTGGCGGACGAGCAAAGGGCTAGATGAGTTAGATGGTAAATGGTCAGCAACGCCCATAGATATTGGCATTAGAAGAAATGTTAACCATCGCTTACATCATCAATGCGCCACCAAGGTTAGGAACTAAGATTGATTGAGTAATTAAACTGGCTCAGTCACCCTTCAAACCAGACCACAACAATATCAAGTTTTGTTTTATGGTAGAATATCTGATGAGTTGGTGGTACCTACCAAGTAGCTTGCACAAAGCCCTACCACAAGTAAAACTTATTATACCACGTTGAACCACCAGTGAAGCTTGGTAGCTAAGGTGATGTGACATAATATTTGATTTATATTGATAAAAATGAGTTTTCGTTTATCAGTCTTTAGTAACATACCTAGGAACAGCTTCCATGCATATGCTCTTTGGTTTTGTAAAACGAACACCTCGTTCCTCATCACGAATTTTAATAATCACCTGAAATATTTATTTATGAAAATGGGTTAACCACAAGTCTCTGTTGTAAATTATTATTATTATTGTGTTACTCAATTATTGTCATTTTTGAGGAGTCGAAAACTTACGTATTATTTATGTTAATAAATAATATATCAATAGCACATAACAAAAATAATAAAAATGAACATATTTTTGGGTGAATCAAATTCCAAATGATTTTTGTACTTACCTTTCCAATATGTTTTCCAGAGGCCATATATCTGAATGCGTTCTCGATTTGATTTTTCTCAAAAATGCAGTACGTAAGTGGACGGACAGCGCCGCTCATAATACCAGTTAACAGTAAATCTTGAAGGGTCTGTTCAAAATTTTATTATTCATAGTAAAAACTTATAGTTGTAATCATGCTAATTTTACAAAACTATATTTTTTAAAGAATACCTTTCTAAAATCATCGCCTTGGTCGTAGATGAAGTCCAACATGATTCCGTGGAAGGAAATTTCTTTGTGGAAGGCGGACATGCCGATGAGTGTGTTGTTGCTGATGTCGAACTTTCCGATTTCTAAGAAGCGGCCGCGATATCCGAGACAGCGAATCGAAGCCTGAATAAGAAATTAAATTGAATTCCATTTAGTTTTGGTCACTTTGTTCACTTATATGCTGAATTTTAATATATTATATTTGACGAGAATTGAAAACAGGTGAAAGAAAAACGAATTTACGGAAAACACGTTTCTGCTTTATGATTGAACGAAAATTAATTTTCAATTACAAGCGTACGAATAAAGGCATACATGAAAAAATGTGCGGTCGGGGGATTCCCGTCAAGAAAAAGTTCTTTGCGATATTTATTCGACTCAAAACTTTATATTGTGATTTTAGTTGATTATATTATTGTATTTATGTCACACCAAAAAGCGCCTCAACTTTTTTGCAACTCTCTCTCTAATCAAAGATAAAGAATTAATTTCAATTATTCAAGTAACACTTTTTTTTATAACAATAGTAACCCCCCTTTTAAGGAATTAACTACTATTTTAACATTATTTTATTAATTTACCCCTACAATTAAACCAAGTTTATGATGGGAATTGTGACAATAGCCCAAGCTTCGGAATTGGGATTTGCGTGTGGCTCGTAAGCCGTAGCGCTATAGGTACTTATATGGTTTTGAATTACTTTTATATTTTTGTATTTCTAAGAAGGTTAGGTAAGTATGTTTAGTAAAATTAATAATAAAATGGTAGGCGCACTTTGAAAATCACGGTCTATCGTTTGTCGTTCAAATATTTGGCATTGCCTACCTCCATAAGCGCTCGCACAATACTGAATTCGACCGCCCAACGCATCGCATTTTGTAGCATTTGGTTAGCACAGTATGAACGTAATTTCGTAGTGTGACATGACCTTGGTTCACTGCCATTTCACTCTACTGCAAGCCGCGTAAAGGAACTTCGTTCCAAAAAATGATAGGAAAGAAAATAGATATTCTTACAGTATATAACAGTCCTCGTCAAAAAATCATTAATTAACTTTTTATACCCTATCATCTTATATACTAAATAAGGTGAGGTTAAAGTAGTATTAGTACTAAGTAAATCTTTTAGTGTATACTATTATGATACCCTAAAAGTTCAGTATCTAAAATAACAACAATATGATACTCAGGTTAATACATGTTATTAAATATGTACACGACGTGTAGAATACAATTTTATTGGATCACATTATTAGAATGATTTCTTGTTTAAATATAACTATTAACACATTTAAAATCAGACTCGAGGCATATTATTTATCTTTATATTTATCAGGGAGCGTTGTTTTATTACCTGCCGCACATTATTGCTATTTATTATTATTATTATCATAATAACATTTTTTTGTCTTGTTTTATATATTATATATGTATGATTATGTATATATTATTTATTTATATGTATGTTACGTACAGCGCCTCAGGGAGGATCGCTGACGCAGCACATAGCCGCGCAGTCGCCGACGCGACCCAGTTAAGAGATCAGTAGGTTAAACAAATTACATATTTGTCACGTACAGTCCTAAAAACACCTAGCCGGGAAGTCGCTGCCGCGAGTCAGCTCTGCCCGTACCACCTAAATTAATCTAATAGATCAGCATTTTCAGCACTATATATTAGGATGAAATAATTATATGTATTATTCAATATGTGATCCAGTAACGATCAGTTTTGTTTCATAGGATTAAGATATATATAAGCTATGATTCAATATCTGCATCCAGCATCGAGCAGTATTGTATCTTAGGATTAAGTTAAATATAATATTTAGTGATTAATTAAAGTGTTAATAGAAACATTGGCTTTTCTCAAACCCTCCGGCTATCGTAAACGTAACTTGTATGTATATTTAGCTATAGTACTGTATATATATATACAGTATTTTTTATTTTTTATTTAAAAAATAAAAATTGTGATGATTAGTACACCTCCTTACCGCTTTATTTATTTATTTCATGTCCTTCACCCAAAGGTTGTCTGGAAGAGATCGCTCTTTTAGCGATAAGACCGCCTTTTGTACAAAATAGTTTTCGTTTCTTTTGTGTTTGTGTTTAAAATGGTTCTGTTACTCTTTTGGTGTACAATAAAGCATATTCTATTCTATTCTATAACAGAAATAAACATTGCAAAATACCTGTAGTTTGTCATCGGCAAGAGAATTGAGTACCAAATCTACTCCCTTTCCGTTTGTTTCTTTCCTGACCATGGCTTCGAATGATATGTCACGAGAATTACCGATATGACTGTCTGTGAAGGAGACGTTAGAGCTTAAACCGGTAAATCTATACTAATAGAATCTTAGTGTACATATTTTTCTATTCTTGTTAATGCTAACTGGTTCTTGAGTTACTACAGTTTTACATAATTATAACTACAAATTCCCAATAACAGATATTTTTTCGTATCTTTACACTTACCATTTTATATAACGAAACGATTTTAAGGAAAAAAACCATCATTACCTTTAAGTTGAGGGAAAAGTCTTTTTATGAAGGCTCGTTTCTCAGGAGTACCAACAGTAGTGAACACTTCGCATCCGAAGTGAAGAGCCACGCTGATTGCAGCTTGACCAACACCACCAGAACCCGCATGGATCAATATTGATTCTCCTTTTTGGATCTTGCCTACCATCACCTGTTCAAATGCATTAAATATAATTACAGAAAAATATCTTAAATATAATCTGTTAAGATAAGAACTCTTATTACTGCATTAAATATCAGTTTTTACCTGCAGTGTTGGAAAATAATCATTAATCAGTAGGTTGTATTAGTATGTTGTGGCTTTTGTAAACACAAAAATTCGTAAGCTATCTAACCAAGAAATTAGTTAAATACATGTGATAACTCACTTACCAAGCCATAGTATACAGTTCCGTATGCCACAGGTACACTTGCAGCCTCTTCGAAAGTCCATTCGTCAGGGAAGCCCCATAAGAGCGCCTTATCTGCTACCACCATGTTAGCCATACCGCTATTCCTTACCATGCCCATAACTCGTGTACCACTGAATTAATACGTTTTAGTTTAAAACTATTTATAAAATAACTACAAAATATCACCAGAGACGAAATTGAAGTTTACAATGAGTCATTTGACGTTTTAAATTTAGAACTCACTTGCACGTTCTGCCAACGATTTCAAACCCTTGTACGCACTCTTGCGCAAGCCTGCCTTTTGCGACGGCATCGACCGACACGCGCCCCATTGCCGTCATTACGTCGCGGAAGTTTAAAGCCGTGCAGTATACCTACATAGAAAAATATAACCTACTTTTTACAAAAATAACATTTGCAACCAGGCAAATATATATTCAACGTCCTATTATATGGCCTCCCTAACTATATAATCATAGAAACATATACCCATAAATGTAATTTCTTTATTTTAATAAAACAAAGACACAAAAATCACTGTACATACTAACGCTCAGAGACACACAGCCACACACACTTTTTTAATAACCTTGTAATTACAATGGCTCACCCTATCATCAAATTATCATTTAATATGAGTATTACAAAAATTAGTAGCAGGTTTTTTTTATAAAATATGTAGCTTGAAGCGACAGTACATAACACATCCGACTACATTCAATATTAAAAACTTATGTAACATCTTATTACATGTTTTACTTACATTTACAAGAATATTCCCTGGGTTCTTACAAACTTGATTAATTCTGATGGGTCCCTCCAGCCAGGTCAGCGAAGAGAGGTCTCCAATAGTGACTGTGTTCACGTAGGCGTGGTGGGTCTTGACTGTATCTAAGTCACCGAGGAGTAAGTGACGGTACGTGCCCCATTGACCCTGATTATAAAAAGTATATTTTACACGATTTTTATAAATTGCTTTTTAAATTTATCGCCAATCACTAAAAGTTCAATTTAGTTTAAGTGGTCGAAGTAAGTGGTAATTTTAAGCGCGTACGAATCGAAACATTTACGATGTAGAGAGCACTAAATATTTTTACAGTCCCATTATTTTTGGGTAGTGGTTATTAATCAACATTAAAAAGCCCATTTGACGATTTCAATAGCTTGAAAAAAAAACACTATATCAATTAATTTAAATAAAAAAACAGACAGTCTTATCTTGCTTAAATCTTATAACGTTTTGTACTTACGTCTTGATAAACATTGATAGCCAAATCCATATTCAACTGCTCTTCGTAGAATTCTAAATCTGGGTGGAATGGTGGAGCTGAAGGATCGGCAATTAATAGACCATATATAGTTTCACCTCCAGGTTCCTTTCTCAGACAGTTAATTAGACCTAATAGTCCATTCACAGGCTCATTTTGGCTATATAAAACCACTTTTTGTCCAATATTAAGACCTTGCTTTACTTTGTCTATCCAATCGTATGTTTCATCGCTTGAGATGATATTGATAAATTTAGCTGGCTTTACACGCTCTCGTTTTCTGAAGAGGACCACGTATTCGAGACCAGTATCTTGTATGGTTATGATGTCGTATATTTCGGAGTAATCTTTTGGATTAATTGGTTCTTTTTCACGGCTCATGATAAACCCTTTGTCGCATAGAGATGCAAACGCATCTTTAAGTATCTACAGATAATGAACTTATTAAGTTATTATTTAAAGTAGTAGTTAAAATCTTTTAGCTTACCACAGTTAAAAACAAGATTTCTTTTAGATCAAGCTAATGAACCAAGCTATAAGAGTCATACTTACTTCACCTCTCTGGAGCAGATTAGCACCGATAAGTACTAAAATATTGTTTTCTCCAATAATTTTCTTATTTTTTACAGAAATATTTGATGGCAATTCGATAAGATCCTCACACAAAACAGACAATTCAGCTTGTATCAACGGTAGGTCACCTAAGACGTCTGCTACTTTATCCAGTATAGGTTCAAATCCAGCAGTTTTATATTCATCGTCAACAATTTCAATGCTTTTAAATTTGTAAATTTGCATGTTTTCAAGAATAAGCTGAACATTGCTTCGGAGAATATCTTCAATCTAGAAATTATTTAGTTTAGTTTTGTTATAGATATCTTAAATTTGACAAAATAATACTTAAATAAAAAAGTGCCCGTAACGACTAATTTTAAAATATTTGTAATAAAATGTTTATCCTAGTACCTTCATCTTAGACTTTCCAAAGTTAGGGATGAATATGTTTTTTTCTAAAACTGGTACGCCGAGAGGAACCCTTCTTGAAATTGGTGTGGCGTGTAAACCTCGAATTTCTACACCACCAGCTCTGGCGAATAAGAAAAATAATTAAATTATTTCTACGATAATAATATCAGAACATTGTATTTAAAAAGGATCAAATATAATCTTGATATATTATTATAAAATTTATATATTTTTTTTGTTTAATTAAGGATTTTGCAAGGTTACCTGATAACGTCAATAGTAGGGTTAACCCTAATCTCAAACGCTTGGGTCGTAGGATTAGGGTTCACTTTCGATATAGCGTCATAGTGCATATTAACATCAATACATAGTTTATCAATCCTGGTAGGCACGAAAAGTCCTCGGGTGTCATTACCAATGATCTTCATCTGCATCATACAGTCCAAAAATGTGACCCAGTTGTTGACCCAGGACAACCAACCACGGGTGCCCTCCACGTTACTTTTGATTACACCTCGAAAATAGCCGCTGTGAATAAAATGAGCTTAATTTATTGCTTAAAAAAAACTCAAACATGCATACTGCGTTTTCCTTCATGAAAATATTTTAACATAGCCGTAGCGATTTCTACAACTAACTGGATATTTTTGAAATAACAATCTTGTTCTCAAAATACGTCTACTAAAAGAAGACTATGAAATACTACATTATATTTTGCGGATAGGTATTTTAATTGTATGAAATTTATGGTAGGGTGGTGGGTATTTACTGGTGGTAGAAGTTTGTGCAAGCTCGTCTAGTAGGTACCATCCACTCATCAGATATTCTACCGTAAAACAGCAGTACTTGGTATTGTTGTGTTCCGGTTTGAAAGGTGAGTGAGCCAGTATAATTACAGGCATAAGGGACATAACATCTTAGTTCTCAAGATTGGTGGCGCATTGGTGTTGTAAGCGATGGTTAACATTTCTTACAATGCAAATGTCTATGGGCGTTGATGAATTACCACCAGGTTGCCCATTTGCTCGTCCGCTTTCCTATTCTATAAAAAAATTATTAATTTTACGTTAAGTTTTCTGAACTAAATGTATTTATTCCAGCCAAGTGATGATTTTTTTTTTTTTTTATAGAATAGGAAGGCGGACGAGCATATGGGCCACCTGATGGTAAGTGGTCACCAACGCTCTTAGACATTGATATGGCTAATATAGTAAAATAAAACTTTTTATTTGAATTTAATGTGTATGTATACCTATACTGGTAGCCTCTAAGACGTAACTCCTTGTAGAAGTCCTTTGTAAGTAGATGTTTAACATTGAGTCCTGTGGATTCAGGTTCAACTGGAAGCTCACGATAATCCTGTCCAACGTTCTTCTTTGCGTAAATAGTTCCAGTGACAATTGATGCTCCGCTTTCAAAGATCTGTTCGATTTTATTATTTAATTTATTTAACAATACTATAAAGTTAAATGAAAATTTCAATATTTTTATTTTATTTTAAAATTTATAACATACTCATTACAAAATAAAATAAATAAATGTGAATTTGGCAGCAGTTAAGCTTTGGCTTGAGGGATTTTGCTTTTCTGCATAGGCTTTACTTTTCGATCTTGCTCAATTCAATTCTGATATTTTCGGTGCTCTCTCTGTTTTATTAAGTATTTATTTCACGCTGGTCACCACCACGATAAGAATGCAAAAATTTGAAAAATGTACACAACTGTTGCACAAAAGGCCGGCTACTTACGTCCTCGTCCGAATGTGACAATTGTCAACTTGCAAGACGAGAGCATTTACTCCCATTTTTTGACAAGTACAGCGTGCATGACAACCAAAACTAATTGTGGGTTGTTACATAGAATAATTGATTGAAGCCGATATAACGTAAACTAAAATTTTAAGGTATCGAACAATGTAAAATATATGTATGAGTATTATTAACGTAAAAATCACAAAATTCAATTGGTAAGAAATAGAAACTATTCAATTTCTTACCGTCGTAAAGAAATTTAACAGTGCAGGACGGTGTTATTTTACACTCATGTGAACTTGTTTGTTTTTTAAAGTCAAGAAAAACCTTTTATTTTAAATCTGCAAATTTTTCTACTATTACCTAATGCAGTACGTGCAATGACAAAAAACGTGCCCTCTATTATCTATCCGGTATTAACTATATAGAATTATTTATTTAGATAAACTTAACATATGCTCACCTCAAATTGTCCACTTCCTCTATGAACCACAACAATGAACTCTAAACTTCCTTGTTTAGGGATGTGAGTAGCTCTTTGGAATCGTACGTTCTCGAACACCACGGAAACTTCTATGAACAGCTCTCCCATTATCATTGCAAGGCTTTCCCACGCCATCAATAAGTAACCGGTTGCAGGATACAGGTTGCGACCTTGGATGGAAATTTAAATACACAGGATTATTCAATTATAAGAACAAACGTTCAATAAATGTTTTTTTACAGGAATGACTGATATATTACAAAAAATATAAATCAATTGGACACAATTGTTTTATACTATCATAAGTTTATATAACGTATGAAGTGTATCTTCACTTTTTATTATGTCATGTTATGGAAATTTTAATGATGATCAGTTGAGTAGTTAAGACGTTAAGATGTTACAAATATACTAACACATAAACAAACAAACAAACTCACTTTCGCATTTATAATGTGAATAAAGGTTGTATAACAGCTATAAAAAAATCTCACAAAAAATGTCAGGGTATTCTGTTTTCCGAGCCAATGGTAGCTTGTAATTTAAAAATCATTAAGTAGGTATAAGGGTAGGGTATATATATTTAATAAAAGAACGAGTGTGAGCTTCATATAATAAATCTTTGTATAATACTTTTTTCATACAAAATACCATCAGCCGATAGCAAATAGTCACCATCGCTCATAGACATTGTCGCTTTATGAAATGTCAACCATTCCTTCGTCAATGCGACACCAACCTTGAGAACTAAGATGTTGTTACTCTTGTACCTGTCACTACCTTCAAACCGGAACACAACAATATTTAGTATTGCTGTTTGGCGATAGAATATGTATGAATTGAATAGAATGTGAGTGGGTGGTTACATACATACAGACAAAACAAGCTTGCACCTTCGAGTGAATCATATAGAAACCTTTATTAATGTTTTGTGTTACTTGTGGCGGTTTAAATAGTGAGTGAGCCAATGTAATTATACACACAAGGAACACTTTTGTTCCAATAATTGGTGGCGAATCGATAGTCTGAGGAATGATTCACAGTAACAGTGCCAATGTCTCCCTTGAAGGTCCCCTTCGCCTACAGACATTGGCATCACTAATTATCACATGGCTCTTCTTACAATATGAAAATAACCTTACCATCAATAACGTGACCGACCATGAACTCGCTCAATTCATCTCTAATGGACATAACCACCGCCCTCTCACTTAAAGTCATCATAACTTTGCCTCCGTAGTATGTTACGTACCTACAGTAAATGCGAAACAAAGAAAGTGTGTTAGATGATATTTCTGTCTTTTTGATTTGAAATTAAAATTTTTAACGATACATGTATTTGAACTCACCAATCTTCAGTGTGTTTCCACTCAACCAAGTGTGAAAGCATCGGAGTTCCTTGCGACACAGGAAAATTAATGGTCGGGTAAATATTGGCGAGGTGCGGGTTCAATCCGACTTCGTAACACCTGTAAATATGGCACTCTTTACTTCGGCTCTTATACTTCAAAAAAAATTGAAAATCGTATAACTTTATCAATACTCATGTGGTGAATGATCCAATAATAACGAAATATGCCGTACTGACAGTGACACTATAAGAGACATTAGCATTGATATTTTGCGTTACTTAATGTATCTATTGTAGCTTTTTTTCAGGTAGGCCTCTATAAGTCCTAATATTCATAATATTAATTAAAAGATTCATACATGAAATTTAAGCACTTACTTGCCCAGGGCCGTGAATAAAGCTTGTACGTTGTCTGGGTCGTTTCTCTCAGTAAGTGAAATATTAATGTTATCCTTCTTGAGATATCTACGTAAATTTTCCTGCAGGAGGCAATCTGGCGCAATCTCTATAATAATCGCATTGTCAGCAATTAGGCAAGCCGTCTCCTCAAACAGCACTGGATTCTATTGGAAAGATATATGTTTAGCACAATTATTTGTATAGTATTCTATAATAATTTAAGATTTCATATAATATATAAAGTGCTTTTCGTTCGACGCGAGTCGCAACTGTTGTACAAAAAGAAGTATTAAGAAAAAGGGAGAGAAAGAAAGGTAAGGGTTTATTGAAATCTTAGGAGTATAACAGTAACTACATATTACAGTGTAAAAACAGGTGCACTCAATATTTCCTCATTTTTATAATCTTAAGAAAAGGCCAATCCGACACTATCGGAAAGATTTCCGGTGCCCAAAGTAGGCTTTCAATGGCACGGGAGTCTAAACACTGCTAAATTTCAGATTGCAGGCTACTAATAACAGTTTTTGGACAAAACACGAGTAAAGAACGAACCTCGGGATCTGTATTCTTATAAGCTAGAAAACTATAACTATAACCAGACCAACGGAGCACTCAAAACTATTAAAGGATGATAAATGCCAACTGTAGATAAAGAACTTACAAGAAAATTATTAGTGATGTATTCAGCTGAAGACATCTCAGCTTTGGGACCTTTCCACAAATCCTGCTGAATAGAAGTGGAAAGCCAGCGCCCTGAACGTAGTTTTGGTGTTGGAATCACTACCTTTAAATATTTTAGAAGTGTTGACCCTGTTTAAAAATTTAAAGTTCAGTTTTGAAGGTTTAATGCGCTTTTTCGAGTTTTTTACTTGTTTAATTTTATTAAAAAAAATACTGACTGGTATTAACTACGTTAAATAAATCATTTTGTCAACTAGTAAAACTAATAAATAAAATTAAACTTACTGGTTTCAGCGATGTATCGCGAATGGTAGGCGATGTTATTGCAAGATACCTCCTTGGCAAAGATTCCTTGCGCTACCAGTTTGGCAACAAAAGTCTTTATTTTGTCCACTGGGCCAGAAATGATGCAAGAGTCAGGTCCATTGTGGCAAGCTACTTCAATTTCGGATGGAAGTATCGTTTTTATCTGTTTTTAAAAACAAAACAAATCAACATTATATTAATAATACTCTTCCATCAAAATCTTATTTTACTAAAACATAGAACAGTTAAAAAACTAAGTATACGAAGAGTTACAAACATGTGTAATTTAATTAATAATATCTAAGAAACTATTATGATTAAAATAATTGAAGTTGCTTAATTGAATTAAAAAAATGAGATTATGTAACTTACATCCTTATATCCAAGGTCTACAATAGCCATAGATCCCTTAATAAATGGAGTGTCAGCAGTTACCGAACCGACATAATATGCTGAGAGAATCGTCTGTTCTGCTGTTAAACAGCCATCTGCGTAAGCGCAACCCAACTCACCCACACTGTGACCTAAAGTAAAAATTAAGAAAAAACATATGTATTATATATATTAATGTGAAACATCTATTGGCACGCCTTGAGATTAAGAACGACTCGTATCCCATGACTGCAAGCAATGTTGACGTAACTTTCTAATGCATGTTCTCTCTACGCCGTTCTCTACTACATTGCGTGCTTGCGTGGCGCGAATTCTATATAAGTTCGATTTATTTATTTATTTAACTCTATATTATTATTCATACATTATACCTATCATTTCAGCATCTGCTGTACGTCCCAAGATGGCCACATTTTTTTATTCATATTCATGAGCTAATTGCGTTGTTTGTAGTAGCTGTTTGACATTTAAGAGCTACTTTGTTTCAAAGGATGGTACAAAAGTTACGCATTAATCACCAAAAATAATACAATGTCCAGAATAATAGATTATCGTATAATTTGTACCAAACATCTTTTTCATGTCATTCGTGACTGAAAACTTTGACATTTTATTACCGTTTATATTCTGTTAGAAGAACTTAGCTATGTTTTAGTAGAACGATTTAAGGCTTGAATTCAGAATATCGAGATCTGTAGCTTTATAAGCTGATAATCGAGGTCAATAATAATATGTCAAATAATACCAATAATAACAGATAATCTGCCTGATATCAACTAACTTATAAATTAAATGAATTATTATAAATATTTAAGAAATTTCTAATGCGATTTTACAGTATCAATGTGCGGTTATACAGTACACTTATGTAACTGTATAATGGTATAGAGGAAGAAAAATGAATGTCATCTGTACAAATCATAGCCGCGTAAAATTGTAGTGCAAGAATGCTAGCAGCATTCCTGTTGAATTCGATGAAGATTCCTTTAGGAAAATATGAAATAACCGTCTTGTCACTAGTGGCAGTAAGATTTATATCTATTTTTCCAAGGTTTTGTTTTAAAATGTCACAAAGATATAATTTAAATTTTGAAACAAATATTTCTTTCATTAATTCGCTTTAATATGTTCTGCGGCTGGCCCAGCCTAACATATATTCCTTGACATGAGACCGGGCAAATGTGAGCCAACCTAATTTCTAGAGTTTCCATCAGGTCTATGCATGCCGTCACGACGAATTTCATAGTGACAAAATTAAGCCGTCCGAACTCCCTATTTTTCATGTAAAACATACGTGCTTATTTTTTAAGTTCAGCAGTGAATACAGTGACCCTCATGATCTATGTAATCATATAACAAACACCTCATTACTATTAAATAGCTTTTTGCTCATTTACCTTCAAACACAAAATTCTATAATTCTTACCAATAATGAAGTCGGGCTCAATCCCAACAGCTTTCAGAACATCCGTAAGACCTATCTGAACAGCGGCGATACCGATGAAAGAGTTGAGGATGTTATCATGTATCTTAGGGTCAGTTTCAGTTATGAGCTTGGTCAAGTTTATGCTTTTAGACTCTAAAGCCTTGTGGCACCTGGGGAAGGATTAAGGCTTTAATAAAAATAATTTCACAAATTTAATAAATATTTTTGTAACTTTTGGAAATGCCGTACATCATACAATCAGATTTTGGTAATATTAATAGTCATACTATCCAACACTTAAATAAATTAGTTTTCAATATTTGAAATCGATCGCAGTCTTAATTTTTTTATTTAATTTAAATATATATAAATTACTGATCACATATTACTTTTAGTCTTACTTTTTAATAGCAGCAGCAAATGCAGGAATTCTCATGAATTGTGTAGCCATTTCTGCCCACTGAGAACCCATACCCGAGTATACGAAGCACACTGGACGACGGACACCGGAGAAGTATTGGATGTTCCTAGCTAGTAACACGCTTTTCGCTGAAGTTGATTCTGTGTTTAAGAAAATAGTGAAATGGAGAATTAAATAAGGAAACAAATATTCGTATTTATTAATGATTTGGTAACTATTACTAAGCTCGTAAGCTAATCAAAACAATAACAATATCTCTTAGTTTTAGACGTTGATGAACTTTAACTGGATTTCATTTTGACGAAAGCGAGAGCTATTTTTGTGATTTTTCTAAAACAATTTATTCATGAAATTCTTACCCAATAAAGTGTATCCTCTAAAAAAATGGCCACTGATATCCTCATCATGTATCGCGTGTAAAAGTCTAACAAGTTCAACGTCAACAGTCTTCGACTCAAGGTCATCTAGAATCTTAGCTACAGCAGATTCGGTGCGACCCGATACGCAGACCAATCGAGGTAAATCATCTGATGGCATTCCATTGTTGACCTAATTGTAGAAAATGTAAATTACAAGAAGATTTTTTTAATAATTTGGTGAGTGTTAAGAATATATAAATATACATAAAAATAAACTGTTACTTTTCCGACCCAAATGTTTTTACTGGTTGTGGGAATTATTTTAAAATGTCTCAGAAATAATCTCCCTAAGTATCAGTACTTCAAAAAATTAAATGTGAAGGTATTATATTAGTTATTATTGTCGGCTGTAAATTGCCAGCCATAAAAAGAGTTAGTAAAATGCCTGGTTCTCTATTTTTAATTACAATTTCATAAAATGTAAAGTTCCGAATTGATGCAAAAATAAAAAACAAGTTTTGAATTCTAATTTCAACCAACCTTCGGTCTCGCAGCATTTTTGAGCAAAATATGGGCGTTGGCACCTCCAAAACCGAAGCTGTTGATAGCAGTCATTCCCCTGCCCCAGGTTTGCTTTTCAGTCACTACTTTGAATTTTCCCTCCTTGAGATATAATATTTCCTTTCTTGGGACTTTGAAGTTTATATTAGGAGGGATATATCCCGTTGTATACGCGATGCACATCTAATAAATAAATATTATTTAACATTAGATTTGATAAAATTCGGGATAACTTGCCATTTATTTTCTTATCATATAAAATAAAATAACGCGTGATTCTTATCCGATTATCGTTGGTTCAAGCCCGGGCAAGCACCAATAAATTTTCCTGTGCTTAATTTGTGATTAAAATTCATCTCGTGCTTTACGGTGACGGAAAACATCGTGAGGAACCCTACATGTGTCTAATTTTACTGAAATTCTGCCACATGTGTATTCCACCAACCCGAACTGGAGCAGCGTGGTGGAATAAGCTCCAAACCCTCTCCTCAAAATAGGAAGAGGTGGCCTTTAGCCTAGCAGTGGGACGTTCACAGGCTGTTATGGTATACGATCTCACTGATGATGAAAATTTGGAAAATTCAATGTGCTTAGACTATTTGTCAATTTGTTAAATTCAACACCTTATAATAGTAATACTTAAAGCATCGAGTTAATAACGTATTAAAAAAATAATATTAACTAAATTACAAATGGTAATTTCATGGTGTTAGTATTGATTTTTACCTTCGCAACAGAACAAAGACCTGACGCTGGTTCACTGTGTCCTAAATTAGACTTAACTGATCCTATCATTAGAGGATTACGTCTATCAGTACAGAATATGTCTCCAACAACTTTAAGTTCT
The DNA here is from genome assembly GCF_905147045.1 of Nymphalis io. NCBI lineage: Eukaryota > Metazoa > Arthropoda > Insecta > Lepidoptera > Nymphalidae > Nymphalis > Nymphalis io. Next base: position 8,798,897 of record NC_065905.1, read on the forward strand.
ACGGGATCACCAGCTACTGTACCTGTTAGGACAAAATATTTCTAAATTGATTAAAAAAAATGGTACATGCAGACAAAACCTATTAATCACTGTAACATTTAATAATAAATCTTTCATCAGTACATTGTTAGACAACACAACGCAAAAATGTCTACAAGTTTGAGTTGTATAGTATACAAATTTTACCTAAAAATAAAATTTTTATTATGTTTCCTGAGACGTCTGAAGTCCATTATGAGAGAGTACATTGTACTCGTTCCGCTGCTGGTCGCTAGATGTCTGCGTTTTCCCTCCAAAAGTGACTGCTCAGTGGCACCCTCAACTTATTTTGCAAAGTGTAGTTCCACAAGCCGCCATAATTTTTCGTCATTGGGAGTTCATAATGAAGATGGATCACCAGTAAAACATCACCTGGACTTCAGACGTCTCAGGAAATATAATAAAAATTTTATTTTTAGGTAAAATTTGTATATTATGTGTTCCGTTTGACGACTGAAGTCCATTACGAGAGACTTGTTTGTTATCTCCTGGTGGCTTGTGTATGAAATTTTATTAAAAATAAACAACGCAACAATGTGATAAATGCTGCATTTATTGAAATTAATAGTTATATAGTTTGAACTACGTGCGAGATCTTACAATGAAAAATGAAAATTATATAAAATTAAGTAATTAAAAAAGTAAATAATCAGTGTTTTGTCAAGTGATTATTTAGAAGAGAAAAATTGAGACAATGATTTTTCTGAATTTACAATCACGGTAGATTGAATTGGTTTACAATAGAATTTTCTAAATGTACTTTCATGTTGCCAATTTACTTTATCCAGAATATCGTTAATATGATACTTTTCCAGCCAGTTCAAGGATGAGACCGCCGATCTGAAACTACCTGGTGAAGCATGGATGCCAGATTCAGATAACACTTTCCTTATCCAGCCACCAATTATAGTTGGTGTGGCTGGCTACACGGGGCCTCTAGTATTGATAAAAAGATTTGGTACAGAGCCCCTGGATTTTCCCGATATTTCTTTTAGAGTTCTTACCCAATATACTGGATCAATATTACTTTTAGGTGCAACTGAGAGTATCCAGTCTGATTGACAATGTGACCTGGAATCTGGGTGCTTTCGATAATTGTCCACGAAATGATTTGCATCACAATTTAAAAGGGTCAGATCGTGTACCCTGCGCCCTGATGCTAACAGCAAAAGCGTGGCGGTGCGTTTTGAAACCTCGTAGAGACTAGTAGGATCGGGGCTAACGTCTTTTAGATGTTTGATGACTACCCTTGCATCCCAAATAGGGATCTTTAGCGTAGGAGGTTTTGCTATGGAAATAGCTTTCAGCACATGCTTGACTATGTGGCTGGAGGAAATATTCGCGCTGGAGATAGTCTCACAGATCGTTGATATTACGCTCTTGTGCACTAATATGGTACGGTAAGCTAATTTGTCTTTTATGTGTAGGTGGGCTAAGTAGCGTGCGACCTCGGCCAGCGTAAGCACGCGCTGATCGATGCCACTGCTTTCACACCTGCTTGACCACTTTGTCCGTACCGGGCTGTAAGTTTTAAGCGTAGAAACGCGCCAGCAGGATGACAAAAGCTGTTTCTTTTCCACAGACCAATTGTAGGTCAACGAATCCCACCCGAAATGAACCAGGCTTCCAGGTACAGTCTGTCCACTTGAGCCGGAGGACGCCCTGTGCATGTGTCTATGAGATTCGTCTCTAAGTCTTGAATCTTCATCGGCCGAGTCAGAGATCTGTATTTGAGGTCTGGGCGCCAGAATGATTTCTTCCACTTGGGCGTTATTATTATGAATTTGCCCGATGCTGAGTTGAGGTGTTGCAGCACTCGAGGCAGAAGGCTGGGTGGAGAGAAGATCCAGGCCAGGTCGAAATGCCAGTGCCTGCTAAAGGCCTCGTGAAAGCAAACGTTCGAGTCTGCTAAGTCTAACGAGACATATGTTGGCACAACATGTGCGAGGCTTGACGCGAATAGGTGGATTTCGGGTGTTCCCCATGCGCCGAAGATATTTTCTGTAGTCTAGGGCATTAGACGCCATTCGGGAGCGGCGCGGTTGCGCGAGAGGTGATCCGCTTCCGTATTATACACTCCCGGTAGGTGGTGTGGGAGGAGTACAATGTTAAGGCTGTCCACCAACGTCAGCAGAACCTTGGTCAGCTCTAAGAGAGGCCCTGACCTGGTTCCGCCTTCGTTTCTTATGAATGCAATTACTGTCCGATTGTCGCTCCGCAGGATCACTGTCGAGTCTTTCAAAATTTTTGCTTCGGCTGATATTGCGGCGATCACTGCATACATTTTTTTCATGTTGCAGTGCCAACTCTGCTGCTGCCGAGTCCAAACACCCTGTAACCTTTTGTTGTTGACTAATGCTCCCCATTGTACATCGGAAGCGTCCGTAACGATGTAATTTGTCTTCGTCATCTAGTGATGGACTGGTGTCACTTGATGTATGTTGTCCAACCACCATTCCAAGTCTTGACGGATTTATTCCCAGAAATTCTATAGACCTTGTCGGAGTGACGATGGACTTTTCGAAGTTGATGTACCATCGGAGTCTGGTTAGGAATTTGACTGTTAATAGTACCTGGGCTTCCAGCTGGTCTCTGGACTGATGCGCCAGGAGATAGTCGTCCAGGTAGACGATGAGGCGGAGTCCTTGGTCTCGAAGCCTTTCTGCAGTCCAGTTCTTCACAGATGCGAAAATTTTTGGTGCCGCCGCTAAGCCGAACGGGAAGCATGTCATCTGCCACAATTTGCCTTCGTAGCTGATGCGTAGGTAACGCCTATGCTGTACTTTGATAGGCAAGTGGTAATAGGCTTGGCCGAGATCTAGCTTGGCCACCCAATCTCCTGATTGAAGGAGCTTGGGCGTCTGATGGTGATTTACCAAGTTGAAGTGTTTTGGGGTCAGGTATCGATTTTGGGCTTTCAGATTGAAAATTACCCGATTTTTTTCGTTGCTTTTTGTTATGATAAACAACGGAGAAGTAAAACTTGGGGTAGGGAGTGCAGGCTCTAAAACTCGATTTTGAATCATTTTTTTATCTCGTTTGACATTAATGCTGACTTTGGAGTCTGGTACTCCTTCAAAACTTCTTTTGTTGGAAAAATTAATGGAGGTGCTTGGTTAAAAGGAATGCACCTAATACCATTTTTAATATAGCCTGTGGGAGATTTAAGGCGGCCCATTTCTTTGTGAAGAGCCTTGAACATTCCCCTGCAAAACCTCTCGTCATTTACTTTTAAAATTTTGTTTACTTTGCATGTGGCTTTTATGTCCCCCCTTTTGACTTGAGCCAGAATTGTTTTGGTTGCGATGATCCCTGGAATCTTTTTTATCCTTATGTTTAACGGTGGCATTGGTTCCCGACTTTGCAGAGCGAAAACGAAAATTCTTGTCTTTGGAGGTAGATGGGCTATGAGACAAAGGCCGAGTAGTTGTAGAAGTTGTGGATGCAGAATATTGTTTCTGAAGTTTGTCCACCTCCCCCCCTATTTTTTGCACATAAGCAGATAAAGCCTGAGGGTTGAACATATATTCGGCCAAAGGGGGTATTTTTTCTATGTCTTTCCGGACGTACTTGCCCTTAATAAGCTTGATAATAGCACGACGACGAAGTTCCAATACCTCTGCACGTTTTCCGCAGATTATTTGAATTATATCGTGTGATACACTTTTATAGGGTGAATCGCTACGGAAAAGTTCTTTTATTTTTTCATAAATATATGAAGGCGAGAGCTGCAATTGGTTTTCTGCCGACCAATCAATGAGAGACTAAAGCTTGATTTACAGATTCATTTTGAGTCATGACAACGTTGGATACAAAACTACTCTCCATTTAAAACCAACATAGTGGAGCATTAGGATCATCAAATTTTTGCAATTCTTCATTAACTTTTAGTTCCATGAAACCAGGGAAAGCGACGTACTTCTTTTGTGTATCGGTATAGCGCACAGTATTCCAGTCTTCTGAATCCAAACGTTGCACCGACATCATTTTAGCAACGCGCTGGTTGTTGGCTCTAGCAATCGTCGGTTCTTTGATAGAAAGCGCTAGCTCTGCTATGTCACCTACCACTAGTTTATTAATATTTGCGGGTAGACCACCGCCGCGAGTATCATGAATAGGTTTAACGAGAAAATGTGTAGATGCGGGCTGTGAAGGTATATCTACCCGATGCGCTTGCGTGGTACCGGTTGCATAATATTTTGGATGTAACTCACCAAATGCTGCGAGAGTGCCTCAAACCTTTGATCCAATTTGTCATTTTGCACCGTGGATTTTACGCGCGCTTTGGTGTAGGCTGCAGTGACTCCTTACTCACAGCACTTTCGTCACTATCACTATCACTAGGGCTCGATGAACGTTTAGAACGAACCGTCAAACGCGCGGTGCCCAGAGCACCTTCCGACATCGTATCGTTAACGATACCGGCGCGGGGACTCGTTTTCGCGAATTATTCGGTACAGTCACGTTTTCTTGGTCGTTAATTTCCATAATAATCACGACCACGAATAGGAAAAACGACAGAACTTTTTACTTCACTTCTCAAAAGTTCAAAATGTCTTAGACAAATTTCGATAAGCAGCTAAAGCGAGCGGTTCGAAAAACAACGCAACAATGACGAAAAATTATGGCGGCTTGTGGAACTACACTTTGCAAAATAAGTTGAGGGCGCCACTGAGCAGTCACTTTTGGAGGGAAAACGGAGATATCTAGCTGCCAGCGGCGGAACGAGTACAATGTACTCTCTCATAATGGACTTCAGACGCCAAACGGAACACATAATATTGTTTAGTATAGAACAACAACTGTGTTTTAATATTATAATTGTATTTATGACTTTAGTATGTAACAGTTGTATTTTTTTTATAGAATAGTAAGGTGGACGAGCATATGGGCCACCTGATGGTAAGTGGTCACCAAACGCCCTTAGACATTGGCATTGTAAGAAAGGTCAACCATCGCTTATAGCCAATGCGCCACCAACCTTGGGTACTAAGATTTTATGTCCCTTGTGCCTGTAATTACACTGGTTTACTCACCCTTCAAACCGGAACACAACAATATCAAGTATTGCTGTTTTGCGGTAGAATATCTGATGAGTGGGTGGTACCTACCCAGACGAGCTTGCACAAAGCCCTACCACCATTATAATTCAGATCAATATATCATTGGTTTTTCGGTGTATTTAACATTAGATTAGTGAACATTAATATTATTATTGTTCACTAATTAATGTTAGATTCACAATTTACAGCTAAATAGGTTGTATTGTGTAAATTACGGGAATCTTGAATTAAACATTAAAAAGTTATTTATGTTATCAATTATTTATAAGTATTCGTTAACGCTATCGGTTCGATATCTTTTAAAACAACGTAATGTAAAATTTTCTCCGTTTAAATTTAATTTACCATAAACGACCAATGTGTGCCGTTAATCAGCTCCATAAACTACACTATCTCACAACTACATCAACTCTTTAATTTATTATGTATTATGTTTGTAGATGATGCGTAATAATTCGTTAAGTAGCACACACATTTTTGTAGTTGAATGCGAAATATAGTCTAAATAATTTAATTCTATAAAGCGTTTTCGAAAAACGAACTTTCTTACTTCATCCTTAATTTCACCCCCTTAGGTCACACCTGAGTCATTTTTATGTATCACACCCTTGTTTTAAGTTCACATACCTGTTCCATGTGTTTCTACGAATTCGAGGTTGCTGGGTGGAATAGCACACTCTTCATAAAATTCGCTGAGGAGTAACTTCTGCATTTCACCAGATGGGAAGGTGATACCTTGTTCTTTATACCCGTCACAGTTAGTCTTCGCGTGGACTACTTGGGCATAGACTCTAAGAAAATATGTGAGATCAGGTAATTATTCTTATTAATATATAAGAATGCCGCATTGCATATAATCGTGTATTTGTGTGTTTATTCAACTTAATATTACCTTCTTGAATCCTTAGCCTTCTGAAGTATACAAACAACAATTGCTTCAGAACGGGCATAACCATTTGCACTTTCGTCATAGCACTTGCACCTTCCATCAGCTGATAAAACACCGAGTCTTAAATAAAAATGTAGTTATTAAATAACCACTTTAATTTAAATTTTAGCTAGGACAATTTTCTTACTTTCAAAATGAACCACTTTCTTCCTACCTAAAGAACTGTAAAGACACGAAAGGATTGAGGCATAGGTTTGTTCCTCCAACAATAGCTGTGTCGCAATGGCCGTCTCTAATAGCTCTGTATGCATGTTCCAAGGCATACAGAGAACTGGAGCACGCTGTATCTACTTTGTAGGAAGGACCAGTAACTCCAAGCCACTGGGAGATACGGTTGGCAAGCATGCCTTGTGAGCAGCTGAAAATTATATTATTTGTTTCTTTAACATATCATTTGGAGTCTAAGGCTACCACAGATTTATGTTGTATTTTATATGCTTTTTTTCATCCACACAAAATGATAAACAAGATATAGTATGGGAAATTCAAATAACTGATTGTTCGATGGATAAATGAATGTTGAAAATGTTGTTGTTGAAGTAAGGATTATTGCAATAACATAAAGTCACCTACCACGAGTTACTACTACTAGATATTAAGATACATGTATTTCGTTCAGAATTATTAGTTCAGTTAGTTTTATCTTATTCTTAGCAAAAGACAACCAGTTAACATATTTACATAATATAATTTTGAATACATGTATAAATACATAATTAAATATACCCAGTTCAAGGCGGTTATCGAATCCAATTGTACCAATGAGCCAGTCAAATGAAAAAGTTGATGCGTTAACAAAATTTGCATCACGAGACGGTATTTACTACCGCTACTTTTTTATATAGAATTGCAAGGCGGACGAGCTAATGGGCCACCTGATGGTAAGTGATCACCACCGCCTATAGACAATGGCATTGAGAGAATTATTAACCACCGCTACATGGCCAATGTGCCACCATTTTTACTGGTAGAGCTTTGTGCAAGCTCGTCTGGGTAGGCACCACCCACTCATCAGATATTCTACGGCAAAAGAGCAGTACTTGGTATTATTGTGTTCCAGTTTGAAGGGTGAGTGAACCAGTGTAGTCACAGGCACAAGGGTCATAACATCTTAGTTCCCAAGGTTGGTGGCACATTGGTGATTTAAGCGACGGTTAACATTTCTTACAATGTCAATGTCTATGGGCGTTGGTGACCACTTACCATCGGGTGGCCCATATGCTCGTCCGTCTTCCTATTCTATGAAAAAACAAAGATTTCTTACAATGGAGCGAATATCCAAGAATATAATATATAAATTATCATCTTGATGTTTTTTTTTTTAATTTCACGTTTTGTGTATTTTTATAAAAAAGTACGTTTATTCTGCACCAACGAGGGTTATGCAAAGTAAGATGAATAAACAATCACAAACTCTGAAAGTAATTTTATTGCAGAAATAAGAAACTTACCCAATTATTCCGAACCCATTGACGTGCATTTTTTGGTACAACCATTCCTTCTCCGATTCCGAGAAACACGCACCGACGAACACGCCAGTCTTGGTGTTGCGCAGTTCCTTTGGATTCAGACCTACAGATAAACATTAGCATCGTAAAAGTTCAGAAGTTAGTATAAGCCAAACAATGTGACCAATACATACTCGTATAGTAAAATATTTTAAATTATACTTTCTTAATATTGCTACACAATATAATTTAAAGACTTGTCGGCAGTCGTCACGGCAAAACTGGTCGAGCTAGAATACAAAGTGCTGCCTTAGCTTCCTTAATTATCAGATTTGCTTCCTTGTGATTTTTTTGTTTATAAATTAGAAAAAAATACTTGGTGGGAATCAATGTACGTCAAACGAGCCACAAAGGGCTATTTTGAAGAGTTCAACAATAAAATCCTACTTGTTGGATGACTTAGAAAATTTGGAAAATCGCTGTGCGAAGTGTAACCAACTGCAAGGAGACTAAGTCGAGAAATATTCTTCTTTCTTCCCGTATTTTAATTCCTCTTCATTCTGCCACTCGTCGTCTTTTATACACATATCGTTTCTTACGGAATCCTTCCACAATTTCTTCAGCCTCGAAAAGCCGCGAGTTTTGTTAGTTTGTTACATTACAAGTAGCGACGTAAATTGTATAGATATTCTAATATTTTGACAACATTATAACTATTAATTCGTTCATAAAAATGTAGGACAATAAGTTACCAGCGTCGATTATAGCTTCATAAGTTTTCTCCAGAATCATTCTACTCATAGGATCCATGGTGTGTGCCTCCTTGTAGTGCACACCAAAAAAGGAGGCATCGAATTTTGTGATATTATTTATTTTGCCGGTACGTTGCGGGATTTCAGGGTGAGACAGTTTCCAACGACGGCTGTCTCCTGATATGAGGTCCACCTGAGTATAGTGAAAAATCAATAAAATGAATTTTATATATCTGGACAATTTCAGAATAATATATTATCAACCGTTAATTATATTATTTTAAGCTTATCTATACATGTATTAAAACTGTAACTGATCGCTGTCCTTTTTTTACACTCAAAAAGCTAGCGTTTGCCCGTTGATTTGCCTGGTGTTAAGCATCGACACGGTCTAGATTGTAGCACGCTTGAAGAAACATGTTTACTATGGATTTAAAGATACATGGATGATATATGAGTAAAGGTATTACCTATATGAACGTTATATGACCCAAAACAATAATTGTTAGAATTTTTGTCTTCTTATCTCTTTTTCTGTGTGTTTTTGCGCGCTAATCATAGAAACGGCTAAGCTGATTTTTGTGCGGTTTCACTAAGTTTACTAATGTATTGTGGCAAACTTTACTTAAAATTCTTTGTTATTTTTTAATAGGCTTATAAATAAAAAAGTTATTAATCTAATATTTAAAGAATCACGTCAAATATTCGTTAATACGTTGATTATTTGATAAAAATGCTAGATACTTCTAATGTAAGTTGAGCTCAGATCTATATGATCAATCATATAAATAGGGTTCAGCTTATGCTGAACCTCCGTCGGTTAAACGCGCCCACGCGTATATGTAAAGCGCGCCGATTACCGCACTGTTGTACCGTATGTCGGATACGCGCGGCGCTCCTTGGTAACAAGGGCCTGTTAACGGTAGCATGCGCAAGCGATCCCGTGGCGCTCCTCGCTAAGACGGAAAACTTTTTAGTGGGTATTCCGATATTCGGGGCGCACTCGGCGCTTTAGACATCGGCGAGTCCCACATATCCCCCACTTTTCCCGTGGGGCAAACGCCTAATACGTTTTTCCAGCGTTAAAAAAGGGTAATAGGTTTTTTTTCGTTTTTCCGTATTGTATATTAAACTAGCTATTACCTGCGGATTCGCTCGCGCGTAAATATAGGTAAGGGATAAATGGTTGTATAAAAGTCTGTGATTTTAAAATAAGAGGCATAAAATGTCATTATGGTTAGAAAAAAGTATACTACGTAGTTTTTTTCATCAATGAATTTACAGTGATGCCTGTAGTTTGACTAAATATATTTTATAGAAACCTTAATATTTTTTTTTGTACATATGTCTTACGATCGATGATCTTTAATGCTACAGCTCAAATGTCGTCATCCACGTCGTTGTTAATGCTGTCATTTACAGCATTGCATAAATGTTTTTTATTCTAATAAATTCAGATCAAACAAAACTATTTAACAAACGGGGAAAATTTATTTCTCTTGAGCTTGGATGCTCCGTTGCGTGCGCTGCCTGAACGGTTAAATTTACACGACAATCATGTTCGAATGCAATTGTTCCTCTTGAAAGGTTAAAAAAAAAGTCCGCGATAGCATGTGTCCATCTTTGAAAGTTGACTTACTGTAACCTTTTGTATAATAATCCAATTTGTTCTAAAATAATGCAATATTTGCGAAGTCGTTTTTATAAACATGGTATTAATTCTTTTGAAAGATATAAAACATAAGCAGTTTTTAGTACTTTCATAGTTTTGACATATTTCAACAGGTAGTAGATTAGGTTGGTTGAAAATACTCATACTTAAGTATCTGTTTTCCGTTCGTAAATAACTTTGTAATTAAAGTTTATAGATTAGGTAGCTACTTCGTTTCGTCGCCGTATATATTTTATTTCTTATTGTTTTGTTAAATTTATACTTAGTCGGTTAGTTGATAATAAGTACTTATTTTTTAAACACAAAATCGTCCAGCTTTAAAAGGGTACAATTTCACAATAAATACTAATATCCCACGAAAATAAAACTAAAAATGTTTATATACTGAAATATTATGTGTCTGCTTTTAGTGATATCTTTATGTTAAACGCGGTTGAAACCGCGGGCACAGCTAGTAGGAAATAAAACCCTATAAATACACAACGCTACCTTATTAAACAGGTTTTCTTGCAAGTGTGCAACTGAGTCCGAATCCGGGAAGTAACCGGAAATGCCGGTGATGTAGATTTCGTCTCCAGGGTCTGGATGCGACATACGGTGGCCCGTCGTCAGCCTATCTTCCGAGACGATTGTGTGTGCCATCTGTCGAAAGAATTGGACGTCATTATAACCTTATATTTATTAGTAGTCATTAGCCATCCCGGCGCAAATAAAAAAAAATAGTATTTATTTATTTTATTTTACTAACAATCACCTACAACGAAACATAAATATAAAAATAAATTTACTCAATGTTAAAATAGCTAAATGTAGTGATTAAGTTTAAGTATATATAACACATCACTAGTTGATGGTGAAGTTGTGCAAGCATCGTCTGGGTAGGTATCACCTATTTATCAGACATTATTCTCCCAACTACCAGTACTAAGTAACTACCATCAGATGGCCGACTATTGCCGTGCCTACCTATTCTGTAAAGAATAACATAAATGACAATATGATAATAATTTATTTTAATATATTATTAAAGCATAACAAACTATTAGAACAATCGATTGGCTCGCTTGATTTTTTTGTTTCCAAACCCCCAGCACAGAGTATGTTACCGAATGTTAACAATTGCAATAATTTACTACAGTACATAATATATATATATATATATATATATATATATTTATATATATTTTATGAAGAAAAAAGTTTTAGATAAAAACTATATCAGTATACGAGAGACTTACTTTAGCTATCGCGACAATCTTACTACTGATTGAAAAATATATAATCTGTTTTGCACTTATATATTAAAATGTGTCGAAATTTACGTATTGTTACGTAATTATTAAACATAACTCGCAAACAAACAAAGCAATCAGAATTGACTTTCAAATTTTTATACTATGCCTAATCCTTTGATTATTACAAACGATTATTTAAAAGTTAAATTTTGATTTATTTGAATCTTTACAAAAACTAGAGTTTTTGTTATAATTATTATTATATTAATTTTATATTAATCTATAAATGTTATTTTTGATTTATCGTTTTTAACTTTCATATAAGATGTTCATTTTGTTAATTTTATGTAAACCATTATACTACCCGCGCAAATCCAAGACGAAACTAAAATGCTAGCGAAGCCGCAGGGGAAAAAATTAATAGTTTATAAAGAAACAATGAACGAGACACCGACGAGCTCAGAGTAGACTTGTATTACAAGCAAGATTTTATCAGGGGATGAAGACTTCTGGTAGAAACCAGTGCGGTAACGCACAGGCCGGAAAAAAACCATCTGCTACGTATTATAATATATGTAGATTTACGACCAAATGGACCACTTGATTGTAAGTAGTCACCAACGACCATAGCCATTGGCATCACAAAAAATACCATCGCTTACATTGCCAATGCTCCACTAAACTTTGGAAACTAAGATTGATTGAGTAATTACACTGGCTCACTCACTCTTCCAGATCATAAAAATACCAAGTACTGTATTTGTAAATATATATATTTATTGTTCTTAATAATTTTAAGTTGTTTTTTTTATAGAATAAGAATGCGGACGAGCATATGGGTCACCTGATGGTAAATGGTCACCAATGCCCACAGACATTGTAATTGTAAGAAATGTTAACCATCGCTTAAATCACCAATGTGCCACCAACCTTGGGACCTAAGATTTTATGTCCTTTGTGCCTGTAATTACACTGACTCACTCACCTTTCAAACCGAAACACAACAATACCAAGTACTGCTGTTTTGTGGTAGAATATCTGATGAGTCGATGGCACCTACTCAGACAAGCTTGCACAAAGCCCTACCACCAGTAAAACTTATTCTACCACGCTGAACCACCAGGCTAATTTTTGCTTTCTTTTTATAGTTATTTGGATTAGTTTCTTTTATTAGATTGGTTGAATTAACAGCAAGCCCTTAGCATATTTTCATCCCATAATCCCTGATGTCGTTCTTCAAAAACCTTTAAATCTTGATGAATACGTTCTCCTTGTTTGTCACTCACACTTCCTAAGTTTTTTGGAAAACAACTAAGATGCGAGTGCAGGAAAATAATCTTAATGATATAAAAAAATTTAAGAAATCGTCAACAATTTCTTTGCAATTTTTGGACAACGTAACATTTGTGTTTGGTATTAATAAGTTCCATTGTTGTAGACGATAACCAAGAATTTCTGCTATAGATCCTAATAATTGTAAATCTCAAGTTAAATGTGGAGTATTTTCTTGAAGAGAAAACTCGTCAAAATCACTATAAATCGTATTAAATTCAACATCACATTTATTTTCATCTTCTAGTATATTTGCTCTGCAATTATAATTACAATTACCGCGGCAAACTAGATGTGGTAGATCTTTCGAATGTAAAATAGGCTAAGTAACAGACTGAAATTCGGTATATATAATACTCGCTTTATTTTTTGTATTAAAGTCCACTGTCTTCGTAATACAAAAGTAACAATCATTTTTATTATAACTAGGTTCTCTCCATAGCATTGGTGAACCAAATGGAATGTGTACGTTTTTTTCCTAATGACCGCTGGAGTAAAACGATTCTACAGCTCTCGCAAAACACATGAGGCACCTACTGTTTATTTAGCTTTGCAACAGGAAATCCAAAATAATGAACATTTGCACTTTTAAACTAATCTACAATAGGTCCACAAACGAGCAGAACTTTGCTTACACTTTCTACTCGACATTTTAATATATCAAACCGAAACAAAATATTTGTCGTTTGAAGATAACGAATGGACATTAAGCTGATGTCAATAAGTAGGGTAGTAAAAAAAAATTTGACTGCTAAAAGAAATTGTGACTTGAGTATTTCTGGTGACTTCTTGTCACAATTTCAATGTTTAAGGAAGGTATCTCAACATATTTATAAACATTTCTTTCGGGATATAAAAACCGTTAAAATTTTTAAACAAGTGTTATTTTTGTTTGTTATTTAGTTGTTTCCTGGATGGCTTAGACAAAAGAAAAATCTTATTTCATCCGTAGGAGATCGACGCAGCCAGTGTATATTTATATATAGAATTATAAATTAAAAGATTATTTTATTATTATGTTTTGATATTAATAAATATACAAAAAGACATCAATTATTCTAATTTATATTAAGCACAACTGAACGTAAACATAGTAAATCCATATTTTTACTCAATTTGTTATTTTAAAAATCAAATTGATTTTTCCATTAAATTATATTTCAACTTTTATTAAAGTTTATACTAATATTCATTGGTTATAAACTACTTACGTAATAGTATGTCAATGGTGGCTTATAAATAATTGAAATATAATTTATATGAATGTAATATACAAAGCCTGTTAATTTACATTTTTAGGCAAAATTTTACATTAAATTAAATTACAATGAACTATTAAAATAAAATTAAATATATTAATATTTAACCTTGCCTTGTTCTTCAAGTTCTGTGTACACTTGGGGCCTTCTTGATAGTTTTAAATTAAATACAAAATCTAATTATTTCTAGAAAATCTTGTTGAAATGACAATAAGAAAACAATAAACTAGTCTAACAGGCCAAATACAGTAACAGCCTGTTAATGTTCCACTGCTGGGCTAAGCCCTCCTTTCCTTTTTGAGGAGAATGTTTGGAGCTTATTCCACCACGCTGCTCCAATGCGGGTTTGTATAATAAACATGTGGCAGATTTCAATGAAATTAGACACATGCAGGTTTCCTCACGATATTTTCCTTCACCGTCAAGCACGAGATGAATTAAAAACACAAATTAAGCACATGAAAATTCAGTAGTTTGAACCCACGATCATCGGTTAAGATTCATGCGTTCTTACTACTAGGCCATCTCGGCTTTACAGGCCAAATAATACACAAATAACTATCGGACAAAAAAAACTTATTACAATAATATTAATTACTTTAAATGAATAATAATTAATAACATAATTTATGATACCGTAATTGCATGTCCAAGGCACCTAAGCTTCGTGCCAAAACGTAACATTCAGCGTCTGGGACAGCTAATCGTGCGCTTTTCTTTTTTTTTATACATAACACCACCAAGGAACTGTACATTCGTTGAAGATTGTTAAGTCTATTTTATTCTTATTTTGAAAACACGATATTCCTTCTATTTTCTGACTGATTTTTGACGTTTTTAGTTTTCTTTTGAAGATGGACATAAACTGCACTTTTTTCTTTTATTTGAACTATAAGTAGAAGTACTTGTTGTCTCAGTAACACTTGACTGCAGTCATTGAACTAATTGGAGGTAGGATATTGTATAAGCCTGTCTGGGTAAATACCACCCACTCATCAGATATTCTATCGCTAATTAGCAATAGACCCAAGGAACATAACATCTTGGTTTCTAAGGTTGGTGGAGTATTGATGATGTAAGAGATAGTTAGTATTCTTTTAGCGCCAATGTCTATGTCCGACTGTGACTATTTACTTTACTACTTTAAGCTATTTTATCCAGTGATGTATTTGTCATGTCGTGGAAGAGTTTTTCTACGCTCGATATGATCATTAACCGATTTTTCGTAATATTCTCTTCTGTTTCCAGTCAGATCAGGTGGCTCAGAATAAATGGGCAGTGAAACAAGAAATAGCAATCATATAATAAAAAATAGCTAAAGACCACCTTTTATTAATTAGTTAACAACTATAAGCCGAAAACATTTTATCTAGAAAATCAACAGCACCTTGCCATTAGTTTCAATTCTTAATCATTTATTTCAAATTTGGTGTAGTTTATATTAAAAAAATGACGTGTTTGTTTTTTTTTTAGAAAAGAATGAGACAAGAACCATTATTTAGTTGAATGCAAAAGTTGATGAAAATTTAGGTATCTTCGTATCTAAAGGATACCTACTGATAGCCTTAGTATTTGACGTGTATTTTTACGTAAGATTTTCAGAAGGATAAGTTTACGAGCGAATAGTTTTTTACCTAATTAATAAGATGTAAAAATATATCAAATGTACAAGTAAGAGTCAGTAAGCCATTTCAAAACATACATAACTCGGCAAGTTTTAATAAAACAAAGTAATGCTTACTTCGAAAAAAATATAATACTATCCACGAAAATTAATATCATCAAATATCAAATCTAAATAAAGAATATTTGTAAAATAACAAAAATATTCCAAGTAATTGTAGATTAAACTATTAGAAATTGTTAGTACCTATATTTTTAGAAAACTTATTTATTTATTTATTTAAGAGGACAACCAACAGTGGACACAATATTACATTTTAGAAATCGTCTTGGTAAATGTTCCACTAATTACAGGTAGTCTCAGCATGCACTATCACATTATACAAAAAACATTAGCTTAACTGTAAATATTAATTAATCACCTAATATATGTCAATGTAAATACATTGAAGAGAGACAAAATTTGTTACAAACTTAAAAATTAAAATACAATTAATGATTAAACGAACTTACCTGTAGATGAAGTTCTATCATAATTATACTAGGGCTTTGTCCTACAACACTTATTATATATAATTAATAATTCTTACGAAGTCGTTATATATAGTGTTAATATTTACTATTCTTATAATGTACTAAATTTCCGTTTCTGGTCAATACGACCCGAAAAACCGATGAAGCTCAAACAGCATCTTTTGTATATGAGCTTATTATTCGACAGCGAATTAATAGGACTAGTTTTCGTCCAGTGGTCGAAAGTCGACCAAATCATAGTATTCTGTTACTTTACCGTATTATCAATATTTTTTTATTACGCAAAAGCGAAACAGGTAACTTCTTTTAATAAGTTATTTGAAATGCATATATAAATTCAAATGTAGTAGTACATTTTGAAACAAATATTAAATGCATTAGGAATATGGAAGGTTTATTAATTAAACAAGAATATTAACTAGTACAAATTATTTTTATTTTCCTTTCTTTACACATAACCTAAATTGATCAAGCATTTTAAAAGTATTTAGCTATAAAAAATAATACAACAAATTTAATATGAATTTCACCAACCCGCATTGAGCTGCGTGATGGAAAAAGTTGCAAAACCTTCTCAAAAAAGAGAGAGGAGGCCTTAGCCCAGCAGTGGGACATTCACAGGCAGTTGCTGGTTACTGGTAATATGAATCAACATACTTACCTATTAACCTAAAGTAATATATTATTAGTAATAAGAAACCTAAACATCATATAATTAATTTAAATATTGATGAATAAAAATAAACTATTAATTCGTTTCCTCCACTACGTAATAATTAATTTACGTAGTGACTTTATATAAATAATGAAATATCATCAAAATAAACATTAATAAGTACTTCAATTGTTTAATATTACTCGAAAGAGGCATCGCAACAGTCAACTCTCTTCTCATTCACGTGCAAAACAGTATATGCCGTTTTCCAAACCTTGCTCGCACCTTTGGGATGGCTCCGCTAAGTACCTACTGGAGGCCTTGGACCGGTTGCAGAGACGTGCAGTACACATTATTGGCGACGTAAAGGTCACAATCACCCTTGAACCTTTACAATTGCGTCGTGAGATAGCAGCACTGAGCGCTTTCTATCGACTGTATCACGGCGAGTGCTCTGAGGAATTATTCTCTCTGATTCCTGCTTCTCCCTTCCTTCTTAAGTCCACGCGAGCTGGTTCTCGATGTCACCGCCTAACTGTGACATCAATTCCATCGCGAACAAAGAAATTTGGGAACTCCTTTCTTTGTCGCACTTCCAAAAAATGGAATTCCTTACCAGCTTACGTGTTCTCCTCCTCTTACAACCCGGGTTACTTCAAACGAGGCGTGAAGAGGCATCTTGCCGGCCGGCAAAGCGAAGGCGGCTAGTGCAGAACGTTTTTCCCGTCTGTACTGGCCGTCGTCGCGTTTGGACTCTACTACCACTTACCATCAGGTGGAGTAGAGTCATTTGCCCTCCCGGCGAATATAAAAAAAAACCTCTTCCTCCCAAGATCCGCCGAAAAAGTCCATCCTCTACAGGCTGCTTTGTTTTTTCTTACTTGCGCAATCATATTTAAAGAGTTGATCTAAATGACAATCTTCCGGGGCTCCGATAAATATTGGGGAACAGGTTCTATTCTTTTTCCATTTCTGTTTCTCATTTATATAAGTGATCTACCTTTATATTTTGAATAATAGGTACAATGTATAATTGTTGGTTGTAGTATATAGAAATATGAAGAATTGCACTGTAAATACAATTGTCAAAAAATGTTCAAAAAAAAACCACTCAGTTTTTTTCGCTTTTAGTTCTTCAAAGATATGTGGTGTTACTTTCCAAACCTAAGTGTAATATTTATATATTGAATAAAGATTGAGTGAACCTCCAGAATTCCTCACATATCGAGCGAAGTCTCGCTTAGCTTAGCTTTGATCTCGATAACTTTGCTGCCACTTTTATTTTATTTTTTAATCATCAGTTTAAGTTTTTTATAGCTGCTGCAGCATGCTGCGGCAGCTATAAAAAACTTAAACCCCCTTTAAATACTTATAAATTTAATTTACTTGCTGTCAAAAATAAAACTCGTGCAAAAAATCTGACGTTGTTGGAAGCAATCTTCTTTGATTTTAAAGCAGTCTGGTGTCTAAAAACGATACCTGCAAAACATAATTGAGTGATAATTTAGATGTTGACTAAAATATTATTTAAGACTTGTGAACCTACTGTGACATAAATAGTTCCTTCAGTAGTCGTATATTATTAGTTAATCATGAGGATTTTTACAATATCAATTAGTAACAATTCTTAAAAGCGGTTGTATCGTAACAACCGCTTTTAAGAATTGTTACTATCTGATAACTTTATTTACTACAAATTTGACATGTTTATGTGAAATAGTTTTTGAGTTATGAGGGGGTCAAAAGTGGTTCGTGTAATATTACACACGGTGCTGCTCGCCAGTTCTGTTAGCTTGAACTTGGGCTTGACACGCTACCGCGTTTATAGATTGTATCTATATACTATATACACTATACTAATAATAGTCTGTCCTGGGTGGGAATCCAATCCACAACATTAGGCGTGAAGGGCAAAATCTACCAATCACGCCAACCGGCCCGTCAAACAATAACAGCTTGTTTAAATTAGTCAATCAAAATACGGGTAGAATCGAATGATGATAAAATTCGTATCATTTTATGCAGTGCAGTGACGGAGAAAGAATACATTTCAGTGCCCCTCTCTTTCCCATGGGTGTCGTAAGAGGTGACTAAGGAATATCTGAGCGACCATCTGCTCATCTGGTTGTAACATCAGCTGTTGAACCAATGCCGGGGAAATTGTATTGACCTGCCGGACAGGGAGGCCCGAAGAAACGGCTGTTTCGCTGGCCGCCCGTGGCAAGGTACAGGGGCTACAGCTGGCTAGGCTGAGCCAACAGAAGACCAACATACAAATGTTGTTTCTCACGGACACACAAATACTTCACCCTGCAGATACCAGCTACCTTAACTATCCCGGCTACGTGTTTGAAAAATCCTTCAAAGCGAAAGCCGGAGTATGCTTGCTCGTCAGGGCGGATGTTTGTTGTCACCGATTGCGCTGCTTGTAGGACCCGTCCTTCTTCATATTGGTGGTACGTGTGGACCTGGTTCGTCAGAGTTGAGTTTACGTGGGTCTCTACAGATCCCACAATGGTGACTTGGAGACAAGCCGATTGTTTAACCATCTTAGTCGGCTGGCAGATGCTGCCCAAGAGCAGTTTTGGAATTGGTGTTTTGGGGTGATTTTACTGCTCACCATGAATCATGGTTGAAATCCCCCAAAACTGACCATGCTGGAAGGACTGCTCATATATTCGCTCTCACACACGACTTGACCCAACTGGTTGATCAGCCCACAAGGATCCCAGACATTGATGGGCAAGCGCCTTCTCTACTGGACCCTCTGCTGACTTCTCACCCGGTGGAATATCAGGTTGTGGTTCAAGCTCCACTTGGTTCTTCGGATCACAACCTTATATCCACCAAAGTACCACAGGCCAAGCTTCCGCCACCAACGGTATGCAAACTTCACGTTTGGCACTATAAGTCGGCAGATTGGGACGGTATGCGCGATTACCATGCGTCAGTCGCTTGGAAGGAACGTTGCTTCACTGGGAATAACCTGACAGCTAGTACCACTGCTTTAGCTGATGAGATCATGTTGGGAATGGAATACTACATTCCCAGCTCAGATCTCATCATTAAGGGTACGCGTAACCGTTGATTCACTCGTGAATGTGCTGATGGTGTATCATCTAAACAGACGGCAAATCCAGCGTGGATCAGAGCCAGCCATTAGCGGGGCATCTAACATTGACTCACTGAAAGCAAACTACAACAAAAACGAGTTGAGAGAAAAAAGTCCTGTGGGAAGGCATACACGAGAGCGGATGCACAGCGCATTGTACAGATTGGTCATGACCTTGTTTCGCATTCTAGGGGCTCCCGTAGCTTTTCGCGTCTGACCAAGTCTGTGCAAAACAATTTCTTCGCTGCCACCGCTCAGTCTCACAATAATAGCTTTGATAATAAACCACAAATATTTAATTAGATAACTTAGATTTAGAGCAAGAGAAGCAAAAGTTCCGTCGGAGGAATGCGTGTGCACCCAACGCGTGTCGACAGAGAACTGCCCGTTGTCGACTTCTGCCCCGCCATCTACTGGCCAATAGCGCACTTTGCCTCGTAAGAGCCAAACAAGTGTCTTTTTATGATTTGCGCCGACATATTTTAAAGAGCCACGAAATATTAATTCTAGACCTAGGTACTTTTTATGTTTCCACAACTAAAACTAATGTTTAATTTGCTTATGTCACGTAAAATTAAAAAAATTATAAATCATTACTAGATGGCGCTGTGTCAATTTTAAGCAATTGCCATACATTCGTTCTTTATTAATAGAAGTTGTACCCAGTACAACAAACTGCTATTATTATTTACTTAATTTTATATGTAGTAGTGATTATGTTTTAATTTTATCTCTTTTTCTTTCTTATTTAATTTGATTTTATATTGATATCGAGAACTTCTTTGGTTCAGATTTATTAATATTTCTTATTGGTTATATATTTGTTCTTTACACTACATAAATTAAATTAATTATTGCAAAATTAAAACTCTCCATAATATGAGACGAATGTACGATGAGCCACCACTGACACACAGAGGCCGTAGACAAAAATCTAAGAGATCTGAGTTCGACAAATTTATGGGAATTTTTCTATAGTTTAAAATAAATTATACTATGCCTTATTTCTTTTACATAGATAGATAATGCGTTGCTAAGAAAAAGAAAATACATTCTATTTAGTGCGTAAATAACTTCGAAAAACCTTAAGCTTGTGCAGGATCGAACTTTTGGGTTTTTAGTCACAAATTGAGTTCCACGCGGGCGAAGCCGCGAATTCAGCTAGTTATTTACAATAAACACTTAATATATTTTACAATTACAAAACAAATTATCAATTCAGACGTAAGTCTACTTCATTATTCGGCTTGAAATAATTTAAAACGCAAATATACGATGTTAGATTATTTAAACAATGTAATCGACCTCACATTTAACCTCTTTATTTTTGTCAATTTACATGAAAATTAAAGCCGAGACTGCCCAGTGGTAAGAGCGAGTGAATCTTAACCGATGATCGTGGATTCAAACCCACACATTTGTATACAAACAAAATGAATTAAATAACAATTAGAAAAAAAACGGGACATATATTTATGTATATATAGTAGTATAGTATTTTAGTATGATATATGGTACCTATGGTATAAGGATTACCATTAATAAAATCGATAAAAAAGGTATATCATTTGTCTTTCTACCTAGTATAAACTAGGAATTTGAATGTTATTGTTGTTATAAATATTAATTTAAGTAAAATTATTATTTCTATTTATAAAAATGAGTTTACAACTCATTTGATGTAAAAATATACTAATTTAATATGCCATTAAGTTGCCAGTTCATCTGTTACATTTTGTGGTAGATCACAAAAGTACTTATTGAAAATTTAAATTTAGAGATAACTTGTTAAATAATATAGTTATACGATACTAGCGCTCCGGCTTCGCACGGTTGAAATTTACTAATAAATGAGATGAAAATTATGATTAGCAATTTATAATAAGTATGATATATTTTATTTAATAACATTTATTAGTTTACGTAATAAATGATAAATATAAATAATATCGAAATTAGTTTGAATCGTAACTTTATTGTGAAACATGAATATGTAGATATAACTGTGTGCACGCCGTATAGATTCGAGTAATATTAATTAACTGACAAACTTTTATCCGGATTTTTAGTTGAACGTAATTTGGAATCGTAGATATCTAAAATTATCCGAATGATATAGTCTAAAAGAGTAAAGGTCTATTTAAGAACTAAAATTTTCTAGCGCATTATTTTGATTTATCTCAAAATATTAGTGCAAATTTCTCGTCCACTTACTGACAGTTGTGCACACAATCAATCAATCAATCAACAGCCAATCGTTGTCCACTGCTGAACATAGGCCTCTCCCAAGGTGCGCCAAAGCTCCCTGTCCTCCGCCTTCCGCATCCAGTTGGTGCCCGCCACCTTCTTAAGGTCGTCGGTCCACCTGGCTGGAGGGCGCCCTACGCTGCGCTTGCCGATTCGCGGTCTCCACTCTAGGACTCGTCTGCTCCAACGGCCATCGGTCCTACGACATACGTGACCAGCCCACTGCCACTTCAGCCTGCTAATTTTGCAAGCTATGTCGGTGACTCCGGTTCTTTTCCGGATAATCTCATTTCTGATCTTATCCTTCAAAGATACTCCGAGCATAGCTCGCTCCATAGCACGCTGAGCGACTTTGAATTTGTGGACTAGTCCCGCAGTTAGTGTCCACGTTTCGGCACCGTATGTCATGGCAGGTAAGACGCATTGGTTGAAGACTTTCGTCTTCAAACATTGCGGTATAGACGACTTGAGGACTTGACGAAGGTTGCCAAATGCTGCCCATCCCGAGCGAATTCTTCGATCGGCTTCCTTCTCGAAGTTGTTCCTACCGACTTGTATTATCTGTCCTAGGTAGGTATATTCACTAACAACTTCGAGAGGTTTCCCCTCGACGTATATCGGTCCCGGCACGACATGCCTATTGAACATGACCTTGGTCTTGTCCAAGTTCATACCGAGACCGACACCAGGAAGACTTGCCTAGGCTACGCAGCATTTCGGTGAGTTGTTCCAGCGACTCTGCTATGATGACGATATCGTCGGCAAATCGAAGGTGTGAGATGTACTCGCCGTTTACATTGACTCCATACCTAGTCCAATCCAGCGTCTTGAAAACGTCTTCCAACGCGTTGGTGAACAGTTTCGGGGATATTACATCCCCCTGTCTCACCCCTCTGCGCAGTTGGATCGCCTTCGTCTTACAGTCCTGGATGTGGACAGTCATTGTAGCGGCGTTGTACAGACATCTCAGTACCTCGATATATCTCCAATCGATATGATATCTCTGCAATGAGTCGAGCACTGCCCAGGTTTCGATGGAGTCGAAGGCTTTCTCGTAGTCCACAAATTCCATACACAGCGGCTGATTGTACTCTTCGGTCTTCTGCACAATCTGCCGAACAGTATGGATGTGGTCCACGGTGCTGTAGCCTGATCGAAAGCCAGCTTGCTCTGGGGGCTGGAACTCGTCAAGTCGTCTGGCGAGACGGTTCGTGACGACTCTTGAGAACAGCTTATATACGTGACTCAGGAGGGAGATTGGTCTGTAGTTTTTCAAGAGGGTTTTATCACCTTTCTTGAAAAACAGTACCACCTCACTCCCGCTCCACGTTTCCGGGGTCTTGCCATGTTGGATGACGGAATTAAAGAGGCTTGCTCTTTCAGGACCGGAGTCCCGCCTGCCTTAAGCAACTCTGTTGTGATTCCGTCATCTCCCGGAGCTTTGTTGTTTTTAAGCTGTTCTAGAGCCGCCCTAATCTCGCCTTGGTCAACGACCGGGAGCTCCTCGGAGTAATGGCGCATAAGAGGGGCGCGCTGGTCATCAATACTGATTCCCACGGGTTTATCCGATCATGAAGAGAACAACTGCCCATAAAACCTCTCTACTTCTCCGACAATCTCAGGCCTAGAGGTAACGACCCCACCATTTTCAGTTTTAAGTTTTGTCAGACGCGGCCTCCCAAACTTGCGAGCGAACACTTTCGATCCCCGATTTTGCTCAATCGCAGCCTTGATGGCACGGGTATTGGAGCGTCGGAGATCGCGTCGCGTCAGCGTTTTTATTGTTCGGTTTAAGGCCTTATCTGACAAAAACGATGGTAGTTCTCGTCGTTTTCTCATGAGCTCGAGTGTCTCAGCAGAGAGTTTTGGTGCGTTGTCTCTTCTCTGTGGCGGAAAACACTTGCGGGATGTGTTTTGCAGTATTTTGACCAGCGTGTCGGTTCTCTCATCAATGTTGCTTATGGTTTCCAACGCGGTGAATTGATTTTGAAGTTCCATTTGGAACTTTTCGGAGCCTTGAGCAGCTTGGAGCATGGTAGATCGGAGAGTAGACCTCATCATTCTCGATCTTTCGGCTTTTAAGTTGATATTTAGAGTGCCTCGAACCAAGCGGTGATCACTTCCGGTATTAAACCTGTTGATCACTGAAACATCTCTAAATATGTGCCTTTTATTCGAAATGATAAAGTCTATCTCGTTCCTTGTCACGTTATCGGGGCTTCGCCAGGTCCACCTCCTCTGAGGCTTCTTTTGAAAGAAAGAATACATCAAAAAAAAGCCCCTGCGCTTCGAGAAAGTTTACCAGCATTTGCCCCCTGTAATTTTTGCAGCCCAAGCCGTAAGGTCCGACTTTCGATTCACCGCTATCTTGTACTCCCACTTTAGCATTAAAGTCTCCCATAACAACATTGTAGTGGGCCTTCGAGGTGTCGTTGAGGGCCTTTGCGATGTCCTCGTACATCGCTTCGACCACATCATCAGAGTATGTCGAAGTTGGCGCATATACCTGTACGACCTTCAGGGAGTACCTGTCGGAAAGTTTTAGGACAAGGTACGCTACCCGGTTCGACACACTACTGATTTCCACAATGCTGCTAAAGAGCTCCTTTTTGACTAAAAAGCCGACACCACCCTGGGAGAGGTTATCACCTTCGCGGAAGTAGAGTAAGTTACCAGACTCTAGAGTTATCGTGTCCTCCCCCTGTCTTCGGACTTCAGATAACCCCAGTATATGCCAGTTTATATGACTTAACTCTACTTCTAATTCGGCGAGGTGATGGTCCAGCCTCATCGAGCGTCCATTATACGTTGCCATGTTCACTCGTTTTATACGGTAGCCCGCCGTGAACCGGTGATTCTTAGCACCCCCTGCCCTGCCGATACCGCGACCGCTACCTTGGTCAGGCCTAGCGGGCTTGCCGGTAACTGGGGGCCTTTTTTGGGCGCATCTGCCATTAAGGGAGGGGTTTGCCCATACTCGCCGCGCTGGGCAGGCGTGTTGGCGAGCGCAGTAGGGTAATAGCGCAGGAGCGCAGTATGTTTATGGGAGGGGGGACGCTGCACACACAGATGCCTAATGGATATAGCGTATTGCCTCAATAAAGTCTATGGAGGGATATAGCGATATTTCGATCTTTAAGATTCAGCTCAAGACTTTATACTCGACATATATATATATACCGTAAAGACCGTACAGATTCAAGGTTCTCCAACGGGGAAAGATCCAACACCCTTAAACTACATGAGGCACAGATACTACTACGAGACGGTCATCGGAAAAAAAAAACATAATAAGATTATTCCGTGCATCTCACAAAGTATTGGAGAAAGAAAATATATTTTCTTTTTTATATGTTTTTTATTAAATTGAAATTGTAAGAATTCAAACTGCCGCCTGCAATTTGTTACGAATTTTATGGGGGAACTTCAGATCATCGTTCAGGTGGTTCAAGTGAAACAACAGTGAGACAGTACTGTTGTCCTTGAGCTACAGGTAAGGGCTACTAATATCCAAATGGATATACGGAAAATAAGCGTGAAGTAAATCGAATGTGCCAATCGGAGCTGAAACCTGACGATTCATCTTAGTACTCTCTTGTCTTTACAAACTCCAGATCAAACGAATAGCTCTAGTATTTTAGCTATCATATTCGCCTGGATAATTGCGTTCATGAAGACTGTTGAAAAGCTACTTTCTTAAGCGCTTCAAAAGGTCTAGACGACTTATACCATCGTAGTTTATTCCTACGCCGCTTTATGGGATTTGGAACTTTTGTAATCTTATTTGTTCTTGGTCAGAACTTTAGAAATTTGTAAGGTCGAAATCGATTGGCATCTGCAATGCATAGAGACGCGATAATATATCATTCCAGGATGTTGAATTCTATGATGCTGTACTGCTAAATGACTTGCATTTGTACAAATTTATTATTATGTTTAATTTTGATTGTAACACTTATTATTACATAATATTATACGTTAGTTTTGTATATGTTTAGTTACATTCATTCATTCGTTAAATATTTATGGGGAACTATTAACCTATTATTAGAAAGAAAGTAACTATAATGAATCTTTAGGGTTACTGAACCGCATTTTATATTAAAAATTATATTTTCTGAAGCATTTGTTAAAAAATGATTGTTTCTTATTTCTTCTTTTCTTTCTTTAAAATACGATATTATTCATAGGCTTATATATATATCATGTGATTCCAATAGTTCTGGTATACCTACGGTTAGAAGTTAAAAGTTATCAATATTTTTATAAACGGAGATATCTTAGTGGTTAGCACGCGTGAATCTCAGCTGATAATCGTGGGTTCAATCCCAGACAAGGGCCACTGAATTTTAAAGTGCTTAATTTGTGTTTATAATTTATCTCGTACTTGACGGTGAAGGAAAACATCGTGACAAAACCTGCATGTGTCTTAATTTCACTGAAATTCTGCCACATGCGTGTTCCACCAACTTACATTGGAGCAGCGTTGTGGAATAAGCTCCTAAGGCTCAAAAAAGGAGAGAAGGCCTTAGCCCATGCCATTAATAATAGTTAATAATATTTAAATTATTTTTTAACATCTTGGATTTTGTATACATTTTTTGGCTCAATATATAGTATCTACTATAAATTAAAAAAATCGTATTCTATGAACTTTAAACTGCGGAAAAAAACAGTTAATATTGATAACAAAAGCTTATACAACTTTACGTTAAATCAAAATAAATCTTTCAAATCATAATATGTTGTAATCGGCAAAGGCCATAGAGCATATATTTGCAAGTCAATGTTAAATAATTATCCCGCTTACATTGTTCTATATTAGTTATGTTTATTAATTATAGACAAATTTGTACACACACAATAGCACTCTGTACAATATAAAAGTAAAATACAAATAATTTGTTTTTCAGAAACAAAATTGTCGCGATAGCTAAAGTATGTTTCTCATTTTTGTTTTTCTCGAAATAATATAAAATAACTAAATAAATAACATATGTCGGGGGCCCGGGAACATATAATAAAATAAACCAATTATATGGTGGTAGGGTTTTTTGCAAGTCAGTCTGAGTAGGTACCACTCACTCATCACATATTATACCATCAGACATCAATACTTATAATTGTTGTGTTCCGGTTTGAAGGGTGAGTGCACCAGTGGTAATAGTGGCAACTAAAGGCTCAGGGGATTTTTTAAAAGGAATATCACTTTAGTGATATAAGAGATGATGGGATGCCATTCTGCGAGTTTAATTCACATATTTAAAAAAACAATTGCTGTGTTTAAATTGTTGTTAGAAATGTTATTAAATATAAATATGACTGAAAAAATTATAATTCAATAATATTTTTTATCAGATGGCACCCACAATTGTTTCCGAAGACAGGCTGACGTCGGATCACCGACTGTCGCATCCAGCGCCAAAAGACGACATTTTCATCACCGGCATCTCTGGTTATTTTCCAGATTCGGACTCAATTGTACACTTCCAAGAGAATTTATTTAATAAGGTAGCGTTGTGTGTTTTATATATTAACTTTTAATTTTTAGAAAGAATTGGAAAATATTTCTTATATTCCGAAATTGTAGAAGTTAATATGACGAACAGTTCAAACTTGTGAAATAACGATTGAAAATTGCTAAAAAGTCCACAAAAATAATATAAATTGTGATTGAGTAGCCATTGTGCTCAGGTGGACCTCGTATCTGCCGACTGTCGTCGTTGGAAGCTGACCCACCCTGAGATCCCGCAACGTACCGGAAAAATTAATAATATCGACAAATTCGATGCCTCTTTTTTTGGTGTGCACTACAAGGAAGCACACACGATGGATCCTATGAGTAGAATATTTTTGGAGAAAACTTATGAAGCTATAATCGATGCAGGTAACTTATTGTTCTACATTTTTTATGTTATTTGTAGGCAGACAGGCAAAAATGGGCCACCTGATGGTAAGTGATCGCCACGAAGAAATATTAACCACTCTTATACGCGAATGCGCCACCAACCATAAAAACTATACTGGCAATATTTGGGCAGCGATCAGTCGTTGTTCATATATCTTTCGAATATATATATTATATTTTTATTCCCATATTTTAATAATAAATAAGTACCAAAAATACTGTAATTTTCATTTTTTTTCATTTTCCGTATTATTGAATAATATCCTAAGGATGCTGATTAATATTATATTACGTCTTCATTTTAAGTGAGTGATGCGCGCGTTTTTGGAAGTTGGAGGGGGCAGGGTTAGATATAAAAAGCTTTTCTCGTTCCTTGATTTTCCGGCTTGCTCCATACGAAATTTAATCAAAATTAGATCTAATAATAATGTTTATGTTTAGGTTTAAATCCAAACGAATTACGGAACACCAACACTGGCGTGTTCATCGGTGCTTGTTTCTCAGAATCGTCGTTTGAATGGTTTTATGAAAAAATGCATGTCAATGGGTTCGGCATATCTGGGTAAGTTTGAATAATTATTACTCGATAATACTGAGAATGAGGGAACGTATATTATTACAATATTGAAATGAAACAAAAGTATACGCAGGATCTTATGCGGCCTGTGTCACTAAATTTTGTCGTATTATGCATAAACCTCAGACGGCTGAATACATTAAGTTATCAAAAAGACGAAAAACATGGCATGGGTCTACGTTTACGTCAAAGTAGATATCTACTCTCGTCGCCTCTTCAGCCCTGAAGGGCAGGGTCTTTCCAATCTGTGCATGCCATAGAGTTCAAGGTCATCAAGGTTTCATAGTGTTAATGCCGAAACAGACCAATTTGTTGAGCACATGCAAATCTATAGCTATAGCCATTCAAATGGGAAAAAATTTGACATGACAGTGACAGTGTAACTGGTGAGGAAGAAAGTACTGAATGATCGGTTCTATAAATGAACGATAAAGATATTTTTTTACGTAATTATACATTAATTTTAATAGATATATGTTATAAGGCTTGTACAGATGTAGAAAAAGTTGATATTGTGCGAACAATTTCATTTTTTACAATCGAAGATTTGCCTATTCTCTTACATCTAGATTTGAATGTACGCGCATTGAACTATCGAATTACAAATAATTCGTAATCATAAACCATTATACAATATTTGTTTTATGTTT
The DNA here is from genome assembly GCF_905147045.1 of Nymphalis io. Lineage (NCBI taxonomy): Eukaryota > Metazoa > Arthropoda > Insecta > Lepidoptera > Nymphalidae > Nymphalis > Nymphalis io. The sequence continues at coordinate 8,827,952 of NC_065905.1, forward strand.
ATAAAAGATGATCATAAATGACCGATATACAACAATGAACAATAGGATCAAAGATGTTGCTTGTGGCACTTTATTTATTAGCACTTCCGGCAATCCTATATACACTATTTATTACAGTACTAAACGTGCATAAATTATTTTTTTATACATTAATATCAAACAGTTCTATCACTAGAAGTTGTTACATTATATAGGTTACGTTTTGATTTTAAATTTTTCTTAAAAAGGATCTCCGTATTCTTTTATTTGGAAATTTTTAATAAACATGTATACTAGTTTCCACCCGCGGCTTTACCTGCGTGTGAGGGGAAGATCTTAGGTACTATATGCAATTATCTGTAGCCCTAACAACGTGTATACAAAATTTCATGACGATCGGTTGAGTAGTTAAGACGTGAAAGCGTAACATACAAACAAACTTACTTTTGCATTTATAATATTAGTAGGATCTCTTTTTGGAATTTAATGGTCTTGCAAGAGTGGGAAATAACAAATCATTACTTTGACGACTGCTTATTCCGAAGTACAGCGATACACTGAATAATATTAATTTATGATTTGTTTAGTTTTGTTGGACAAAGAATACATAAACAGATATGTTATGCAAAAGTAAAACGTTAATACCTATACGGCACTTGAAAAAAAAACTTGGTATCCTCAATAAGGTCAAACAGTACTTCGCACCGGAACAGCTTCTGACTCTATATCAAGTCCAAGTCAGATCGTGCACGGAGTACTGCAGCCATTTATGGGACGGATCTGCTAAGTACCAGCTTGAAGCTTTGGATTCAGTGGATCGTCGTGCTAGAAGGCTCATTGGCGACCAGACACTGGTCACAAAACTCCAGACCTTAGAACATCGTCGTGAGGTTGCCTGTCTGTCGGTATTCTACAAGATATATTTTGGAGAGTGTGACCAGAAACTATTTAATTTGGTTCCCCCGTCACCTTTTTACCACAGAACTGCGAGGAATCGAAAAGATCTGCACCCGTACGTAGTTGACGTATTTAAGACACGTACGAAAATATTTGCTTCCTCGTTTCTGAGACGCATCGCCAAGGTCTGGAATACCCTCCCGACCTCCGTTTTCCCCATCACCTACAATATGGGTACCTTCAAGTCTAGAGTGAATAGGCATCTTCTAGGCAAGCGCGCTCTATCTTAAGCTGTATTTCACTTTCCATCAGGTGTGATAACTATATAGGTGTGATACTATACATTAAAAAAAAAAAAACATAAAAATAGCCATCAATTATAACTTGCAATTATATCATAGTTAATAATATCTATAAATTAATGAAAAAAATATGTATTTTACTATATTTAAAATTGGAAAAATATTTTACCGGTTCACTTGGGAACCTTCAAGAGACTCATTCCTTAATTTGCTTCTGCTTTTTCTGCTCATCTGACCTCCAGTGTGTCACTAGTGTGTGTGTTACTTTTCTTGAAACCCCCACTTACATAAATTACCCAAAAAATACAGTCGTAAGCATTTAAAACAGAACCTATATTGAAAAATGTAATTTTAAAATTCAATACATTGAATTTATTTACTTCTATGTCGTCATATGCGGCTAAACTAATACACATTTTATTTTTAGAATTATTATTAGTTGAATCTAGATTCATTTTTTACGTATAATTTGCTAATAGACTTTTTTAAAAAAAGAATACTAGCACATTTTAAGGAATTACTAATATTCCTATTTACCGTGCAGCGGGCAGCTTGCGTTAGTAGTGAGGACTAACAATGGCCCAAGTGAACCATCGAACTATTGACACTTCAAAAAATATATAAATACATATACTTTAGAAAATTTATCCGTGCGAGACACCACCCACTCGTCAGATATTCTGCCGCAAAACAGCAGTACTTGGTATTGTTGTGTTCTGGTATGAAGGGTGAGTGGGCCAGTGTAATTAGAGGCACAAGGGATATAACATCTTAGTTCCCAAGGTTGGTAGCGAATTTGCCCGCCCACCTACCCATAACATTAAAAATTATCAATATAATTAATAAATCCTCGATTGTGCTTTCCTTGGTCTGGAAATAACTTTTTAATATTTTTTTTTAATTCAATATACTTGATATTTAATTTTATTTATTTATTTTATTTTGGACAACCAACAGTAGATACCTTAGATAGACAGTTAAATATAGGTTGAAAAGGTTTATTGTATCTAGGTAGTCGGAAAACATATAATTTCTTAAGATAGGGTCGGTATCTTCTACTTGAGTCAGTCAGTTGATCCACTTAATCTCTAGTCTTATCAGTCTCTTCATGATACGCCGTATTCGATGCGCCGTACTCAACTATTCAAAATGTGTTCTACTCCTGCGAGCGATGGTCAAAAGCTACTATCAAACTTTAGTCTTCGTTCCTCAAACATTTTACCATAACACTTAAATACACGCATTAATATAGTTAACCATGTTAATTGTAATCTTTGGGAATGTATTAAAATTTATACATATTTATAAATTTCCAATTTCTTTAGCTTAGTTATTAGTTAGTTTAATGTATTTATGCGTCACTTGTTGTCAAGGAGGTGATGGAGGAAGAAGGACACTAGTGACGCATAAAAATAACATTCTATGTGTAAAATTATTATAGAAATACTTTAACTAATTGTATATAATAATAAGAATAAATTGTTCAGCTGTTCCCGAGCTATGTTAGCCAATCGTATCTCCGACTGGCTTGGAGTTACTGGTCCTTCGTACACTGTGGATACAGCGTGTTCAAGTTCCCTTTACGCCATAGAACATGCACTCAAAGCTATACATGAAGGTCGTTGTGACGTAGCCATTGTTGGAGGATCGAATCTCTGCCTCCATCCTTACGTGTCTTTGCAGTTCTCTAGGTAATCAAGAAAATTGTATTTTTTTGGAACAAACTTTCACCGAACTATGGTTTTTAAATAGAGGTGATTTAATATCTACATTTAAAAATATTTTTTTAGACTAGGTGTATTATCGGCTGATGGAAGGTGCAAGAGTTTCGACAACGATGCAAATGGCTACGTTCGTTCTGAAGCAATTATTGTCTGTTTACTTCAGAAGGCTAAGGATTCAAGAAGGTAATATTATAAGATACTATATGCAGTAAGTTTGTTATTACTCGTAATTAGGTTATACTGTTATCGTATTTCAGTCATCAAATCAATTTTAAATTTACCCGGCTACTTTTAACTCTTCTATAATTTTTGCTAAGTTCACGAGTCGCTCTATATTTCAATTTATGGTAGGCTGAATATGGTAGGCTTTGTGTAAGAAGATCGGAGCAGGTGTCACACACTCATCAGATTTTCTACCGCTAAATAGCAATTATCAGTATTATTGTGTTCCGATCTGAAGGATTAGTGTAACTACAGGCACAAGGGACATAAAATCTTAGTTCCCAAGGTTGGCGGTCCATTGGCAAGGAACGTTTGATATTCTAGTGCATACTTATTTTATAAAAAAGGCACCTTCAGTTATCGATATGTGTTGATTTCACATGTTATTTATAACTAAAAATTTAACTCACATTCCGATAAAACAAAAATAATCATTTATATTTAAATAACAAATTAAAAATGACCTGACAGACGATGTAAAACTATGAGAAGAATACAATACGAATACAATTTTTATATAAATATATTTTTTATAGAATAGGAAGGCGGACTAGCATATGGGCCACCTTATGGTAAATGGTCACCAACGCCTTTTTACATTGACATTATGAGTAATGTCAACCATCGCTTACATAGCCAATGCGCCACCAACTTTGGGAACTAAGATTTTATGTCCCTTGTGCCTGTAATTACACTGGCTCACTCACCCTTCAAACCGGAACACAACAATATCAAGTACTGCTGTTTTGCGGTAGAATATCTGATGAGTGGGTGGTACCTACTCAGACGAGCTTGCACAAAGCCCTACTATCACAAATATTATAATTTGTATGGGCAATAATATTATATGATCAAGAAATAGTATCATTGACATACCAGACATCTTTTCTCAGGGTCTACGCCCAAGTATACCACGCCAAGACTAATAGTGATGGTTATAATGGACAAGGTATAACCTATCCATCTGCTACTATGCAGAAGTTACTCCTCACCGAATTTTATGAAGAGTGCTCTATACCACCCAGCTCCGTCGAGTATGTAGAAGCACATGGAACAGGTATGAGAATTTAATACACGATAATAGTGAATATAAAAGACAGCCATTTTATGAGATACGATAGATAGATTTATGAGGTACTTAAAAATATGAAGCATCTACAAAAAAGGGCCGATCATAACTTTTCATTATATAGGACATATATTTTTTGAAATTTTCGATATTAATATCTCTATCTCCCATTATCAGAAGTCCATTGAAAGTAATATTATGTCTGTTTGCGTTTATATCATTTTAATTACAGCAAAACAATAAAGTGGTTTCTTTTTATTATCCTTCATATAAGCATATCTATTAAGGTAAAGTAATTTGCGTAGCCTATCGCCTACATGTTAAATGGTAGATAATCCGTGGTAGTAATGGATAACATACAAACTCTTTAAATCAGTCGTATAAAAGACTTTTTTTGGTAATTATGCCAATAAAATCACATGAAAAATAAACTTCTTGATTTGTTCTCTTACATTATTGATTGAATAGTGATACTCTTTCATAATAAGATCACAATATTATTTACTAGTTTATGTTAATGTCGAAATTCAGTTACATATTTTGTTATTTAAGTGAAAGATTGTTTTTTTTTTTTTTTGTTTTTCGTCAATTAGAGCAACAACTTTGATTTAAATGTTAAGTTAACCTATAATTGGTATATATTTTGTAACACTATTTTTATATACGCACTAAATAAATGTATTTCTTAAAATATATCGTTAGTTTCCTAATAAATAAATAAACAAGTATTAGCCATCGAGTCTATTACTGAAAGAGTTTGATAAACTTTTCACGTTCTATGTTTGCTTGTGTAAGTTATACCAGTGTTCATATAAATCAACCAAGAACTTCTTTGTTCCGAACAGGTACAAGAGTAGGAGATCCCATAGAGGCTAACGTTATTGGTGACGTCTTCTGTAAAGAGCGATCCGATACTCTTATGATAGGATCTATTAAGTCTAATATGGGACACAGTGAACCAGCGTCAGGTCTTTGTTCTATTGCGAAGGTAACTATTAAGTAAGGTATACTATTGTAATATATTTTTAAAATATTATTTTGTCTCTAAATTCACCATCAATATTGTTCTATCAGAGAGTTTATCAAATCCTGTGACATTTAGGATCAGATGGAAAAATGTCCCAGAATATTATAAATAATCTGAAGCCATTGAATTTTTCACTATTTGATCGTCATTAATCTCGCATAATATCGAGTAGTTGTTATCTAAAGTAATTAATATATTTCTTAATGTAGTAGTAATACTAATTTTATTACCTAGAAATGATAACATTGAAATAAGCATCACGGTATCTCATAAATAGCTTCTAGGCATTTATAATGTTATAAAAATATTTTCGGCTTAGAAGAACTATTCTGATACAATTATGTTACTTGTTTGTTCTGGTAAGGAACGAGTAACCTTTTACATTGATGATACTATAATAAAGAAAATCCTCGCCACTGTTAGAAAATTTATGCATGATATTTTATTTAACAAGGAATCTAATAACAGAAGTTAGGGCAACAAATGTAATACATAACATATATCCCAATTTTTAACAATTCTAATGCAACACAATTCTCTCAGCTCTGCATCGCGTACACAACAGGATATATTCCTCCAAATATAAACTTCAAAGTCCCGAATAAAAACGTATCATTTTTCGAAGAGGGAAAACTCAAGGTAGTAACTGAAAAGCAGCCCTGGAGAAGAGGATTGGCCGGTATCAGTAGTTTTGGCTTTGGAGGTGCAAACGCCCACGTCCTGCTCAAAAATGTTGCGAGATCGAAGGTCAGTTTTCTTGAATCATGTTTTAGAAGGAAATTTAAAAAATATTCTACATGTTTTATATTAACTTGATCCATATGTAAATTACTTTAGAATTTTAATATTTTTATTTTGGCATCGATTTGAAACTACGTGTATATTATTATTATTAAATTCTACGATATTTTATACCACATATGAGAAATAATTTTTTTAATTTACATTTTCCACAACTAGGTAAACAACGGAATGCCATCGGATGATCTACCTCGATTGGTCTGCGTATCGGGTCGCACCGAATCAGCTGTGGCTAAGATTCTAAATTACCTTGAGTCGAAGACTGTTGACGTTGAACTTGTTAGACTTTTACACGCTATACACGATGAAGATATCAGTGGCCATTTTTTCAGAGGATACGCTTTATTGGGTAAGAATTTAATCAAAAACTTGATGTTGTTTTAGAAAATTTAAAATAATACCTAGCGCAAACACAAATAAAGGCTTAACCTATAAATGTTGCTTACAAAAGTGTACTCATCGCTACATATTCTCTCTAGTCTCAGTTTTTCTATTTTTTTTTTATTCATAGGCTCAACTCCAACGAAAAGCGTATTGCTAGCTAGAAACACCCAATACTTCACTGGTATCCGTCGTCCAGTGTGCTTTGTATACTCGGGTATGGGTTCTCAGTGGGCTGGAATAGCTACACAACTCATGAAGGTCCCAGTATTTGCTGCTGCTATTGAAAAGTAAGAATGAAAGTTGTATATGATCAGTAATGAATAGAAGTTAAATGTAAGAGGTCGAAAAAGAAAATACCGTTTTTAGTACATTTTAGATAAAAAGTAAAGTCACCTATATTATAAGTATCCTACTGCTGGGCTAAGAAGGTGGCGTTTCGGTTGAGGAGAAGGTTTGGAGCTTATTTACGCTGCACTAATGCAGATTTTTGTATATACAACTGAAATGTTCTTATCCAACACATGCAGGTGTTTATAATTCATCTCGTGCTTAGTAGTGAAAGCAAATTAAGCACATGAAAATTCAGTGGCAAGCACCACTGAATTTTCATATGCTTAATTTGTGTTTATAATTCATCTCGTGCTTAACGGTGAAGGAAAACATCGTGAGGAAACCTGCATGTGTCTAATTTCATTGAAATTCTGCCACATGTGTATTCTACCAACCCGCATTGGAGCAGTGTGGTGGAATAAGCTCCAAACCTTCTCCTCAAAAAGGAGAGGAGGCCTTAGCCCAGCAGTGGGACATTAACGGGCTGTTACTGTACTGTTACTGTTAGTAGTGAATGAAAACATTAGATATTGTAAAGCAAATTTATTTATATAAATAGTATACAGTGCAAATATTATTATTATGTTATTTCGTTAAAGTATTATTGTACTAAGCATTAAAAAGTTAGTTTATATGAAAACTTTACAATTTTATATATTACGCATTTGGGTATTGTAACCCAAGTAATGATATAAATATTAATTAACTCCAGGCTAACTAATTATCTTTAACCTTAATCTTTTCCCAGATGCCACCAGACGTTACAGCCTAAAGGCATAAATTTGAACAAGCTCATTACCGATCCCGACCCTAAGATACGCGACAACATCCTCAACTCCTTCATCGGTATCGCCGCTGTTCAGATCGGTCTCACGGATATCCTAAAAGCTGTTAGAATTGAACCGGACTTCATCATTGGTAAGAATAGTGGTATTTTGTGATTTTGGAAACGCGATGGGTACAAGTGTACAGTGCATTGACGCACAGTAAATGCGCCTAACAATTTCTTCAGAATTCACAGTTAATTTTTGGACAACAAGACAAAGTTAGTTTTGTGTATTTATCATAAGAATATATAACAACGAAGTATATATTGTAGTATACCCGCCATGCACTTACAAGCTGGTAGAGAGTGGCGGTAGAAAGAGGGCAGGCACGTCGGCATAAGAGGTGATCTCTTGCCGACACGGCGTACGTGTCAGTCTTATCTAGAAGGCGTGTCAAAAGATATTTTATCTTAAAAAGCCTTTCTCTTCATTTGTTTTTTTTAGGTCACAGTGTGGGTGAGTTAGGTTGCGCTTACGCAGATGGCTGTTTCACAGCAGAACAGATGATGCTTTCAGCATATTATGTTGGTTTGGCGGCTTCTGATACTCCATTTATTAAGGGAGCTATGGCTTTTGTAGAACTTGGATATAAGGATGTAAGTCGATAGTTTTGTATATCAATTTATTCTCATCTCTTCAAACAAAATTTGGCTTTTTAAACTGTTTTAGTCTTTTCAGTTCTTTAGGGATTTTTAATTAAATTCCAGATGTTTTACAAGCTAAACTCTTGATATACTTAGTTAAAATTATATAGTACAATATTTTAGTAGAACAAGATTTACTGGTGGTAGGGCTTTGTGCAAGCCCATCTGGGTAGGTACCACCCACTCATCAGGTATTCTACCGCAAAACAGCAATACTTGATATTGTTGTGTTCCGATTTGAAGGGTGAGTGAGCCAGTGTAATTACAGGCACAAGGGACATAAAATCTTAGTTCCCAAGGTTGGTAGCGCATTGGCTATATAAGCGATGGTTGACATTTCTTACAATACCAATGTCTAAGGGCGTTTGGTGACCACTTACCATCAGGCGGCCCATATGCTCGTCCGTCTTCCTATTCTATAAAAAAAAGATGTTTTTGTAAAGTATTGTTGAGTTTTGCCAATGGAGTGAAATGCTGTTTTTTATTTTGCTAAAAACAGATAAAAACGATACTTCCACCTGAAATTGAAGTAGCTTGTCACAATGGACCCGACACCAGCACAATTTCTGGCCCAGTGGATAAAATAAAGACTTTTGTTGCCAAACTGGTAGCGCAAGGAATCTTTGCCAAGGAGGTAGCTAGCGATAACATCGCCTACCATTCACGATACATTGCTGAATCAGGTGAGTTCGTAATTTATATGAAATCCATCGAAATGAAAAGATGGATTTTATGAGATATTGCTTAAAACAACTGAAATATTTCAATTTATTCGTAATAAATCGTTAAACGTCGCAGGAAAATATGACTATTTCAAAAGAAAAACTAGTGTCGACGTAGTTTAGTTACTTTTGACACTTGTTGAAAAAATCTTGCCATGAAGTTGTCCTTTGTGGACTTAGTAATAAATCACTATTTTTTAAAATTAATTATTTTTATCAAACGCCTTAAAATCATAAATAAATATAAAATGCAAAATCTGACCTTACAATTTTAAAACAGGACAAAAACTTCTAAATTATCTGAAGATAGCGATTCCAAAACCAAAACAACGTTCAGAGCGCTGGCTTTCCACTTCTATTCAGAAAGACTTGTGGAACGATCCCAAAACTAAGATGTCTTCTGCTGAATACCACACCAACAATTTTCTAGTAAGTGCAGATCAATATTTGACCTTACATAACGGTAGACTATGTATAATACAAATTATTTGCATTCTCAATCTACCCTCTCCGATTCCAATATTTAATATAGGATCGCAATTTGTTCAATAACATTAAATATAAATATACCCTAATTTTTCAAACATTTATAAGACAACAACTGTATTGGATAAGAAAAATTTTATGTTTTTACATACGTTAAATAATTTTACGAAACCATACGACCAATTGTGCTTAAATTTACATATACGTTCTTTAGAGTCCAGTGTTTTTCGAGGAGACGGCTCATCTAATTCCTGTCAACGCGATCACTGTAGAGATTGGTCAAAATGACCTCCTTCAGGCAATTTTACGTGGATCTCTCAATAAGGATGTTATCAATATTCCTCTAATTGAGAGAAAAAAACAGGATAACGTACAATCTCTTTTCACGGCACTGGGCAAGTAAGTATTTGATTCATCTAGTAATTGATTTTTATGATAGAAATTCTATGAAAAGAAAGAATTGTATAGGTTTATTTAAATTTAATATTCTAGCTTATTTATATATTATAAATAAATAAAAAAGTTATAAACGCATTCATTGATATGAAATAAATGCTTGCTCATTTTATAGAACCAATGTCATGATTGTTTCCGTTCTTATGCGAGCGAAGTCTATTTAGTAGTTCATATAATAAACTTAACAAAAGCTTTCAAGTATCTGGTTTTTGAAAATTATAGTTAAAGTAATGGGTAATAATTACAGGTTTTACGAAGCCGGATTGAATCCTCACCTAGCGAATATTTACCCGGCCATAAACTTTCCTGTGTCGCAAGGAACTCCAATGCTTTCACACCTCGTCGATTGGGAACACAGTGAGAGCTGGTGAGTTTAATCAAACCATCAATTAAAGGTATTATTAAGTATTTTAAAAGAAATCGTTCAACAACCGAGTCAAAAATGAGAATTATTTTATCAAGGATGCATTTTAAAACCATTAATATAATACACCGTTAAACTATTTCGTATTTACTTTAGGTACGCTACGTACTACGGAGACAAAACTCTTATGTCGTTTGGTGAGAGGACAGTGAGTATGTCGATTAAGGAAGAAATGAGCGAGTTTATGGTCGGCCACGTTATTGATGGTAACGTTGTTTTTCTTATTATTAGATAATAATAATAATAATAATATATACCAACGAGGCAGTCACAACGCTAAAAATTTAAAACAAAAATCAACAAACTACATCAAAATACACTATAATTCAAGTAAAACACGAGCTTTCGGATCGAAATTTCACAAAAAAATATATATTGCATACACACACTGATCTGCGTTATAAATGCACACCAGCTTTGCAGTTTTTTTTATTAATAGATTACTGTCGGGTATAGAAGCGTGTCACCACCCCCGCTAGGGTGGTTGGTGGCTAGGTTGGTATCACCATTGCCCATATTCATTAACAATGTTAATGTTAACCACTCATCACCACTGATCCGCCGCCAAGTAAAGGAACTAGCTGTGTCACCAACTATTAAAAAACCCACTCAGGAGTACAATGTCTTAGTATATATATAATAATAATAATAATAACCTAAGTTGTGCTCCGCTCGAGCTCTCAAATAAAGCCAACAAAACTGACACAAAGTCTTCTTATTTATCTTGTAACAATAATATGCACAATAATCAAAAGTAGTATATAAACGCTTAATATTGTTTCCTAACACTTATTTAAATTTCCATCCTAGGTCGTAACCTGTATCCTGCAACCGGCTACTTATTGATGGTGTGGGACAGTCTAGCAATGATGATGGGAAAGCTGTCAACAGAAGTATCCGTGGTGTTCGAAAACGTACGATTCCAAAGAGCTACTAATATCCCTAAGCAAGGAAAATTAGAGTTCATTGTTACGATCCAGAAGGGAAGTGGACATTTTGAGGTTAGTATAGTTGTATTATGTTAAGCATATTCGCTGATAAATAATCTAATATCAATAAAAATTTTGACTGGCCCGTTGGCGTAGCTGGCAGTTAGCTTGCCTTCTATTTGCGTTATCGTGACTTAATACATATGTTATCTAAGCCCTTATGTAAGGGGAGGGGCCCCTTACATAAGGGCGTAGCCGCAACTGGTGGCTAGGTAAATGCAAAGCTACTTCAGATTCAGATTCGATCTGATCAGATCGATTCAAGTACTTATATTACATAAGTAAGTACGTCATTCATACATACATATGTTTGGTTTCCGTAAAATTGGTTGGATATTGATACATTACTTTCATATTTTATCTGTATTCAACTCATAATCAATTCGAGAGCCATGCACGCTGTATTTGTAAAGATATGGGAGTAAATGCTCCCTTAAATGGGTGTTCGCGGACTTGCTCGTGTTTTGTGCAAGCGCTGATTAAATCACTGATTTTGAGCTTATGGTTAGTACGGCACTAGCAAAGATTTTATAGTTCGGAGGCAACGCTATTATCTTTACCGACGCATCCAAGAATGTTGCCTGATTTGTTTAGGGCCTAAAGGTTAAAGCGTTGAAGACTACTGGAGTGGTCTATTAGAATTGGTACTGGTATTAAAGTAAATTTTTGACCAATTAGAAAATGATCCAGTTTATTAAATAAAGGCTATGCAATGTCGAACAGATCGTTGAAGGCGGAGCATCCATCGTAACCGGAACCATATACGCAAAGAATAACGTCGGACAAGAGTACCTATTGCTTCCAGATGAGCCTGAATCCACAGGACCCAATATAAAACATCTACTTACAAAGGACTTCTACAAGGAGTTACGTCTGCGAGGCTACCAGTACAGGTACTAAATATTAAATTCATATGACGTGTTCTTTATCATTATATTTAAGATCAAATACGTCATGTTACCAGTTGAGATATGAATTTTACAACGGATACAGTTAAACATCAGTTCAGGAAGTAAACAGGAAAAATAGGCAGACTGTTATTATTTAATATACACATTAACGTTTTAGTTTTCAAAAATTTTACGAACGCAGTACTATTTAAATTATTTACACCTACGAGAAAGAATCCATGATTGTTTTTATTATATTATGTTTCTGTTTAAAAAGTGTTGTTTTTGTTTTTATTCATTTAGTAAAACAGTCTAATTATTACCGACTGTAGCCTTACATGCATAATTATTAAGAGAATTAATTTAGGCTAGAAATACCTACTAATCAATACAACAAGTGTTAGTAATTAATCTAGTGCTCGGCGTCGAAGGAAAACACGTGAGGAAGAATAACATCGAAAACTGCATATCCACCAACCCATATTCGAGCAGCGTACAGCTCCAAAATAGCTCCTCAAAAAGAGAGAAAGCCTTAGGCCAGCATTGGTATATTAACAGGATGTTACTTTATTTACAGCGGCCTCTTCCGAGGCGTAATCGGTTGTAATGTGGAAGGCACCCGTGGTCGCCTGGCCTGGGTCAACAACTGGGTCACTTTTTTGGACTGTATGTTGCAGATGAAGATTATTAATTTTGACACTCGAGGGCTTTACATTCCTACCCGTATTGAGAAAATGTGTATTGACTTAAATATGCACCATGAGGGTGTATCTAAAATGAAACTTGGTTCCACACGGCAGTCGTTTGAGATTAGAGTGTATCCTACTGTTAATGTTATCAGGTAATCTTGTAAAATACTCACTTAAACGAAAAAAAATTTAGAATATATTGTAAAGTTTCTTAAAAAATTTTTATCCAAGTCCTTATCGTAGTATTTATTACATTATTTTTCTTTTTCGCCAGAGCTGGTGGTGTAGAAATCCGAGGTTTACACGCGACACCAATTACAAAAAGGGTTCCACTTGGCGTACCAGTTTTAGAAAAGAACGTATTCATTCCCAACATCGGAAAGTCAAAGATGAAGGTAAAATAACAATCAAATTATTGTAATATTTGTTTGTGCATATAGTTTGTTTTATCAAAGTATCTTTTGTGATAAAAAATATAACCAGTGACAAAAAGGGTTTTAAAATATTTATATACCAATATTTGTTTTACACAATTATTTAAGTCGCAATCAAAACCTTTTGCAGATTGAAGACATTCTCAGAAGCAACATTCAGCTCGTTCTTGAAAACTTGCAACTTTACAAAGTTAAAAGTCTTGAAATTGTTGACAATGAATATAAAATTGCTGGATTACAACCTATTATGGATAAAGTTGCAGACGTCTTAAGTGACCTACCTTTAGTACAGGCTGATTTATCCGTTATCTCTGAGGATTCTATTGAATTGCCATCTAACATTTCTATAGAAAATAAAAAATTGATTGGAGAAAATAATATTCAAGTACTCATTGGTGCTAATCTGCTTCAGAGACCTGAAGTAAGTAATACTTAAAACCTCCATTTAATAGACGCTATATTCTAGACGCACCACTTCAAAATTATCTTTTATGTTGAAAACCCATGAATGTATTTTACAAAAATTACAAAACATTCTGACACATGTATATCAGTAATTAACAATTAATTCAATTGCGTTTGAATTAACAAAAGAAAAGTCTACCGTTGGCTAATTTATACGTAGAATTAAATTATAGTGCCACTAAATAATACAACCACGATCAACTATGGTTATGTTTTCTTACGGTTTACAGTATATTATAATAAAATAAAATATTAAATTCAAAAGATCATAACAAGTCATGTGGAATGGTGGCAATAATATAACAGACAAAAATATAAATAATAACGATCTCATATAATTGATTGTTGCCATATAAAACCTAATATTGAAGTAGCTGATGTATTTAATACTAACTAGCTTAATAAAAAATTCAATAAACTGTAAATCTTTTGATAAGCACCACAACTTTTGATATGCAATAGTGTTAAATATATTTATGTTTTTGTAAAAATATGTTATAATTTTCTGTAAATCTTGGTTGCTTAACTTGCTCCAAAGCTATTTATAAGTTTAAAATTAGGTATAATACACAAAAATATACTTATTCTTTAAACAGTTAACTTTTTATCTCTAGGTACTTAAAGGTGCGTTAGCAGCTCTCAGCAAAAAAGGGTTTATCATGAGCCGTGAAAAAGAACCAATTAATCCAAAACATTTCTCCGAAACATACGACATCATTACCATACAAGATACTGGCTTCGAATACGTGGTCCTCTTCAGAAAACGAGTTAGTTCAAAGCCAGCTAAATTTATTAATATCATCTCGAGCGATGAAAACTACGCTTGGATAAATAATGTCCAGAAAGAACTTGAAGTTGGACAAAAACTGGTTTTATATAGTCAAAATGAACCTATAAATGGACTTTTAGGTCTCATTAATTGTCTGAGGAAGGAACCTGGTGGTGAAATAGTCTGTGGTCTATTAATTGCTGACCCGTCGGCACCACCATTTACTCCAAATTTGAAATTTTATGAAGACCAGTTGAATATGGATTTGGCTATAAATGTTTATCAAGACGTAAGTGCAAAACGTAATATTGTTTTGAAAATATATTTATCCTTTTAGAAACATATTACATGCTATTATTATTATTTATTTAAATTATTTTATTTCAATTTATTGGAGGATAGATAATCAAAAGGGCCGTACCGATGTTGATTAATCACTAAGACAAAAAAAAAATTGAGACTGTAAAAAATATTTAGTCTTACTTTGTGCGTGCGCTTCCAGTTGTGACCACATAAACTAAAACTATGTTTTACGAGCAAGTTATTTGCGATAGATTGAGAATAAACTTAAAAGTCGTTGCAAAAATGTATAATAAAACATATTTCACATTAAGGGTCAATGGGGCACGTACCGTCATTTACTCCTCGGTGACTTGGATACAGTCAAGGCGCACCATGCCTTCATGAACACAGTCACTATTGGAGACCTCTCCTCGCTGACCTGGCTGGAGGGACCCATCAGAGTTGATTCAGTTTTTAAGAAACCAGAAAATATTTTTGTACAAGTAAGTAAACGTATAATATGGTACCTAATCTTTATATAATTAATGTAGTTAATCTTTAAATAATACATTCTTCGAATAAAATAAAAAAAGGTGCGGTCGGGGGATCCCCGTCAGGAACGAAGTTCTTTTGACTGAAAACGTGTTTTAAGATTATATTACTGTACTACTGTTAATTGATTATATTACTGTATTTTTGTCACACCAAAAACGTCCTACTGATATAAATTGTAACGTATTATTAATTATTTTGAATATTTTAACAACGAATTAAACATCAAAAATGTATTCAAAAATTTTAAATAATCAAAACGGAGTCTACTATAAATTAAATATTAATAGCTTGATAAATAATTGTCTAATATTTTCAAATAACTATTGGAATATATATTTCGCGTTTAAGACATTTATAAAATAAAATAATTAATACGATAACTTAACATATCAATATATGACATTTGAAACACTGAGAATCAAAAACCAAAATTGATGAATATATATATATATATATATATATATATATATTGTATTGATTACATGAAAGAAAAGGAGCACCATTATGTTATACGCTATATGGTTATTAAGAAAGATCATGCCATTATAACGTAGTACTCATTATTGCCGTTAGAAATATAACGATATTATTGTATTTTATATAACTTTAAAAATATTATACATTTATGCATAACTTCCTTTTCTCTCATTTTTTATTTTTTAATAAGTTTGAATATATGCTTCTTTTATTTTTAACTAATGTCACTTTTGTTTACACATCAACCGTATATAGAAGTAATAGACTGTAATACAATAGAAAGAGACGGGTAGGCATAACGTTATTCCGTTACGCGACAATTTTTGCCATTTCACTCATGTAAAATTTCCTTAATATAACGTTAATCTATTGTGAGAGTCGTATGAGACAGAATAATAAGAAATAAGAATCGATATTGTTTTCCAGCATCATCAGCGAATAATAAGTTCAGTGATTATTAAACATTACATTAAATTACAATAAGAAGAATGCGTTAAATAGCGAAACACCATGTGGGAGAATAAAAAACATTTATATACTGTGATATATGAGAAAAAATAGCAGATGGTGCGAGAACACGTGTATCCTAACTGGCAATTAAGATACACGTGCATCGCAATTTACTTGTGGTAGGGCTTCGTGCAAGCTCGTCAGGGTAGGTACCACCCACTCATCAGATATTCTACCGCAAAACAGCAGTACTTGATATTGTTGTGTTCCGGTTTGAAGGGTGAGTGAGCCAGTGTAATTACAAGCACAAGGGACATAAAATCTTAGTTCTCAAGGGTGGTGGCGCATTGGCTATGTAAGCGATGGTTGACATTTCTTTGAATGCCTATGTCTAAGGGCGTTGGTGACCACTTACCATCAGATGGCCCATATGCTCGTCCGCCTTCTTATTTTATAAAAAAATACTGTTTCAAACCCGGTCAAGCACACTGAATTATCATGTGCTTAATGAAATTTTATAATTCTCGTCATCATGAAACTTCGCACCATGTGTTTCAACCAACACGCATTGGAACTGCGTGTGGCTCCAAAACCTTCATCTTAAGAGGAGATGAGGTCTTAGCCCAGCCGTGAAATATTTTAAATTCTGTTCTTTTTTCAGCAGTTCATCACATTAGTATTTATAAGAACATAACAAAGTAAAGTTGTTAAATTTTTTTTATGTTATAATATAAACTGAAATGGTTAGACGTTATAAATTCATGTCTTTGTTGCAAATATTATTTACTTAAAAAGTTGTTTTTTTTTTTCTGTGCAGATATACTGCGCAGCTTTAAACTTCCGCGACGTAATGACTGCAACGGGACGTCTCTCTGTCGATGCTGTCGCAAAAGGCAGACTTGCGCAGGAGTGCGTGCAAGGGTTTGAAATTGTCGGCAAAACGTGCAAGTAAGTTAAGTTTTAATTAACATTCCCAAAAAATTGTAATATGGCTTATTGTGTCCAAATATTGTCCTTTCAGTTTTTCTTGATATTTTATTGTTATTTTATTATATATTAGTTATAAATTAAAACTTATTAATTCAGTGGTACTCGAGTTATGGGCATGGTGAGGGATAGCGGTATGGCTAACATGGTGGTAGCAGAAAAGGCGCTTTTATGGGGCTTTCCTGATGAATGGACTTTCGAAGAGGCTGCCACAGTGCCTGTGGCTTACGGAACTGTATACTATGCATTGGTGAGTTATAAATACATGTAATTACATACATTCCATTCACTCGTATTTATTATTTAATATACAATAATGTAAGCTGTGCTTCCAAAAGTTATACCAAAAAAAGATTAGATTTACTTTTCTTCTTTTTCTTTTTCTGAATCTACAAATTATAATACCATGTAAAGCAGTTTTTCACTTTTTCTAGATGTTTTTGTAAAAGATAATTTGATGATGATCTCTGGGTTGGCTATTAAGATATTAAACTTTTGTTTTAATAGGTGATGGTAGGCCAGATTCAAAGAGGAGAATCAATCTTAATCCACGCTGGTTCTGGTGGTGTTGGTCAAGCAGCCATCAACGTTGCTCTTCACTTAGGATGCGAAGTGTTCACTACTGTTGGTACGCCGATGAAACGAGCCTTCATCAAGAGGCTTTTCCCACAACTTAAAGGTAAGGTCGTTTCAGTTATAAATTACGTGACTATAATTGGGTATCAAAAGTGTAAATATTTGTTATTAATGTGTAAATATCCTAGCGCTCGGTACACGGTACGGCTAACTGAGACTTCGAGCGTCAGATTAAGATTTGTTATTGTAAGTGCGTTAATGTGTGCGTGAAATCGGTACATGGTAGGATCTAACTGAGAGCTCACATACTCACACATCCATCATCGTCATTATCTTGGCACTTACATCATATTTTTTATATCTTGATCAGTAATTATTCAGAC
Organism: Nymphalis io; assembly: GCF_905147045.1. Taxonomy (NCBI): domain Eukaryota; kingdom Metazoa; phylum Arthropoda; class Insecta; order Lepidoptera; family Nymphalidae; genus Nymphalis; species Nymphalis io. The sequence continues at coordinate 8,846,192 of NC_065905.1, forward strand.
AACACATAAACGAAAATAATTTCAGCTGTTTTGTTCATAGAGATTTCGGATTTAGTTTAACCGCCCACGTTTCCTTCGCAGACAGTCATATCGGTAATTCTCGAGACACATCATTCGAAGACATGGTCAGGAGAGAAACAAACGGAAGGGGAGTAGATTTGGTACTCAATTCTCTTGCCGATGACAAATTGCAGGTATTTTGAAAAAAATAAACTAAAAATAATAACTTATGCGATTCAATAAAAATGGAATTTCACATCTGTTGCATATGCATATGCAACCAATATGTTATAATTGAGCTGAATGTCTTATTATTATTAATTTAGATAAGATTTATTCGTAAGGTATTTTAGCGAAATTTTTAATGATTTTTCTGCCTTTTTTTATTTGATTTATGGTATTAGATAGGCGGACTGGCAAGTGGAACACCTGATGGTAAGTGGCCACGCCGCTTATAGTTGTTAGCGCTGTAATAAATATTAACTATTCCTTATATTATACCTTGGGAACTACGATGTTATGTATCTTTAAATGATATATAGTCTTGATTAATAAAACTTGTAAATATTAAAAAAGAAAAACAAAAAATACCATAAATAATTTGAAAATTGAAGACAAAACCCGACAAAATACATTTCAGGCGATCTAAATCTATTCAAGGTTTCTTTGCGTTGGGTTATTTGTAGTACATATGGCACAAAGACTCCCATCTCCCATTATATCAAAGAACTGTCAACGCGGTACTTTGAGAAAGCTTTATTTCGGACCAACCCCTGGTCGTCCAGGCCAGTCCTTTTACAAGCAGAGGATAAATACGTATTGTCTAAGTAAGTCTATATACAATACGTCTTGAATCACAAAAATAAGAGGATCGGAAAACAAAAAAGATATTTAAAGTCCTGTGTCTGAACACACTCTGCTCGTATTGGAAAAATAATATTAAAAACAAACATTCATGTGAACAGTATTATTTCATTTTATTAACTTTTCAGGCTTCGATACGCTGTCTCGGTTACCGCGGTCGCTTCTTAGAAATCGGAAAGTTCGACATCGGCAACAACACACTCATCAGCATGTCCGCCTTCCACAAAGAAATCTCTTTCCACGGAATCATGTTGGACTTCATCTTCGACCAAGGCGATGATTTCAGAAAGGTATTTCACTCGAATATATGTTTTCTTAATTTACGAGATCGCTGACTATTTTAAATTTTCATTCTAAAATTAATATAATTTTGAACAGTCTCTTTTGGATTTACTCATATCTGGTATTACGAGCGGTGCTGTCCGTCCGCTTACATACTGCACTTTCGAGAAAAACCAAATCGAGGCCGCATTTAGATATATGGCCACTGGAAAACATATTGGAAAGGTAAGTACTAAAAAAGCATTGCCATACATTACTACACATACATTATACTGCGATAATGTATGCTGTTAAGATATAATAGAGGAAATGCTTTAAAAGCTAGAAAGTTTATATAATTTCTATAAAAGGCATTTCTTTCGGCTTGAAAAAATGTACCATAATAGTTATTTATTATATTATTAGATTGTATTTTTTAATCTTTCTATTTTGTAATAAACATAACAATCATCAATATCACTAATGTTTTAGATTAAGTATGACCTTGACTTGGTTAAAATGTCCCGTTTGAAGCTTTTCTTCCACACTACCGTAACTACAGGGTACATTCTAATATCTATTGATAATTTGTTTCTTATCATGTACCCTTTTTTATTTATCAAGTTTCATGTTAAATGTGCGACTATAACTTTGGGCTTATTTCTTATGTTTGATAAGTTATTTTTGTTCATGTCAATTTTTTTTAAATTTTTACTGAATAGGTAGGCAGACGAGCATATGGGCCACCTGATGGTAAGTGGTCACGAACGCCCATAGACATCAGCATTGTTAAGAATTGTTAACTACCGCTAACATCGCCAATGCGTCACCATCCTTGGGAACTAAGATGTTATGTCCCTTGTGACTGTAGGTACACTAGCCCACTCACCATTCAATTCAGAACATAACAATCAAGTACTGCTATTTCGCGGTAGAATATCTGATAACTGGGTGCTACCTACCCAGACGAACTTGCACAAAGCCCTACCAACAGTAATATACTTCTGTCCATTTTATTTTGACACTCTAAATTATTTATTAGTTAGACATGGTAGTATGAACGATTGTACTCATTGTTAAAATAGTTAATGTAAGGTATATAGGTATTGTTAATGTAAGGTATGAGAAATGTAAGAAAATATTCTTTATGATGTTCCTTATACCTACTTGGATCTGTAGTAAAACCAGTTGACAAAGTTTGGTTGGAAGCATCTGTGATGGGACTAGACCCTGTCACTAGTAAACATAAATTCATTACAAATTCGTTTCAGGTTGTTATTAAAATTCGCGATGAGGAACGAATCAGTAGTTTTACAAAACCACAGAATATGTACATGGATGCTGTTCCCAGGTACGTAAGTATAGATTGCGAATCAAAAATAGTTCAATCATTTTAATCAACATAAGTAAAATATATTGTGACCTGACCCACCCTGATCCACCCGAGACACTTCTTTGTGACTTCTTGTTGACCCTCTTTATTTATTTAAATATTTGTTTCAAATCTTGTGAAAGGTTTTTAAACGTTTAACCGTGGAATGCTTTGCATGAGTCCGTATTTCCTGATAGGTACAATGTTGGTGTCTTCAAATCCAGAGTAAACAGGTTCCTTATAGGCAAGCGTGCTACATCCTAGACCGTATCGATGCTTAACATCAGGCAAGTCAACGGTCAAACGCTGGCCTATTAAGTGTAAAAAAAACGTATTTTACTGACCGATTCTTATGAAACATTGCACATACATTGAGTTTCCGTGAAAATACAACATTATGTTAGATACAATTTGGTTGATAGTTTTAGCTTGGGTCTGATGGTGGGATTATGAGGTGGACATTGGAATTATTCAAGCCTTTAAAACATCCACGAGTTTGGGCCCATTTAGTTGGTTTTGATAAGTTTCATATAATACTTTCTGACGAGTGTTTTTTATCCTGAAGACTGCCCACATTTTGTTGTAAGAGTTTGCCCCTCTACATGGACCTATACCAGAGAGGTTATTTATCCAATACTCTTAACCAAATAACAAAAAACAATAATATGAAATAAAAAGGTTACACTCAAATACAATGAAAAAGGATGCTTGAAATAGCAAGAGAAATATATTGAAGAAATCGCGCTACAATTGATGAAGGAAACAGGCATACTGAATTACAAAATGTACGAAAACGGTTAGCAACAAAAAGGCCTAAGCAATGCGAAGCGACGTCGAAGCAGCGGGAACGTTCTTATAGTTACTTAGCATCAAAAATTCTTAAGAGCGTGCCTAAAGTCAGTAAAACTTCAGATTTCTCTCTCTCTTCTCGGCGCGCGATCTTATTTCTATGATTTTTCTAATTACAACGACCGTATTGTATTGTATACAATATTACAATAATTAATATAATAGTTAATTGCCGTCAATTTTTCCGTACTCCTCTCAACTCAACAGCTCCGCAGTGACTGAGTTGAGAAACAAACATATATTTCAAGTATAGGCGATATTCGACAGATGTGGTTTTCCGTGGAAAGAAAATGTAGTAAACGTCGAAATCTTCTTATTCATACAACAAAATAAAACGAAAGAGTTTTAAATAATGTAGTTATGCATACTATCAGTATAACATCGTCAGCGATGAAAGTAAAAATCTGTGACATTTAATAGAGTAAAATAAAAACATGGCGATGCATAAAAACCTGTGTTATTACAGTATAATTAAAAACGACTTGTTTTAGAAAATGTGATTCTAAGCCCATTCAAATATATACTTTAAGCGTGCCTCACGGTAATCAAAATATTATTTTGGCTGATTTACAATCAAATATATATATGCCAACATTTCATATATGTTATATATTGATTGAAAAAAAAACTATTATTTCCGACTTTTTAAATAATAAGAGTATAACAATCATTTTAAAGGCCTGTAACGTACAATAAATGTACGTTTTATTATTAGCCTTCATACATTTTCTGTGGAGAACTGACTAAAAAGATTAATTAATCCTCTAGGTACATTTGTGATGAAAATTTAGTCTACATTGTCGTCGGAGGTCTCGGCGGCTTCGGTCTGGAGCTTGCAGATTGGCTTATCATGAGAGGAGCTAGAAAAGTGCTGCTCAACTCCAGGAGAGGAATCAGTAATGGTTACCAATCGTCGCGACTAAGGTAAATTATTTCGACTTAGTCAAGTCTTTAGATCATAACTTCTTTCAATACCATTTGCAAGTTTTTTTATGTTGCAATACCGGAAATGCAAAAGCAGCAGAAGTATTTGATTAAGTAATTTTTTGTTAATGAATTTAGTGAAAATGATTCAGGCAAAATATGTGTACATTTATATTAAATAAAACGTATATTTTAACAGAATGTGGTCCGGTTATGGAGCTGATATACAATTTTCAACTCACGATGTCACGAAAGAGGAAGGATGTGAACAAATGCTGGAGATGGCGAACGCTATGGGAGACGTTGAGGCGATATTCAACTTGGCTGTGATATTGAAAGATTCTATTTTCCAGAATCAGACCCCAGAGTCATTTAAGGCATCGTTCGCTCCCAAAGCACTGGTTACTATGAATTTGGACAAGCTGTCAAAGAAACTGTGTCCCAAATTGAAGTAAGTTTGCCACCGTTATATTATTGGTTTGATTATGCATTTTTGTATTAACTTTATCAAATGTAAACTAACAACACATAATCATATTATATAAATTGAAGATATAAGTGAATACAGGAGTTGTTTTCTTCTTCTTGTGCCTCTCCACTACTGGAGGTTAGCCATCAGCTCAGCGAATTTTTCGCGGACAACAGGAGTTGTGTCACTTTTTAAACATTCTTAATCCAATAAACCTTTTAAGCGACTATACAAGTATACATGATGATATCTTCAGCCATCACGTTTTAAACTTTAAGAGCTATAAATGTAATAGTTGAGTTGTCTATAAATAATCGTATCCAAAAAAAAACAATTATTCTTTGATATTTATCAAATATATAAATCTTTGTGTTTCATCCACTTATGAATTCAATTGTTTTATTGGATTTTAATTAAATTTTAAAAATAAAATTTGTAGTCATTACTTTTAGTATAGTTATTTAAACCGTTTTTAATTAATGTCTTGTTTTCGTTTAGAAGCTCCTCAAACAAAAAAATATATATAAACAAAAATATGATTTATTCACTTGTTTACTTTCAATAAACTTAATTCATTTCTAAATATGGGAATAAAAATTTATCGGTAATCACTAGGGACTTCGTGATATTCTCATCCGTGTCTTGTGGTCGCGGTAACGCTGGTCAGACCAACTACGGTTTCTCCAACTCTGTGATGGAGAGAATTTGCGAATCGAGAAAGAAGCTCGGCCTCCCCGCGCTCGCGGTGCAGTGGGGTGCTGTCGGGGACGTGAGTACGATAAGGCTGTATGGTTAATTAGGCTTAAATATAACTATTGTGTCCTAACGGTTCGCTGCTGGTTAGCGTTATGCTTTAAAAGCTTCGATAGTATACATGTATTATGTATATATACCCTACCTTCTGTTATCAGAATGAACTTAAAAATACGAAGAGTCTTTCTTGTATATAACTTCATTTATTATACTAAAACTCAATAATGAACAAAAAAATATCATATTAAGAGATGAATCTCTAATATCTTTATCTTTTATGTCTAATTTATTTTTCTATTAGAATTAGACAAAAAAATCTTGTCATTAGAAGGAACTTAGTAGACACAAATTAAGCAGGTGAAAATTAATTAGTGTTTGATTTGCCCGGAGATGAAACTTACAACCTCCGGTTAAGACTCGGGTGTTCTATTTACAAAGATTGATAAAACATTTATATACCTATAAAGGCAAATCACACTACACGTTAAGATAAAAATGTTTAGTGATTCATCGATGATGTATCTTACTAAGTTTTTGGATTTTTCTGTCAGAATATTCTCAGTAGCAGCTCGGAGTCTCGAAGTTGGAGTTGTGTACACTTCCATTGCCTCGAAAAGCACGTAAAGTCCTGCGCCTGAACTCGTTCCGGTCGTGTCGGATTGCCGTCCCATCGGATTATGAGAGTTACGGAATTGAGAGTGCACCTGTGTTTGCGTACACACTTGTATACTATAATATCTCCTGCGTAGTTGACAAATCTCTCTTTAGATCCGCCAGCCGCCGTGGCTGAAATCGGCCTGGAGAACATTATTTTACTGAGGATAAATAAAAAATTTACATTATTTATCTATTTAATTATATTATTATTTATAGTTGTACCAGACATTGAAACAATTATTTGAATAAAAAATAAAAAAATGCAATAAGTACAACAGTAGTTATCACATGGATTACAATATTTTTAAATATGTCTTAAAAATCGAATTTAGTAGGATATAATATAGAAAGCTTTGTTTAAGCGCTTACGTCCGTCTTGTAACCAAGCATAATTATGACAGCTCCATATGATTAAAGCTGGTAAAGCTTAACGTGAATTCCTACAAGAACAAAACAAAAATGACCTTTAAAACAATAAACTTTTCACGTTGTTTTTAAATATATACGCAGATTACATATCATATATGCAAATTACATGCTTACTACTTTCCTACAAAATGTATTTAATTTATCAGTGTATATATTGTATATTTACAAAATATTTCTCAGGGTTTATAACAAAGTTTCTTTATTTACCTAGGTCGGTCTCGTAGCAGACATGCAAGATGAAGACGTCCAATTGGAAATCGGTGGAACTCTCCAACAAAGAATTTCCTCCTGTCTGCTATCTCTCGACAAATTCTTGAAACAGGATGCCGTGATTGTGTCCTCGATAGTGGTAGCTGAAAAGAAGATTGGAGGTTCTGGGTGTGATAGCGTCGTGGATGCAGTTGCTCAGATTATGGGTAAGAAAAACAAAAAAAGAAAAAATAAACAATTTAACAGAATTATACTATAGTTAATGTACACTTCTCTCGTTTGTTATCAATTTATAATTTTAATACTCCAACAATCACAAAGGTTTTTTCTCATTCGTCATTATTTCATATTCAATTACTGAACGGATTACTGTCAGAGAATTGACCAATCCAATGTCAAATATTATAATAACAACAAACTCATTTCGTTGTTATGACTTATATTATTGTTTAACTTTCATTGTCCAAGAATAAATATCATAACGAATATTATAAATGCGAAAATGAATTTGCATGTTATGCTTTGACGTATTAACTACTAAATTGATCATTATTTTTTTAATTTACGTTAATAGAGGTATAGAAAAGAATATAAGATACCTAACACGAGACCGCCACACGCAGACTAAGCTGCGGACAACTTTATCACCATATGGTGGAGAGTTATTCAAAAACTAGACTAACGTAAATACTACACACCTACACAAGCACAATCATATATTGTATGGATATCTATTGACTTCCAGGTATCAAAGATCTAAAGACAATTTCTCAACAAGTGGCTCTTCCTGAACTGGGCATGGACAGTATGATGGCGGTCGAGATCAAACAAACCTTAGAGCGAGAATTCGAGATTTTCCTGACAGCGCAGGATATCAGAACCTTGACGTTTGGAAGGTTCTTATTTATTACTATTTCTATGCAATTATCATTTGTAAATCATGATTGTGATTATATCATTTAAGTCATGTTCTCTTGTTGTATATAGTTCATATCCTCAGTGCCATCATCCTTGCATTATATAATATTTTAGGTAACATTTGTCTCAATTTTAAGCACATCAATTATTTTAAGATATTTTTTATGTTATGATATATATTATAATATTTCATATTAATTTAATTCATCATCAGGTTAGTAGAACTAAAAGCGCAAAGAGAAAAGGAAGCATCGACGGCAGTGACATCACGTCCCGTCATCCTTGATGAGGCGGCTGGTCTCAAAGTCCTGATGAGAAACTTTGGTGATGAAAATTTGTCATCTAAACCTTATATATACATGCCGTCTGTGGTTAGCGATGGCTCTGAGGTAAGGAAATTGCAGCTCTCTCTATCACACTTGTTGTTGAACCCTGTATGCCTTCGAACTTTTAAGACTTTCATTTATTTTAAGCAACTATGAACTCTTAAAATTTCTCGATTCTTGTTTAAAGTAAATTCTTATGACCGTTTTCTATATAGTTAGAAATGTATATATACAAATTAATTGGCAACATTGGAATCGTGAAGTGAGTATGTAAAGCAGTATTTAATACCTTTTAAAGTCGTATTTATTTATTTAAAGACCCTGCTCTTAAGCTACTATGGTATCGACGATTCAAAAATATGACGCAACCTTCTGAATGCCGCCCAGACCAAATGTATTCTTCTTTTAGCCTCCTTCTCAAAGTTGTGCAGACCAAGTTGTATAGTTTGGCCCAGGTAGATGTATTCCTGTTCAACTTCAAGTTATGAGCCATTTACGATCACTAGTTTCGGGGATATATATTGGTTTGCAATAATTTTGGTCTTTTCAATGTTCATCCCGAGACCTACTTGTCTTGAAGAATCCCTCAGGTTGTTTAGTATCTCTTCCGAATTCTGCAGTCTCCGCCATGACAACAATGTCGTCGGCAAATTGAAGATGTGTAATGTGTTGGCCATTTATATTAATGCCGCGTCCATTCCATTCGAGCATCTTGAAGACGTTCGTTAAAAAGTTTCGGTGATTTCATCTCCTTTTCTTACCCCGCGATGCAATTGGATTGGTGTTGTGTTCTGATCTTGTACTTGGATGGTCATGATTGTGGCTTCGTAAAAACACTTCAACGCTTGGACATATGAAAGTCAATTAGGTATCTCTGCATGGATTTCAGAACAGCCCAGGTCTCGATGCTATCGAAGGCTTTTTCGTAGTCCACAAATGCTAGCCATTGAGGCTGATTATATTCCTCGGTCTTCTTTACGGTATAGTACTGAAGCCTTTTCAACAAACAAATTTTCGGGCAAGACAATTCGTGATTACCCTCGAAAACAACTTGTAAACTTGGCTTAAAAGTGAAATGGGCGGTAGTTTTTTATCAGAAGAGTTTTATTAACCTTCTTGAACAGCAAAAACAGCACTTCTGCTCCATGTCTTCGGTGTAATACCATTGTGGAGGACGGAATTAAAGATGTTAGCCAGTTCTCTCAGAACTCGTGTGCCTCCTGCTTTGAGAAGCTCTGAGGTAATTCCGTCATCTCCTGGAGCCTTGTTGTTTCCAAGTTGTCCGAGAGCAATCTAATCTCGCCCAAATCGATGTCGGGAAGATCGTCTGATAAGTGGCGTGTCAGTCTGGCTCGTGGGTCATCCACACTGTGGGACTCAGGTGGAGGTACAAAATTCAGTGGTTTTAACCCACGATCATCGGTTAAGATTCACGCATTCTAACTACTAGGCCATTTCAGATGTAGTAAAGTATATTATGTATAGTTGTAGTTGTGTTGTTATGTATGTATGTAGTTAAGTATATATACTTTTCTATTGGTTTGGGCTTAAGCATTGTTTTTCATAGTGAACCATTCCGTTTCATATATTCATGAGTTACGTTTTAAAAGTGAGTGAATTATATTGATGTAATAATATAATAGTGTTTTATCGAAAACATGTGACTGTGTAGCACATGAAGTGTTATATTAGCTTATATTATTAGTTCAGACTCGAGTTATCGAGCTTCGTGTTCAGTTTCCATTAATGGTATAGTCTTCTGGGTTTGGTAATAAACAGGCATTCGACAGGTATAAATTTTATATCTGTAGGTATGTTGTATGTATAATATTTAAGTACGTTAATCTTGTTTTCTCAAATTGAATTGTATTCTTTTTTTGAGACATAAATTCTTAAATCATAACTATTTGACATTCTCGTCGCCTTCTTTTAGTAGAATCTAGATTCGAAGCCTGTCGAAGCCTTACATTTAATTTACTTTTGTTTGTCAATTTTAAAGTGCTACTATAAATAACGAGCCGGTTGGCGTGGTTTGTAGATACTTGCCTTTCACGTCGAAGGTTGTGGGTTCGATTCCCATCCACGACAGACATTTGTGTGCATGAACATGAATGTTTGTCCTGAGTCTGGATGTAATTATCTATACAAGTATGTGTTTCCAAAAAAAAAGTAGTATATGTAGTATATCAGTTGTCTGGTTTCCATAGCATAAGCTTTGTATAAGCTTAATTTGGGATCAGATAGCCGTGTGTGAAAAATATGTATATTGATTTCGATTTATAGAATTAATTACATGTTATTTTATTTTACCCAACAATTTTTGTCAGTTTTGAACATTCCTAGTGAATAACTCTCTCTAAACTTAATATTCACATCTTGACTTTACATTGAATGTGGAAGATTATTAAAAATATAGTTTTCCTTTCAGATCGACGTATCAGTTCACGAAAAAGTGTTGACAATGTTCATGCTGCCTGGTGTAGAAGGATGTGCTTCGGCAATGGCTGCCCTATGTCGTGAACTTAAAATCAAAACTTGTGTCTTGCAGTTTGGCAATGACGGGAACCGGGATACGTTAGACTCCTTAGTCAATAGATTGCACAAGGTTTGAATACTAAAAACATATTAGGATTAATAATCGCTTTAGTATAAATTAATTACAAAAATCGGCGAACAGAATATCATGTTATATCACTGGTATGATTTTATGTAATTTAATACACACAAATAGTATAAAAGTACAGAACATATTTATTACAATATAAAGCACAAGAAAGAAATTCACATAAAAAGGATAATTGTTAAGCAAGACTACAATCGACACACATTATTTGAAGAATGTTAGAATTTTTTATTTTCATCATTCTTCTTTTCAATCATTGCTTACTGTTTCTTTTATAAAATAATTACCAATTATTGGTATGTATATAAATGTATATTATTAAAAAAGTAGTATTACGTAATAGTAGAACCCTATAATTAATATAATAGAAGTCTAAATTTACACTAATCTTAACGTTGAGCTTACATGGTTGTCTCGTTGAGAACAAAAGATGGTATTGATTCCAAATCAATTAAATTCGACCAGCAATTAACATAAAGGACACATAGATTTCGTCGATTCTTACTTGAGATTTTTCCTTAGCACTATAATATCATCAACGATATAAATAAATGGGTTATTTTATTTCTTTCAGACTGTTAAATCAAAATTAGCTCCTGGAAGCCCATACATACTTCTCGGATACAGTTTCGGTACCCTACCCATGCTAAAACTGGCAAGCCTGCTGGAAAGCGAAGGTTTGTATCTTAATAAATAAAGTTTTTTTTAATTTAGTTGTATAATATAAATTAAAGTAAGCTTAAGCATAAGGTTTGAATAAGAAGAAAACGGTGCTTTTTACTAGAGAACAAATATTAAGAAACAAGACAAAAGCCGAATATTATATAATGAGTCAGAGATGAATAGTCGAGAAAAAAATAATGAAATATTTTAAACATAATTTGACAATGCTAACTTGATCTATCTTAAATATCTAACACAAAAATTGAAATATGTACCTATTTAATGTTGATTGTTCAGAGTAACTTCTTAATATTTTGGCAGTCTTTCTGGCTAAAATCCACATTCCGATCAAGTAGCATTACGTCGAAACATTTCCGAAGCAAGTTTTACTTGAAATTATAATTTGCAACAAATATCAATTTAAAACTTTCAGGTCACGATGGCACAGTCTTCTGCTTAGATGGCAGTCCGGACTTCATCTACGGGTTACTCACCTCAACAATGTCTGTCACAAGCGATACTCAGTTACAAAACAACTTGATTTGTCGAACCATCGACATGGTTGCACCGAAAAACAAAATCAGCAACACAATCATGAAAAAATTAGAAGAAATCGAATCATATGACGAGAGAATTAAATACGCTATAAAAGCTTCTCCCGTTCAGATGAAATATTCAGATAAATTCGTAGAATCGATCGCAAAATCAATTTTCGATCGTCTCAAAATGTCCCTCGACCAAGCCGAACTAAAGAAGATCAAGGCTCCAATAGTTCTTTTGCGACCAAAGGAAAATCCACCCTTTTTGGTGATTGGAGAGAATTATGGTCTAGACAAACTCACAGAAGGTCCTGTGACCGTTCATCTCGTAGATGGTAACCATGTCAGTATACTTGAAAATAAAGACTGTGCGAACATTATCAACAGAGTCATAGCTGGATATGAAACAGCAAAAATGGATAAGAATGTTATAAAAAATATGGTCGATAAGCAGTGTCTAGAAAAATTATAATTACTACTTTTAACACAAAATAAATCATGCATCCCAAGTGTTTTATTTATTTATTATTATTATTAAGCTGGGTAATGATGAATATTTTGACATACATTATTATTATATTTGTACAGTAGCTATTTTTAATTTTTATATATTTAATAAGGCATTAATGTTAATAAAAAAAAAGATAACAGTTGTTGTTAAATTGACAAACAATTGTTGTAAAGTAACAGTCTTTATGTTCTAAATTATTCTCTTCTAGATTAATGTTCACAATGGGCCTCGAATGGCTATTTTCATTAAATAGCCTGTTAGTATTTTTGTAAGCTTTATTATACGATTTGTATTACAGTAAAAAGATTTTAATGTAATAATTTCCAAAGTTCGTTTGTAATTTTTGGGAAACGCAGTATCGGTGCACATGATGTTGATCGTATTGATCAACATCATCCCCTCCTCCCTCGAACCGCTTAAAACAAAAATAAAAATAAATAAATGAATAAAATAGTGCACAGAAGTGTGTAATCAAAAAGGAGGTATACTTTTATCTTAGCGCGTAGTACTTCGCTACAGTCCGTGTCGTGGCTACGATTTATAGGGTACTACTTCGCTATGAAGTTATCAACAAGCGCTACGAGCTGCTATCACTTCCTACGACACTTATACCCTTTTCGGAATCCTGTTGCCCTGGTACTTCAAATTGGATCACTTATAATCGTAATACGATTATGATTATTATTACGATTATTATTTAATATAGTTGGGGTGATTATTTGCCAAACCATACATAGAAAAATGCTAATTAAACACTCCCCTCCTAAAATACATACTGCTATGTTAAAGCATTCTCAGTAATCTCCAGATATAACAGGATGGGGTATATTTTTTTTTTTTTTTTTTTATAGAATAGGAAGGCGGACGAGCATATGGGCCACCTGATGGTAAGTGGTCACCAACGCTCTTAGACATTGGCATTGTAAGAAATGTCAACCATCGCTTACATATCCAATGCGCCACCAACCTTGGGAACTAAGATTTTATGTCCCTTGTGCCTGTAATTACACTGGCTCACTCACCCTTCAAACCGGAACACAACAATATCAAGTATTGCTGTTTTGCGGTAGAATATCTGATGAGTGATATTCTACCGCAAAACAGCAATACTTGATATTGTTGTGATATATAACGTAACAATGAGGTCACAGAGATTAAAGCGTAACTGGGAGATGACTTTGAAATATTTTGCGTAAATTTGAAAATATGTTCTCCACTTGGACAGCCGCACAGGACGCAAAGTACATATCACTCATATGTACCGACAATACAATCAGGGATCAGAACTCATTATTTTTATAATTAATTGAGTTTATGAGCAACAAATACGAAGAGAATAAATAAAATTATTATTTTATGCCTGCCCTGCCGACATAACTACTCTTTTTTAATTATTATTATACTTTGAATAAAATATAATAAATATGAAAAATAACTTTAAAAAAAATACCTATAATAATAAGCATGAAATTATCTGGATCTTTTATAATACTAAGTCAAGTGAAAAAAAAAAGTATTTTTACTTATAATTGAATAATCTAAAGTGTCCTGCATAGAATATATTGATTAAGATAATGGGAACATATTTTAAAGTGCAGTACATATTTGTTAAATAATATACTTAATTATAGCACAAAGTATGCGATTAAACACGATCGTAAAAAACGACATTATAATTATTTTTTTTAATAAAGAAAACATTATTATGAATCAGCACTTTATTAGGAAATATTGAATTGACAGTGAACTCAAAAATTACAACCAATCTTAAGAAATAAATTAACGTAAGACCCAAAAAAAAATAAAGAAATACAATCCGATACACTTTTAAAAATAATATATATGTATATGCTAATAATTATTTATTCAAATGAAAGACAAAAATATCAATAATAATAAACTGTTTTCAGCTAACAATAAAAAAAAAAACAAAGAAATAATTAGTGATTATCTTACTACTACTACTATCTATTCTGCTAGCGATCACGTTTAAGAATTGTTGGAACTAGCCCGCACCCTGCGAACCACCTGTGCACCTTTTTCGCAGTATTGCGTAAAAACAGTCAATATTTGTTGCAGCAAACATCCCTAAGCACTAGAAACGAGACAACCCCATCAATTCGTTAAGTATATAATTTTATTAATAGCGGTATGACTCCATTTGTCAACATTATCATTGACTAACAATTTTCATGACTTTTGAAATGATATTTTAATAAAAATTTGTATTTTGGAAATTCCTCTTTTCTACCTTATGAATATTTTATTGGGTTTTCGAATAAATATTTTATATTTAAATACTACTACCAATCTTTGAAATAACGTGTTTAATAATAATATTAATAAAATTCTCATTTACAAAAGTTATTTGGTGTTATATATCATAATTATTAAACTTCTACTGAAAGCGGTTTATCGACCATACTCGTTACATGATTCAGTCCAATCTTTGCTTCATCTTGACCAACTAAAACTTTATTGATAATGTTTGCACATTCTTTATTATCAATTATACTGACATGGTTACCTTCTACGAGATGAACGGTCACGGAACCTTCAGTATATTTGTCCAGACCATAATTCTCTTCAATCTCCAAAAATGATGGATTAACATCCGGACGCATTAGAACAATTGGAGCCTTGATCTTCTTCAGTTTGGGTTGACCGAGGATCATTTTAAGACGATCGAAACTTGAATATGCAATCGATTCTACAAATTTATCAGAGTATTTCTTCTGTCTGGGGCATAATTTTACAGCATATTTAACTCTCTCGTGAAATGATTCGATTTCTTTCAACTTCTTCATTATTGTCCCGGTGACGTCATTTTTAGGTGAGACCATGTCGATAGTGAAACAAATCAGACTGTTCTGCAACTGAGTGTCGCTTGTGGCGGACATTGTTAATGTCAGTATGTCGTAGAGGTAATCCGGACTGCCATCCAAGCAAAATACTGTGCCGGTATGACCTGGAAGTATTTCATCGATAAATTGTTCAAATTTTTGTGTTTGTGATTATAATTCATCTCGTGATTGACGGTGAAGGAAAACATCGTAAGGAAACCTGCATGTGTCTAATTTTACTGAAATTCTACCACATGTTTATTCCACCAACCCGCATTGGAGCAACGTGGTGGAATAAGCTCCGAAACCTTCTCCTTGAAAAGAGAGAGGAGGCCTTAGCCCAGCAATGGGATATTCACAGGCTGTTACTGTACTATGATTTAAAATATGTCTTACTTAGAAAAAGTTTCAATTCAAACTGGAAAAATTATAAATAGTGACTTTTGTTATATCTATTTAATATTAAACAAAAAGACTTGTCAAAATATGTTTTAAGTACCACTGGCGTAAGATAGAATTACTTTTAGTTAAATATCATCATTATTTGTTTGCTTCTATTATTTTTTTAAACAGTCCTAACACGTGCTGCAAGTTAAAATGTACTATTAAACTCAATTATACTTTTCATTGTATTCATATTCAATCATGATTGTTTTAAATACAGACCTTCACTTTCTAATACGCCTGCCAATTTCAACATTGGTAGGGTACCAAAACTGTATCCGAGAAGTATGTATGGACTTCCAGGGCTTAATTTTGATTTTACTTCCTGAAACAACGATTTGATTCATATTTACTAAGAATAATTTATTCAAGGACATGCATTCCTTTTTTGAACCAACATAAACCTGATTTAAAAATATAAATCAAAGTAAT
Organism: Nymphalis io; assembly: GCF_905147045.1. Classification (NCBI taxonomy): domain Eukaryota; kingdom Metazoa; phylum Arthropoda; class Insecta; order Lepidoptera; family Nymphalidae; genus Nymphalis; species Nymphalis io. The sequence goes on from NC_065905.1 coordinate 8,862,279, forward strand.
CAAACTGTATCATTTTGTGTCACAAAATCGATGTTTTCAACTCAAATTGATTAAAAACTTACAAAACATTAAAATCTTTATTTTTTTTTATTTTAAAGTGGTCGCCGTTATATTTTTTATTTTGTAAGTGGTCGCCGACGCCCATAGACATTGAAATTTTAAGAAATGTTAATCATCGCTTTTAATCATCAACCTTGGCAACTAAGATGTTATGTCCCTTGTGCCTGTAATTACACTCTCTCACTCACCCTTCAAACCAGAACATAACAAAACCAAGTACTGTTTTGCGGTAGAATATCTGATGAGTGGGTGATACCTACCCAGACGAGCTTGCATAAATCCCTACCGCCAGTAAATATGTCAATTATGCGATTCAGTTGGTGTAATAAATTCCCTTGTAATCATCTTTTGATCTCGAGATATGAGCACAAGTCATAAAATAACAAACAACGTGCAGATTTGTGAAAATTCTTAATTTTTAAAACCCTATTTTTGCAAGTAGTATTACCCATATTTACTAGTATTATAAATGTAAAGGTGTCTGTGTTTATTTGTTTGTTCGTATCGTTCGCTTTGACATCTTAATTACTCAACCAATCAACATGACCACACCTGCCCTTCTAACACGTGGGCGGAAACTGGTATTCATACCTTGTGTAATCTAGTGACTAAAGTGTCCAAGGTATCCCCCTTCTCTTCATTGCCGAACTGCAAGACACAAATCTTAATCTTAAGCCTACGACATAAGGCCGCCATTCCTGCAGCACAACCTTCTATACCGGGCAGCATGAACATTATCAACCCTTCGCTGTGAACTGATACTTGTATATCTGTCTGTAAATAAAACTTGATTTTGAATAATTTTCAAGTCAGTCTAGTATATACAATTTTTATTATTTATACACTTCGCAATACATTACAGTTGACAATTTAACTAAATTCATTTATATAATGAAACCTTAGACAGTGTACCTACATAAAGCAATAAAAGTATGGTTTTATTTATTAAGATTATACATAAAAAAAGTTCAGATTTAACTACAATTAGTGTATGAAAAGTGTCAAAATTATTTAGGTGAATCAAATTTACATGCTCTGAATTCAAATAAATTAAACTTTATTCAAGTATGCTTTTTTGTTAATGGTAATGTAAGCTTGAACATAACGGTGCCACACAGTAGTCGAGTCTAATAAGAGACACGTTTAGTTTAACTATTTACGCTGGGTGGTACCAAATTATTAAGCATTGTTGGAATTACACACAGGGTAGTTCAACGGTATGTTTGAGAGATACAACTACCTTACCTCAGAGCCATCGCTGACCATAGACGGCATGTATATAAAAGGTTCAGATGCCAAATTTTCATCACCAAAATTCCTCATCAGAACTCTGAGACCAGCCGCCTCATCAAGGATCACGGGACGTGCTGATGATGCCGATGCTTCTGTCTCTCTTTGAGCTGATAGTTCTTCTAACCTATTGGTAAATATATAATCTACTGACTGCCTCGTTGGTCTAGTGGCTTGATGCAAGGCCGCAGACCCGGAGGTCCTGGGTTCAATTCCCAGGTCGGGCCAATAAACAGTTATTGGGTTTTTCTGTCAGAAAATTCGCAGTAGCAACCCGGAGTCTGAAAGTTGGAGGTGTGTTCACTCCCGTGCCTCGGAAAGCACGTAAAGCCGTTGGTCCTGCGCCTGAACTCTTTCCGGTCGTGTCGGATTGCCGTCCCATCGGATTATGAGAGTTAGGGAATAGAGAGTTCACCTGTGTTTGCGCACTCACTTGTGCATTATAATATCTCCTGCGTAGTTGGCTAATCTCTCTTGAGATTGGCCGCCGTGGCAGAAAACGGCCTGGAGGACATTATTATTCATCACCAGCCGAAAGACGTCCACTGCTGGACAAAGGCCTCCCCCAAGGATTTCCACGTTGGCCGATCTTGCGCTGCCCGCATCCAACGGCTTCCCGCGACTCGTTCTAAGTCGTCGGTCCACCTTGTAGGGGGCCTGCCCACGCTGCGTCTTCCGGTTCGTGGTCGCCACTCGAGAACCTTTCTGCCCCAGCGGCCGTCGGTTCTGCGAGCAATGTGCCCCGCCCACTGCCACTTCAATTTAGCAATTCTTCGGGCTATGTCGGTTACTTTGGTTCGCCTGCGGATTTCATCATTTCTGATTCGATCTCGCAGAAAAACTCCGAGCATAGCCCTCTCCATTGCCCTTTGAGTGACCTTGAGCCTTCTTATGAGGCCCATTGTGAGCGACCACGTCTCTGATCCATAAGTCATCACTGGCAACACACACTGGTCGAAGACTTTCGACTTGAGACACTGCGGTATTTGGGATGAGAAGATATCGTGTAGCTTCCCGAACGCTACCCAGCCGAGTTGAATTCGACGATTGACCTCTTTCTCGAAGTTGGACCTACCTAGTTGGATGGTCTGACCTAGGTAGACATAGTTGTCTACAACTTCGAGTGCAGAATCTCCAACCTTGACTTGAGTGGGTGCAACATGGATGTTCGACATGATTTTCGTCTTGTCCATGTTCATTTTTAGACCCACTTGTTGGGAAACCCTGCTGAGGTCATCGAGCATAGTGCCGAGGTCTTAGAAGGTCTCAGCCATAATTACAATGTCATCGGCAAATCGAAGATGAGTTATGTACTCGCCGTTAATATTGATGCCAAGTCCGTTCCAGTCCAGAAGCTTGAAAACATCTTCCAATGCAGCGGTAAACAGTTTCGGAGATATCACGTCTCCCTGTCTTACACCTCTCTGCAGTTGGATAGGTTTTGAGTTCTGATCCTGGAGTCGGATCGACATGGTGGCGTTCTCGTACAAGCACTTTAACACCCTGATATACCGATAATCAATTTGGCACCTTTGAAGAGAATTCAGCACGGTCCAGGTTTCGATCGAATCAAAGGCTTTCTCATAGTCCACAAACGCTAAGCAAAGTAGCTGGTTATACTCCTCAGTCTTCTGTATAACTTGCCGCAGCGTATGTATGTGGTCTATGGTGCTAAAGCCTTTCCGGAATCCGGCTTGTTCGGGTGGCTGGAAGTCGTCAAGCCTTTGCTCGAGACGATTCGTAATGACTCTCGAAAACAACTTGTAAACATGACTCAGCAGTGAGATGGGCGTGTAATTCTTCAGAAGGGTTTTATCACCCTTCTTAAAGAAAAGTACCACCACACTTCTGTGCCATGCTTTTGGCGTTTGACCTTTGGCAATGACGGAGTTAAAAAGCCTCTGAAGAGCCCTGAGGATCGGTGTACCACCCGCCTTCAGAAGCTCGGCTGTAATACTATCATCACCAGGTGCCTTGTTGTTTTTGAGTTGTCCGAGAGCCATTCTAATCTCGAAAAGACTGACGTCCTGAAAATCTTCAGTGTAGTGTCGGGTTAGTCTTGCTCTGGGATCTGCAGCATGACTACTGACAGGTGATTGAGCTGTCGTGTACAGCTGACCGTAGAACTTCTCAACCTCTTCCAACAGCTCAGATCTTGACGTGACTATTCTGCCATCCTCAGTTTTCAGCCTTGTCAGTTGACTCTGACCAACAGACAGATCTCTGGCGAACACTTTAGAGCCTTTGTTCCGCTCGATGGCCTCTTTAATGCGCATTGTATTAAATTGGCGAGTATCGCGAGTTAGAGACTTTGAAATCCGTCTGTTGATCAGCCGATAGCCGGCAGCATCAGCTGGGGACGTCAGAATCATTTTCCGTCTTTCCTCCATAAGTCGTAGGGTAGAGGCAGAGATCTTTTTGGTTCCTTTTGTACGGCTGGTCTTGAAGGTAATAGACCCAGCCGTACGGACAGTTTCCACAAGCCTGTCGTTGTATGTGTCCACTTCCTCGCAGTCTGCTAGGCAATCGAATCGGTTTTGGAGTTCGAGCTGAAAGGCTTCGGGATTTCGGATTTGAAGAGGTGATGGTCGGAGCGTAGACTTCATCAGTCGGGACCTCTGGAGTTTAACATTGATATTTAACGAGCCTCTTACGAGTCTGTGATCGCTCCCAGTTTTGACTGCATTGATCACGGAGACGTCATTAAATATTTGCCTTCTCGTCGACAAGATGAAGTCTATCTCATTCTTGGTTTTCCCATCAGGGCTCACCCAGGTCCATTTACGCTGACCTGGCTTCTTGAAAAAGGAGTTCATCATAAAGAGTCCCTCCTTCTCCATAAAGTCGGCCAACATCTGGCCCCGAGGGTTGCGGTCTCCAATTCCATGAGGTCCCACCTTTAACTCATCACCGAATCGTTTGCCCAGCTTCGCGTTGAAGTCCCCCATTACAACAGTGAAATGAGTCTTGTTGGTATGTATGGCTTTAGATAAATCCTCATACATGACCTCAACCTCATCGTCGGAGTGTGTCGAAGTCGGCGCGTATACCTGTATGACCTTCAAAGAATACCGCTTGGTGATTCTGAGTATAAGGTACGCCACCCTAGCCGACACGCTCTCGATTTTCACAACGTTGTTAACGAGGTACTTGTGGACTATGAACCCGACACCACCTTGAAACAGTTGATCGCCCTCTCGGAAATAGAGAAGGTTACCGGATTTCAGGATCATCGTATCCTCCCCCTGTCTTCGGACTTCGGATAATCCGACGATATCCCAGTATAACCTGCTCAATTCTTCCTCCAGTTCGATGATCTTCTCGTCGGTCCGCAGTGTACGCGTGTTATATCTTGCCAGGGCCAGAGGTCGTCGGTGTTGGTAACACGAAATCTGCCGGGGATTCTTAGCACCCCCTGCCCCGCCGTTACCGCAGCTGTTACCAAGGCTAGGAATAGCAGGGCTGCCGGGGACTAGGGGCCGTGGTTTAGTTGCGCGAATCATGAGGGGATATGCCATAATCGCCACGCTTGGCAGACGGGTTGGCGATCGCAGTAAGTTAGTCATAGTACTCAGAGAGACGCTGCTGCCCGTTCTCTGGTGTATATTCCCTCGGGTCGACTTCTACGCCCCCCACGGAATGAGATGGGGTGGTGATATTCGTCGCCGTCACCACACGGCAATACATTATTATTATTATTTTTTATTTTTTTTAAGTCCACAAAACTGACTACAATTATACAATCAACAATGACATACAATAATAAATTTAACTGAAAATATTTACAATTGAGTCTTCTCGATGTGGACATTACATGCTTATATGAGGGCTAAAAAGCAAAAAAAAAATTACATTAGCTAGTAACTACAGCGTAACATTAGAACAAACATAAGAAAACTTATAAAAACTATCACCAATATAATCATTATAATATAATTTATGATTATGATGAAATAATATATAAGAAAATTGTGATATATTTTAATAAATAAATTAATTAAAATAATATATTTCTATTAGAATATTTATATATAAATTATTATATTTTATAAGGATAAAACCTAGGTTGTGAGTTTTCTACCACAAGAAGATCATTTATCGTTGTAATGAAAAAATATAAATCACAATTGATAGAAAGAGTAATCAACCTTGCAAATGTCAATGTTCTGATATCCTGCGCTGTCAGAAATATCTCGAATTCTCGCTCTAAGGTCTGTTTGATCTCGACCGCCATCATACTGTCCATGCCCAGTTCAGCAAGAGCCACTTGCTGAGATACTGTCTTTAAATCTTTGATACCTAGACATTAGAGAATATAATATGGTGAACAAGCGTGAATAAGATGAACTGCTTCAATAAGAAAACTTGCTTGTATGTGCCTGTCGTAGTCAATATTTGAGGAAATTTTATTTCAGTCTTGTTTTAAAAAAAAATCCAACATTGATGTACAATCTTCTATTTTATTTTTTTATTATAATATAGGTAAGCGGACGAGCATATGGGCCACCTGATGGTAAGTGGTCACCAACGCCCATAGACATTGGTATTTAAGAAATGTTAACCATCGCTTATATCGCCAATGCACCACCAACCATGGGAACTAAGATATTATGTCCCTTGTGCCTGTAATTATACTGGCTCACACACCCTTCAAACCGGAACACAACAATACCGAGTACTGCTGTTTTACGGTTGAATATCTGATGAGTAGGTGGTATCTACCCAGAAGAGCTTGCACAAAGCCCTACCCGCCAGTAAATTATCTTTCTATTTCAATCTCTCTCAAAAGCTTGGTGATTGATTAACATTACAAATACTAAATATATGTACATTAACTGAGAAATTGAAATCATCAGAATTAACTGAAAAATCAAAATGCGTCATAATGAGTTAACTCGATCGTTGTTCGATCTATGCTATGTCAATTTGTAAATTATCAATTTTTATCATTTTAGTAAGAACGTAGCAGATAACCTTGCGCGCTTTTCAATGGTCCCTGAATGTAAAAGTTTCTAAAGATTAACCAATTAGTGACATTTTCTTAGTCAAATGTTGTTGATGTTAATGCTAATTTAGTGAAATATTGATATTGATTAAATAATGAAATTTAGTGAATATTGATACATCTAAGATATTTCATTTGATTCTGGATAATTACACGATTACGTATGTAAGATAACACTTTAATGTGAAATTATAATACCACTTGACATTAGCTTATTTATTTTTATGTTTCAATTATTTATTTATTTTTTCTCACCTATAATCTGCGCGACTGCATCCACAACAGTTTCACATCCAGAACCTCCAATCTTTTTTTCAGCTACCACTATTGAGGACACAATCACGGAATCCTGTTTCAAGAACTTGTCGAGAGTGAGGAGACAGGAGGAAATCCTTTGTTGGAGAGTGCCACCGATCTCTAATTGGACGTCTTCATCTTGCATGTCGGCTACGAGACCCACCTACGCACAAATGTAAAAACTTCCGTTAATGTCGCAGATCTTATTGAAAGTTAATCGCAATCATGACATTTTAAACAAAGGAGTTTAAAAACTTTTACATTACCCACTGTTAAAACGTAAAAAATTATATTAGTTTAAGTATAGAAACCGCACTATATGATTAAAAAAATAAACTTGTAATGCGGTACTAAATAACAGCGACGCAGATTGCATGTTAACTGCAATAATATATACTTTCCATTAAAAAAAATTACATCTGATTTTTTCAATTTTTAAAATTTTAATACTTTTACAAATGTTCAATTTGAAATAAGTATATCAAAGACATTCACAGACTGTTACTAAGTCAAAGTATATTCAAACACATATTAATCAGATAATATTATTATTAACTTTGGGTATACGTCCACGGAGTTTAAAATGACAACAAATAAAATGAATCTGTAGGTAATATAGAAAATTCACCCATAGTTAAATTCTATGTAATAACAAGATGCAGTTGAACGAACAATAAAATTTCATAATAAAGAATGTAATAAATTCACCGGTTAAATGAACTGGTAACTCTAATACTACAGTACCTAGATCACAATTCTATCACACCCTTTAATTCGTGCTTTAAAGGGTGGCAATTCATTAAATAGCTCGAGAAGCCCAGGACTATGTTATCTTTGTCAGTTGTGATACAACGTTACCCTTGAACACACGATCAAAAAATCTTTAACCATTTTTCATTTTTGCCATTATTGTGACACTCACGTCACCGACAGCACCCCATTGCACGGCGAGAGCGGGGAGGCCACACTTCTTTCTTGACTCGCAGATCCTCTCCATTACGGAGTTAGAGAAACCATAGTTGGTCTGACCAGGGTTACCACGACCGCAAGACACGGATGAGAATATCACGAAGTCCCTGTTGGATGCCAAGAAATGATTATTTATTAAATTAGAAACGCTCAGTCATCTCATTAATATGTTACAGTAACAGTAACAGTAACAGCCTGTAAATGCCCCACTGCTGGGCTAAGGCCTCCTCTCCCTTTTTGAGGAGAAGGTTTGGAGCTTATTCCACCACGCTGCTCCAATGCGGGTTGGTGGAAATTAATTAATATGTTAGAGGAGCTTATTATAATGATACCAAAAAAAAGGTATAAAAAATGTTTGTGAAAATTGAATGAAGGATGACTAGAAATAAATAATTAGGCCCAATAAAACGAATATTTGAAATATTAGATTTAGCTAATAAGATAGTAAACTCACCTCAACTTAGGACAGAGTTCCCTTGACAGCTTGTCCAGATTCATTGTAGCCAGTGCTTTGGGAGCAAACGAAGCCTTAAAAGACTGTGGTGTCTGATTCTGGAAAAGTGAATCTTTCAATATCACGGCCAAGTTAAATATCGCCTCAACCGTTCCCATAGCGTTAGCCATATTCAACATTTGTTCACATCCTTCCTCTGTTGTGACGTCATGAGTTGAAATTTGTACATCAGCACCATAACCCGACCACGCTCTATTAAAAGATAAGATTTTGTCAAACATAAAACATGTTAATTAAATTTGATATTCAAAAATAAATAAATCTGTCTATCTCCTAGTGCAATACTTATATTTCTTATACATTTCATATACTGCAACATAAAAGAAACTTGCAAATTTTGCAGGTTTGCAAGAAGTTTTGATTTTAAAACAATAACTAAATAATATTACTTACCTCAGCCGAGACGATTGGTAACCATTACTGATTCCTCTCCTCGAGGTAAGCAACACTTTCCTGGCTCCCCTTATGATGAGCCAATCTGCAAGCTCTAGACCGAAGCCACCGAGACCTCCCACGATTATGTACACTAATTCTTCATCACACATGTATCTATAGAAAAAAAATATCCTTAAGTCTACGAAAAGTGATTTAACGTGATTTAACGATTAAACGTATTTGATTAATATATGACATAATTTTACATTATATCGCTCAGTTTCTTTAATGCAACGCAAATGTTTCGAATCATGCGATTAGTAAGACAACATTAACGTTAGTCAATATAACATTTTATGTATATTAAAGAAAAATAATTTCTTTCTCGCAAATTTAAAAACAAACCTAGGAACAGCTTCCATGCATATGTTCTTTGGTTTTGTAAAACGAACGCCTCGTTCCTCTTCACGGATTTTAATAATCACCTGAAACAAATTGATTTATGAATGCAGTTTTTTTGCTTACACGTGACCTCTGTGATAATCAGTAATGATTTGTTTAACTGTTAATTTGTTTTATTATAGGATCAGTTATGTATAAAGAACTACATAAAAGAGGTCCCGTGGTTGGTAGTTTTAATAGTAATACATAAATAGCTAATGCCCTAAATGTAATTATTTTTATTTATTATTTAAGATGGACTGGATGATAATAATCTAATAGTTGTATATTTATATATTTGATTTCCATAACAAATAAAGATTATGGAATTACAGAAAAAAAAGCCAGCAAACTTATTTATTATTATTTATTTGACATGGAATTGAATGATTTAGGTGCTCACCTTTCCGATATGTTTTCCAGCAGCCATATATCTAAATGCGGTCTCGATTTGGTTTTTCTCGAAAGTGCAGTATGTAAGCGGACGGACAGCACCGCTCAAAATACCAGATAAAAGTAGATCTTGAAGGGTCTGTTCAAAATTAAATAACATCGCTTGAGAATATATCGTTTAAAAATATATAATTATAAATATAAATAGATAATTTATAACTTCAAAATTTTTAAACGATAAGCCATCAAGTCATTTATAAAATATAGATTATTTTTCAGTACAATACCTTTCTAAAATCATCGCCTTGATCGAAGATGAAATCCAGCATAATTCCATGGAAGGAGATTTCTTTGTGGACGGCGGACATGCCGATGAGTGTGTTGTTGCCGATGTCGAACTTTCCGATTTCTAGGAAGCGGCCACGATAGGCGAGACAGCGAATCGATGCCTGAAAAGTTAATAAAATGAAATAATACTGTTCACGTGAATGTTTGTTAACATAATTGAATTTTTTATTACTTTCAGTGTCTTCGTTCATATAAATACCAAATTTCATAATTTTTAGCGATAACCCAACTCGACTGGAGAAAGTTCAGATGCAATACTTGACGAGTTTTCCATGGTACGTGAATGTATATATTACAAATTTTCATTATCTGGGTTGCTACCAAAAATTTATTGGCAGAAAAACCCAATAATAACTTATGTTAACATCATATTGACTTTACTCAGGCTTTGGTGTGATGGACTCGAGATCTAGACTAGACACTAATATTTATAATAGTAAATCAATTTTGGTTGCAATATTGGATATTAATGCCAGCTAAAATTATATTTTTAGTACGGTTGTTTCAAAATATTTAATAACTAAATTATATGCTCTCTTCAGAGGAACCGTTATAAATAATATTATTTAAAATTATACTACAGTTATGGTCAGGTCACTTAAGAATAAATTCTATAGAACCGCAAAACCCCCTTTTATTGGAAAACAATGTTAGTTAAGCATAAAACAAATAAATGTTTCAAAATACCTGTAATTTCTCATCAGCAAGTGAATTGAGGACCATATCTACTCCCCTTCCATTGGTTTCTTTCCTGACCATGTCTTCGAAGGATGTGTCACGAGAATTACCGATATGACTGTCTGTGAAGGAGACATTAGAGCTTAAACAGGTTTTCGAAATCCTGGATGTTTATATGTATTATAAAATTATCTAAATCTAAAATATTCTTGTTCAAGCAATCTGAGTTCTAGGGAAATAACTACTGATATGAAAAATTATTTGTTTATGCAAAACCAAAACTTTTTATTTTTTTCTTGTCAATAATTCTCAAAAGTTTTGTAACGAAGCGATATAAATAAAAAAAAAAACAAATTTGAATCATATATTACCTTTAAGTTGGGGGAAAAGCTTCTTAATAAAGGCTCGTTTCTCCGGTGTACCAACAGTAGTGAACACTGAACATCCGAAGTGAAGAGCGACGCTAATAGCTGCCTGACCAACACCACCAGAACCAGCGTGGATCAAAATTGATTCTCCTCTTTGGATCTGGCCCACCATCACCTGTTAAGATGATACATTATTGCAATGTTATCATAATTATCAATCAATGACTGCCTCGTTGGTCTAGTGGCTTGATGTAAGGCCGCAGACCCAGAGGTCCTGGGTTCAATTCCCAGGTCGGGCCAATAAAAAGTTATTGGGTTTTTCTGCCAGAAAATTCTCAGTAGCAGCCCGGCGTTTGGAAGTTTGAAGTGTACTCCCATGCCTCGGAAAGCACGTAAAGTTGTTGGTCCTGCGCCTGAACTCTTTCCGGTCGTGTCGGATTGCCGTCCCATCGCATTATGAGAATTAGGGAATAGAGAGTGCACTTGTGTTCGAGAACATACTTGTGCACTATAATATCTCCTGCGCAGTTAGCTAATCTCTCTTGGCCGCCGTGGCCGAAATTGGTCAGGTAGATATTATTATTAATATAATTATCAATTTATTTAATTATAAATGCGTGACCTTAAAAAAAATGGTGTCATAATTTAAAAGATTTTACTTATTTAGATTATGCATCAGTTAACACATGTAATATTTTTTTAAAGAAACTAGTTATGATTGAAATTACAACATAATAAAACGGGTTACCAAATAATGCTTAGTTTAAAAAACTCTTTTCTACTCCTCTCATTATTAAAGATCCGTTTCGTTTTCCATTAAAACAATTACTGTAATAAATTTATGAGCACGACTGTAAGCAACTGTACTAATCTTTAAACACTCATTTTTGTCCGAAAATTTCATAAATTAATACGATGCAACAAATAAATAACCTCGATAGCATTGATAAAGACGCAGTCGGCAGTGGTATTTCATTCTATACGTTCATACTCTAGCATATAGATGCATTTGAATAGCAAAATATACTATCATAATATAATATGCGGCACGACTGGGAGGAGATTAGAATAAGAAGTAACGACTTTACGCGAGTTTTTTTGCCACATGAGTGTTAACAGAGCCGACTGTGTTTAAGGCACGGCACCTTACTATCTGCGGCCGTAAAAGCTAGCCAACCTTTGAAGTAGTTATATATAATGTAATAACGAACTTACCAAGGCATAGTATACAGTTCCGTATACCACAGGAACAGTGGTAGCCTCTTCGAAAGTCCATTCATCAGGGAAACTCCATAAGAGCGCCTTCTCTCCTACCACCATGTTAGCCAAACCGCTGTTCCTTACCATACCCATAACTCGAGTACCACTGAATTAATACGTTTTAATTTATAATTATTTATAAAATTAGTACAAAACATCAAAAAGAGGAAACTGATGTATTTGAATACAGTAAGCCATTTTACAATCTTTTTGGAAATTTCGTTTCAAATTTAGAACTCACTTGCACGTTCTGCCGACGATTTCAAACCCTTGCACGCACTCTTGCGCAAGCCTGCCTTTTGCGACGGCATCGACTGACACGCGCCCCATTGCCGTCATTATGTCGCGGAAGTTTAAAGCTGTGCAATATACCTGAATAGAAAAGGGTACCTATTTTATACACAAGCAACATTTGCGATACAGAAAATATATTAAGTATAATAATAAGTTGCATAATTCCACAACTTTTGTATTATTTAATGTTATTCAAAAGTGCTTAAAATAATTTAATTACATGTATAAGAATATTTTCTGGGTTCTTTAAAACTGGATTCACTCTGATAGGTCCCTCCAGCCAGGTCAGCGAAGAGAGGTCTCCAATAGTGACGGTGTTCACGTAAGCGTGGTGAGCCTTGACTGTATCCAAGTCACCGAGGAGTAAGTGACGGTACGTGCCCCATTGACCCTGAATATGACAAGAAATATTTAACAAAAAAAACTGCAAAGATTTTTAATTTATTCTTATTCTACCTCAAATAAATAAATGAGTATATTGCAATTATTAAGCTCACAGGATTAGTGTACGCATTTACATCATAAGAAATATTTAAGTTTATTCATCATACCATTAGATTGTTTCGTCCCATTAAATTAAAATAAATAAATACATTATATAGAATCTCAAATTTGATTATTATTATATAGGGTAATGTAATTTATTAGAATGTAAAGTATAACAATCCCTAAATGTGATGTGATCAAATATCTTGTTAAGCAAGATGTACGCCTTCAATAATCTTATTTCGTTTTGTACTTACTTTTTGATAAACATTTATAGCCAAATCTTTATCCAAATGTTGTTCATAGAATTCTAAATCTGGATTAAATGGCGGTGCCGACGGGTCGGCAATTAATAGACCATAGACTATTTCACCACCAGGTTCTTTCCTCAAACAATTTATGAGCCCTAATAGTCCATTTATAGGCTCATTTTGACTATATAAAACCACTTTTTGTCCAACTTTAAGTTCATCCTTAACTTTGTCTACCCAAGCGTATGTTTCATCGGTTGATATGATATTGATAAATTTTGTTGGCTTTGCACGAACTCTTTTTCGGAAGAGGACCACGTATTCGAAGCCAGTATCTTGTACGGTTATTATGTCGTATTTATGAGAGAAATCTTTCGGATTAATAGGTTCTTTTTCACGGCTCATGATAAACCCTTGGTCGCGGAGAACTGGTAACGCATCTTTAAGCACCTAAGAAGTAAGTGTAGTGTAATATAAACAGTAAATGACTAATAATCATAATAGTAAAAAAAATTGAAAACAATTGTGGTTAATTTTCAATTTAATCAGACAGTACCACTTTTTGAGAGCAAATATTACACATTATAAATAAATTTTAAACATTAAATTCTATTAGATTTTTATATAGAAACTGTTATTTATCGTGAATGTTCAAGCCAATTAATATATGTATATACCAATTTTTTTTATTATTATTACTAACTTCAGGCCTCTTAAGTAGATTAGCACCAATAAGGATGAGAGAATTGTTTTCTCCAATCAACTTTTTATTTTCCACGAGAATGTTTGATGGCATTTCAATAGCATCCTCAGAGATAACAGACAATTCAGCTTGTACCAAAGGCAGGTCACTTAAGACGTCTGCGACTTTACCCAGTATCGGTTCGAATCCGTTAGTTTTATACTCATCGTCAACGATTTCAATACTTTTAACTTTATAAGTTTGTATATTTTCCAGAACCAGCTGAACGTTGCTTCTAAGAATTTCTTCAATCTGAAAATTATGTAAAGATACGACGTATAATTATTATTATCAAAAGTGAATATAACCTGTCTCGGAAAGTTAAAAAAGAATACTATAAAACGGCCATCCAATCGCAAAACGTAATGATCATATTACATTATTCTGGTGTGTTAAGATGATAAAAACTTTGAACGGATTGATTGGATGAAGGTAACGACGAGGTTCGGCACTTCTCATAAAATTAATATTTTACTAAATTATTTCCTATTGAACCTCTACATCCCGAAATTATCTCTTCATATATTTACTGTCCCTTATATCGGAACTTGTGCGGGAAAACCAAGCAACGTATTTACTTTTATATAATAAATGGCTCTAGACGGCGACGAGTACGTCAAGGACTTAAGTGCGGGATAGGCACGATATTTATTATACCTTCATCTTAGACTTTCCGATATTGGGAATGAATACGTTCTTTTCTAAAACTGGTACGCCAATAGGAATCCTTCTTGAAATCGGTGTGGCGTGTAAACCTCGAATTTCTACTCCACCAGCTCTATCAAAGAAGATAAATATTGCAATTACTTTTATTACAGATCAAATATCTTTCATATTTAGTTCCAAAATTTTCTTTATTTATTATTTAATTATATTTAAGGTTATTATTTTGTAAGGTTACCTGATAACGTCAATATCAGGATACACTCGGATCTCAAATGATTGCTTCGTAGAATCAAGGTTCATTTTAGATACAGCGTCGTAGTGCATATTTACATCAATTGACAGTTTCTCAATCCTCGTGGGTACGAATAGTCCTCTGGTATCTTTTGCGATCATCTTCATCTGCAGCATACAATCCATGAAGGTGACCCAGTTGTTGACCCAGGCTAAGCGGCCACGGGTTCCATCCACGTTACATCCGATTATACCTCTGAAGAGGCCACTGTTAAAATAAATTTAAATTAACGCTAGTTTTAAAACTTAAACGAGTTTATTTCGTAAACCTTTATTGAATGTATTTAAGTAAAGTAAAAATTAACAGTGTGCCTAGTTCGATCTTTTTTATTTAGCGTTGAAGTAAAAAAACTCATACTAGGCACACAGTTGTTATTGAAAAGCCAAAGACGTATCAGAACTAGCATAATATGTAAAAAAGGACATATATAAAAAATATTAATCGATGAATCGAATTCCATATATTAAAAAATAAAAGAATGTCATACTAAAATGCTTTTAATTAATACTAAATCCATACGTTTTTATTAAATATATAGCTTATGTTTACTTGTAAATGTTGGGGGATCAGTTACACATTGTCTTTTTTCGAATTTTAATTAGGAAGGAATGAAAGCAATTAGTGTTTGACGAAACAACCATTTAACAACTTTAATAAGAGGGGCAGATGACAAACGCATTATGTATTTTCCCCACGAGAACAGTGGGGGTATATTCTTAGCGAGGAGCGCTACGGGATCGTTTGCGCATGTTACGTGACGCTCTGACAATTTTCATTGTTTCTATCAAAATAATCATTTGATTTTAAAGGAGACTAGATATCTATGATTGCTGAACAGTATTCCGTGCTAAATAGACTATCATATAATTTTTTAAAAATTCATATAACAAACTCATACGTAATTTATTACTAACATGATTTTATAAAGGATGTAGTGTGGCAGTCAGAGTGCGCACACCAGATTTCCAATATTCATCAGAATCGAATGTATTTTTACATGTTTTGTATTTGGTTTCGATGAATTGCACATATATCATGTGCAATCCATCGAATCGAACCAATGAATGAAATGTGCATATTACCTATACTGGTAACCTCTCAGACGTAACTCCTTGTAGAAGTCCTTTGTAAGTAGGTGTTTAATATTGGGTCCTGTAGATTCAGGCTCATCTGGAAGCACACGGAAATCTTGTCCAACATCCTTTTTTGTATATATCCGTCCGGTCACAATAGATGCTCCGCTTTCAACAATCTGTTCGATAAAACTTTTTATTAAAATGTTAGAAATAAAATTAACTTTATTTATTAAATGGTATTTTCAGTTTACTTTTACGGAATGAACCGAAATGTGTTTAATATTAAAATTATTTTAGGTGCGTCCCTGCAAAATACAAACCAAGAACTCGTTATATATGCTAAGACATAATAACCTCAAAATATCCACTTCCTTTCTGTATCATTACAATGAACTCTAAGTTTCCATCTTTAGGGACGTTTGTAGCTCTTTGGAATCGAACGTTTTCGAATACCACGGACACTTCTGAGAACAATTTCCCCATCGTCATACCGAGGGTTTCCCAAACCATCACTAAATAACCAGTTGCAGGGTACAAATTACGACCTACAATAGAAATGTGAAAATATCATTGTTAGAAGAAAAATCAAAATAAAAAGTATATTCAACTAGACTTACAAGCATTACATATTACAAGATAAAAATAAATTTCAATCTACCATCGCTTCGGAATGTATGTTCAACCGGTAAGATATTAATAATTAATTACTGGTTATTATTAAATTAGCCAAAGCATAGCCAAAGCGATTATTAGAATAACGCAGTATAGTTGATGTCCGCACAAAGCCATCGTGCGATGGTAATGCGATCTATTAGGATACCCCTGTTAAAACATCGTACGACCATTTTACGTACGACAGAATGCATCGTGTCATCGTATGACCCTTACTAATAAATAAATAAATAGGACGACGTCTAAGATTAAAGGTTAATATAAAACGTTTATATATTAAATTATTAATAATATCGGTGTACGCGGCGTAGGCCACTATTTTTTTCCGACATTTTTAAACTTAATCCACGAAACAAATCCGAGCTATAAATATCTCTATTAATAATTTCATGCACAAACTAAAGATCTATTAAATCTATTAGATTGGAAAGAGAGATCATGATTATTTTACTTATATACTTAATTAAAGTGTTGTTTTAATAAGGTTTAACATTATGCCAGTGATTGTGTACGTCTTACTACAATTAAAAGAGGGTTCCACAGACTCGAATAGCTTGAATGGAAAATGAAAAAATCAAATGAGGAGGGATTTCTAAAAGTAAATTGTCTTTAAACCAACAGCTCCGTCACGAGTGGAATTTACAAATTTGGAAACGCTGTTTTAAATAGTTACTTTAATTTATTCTTTATTGAACACCACAAATATTAAAAATATATATTATACAACTTTGGCGACCTTATCGCATAGCGATCTATTCCAGGCAACCAACGGTGTAAGGAATAACTCATGGGATATGAGGTAGGTGCTGTAATAATAAATAAAATAACATTAATCTATAACTAAAACAAACTAATAAATAACTGTCAATGTAAATATAAAATACATATGTATCAATAAATAAGTTATATTTATCAATATATACTAAAATTATAAGTATGTATAAATTATAAACACGATATAAACAGTTATATATGACTTGAAATAAAATCTTACCGTCGATGACGTGGCCGAACAAAAACTCGCTTTGTTCATCACTAAGAGTCATTACGACTGTCCTTTCACATGATTTAACTTTTTCTTGGGCCGTATACGTCGTTACGTACCTAAAATAAATAAAGTAAAGTAACAGCCTGTGAATGTCCCACTGCTAAGCTAAGGCCTCCTCTCCTTTTTTGAGGAGAAGAGGCTTGGAGCTTTTCGATTACGCTCCACGGTTGGTGAAATACACATGTGACAGAATTTCAGTGAAATTAGACACATGCACCTTCCCTCACGATGTTTTTCTTCACCGTCAAGCACGAAATAAA
Organism: Nymphalis io; assembly: GCF_905147045.1. Taxonomy (NCBI): domain Eukaryota; kingdom Metazoa; phylum Arthropoda; class Insecta; order Lepidoptera; family Nymphalidae; genus Nymphalis; species Nymphalis io. Next base: position 8,880,064 of record NC_065905.1, read on the forward strand.
TTATAAATAAAATGAAAGAAAATAAATATAAGAAAACATTTAAATAATGCGAATGTCCCACTTTTAGTATTATGTTTTGAATTATTTTTTAAAAAGATATAGGCGGACGGGTAAATAGACCAAATGATGGTGATCTCCACCGCCCGTAGACACCAAAAAAGTGTAAAAATAAACATTGATACATATTTAAATTATTATTAAGACAAATTATTATTATTAAGACACACTCACCATTGCTCATTGTGTTGCCATTCAACGAGGTGTGATAGCATCGGTGTTCCTTGGGAAACTGGGAACTTTACAGTCGGGTAAATGTTGGCTAAGTGTGGGTTCAGACCGGCTTCGTACAATCTGCAAATACATTATTAATTATTATTTCTATTTTTCAATGGCAAATTTAAGGATAGTTGAATTGGTAATTGCAGATTTAGTTATCTCTACATGGGGACAACTTTACAGGCAATATTACCTTTTTTTAAGAAGACTAGTAATCCCCCTTTTTTAAGGAATTACTAATATTCCTATTTTCCCTTCCAATTAAGCGAACAGCTGTGTTAGGAGTGGGTACTTTATTGCTGAACAATAAAGAGTATTTGTATTGCATTATATTTTATCCATAAGTTTCATATAAATACATTAAACTATTGAAAAGTTGATTGGAGAAAATCATTAACTTACCTGCCCAGGGCCGTAAACAGAACCTGTACGTTGTCCTGATTGATCTCAGTAAGAGAAATGTTAGTGATATCTTCCTTGAGGGATTGACGCAAAATTGCCTGCAGGAGACCATGTGGGGCGATCTCTATAGTGATCGCATTTGCAGGGATTAAACGAGCCGTCTCCTCGAAAAGCACTTGACTCTGATGAAAATATTAAATTGATTTTATTTTTAGCGCAATTCACTAATTAATATCCAATATGTAAGATATTAAATTATCTTGCTTTTATAAATGATTAAAGCACAGGCAAGGAGAGAGGTTTTCTTCTTGCTTTTACATTTAGGTTTGTTATCCTAGAAGTCTTTTATGGAATGAGGATTCATAAAAATGTTATAAGATGTGAGTTTTATAATGGCATTGAATATATATAATGGCGTGGGGTTGATCACGTGGAGCAATTCGTTGTCGGAGCCGTTATCAGACATGTCGTAGGCGCAAAATAAAAGTTCAGTCTCGTAGAACTATTGTTCATTTGTTCGCTTACAATCGATAATTACGAGAATAACAATAAAAATAATTTTAATCGATGCCGATTAAAATTGATGGAAACGCAGCAAGTTCGTTACAAGAAAACTACCGTTCACCTCAGAGTTCTTTTTCAAAGGGAAGTGCACGATAATGTTCAGAAACATCATGTCAGACGTCAAATGACATTAACAACTCATAGCTGACAAGCTAGCATCCTGTATCGACCTTACTCAAGCGTACTACTTGACGTTTTTGTGAACTGCTAATAGATGGCGTTGAAATAAAATTATGGCGTCTTATCTTCGATTCTGCGACATATATAAAAATATATGCTTATCACAAAGTACGAGTATGAAACGTATTCTCTATTTATTTACACCAACTGTTGTCATTATACGATTGGCAAATTTTACTTTCAGTCTAAGTAAAATTGCTGCTGCGTATGTCTAGCTGCGTGAGTATGTCTTTTAAATTTTTTGTGGCCCAGTAATTAGGAGAAGAGAATCTTAACTGATGATTCCGAGTTCAAATCCGGGCAAGCACCACTAATTTTCACATGCATAATTTGTTTTACTAATATATATCGGATGAAGAAAAAAACGCGAGGATACCAGCATATGTTGAGTGGATGAAAATCTGCCATGTGTACTCACTAACCTGCAATATAGCAACGTACAGTAAGTTTCACGTTGCTACATTGCGCTTTTTTCCCCAAAAAAAAAAGAAAAGGAACCTTAACTACTGGGTTAGTTGTCAGTCAGTGGGACATTTACAGGCTGTTACATTACAAACAAAAATTGTTCAAAACAGTATACTTCAGGTAAAACTTGTAATTTTAAAATATCGTACACATACCAGGAGACTGTTGGTGTGGTACTCAGCTGAGGACGTCTCAGCTTTAGGGTCTTTCCAACAGGATTGTTTAATAGAAGTGGAAAGCCAGCGCTCTGATCTTTTTTTTGGTGTTGAAATCACTTCCTTCAGGTATTTAAGAAGTTTTGGTCCTGTTTTGGTATTAATAAAATATTTTATTACTATATAGTTTGATGTGAACATTTATCTGTTAAGTATATGGAAGTCAAAATGTTTATTTAATAGCAAGCCAAATATAAGGCCGCAGATCTGGTGGTGCTGGGCTCATATCCCAGGTTGAGCTAATAAACAGTTATTATTATCTTTATCAAACCTCGTAGTAGTTTCTAATTTGACTATTAATAAGTAGGTGTAATGCTTCTATGTTGAATTAAGTATTTTGATTTAATTGGATTTCTGTAGAAAATTCCAGTAGGAGTTCGGAGTCTCGAAGTTGGAAGCGAGTACATTCCTGTGCCTCGGAAAGCAAGTAAAGCCGTGTGTCCTGCGGCTGAAATCGTTCCATTCGTAGCGGATTACTATCTATAAGATTATAAGAGTGAGGGAGTAAACAGTGCATCTGTGTTTGTGCACACACTTGTGAACATTAATACTCATATGTCCGGCGTGGTTGACTAATCTCTCTTGAGATTGGCCGTTGTGGCCGTATTCGGTTCGGAGGACATCGTCATCATCATCATCATCAAATAATTTCATTCATTTTCAAAATTACTTAACTACAGTGATTTGGTATTTTCATTTCCGATTGAAGTTCAAATAAATATTATAAAATTATGTATAATAAACATATTTTTATGCTATCTTATGGTTATTTTTCATATAATCATACAAAATACAAACGCACTGGCTTCAGCGATATACTGCGAATGTAAGGCGATGTTATAGGAAGGCACTGCCTTGACCTTGGTTCCTTGTGCAACAAGTTTCGCGATAAAAATCTTCATATGGTCCGCTGGTCCAGAAATTGTACAGGAATCAAGTCCATTATAGCAAGCCACTTCAATTTTAGGTGGAACTATTGTTTTGATCTGTGAAGAACAAAAGAACAAGGTATCGAAAAAAAATACTTTGTACACTATATGTAACTTATTTGATTTAATTTTCAATGACAAATTCTTGTTCTACTATAGTATTGTTTAGTGTATTTCCTTTTGTAAAGTAAGAAAATCTATAGCTGCTAACATTCGAAGTGTTTGAGAGCTTACTTTAAGACACATCAAGTAAACACATAATTTTACTGGTGGTAGGGCTCTGTGCAAGTTCATCTGGGTAGATACCACCGAATGGGTAATATCAGATATTCTACCGTAAAACAGCAGTACTTGTTATTGTTGTGTTCCGGTTTGAATGGTGAGTGAGTCAGTGTAATTAAAAGCATAAGCGACATAATATTTTAAATCCTAAGGATAATAGCGTATTGGCGAATGTCTATGGGCGTTGGTTACCACTTACCATCAAGTAACAGGGTATGCTCGTCCACCTAGCTATTTAAAAAAAAGTAAATACACTTACATCACTATATCCTAGACCCACATCAAACATAGATCCCTTAATAAACTGAGTCTCAATTAAAGCCAGACCTCGACTGTATGCTGAAAGCATCATTTGTTCCGTTGTGAAACATCCATCTGCGTACGCGCAACCTAATTCACCCACACTGTGACCTTGAATATAATAAATGAGAAAGGTTTACATAATCTTCTTATAATTAATAGTTGTATCCCAAGTATAATAAAATTTATATATCACTGTGAACACAGCATTAAAAAGTTATTTTTTTATTAGTTTCTATTATTATACTGATCGGTTGAGTAGTTAAGACGTAAATGCGTAACAAATAAACAAACTCACTTGAAACACGTCATACTACAGGAGTTCATTGTCGTATTTTCCTGACAAGAAAATGCTAGAATCCTTACCAATAATGAAGTCGGGTTCAATCCCAACAGCTTTCAGGACATCCGTAAGACCTATCTGAACAGCGGCGATACCGATGAAAGCGTTGAGGATGTTGTCGTGTATCTTAGGGTCTGTTTCAGTTATCAGCTTGGTCAAATTTATTCCTTTAGACTCTAAAGCCTTGTGGCATCTGGGAAAGATTAAGAAGTTTAATAAATTATGGTTTGTTCATAACTAGCGAGGTTGAAGCAAAGGCTTATTCAGAATGGAACGAAAATAGTTCAAATAAATTCGAGGTAAGCTATCGAACCAAATATATATTTTGTAACTGAAATAAACATTAATTTCAATATTATTTGCCTTTAAAGGTAAATACAGTGCTGAAAAATTCTCCTTATAATTCATCAACCTCCTTAAGAGTATCTAATTTTTCCTTACTTTTCAATAGCAGCAGCAAATACAGGGACCCTCATGAGCTGTGTAGCCATTCCTGGCCACTCGGAACCCATACCCGAATAAATGAACCACACTGAACGTCGTACAGGGGAGAAGTATTGGATATTTCTAGCAAGTGACACGCTCTTTATCGGTGTCGAACCTGAGTATGAAAAAGTTAATGCTTATAATATACAATTTTATAAATCTTTATAATTTTATAAATATACCCTCGTCTTATCACCTACTGGTGACAGGAGGGCTGGTTCATTTTTCGAACAGAGAATCGAAAATGCGATTCAAAGAAAAGATGTTGCTAGCATTCTTGCCAACATTCCACGCGTCACGATTTGTACAGTAACTATTTTTATTTTTTATTTGTATATATTTATGGCTTTAATATAAATAATTCAGTCAATAATAATAAATAAAATATATTAATAAATTATTAAAAGAAAATATATTTCATATTAAGGTTAGTTAAAATAAATAAATGAAAACACTATTTATTAATAAAGAAACATGTAAAATCGATATCAATAAACATTAATTGACTTTGTATACAAGACAGTATTAACATTATAATTGGTCGAGGGGTCTGTCCCCACGCTCACGTAATTTGTGATATTAGATGCATCAAACAAAGTGCTTAGTCAGCTTTTATGACGCTTGATATGAAGTGTAATGAACTATGCATTGTTAATATTTATAATATAATTTCGAATAAGTGATGAAATGCGTACCTAACAACGTGTACCCTCTAGCTTCATGGCCCGTGATGTCTTCATCGTGTATCGCGTGTAAAAGTCTAACTAGTTCTGCGTCAACCGTCCTCGATTCAAGGTCATCTAGAATCTTAGCCACAGCTGATTCAGTACGACCTGATACACAGACCAATCTAGGTAGATCATCTGTTGGTATTCCATTGTTAACCTAGTTGTTACAAATATTACATATATGTTATATACAGACAATTGGCAATAACAATGACAAGCACAAATGACTCTCTGTTTTAAAATGAGGTGTTACTTTCCAAACTGATGGTGATTTACGACAATCAATAACGCTATGTTAAATCAGTTTTTGATTTTATTTGACTTAACAAATAACATGTGCACTCACAGTAAATATTAAACTTCTATATTATATATTAATGTAATTATAGAAGTCGCCGATTTACACGAGTGCGTATTTAAATTGTTGTATAAGTTAGACTGAAAAGTACAAAGTTAGAGTACAAAGATAGACTATAGAAAACAAACCTTCGATCTCGCGAAATTCTTGAGCAAGACATGGACGTTGGCACCCCCAAAACCGAAGCTGTTGATACCAGACATTCCTCTGCCCCAAGACTGCTTGTCCGTTACCACCTTGAGTTTACCCTCCGTTAGGGGTAAGATACCCACTCTTGGAGTTTTGTAATGTAGATTCGGAGGAATATATCCTGTCTTATAGGCGATGCAGAGCTAAATAATATTATGCTATTATATAATATGAAACTTTTTTAATCGAAATCGGATTTATTGCCTTTCATCTGGTCTAAATAGTTCTAATCTAACTTATTTCACTAATTTCATTTTTTTCATTGGCTATTTTCTAGCTGAAGAAATTAGTCAAATTCTGCTGATGGTGAACCATTTTTCACCCTCTGGTTCACCCTCAGCTGAAGACAGACTGAATCAGATTTTTTATTCTAAAATAATGTTAACAAACGAAGTGACCAGATTAGTGTTTACGCTTCGGTACATGGAGGCGAAGGATATCAAGTTATCTTATGTCGAAAAAGATATTTACCTAATATCAATAATGAACTTACTACAATGTAAGTTAAGTACGTATACAGGTAAATAGTTGATGCTTCTAAACTCCAGTATGTACGAGAAACAAAGCTAGTTGAAAGTCTTTAGGCTATTATTAATTGAACCATCTACGAATTTGCATAAGCTTTATGCTTAGGTGGCGGAGAAAATAGGAATTCTAGTGATAATTTAAACAGGCACTTTACTTCTTAAATTTTCTTAAAATTAAAATTGTAAACATAAATATACTTTGGATATTACAATGCGATTTTTGTTTACCTTCGCAACAGAACAAAGACCTGACGCCGGTTCACTGTGCCCCAAATTAGATTTAATAGAACCAATCATAAGAGTTTCAGATCGCCCAGTACAGAATATTTCATCAATAGCCTTAAGTTCTTCGGGATCTCCTACTTTTGTACCTGGTGGGAAATAAGTACTTATTTATCGATATGCATTTAAAACATAGTGTTATATATTAGTTTCTCACGTGGATGAAAATATTTATGCAGATAAATAAATAAGTATTTCATATTTCATGACTATGATACCTTGTATTATTTATATACAATATTTTTGCGTAACAAACTAATTATATGTAATGTTCATTGAAAAATCTACAAAGCTTTGACTTCAATGCATTAGTGTGCCTTATCTTCATAAAATTAAATATTTGTATGCTACTGTTTACTGTACTACAGTAAACAGTAGCATACAAATATTTGCTACTGTTAATATGCTACTGTTTACTGTACTACAGAACAGTAAAAGCCTGTGAATGTCCCACTGCTGGACTAAGGCCTCCTCTCACTTTTTGAGGAGAAGGTATGGAGGTTATTCCACCACGCTGCTCCAATGCGTGTTGGTGGAATACACATGTGGCAGAATTTCAGTGAAATTAGACACATGCAGGTTTCCTCACGAAATTTTCCTTCACCGTACAGCACGAGATGAATTATAATCACAAATTAAGCACATGAAAATTCAGTGGTACTTGCCCGGGTTCGAACCCACGTCACATGTCACAAAAAAAAAACAAAATTAACAAAACAATATACATATAGTGATATATAGTGACAAAACCTGCAAGTAGATGTAGTCTACACTGATTTCTCCAAAGCATTTTATAAGGTTGACCATGAGATACTGATTAGGAAACTTTCGTATTTTGGCATTTCTGATACATCTCTGAGATGGTGTAAATCATATCTTTCCAATCGATATTCCAAAGTCGTTATTGACGGGGAGTGCTCTGACCCTTTCCATGCTACTTCCGGTGTTCCACAAGGTTCAAATTTAGGGCCCTTGTTTTTCATTATATTGATAAATATCATGAAATTATATTATTACAAATATCATGAAAAATTGTCAGGTATATCTGTTTGCAGACGATTTAAAAATTGTTAAAGTTATTAAAAAAAGAATCTGATATAGCTGTTCTTCAAGATAATCTAGATAGACTAGTCCAATGGTGTAGAATTAATCACATGGTGGTAATCCAAGCAAATGTAATTTTATAAAATTTACTAGAAAAAGGAATCCATTGTTAAGTTCATATAATATTTCGGGCAAACATCTAAAAGAAACTAATTGTATTAGAGACCTGGGTGTAATATTTGAAAATCCGCTAAGATTTGATAAGCACATCAATTCAATAGTAACAGGTTCTTTTAAACTACTTGGCTATATCTTAAGACAGTCTAAGGTTTTCAAAAAGTCATCAACAATCCTACAACTGTACAATAGCTTGATACGAAGTAAACTTGAATATTGTTGTCAAGTATGGTCCCCCGCTTACAAGATCCATATTGAGAGAATAGAACGTGTTCAAAAGAGACTCGTTAAACATTTGGTATTTCGTTTTAAAGCTTCAAATCAGCTAGAGTCCTACAAAAACAAACTAGATTTTTTTTAAATGAAGCCACTGGAGATTCGGAGATCTCTACTGGACATGAAATTGCTTTATAAAGTATTTAATGAAAAAATCGATGACGATAGACTGTTGAGTAGATTTAATATTAATGTTCCTAGAAGACCACCTCGCAACCCATGTCCGTTCTTTAAAATTGACTGCACTCGAACGAAACTTGGACAGAATGCTCCAATATCGTGAATATCCCCAGAATATAATTATTGTGTAAAAAACACAGTAACACTGGACATTGGTTGTGACGGGCTCTCATCGTTCATGAAAAAATGTGATGTTTCTTTTAGTATAAACTGTTAATTTGTTTAAAAATGTAATTAGTTACTACTTCTTGTTTCTGTTTTTGTTTTTTGTTTTTTATTTAAATATTTTTATTTACTGTTTTTATTCTATTTTTGATTTGTATATTTTGTAATCGTGTTTGTGAATGGTGTGTTCTCCTGTAATTGGTTGTGCATAGTTAGTTTTAAGTTAATATAAAAAGTGATTTGAATGTGTGTTACGTACAGCTGTTGGAGATCCAAATAAATAAATAAATATAAATACTGTTTATTGTTTTTTATTCTTAATGTCTATATGCAGTGGTATTTTCTGGCTTAGTTCAAAAACATTTTTGTGTTTTTCCCCAAATTTATATCATATACATACCTGTTCCATGAGCTTCTACAAATTCGAGGGTGCTGGGTGGGATAGAACACTCTTCATAAAATTCCTTGAGGAGTAACTTCTGGCTTTCACCAGCTGGGTAGCTGATACCTTGCTCTTTGTACCCATCACAGTTAGTCTTAGCGTGAAGGATTTGAGCATAAACCCTGAAAAATGATGTTTTATCAGATAATTTTACTTGGTGGTAGGTCTTCGTGCAAGCCCGTCTGGACAGGTACCACCCTCTCATCATCTCTCAATATTGTGTTCCTTCCGGTTCGATAGGTATTTAATCCAGTGTATTTTTTAACTACAGATACGTTAGTTTCAGTCTATAGGCGGCGGTAACAACTCTCCATCAAGTGGCCGATTGGCCAGTCTGCCGATCTAAATGAAATTTAAAAAAATTCACAAGTTATGTATTATAATATTTGTTATTATTTATCATAATTTGCTTGATATTTGAATATGTTATGTACATATATGTACCATTGTATTTACAAGACGATTGTTGAAATTATTGTTTTATTATTTCAAATAGATTAAATGCCTGAAGACACTGACTTAGAACAAAATGTATTACTGGTGGTAGAGCTTTGTGCAAGCTCATCTGGGTAGGTACCACCCACTCGTCAGATATTCTACCGTAAAATAGTAGTACTCGGTATTGTTGTGTACCGGTTTAAATTGTGAATGAACCAGTGTAATTACAGGCACAAGGGACGTAACATCTTAGGTCCCAATGTTGGTAGCGCATTGGCAATGTAAGCGATGGTTACCATTTCTTACAACGTCTATGGGCGTTGGTGACCACGTATCATCAGGTGGCCCATATTACCGTGCGCCTACGTATTCAACAAAAAAAAAAAGTAAGGAAAGATAAGAATACACTACTCAATTATTATAAGCTTGAACATTAGTCTTAAATACAGGCCCAATAAGAATCTTCTATGATACACAAAATATATAAAATTATTTTATTACCTTCTTGAATCCTTAGCTTTTTGTAACAAACAAGCAGCAATTGCTTCAGAACGAACGTAGCCATTTGCATTGTTGTCGAAACTTTTGCATCTTCCATCAGCTGATAATACGCCCAATCTAGAATTTATATATTTGATAATCCTCCATAACTTCTTAAAAGAAGAGGAGATTTTAACCCAGCCGACATTTTTTTTTATTTTAATTCCATTTCTCCACAGACATGTGCGGCCGTGCCTTGAGTAATATTTTGTTTCTTAATTTGTTTTATATTTTTGCTCCGTTTTTAAAATTAAAAAAAACTAAATAACTATATGTCGTACACATGTATAACGATGAGCCAGCAGACTCTTATAGGCTTCCGCTTGCTTTCTAGATTTTAAATCACTTATTTAATTCGGTTTTTTAAATATAAATTTGGAAAGGTTTTGTCTAAAGTACAAGTTGTATTAAATTAAACCTAACGTAGATTTATCAAATTATGTCTAGAAATAAAATCTAAGAAAAAATAAATTAAATTTAAAATCATGAAATCAAAATTAACTAAGAGTTTGAGAAATGATTCAGAATTGACCATTAAGTTTCTTACTTGAAGAAATGCCAAGATACGTTAGGATGAAGACACAAGTTCGTTCCACCAACAATGGCTGCGTCACAGAGGCCATCACGTATGGCTCTGAATGCGTGTTCCATGGCGTACAGAGAACTGGAGCAAGCTGTATCCACAGTGTAGGAAGGACCAGTTACTCCAAGCCAGTGGGAGATACGGTTGGCTAACATGGATCGGGAACAGCTAAAAATTTATACATAATCAAAATTTGCATAATTTGCATAGTGTCTGGGGAGATACCACATGTCTATTATTCTGCCGTTAAACTTTTATACTCAGTATTGTATTGTTTCAGTTTGAAGGGTGAGTGACCCAGTATAATTAAAACCACAACTTCTTAGTTCTCATGGTTGGCGGCGTATTGACGATGTAAGGGACGGTTAATATTTCGAGCAAACTTCCGTAAAGTCAATATCTCCGATTAGTCTTTATTATCAATTAATCTTTTAATGGAAGCGGTGTCATAAGTGTCATATATATCTAATAAAAAAAAATTAGATCAATCTTAGATATGGGCTTTGACAGTGCCAATGATGACCACTTACCATCGGGTGCCCGAATTGCGCCTACCAAATATAATATTTAAAAAAACAATAACCTAAAATTATTAAGGATAATAATGAAAACTGTATTAGACATAGATTAATTTTATTGTGAGCGATATGTTCTCGTTCTAGTAACTGTTTGGCTCAATATTTTGTAATAATTATTAAAAGATTTAAATTTTATAATTAAGTATAAACAATAATAATAATAATATCCTAGGACATTTTGCACACACGGACATCTAATCCCAAATTAAGCTTGTACAGAGCTTGTACTATTAAAACCAGACAACTAATATACTACATATACTATTTTTCTTTTGTAAATACATATTTATATTCGAAGTCGAGATGGCCCAGTGGTAAGAACGCGTGAATCTTAACCGATGAACGTGGGTTCAAACCCGGGCAAGCACCTCTGAATTTTCATGTGCTTAATTTCTGTTTATAATTCATCTCGTGCTTTTCGGTGAAGGAAAACATCGTGAGGAAACCTGCATGTGTCTAATTTCATCGAAATTCTGCCACATATGTATTCCACCAACCCGCATTGGAGCAGCGTGGTGGAATAAGCTCCAAACCATCTCCTCAAATAGGGAGAGGAGGCCTTAGCCCAGCAGTGGGACATTTACAGGCTGTTACTATTTATATTGATAATTACACCCAGACTCGGGAAAAACAGACATGTTCATGCACACACATGAATGCACAATATCTGTCCTGGGTGGGAATTGAACTCACAACCTCTGGCATGAAAGGCAAGCATCCACCAACTACGCCAACCGACTCGTCAAATTAATAATAATAAATATGTTAATGGTTTGTGCTTTTCCATATTTCATTCAATTATTCAATTATTTGATCCAACGTCATAATGACTCATTCATATACTTTGAGGTTAGTGAGTATTTAAAAGAATTTAAATTAACAAGAGTATTAAAAAAGGAAATAGTAATTTTAGTTGCTTATATTTTAGACAAACCTATTTAAAACAATTTTACGAACGTAATGACTTATAAATTCTTAGTACAGCCCTCGATAGGCATTTTGTATAAACGCATAACCAGTCTTTATTCTTTCGATCAATTAAATAAAACCTAAAATTTAACTCAAATGTTGCTAGTTCGAGAAAGTTCGATGACCACTGGACATGTAAATTAAAATAGGCTGAGTTGACCTCGACCTATTTTTATATGGTCCTTGTATCGTAAGATTCACAATGCAAAAAAAAGCATAACCCCTTTATTAAAGGTTTAAAGCAGAATTGCTATTCTTTTGTATGTTTTTGCATTGGTAAATCCAATTCAAAGTAAAAATAAAATATTATATGTATAACTATATATATAATATATTTTCAAGAATTGTATTAGATCAAACACATCAAATAAATAAATTTTCTCGATAGAAAAAAATCATGAAATGTCCTCTAATTTTTACATTTCTTTGATTTATACTCGTAATGCTGTAGGTTATTAAGACAAAAACTGGATAGTGAACATATTTACAAATAAACGAGGGTTGCCTCTCGAGTTTCTTTATAAAACCCTATAGCTGTATTTTTATATTGATAACTTTTGACGCTTACTAAATTTGTTTTACGTGAAAAACAACATCTCCTATTGCACATCGCTCATACTTCAAACATCTAGTTGTTTCTTAAATCAGGCGATGTGGTATTGATTCGTACAGACTACGGTTTTTTTTTCACAATTTCTAAAAAGGTGTGTGTCATCCTTGGTTCACAGGGTGCGAGACTAGACTGTATATTTATAAACCGCTGTTGTAAAGCTTCGGCTGGACCAGTAAATTGTATAAGTATAGATAGTAGTGTTTATTTTATTTTATTTTTTGTAATTTTGTATATGAGTCTTGTTACTCGAATAAATAAATAATAATTATTATTATTAATTATGATATTTAAGTAAAAGTAAAAGAGCTAGAACGTATTCTTCAGAATAATTTGTAGAATATGTGTAAATAAAAAATACAAAATCGACCGATCGTTTTAGACAAAAAATGAAAATAGAAACGAGATCGCGCGTCTAGAAAGTCGTACAAAGGACGCGCGTATGAAATCTGTACTTTTGCTCGCTTTAGGCGCGCTCTTAAGCTTAAAACCGCCGGCAAACACATCTCTAAATTTTGTAGTTCTTAAGAGTTACTGTTGCGCTTTGCAAATAAATCACTTCTTATTTTGAACCAATTTTATTGTAAGCCAGCGTTCTCAACAATCAGTTAAAAATTATACCAACTTACCCAGTAATAGCGAACGCATTGACGTGCATTTTATCGTAGAACCATGTCTTCTCACATTCTGAGAAGCAAGCACCGATAAAGACACCTGTCTTGGTGTTACGCAGTTCCTTTGGATTGAAACCTGATAAAAGAAACCGATGTTTGAATCTCCATAAGTGTTTAATTTATATAAAACTAGTTTTCGCCCGCGTATTAGTGAGGGGGGAGTTAAACGTTAGGTATAAAAAGTAGCCTACGTCCTTGCGTGGTTCAAGCAGGCTAAAACAGTTCTGTGGTTTAGCTGATAAAAGGTAAAAGACAGAAAGACCGAGCTACCTTCACATTTATAATATAAGTATCAAAATAATATAAATATCACCTACATTGTAATACATTTTAATAATTTGGATTAATATAAAAAAAAATATCACTTCGAACCTGTATCCGAAATATTATCTAACTTTAATAATTAACTTTGAATTTCCATAAAATTTTAAAATATCTAACTATTGCAACAGTTAACTTACTTGATTATATAACAGTATAAAAACCAATTTAAATCGAAATGGCTAACAATGCTTTTTTATTGGGTAATTTAGGGGTTAGTGGATTATATATACATATGTGGAGAATTTTCATCCGACACATGCTGGGCACGATGTTTTTCTCAGCCCCGAGTACGAGATGAATTATAAACACAATCCCAATTAGCCTACTCGGCTCCCAACTAATTAAATAAATCGAATAAACATGTTAGAAATTCCATTCGATTATATTTTATCCCATAAATTAATAGCGCGACTATTTATAACATATATGTCAAACGGGAATAATTATAATTAAATTATCATGGATAGTTGCGTTCACTTAATTATGAGCAATAATTTCACATGAATATCATAGAAATATATTAAACATAATGATTTATATTAATAAACTTTTTTTTTTTGCTAGAATAGAGAAATATTGCAATCAATTTAGAGAGTAAACGAAGAATCTAAGTTAATATGAATGTTCATAAGCATTAGTATTATGACACGATCTACCACTAAGCGCAGTACAATTCGATTTTCTCAAACTTATTGACTGTAATGGCCTCGATTCGATCGATGGTCTATAAGCAGTATCAATTATTCCAGCACGTGATCGTCGCTTATAGACATAGGCACTGTAAAAAATATAACCACCACCACCAAGCTCAGGAACTTAGATGTTATGCTCTGTGTGCATGCAGTCAATCAGCTCTCATACAACAATAATAAATATTGCTGTTTGGCGGTAGATAAGTGGATGGTGCCTATCCAGCCGGGCTTACACTGAGTCCTATTATAATATTTTGGAAAAAAATATAAATTTACCTGCGTCTATAATAGCTTCATATGTTTTCTCCATAAGGACTCTACACATTGGATCTATAGTGTGTGCCTGCTTAAAACGCACGTTAAAGAAGGAGGCGTCAAATTTGTTAATATTGTTGATTTTCCCGGTACGCTGCGGGATCTCAGGATGATTCATCTTCCAACGACGACTGTCCCCTGATATGAGGTCCACCTAAGAACAATGAAAATCATATCAATCTATTTTTGTAAAATTTGATAAGAAATTTTATATTGTACGATATTTTTTATATGTGCGGTAATATGTCGTTTCTAAAAATTCTTTAGTAGAAGAAGTTAGAATAGAAAACGATACCTTATTAAACAAATTTTCTTGCAAGTGTTCTACAGAATCCGAATCAGGGAAGCTTCCAGAGATGCCGGTGATGAGGACTTCATCTCCAGGTTCCGGATGCGACAGTCGGTGGCCCGACGTCAGCCTGTCTTCTGAGACGAATGTAGGTGCCATCTAGTTAAAAAATATATTCATTATATTATGTATATTTAACAAGTTTATTAATATTATAACAATATATAATTTTTTAAATTATTATTAAAAAATTAAAAGTGAAACACACCTTTAGTTACAGCGGCGGTTAAGCTTCTGAATGATATATTTATAATTCGTCCTCTTTATTTATTTAAAAGGAAAGAAAAAAATTAACATAATTAAGAAAAATTAATTAGAAAACAATGTAACCGTTCGGGTCAAATATTACCTAAATTTGACTTGTAAATTTCTGCCCTACGTCAAATTAATATAATTTTACATAAATATTAATTCAAATATTTAATTTTTATTTATTAATGGCCATGCAGATTTTAATTCGTCACATACAAGCTATTTTTAATATTTCATTCCTTGAACGTTACGTCACACACAAATAATAAATTAAAGAAAACTTAGAACCTTTTATTCATCTATAGTTAAGTGTTCAATCAGTTGGACAAGAAGTGAGAGTGATTTCAACAATAAAAAACCATTAAATTTTATTCTTCCATAATTACGGAATGTAAGACACTGTACTTGACATTATACCCAGGCAGAAAAAGAATCTACAGGCCCAAAAGTTGACGTACCCTAAGATCAGTAATGCAGAAAGATCCATCACCCTCACAAAACACGAGGCACAGGGACTAAATTACGAGACGGTCATCCTCATCAAATATGCGTCTACAAAGCTACAATTGCATACACGATAGCGTACCCTATGCAGTGGTTGCAATATCAGATCACACGAAATTTTTTTGACTTTAACCGACGACAGCGACGACGTATTGGAAACACCGGTGAAGATGACGGTGGAATATGTTATGTTACCTACCCAACGGCTTGCAAATAGCACCTCCCCTAGTAAATAAAGTAAATAATATCGTTAAAGAAAGCGGTAGAGAATACCGTGGAAGTGGTTTTTGTGACGTCATAATTGGTATAATAAAAGTTGATCGAGTTTTTATAAAAGCTGTCTCACTCAGCCAAAAATCAACAATCCTATACAATCTATGTTGCGAAAAATATATTTTATTCAAGCTTTATAGACCACAAACAAATGAATTTTATAAAAAAAACTGCTTGGCAAAGAGAGTAAAATAAAGTCAATTTATGCAAATCATCAATCAATTCAAATAAATTTTATTCAAGAAGGTTCTTGCGAATTGTTTACAAGATTAAGTTAAATTGGAAACTACTTACTTAAATAACACTTTACTAGTGGTAGCTTTGGCAACCTTCGTCAAGTCCTCAAGTGGTCTATACCGCAATGTTTGAAGACGAAAGTCTTCAACCAATGCGTCTTACCTGCCATGACATACGGTGCCGAAACGTGGACACTAACTGCGGGACTAGTCCACAAATTCAAAGTCGCTCAGCGTGCTATGTAGCGAGCTATGCTCGGAGTATCTTTGAAGGATAAGATCAGAAATGAGATTATGCGAAAAAGAACCGGAGTCACCGACATAGCTTGCAAAATTAGCAGGCTGAAGTGGCAGTGGGCTGGTCACGTATGTCGTAGGACCGATGGCCGTTGGAGCAGACGAGTTCTAGAGTGAAGACCGCGAATTGGCAAGCGCAGCGTAGGGCGCCCTCCAGCCAGGTGGACCGACGACCTTAAGAAGGTGGCGGGCACCAACTGGATGCGGAAGGCGGAGGACAGGGAGCTTTGGCGCACCTTGGAAGAGGTCTATGTTCAGCAGTGGACAACGATTGGCTGTTGATTGATTTATTTATTTTGGTGGTAGCTTTGTGCAAGCTCGTCTGGGTAGGTACCACCCACTCATCAGATATTCTACCGCAAAACAACAGTACTTGGTATTGTTGTGTTGCGGTTTGAAGGGTGAGTGAGCCAGTGTAATTATAGGCAAAATGGATATCACATCTTAGTTCCCAAGGTTGGTGGCGCATTGGCGATGTAAACAATGCTTAACATTTCCTAAAATGCCAATGTCTATGACCGTTGGTGACCACTTACCTATTCTATACAAAAAGTGATCTAGTATAAAAAAAGTGAGTAATTACAGGCACAAGGGACATAATGTCTTAGTTCCCAAGGTTGGTGGCGCATTAGTAATGAAAGCGATGGTTAATATTTCTTACAATGCCAATGTCTATGGGCGTTTGTGACCACTTACCATCAGGTGGCCGAAATGCTCGTTCGCCTTCGTATTCTATAAAAAAATGACCGTGTAGAGAAGAATAGGCAAGAATCAGCTCTCTCTCAGTTATTACTCTTTTTCGACAATCAAGTTATATAGATAATTAAATGCAATTAAATTATTATTTATCCTGCATGGAAATCAATGAATACTAACTCCATACTTTTTTTCTATCTATATAATCCTCTATTGAGTACTACAACTTAATAATCAAAGTCGTCTACACATGTGATTTAAATTTATTAATTGGCAAAACCAATATAGTATTAAAGGAATTTTACAATAATATATTAATTGCAGACATAAAGCCAGCCACGCAGACATTTAGAAAAGAGACAGTACGTCTTATATTATATGGGATTTATTAAAAATGCTTTATAAATATTGTCTGTAAAATATGAAATAATTAAAAAATATATTTCATTTAATAATTATTTAATGTGAAAAACATCTATTGGTGCGCCATGGTGGCAAGACCGACTCATATGCTATGACAGCAAACGGCATGACGCTCTCTTATGGCGTTATGCTTGTGGGTATACTACCTGTACTGTATACTTCGTCGTCATAATTTATTTTTTTATTAACGAAACTGTTTTTATGTAGTGTATTCCATATCCATTGATTGGGTCGGTATACATTAGGTTCACCATCATCCATTCTATTCAAATATTTGTGGTAAACAAACTCGCAAGAAACAATTATTTACGCATACTTGATTTAATAAAATATAAATTAAACAAGAAAATAATTTGAATACAATTTAAATTAACATTATATACAAGTATAATTTATTAATTTTTTCATGTTTGTAGACAAAAAATAGTTTTTTGAAAATAATTTGAGGAAGGTTTTATTGATAAAGATTATAGATTTAGATGAAATTTGAAATGAAGCAATATTGAACCCCAAGGATGGACATAGGTTAATATTTTAACCTAATTTGATGACTAAGTTAAGTAGGTAATCACCTAGTCATCAAATAATATTTATTTCAAGTAGGTTCAAGCTGCTTTGATTCACATATCTTAGTGAACTTGAGATTAATTTACGTTCAAGTCAACTTGACACCGATAACTTATCAGATATTTTACTGCAAAACAGTAGCAAACAGTTTGCCTTCCCGGCTAATATATAAAAAAAAAGTACTTGGTGTTGTTATGTTCCGGTTTAAAGGATGACTGAGCCAGTGTACTACAGGCATATGGTACATAAAATCTGGGAAATGAGACTGTATGTCTCTGAAACCTTTAGTTAAGAAAGTTTGCTCTGTAAAAAACTGCGTAAATATATTTATTATAACTATCAATCACATACTTAAATTTTTACTTTATTATAAGGCTTTATTTATTAGCTAACTTTCGCTTTACAGATATCTATTCAAAATTAAATATCGTTGTTTTAATTTTATTTTAAAATAAATGGTTACAACTATTCTCTACCATACGTTTTTAGTATCATACACATGTTATTAAAGGTACATAAAAACTGTGGAGTGTTTGCTTTTAAGAAACCATGCGTAAAGTCAGGCACGCTAACGATGCTTCTACGTAACCTACGACCGTTTCAGCTTCAATTCAGAGCGCCCTTTCAGAGCTATCTGTTACCATCGGTTCGTGATATTATAATTATTTTTATTACTAGCTCTTATTCAACGTGTCATTTTTATAATTTATTTTGATCAAATCTTGCATGATGAATTAGGAGCACTTCCGCTTATGGATCATTATCATATGGATTTAAAAATTTACATGTTGTTTCAGTGCTAGACAAAGAAACTCTTCAACGGTCAACAGCCTAGACATCAAATTCTTAACAGACCTAAAAAAAAATAATGAGATTCATCATTCAGTTGTATTATTTTATGTTTGTTATCACATAACTCCGCCGTTTTCACACAAAACATCAACCTGATCTCTGCTGGTAACTTTTCATGTAAAATAAATATATTAATAGTCTCGTATTACTCGCTAACAATTTTATAAGAAAAACACAAGTACTCGTAGCTCTTTGAGAGTATTTCGTCGGTTTTTCTTGTTTTTTTTTTTAATAAGTATAATAAATACTTATGTGAACTATTCCCTTAATCTTATTATACTGAGCCAGACCAGACCAGAGTGTGTTGTAATGCAACTCCAACGACTTTACATGCTTTCTGAGGCCGAGGAGTATAAACACTGTCATATTCCATACTCCAGAAATTACACAAATTATATTAATGCCTCGTCCTATGGTTTGATTGCATAATATTGGGATCTGCTGCCTTAACCAGCCACTAGATTAAAACTAACTGAGGCAGACCTATTGATAGAAGATTAGATGTTAAGTCAGTTTTATGTGAAACGTCTATTGTCGCGCCTGTATAGAGACCGACAAAATACACGAAATAAATTATTATATATTTATTTTATAAACGAAACTCAAAACCAAATGTTTTTTATTTATTTTAATCCATATTTAATAATTGGTTTTCTTTAATTATAAATTCTCCTTGTAACCATACCGCTGGGTATCCTGTATTGGTCACATTTTGTTTTAACTTATAGTTGGTGAAAATCCAACAATTTTATAACAGTAAAAATTATTATATTTTTATGTAAACAATAGTAAGGGCAAGCTAACCAGGGGGAGCGTGGAAAGGTAGCGAGTAAATTACTCCAATCTATTTACGTGAGTGTAGAAACAGGCGAGCTAACTGCCACCTCAGCGTATATTGAATGGTCCTACCATTTCAAATATTTGGTACATTACGCAAACATCATGTACAACAATAGCGACTTTAACCTGTTTGACGTAGAAACTAAAATTGGATAGTAAAATTTTAAACGTTGCTCTTAAGTAATTCTACTTGAAAGGTATATTTAGCTACGTCATCTTTTAAAATATGAAAGAGTGAAGATGAAACATGAGTTTTCTCTGGTGGTTTTGAAATTAAATTTCGAATGTTTTACAAGTACTGTATATTTGAGCTAATTTATTTGTATTTTTTTTATATTCGTCGGGAGGGCAAATGACTCTACTCCATCTGATGGTAAGTGGTAGTAGAGTCCAAACGCGACGACGGCCAGTACAGACGAGAAAAACGTTCTGCACTAGCCGCCTTCGCCTTGCCGGCCCGCAAGATGCCTCTTCACGCCTCGTTTGAAGGAACCCGGGTTTTAAGAGGAGGGGAACACGTGAGCTGGTAAGGAATTCCAATTTTTTGGAAGTGCGACAAAGAAAGGAGTTGCCAATTTCTTTGTTCGCGATGGAATTGATGTCACAGTTAGGCGGTGACATCGAGAACCATCTTGCGTGGACTTAAGAAGGAAGGGGGAAGCAGGAATTAGAGAGAATAATTTCTCAGAGCACTCGCCGTGATACAGTCGATAGAAAGCGCTCAGTGCTGCTATCTCGCGACGCAATTGTAAAGGTTCAAAGGTGCTTGTGACCTTTACGTCGCCAATAATGCGTACGGCACGTCGCTGCAACCGGTCCAAGGCCTCCAGTAGGTACTTAGCGGAGCCATCCCAAAGGTGCGAGCAATATTCCACGCAAGACCGTACCTGTTTTTTGTACAGCAGGCACAGTTGTTGTGGCGTGAAAAAACGCCGCACCTTGTTCAGAACTCCGAGTTTCCGTGAAGCTGTTTTTATAACAGCCTCGATGTAATCCCTTGAACTAAGGTTGCAGCGAACATCAATGCCCAGCATGGCGATTTTGCTTTGTATCACCAGCGGAGTACCACAGAGGGAGGGAAGAGGGGAAAATGATGACTTTTTCGCTGTGAGAGCGCATACTTGTGTTTTCTTGGCATTAAACTCAACAAGATTATCAGAGCCCCATTTGGCGATGAGCTCTAATGTCCTTTCGAGTTCAATGACAAGATCCTTCCGCCTTTCCTCAATTTCCGCCCGCCCAGCCACTGCGCGTCCGTGGTATCCACCATGCACTGTACTATCGTCTGCATAGCAATGTATGTTCCCAAGAGAGAGCATATCATTGATATGCAAAAGAAAGAGTGTGGGAGATAGCACAGATCCCTGGGGGACCCCAGCATTCACTACATAGAATTGTGAAGCGCAACCATCAACTAAAACATGAAGGCTACGCTTGTGTAGGAAGCTGGCAATCTAGGTGCATAGCTGAGCAGGCAGACCAAATGCCGGCAGCTTGGAGAGAAAACTTTTGTGCCAGACCCTGTCGAAAGCCTTGGAGATATCGAGGCTGACAGCCAACGATTCTCCATGCTTGTCGATAGCTTCACCCCAGAGGTGTGCTACGTACGCTAGAAGATCACATGTGGACCGTTTTGGTCGAAACCCGTACTGACGATCATTAATTAGACAGTGATCTTCTAGGTAATGGATCAGTTGGTTCTTTAAAATCCGTTCCATCACCTTAAGAAGTACTGAGGTGATAGTTATTGGCCGATAATTTGCCGGGTCAGACCGATCCCCTTTTTTGGGAACCGCTTGCACATTAGCTCTTCTCCAAGCCTCCGGCACACATCCCGAAGAGAGAGAAAGTTGGAACAGGCGTGTTAACACAGGAGACAGCTCCGCTGCGCACTTCTTCAGCACTATGGCTGGTATTCCATCAGTACCGCTAGCTTTCCGTACATCAAGTGAGTGCAGCTCCGCACGCACATCACGTTGCCTGATTTTGATGTCAGAAATCGTATGGCCACATGAAGGTATTGTAGGTGGTAGCGCACTACAATCATCGATGATGGAATTATCGGCAAAGAGTTTAGCCTGGAGATTAGCTTGCTCTTGCGGACTGTGAGCTAACGATCAATCCGGATTTCTGAGCGGTGGCAGCGAAGGTTGGCAGAAATTGTTTTGCACAGACTTGGACAGACGCCAGAAGCTACGGGAGCCCCTAGGATGCGAAACAAGGTCATGACCAATCTGTACAATGCGCTGTATATTTGATTTGACATTTTTAAAATAGTAGTGTAATAAATGTTTATAGTAAAGACTGTAAGAAATTAGTTTATCTCCTAATTTATTGGAATTTATTAAAATTTTAACATAGACACCTTGTCTTAAAACCTGATACAAAAGTGATCTTAGTTATTATAGACCTGTTTCAAAAAACCAGTATAATATCCTCGAATTATTCTTTCAATCTCTAGTCTAATTCGTTTTAAATATTTTTGTCATAGTGAGTAATAAGTTTTAATTAATTTATAAGTCAGATATCAGTGCAGTAGTAGCAGTAAAATTTGTTAATAAAATTTCATATCATTTAAAACTACATAAAATACTACACGCATAAAATATATAACATGTAAAGTTAATAAGTAAATGATCATATTCATTAAATTCATTCATTCCTAATTCGTCATCCGTCAGATTAATAGACGTTCTTTATTTGTTCCGTATTCAAAAATATTCTTTATCAGTTTAAAGTGGGTAAAATTAAATAAACAAGTGGTTCCTTTAAATTCTACCCACTTTAAACTGAAAAAACATTTATTTGTTACAAATGTTGTGAAGTTTTGTAGGCGAAAAGTGAAAAAAAGATGTTATGTCCCTTGTGCCTGTAATTACACTGGCTCACTCACTCTTCAAACCGGAACACAACAATATCAAGTATTGCTGTTTTGCGGTAGAATATCTGATGAGTGGGTGGTACCTACCCAGACGAGCTTGCACAAAGCCCTACCACCAGTAGATTGAAAGTTTATAGGAACCAAATCAAGATAAATAATGGACTTTTTCAGAAATTTACTAATTCAAATTAAAAATTTCAATGTATGTTGAACTCAGATCTATATGATCAATCTTATTTAATAGGGTTTACCTTAGGCTGGACACAATTCGGTTAAATGCGCCCACGCGTATATGAAAAGCGCGATAATTGAATTGTTGTTGCCTATAGCATTGAGTTATCATTAGTCTCGTAAACCTCTGTCTGTATTTGTTTGTAATGTATTTTCATATGTTAGTGTAATAGCTTTTAAAAAAAACTGCACATATTAAGGATTTAAAAAAATATAACGATATGGGTAATACACATTTTTATTTGTTTTTCGATTCTTTATATTAAACAAGCTATTACCTGCGGTTTTGCTCGCACGTAAATATAGGTAAAGGATAAATGGTTATATGGAAAACTTTGATTTTAAAATGAGAAACATGAAAGCCTGCCTGAAGCATGAAAGACGCCTGTAGTTAGACTTAATAATTTTATAGTGACTAAATGGGTTGAACAAAATACATGTCTTTCGAT
The DNA here is from genome assembly GCF_905147045.1 of Nymphalis io. Taxonomy (NCBI): domain Eukaryota; kingdom Metazoa; phylum Arthropoda; class Insecta; order Lepidoptera; family Nymphalidae; genus Nymphalis; species Nymphalis io. Next base: position 8,903,447 of record NC_065905.1, read on the forward strand.
CTACGATGCTGTACCTCAGATGGCCCCGGCATCCACGTCGTGGTTAATACTGTATAAGAAGAAGTGTACTTTTTTTTATTATATACAGAAAAATGTTACAAAATGTTGGAAAATTTATTCCTTTTAAGAGCTTCAGTTGAGACTAAATACATACGTTATTTATCACAAGTACCTAATTTTGTATATATTTTATATAAATTTGTCCAGAAGCCAAAATAGCCTAGTGGTAAGAATGCATGAATCTTAACCGATGATTGTGGGTTCAAACCCGGGCAGGCATCAATGAATTTTCATGTCCTTAATTTATGATTATAATTCATCATTGGAGCAGCGTAGTGGAATAAGCTCCAAACCCTCTCCTCAAAAAGGGAGAGGTCAGAGGAGGCCTTAGCCCAGCAGTGGGACATTCACAGGCTATCACTATATAATTTCAAATAGAATGGCCCTTATATAATTTGATTTCAATGAAAATCTTAGAAGAAATCAGTTTTAAAATAACTCCGCAGCAAAATAATTATCAAGAGCAATTATCGGTGCGGGGGGGAGGGTGTGATAGCGGAGCTGCTTGGTGGCGCTACGAGGTAGCATGCCGTGCGACCCAGGCGCGTGGTCGGCCCCATTCGGAATGGTTATGTTCCGCGAAATATTGTTGCACTATCTCATCGTATGAGTTTTGTTCTTTTTGCTAAATGGTTTTTTTCAATTAGGTTCTTAACTAAGTAGCTACGTACTTACTAAGCATTCAACATAGGTACTTACCGAGGTTTATAATTTGATGTTGTCGTAGTTTTCTATTGTTTCCTTATTATCTAAATAAGAGGTATATAAATTTTAGATTTTGTTTTAAAGATTTAATGATTTTTTTTTTGGAACGAGGTTCTTTTACGCGGCTTACAGTAGAGAAACGGTAGAAAATATCTCATAACGAAATAGCGTTATGCCTACCTATTAAATGCTACAAAATGCGATGCGTTGAGCGTTCAAATTCTAGTAGGAACTATACCACGCCTATACTTATTGTAGCTACCCTTTTTTTTTAATTTAGTTAAATAATTAAATATAAGCAATCTCAATCAACATAATTCATTTTATGCCTAAAAATTATAATTTTATTTGAAATATTAACCATTCCTTACATCATACTAATGCGCCACCAATATTGGGAACTAAGATGTTACGTCCCTTGTGCCTGTATTTACACTGGTTCCAGAAAAAAAAATGTCATCTGGCTTAAGAAATATTTATCTATAATATAAAAACGTGAAACAGGCAAACATCTAAGATTGTCGGTGTCTTGTTCATTGTTTCTTTTATAAACTACTAATTTTTTCCCCGCGGCTTCGCACGGGTAGAATAAGTATAAATAACAGTTATACAGTAATAAATTAAATTGATACAAAAATAATAATAAGCACACAACACTAGTTTTTATAAAGATTCAAATGAATCAAAGGATAGTACAAAAATTTAAAAGTCAATTTTAATTCCTTTGTTTGTCTGCGAGTAATGTTAAATAATTCAGTACATAAATTACACATTTTAATATATAAGTGCAAAACAGATTATATATTTTTAATCAGTCATAAATTTATCGTGATAACTATAGCAAGTGTACATAGTCGTATCATTTCTATCAAAAACGTTTTTTCTTCAAAATAGTTTCTATCAAAAACGTTTTTTCTTCAAAAAAATGAAGACGGATCTCATAAGCAACAGCAGTATTTGGTATTGTTGTGTTCTGGTTTGAAGGGTGAGTGAGCCAGTGTAATTACAGGCACAAGGGACATAACATCTTAGTTCCCAAGGTTGGTGGCGCATTGGTGATGTAAGCGATGGTTAACATTTCTTACAATGCCAATGTCTAAGGCCGTTTGGTGACCACTTACCAGCAGGTGGCCCATATGCTCATCCGCCTTCCTATTCTATAAAAAAAAAAAGATAATAATTCATTTTATTAGCTTTTTGAAGCATAACAAACTTTTAGAACATTCGATTGGCTCGCTTGATTTATATGTTTCCAGACTCTGTGCTACCGAGTGTTGTATGTTAGCGAGTGCTAACAATTGCAATTATTTACTAGACAATATATATAATTTTGAAGAAATAAAGTTTTAGATAGAAATTTTGCGAGTCAATTACTTTAGTTATCGCGACAATTTTATGACAGATTGAAAAGTATATAATCTGATTTGCACTTTTATATTGTGTCGAAATTTACGTACCGAATTATTAAACATAACTCGCAGACAACAATGCAATGAGAATATCATGATGAGAATGCATAGTACACACTGGAATAAGCTCCAAACCTTTTCCTCAAAAAAAAGAGAGAAGGTTTTAGCCCAGCAGTGGGACATTCACAGGCTGTTAATGTTTACTGTATAGTATATAGTAGGAGGCATTACAATAATTCGATAAATCCATTTTTCTTTAATTACAGTACAGTACAGTAACAGCCTGTAAATGTCCCACTGCTGGGCTAAGGCCTCCTCTCCCTTTTTTGAGGAGAAGGTTTCTTTAATTACTACAATAATAATTATCGCACTAATATTATAAATACAAAAGGTTGTGTGCGTTGTGAAACTATGTTACTTTTTCAACCATATCATAGCTAATATGTGTCATAATTAACATATTTTGGCTTTTTCATTCCGTTTAACTAGATTTTTGATTATGACGCGGGTGAAGCCGCGGATCAATCGCTAGTAATATAATATATTGTGAAAATTAACTTGATTGTTAAAATAATAAATTGGGTAAATCATTTTGATGATTTACTAATTTATAAGCCCTCAAAAACTGACCATGCTGGAAGAACTGCTAATGCTTTTGCTCTCACACACGACTTGACCCAACCGGTTGATCAGCCCACCAGGATCCCAGATATTGATGGGCAAGCGCCTTCTCTACTGGATCTTCTGCTGACTTCTTACCCGGTGGAATATCAGGTTATGGTTCAAGCTCCACTTGGTTCTTCGGATCACGGCCTTATATCTACCAAAGTGCCACAGGCCAGATGCCGCCATCAGCGGTATGCAAACGTCGCATTTGGCACTATAAGTCGGCAGATTGGGACGGTATGCGCGATTACTATGCGTCAGTCCCTTGGAAGGAACGTTGTTTCAGTGGGAATGACCCGACAGCTAGTGCCGCTGCTGTTGCTGATGAGATCATGTTAGGAATGGAATACTACATTCCTAGCTCAGATCTCATCAATAGGGGTACGCGTTACCGTTGGTTCACTTGTGAATGTGCCGACGCTGTATCATCTAAGCAGGCGGCATATCGCGCGTGGATCAACGGCTGCATTAGCGGGGCATCTAACATTGACTCACTGAAAGCAACGGTCCACAGGTGATCTTCTAGCGTACGTAACACACCTCTGGGGTGAAGCTATCGACAAGCATGGAGAATCGTTGGCTGTCAAGCTCGATATCTCCAAGGCTTTCGACAGGGTCTGGCACAGAAGTCTTCTCTCCAAGCTACCGGCATATGGTCTGCCTGCTCAGCTATGCACCTGGGTTGCCAGCTTCCTACATAAGCGTAGCCTTCGTGTTTTAGTTGATAGTTGCGCTTCACAATTCTATGTAGTGAATGCTGGGGTCCCCCAGGGATCTGTGCTATCAGCCACACTCTTTATTTTGCATATCAATGATATGCTCTCCCTTGGGAACATACATTGCTATGCAGATGATGGTACAGTGCATGGTGGATACCACGGACGCGCAGTGGCTGGGCGGGCGGAAACTGAGGAGAGGCGGGAGAATCTTGTCATTGAACTCGATAGGACGTTAGAGCTCATCGCCAAATGGGGTTCTGATAATCTTGTTGAGTTTAATGCCAAAAAAACACAGGTATGCGCTCTCACAGCGAAAAAGTCACCATTTTACCCTCATCCCTCCCTCTGTGGCACACCGCTGATGATACAAAGCAAAATCGCCATGCTGTCCAAGGGATACTGGTGGTAGGGCTTTGTGCAAGCTCGTCTGGGTAGGTACCACCCACTCATCAGATATTCTACCGCAAAACAGCAATACTTGATATTGTTGTGTTCCGGTTTGAAGGGTGAGTGAGCCAGTGTAATTACAGGCACAAGGGACATAAAATCTTAGTTCCCAAGGTTGGTGGCGCATTGGATATGTAAGCGATGGTTGACATTTCTTACAATGCCAATGTCTAAGAGCGTTGGTGACCACTTACCATCAGGTGGCCCATATGCTCGTCCGCCTTCCTATTCTATAAAAAAAAAAAGGGATTACATCGAGGCTATTATAAAAATAGCTTCACGGAAACTCAGAGTTCTGAACAAGGTGCGGCGTTTTTTCACGCCACAACAACTGTGCCTGTTATACAAAACACAGGTACGGTCTTGCGTTGAATATTGCTCGCACCTTTGGGATGGCTCCGCTAAGTACCTACTGGAGGCCTTGGACCGGTTGCAGCGACGTGCAGTACGCATTATTGGCGACATAAAGGTCACAAACACCCTTGAACCTTTACAATTGCGTCGCGAGATAGCAGCACTGAGCGCTTTCTATCGACTGTATCACGGCGAGTGCTCTGAAGAATTATTCTCTCTAATCTCTGCTTCCCCCTTCCTTCTTAAGTCCACGCGAGCTGGTTCTCGATGTCACCGCCTAACTGTGACATCAATTCAATCGCGCACAAAGAAATTTGGCAACTCCTTTCTTTGTCGCACTACCAAAAAATGTAATTCCTTACCAGCTCACGTGTTCCCCTCCTCTTACAACCCGGGTTCCTTCAAACGAGGCGTGAAGAGGCATCTTGCGGGCCGGCAAGGCGGTGACGGCTAGTACAGAACATTCTTGCCGACTGTACTGGCAGTCGTCGCATTTGGACTCTACTACCACTTACCATCAGGTGGAGTAGAGTCATTTGCCATCCCGGACATATAAAAAAAAAGAGGCACCCTGAATATTGACATTAAAATAGAACGATCGCGGTTAATGAAGTCGACTCTTAGACCAACTCTGCCTCAGGTCGAAGCTGGTTACTAAAGCTTCCAGCTGGAACTACAGAACCGATTTGCCGTGTTGGAAACCGATTGGTGACGTCGTCAATGCCCTGCCTGGGCATTGACGACGTCACCAATAGTCTGGTGCGTGTCATCCGCGAGGTAGGCCAAAATTACTTTCGACAAAAGAGCAATGGACGTAAATCGAAGCTCTCAGGTGAAACTCTGAACGAGATGACGAGGAGACGAGAACAGCAGAACATGACGCCATTTGAGTGTCAGGCACTTAACACGAAGGTTAAAAAACTAATAAGGCGTGACACAAGACGAGCGAATACCCGGAATATTGAAGATGCTACAGCACTCAATAGGGGCTCAAAGGTTCTTGCAAAGTCACATACCTCCTGTTGTCACCTGACAAAACTCAGAACCATACAAGGCACAACCGTCGCCTCAAAACCAGAGATTCTAGCTGAAGTCGAAAAGTACTATGGCGATTTATACTCATCATGAGTACCTCCACCTGAGTCACACAGTGCGGATGACCCACGAGCCAGACTAACACGCCACCTATCGGAAGATCTTCCCGACATCGATTTGGGCGAAATTAGGATTGCTCTCGGGCAACTTGGAAACAACAAGGCTCCAGTAGATGACGGAATTGCCTCAGAGCTTCTCAAAGTCAGTTCACCAGTTCTAAGAGAGCTGGCAAACATTTTTAATTCCGTCCTCCACAATGGTATAACACCGAAGACATGGAGCAGAAATGTGGTAGTGCTGTTTTTCAAGCAGGGGGATAAAGCTCTTTCGAAAAACTACCGCCTAATTTCACTTTTAAGCCATGTTTACAAATTCTTTTCGAGGGTAATCACGAATCGTCTTGCCCGAAAATTCGATGACTTCCAACCCATGGAACAGGCTGGGTTTCGAAAAGGCTTCAGTACCGTAGACCACATACATACATTAAGGCAAATAATACAGAAGACTGAGGAATATAATCAGCCTCTATGCCTAGCGTTTGTGTAATCACAAACGCTAGGCATAGAGATTTTGATTACACAAACGCTAGGCATAATTTCGTATTAACGAAAAAGGTTTCGATACCATCGAGACCTGGGCTGTTCTGGAATCTATGCAGAGATGCCTAATTGACTGTCGGTATGTTTAGGTGGTGAAGTGTTTGTACGAAGCCGCAACCATGACCGTCCAAGTACAAGATCAGAGCACAAGACCAATCCAATTGCATCGCGGGGTAAGACAGGGAGATGTAATATCACCGAAACTCTTTACCAATGCATTGGAGGACGTCTTCAAGACGCTCGATTGGTACGGACGCGGCATTAATATTAATGGCCAACACATTACACATCTGCGATTTGCCGACGACATTGTCATCATGGCGGAGACTCTGCAGGATTTGGAAGAGATGCTAAACAGCTTGAGCGCTTCTTCAAGACAAGTAGGTCTCGGGATGAACATTGAAAAGACCAAAATTGTGGCAAACCGTCATGTATCCCCGAGACCAGTGGTCGTAAATGGCTCTCCACTTGATGTTGTGCAGGAATATATCTACCTGGGCAAAACTATATAACTTGGCCGGTACAACTTTGAGAAGGAGGCTAAAAGAAGAATACGGTTGGGCTGGGCGGCATTCGGGAGGTTACGTCATATTTTTGAATCGTCGATCCCACAGTCGCTTAAGACCAGGGTCTTCAATCAATGCGTCCTACCTGTAATGACTTACGCTGCCGAAGCGTGGACACTTACCGTAGGACTGGTCCACAAATTTAGGGTCGCTCAGCGAGCAATGGAACGTGCGATGCTTGGGGTTTCTCTGGCAGATATAATCCGAAATGAGACCATTCGCCAGAGAACTAAAGTCACCGACATCGCGCGTAGAATTAGCTCGCTGAAGTGGAAGTGGGCTGGACATGTCTCCAGGCGCATTAATGGCCGATGGAGCCGACACGTGTTAGAGTGGAGACCACGCTTAGGCAAACGTAGTGTAGGACGCCCTTTTTTTTTTCGCTGGAAAAACGCATTTACGCGTTTCCCCCACTTGAAGTGGGGGGGTATGTGGGGCTCGCCGCCGCTGAAGGCGCCGGAATACCCACCAAAAAACCAGCGATACCCACACCGTCTTTTCGGGGGACGCCACGGGATCGCTTGCGCATACTACCGTGACGTCCCGACGGTAGGCTCGCCTCTGCAGGCCTCCAAATTCTAAGGGGTTCTCGGGTTACAGACACCCCCTGTCCCCGGCGACATTTACGGCGGGAGGAGATGGCTTGCATAGCGCCGACGTCTTCTCCCCGGTCTTCTTCGGCGAAGCGGGTCAGCGGAAGCACTGTTCTCACGCTCCCGCTCCGCGGCCTCCTTCTGCGACATGACGTTTTCGCAGAAAGAGACCATCTCCTTCCAGCCCCTCTCGCTACCGATCATGACGTTTATCACGCTCAGCAGTGAGAGGTCTCCGCCTACAATGGCCGCCAGGTAATGGCGCTGAGGCCCCCATGCAGCACACTCAAACACGGTGTGACGCGCCGTGTCCGAAGGCGCGCCGCACTCGTGGCAGGAGGGAGTGACCTAACCAGGAGGCGACCAGCTTCGGACAGCCTTTTCGCTGCTGTAAGAGGGCACGTCACCCGGACCATCCCCATATAACCGGGACCACGTTGCATATCCCCACACCTAACCTCCTCTAGGGAGCAGTCCCCTGCACGTGCTACTGCGGCCACCACCTTCTCTTTTGTGACGGAGTCATCGAGACCCGTCACCTTTAGGTCCACCCGCTTCACAGGCCGCACAACGTTGGCCACTCCATCTAGCACAGTGCGGAGCTTCTCGGCTAGCTTCTCCGCCTGCTCTGTTTGTGCCTTCGGGAGTTCCAAGACCCTGGTTCCCGTTGCCGACCTTCTGACCTTGAGTCCACCGCAGATCCCTAGATCCTGGAGCTTAACGCCTTGCTCGGCCCGCTCCAGGATGTGGAAGTAAGTCACGCTCTTTTCCTGCACCTCCGGCTTCAATGTGACTATTACTGCAGCCGTGCGAGGGGCTGCCAGCTTAGGTTTGACCACCTGTGGCACCTTGGACACTGTCGGTGTGGCACTGTGGACCAGGACGTCTCCTGGACCACTTGTGGCGGAATCCTTTCCGGCACAATCATAACGCTCGATGGGGCAACGATCGATGCCTGTGTGACGGCTGGAGTCACCCGCTTAGGTGCCGGTGCGGGTTTCAGCAGTGGGGCCAGGTGGACCGCCTGTGCGTAGGTTGGTGCTGTATTCTGCATCACAGCAGGCCTTTTATCCGCCGCTAGAGGAGGACGAAGAATCTTTGCAGGGGGGAGGCGCTCCTCAATCCCTGCCAACCGAGCGTTAAGCATAACCCCGATTGACGAAATAATCGAGGCTTTGAGCTCCTCCACAACCTGCAAGTCACTTAAATTACTCGCCGACCCATTTGCTACTGCCATCTTGGTCTTTATTTCGTTAAACTCGCGGCGATGGGCCTTCAGTTTTGACCTAAGGCCCTCTAATTCCTTACGGAGACGGCTATTGTCGGCGCGAAGCCGACGGATTTCCTCCGCCTCTATTCTTAAAGCCAGAGCATCCACAATCCTCTGGAGAGAAGCTGCCGATTCCTTCAGCTTCTTGATGAAGCTTCTTGATGAACAGGTATGTGAATTTAAAACAAAGGTGTGGTAAATAAAAAGAACTAATGTCCTTTTATGAGAAGGTCTCCTAAGAGGGTGAAATTAAGGATGAAGTAAGGAAGTTTGTTTTTTGAAAACTCTTTAAATAATTTCAATTTTTTTTTATTAACTTGATGTACGGAAAGCTAGCGGTCCCGATGGAATGCTAGCCATAGTGCTGAAGAAGTGCGCGGCGGAGCTGTCTACCGTGTTAACGCGCCTGTTCCAACTTTCTCTCTCTTCTGGATGTGTGCCGGAGGCTTGGAGAAGAGCTAATGTGCAAGCGGTTCCCAAAAAAGGGGATCGGTCTGACCCGGCAAATTATCAACCAATAGCTATCACCTCAGTACTTTGTAAGGTGATGGAACGGATTCTAAACAACCAACTGATCTATTACCTCGAAGATCACTGTCTAATTAATAATCGTCAGTATGGGTTTCGACCAAAACGGTCCACAGGTGATCTTCTAGCGTACGTAACTCACCTCTGGGGTGAAGCTATCGACAAGCATGGAGAATTGTTGGCTGTCAGCCTCGATATCTCCAAGGCTTTCAACAGGGTCTAGCACAGAAGTCTTCTCTCCAAGCTTCCGGCATATGATCTGCCTGCTCAGCTATGCACCTGGATTGTCAGCTTCATACACAAGCGTACCCTTCGTGTTTATGTTGATATTTGCGCTTCACAATTCTATGTAGTGAATGCTGGGGTCCCCCAGGAATCTGTGCTATCTCCCACACTCTTTCTTTTGCATATCAATGATATGCTCTCTCTTGGGAACATACATTGCTGTGCAGACGTTGTACAGTACAGTGCATGGTGGATACCACGGACGCGCAATGGCTGGGCGAGCGGAAATTGAGGAGAGGCGATGTGCTATCTAGCACAGATCCCTGGGAGACCCCAGCATCATGGGAGATCCCACACTCTTTCTTTTGCATTTTTTTTTTTTTTTTTATAGAATAGGAAGGCGGACGAGCATATGGGCCACCTGATGGTAAGTGGTCACCAACGCTCTTAGACATTGGCATTGTAAGAAATGTCAACCATCGCTTACATATCCAATGCGCCACCAACCTTGGGAACTAAGATTTTATGTCCCTTGTGCCTGTAATTACACTGGCTCACTCACCCTTCAAACCGGAACACAACAATATCAAGTATTGCTGTTTTGCGGTAGAATATCTGATGAGTGGGTGGTACCTACCCAGACGAGCTTGCACAAAGCCCTACCACCAGTACCCAGACAAGCTTGCACAAAGCCCTACCACCAGTGAGGTGAGGCCCTACCACAAGAGAGCATATCAATGATATGCTCTCTTGGGAACATACATTGCTATGCAGACGATAGTACAGTGCATGATGGATACCACGGACGTGCAGTGGCTGGGCGAGCGGAAACTGAGGAGGGGCGGAGAATCTTGTCATTGAACTCGATAGGACGTTAGAGCTCATTGCCAAATGGGGTTCTGATAATCTTGTTGCGACCTTAGTCCAAGGGATTACATCGAGGCTATTATAAAAATAGCTTCACGGAAACTCGGAGTTCTGAACAAGGTGCAGCGTTTTTTCACGCCACAACAACTGTGCCTGTTATACAAAACACAGGTACGGTCTTGCTTTGAAAATTGCGCGCACCTTTAGGATGGCTCCGCTAAGTACCTACTGGAGGCCTTGGACCGGTCGCAGCGACGTACGGTCCGCATTATTGGCGACGTAAAGGTCACAAACACCCGCGAGCCTTTACAATTGCGTCGAGAGATAGCAGCGCTGAGCGCTTTCTATCGACTGTATCACGGCGAGTGCTCTGTGGAATTATTCTCTCTAATTCCTACTTCCTTCATAAGTCTACGCGTGCTGGCTCACGATGTCACCTCCTTATTGTGACATCAATTTCATCGCGCACAAAGAAATTTGGCAACTCCTTTCTTTGTCGCACTTCCAAAAAATGGAATTCCTTACCAGCTCACGAGTTCGACTCCTCTTACAATCCAGGTTTCTTCAAACGAGGCGTGAAGAGGCACCTTGCGGGCCGGCAAGGCGGGGACGGCTAGTACAGAACATTCTTCCCGACTGTACTGGCCGTCGTCGCGTTTGGACTCTACTACCACTTACCATCAGGTGGAGTAGAGTCATTTGCCCTCCTGGCTCATATAAAAAAAATTTAGTTTCTACTATCTTTCGCATTAAACTACAAAATATGTGTCTGTACTTACTTAATGAGTCATTACGCATCATCTACAAACATAATGCATAATAACCTTAAGAGTTTATACTTGATGTACTTGTAATAAAAAAGCCGAGATGGCCTAGTGGTAAGAACGCGTGAATCTTAACCGTTGATCGTGGGTTCAAACCCGGGCAAGCACCACTGAATTTTCATGTGCTTAAATTTGTGTTTATAATTCATCTCGTGCTTAACGGTGAAGGAAAACATCGTGAGGAAACCTGCATGTGTCTAATTTCATTGAAATTCTGCCACATGTGTATTCTCTACCAACCCGCATTGGAGCAGCGTGGTGGAATAAGCTCCAAACCTTCTCCTCAAAAGGGAGAGGAGGCCTTAGCCCAGCAGTAGGATATTAACAGGCTGTTACTGTCTGTACTGTACTGTACTTGTAATATTGTGTATTTTATGGAGCTGATTAATAGCACAGATTGGTCGTTTATGTTAAATTTAATTTAAATGGAGATATATTGCATTTTCACGTTGTTTGAAAATATATTGAACCGATAGCGCTAACGAATACTTATAAATAATTGGTAGCATAAACAACTTTTTAATGTTTAGTTCATGATTCCTATAACGTCTACAATACAACCTGTTTAAAGCTGTAAATTGTGATTCCATATCTCTCACTACACCCTCCTCTTAATATTATTGTTCACTAATCTAATGTTAGATACCCCAAAAAAACAATGATTTATTGGTCTAAATTAATACAATTGTTACATAATAAAGTCATAAATACAATTCTACAGATTAAAACACAGTTGTTGTTCACTACTAAACAATATTATACAACTCAAAGTTGTAGACATTTTTAGGTTGTGTTGTCTAACAATGTACTGATGAAAGATTTATTTATAAATGTTACAGCGATTGGTTGATATACTTTAATTGGTTTTGTCTGCGTGTACAATTTTGTTTAAAATCGACTAAGAAGTACTTTATTCCAAACAGGTACAGTAGCTGGTGATCCCGTAGAACTTAAAGTTGTTGGAGACATCTTCTGTACTGATAGACGTAATCCTCTAATGATAGGATCTATTAAGTCTAATTTAGGACACAGTGAACCAGCGTCAGGTCTTTGTTCTGTTGCAAAGGTAAGAATCAAATACTAACACCATGAAATTACCATTTATAATTTAGTTAATATTATTTTTTAATACGTTATTAACTCGATGCGTTAAATATTACTGTTATAAGGTGTTGAATTTAACAAATAGTCTAAACGCATTGAATTTTACAAATTTTGATCATAAGTGAGATCGCATAATATTGATAAATCAATGTATTAACTAATATTTATAGTACATTTTGTCATGTAATACATTTAATATCATGCAAATGTTATTATTTACATAGGTTAGCTATAAGTGCTAACTTTACACTCACCACCACCGTTTCTAATAGTGTCAAATGTTATATGGTTATTAGCATAATTACTTTTATTTTAAAAATACTATTCCGATATATCCACGGCTGTAGGTGGGGACCTGTCGCTTCCGGCCGTCGTCGAGAAGATGGCCGGAAGCGAAGAGATCTGGGCGGCAGTGTCCCGGTTCAGCGGATGCGTCATGTCGCAAAAGGAGGAAGCAGAGCGGGAGCGGGAGGACGACGTGGACTCGCTCCCGCAACGAAGAAGGAAACCTCTTCGACGGCGACGTGCCTTCGCAGGCCGGACGCTGCCGCAGAGTTAAGGTGTGGTTGGCGGCGGAGCCAGTTTGTTGATCCGCCGCGGGGCTTCAAGCCCTGACGCCCAGCCTCCAGTGGCGGACTCGGGGGAGTCCGTCACGTAACAGGACGGAGGCACAGAGAGGAGGGAGGCGCGCCCTAACATCCTGGCGCGCTCTCGAGATGGGTCGCCTTATGGCGACGACCGCTGGCGGGGTTGCGGTTGTAAGTCACAACGTTCCCGTGACCCCGCCGCCTTGCGGAGAGGCGGAAATCCGGGGAGGTTTTAGTGGGTAGGACGGGGCCGTCTGCCCCGTGAGTCCCACATACCCGTCCCGGTCCCCCCGGACCGTTCGGCAGGCGTAAATGCCTTTCCTCCCCGAAAAAAAAAAAAAAAAAGAAAAGTGGTTGCTATCAACGGCTTCGGTTTTGGAGTTTCCAACGCCCACATTTTGCTCAAAAATGCTGCGAGATCGAAGGTTGGTTTTGTTTAATAAGATTTAAAGTTCGTAGGCATATAAATTAAATTAAAATTTAAACCCTGTTTTTTTTATTTTCACTTCAATTCGAAACTGCAATTTTTGTTAATGCAACTTTGTTTATGTAATTTTAATTAAGTTTTTTTTATATAGAATAGGAAGGCGGACGAGCATATGAGCCATCTCATGGTAAACGATCACCAACGCCCATAGACATTGGCTTTGTAAGAAATGTCATCGCTTACATCACCAATATGCCACCAACCTTGGGAACTAAGATGTTATGTCCCTTAGGCCTCTAATTATACTGGCTCACTCACCCTACAAACCGGAACATAACGATACCACGTTCTGCTGTTTTGCTGTAGAATATCTGATGGGTGGGTGGGTGTTACCTACCCAGACGAGCTTGCACAAAGCTCTACCACCAGTGTTGAGAACCTGGCACTTTAGGAACTCTATTTATGACTGGCAACTTACACCCCGACATTAATAACTAATATAATCCCTTCATCTTTAATTTGCTTAAGTACTGATTGGTGAGAATATTTCTGATACATTTTAAAATAATTTCCACAACCAGTAAAAACATTTGGGTCGAAAAATTAACAGTTTATTTTACCAAATTATTAAAATAATGCTTCTTGTAATTTAAATTAACACCAACTAGATCGACAATGGAATGCCATCAGATGATTTACCCCGATTGCTCTGCGTATCTGGTCGCACCGAATCATCTGTGGCTAAGATTCTAGATGAACTTGAGTCGAAGACTGTTGACGTTGAACTTGTTGGACTTTTACACGCGATACATGATGAGGATATCAGTGGCCATTTTTTTAGAGGATACACTTTATTGGGTAAGAATTTCATCAATAAATTGTTTTAGAAAAATCACAAAAATAGCTCTCGCATTAGTCAAAATGAAAACCAGTTAAAGTTTTACGACTTTACTAAATGTTTCTTTATTGTCCTTAGTTTTGAATATTTTATCAATAATGAAGGAAAATAAGAAATCAGCGTTTAACTAAACATCAGCTAATCAACGCTTACATAAGGCTTAGTGTTATTGTTTTGATTAGTTCAGAAACTTAGTAATAGTTAAAAAAATAAGTAAGAATATTTGTTTCCTTATTTATAAAAGTGTAGTCATCCCTATTTGTTTTTTTTATACGCCGTATCACTATTTTTTATGCACAGAATCAACTCCAGCGAAAAGCGTCTCACTAGCTAGGAACATCCAATACTTCTCCGGTGTCCGTCGTCCAGTGTGCTTCGTATACTCGGGTATGGGTTCTCAGTGGGCAGGAATGGCTACACAACTCATGAGAATTCCTGCATTTGCTGCTGCTATTAAAAAGTAAGACTAAAAGTCATATGTGATCAGTAATTTATATAGGCGGTCTATTTAAATTAAATAAAAAAATTAAGATTACGATCGATTTCAAATATTGAAAACCAATTTATTTAAGTGTTGGATAGTATAACTATTAATATTACCAAAATCTGATTGTATGATGTACGGCATTTCCAAAAGTTACAAAAATATTTATTAAATTTGTGAAATTATTTTTATTAAATGCCTTAATCCTTCCCCAGGTGTCACAAGGCTTTAGAGTCTAAAAGCATAAACTTGACCAAGCTCATAACTGAAACAGACCCTAAGATACATGACGACATTCTCAACTCTTTTGTCGGTATCGCCGCTGTTCAGATATGTCTTACGGATGTTCTGAAAGCTGTTGGGATTGAGCCCGACTTCATTATTGGTAAGAATTAGAACATTTTTTGTTAATGAAAATGAGCAAACAAGTTATCTGATAAGAGGAGTTTGTTATATGGTTACATAGATTATGAGGGTCACTGTAGTCAATGCTGATCTTAAAAAATAAGCACATAAGCTTTACATGAAGAATAGGGAGTTCGGACGGCTTAATTTTTACATTCTGAAATTTGTCGTGACGGCATGGACCTGAACCTTGGGAACCCTGTGGAAATAAGGTTAGCTCACATTGGCCCGGTCTCATGTCAGAGAAAACATGTTAGGCCGGGCCAGCCGTCAATATTAAAGCGAATAAACGCAGGAAAAATAAATTATATCTTTGTTGCATTTTAAAATAAAACCTTGGAATAATATGAAGTACGAAGACTTTCTTAAAAAATGTGATGCACCCTCTTACTGTCACTAGTGACAAGCCAGGTGCTTTATATTTCGCTAAAGGAATTGGAATTTAGATTGATCAAATTCAGTAGAAATGTTGCTAGCATTTGATTATTGCTTGATTTGTGTAGTTGACATTGTTAATTTTTTTTTGTTTTTATATATTTCTTACTTTGTACACAATTATATAAGTGTACGGTGCAAACGCAAGGTGATACAGCAAAATTGCGTCAGAAACTTCTTAAATATTCATAAGTTAGTTGACATCGTGCAGATTGTAGGTTATTATTAAGATTATTCGGCATATTATTATTAACCTAGATTTTCTGCTTATAAAGCTGCAGATCTCTATATCCAGAATTCAAGTCTTAAGTCGGTCTACTAAAAAGTACTACAGAATATAAGCGGCAATAAACTGTCAAAGTCATGAATGACATGAATAAAATGTATGGTACAAATTATACGATATACTATTATTTTGGACATTGTTTTATTTATTTTTTAGCTAATGCGATGCAAGCACGTAATGGAGTAGAGAACGGCTTAGAAAGAACATGCTGGCATTAGAGAGCGTAAAGTCGCTTGCATCATATTAACCCCAAGGTGCATCAATAGATGTTTCACATTAATATATATATATACTTTAACTTCAGGTCACAGTATGAGTGAGTTAGGCTGCGCTTACGCAGATGGCTGTTTAACAGCAGCACAGACGATACTCTCAGCATATTATGTCGGTTCGGTAACTGCTGACACTTCATTTATTGAGGGATCTATGGCTGTTGTAGATCTTGGATATAAGAATGTAAGCTACATATTCTCATTTTTAAAATTAAATTAACAACTTAAATTATTTTAATCATAACAGTTTCTTAGATATTAATTAAATTGCATTTGTTTGTAACTCTTGGTATACTTAGTTTTTTAACTGATCTACGTTTTATTACAACAAGATTTTGATGGTAGAGTATTGTTGCGTGTTGTGTTATATAGCGAGTATAATGTTTGTTTTGTTTCTAAAAACAACACTTCCATCTGAAATTGAAGTGGCTGGCAAGCCACTTCAATTATAATAATTATAATAATAATAATGGACCTGACTCTTGCATCATTTCTGGCCCAGCGGATGAAATAAAGACTTTTGTTGCCAAACTGGTAGCGCAAGGAATCTTTGCCGAGGAGGTATCCTGCAATAACATCGCCTATCATTCGCGATACAGCGCTGAAGCCAGTAAGTTTTTAATTTATTAGTTTTGTGTTGGTTAACAAAATGTTTTATTATTTGTAGTTAATACCAAAAGTCAGTAATTTGTTTTATAACATTAAGCAAGTAAACACCTGAAAAAGAGAATTAAACATTCAAAATCTGAACTTTTAATTTTTAAACAGGGTCTAAACTTCTAAAGTATTTAAAGGTAGTGATTCCAACACCAAAACTACGTTCAGGGCGCTGGCTTTCCTCTCCTATTCAGCAGGACTTGTGGAAAGGTCCTGAAGCTGAGATGTCCTCAGCTGAATACATCACTAATAATTTCCTAGTAAGTCCTTTATCTACAATTGGTATTTATCATCCTTTAATAGTTTTGAGTGCTCACTTGGTCTAGTTGTAGTTATAGTTGTCTACCTTTAAGAATGCCGATCCTGAGGTTCGTTCGTTACTGGTGTTTTGTCCAAAAACTTTCATTCCTAGCCTGCACTCTAAAATTTAGCAATATTTACACTCTCGTGCCATTGAAATTTCGCACAGCCTTGGGCGCCTGAACTCTTTCCGGTAGTGTCGAATTAGTCTTTCCTTAAGATTATGAGATTGAGGAAATATTGAGTACACCTGTTTTTGCACTATGTTGTGTCACGCGTAGTTGCCTTCTTACTGTTATACTTCTAATATTCCAATGAATACTCACTCTTCTTGTTCCCCCTTCTTCTTAACCCTACTTTTTGTACAACATTTATACTGACGTCGATTGATGAGCACGTTATATATTAAATAAAATCTTAAATAATTGTAGAATACTATACAACCAATTGTACTAAACATATACCCGTTCAATAGAATCCAGTTCTGTTTGAGGAGACGGCTCGGATAATTTCTGACAATGCGATTATTATAGATATTGCGCCAGATTGCCTCCTGCAGAAAAATTTACATAAATACTATCTCAAGAAGGATAACATTAATATTTCACTCACTGAGCGCAATAACCCAGACAGCGTACAAACTTTATTCATGGCCCTGGGCAAGTAAGTGCTTTAATTTTCTGCATGAATCTTTTAATTAATATTATGAATATTAGGACATAGAGCCTTACCTGAAAAAAAGCAATAGATACAATAAGTAACGCTATACGTATATATCAATACTTATGTCTCTTATAGTTTCGATGGCGTCACATCAATTCATTCACCACAAAAGTGTTAATAAAGTTATATGATTTTTGTTTTTATTTTTTTATCTGTTAATGTAAAGACTACAGTATAAGAGTAGAAGTAACGAGTACCATCTTTACAGGTTTTACGAAGTCGGATTGAACCCGCACCTCGCCAATATTTACCCGACCATTAATTTTCCTGTGTCGCTAGGAACTCCGATGCTTTCACATCTGGTTGAGTGGGAACACACTGAAGATTAGTGAGTTCAAATACATAAATCGTTAAAACTTTTTTTAGCTATTTCTGTCTTTTTCATATGAAATCATATGAAAATGACAGAAATAGCATCTAACACACTTTCTTTGATTCGCATTTACTATAGGTACGTAACACACTACGAAGGCAAAGTTCTGATGACTTTAAGTGAGAGGACGGTGGTTATGTCCATCACAGAAGAAATGAGCGAGTTCATGGTCGGTCACCTTATTGATGGTAAGGTTATTTTCATATTGTAAGAAGAGCCATTTGATAGTTATTGATGCCGATGTCTGCCGATAGACATTGGCACTGTTACTGTGAATCATTCCTCAAACTACCGATTCGCCACCAATTATGTATTTATTTTATTATTTGTTCCAAAACAAAGGTGTTCCTTTTGTGTATAACTACATTGGTTTTACTCACTAATTAAACCGCCACAAGTAACATAAAGCATTAATAGAAGTTCTATATAATTCACTTGATGTTGCGAGCTGGTTTGTGTATGTACCATCCACTCATCACATATTCTGTCGACAAACAGCAACACTTAATATTATTATGTCCCGGTTTGAAAGGAGAGAGACAGGCACAAGGGGAATAACATCTTAGGTCCTAAGTTTGGTGGCGCTTTGACGAAGGAATGGTTGAAATTTCTTACAGCGACATTGTCTGTGGGCGGTGGTGACTATTTGCTATTAGGTGGGTATTTTATAACATGAATCTCATAATCAGTCTGATGTTCAATATAGAACCATTGTACTTACTTAATAATTTTCAAATTAAAAGCTACCACCGATTCGGAAAACGAAATACCCTGACCTTTTTATGCGATTTTATTATGACTTACAATGATTATAAATATTTTTTTTAATATATCAGTTACTCATGTCAAAAAACATTTATTGAACGCTTGTTCTTATCCTCGAACAATCCTGTGTATTTAAATTTTCATCCAAGGTCGCAACCTGTATCCCGGCAACCGGTTACTTATTGATGGTGTGGGAGAGCCTTGCAATTATGATGGAAGAGCTGTTCATAGAAGTTTCCGTAGTGTTCGAGAACGTACGATTCCAAAGAGCTACTCGCATTCCTAAACAAGGAAGTTTAGAGTTCATTGTTATGATTCAGGGAGGTAGTGGTGACATTTTGAGGTTAGCATATATTAAGTTTATTTGTTGATAAATAGTTCTATAATGTAAATATCAGATAGGTAGACAAGTTTACGGGAGCAAGACAGAATTTTTAAAAAAAGATATAATATTTGAAATTTAAAATATTTAATAATAATTAAAATTAACACGACCGAACAGGGGTTTATGCTCTAGTCGAATGTTCTTTCCTTTTTTACAGATCGGTCATATGATCCCAAATCATGGAATGTCACAATGACTTACATTCCGCTGATTAAGCATTTACTTCTATTGTCTTCACGTTTTGGGCTAACTCTTCTTCTTCTGCCTAGCGCTTTCTCGGCCTAGTAACGCCAGGGTCCGCTTTCCTGCATCTACGCCTCCACTTTGCCCGATCTAAAGCGTCCTCTTTAGTGAGGTCGAGCTCTCTCATATCGTCCCTCACAACATCGAGCCAACGCTTCTTGGGCCTGCCGCGGGATCTAGGGCCTTCGACAACAAAGTCCAGGCATTGGTTCCCGACATAGTCTGGTGGTCTGCAGCTAACGTGGCCAAACCAACGCAGACGGCTTTCCTGCAACTTATCCGCTACATCGCAAACGCCAAGGCTACCACGGATGTGCTCGTTACGAATGCGATCTAGTCGCGTAACGCCACACATCAACCGCAACATCTTCATTTCCACGACGTGAAGTTGCTAAATGTGTCTCGCGAGCGCTGGCCACTTCTCGCCGCCGTACAATAAGACTGGTCGGATGATGCACTTGTACACCTTTAATTTTAGCGGTATCCTGCGATCACAGATTACCCCAGTGGCTTCCCGCCATTTGGCCCAGGCTGCGTTTATTCGAGCTCTGATGTCGTGGTCGATTGTACCAGACTCGTGCAGTACGGACCCGAGGTATTTAAACTTTTCCGTCTTGATAACGGATTCTCCGCCTATCTTTATGGGCTCGGGGTCCGTACTACCACAGGCCATATACTCGGTCTTCGCAACATTTAGCATCAGACCGCCCCTCTCTAGCACACCCTTCCACTGATTCACCTTTTGCTCCAATACCTGCTTATCCTCATCTACCAGTGCAATATCATCAGCATACATCATGAGTCAGGGAGCCGGCTCATGGGCTTTCGCTGTGACAACGTCAAGTACTGCACTGAACAGAAAAGGACTCAGGGCCGAGCCTTGGTGGACACCAACTGTGATCGGGAAAGAGTGTGTGTCGCCAACGGCGGTCCTTACTATTGATTCCGAATTATGGTAAATATCTCGGATAATGTCAATATAGATTTGTGACACGTTCTTCATCTTCAAAGCCCACCATATAATTTGGCGTGGGACGCAGTCAAATGCCATCTGCAGGTCTAGAAATGCCATGTACAGCGGCTTCTTCTTTTCCGTTTGGGCCTCGGCCAGTATTCTTAGGGCGAAGATGGGGCCGAAGCCTTGAATCGATTACGCGTTCGAAAAGTTTCATGGTGTGACATATAACCTTAATACCGCGGTAGCTTTTGCAGTCCTGTACACTACCTTTGCCTTTATATACTGGAGTAATGATACTCAATCTTCATGAGTTGGGCATCTTCCGGCTAGTAAATATTCGGTTAAAAAGGTCAGTAAGTAGGTTCACACCATGAGAACCCATCGCTTTCCACGCTTCAATCAGCAAGTCGTCAGGGCCTACGGATTTTCGGTTCTTCATTGTACGAAGACATTTGAGTATCTCGTCAGGTGTTACCGGTGCAACAAGTCCGAGATTAGGAGGCTGTTCTGGAGGAGAGACATTACCGTGTTGTGTGTTAAGCGACACGTTAAAGTAGTCGCGCCATCTCTCCTTCACCTTAACTGCGTCGCAAACCTAAAGTGCCATTTGAGTCCTTGACAGAAAGACATTTTGTAATGTCTTGTGTCGCTTTCTCCCGAGCTTTTGCCAAACGGAAGATAGTCTTTTGGCACTCGTTTTTTTTTTTTATATTCGCCGGGAGGGCAAATGACTCTACTCCACCTGATGGTAAGTGGTAGTAGAGTCCAAACGCGACGACGGCCAGTACAGACGGGAAAAACGTTCTGCACTAGCCGCCTTCGCCTTGCCGGCCCGCAAGATGCCTCTTCACGCCTCGTTTGAAGGAACCCGGGTTGTAAGAGGAGGGGAACACGTGAGCTGGTAAGGTATTCCATTTTTTGGAAGTGCGACAAAGAAAGGAGTTGCCAAATTTCTTTGTTCGCGATTGAATTGATGTCACAGTTAGGCGGTGACATCGAGAACCAGCTCGCGTGGACTTAAGAAGGAAGGGGAAGCAGGAATTAGAGAGAATAATTCCTCAGAGCACTCGCCGTGATACAGTCGATAGAAAGCGCTCAGTGCTGCTATCTCAAGACGCAATTGTAAAGGTTCAAGGGTGTTTGTGACCTTTACGTCGCCAATAATGCGTACGGCACGTCGCTGCAACCGGTCCAAGGCCTCAAGTAGGTACTTAGCGGAGCCATCCCAAAAGTGCGAGCAATATTCCACGCAAGACCGTAACTGTGTTTTGTACAGCAGGCACAGTTGTTGTGGCGTGAAAAAGCGCCGCACCTTGTTCAGAACTCCGAGTTTCCGTGAAGCTGTTTTTATAACAGCCTCGATGTAATCCCTTGGACTAAGGTCGTAGCGAACGTCAATCCCCAGCATGGCGATTTTGCTTTGCATCACCAGCGGAGTACCACAGAGGGAGGGAAGAGGGGAAAATATTGACTTTTTCGCCGTGAGAGCGCATACCTGTGTTTTCTTGGCATTAAACTCAACAAGATTATTAGAGCCCCATTTGGCGATGAGCTCTAACGTCCTATCGAGTTCAATGACAAGATCCTTCCGCCTCTCCTCAATTTCCGCTCGCCCAGCCATTGCGCGTCCGTGGTATCCACCATGCACTGTACTAACGTCTGCACAGCAATGTATGTTCCCAAGAGAGAGCATATCATTGATATGCAAAAGAAAGAGTGTGGGAGATAGCACAGATTCCTGGGGGACCCCAGCATTCACTACATAGAATTGTGAATCGCAACCATCAACTAAAACATGAAGGCTACGCTTGTGTAGGAAGCTGGCAATCTAGGTGCATAGCTGAGCAGGCAGACCATATGCCGGCAGCTTGGAGAGAAAACTTTTGTGCCAGACCCTGTCGAAAGCCTTGGAGATATCGAGGCTGACAGCCAACGATTCTCCATGCTTGCATCATCATCATCTTCCATGTTACGTACGCTAGAAGATCACCTGTGGACCGTTTTGGTCGAAACCCGTACTGACGATCATTAATTAAACAGTGATCTTCTAGGATCAGTTGGTTGTTTAAAATCCGTTCCATCACCTTACAAAGTACTGAGGTGATAGCTATTGGCCGATAATTTGCCGGGTCAGACCGATCCCCTTTTTTGGGAACCACTTGCACATTAGCTCTTCTCCAAGCCTCCGGCACACATCCCGAAGAGAGAGAAAGTTGGAACAGGCGCGTTAACACAGGAGACAGCTCCGCTGCGCACTTCTTCAGCACTATGGCTAGTATTCCATCGGGACCGCTAGCTTTCCGTACATCAAGTGATTGCAGCTCCGCACGCACATCACGTTGCCTGATCTTGATGTCAGGCATCGTGTGGCCACATGAAGGTATTGTTGGTGGCTGCGCACTACAATCATCGATCACAGAGTTGTCGGCAAAGAGTTTAGCCAGGAGGTCGGCTTTCTCCTGCGGACTGTGAGCTAGCGATCCGTCCGGATTTCTGAGCGGTGGCAGCGAAGGTTGGCAGAAATTGTTTTGCACAGACTTGGTCAGACGACAGAAGCTACGGGAGCCCCTAGGATGCCAAACAAGGTCATGACCAATCTGTACAATGCGCTGTGCATCCGCTCTCGTGTATGCCTTTCTACAGGACTTGGAATTTTTATTATAAGTTGCTTTCAGTGAGTCAATGTTAGATGCCCCGCTAATGCAGCCGTTGATCCACTTGCGATATGCCGCCTGCTTAGATGATACAGCATCGGCACATTCACGAGTGAACCAACGGTTACGCGTACTCCTACTGACGAGATCTGAGCTAGGAATGTAGTATTCCATTCCCAACATGATCTCGTCAGCAACAGCGGCACTAGCTGTCGGGTCACACTGAAGCAACGTTCCTTCCAAGGGACCGACGCATAGTAATCGCGCATACCGTCCCAATCCGCCGACTTATAGTGCCAAACGCGACGTTTGCATGCCGCTAGTGGCGGCAGCTTGGCCTGTGGCACTCTGGTAGATATAAGGCTGTGATCCGAAGAGCCAAGAGGAGCCTGAACCACAACCTGATATTCCACCGGGTGAGAAGTCAGCAGAAGGTCCAGTAGAGAAGGTGCTTGCCCATCAATGTCTGGGATCCTGGTGGGCTGATCAACCAGTTGGGTCAAGTCATGTGTGAGAGCAAAAGCATGAGCAGTCCTTCCAGCATGGTCAGTTTTGAGGGATTTCAACCATGATTCGTGGTGAGCGTTAAAATCCCCCAAAAACACCAATCCCGCGTTAGGAAATTGCTCTTGCGCAGCATCTGCCACCCGACTAAGATGGTCAAATAATTGGCTTGTCTCCAAGTCACCATTGTGGGATCTGTAGAGGCACACGTAGACTCGGCTCTGACGAACCAGGTCCACACGTACCACCAACATGGAGAAGGAGGGGTCCTCCAAGCAGCGCAGTCGGTGACAGCAAACATCCGTCCTGACGAACAAGCATACTCCGGCTTTCGCTTTGAAGGATTCTTCAAGCGTGTAGCCGGGATAATTAAGGTAGCTGGTATCGGCAGGACGGAGTATTTGTGTCTCCGTGAGAAACAACATTGCTCGCCGTGCTGTCTCGAGATGGTGGTGGACAGCGTTGAGGTTAGTGTGGAGTCCACGGATGTTAGAGAACTCGACCTCAAACAGCGAGGGTATGGTGGGGGTGTGCACCGCTGTACGACCGTTATTTCTGTATTGTTGCGCCATTTGGGAAAAATAAAATGGAAAAGAGACGTGAAGCGAGCGATGTATTGCAACGATAGGGATGGGCAAAGTGTGGAGGCGTGTTTCCCCAAGTGGTTGCCAAAAGGAAAAATACACTGACCCGCCGAACGGAAGGGCCCCCGAACCCCCCCGGAAGTGGCCGCTGGGACCCCACCTACCGGTCACCAACCGGCACGACGGTCCACCCCGAGATTATGCGTGGCCTGGTGGGGCAGCCTCACGAGCTGGTTAGGCACGCTCGGGCCCCTGTACTATGCCACGGGCGGCCAGCGGAACAGCCGTTTCTTCGGGTCTCCCTGTCCGGCAGGTCAATACAGTTTCCCCCGGCATTGGTTCAACAGCCGTCTCCATTGGACCAACACCCATCGCGGCAATACTCGCTCGGGCTCTGGCTGTACGCTGGCTGACCTCGAAACGCGGCTGCAAGCCACTTCACGAGTTTTTCACCATGCGTACGGTGGTAACAAGCCAGGCGGACGTTTAACATCCTACCACCAGATTTATACCACCAGGTTTGTCTCAAGCGTGTCATAAAGAGGTGACAACGTCTGGTTGCGGGCTTTGGCAACTGCTCCTTTAGTGGCACATTTAACTGCTTTATATGCGGCCCGGTCTTCAGGAGATTTGGTCGCTTGCCACTTTTTAAACTGTGTCTTTTTCTCTCGAACAGCCTCCTGTACTGAGCCGTTCCACCACCACGTCTCCTTGTCGATGACGCCGCCTCCCTTCGAAGTGCCAAGCATCTGTTTTCCAATGGTGTTCACTGTTGACTGGATCCTAGACCATTTACTATCGACTGATTCCTCAGTGTCTGTGCTTAAGTTTGAGCTAGCTACGACTTTACAGAAGTCATGCTGTTTCGGTCCATTCAACAGCCACCATTTAGTTTTAGGTCTTCTTCGTTCAGGCACTTTTTTACTTGGTACTACTAGCGTATCCATGACAAGGATGCGGTGTTGTGTTGTGAGGCGTTCCCCAGGAATTACCTTACAGCTGGTCACTTTACCAATTCGGCTTCTTCTTATGAGCAAGTAGTCGATCTGAGTGGAGTGCGGCCCACTTTTATAGGTGATGAGGTGCTCGGGATTCTTTTGGAAGAAAGTGTTAACAATGGCAAGGTCTGATAATAAGCAGGTACTGAGAATTGAATCCCCCTCTGCATTCTCACGACCATAGCCGTAGCCGCCATTACACGTGACTCCTCACCAACATGGCCGTTCAAATCTTCACCAATCACGATGCTCTCGGTGTTCGTAATGCATCGGAACATGTCTTCCAAGTTATTCCAGAAGGCTTCTTTCTCTCACTCAGAGCTGCCGACCTGTGGAGTGTAAGCGCTGATAAGATGAGTAATTACTCCTTCTATCAGTAGCTTCACCCGAAGAAGTCGGTCGCTTTGTCTATCGACTTCTAGAATACCGTTCTGGAGTTCCTCGTACAGTACTACGACCACACCGTTCTTTCCTGAGGGGGAGCCGGAGTAAATCAACTTGTAACCCAGTCCAATATCACGGGACTTGTTCCCCTTCCAACGAGTTTCTTGCAAGAATGCAACGTGAAGCATGCGCTTCGTCAGTACGTCAGCCAGTGCAAGGGAGCGACCTGTGAGAGAGCCGATGTTCCAGGTGGCAAAGTGGAGTTTCTTTTTAGGTACTTGCTTCTTTAGCCGTGCCCGTACTTGACACGGTAGCCCTTTCCCACTTGTCGCAGGTTTAGGGCGATGTGCCTGCGCGTCGTTTTGCGGCGACGCCCTAGCCATTGTACCTAAAATTCTTCTTTTCCATATTAAATGGCGGGTACTGGTTTTACAAGGAGCGACTGCCGTCTGACCTCCCCAACCTAGAGTAGGGAACCAGTTCAGGATAGAGGGATGTTGAGGAAATTTGGTAGGAATTCAAGGTATAAGGATACTTATGACACGGAAGACACAGGGTGTAGCATAAGTAGCTCGGGGAAGGCGGGGTCGCGTACCCGTAAGTTTATATCTCTTATACCGGACAGGTACAAAGATACAAACCCCCCTGCCTGTTCAAATAGATTTTCTATATTCAAAAAAATATAATCTGAAAATGTGAAAATTTCGGTGTAACGTCAGTCACAAGGAAGCGTCCTCCCGATTAATTATGATCGATATATTTTAATATTCATAGGCCAGATCCAGCCCGAGATACG
Organism: Nymphalis io; assembly: GCF_905147045.1. Classification (NCBI taxonomy): domain Eukaryota; kingdom Metazoa; phylum Arthropoda; class Insecta; order Lepidoptera; family Nymphalidae; genus Nymphalis; species Nymphalis io. The sequence goes on from NC_065905.1 coordinate 8,929,596, forward strand.
CTTAACCACATTAAATGTTAATTCGACTTTTAAAATGGAGCAGGAATTAATGGCGCAGCAAATCCGCCTTCGCCCGGCCATTTTGTTTTTTTTTTTTTTCAAATGCTTTGGGCTAACATAACTAGGTAATAAATAGGATACACTTTTTTGTCGTTGCACATTATTATTGGGTAAGAGTAGAAAAAAATAGCATATTAAAAAAAAACTTTTTTCTTAACTTAAAAAAAAAAGTTTACAAGAGTGTAAAATAACACCGTCCTGCACCAAATTAAATTGGTGACTTTTGCGTTAATCATACTCATACGTATATCATACATCATTCGATACCTTAAAATTTTAGTTTAGGTTCGGCTTCAATCAATTATTCTATACAGCAACCCACAATTAGTTTTAGTTGACATGCACGCTGCACTTGTCAAAAAATGGAAGTAAATGCTCCCGTCTCGCTAGTTAACGATTGTCACTTTCGAACACCGGTCTTTTGTGTAACAGTGGTGTACATTTTGCAAATTTTTGCATTCTTATTCTTATACCAGCGTGAAATAAATACTTAATAAAACAGAGAGAGCACTGAAAATATCAGAATTGAATTGAGCAAGATCGACAAGTAAAGCCTATGCAGAAAAGCAAAATCCCTCAAGCCAAAGCTTCTTAACTGCTGTCAAATTCACATTTATTTATTTTATTTTGTAATGAGTATGTTATAAATTTAAAAATAAAATATAAATATTGAAATTTTCATTTAACTTTGTAGTATTGTTAAATAAATTCTATAATCGAACAGATCTTTGAAAGCGGAGCATCAATTGTCACTGGAACTATTTACGCAAAGAAGAACGTTGGACAGGATTTCCGTGTGCTTCCAGTTGAGCCTGAATCCACAGGCCCCAATGTTAAACATCTACTTACAAAGGACTTCTACAATGAGTTACGTCTTAGAGGCTACCAGTATAGGTATACACATTAAATTCAAATAAATAGTGCTTTTTTATTATAATACCCATATCATCACTTGGCTGGAATAAATACATTTAGTTTGGAAAACTTAACGTAAAATTGATAATTTTCATACAGTGGGCTTATATATAATTTTCCAATAATTTTTGTATAGTAATCCACAGTGTAGTCACGAACTAGCATCACAATCATATTTATGAAAACTCATTAATATTAAAAATACCTATCCGCAAAATAAAATGTAGTATTTCATAGTCTTATTTTAGTAGACGTATTTTGCTAACAAGATTGTTATTTCAAAAATATCTAGTTAATTGTAGAAATAAGAACGGCTATGTTATAATATATTCATGACGACAAACGCAATATGCTCATTTGAGTTTTGATTAATCAGTAAATTAAGCTCATTTTATTCACAGCGGCTACTTCCAGGTTCATCACAGGTGTAATCAAAAGTAACGTGGAGGGCACCCGTGGTTGGTTGGCCTGGGTCAACAACTGGGTCACATTTTTGGACTGTATGATGCAGATGAAGATCATTGGTAATGACACCCGAGGACTTTTCGTGCCTACCAGGATTGATAAACTATGTATTGATGTTAATATGCACTATGACGCTTTGTCGAAAATGAACCCTAATCCTACGACCCAAGCGTTTGAGATTAGGGTTAACCCTACTATTGACGTTATCAGGTAACCTTGCAAAATCCTTAATTAAATGAAAAATATATATAAATTATATAATAATATATCAAGATTATATTTGATCCTTTTTAAATACAACGTTCTGATATTATTGTGGTGGGATTAATTTAATTATTTTTCTTATTCGCTAGAGCTGGTGGTGTAGAAATTCGAGGTTTACACGCCAAACCAATTTCAAAAAGGGTTTCTCTTGGCGTACCAGTCTTAGAAAAAAATATATTCATCCCTAACTTTGGAAAGTCTAAGATGAAGGTAAAAGTATAAATATTTTTTAATACAAATATTTTAAAATTAGTCATTACTCGCACTTTTTTTTATTTAAGTATTACTTAGTCAAATTAAAGATAGCAAAATAATCTATAACAAAACTAAACTAAATAATTTCTAGATTGAAGACGTCCTCAGAAGCAATGTTCAGCTCATTCTTGAAAACATGCAAATTTACAAATTTAAAAGCATTGAAATTGTTGACGATGAATATAAAACTGCTGGATTTGAACCTATACTAGATAAAGTAGCAGACGTCTTAGGTGACCTACCGTTGATAAAAGCTGAATGTTTGTTTTGTGTGAGGATCTTATCGAATTGCCATCAAATATTTATGTGAAAAATAAGAAAATTATTGGAGAAAACAATATTTTAGTACTTATCGGTGCTAATCTGCTCCAGAGAGACGAAGTAAGTATGACTCTTATAGCTTAGTTAATTAGCTTGGCTTAAAATAAATCTTGTTTTTAACTATGGTAAGTTAAAAAAGAATTACTACTTCATTAAACAATTACTTAATAAGTTCATTGTCTGTAGGTACTTAAAGATGCATTTACATCTCTATGCGACAGAGGGTTTATCATGAGCCGTGAAAAAGAACCAATTAATCCAAAAGATTTTTCCGAAAAATACGACATCATTACCGTACAAGATACTGGCTTCGAATACGTGGTTCTCTTCAGAAAACGATAGCGTGTAAAGCCAGCTAAATTTATCAATATCATCTCAAGCGATGAAACATACGATTGGATAGACAAAGTAAAGCAAGGTCTTAATATTGGAAAAAAAGTAGTTTTATATAGCCTGTAAATGGTCTATTAGGTCTAATTAACTGTCTGAGAAAAGAACCTGGAGGTGAAACAATATATGGTCTATTAATTGCCGATCCTTCAGCTCCACCATTCCATCCAGATTTAGAATTCTACGAAAAGCAGTTGAATATGGATTTGGCGATAAATGTTTATCAAGACGTAAGTGTAAAACGTTGTAAGATTTTAGCAGAGAAAACTCTTTTGTTATTTAAATTTATCGATAGGTTCAATTATTTATATTAATATTTCATCATTTAGTGTTTTTTTCAATCTATTGGAAGCGTCAAATGGGCTTTGTTAATGTTGATTAAAAATCACGACCCAAAAATAATGGGAAAGTAAAAAATATTTAGTATTATTTACGTCGTAAATGCTTCGATTCTTAAGCGCCTACATTTGTGATCACATAAATTAAATCGAACTGTTATTGGCTGGCAATAAATTTTAAAAATAATTTTATAAAATCGTGTAAAATATACTTTTTATATTCAGGGTCAATGGGGCACGTACCGTCACTTACTCCTCGGTGATTTGGATACAGTCAAGGCCCATCACGCCTACGTGAACACAGTCACTATTGGAGACCTCTCCTCGCTGACCTGGCTGGAGGGACCCATAAGAGTTAATCAAGTTTGTAAGAACCCAGGAAATATTCTTGTAAATGTAAGTTAAACATGTAATAAGATGTTACATAAGTTTTTAATATTGAATGTAGTCTGATGTGTTATGTACTGTCGCTACAGACTACTTATTTTATAAAAAAAAACCTAAAAGCAATTTTATTAATACTCATATTAAATTACAATTAGAAGAATGTGAGCCACAGTAGTTACAAGGTTATTAAAAATGTCTATGTGTGGCTGTGTGTGTGAGCGTGTGTAGAGTGACTTTTGTGTCTTTGTTTTATGATGATAAAGAAATTACATTTATGAGTACATTTATCGATTTATTTATTTGGATCTCCAACAGTTGTACATAACACACATTCAAATCACTTTTTACATTAACTTAAAACTAACTATGCACAACCAATTACAGGAGAACACACCATTCACAAACACAATTACAAATAGAATAGAATAGGAAGGTGGACGAGCATATGGGCCACCTGATGGTAAGTGGTCACCAAACGCCCTTAGACATTAGCATTGTAAGAAATGTCAACCATCGCTTATAGCCAATGCGCCACCAACCTTGGGAACTAAGATTTTATGTCCCTTGTGCCTGTAATTACACTGACTCACTCATCCTTCAAACCGGAACACAACAATATCAAGTATTGCTGTTTTGCGGTAGAATATCTGATGAGTGGGTGGTACCTACCCAGACGAGCTTGCACAAAGCCCTACCACCAGTAAAAATGTACAAAATATACAAATCAAAAATAGAATAAAAACAGAAAATAAAAATATTTAAATAAAAAACAAAAACAGAAACAAAAGTTAGTAACTAATTCATTTTTTTAACAAATTAACAGTTTATACTAAAAGAAATATCACATTTTTTCATGAACGATGAGAGCCCGTCACAACCAATGTCCAGTGTTACTGTGTTTTTTACACAATAATTATATTCTCGGGATATTCGCGATATTGGAGCATTCTGTCCAAGTTTCGTTCGAGTGCAGTCAATTTTAAAGAAAGGACATGGGTTGCGAGGTGGTCTTCTAGGAACATTAATATTAAATCTACTCAACAGTCTATCGTCATCGATGTTTTCATTAAATACTTTATAAATCAATTTCATGTCCAGTAGAGATCTTCGAATCACCAGTGGCTTCATTTAAAAAAAAATTAGTTTGTTTTTGTAGGACTCTAGCTGATTTGAAGCTTTAAAACGAAATACCAAATGTTTAACGAGTCTCTTTTGAACACGTTCTATTCTCTCAATATGGAGCTTGTAAGCGGGGGACCATACTTGACAACAATATTCAAGTTTACTTCGTATCAAGCTATTGTACAATTGTAGTATTGTTGATGACTTTTTGAAATCCTTAGACTGTCTTAAGATAAAGTCAAGTAGTTAGTATGATTATATAGTTAGGGTGGCGATATAATAGGACGTTTAATATATATTGGCCTGGTTGCAAAAGTTATTTTTGTAAAAAGTAGGTTATATTTTTCTATGCAGGTTTACTGCACAGCTTTAAACTTCCGCGACGTAATGACGGCAATTGGACGCGTGTCGGTCGATGCCGTCGCAAAAGGCAGGCTTGCGCAAGAGTGCGTGCAAGGGCTTGAAATCGTCGGCAGAACGTGCAAGTGAGTTCTAAATTTAAAATGATTAAAAAAAAAATCCAAAAATATTGTTAAATGACTTATGTTAATAAATATAGTCGATTACCTTTAATTTCGTCTCTGTTGATATCTTATAGTTATTTTATAAATAATTTTTAATTATAATATATTAATTCAGTGGTACTCGAGTTATGGGCTTGGTAAGTAATAGCGGTTTGGCTAACATGGTGGTAGCAGATAAGACGCTCTTATGGAGCTTCCCTGATGAATGGACTTTCGAAGAGGCTGCAAGTGTGCCTGTGGCATACGGAACTGTATACTATGGCTTGGTAAGTGAGCTATTACATGTATTTAACTACTTCCTTGGTTAGATAGCTTACGAATTTTTGTGTTTACAAAAGCCACAACATACTAAATACCTACCGATTAATGATTCTTTTCCGACACTGCAGGTAAAAACTGATATGTAATGCAGTAATAAAATTTCTTATCTTAACAGATTATATTTAAGATATTTTTCTATAATTATATTTAATGCATTTGAACAGGTGATGGTAGGCAAGATCCAAAAAGGAGAATCAATATTGATCCATGCGGGTTCTGGTGGTGTTGGTCAAGCTGCAATCAGCGTGGCTCTTCACTTCGGATGCAAAGTGTTCACTACTGTTGGTACTCCTGAGAAACGAGCCTTCATAAAAAGACTTTTCCCTCAACTTGAAGGTAATATTGGTTTTCTTCCTTAATATGTTTCGTTATATAAAAAGGTAAGTGTAAAGATACGAAGAAATGTCTGTTATTGGGGATTTGCAGTTATAATTATGTAAATCTGTAGTCACTCAGGAACCAGTTAGCATTAACAAGAATAGAAAAATATGTATAGTAAGATTTTATTTGTATGGTAATCCCGGTTTAAGCTCTAATGTCTCCTTCACAGACAATCATATTGGTAATTCTCGTGACACATCATTCGAAGCCATGGTCAGAAAAGAAACAAACGGAAAGGGAGTAGATTTGGTACTCAATTCTCTAGCCGATGACAAATTACAGGTATTTTGGAATGTTTCTTTCTGTTATATTTAAACAAAAAATCACATCTAGCTCTGTGATCCAATAAAATTGTATTCTACACGTCTTGTACATATTTACTAACATGTTATATTAATTGAGTTGAGTGTCATATTATTGTTATTATAGATACTGAACTTTTAGGTTATACCTGTATACTAATTTATTACATAGGATTATCTACTTTTATTCCTATTGCGTGGACGAAGAAGAATGAATTTTTGCACAGTTAAATTTTTAAAAAATGCATTAGAAATACCTTAAATTAATAAAATAAAACATTACACAGACTACATACACATATACGCAATTACGTATATGTATACACATTTATCCTTTAATTTGTCTAATAGATATTTGTGCCTTATGATATATTTATTTTGTTATTTGTTTAATTATTTATTAAGTGAAACGCAGTTGTCAAAATAAAAAAGTTAACAATTTCGTATTTTCAGTGGTTTATTTTTGTAGTTTTTACAAAAAACTAATATTGCATACGTATTCTGTGCATATTTATGATCTCATCTTATATATTTTATCATATCTTTCATAACAGTCCACCTCGAGGCTGCGTGTTAGCAAGGTCAATGAATTTAGTGGCAATTATTACGTGAATATATAAAAATGTATAAACAAAGCCTAAAAGACCAATTATAATTATAATACATGGTTTAAGAAGTGCTTGCTGTGAACAACGAATTAACGTGGTATTTAACATTGTAGCATAATTATATATTTTCATAAATATAAAAATAAATAAATATAAAAAATATATTGTAAAATAATACACATATTTATTTGTATGTAAAGCGGACACGCAAACATAATTATTAGTAGTTAATAAATAGATCGGCCGCTGCCCGGTCCCATTGTCTCGAACGACTACGTCACAGAGGGGCGGCGCTTGCGTCGCGCCGATGGACGATGCACCGGCCGATCGAGTCAGTCAGCTGTACGCTTACACGCTATTAACTCAATTCGAAATTCTAAGAAATTGTATCCGCCGCCTCCTATTTTTATAATTTATAATTTGTAACTGTCTCTGTGTAATTCTGTGCCTCTTCTAAACTTATTCTTCTTCTTCTGACTTTTAGTGTGTGTGTGCTTGTGACTTTCAATAAACTGTCCTTTCTATCTATAAACTCTTTCTCTTCAACTTTTACTCGCTCAATACTCCTTCTTAATTGTACATAACCCTACAACTGGTGACCCCGAAGAACACAAGCAAGATGAGCGAGTCTAAAGCACGCATCGAAATGGCACCGAACGTTCCGGAACATGCGGGTGAGACCACGTATGAATCATTTCGGGTTGGTGTAAGAATCCCACCATTTTACGCCGAGAAACCAGCTCTTTGGTTCTCCCAGATGGAAGCACAGTTTGCTCTGTCAAATATAAAAACTGACGAGACCAAGTTTTATTATGTAACGGGGAATTTGGACCCTCAATATGCTTGCGAGGTGGAGGACATAATCACCTACCCCCCAACTACTAATAAATATGAAAGGCTAAAAAGCGAGTTGATAAAAAGATTATCTGCTTCCAAGGAGAAGAAATTAAAGCAGCTCCTCATGCACGAGGAATTAGGAGACAGAAAACCTTCACAGTTCTACAGGCATCTTACGAACTTAGCTGGACCTGGAGTACCAGAAGACTTTCTGCGCACTATATGGGCAAGTCGACTCCCTCATAATATGCAAGCAATTATTGCTTCGCAATCGAAAAGCACGATGGACGATCTGGCGGAATTAGCTGACCGAATTAGCGACGTGGTCGGACCTCAAATGGCGTCAACATCAGCCGTCACGAGTAATAGCAGTGAAAATACCGAAATTGCAGCCCTGGCTAAACAAGTCGCTAGTTTAACCGAAAAAATAGAAAGGATGTCGAGAGAGCGCGGACGGTCTAGATACCGGAACCGCAGTCGTCATCGCTCGAGTTCTACGCGATCAAAATCTTCATCACACTGCTGGTACCATCAACATTTCGGCGAACGTGCTAAAAAGTGTATACCGCCATGTGACTACCGAGCGTCGGGAAACGCAAAGGGCGATCAGTAATGGCGGCCAGTGATTGCCCGAGTACCGGCCGCTTATTCGTGACCGATCGCAGAACCAAAAACCAATTTTTAGTGGACACCGGCAGCGATCTATGCGTTTTCCCCCGATCAGCCTTATCAGGACGACGTGAGAAAACGAAGTTCGAGTTAAGTGCGGCAAACGGTACACAAATTTATACTTACGGTTTTATTAATTTAAATTTAAACTTAGGGTTACGTCGTGACTTTACTTGGAGATTTATTATTGCGGACGTTACGAAGGCGATAATAGGCGTGGATTTTTTGTCTTATTACAATTTAATTGTTGATTGCAGAAACCAGCGTCTTATCGACAACACAACTACGCTTACGTCCCCGGCTTCGTCTGCCCATTCAGTAGACGTAATATCATCGGTAAAGGTAATCTCTGGTAATTCTGCATACCACGACATACTACGACAGTACCCCGATATTACTCGCCCACCTGGCATACACCGTACACACTCACACAATACGATGCACTTCATTAAAACAACACCTGGACCACCAGTATTTTGTACACCTCGCCGGCTAGCACCAGACAACCTTAAAATTGCGAAGGCTGAATTTGAAACCATGCTGCAAAGTGGTATCTGTCGTCCTTCCGAATCACCATGGGCATCGCCTTTACACCTAGCGCCAAACAAAATGACGGCTGGCGACCTTGTGGCGACTATAGGATGCTCAACGCTCGCACGATTCCAGACAGGTATCCCATCCGTCACATACAGGACTTCACTCACAGCCTCTCCGGCTGTACTGTATTCTCCACAATAGATCTGGAAAAGGCGTACAACCAAATCAGGGTGAATCCAGAGGATATTCCGAAGACCGCTATTACAACGCCGTTCGGACTTTATGAATTTCCATACATGACGTTTGGACTTCGTAACGCCGGACAGACGTTTCAGCGTTTCGTCGACGAAATGCTCAGAGGTCTTGACTTCACATATGCTTTCCTGGACGATTTCCTCGTATTTTCAAAAGACCAACAGACCCACGAGATGCACCTCCACCAGCTCTTCACCAGACTCCGAGAATACGGAATGGTTATAAACAGCTCTAAGTGTATCTTCGGTGTATCCGAGGTCACGTTCTTAGGTCATCGCATCACAGCTCAGGGAACAACACCACTGCCGTCTAAGGTAGATGCCATTAAGGAATTTCCCATTCCAACGACGGTAAAACAATTACGTCGTTTCTTAGGCATGGTGAATTTTTACCGTAGGTTTATTCCCGGCGCAGCGACTTACCAGGCACCTTTAAACGAACTACTATCTGGTTCTGTCAAGGGTTTCAGTCCAGTCAACTTGACAGCACGGGAAGTTGAGGCTTTTGAAAGCTGCAAAAACAGCCTTTGTCAAGCCGCCATGTTAGCACATCCAGACTGCGACGCAAAGCTGGCCCTGGTCACTGATGCATCGGATAGAGCTGTTGGCGCGGTCGTTCAGCAGCTGAAGGAGAGGGCATGGCAGCCTCTTGCATTCTTCTCTCGTAAGTTAAGCCCAGCTCAGATCAAGTATTCGCCTTACGATCGTGAACTGCTTGCCATCTACGAGAGCATCAAATATTTCAGGCACATGTTAGAAGCTCGCGACTTCGTAGTCTACACAGACCACAAACCTCTCACCTTCGCTTTTCATAATCGTAAGAACAATTGTTCTCCTAGGCAGTTTCGCCACCTCGATCTGATAGCTCAATTTACCACCGATATCAGACATATATCTGGTAAAAACAACGTGGTGGCAGATACTTTGTCGCGTATCGAGGAAATCACCCAACCTGTTGACCCTGAGAGAATAGCTTTAGCTCAAAGTTCTGATACTGAGTTATCAGAGCTGTTAAACATCTCTGCAACTCCAGCAAATAAAAATTCCTGGATCTCGGGATAAGCAGTACTGCGATGTCAGTAGCACCACCCCGAGACCTTTTGTTCCCAGAGACTTACGGAGGCAGGTATACGAAAGTCTACACTGCTTGAGTCATCCTGGTGCCAATGCTACTGCCAAGTTGGTCTCAGAACGCTACGTGTGGCCTGGAGTAAGGAAAGACTGCCGGAGCTGGGTACGCAATTGCCTCGCTTGCCAACGCAGTAAGATGACCAGGCATGTCTTTGCTCCAGTGGGAAATTTTAAACTGCCACAATTGAGATTCGCGTTTGTCCACATCGATTTGATAGGACCCTTGCCGTTATGTCACAGGTACCGATACTGCCTTACGGCCGTAGACCGCTTTACGCGATGGCCTGAGGCAATCCCTCTAATGGAAATAACCGCAGAAACTGTGGCAAAGGCCTTATTAAGCGGATGGATATCTCGATTTGGTTGTCCCACAGATATAGTTACCGATAGGGGCAGACAATTCGAATCAGCCCTATTTAAAAATTGTCTGTCTGTGCTGGTTTTCAGCATCGGAGAACCACGGCTTATCACCCAGCGTGCAACGGACACGTGGAGAGGTTTCACCGGCAGCTCAAGGCTGCAATAACCTGCCACGGTAATGGACCTTGGGTTGAGTCCCTTCCTCTTGTCTTACTGGGAATTCGCAGCGCATACAAGGAAGACATACAAGCCTCACCGGCTGAACTTGTTTACGGCCAACCTCTGCGACTACCTGGCGACTTTCTCGATCCTCGTAGCGAAGAAACGGCAGACATGACGGACTACCTGTCTTGGTTGCGTAGTTTTGTGCGGAACTTGCATCCATCGCCAAGCTCACACCACAGTGGTAAGGTCAAAAGTTTCATTTATAAAGACTTACCCACATCATCTCACGTTTTTCTCATAGACGACACCACTAAACGATCCCTAACACCAGCATACTCCGGACCTCACTTAGTTATTTCACGTAGCGACAAGGTGTACAAAATCATGGTAAATGGTAAACAGGTTACAGTATCGATAGATCGCTTAAAACCGGCCTATATACTTAGTGATCCAACAAACACACTACCATCCTACACTCTCACACACCATCACAATACACCACCATCCAACGTTCACACTCATCATCACAACACACGAGAGAAACATCAGAGGTTATCTTTTGCCGGTGATAATATTAAGAAAACACACTCGGGCCGCATTGTAAAATTTCCCGACTATTATCGCCCGTAACCCGGTCTCTGAAGGGGGGTGATGTAGCATAATTATATATTTTTATAAATATAAAAATAAATAAATATAAAATAAATAAATAAATTGTAAAATAATACACATATTTATTTGTATGTAAAGCGGACACGCAAACATAATTATTAGTAGTTAATAAATAGATCGGCCGCTGCCCGTTCCCATTGTCTCGAACGACTACGTCACAGAGGGGCGGCGCTACCGAGACGAGACTTGTGACGAGTTCTACATACCCCGGTGGATTGGGAATCTCTATACGTCTGTCGAGGTACACGGATTCTGTGATGCATCTGAACGAGCTTATGCTGGCGTCATATACCTCAAATCACAAAATGACAATGGACAAACTATCGTTAGAATAATCGCATCAAAGACAAAATTGGCGCCTCGCAAGAATACTATGACTTTGCCGCGACTCGAGCTATGTGGCGCTCTATTATTATCCAAATTAATGACAAAAGTTTTGTAGGTTCTTCAAACATCTGACGTTCCCATTTTTGGATGGACTGACTCTTTGGTGGTTTTGGGATGGCTCCAAGGCCACCCCTCTCGCTGGTAGACTTTCGTCGCTAATCGCACTAAAGAAATCTTAGATGTCATGCCGTCATCGTGCTGGCGTCACGTGAGTTCCAATGAGAATGCCGCTGACTGCGCTACGAGAGGACTCACTACTTCACAGCTCACCGAACACTCGCTGTGGTGGAAAGGACCTGAGTGGTTGAAAAATGACATAGCAAATGACATCTCAAAGGTGGAAACACCCCAATTTGAACTGAAAAAAGATATACAAATACGCGCCACTCAAACTTCAAATACTATGTTTGAAGAATTAATTAATAAACATAGTTCAATAAAGCATATTGTGCGAGTGATAGCTCGCGTTTTACGTTTCACAACAAACTTACGTAACGTGGTGACGCATCAAAACCATAGTGACAGGGCAACGTACTTAACTGCAAAGGAAATTGAATATGCCTCCGGACTTGTAATTAGAGCCGTACAAATGCAAGAATTTCATTCGGAAATAACGCAACTAAAACAAAATGGAAAGGTGCACTCAAAAAGTAATTTATTAACATTGACGCCTTATTTGGATGACAAAAATATTTTACGAGTTGGAGGGAGACTTCGACATTCGCAATTATCGGAAACTGCAAAACACCCGATGATCATACATAAGGACTCGAGACTGACAGAACTTTTGATCAAAGAAGCTCATTTGCAAACACTGCATGGTGGACCAAGTCTTACCTTGACATATCTGAGACAAAGATACTGGGTTTTAGGGGGCAACCGCACAGTTAAAAAATACCTGAGAAACTGTGTGAAGTGTACTCGCTTCAGGAGCCACAACCAACACCAAATAATGGCTAACCTACCCGAGCCCAGAGTGACGCCGTCCCGAGCTTTCACGCACACAGGGGTTGATTTCACCGGCCAAGTGGAATTGAAAGCGAATAAGGGACGAGGAATAAAAACCACTCGTGGTTATATCGCTGTGTTTGTTTGCTTCTCTACCAAGGCAATACATCTCGAGCTTGTCTCTGACCTGAGCACACCGTCGTTCCTAGCAGGCTTCAAACGTATGTGTGCAAGAAGGGGAACCCCAAAGCACATGTACAGTGACAACGGCACGAACTTTGTCGGTGCATCACGCCTTTTGAAAAAGGAATACAAAGAAGTGTTGCAAGCTATCAACAATGACTTTCTATCTGAAGTTGCCGAGATGGGTGTCACTTGGCACTTAAATACACCCGCATGGCCAAGCGCTGGCGGATTTTGGGAAGCGGCGGTAAAAAGTACTAAACACCATCTTAAACGAGTTTTGGGAGAGCAAAAACTGACGTTTGAGGAGTTTACAACGTTACTCAATCAAATAGAAGCATGTCTCGGCCGTTGTGTGCACTGACGGAGAACGAAGACGACAGCTTTTTAACTCCAGGACATTTCTTAGTAGGAGGACCACTTTTATCCCCGCCGCTGACTGACTTTGACGAACGTTGTATCAAGACGAGATGGCAGCTCACTGAGAAAATGCATCGTGACTTTTGGCGAAAATGGTCGTCCGACTATTTACAACACTTACAAATTCGTTCGAAATGGAAGCATCCTCAAGAAAATATGAAGGTTAATGACATTGTTCTCATCAAAGAAGAGAACCTGCCACCGACGAAATGGGCGAGTGATTGACGTTCATCCAGGAACGGATGGGCACATCAGAGTCGTGACGCTACGTACGAAGAGTGGAGAAATAAAATGACCCATAATCAAGTTGGTTCCACTTCCGGTAAACAATGAACATGACTTCTCAAAAATCACTTTGGAAAATGACGAACCCAAGAAAAATGACACCACGTACATTGCGAAAAAATCGAGGTCTGCCAACTACACTGATGAACATGGTACTTTCCTGCTGATTCTTTTAACATCTATGATTGAAGCAAATGTCTACATCAAAAGCTTGAACAATAACACATTGTTCTTTGACAAAATCTCTGACGTACGAATCATACAGGACAAATGGAAACTTATTGCCTACTACAACATGACAACATATTGGCATAGTATTACCGCCGTTGAAAAATATATCTACTCGGTAAACAATACCTGCAACAACGATCACTCATGTGCACCTGTTGTGACGCAATTCGCTCACGAGCTCGATGAACTTCGACACTATAACGAATTGCTGACGAATCAACATCACATCCTGCAACGAAACAAGAGAGGCTTAATCAACGGGGTCGGTTACCTAGCTAACACCCTGTTTGGGGTCTTGGATGACACATTTGCTCGAAGATACGAGAAGGATATTGAAACCGTAAAAGAGCGAGAAGATCATTTACTTAAGCTATTTAAAAACCAAACATCATTGATCGAAGCGGGGAATAATATCCTGAAAAGAAACGAACAAATTATGAACACTCAACTTGAGCATATCTACAAAAATCTGCGAGTAGTATCTACTGAGATGCATCAAGTCGAAAAAGAACGACAAAGCACTCTTGTGAACGCACAGGCATTCCATCTACTGTCATCTTTAATATCTGCTGATGTGATTATCTCCAACCTTCGGCGTACGCAGGACACTCTGCTTGACATCGTGACCGATATTTATAACGGCCGCCTGAACATACACTTATTAACTCCGGTAGAACTTACGCAACAATTAAATGTAATATCCGGCCATCTACAGGATGATGTTGTTGTTCCAACTGACAATTTTCGAGATCTCTACGGTCTCTTACAAGTACGAGCTAAAGTGACTAGGAGATTCCTGATAATGGAAATCAAGATTCCTCTGCTAAACAGAGACCAATATGAATTGAATGACGTCATCGATATCTCTCAACGAAGAGGAGACAAAGTCATCTATACTTCCATGGAAACAAAATATCTCGCTGTCAACGTGAGAAAGGACACAATAATACCAATGACAGACACATAAACAAATGTTATGTCCATTGAACCATCCTGTATACACAATGCAAGTTGAACAATCGCTCTGTAATATGAAACTACAGATTAGCAATGAAAACAAAGCATACTGTCGGTCAGAAGCGAAAGTATGCACCGACAGATGGATTTAATTACACGCTCGTGACACATGGATGTTTTCTTGCTGCACCGAATGCGCCATACGAATCATATGTCCGAATAATGTAACAATGAAACATTTACGTGATAATGGAGTAATCGACCTTGACCCTGGTTGTACTATTAGAGGTGAATCCTTTACAATTCACGCTCAACATGACTTTGTCAATCAGATGTACATTCAACCTACGACTCACATCAATGTACCAGTTATATCTACAATGAACGAGTTCATGAACATATCATTGCCTCACAATTTCACCGCTGAAAACCATGAAGAATTGTTTACATCAATAAAGAAAAACATAGACGTTTTGAAGCGGTCAGACTTGAAGAAATTTGAAACCCATGGCTCTACACATTATATTGTAATTTATACAATTTTATTCTTGATGACGACGTTGCTGCTCACACTCGCATATTTTAATCTGAGGCCAAGATGTGAATGGAAACCTATTGAGGTCAACCCAAACCCTGCCGCTACAAACAATGACATTACATTAGACGAGATAGTGTCGTCGCCCCCGCCGTCTTCTTCGCCGATCCCGAGAATGACAGCCGCAAGTACAGCGACACGAAGCTCTACAACGAGTGTCGACACTGCGACATCACCCACCATCCCGAGGAAAATCCACTTTAATCTTAATGCGAGCACTGGGGACTTAAATAACTAACGTGTATCTTTAATTTTAGATAATTGCTTATTTTTGTTTACTTATTTTTTCTCTTTTTGTAGTTGGAAATATGTACAAGCTAGCGCTGTACACGTGCCTGTAAGTTCTTTGACACTTGACGTCACACAATTCGTATGACCCAGTTACGATCATTATGTTATTACATTTTTATATGTACTTTTAATGTAATAAAGACGCTCCGTAGTATCGGTTGGCTTGACAAACATATTGTTTTCTTTGCTTGACGACAACCGCGATTGCTCTCCGATCTACCTGACATCTGACATCTGACGAATTAAGTGAACGTGTGCTAGCTAGCCCGTTCAATTGTGACTCATAAAATTCAAAAATATCAGCTTTGTCTCTCTATTGCAATATGCGAATGATTTTCTTTTATAATATTTACTTCATGTAATAGTTTGACAGAAAGCTCTGAGAAACTACAATCGGCATTAAACACTATGGCTGTACACTTATTAGATATAGTTATAGAGGTTTCGACTACTAAAACTAAAGTTTACATATTTAAAAGGGGCGTATAAAATATACAGTAGAGTTACAATTAAATTACCAATTCATAGAAGAGGTAAGAGGATAACGCTTTTAAGTACTTAGGAGTTTGGCTAGACAATTCATTGAGATGGTCAAAACACATCAATGACTTAAAAGTAAAAATAATATTTTTTTAAATATTCTTAAAATTCTGAGAGGACCGGGCTGGGGAGTACATCCTATTGACTTAAGGAGTTTGTATTTTGGACTAATTCGTAGCAGAATAGATTATGGCAGCTTCTTATATGACAATACTTGTAAAACAAATTTTAAAAAAGTTAATGTATTACAAAATTAAGGTCTCAGATTGATTAGTGACTTTGTTAAGACTACACCAATCCATATAATGGAAAATGAGCTTTGCATATCGCCATTGTCGATCAGAAGATATATTACTTGGGAGTTAAATTCTGGCTAAAATGTAAATCTAATAATAAAGTTATTAGGTTATTGAATATATTTCAAAATGTGTTTTCTAATTCTTACTGGCGAAATAAGAAACTACCATTGCTTATTACGATTCACAATGATTACAACGATTTCGGAATCCACCAAAGCGATAAGTTAGAAATTTTCAGTCTAGACACGTGGGTTAGCAATGTGGATTAATCCTCTCACATTCAATGCTCTTTAGCCACAATTGACAACAGTAAAAGTAATTATAATAAAGCAGCTTTAAAATTATTATCCGAACAGGCAATTACAGAAATATATTTTTCATTTTATCAAGTGTTTACAGATGCTTCAAAAGATAACTCTGATATTGGTGTTGCTTTTTATGACCCGTAAGGTAATACTAGCTGTCAACTTACATTAGGCTTTATCATATATCAGTTCTATAGAATGTTATAGATTTGTAATTCTGTCAGGTTCTAAAACCTACCGTCCTGAAATATATATGATACCATGTTGAAATCTATTCTGTTTCTCTCGTCAAAATAAAAAAAGTAATGTTACAGTGGATATCTGGTCATAGTGGTATGGCATTAAGAAGGTTGATATACTAAAAGATGCAGCACGAAATTATATTTTCTACCATTGCCTATCATATCATTCGGAATTATTATAATTGGCTAAACACAGTTTGTACAAATTTCGGAGAGGGTATTTTGATGAGCGATCGCATACTAAGGGCGTCTGGTACAGAACAATGCAGCCTATACTATGGAAAAGTCTTTGGTTTGATGGTGCCAATATGAGCAGGTCCTTAATTGTTACAGCTCTTTGACTTCGTTCCGGATACATTCCAACTTCGGTTTCCTTATGGGTAAAATAACTAAACCAACATAGTATAGTTTTAGTATATGTAATATCATAGAAGACACGTATCATGTAATAATGGAGTGTGCTCGAAATGAAGCTGAAAGAATATTTTTTTTACGTTTAATTAATTATTGCGGGGAGGTGGAGGCATGTAACAGTGTCCTCGCTGACCCTAAATCAGAACCAGCGAAATTTTGTACAAATTAGTGTATGATCTTATTAAGAATAGATTTAATTAAGCAATGTATAAAGTTTAATGTTATGTAAGAACTATGAGGATGGCATTTTCTTGAAGAAAAAACCACCTTTAAAATAAATGAAATAAAATAAAAATTATTATTATTATATTATATTATTATTATCATATTTATTAAATTGATTATTTCTTAAGTTTATATATTTTAAGTAATTCAGTTTCGATTCTAGTGAATATATAAGATTTCTATGTCACGCTGACTTTTATTGTTGTTTCTTTCGTTTTTTTTCATCTTCTTAATTAAAACTAAAACGTAACTTTGTAGCTTTCTCTTTATCCCTATCCACATTTGTTGTCTTAAAATAAATTATAACTGAATTCAAAATATAAAATAGAAGAAAGATTGCATGAATTGCCTAACTTTAAAAAAGGCATCTGACTAACTATAATTAATCATTTTGCAAGCAAACAATGTTAATATGGTATATTTACTTTTTAGAACAAGGAGTGAGAGCACTCCGTAAACGTCGCTGGGGCTTGAAGGGTAAGTCAAATGTGGGGTACCTAAAAATGGTTGCAGTTGCACTATTTTTATAACAGCCAATGACTAATATTTTTGTAAAATAAAATTATCTAAAATAGTTTTCTGAACATATTCTGCACAATAATTATCCAGCTTTATCCTCAAACAACTACCTCGTTGGTCTAGTGTTTAGCTTATATTCCGCATATCTCGAGTTCCTAGGTTCAAAGCAGCAGCTCGAATTCTGAAACAACGCCTATACCTATTGTAGCTACCCATTTTTTTAAATTAAGTTAAATAATTAAATATAATCAAACTCAATCAAAATAATTAATTCTATTCAAAACGCTTAATAATTATAATTTGCTTTGAAATATTAAGCATTCCTTACATCACCAATGCTCCACCAATATTAAGAATTAAGATGTCCCTTGTAGCTGTAATTACACTGGTCCCGAAAATAAAAATGTCGTCTGGCTTTAGAAATATTCATCTATAATATAAAAACGTGAAGCAGTCAAGTATTCTCTGAGCTCGTCGGTCTGGTCTCGTTCATTGTTTCTTTTATAAACTACTAGTTTTTCCTAGTAACAGATTGAAAGACTTCGTTTCAACTTTGCATTAATAATAGTAGTATAGATTAGCTACCCGTCTCAGCTTCGCACGTGTAGAATAAGTATAAATAACAGTTATACACTAATATTGAATTAATACAATAATAATAATAAGAAGCATACAACACTAGTTTCTATAAAGAATCAAATAAGTCAAAATTAAACTTTTAAATAATCGATTGAAATAATCAAGGATAGGGCATAGTACAAACATTTGAAAGTCAATTCTAAATGCGTTGTTTGTTTGCGAATTATGTTAAATGATTCAGTACATAAATTACACATTTTAATATATAAGTGCAAAACAGATTATATATTTTTCAATCAGTCGTAAAATTATCGCGATAACTATAGCAAGTGTGACTCGTATAATTTCTATCTAAAACTTTTTTTCTTTGAAATAGTTGCAATTGTTAACACTCGGTAACATACTCCGTACTGGGAGTCTGGAAACATACAAATTAAGGGAGTCAAGTGCTTGTTGTGTTACAGTTTATTATTCTTCAAAAATGTATTAAAATAAATTATTATCTTTCATTTTGTCATTAATGTTCTATTTTTAAAGAATAGGAACGGATGGGAAAATCGCGACAACCTGATGGTAAGTGGTGACCACCGCCCATGGATATTGACAATGTAAGAAATATTAACCATCCCTTACCTCGCTTATGCTCCAACCTTGGAAACTAATAGGTTATGTTTCTCATGATTGTAGTTACACTGGCTCACCCACCCTGCAAACTGGCACACCATAATACTTAGTACTAGTAGTTGGGAGAATAATGTCTGATAAATGGGTGAACCTGCCCAAATGATCTTGTATAAAGCTTCACCAAAACCTAAGTTATGTGTATACTCATAATTAATTACTACATTTAGCTATTTTAAGATTAAGTAAATTTCTTATATTTATTTATGTTTTGGTGTAAAATATTGTTAAATGAACCAAATAAATAAATATAAGGTTATCATGACGTGTAATTCTTTTGACAGATGGCATCTACTATCGTCTCAGGAGATAGGCCGACGACGGGCCACCGTATGTCGCATCCAGACCCTGGAGAAGAAATCTTCATCACCGGCATTTCCGGCTACTTCCCGGATTCGGACTCAGTTGTACACTTGCAAGAGAATCTGTTTAATAAGGTAGCTTTGTGTATTTTTGATAAATGCTTAAATTTTTGATTTTTTTTTTTCAAATGAATGCGGTTGATTATTATCTGAAATTGTGAAAAATTAATGGAAATATTAAAATAAATTTCCTTGATTTGTCACTACGCTCAGGTGGACCTCATATCGGGGGACAACCGTCGTTGGAAGATGGCGCACCCAGAGATCCCGCAACGTACCGGCAAAATAAATAATATCAAGAAATTCGACGCATCCTTTTTCGGTGTGCACTATAAGGAGGCACATACCATGGATCCTATGAGTAGAATAATTCTGGAGAAAACTTATGAAGCTATAATCGACGCTGGTAACTTTTCCTACATTTTTATGAACAAATAAATATTTATAATTGTTGTTAAAATTGAAGTATCTATAATGTTTACGTCTCTCTTTTTTGATTAATGGTAATGATTAATAATCTGAAATAGATTGAGAATAAAATCTTTTAAAATCAGTCAATTTTAACGAACAAACGAACTCGTGCTCTAAATTAATCTTAATAAGTACCCGTGTTCTGGAGTAAAATTTTTTATTTTTATTTTTTATAAATATTTCTCGACTCAGACTCCTTTCTTTTGGATACACTTCGCAAAGCGAGTTTCCAAATTTTTTAAGCTATCCAAAAAGTATTTTTTCACTGTCGAACTCTTTAAAATTGCTCTTTGGTTTGTCCTCATTCCACCAAGTATTTTTTCTCAAATTGGTGAAGAAATAGAAATCACACGGAGGCAAATCTGGTGAAAAATGAGATTGAGGCAGCACTTTGGTGCTTAACTCGACTAGTTTTGCCATAGCGACTGAATATGTAAAGCGCGCCGATTGCTGCTCTGTTGTCTGAGTTATTTTTAGCAAACGTACGTATGTCACGCACGGCGCTCCCTGGTAATAGGGACCTGGTAAACCTCTGTTTATATTCTTTTGTGATATATTTTGTTGTGTTAGGGTAGTAGTTCGTAAAAAAAACCGTACATATTATGGATTAAAAACTAATTAACAATATATGTAATACACAATTCTACACTCACGCGTAAGTATATGTAAAGGGAAATTGGTGGTATGGAAGCCTTTTTGCTAAAGAGTTTGTTTGGTTGAACGCGCTTATCTCAGGAACTGCTGGTTCGAATTAACGGGGAAAAGTTATTCCCTTTGAGAGCTTCCGTGGCGTGCGCTTCATAAACGGTTAAAGTTCAATCGGTTAAAGAATAATCATGTATGACGGAATTGTTCCTCTTGAAATGTTCTAAGGTCTGCGATAGCATATGTCGATCTTTTAAGGTTGACTCAATATACATAACCTTTTGTATGGGAATTCATTCTATTTTATGGGAATTTGTTTCTATTGTGGAAATTATTTCTTTTGTATGGGAATTTGTTCTAAAGTAATGCATTATTTCCGAAGTTGTTTTTATAAAATGCCATTATTTCTTATGAAAGATTTCGAGATAAGATCATACACAATTTGTAGTACTTTTCATAGTTTTGACACATTTCAACAGGTAGTTGAGTAGGTTGTTTGAAAATACTCATACTTAAGTATTTGTTATCGGTTCATAAATATCTTTGTAAGTTTGTAGGCTGGGTAGGTATTTCGTTTCGTCGTCGCATATATTTTTTCTCATTGTTTTGTTAAATTTATATTTAGTTGGTTAGTTGATAACAAGTACTTATTTTTTAAATACACCCTTATTGATTTACCTATCAGTTTTAAAAAGACACAATTTCCTATGAGGTATGCAGTCACAATAAATAAGGCACAATATAAACATTCAAGTATGTCTGAATAGATTTAAGGGAATGCTGTTTTTGTCCTGGCCAATTATATGTTGCCCTTTCTGCATCCGTGTGTGTCGGTAACTACTAAATACTAATTCTAATACTAATTTCCCACGAAAATAAAACAAAAAATCTTGTATATGCTGAAATATTATAAGTCTGTTCTTAGTGATTTCTTTAAGTTATACGCGGATGAAACCGTGAGCACAGCTAGTGTATAATATCATTGTTATACATAATACCACTTCATTTTGTACTTCCAAATTATGTTAAATTTATTCTTATTTTCTTTTTCTTTTCTTTCATTATTATTTTAGATGCTAGTGTAATTTTTGCATGTCGTAGTTACCTATAAGTATGGCAACTTTTACACTTTGTGCAAGCTCGTCTGGGTAGGTACCACCCACTCATCAGATATTCTACCGCAAAACAGCAATACTTGATATTGTTGTGTTCCGGTTTGAAGGGTGAGTGAGCCAGTGTAATTACAGGCACAAGGGACATAAAATCTTAGTTCCCAAGGTTGGTGGCGCATTGGATATGTAAGCGATGGTTGACATTTCTTACAATGCCAATGTCTAAGAGCGTTGGTGACCACTTACCATCAGGTGGCCCATATGCTCGTCCGCCTTCCTATTCTATAAAAAAAAAGGTCATGTTGGTGATCCTAAATAAATAAATATATAATATTCGTTTACCCATATTAGTTAACTATAACCGAAATTAATATGTAATGTAATTTATTATATTGTAATTTTATTTTATTTTAAATTATAATGTAATTTAATAATATAATTTTTACCAACGAATAATAAATAATACATAAATATTCAATGTTTTCGTATTAATAAACTGACTTCCGTCCGCGGTTTCCATTCATCCATCGTTTATAATATTATTATGATTAGTAGGTTAGTAGGATAATACAGTCGCAGTGAAGATTTAAATTCTTTAATGTAGCAATATTAAAAACGTTTAATTGAAAATATTAAATATACGAGTACATATTGGTCATTGTTTATTTACTTCTGAACCTTAACGATGCTGATGTTTATCTGCAGGTCTGAACCCAAAGGAACTGCGCAACACCAAGACTGGCGTGTTCGTCGGTGCGTGTTTCTCGGAATCGGAGAAGGAATGGTTGTATAATAAAATGCATATCAATGGGGTCGGAATAATTGGGTAAGTTTGTCTTATATCTACAATATCATACTTCGTTTAAATATTATCGTTTATTGATCTTACTTTGCATAACCCTCGTTGGCGCGGGATAGACGACTTTTTATACGATATACGAAAGTATAATAAAAAAAACATTAAAATGATCATTAAATATATTTTAATTATTTTATAAATGTAGGTTGTATTATAAAGTAAGAATTAGTTCCAGTATCCGAAAACGTTATACCAATTGATAATAATAATGTCCTCCAGACCGATATCTGCCATGGTGGCCAATCTCAAGAGAGATTAGACAACTGCGCAGGTCATTATAAGCACAAGTGTTTGCGCAAACACAGGTGCACTCTATATTTCCTAACTCTCATAATCCGATGGGAAGGCATTTCGACTCAACCGAAACGAGTTCAGTTGCAAAACCAACCGTTTTACGTGCTTGTATAACACTACATACATACATATGCTTCTAATGAATGCGTTATAAATTGCTATATGGCTTCAGCTAATCGGTCGACTGTTGCCACTTATGTATCGTATAATCTGCTTCTAAGCAATGGCAGTTTTTTGTGTGGATGACAAAAACACATAATATACAACATATATCTCTGGTAGACTTTAGACTTCAAATTTAAAAAGTAATACGATATGTTATAGTAACAAATAATATAATTTTCAGCTGCTCCTTAGCCATGCTCACCAACCGTATCTCTCAGTGGCTTGGAGTTACTGGTCCTTCCTATAATGTGGATACAGCTTGCTCCAGTTCTCTGTACGCTATTGAACATGCATTCAAAGCCATACGAGATGGCCATTGCGATGCAGCCATTGTTGGAGGATCGAACCTGTGTCTTCATCCTAACGTATCTTTGCAGCTGTCTAGGTAAGGAAAGAAATGGTTCATTTTGAAAGTAAGAACATTTTCCTTGCTAAAATTTAATAATAGTGATTATGTATGCAACATTTTTATTTAAGACTCGGTGTATTATCAGCTGATGGAAGGTGCAAGTGCTTCGACGAAAGTGCAAATGGTTATGCCCGTTCTGAAGCAATTGTTGTTTGTATACTTCAGAAGGCTAAGGATTCAAGAAGGTAATATTAAGAATAAACACACGAATACACGATTATATGCTATGCGGCCATTACTATATAAGACCAATAATCAGATCTCACATTTTTTCTTAAGAGTCTATGCCCAAGTAGTCCACGCGAAGACTAACTGTGATGGGTATAAAGAAAAAGGTATCACCTACCCATCTGGTGAAATGCAGAAGTTACTCCTCAGAGAATTTTATGAAGAGTGTGCTATTCCACCCAGCAACCTCGAATTCGTAGAAACACATGGAACAGGTATGTGAATTTAAAACAAAGGCGTAGTAAATAAACAGGACTGGCCCTTTTATGAGAAGGCACTAAGAAAGGAATCTTCAAACTCCATCTCCTACGATGGCTTTTTTTTTTAATTTAATTTTTAATTAAGTCGTCACCAACGCCCATAAATATGGCATTGTAATAAAAGTTAACCATCGCTTATATCGCCAATGCGCCACCAACCTTGGGAACTAAGATGTTATGTGCCTTGTCTGTATCTTTATCATCGTCAGCTTAAAAACGATTTCGTTGAATTAAGAGATTTGTTGGTCCGTGATATATTCCGTTAGAGTCCGTCATTTTTGATGTAAGAAGAATTATAATTAATATATTTATAATATTACAATTATAAGACACGTGATTGTTTAGCTAATCATTGTCATTATTTTATTTTATTTTATTTATTTAAGATTCACCAGTGGTAAAAACATCAACACGTACAAAGGTATACAATTTTAATACAACTTAAAACTAAATGCATTACCTATTAAGGTGAATACCACTTGCAAAGATAAAGTTGGAGATGACAAACTTATAAATAATTAATTGTTAGTAAATCAAGGTTAAAAATGACAAGAATTAACAATAATAGTAAAATAATAAAATACAAATATAAACAAAATAAATTAGTTAGCTGACAATTTTGACAATATTTTTTTGTGAAACTTGTTTGATGAGTCTCCAAAAGGGTCCAAAACAGCACTGTGCTCATTCAAAATCCCACATAAGCGAGATACAGGTGAATTGCTTCCTAAAACAGTTTTGCGGAAAGGTCTTACTAATGGTGTTATTGGTTTACGTGGATATCTAATGGGAACATTCAATTTAATTTTTGATATCAGAAACGAGTTATCATAGTTGTTGTTAAGTGTATTATAAAGAAATTTTAAATCCAACAAATCCCTCCGATCACTAAAAATTTTGAAAGAATTTTGAAAAATTCCAATCTTTTTTTGTAAGAAGGAAGTATTTTCCCTTTACCTAACGAGAAAGTAAGATGATAAAGAAAACGTTTCTGTATCCTCTCAAGTCTTAGGCAGTGTGTTGCATAATGTGGCCTCCAAACAACGCTTCCGTATTCCAGTATACTCCTGACTAAGCTATTAAATAAAATAATTTTTGTTATAGGATTTCGAAATAATCTTCCATTTCTTATTACAAAACCTAACATTTTCGAGGCACGGCTAATTACAGCATCAATATGAGGTATGAAAGTTAGTTTTTTGTCGAAGATTACTCCCAGGTCTGAAATTCTGTCCACAGATTTAATAGGGGCACCAGCTATGTAATAATTCGTTTGAAATTCTTTTAAACTCCTGGTGAATGATATCCATGAACATTTTACTGAATTAAGTCTCATGCCGTTATTATTACACCAATGGTATAATCTTGTCAGATCATCTTGTAAAAGAATAGTGTCATTTGGTTCTTCAATCATTTTAAGAAGTTTGACATCGTCAGCATACAGAAATGGTGTAGAATATTTAAAACAATTAGGCAGATCGTTTATGAATATATTGAAGAGCAGCGGACCCAGGTGTGACCCTTGTGGGAATCCAGATTTTACATCGCATTCAACCGATTCATAACCGCCGGCAACAACATAAAAATGTCTTTCTGTAAGATATGATGCTAGAAATCTCAGTAAAGATCCGACAATACCATAATTGGACAACTTCAAGACTAGTACTGAACATGGAACCAGGTCAAATGCTTTACTTAAGTCTGTGTAGATAACATCCACTCTCTTGTTCCTATCAACAGATTCAAATAAGATTTCGGAGTAATTTACTAGATTTGTGCATGTAGATCTACCGGCTATGAAGCCATGCTGGTGGGTACTAAGAAAACATTTAACATGACTGTAAATATATGGATATATTAGAGACTCCAACACCTTACCAAAGATAGAAAAGATTGAAATAGGCCTATAGTTTTTTACATAATTTTTTTCTCCACTTTTGAAAATAGGGACTACTTTCGCAGTTTTCCACTTAGAAGGAAATATTCCGGTGACTAATGCTTTGTTAAAAAGAATTGTTAGTGGTACAGCAAGACTTTGGGCACAGTTTATAATAAAATTAGGCGGAATATTGTCAGATCCAGAACCCCTATTTATATCTAAATTCTTTAATTTATTAATGACTTCGGATTCATCAAGCTGGATCAAAGGTAGGCTATTATTGCAACTGACTGTAGCATCCATGGTTCGCAGTATTTTGTCCATATCGTACTTGCTCTCGTTTTCTTCATACAGCGAAGAGAACTGTGACGTAAATAGGTTACAAATTGCTAAGCCATCAGACGCTACAGTTTCATCATTTTTCATTAATGTTGGATAGGTGTTAACATTTTTATCGCGTTTGCTTTTCATATATGACCAGAAAAATTTACTGTTGGATCTAATCTTTTCTTCTGCAAAGTTAAGATAAGAATTGTAACACTCAATAGATAGTCTATCGCATCGTTTTTCTAAGAGCGTAAGTGACAAACCATCCATAGCATTTTTGGATTTTTTAAATTTCAATCTTAGTTTTTCCTTTTCTCTTATTCTCTTTATTAGAGTTTTGTTGAACCAAGGTGGATATTTTAATGATTTTGTTCTTTTGAAATTCGGCGTGTAAAGTTCTATAGAATTATATATCTTCGTATATAGGTAATCAACCATTGTGTTAATATCATGAAGCTCTGCAAATTTTTCACTCCAGTCTATACTTTTAAGAAATTCATTTATAGCTACAAAATTGGCCTTAGCGAAATTATATTTTTTGATATCTTGATTAATCCTCAAGTTTTCCTGCAAATTGTGTGTTACGACAATATCAATATTAAGGGGTGGGTGTAGTGGATCAATGCGAGTTAATTCTTTAGGGGCATTATCTACTGTAACCGTTAACGATTCACCATTAAAAAACACTAGATCGAGTACTTTATTTTTTACATTCTTAATGCGATTCATTTGACGAAGACAATTAGTATGGGAAAAGTCTATTAAAGATTGAGCTAAAGTAGTTGTATGGTAACTGTCATGGGGACCATCAGCCAAGTTCCAATCAATGCAACTTAAGTTAAAATCGCCAATTATTAGTGTGTTATATTTCGTTTGTTCTGTAACACGATTAAAATTGTCCATAAATGTTTCCAAGACTTTTTTATTAACTGGTGGAGGAATGTAGGTTGCGCAAATAGCAATTTTTATAGATGGTTTTATTTCTAGAACGATCCACAAATCCTCACAAGAACTATCCCAGTGGACCATTCTTCGAGAAATAAGTCTATTGGACACGGCAACCAGCACTCCTCCCCCATGTTTTTTTTAGAGTTATACATGTCTCTATCCCTTCTATAAACATTAAAATTGGAGCCAAACATTTCACAATTAAGAATGCTGTCACATAACCAGGTTTCTGTGAGTATTATTAAATCATACGTACAACAACAAATATTTCTATATAGATCATTAGTTTTTGTTCGTAAACCTTGAACATTTTGATAATAAATATTTAATCGATTGAATTTTCCACAACTGAAATCAAGTTAACATGCAAAAAGTAGTATGACTAATTTAACTTATCAAGACAGTCCATGTTATATATAATTTTGTAATCAGAATTATCGGTTTTTCTCACAAATATACGCCCATTTCGTACCCATACGTGTCTGTTCAATTCCTTTGCCTTGCGCCTCGTAGCTGCATGTAGTAATTTATTGGCTGCAGATAAATGTTCGCATACATATACTGGCATAGTATTTCCTCCAATACCTAGATGAGAACTATTTAATTTTGCAGTTGGATATTTCTTGTTAAATTTTATAACTGCTGCCAATAGTTGATCACGAACAGATGGCGAATTTAGTTGTAAGATAATAGATCGCGGTCGCTTTGAATTACGATTCATTTTTGCAGTTCGCGTACAATTTTGTATGTTGCAATCTTCAATATTAAAGCCTAAAGTATTGGATAATTGTTTTACGATACTTATTAAGTTCTCATTTTTAGACTCGGGCACACACTGAATTTCAATGTTATTTGCTCGCGCTCTTTGTTCCATTTGATTAACTTTGTAAGAAAGATCCAAGACAGCGGACTGTAGTGACTGGTTCTCATGTTGCAGTTTTAGAGTTATTTCGGAGTATGAGTCTAATTGTTTCTTCATATCATCATATTGATTACTCATAAATGATACTGATTGTTGTAGATCTTCAATCTTAATTTCTAAGTTTTTTAAATGAGTACTGATGGAGGAGGTGATGGTTTTTTTAATGTTATCAATTAGAGAAGATATTTCTTTTTCAATTACTTCACTAATAATAATGCGAACCTGCTCTTGAGTGATTGATGCTGTTTCATTTGGTGACGTTGGAGAACTAAGTGCCTGTCTTTTGTGCGATCTTTTTGTGACATTGGTTTCATTTATAGGGGCATTACTGATATGAGACGTTACATTTTGAGCATTGAACGTATTCATCATTGCCTATACGTGCATTGCAACATCCCCAAGATAACACTGTTTCTGTCATTTTTCAATGAGGAATACTAATTAGTGATATGGCAGATATTTTAAAATAAAGAAAAAGTTGCGGCAGGACTGGGGATCGAACCCTAAATCTTGGGAGCGATCAACAAGTTTCGCACCGCTGGACCAGCCGATTGCTAGTGGAATCGGTGAATTTCTGCTTCAGTTGCTTGTACTCGTAAAGTATGATTGATATTATATTTGTAAAAGTGGGTGGTGTTGAAAAATGAATCCAATAGACCCACACTCTTAACTTTGTTTTCACTAGTTGTTGAATAATAAGTATTAAAGTTTTGATCACTTTTAGGTCTTTCTACACTAAGTTTTGTCACTGAATATATAACTCACCAACTATCTTGCCAATTTATATACTTTAGTTTTATATAATAGCACTTTTATTATTTATTTAGAATTAAATGAAGAGAAAGGCTAAATACCGAGTTCAATGCTCGTCTCTAATGATTTGAATTTTTGTCTTTTTGTCCAGGATAATCTACAGGAGGGAATCACAAATTGCTCACGTTTCACACTTGTAACCAACACAATTGAATTTCGAATATATATATTTTTTGTAGTCTATCACACAGTTTGACGTACCGACGATTCCCGCGCAAAATATCTCTTTATCTAATTATTGATCTCACAACCGAAAGAAGAAGACACAGCGTTGTTTAACTGTGTTAACTGATTATTGATTTTATTAATAGTCAATATTGATTTGACGTTGTCAAGGAGTTCACGTATATAAGGGTTTCGTTACACTAAGATCGTTATATTAATAAAACTCGTCATAAAGATTATAAGATTTTAATTATAAAATTTACAACATACAAATCAGGAACTAAGCAAAACAAAATATATAATATTTTGTATTTAATCTGAAAAGAATGTAAAAACTAATATACGAAATGTACAAACAATATATTTAATGTCAATAATCCACTATATACAACGAATATACTTGCAAAAAGGAATATATTTCATCTTTTAAAACTGACAGGCGTCGTTAAGAGACCGGCGGCTGCTCAATGATCAAAAGGACGGCCGGACAACGTAGTGCTGCCATCTCTCAAACCGCACAGATAAAAAATGTCGTTTCAATAACCGTAATTTATTTTATAAACCAGTTAGGTTAGGTAAAATAAATACAATATTTTAATAAAAATTAAAATATTGAAAACTTAAAATTTATAGGGTCACAACGTTCGAAAGAGGAAGAAAAATGATTGATAAACTAATCACTGTGATTATTGACAGGTGTACCGCTTAAATGGTACTCTTGAAGCTTTACTTCAACATGAGCCTCTATAATGAGAGGTGGTTTTCATTCCAAGAATAGCATCCATGAGAATATATCATTTGAATTTCAAATACATAGTTCACTTTTAAAATGTTTTTTGTGACATGACATGACAATCGTTGAACATGAACTGTATTGATTTAATGAGAACTGTTATCACATGGATAGTTTTGATGTTGCATGTTCTAGAGTGATCTCTGAGAGTAATTTATTAATTTTAGCCAAAAAAGGAAACACCGGAAACGACGCTTTTTTGTTTTATTGGTATCCGAACGGGCAAATAGGCCACCTGATGTTAAGTGATCACCATCGCCCAAGGAAACGAAGATGTTATGTACCTTGTATCTGTATTGTGTTACACTGCCTCACTCATCTTTCAAACCGGAACAAAAATCACAATGACATTTCATGCTCTTATAATAAATAAATATATATAATAATATAATAAATAAATATTATTTATTTATTTATTATATTTATTATTATTTATTTTAGAGCCTGAAATCCAGATTCTCCACAATTATAAGTAAAAGATAAATATCTTTTACTTATACTTAAGCGTAAGCAAAGTTGCGGCCAACTGCTAGTAATAATAAAAAAAATATTTATACCCAAAATCATTTACACAATTTTAGTTGGAAGTTCTATCTAAATGTAGGGTTTTTACATAAGCAACATAGGTGGTGTACTCTTGACTCCGAAACTAATATAAATTGTAATATCAGATTCAGTGATTCTGATATTACAATTTACATACATAAATAATATCATTTACAAAAAAACGACGTTTGGGTGGAATATCAGAAAAATTTGAAACACATGTATGTATAATTCAATCAAGAAACACAAATAGTAAAATTTCAAGCATAGCATTATGTTTTAACCCCATTTCTCCCGTTTGGGATTGAATTTCTAAAAACGACGCAATACGTATGAATTTATTCTCAGAAGCTTTAATATAAAATACAACATAAGTAACATTTTTGGAATTTTTAATTATATTGCGGGCAAAGCCGCGGGTGAACTGTTAGTTGGTAACTATATTTAATTTCTTATTTTTAATTCATGATCCCCATATAATACAACCTATTTAGCTGTAAATTGTAATTCGATATATCTCCTCTTAATATTATTGTTCACTAATCTAATGTTAGATACATACAAAAACCAATGATTTATTCCAATTATTTGAATCAATACATTGTAAAAACTAAAGTCAAAAATACAATACTTCAAACTAAAACATGGTTGTTGTTCGTAGTGAACAACAAAAAAATAATGTTATGCAACTCAAGTCGTAAATATTTTAACGTTTAGCATTTACCAATGTACTGATGAGAGATTTATTTATAAATGGTACAGCGATTGGCTCATATACTTTATCGGTTCTGTCTGCTAGTACTATTTTTTTTAAACAACTAAGAAGTACTTTGTTTTCAACAGGTACAGTAGCTGGTGATCCCGTAGAGCTCGAAGTTGTTGGAGACATATTCTGTACTGATAGACGTGATCCTCTAATGATAGGATCTGTTAAGTCTAATTTAGGACACACTGAAGCAGCATCAGGTCTTTGTTCTATTACGAAGGTAAGAATCAACTCAAACACCGTGATTTTACCATTTTTAATTTAGTAAATATTAGTTTTTTAAGACGCTACTAACTGGATACGTCGAGTATTACTGTTATAAGGTGTTGAATTTAACAAATAGTCTAAATTTAAATTTCCCAAATTTTGATCACCGGTAAGATCATATAATATTAGTAAATTATTGTATTTACCAGTATCTTAAATACATTTTGTCATGAGTTTAAAATCATGCGAATATTATTATTTACATAGATGAACGATAAGTGCTAACCTCTCATTCATCACCACCGTTTCTAATAGTGTCAAATTTTATATGGTTATTAACATAGTTATTTTTATTTTAAAAAATTAACTATTCCTATATATCTTGCTGGTGATGGTTAGCTTCGAATACATTTATAGATAATTGTAACAATTAAGATTTAGGATAAAGAAAAAGTTAAACCTTGCTTGCTAGAAATATATAAGAAAAAATAAAAAAATCGTAAGCAATAGTTAGTTTTAGTTTGGAAGTAAATAATAATATATTAAATATTTTATTTAGTAAGAAAGTGAATGACAAGTTATCTTGAATTTTATCAAATCTTATAACAAAAATATTTATCTATTAGATGTGCATCGCGTATACAACAGGATATATCCCTCCTAATATAAACTTTAAAGTTCCAAGAAAGAATATACCACATCTTCAGGAGGGAAAACTCAAAGTAGTGACTGAAAAGCAACCCTGGGGCAGAGGAATGGCTAGTATCAACAGCTTCGGTTTTGGAGGTGCCAACGCCCACATTTTGTTAAAAAATGCTGCGAGATCGAAGGTTGGTTTTGTTGAATAAGATTTGAAGAAGTTTGTATATAAATTAAATTGGAATTCGAAGCTTGTTTTTTATTTTCTCATCGATTCAAAACTACGTGTTTATGTGATTGTAATTAAATGTTGAGAATCAGGAATTTTAGGAACTCTATTTATGCTGGCAACTTACGGTAATAACTATTATAATGCCCTTAACCTTTGATTTTTTTAAGTACTGACTCTTAAAGGGAATATTTCTGATACATTTTAAAATAATTCCTACAACCAGTAAAACATTTGGGTCGGAAAAGTAACAGTTTATTTTTATGTACTTTATATAACATTAACAATTACCAAGTTATTAAAATAATGCTTCTTTTAATTTACATTTTCTATAACTAGATCAACAATGGAATGCCATCAGATGATTTACCTCGATTGGTCTGCGTATCGGGTCGCACCGAATCTGCTGTAGCTAAGATTCTAGATGACCTAGAGTCGAAGACGGTTGACGTTGAACTTGTTGGACTTTTACACGCAATACATGATGAGGATATTGGTGGCCATTTTTTTAGAGGATACACTTTATTAGGTAAGAATTTCATCAGTAAATTGTTTTAGAAAAATCATAAAAATAGCTCTCGTATTCGTCAGAAAGAAAACCAGTTAAAAATTTACGGATTTATATATAAATATTGTTATTATTTTTGGAACGAAGTTCTTTAACGCGGCTTAAAATAGAGTAAAAAGGCGGAAATCGTCACATAATGAAAAGGCGTTGTGTATTAGGACAAAAGGCGTTATTTAAGGGAGGTCAAGTTTATTCAGATGAATTTCGCTAAGGTCTAATAGAATAACATACTCTCTCTCTCTCTCAATTTCTACAGAGTTTTTTAGGATGTGCTCGATAAGAGATAGTTTCCATTCCGAGAATACCATCCATGAGAATATATCATTCGAATTTGAAAGTATATAGTTCCCTCTTAAGAGTGTGCTTCCCCATGACAATCAAAAGTCTCATTGCCTGGCGTTGCCGGCCAGGCACTGATTTTAGTGAGAACTGTTATCACATGGACAATTTTCAGGTTCCAGAGTGCGCTCTACGAGTAACTTGGAAAAATGCTGAATGACATATTTATTTATTTCTATCAGAAGATTGTATATGAAATTTCATTTCAAAATATTTGTCATTTTAAAGAAAACTGTCTAAAATATAATCAATAAAATCTACATTTTAAAACACGTTTTGAGTTGAACAAAATATCGCAAAGAATGTTCCTAACGGGGGCCCCTGACCGCACAATCTGTCTAACAATCTCCGCACATCTTTTGAATATTTTATTAATAACGAAAAAAAGTTAGAAAACAGTGTTTAACTGAACATCAGCTAATCAACGTTTTTAAGTAAGGGCGTTATTGTTTTGATTACCTTAGAAGATTAGTGAACAAATAATAATTTAGTAAATTTTAAAAAGTAAACGGAATTTTTTTTTAAATAAAATATTTGTTTCCTTATTTATAAAAGTGTAGTCATCGCTATTTGTTTTTTCTTTATTTTCCGTTTTACTATTTTTTTATACACAGAATCAACTCCAGCGAAAAGCGTGTCACTAGCTAGGAACATCCAATACTTCTCCGGTGTCCGTCGTCCAGTGTCCTTCGTATACTCGGGTATGGGTTCTCAGTGGGCAGGAATGGCTACACAACTCATGAGAATTCCTGCATTTGCTGCTGCTATTAAAAAGTAAGACTAAAAGTCATATGTGAACAGTAATTTATATAGGTGGACTATTTAAATTAAATAAATTTTTTTTTCAGATATTGTAAAGCAATTTATTTAAGTGTTAAATAATATTACTTTCATTGTTACGTAAATCTAATTTCCTTTAAAGCATTCAATTACTTAAAGCATTAAAAATTGTTTGTACAAAAATTTAAACTGTGATGTGAATGAACTAATGAATAAAAATAATTTATTTTTATTAAATGCCTTACCTTGCCCAGGTGCCACAAGTCTTTGGAGTCTAAAAGCATAAATTTGACTAAGCTCATAACTGAAACAGACCCTAGGATACACGACAACATCCTCAACTCTTTCATCGGTATCGCCGCTGTTCAGATAGGTCTTACGGATGTTCTGAAAGCTGTTGGGATTGAGCCCGACTTCATTATTGGTAAGAATTAGAACATTTTGTGCTGAGGTAAATGAGCAAACAGGCTACGTAATTGTAATTAGGGGTTTGTTATATGGTTACATAGATCATCAGGGTCACTGTATTTACTGCTGATCTTAAAAAATAAAGGCGAAAGCTTTACATGAAGAATAAGGAGTTCGGACGGCTTACCCTTAAATGCATATTGTTGCCAATAGTCTACATTCATTTTCACGTAAATTTATTCAAAAACCTGAGTGTCTGCGTATTTGAACGCAAGTTTTGAACCATAAACAATAAATCACTATGAAAATAAAAGAGTTGTCATTACATTTGGCGGGTAGATTTACGCGATTTTTTAAATTTTATTGTGATGGGTGATGAAGTTCAGTGTGTTATTAGAAGACATAGTTTCTATTTTCGAGTTCCTAATAAAATAGTGATTATTCTAATTAAAAAAAATACTTCTATCAGGTAAGCTATCAATATTTGATATTTTATTTGAAAATTATATTAGATACAAGCTGGATTTTTGCCAAATGTCTACATTATGCGTTTGTTTCATAAGTTATAAGAGGGTGTTTTTGGTGTTTAGGTATTTAGCTTAGTTTGTTTTGCTTTTTAGGACGTTTAGACAGCTAAAAGATGACGATACTGAGGATTTACTTGTACGAATAGAAAATGGAGATATTTCCGAAGACGAAGAGGATATGGGTGATCTGAATGAAATTGATTATTACCCGGACCTGCAAAAACATATAAACAAATTAGAAGACAACAATGACCATGAAGAA
Source organism: Nymphalis io (assembly GCF_905147045.1). Taxonomy (NCBI): domain Eukaryota; kingdom Metazoa; phylum Arthropoda; class Insecta; order Lepidoptera; family Nymphalidae; genus Nymphalis; species Nymphalis io. Next base: position 8,964,898 of record NC_065905.1, read on the forward strand.
GACAATGAAAATCCCTTAACCATGGAAGAAGGATCGTTGGACCCTTTCAATAATCCATCTTTAGGACCTTCGAATCGTCTGCCACAATCAAGTATTCTTGGTGTTGCAGCTTGGAGGCAACGAAGTAGGGAACTTATATGGAAAAAGCGTAATTTGGTATACAGCGACCATATACCACTTACGACTTTTGATTCGGATTCTGTACCTTCCCAAAAAACTGTCCATGAGGTCAACTCCTCCCATGTGGGCGTTATAACTCTTGACTATTTTTGGACAGGCTATAGTAATTTGTTTCTTTTGTTTCTCGTCATACCTATTCACAATTTCAGCTGGTTCGGAGCCTACATAAGTTGATGCTAATGTTACAACCTTATTATCTTTCCAGCATGTTACCGAGATATCAAGTCTTTCGTAATCAGCAACTTGTTCCTCGTATGTTCCTCGTTCTATAGAATCTTTCATAAAATCTTTTACACCTGGCAATTTACAATTCTTTCCGAGGCGGTTCCTTTGAATGTACCCAATGCATATATTCCTTGAGTCCACAAGTAATTCAGCAGATGAACAAATATAGTATAGAAGTTGTCGAAATATAGAATATCGTTTATATTTTTTGGAATTGATCGGCACAATCTAATCGCTGTATTACCTACTACGCCAACATCAAGTTCATCAGATAAGTTGTCATCTTGTTTACCGGAATATATTTCAAAATTATAAGCATATCCCGAGAGTGAACACAAAACAAACAACTTGAAACCCCATTTATAGGGTTTATTGGATAAATATTGTTTCATAAAATGAGCTAACTTATTCGAACACATTTGCTCATCTAGAGAGAGCTTTGGCCAAATGGTGCGACACTCACAAACAATTTGTTCAAGTGTTCTATAACAGGTTAACCTGTTAAACCAAAAGATATCTTTTGGCGGGACAGGTTTAGCCAGACTGATGGTATTGGCAAAAGAGAAATAGATGCAAACTTCCAGGTTGCAAAGGATTTTCACGGACTGAATGCATCAAATGCAAGGTTGCTTGGTGTCATAACAAAAAAAGTTGCCAAAAGTCTACACAATATTTTTTTCAAAATATATGTTATTTATTAAACCTGGATTTTTTTATTATTTTTTACGTAATCTATGACATATTTCCTATGATTTACGATTTTTTTTACTAAAAACAAAAAATCAGGCATTTAAGGGTTAATTTTTACAATATGAAGTTAGTCGTGGTGGCATAGACCTGAAGGGAACACTAGGTCTCTGGAAATGAGGGTGACTCACATTAACCCGGTCTCATATATATATAATAACACCTTTTTGTAATATGTGATGCACCCTCTTACTGCCACTAGTGACAAGACGGGTGTTTTTTTTTATTTTATAAAGCTGCAGATTTCGAGGTCCTGAGTTCAAGCCGTGAGTCGGTCTACTAAAAAGTAATTAAGTTTTGCTAACTGCCGGTATTAGACAGCGTCATATCGCTCGGGCGCTCCGATAGAGATTTTACATTAAAATACATATATGTATATGTAAGTATTTTTCTTAATTTCTTACATTAGGTCACTGTGTTGGCGAGTTAGTTTGCGCTTACGCAGATGGCTGTTTCACAGCGGAACAGACGATTCTCTCAGCATATTATTTCGGTTTGGTAACTGCTGAAACTCCATTTATTAAGGGATCTATGGCTGTTGTAAACCTTGGATATAAGGATGTAAGTTTATACCATTTTGTATATGTATATATTCTGATTTTTTAAATTCAATTGAGCAATTTCAATGATTTTAATCGTAACTTTTTTTTAGATTTTATTAATTAAATGCCACATATTTTTAACTCTTGACATACGTAGTAAACGTTATCTAAAACACTATTTTAAAGACACAAGATTTTGTTGGTAAAATATAAATTGTTGAGTGTTGCCAATGGAATATAATGTTGTTTGTTTTGTTTCTAAAAACAGATAAAAAAGAAACTTCTATCTGAAATTGAAGTAGCTTGCCACATTCGACCTGACTCTTGCATAATTTGTGGGCCAGCGGATAAAATTAAGACTTTTGTTGCCAAACTGGTAGCGCAAGGAATCTGTGCCAAGCAGGTATCTTGCAATAACATCGCCTACAATTTGAGATACATCGCTGAAGCCAGTAAGTTTTTAATTTATTAGTTTTAGGTTGGTTAACAAAATGTGTTATTATATGTAGTTAATATCAAAAGTCAGTAATTTGTTTTATAACATTAAGCAAGTAAACACCTGAAAAAGAGAATTAAGCGTTCAAAATCTGAACTTTTAATTTTTAAACAGGGTCTACACTTCTAAAGAATTTAAAGGTAGTGATTCCAACACCAAAACTACGTTCTGAGCGCTGGCTTTCCACTTCTATTCAGCAGGACTTGTGCAAAGGTCCCAAAACTGAGATGTCTTCAGCTGAATACATCAGTAATAATTTTCTAGTAAGTTCTTTATCTACAATTGGCAAATATATAAACCACGTTGCGTACTTTATCATACATGTCATCAGATATAAGAAACGATTCTTACGAAATGGTAGGTATTTAAATAACCCAATTGTCGCAGTTATCATTTACCATACCTTTAGCTTATAAGTCAACAGATACACAAGGTCTTCGTTTGTTATTTGTGTCTTTGTCCAGAAATTCTCATTAGCAGCCTGCAATCTAAAATTAGCAGTGTTTACACTCCAATGCCTGAACTCTTTCCGGTAGTATCGGATTGGCCTTCCCTTAAGTTTATGCCAGTGAGGGTATATTGAAGCACGTTATACATTATATAAAAACTTAAATAATTGTAGAATACTATTTAAATTACTATTTAAATCGGTCATAACCGATTGTCCTAAACATATAATCGTTCAATAGAATCCAGTGCTGTTTGAGGAGATGGCTCGCCTAATTCCTGACAATGCGATTATTATAGAGATTGCGCCAGATTGCCTCCTGGAGGAAAATTTACGTAAATATCTCAAGAAAGATAATATTAATACTTCACTCACTGAGAGAAATAACCCAGACAGCGTACAAACTTTATTCACGGCCCTGGGCAAGTAAGTGCTTAAATTTCTTGCATGAATATTTTAATTAATATTACGAATAGTAGGACTTATTATTTCATTTTATAGGAGGCCTACCAGAAAAAAATGCTACAATAGAAACAATAAGTAACGCAATATATCAATGCTAATGTCATAATGTCATATTTCGTTATTTTCGGATCGTCCACCATAAAAATGTTAAGAAAAGTTATCTGTTCTGATAATGTTTTAAAAAATTTGAGTACTTTGTTAATGTAATAAAGACTACAGTATAAGAGCCGAAGTAAATAGTGCCATACTTACAGGCTTTACGAAGTCGGATTGAACCCGCACCTCGCCAATATTTACCCGACCATTAATTTTCCTGTGTCGCAAGGAACTCCGATGCTTTCACACCTGGTTGAGTGGAAGCACAATGAAGATTGGTGAGTTTAAATACATGTATCGTTAAAACTTTTAATTTCAAATAAAAAAGAAAGAAGAAAATACATTTAACACACTATCTTTGTTTCGCGTTTACTGTAGGTACGTAACATACTACGGAGGCAAAGTTCAGATGACTTCAAGTGAGAGGGCGGTGGTTATGTCCATTACAGATGAAATGAGCGAGTTCATGGTCGGTCACGTTATTAATGGTAATTTTATTTTCATATTGTAAGAAGAGCCATCTGATAGTTAGTGGCGCCGATGTCTGCCTATAGATATTGGCACTGTTACTGTGAACCATTCCTCAAACTACCGATTCGCCACCAATTACTGGAACAAGTTCCTTGTGTATATAATTACATTGGCTCACTCTATGTTTAAACCGCCACAAATAACACAAAGCATTAAAAAAGATTTATATATGATTCACTCGATCGTGCAAGCTTGTTTGGGTATGTTCCACCCGCCTATCACATATTCAATCGCCAAACAGCGATACTTAAAACTGTTGTGTTCCGGTTTTACGCTAGAGTAACAGGCACAAGAAGAGAAACATCTAAGTTCCCAAGGTCGGTGGCGCATTGACGAAGGAAAGGTTGATATTTCTTACAGCGACTATGTCTGTGGGCGATGGTGACTATTAGCTATCCCATCGGATCGGATCGGATTTTGATTTTTTTTTGGAAAAATTAATATAAAGATTTATTACATGAAGCTCAAGCACTCAGTCTGATGCTCAATATAGAACCATTATACTTACTTAATAATTTTCAAATCGAAAGCTACCACCGGTGCGAAAAACGAAATACCCTGACCTTTTTGTGAGATTTCGTTATGACTTACAATAATTATAAATATTTATTAAAATATATCAGTCACTCTTATCAAAAAACATTTAATGAAAACTTGTTCCTATCCCCGAACAATCCTGTGTATTTAAATTTTCATCCTAGGTTGTAACCAGTATCCTGCAACCGGTTACTTATTGATGGTATGGGAGAGCCTTGCAATGATGATGGGAGAGATGTTCACTGAAGTTTCCGTGGTGTTCGATAACGTACGATTCCAAAGAGCTGTTAATATCCCTAAGCAAGAAAGTTTAGAGTTCATTGTTATGATTCAGAGAGGAAGTGGACATTTTGAGGTTAGCATATGCTTATTTGTTGATCAATAATCGTATATTGTAAATTTCAGACAGGTAATATGAGGCACGTTTTTTGTCAATTTATTATTGGGTAACAATCTGTGTTTGTAGACTCAAGTAAGTCGTATAAAAATTAGTTAAGTTAGAAGTAGTATCTTCACAATTATTTAAAGTAAATACTACAACTAAAGTAAGGAATACAATAATCATGAGCATAGCAAATTAATAAGATCCTTATAAAATATAATTTTAAAGAGAATCCTCGATAGTCCTGACAGATATTATACATGCGAAAATGTGTTTATTACACACGTGTGCGAAGCCGGGGATAGAAACTAATCATTACAAAAATACAGAAAATATAGAAATAAATAGAAGAAAGGTAACTTTCCCTTTTACAACACCAAGTTTCCTTAGGCGTGGCGTTATTTTCTACATTTATATTCCACTGATATTTTTAATGCCGTGGAGTACCGGCTTAGAATAGTACTCCCCCAATCTCATTCCGTGGGTGTCGTAAGAGGCGACTGACTGAGACGGGGAAAAGGGGGGATGGGCAGCAGCGTCCCCCCCATAAACATCTTACCCCCCTACTGCGCTCGCCAACACGCCTGCCCAGCGCGGCGAGTATGGTCAAACCATCCTTAATGGCAGATGCGCCCAAAAAAAAAGGCCCCCAGTTACCGGCAAGCCTGCTAGGCCCGACCAAAGTAGCGGTCGCGGTATCAGCAGGGCAGGGGGTGCTAAGAATCACCGGTTCACGGCAGGCAACCGTATAAAACGACTGCACATGGCAACATACAATGGACGCTCGATGAGGCTGGACCATCACCTCGCCGAATTAGAAGTAGAGTTAAGTCATATAAACTGGCATATACTGGGGTTATCTGAAGTCCGAAGACAGGGGGAGGACACGATAATTCTAGAGTCCGGTAACTTACTTTACTTCCGCGAAGGTGATAACCTCTCCCAGGGTGGTGTCGGTTTTCTAGTCAAAAAGGATCTCATTAGCAGCATTGTGGAAATCAGTAGTGTGTCGAACCGGGTAGCGTACCTTGTCCTAAAACTTTCCGACAGGTACTCCCTGAAGGTCGTACAGGTATATGCGCCAACTTCGACATACTCTGATGATGTGGTCGAAGCGATGTACGAGGACATCGCAAAGGCCCTCAACGACACCTCGAAGGCCCACTACAATGTTGTTATGGGAGACTTCAATGCTAAAGTGGGAGTACAAGATAGCGGTGAATCGAAAGTCGGACCTTGGGCTGCAGAAATCACAAATGCTGGTAAACTTTCTCGAAGCGCAGGGGCTTTTTTTGATGAATTCTTTCTTTCAAAAGAAGCCTCAGAGGAGGTGGACCTGGCGAAGCCCCGATAACGTGACAAGGAACGAGATAGACTTTATCATTTCGAATAAAAGGCACATATTTAGAGATGTTTCAGTGATCAACAGGTTTAATACCGGAAGTGATCACCGCTTGGTTCGAGGCACTCTAAATATCAACTTAAAAGCCGAAAGATCGAGAATGATGAGGTCTACTCTCCGACCTACCATGCTCCAAGCTGCTCAAGGCTCCGAAAAGTTCCAAATGGAACTTCAAAATCAATTCACCGCGTTGGAAACCATAAGCAACATTGATGAGAGAACCGACACGCTGGTCAAAATACTGCAAAACACATCTCGCAAGTGTTTTCCGCCACAGAGAAGAGACAACGCACCAAAACTCTCTGCTGAGACACTCGAGCTCATGAGAAAACGACGAGAACTACCATCGTTTTTGTCAGATAAGGCCTTAAACCGAACAATAAAAACGCTGACGCGACGCGATCTCCGACGCTCCAATACCCGTGCCATCAAGGCTGCGATTGAGCAAAATCGGGGATCGAAAGTGTTCGCTCGCAAGTTTGGGAGGCCGCGTCTGACAAAACTTAAAACTGAAAATGGTGGGGTCGTTACCTCCAGGCCTGAGATTGTCGGAGAAGTAGAGAGGTTTTATGGGCAGTTGTTCTCTTCAAGATCGGATAAACCCGTGGGAATCAGTATTGATGACCAGCGCGCCCCTCTTATGCGCCATTACTGCGAGGAGCTCCCGGTCGTTGACCAAGGAGAGATTAGGGCGGCTCTAGAACAGCTTAAAAACAACAAAGCTCCGGGAGATGACGGAATCACAACAGAGTTGCTTAAGGCAGGCGGGACTCCGGTCCTGAAAGAGCTAGCAAGCCTCTTTAATTCCGTCATCCAACATGGCAAGACCCCGGAAACGTGGAGCGGGAGTGAGGTGGTACTGTTTTTCAAGAAAGGTGATAAAACCCTCTTGAAAAACTACAGACCAATCTCCCTCCTGATTCACTTGTATAAGCTGTTCTCAAGAGTCGTCACGAACTTTGTGTGTAGCATAGCTGACTAGCTAAATAAATCCTTAGAAGACGACGTTGTAAAAGTACTTTTAAGAGCCTACTTGAATAAATAAAACTTTATTATGAATCAAAAGATTGATTTAAACACCTGAAGCAGTGGTGACCCAGGCGAAATAAATATTTAATAAAAAAGAACAGCACCGAATATATTAGCATTAACTTGAAATAGAATAGCAAGATCGAACAGTGCTTCTCTCTCAAACCAAGGCGTTTCTTAACTGCTGTAATTTTAAAATAGAATAGAAATATTAAAATTTTCATTAAATTATATAGCATTATTAAATACATTCTATAAAAATGAACAGATCGTTGAAAGCGGAGCATCTATTGTCACTGGAACTATTTACGCAAAGAAGAACGTTGGACAGGATTACCATGTGCTTCCAGTTGAGCCTGAATCCACAGGACCCAATGTTAAACATCTACTCACAAAGGATTTCTACAAGGAGTTACGTCTTAGAGGCTACCAGTATAGGTATGCATATTAAATTCAAATAAAAAGTACTTTTTGTCATATGTCATATCATGACTTGGTTGGAGATCGAGGTAGAAAAGCTTAAAATAAGTTAGAGGTCACTTAATGACATTTTGTTGCATAATAACTGCACGTAAAAATGGATAAATTTTACGTATTTGAATTGATACAGTGCCTTTATATATAATTGCCCATAAATTTTAGTAAAGAAATCCAAAGTAAGTTACAAAACAGCATCACAAACATAATTATATTTTTCTACTACCACTTACCATCAGGTGGAGTAGTCATTTGCCTTTCCGGCAAATATAAATATATGAATGATATATATTTCAAGTGCTTATTTTAGTACACTTATTTTGCGAACTAGGTTGCTAAATCAAAATATCCAGTTAGTAATAGAAATAAAAACGGCTATGTTAATGAAGAAAAACGCAATATGCTCATTTAATTTTGGGTGAAGCAGTAATGAAAGCTCATTTTATTCACAGCGGCTACTTCCGAGGTGTAATCAAAAGTAACGTGGATGGCACACGTGGTTGGCTGGCCTGGGTCAACAACTGGGTCACATTTTTGGACTGTATGATGCAGATGAAGCTCATTGGTAATGACACCCGAGGACTTTTCGTGCCTACCAGAATTGATAAACTATGTATTGATGTTAATATGCACTATGACGCTTTATCGAAAATGAACCCTAATTCTACAAGCCAAGCGCTTGAAATTAGGGTTAATCCTACTATTGACGTTATCAGGTAACCATGCAAAATCCCTTATTAAATGAAAAAAGTATATAAATTATATAATAATATATCAAGATTCTATTTGATTCTTTATAAATACAACGTTCTTATCTTATAATTGTGGAATAAATTTAATTATTTTTCTTATTCGTCAGAGCTGGTGGTGTAGAATTTCGAGGTTTACACACCACACAAATTGCAAGAAGGATTCCTTCTCGTATACCTGTTTTAGAAAAAAACATATTCATCCCTAACTTCGGAAAGGCTAAGATGAAGGTATAATGTTAAGCATATTTTAATCTAGACCGACGGGCGTTCCAAATTAATACTACAAATAGTAAATTTCATAATATTACAAATATAAAATTAGTCATTACTCGCACACTATTTAGATAGCAAATAATCTATAACAAAAATAAACTAAATCATTTCTAGATTGAAGACATCCTCAGAAGCAATGTTCAGCTCATTCTTGAAAACATACAAATATACAAATTTAAAAGCATTGAAATTGTTGACGATGAATATAAAACTGCTGGATTTGAACCTATACTAGATAAAGTAGCAGACGTCTTAGGTGAACTGCCTTTGGTACAAGCTGAACTGTCTGTTTTGTCTGAGGATCCTATCGAATTGCCATCAAATATTTCTGTGAAAAATAAAAAAAATATTGGAGAAAACAATATTCTAGTACTTATTGGTGCTAATCTGCTGCAGAGACTTGAAGTTAGTAATATTGAATATCTTTTTAAGTATACAAAACTATTGATAACATAGCGCACACCATCACTGTCAAGCTAGGCTTTTGCTAGTATATATAGATAGCCGAGATGGCCTAGTGCTTAGAACGCGTGAATCTTAACCGATGATCGTGGGTTCAAACTTGGGCAAGCACCACTGAATTTTCATGTGCATGATTTGTGTTTATAATTCATCTCGTGCTTGATGGTTAAGGAAAACATCGTGAGGAAATCTGCACGTGTCAAATTTCATTTAAAGTTTTCCACATGCGTATTCTACCAACCTGCATTGGAGCAGCGTGGTGGAATAAGCTCAAACCTTCTCCTCAAAAGGAAAAGGAGGCCTTGGCCTAGCAGTGGGACATTAACAGGCTGTTTTTCTAGTAATAAGTTGGGTCATTCTCAAAAAATGAAATTGTCAGATTAACTTTAACGATACAGAAAATTTATTTAGTTTCACCTGTCCCGGTGTCACTTTCTAACGTCCAATTAAGCTGAAATTTGGCATATCCATTTGGATCTCGAGATAATGCACAATTTTATTACCTAAGCAGCCATTTTAGTCCAATATGGTGACCGCAGCTAAATGGTGATCTGTCAACTCTACATTAACATTTATAAAATGGGTATGAAATCAAATTACCAACCCTCGGTTCTGTCCACCTTTATCTCTATTGATGTCTTCTCGTCTTATTTTGTGTAAACAATTTCCTTATCTGCAAAACTTGGTTGATTAGCATGGTCTATAATTTATTCTTGTATTTAATAAAGGTAAACAAACGAAGAATTAATAATTCATTAAACAATTATTTAATAAGATCTTTGTCTGTAGGTACTTAAGGATGCGTTTGCATCTCTATGCGACAGAGGGTTTATCATGAGCCGTGAAAAAGAACCAATTAATCCAAAAGATTTTTCCGAAAACTACGACATCATTACCGTACAAGATTCTGGATTCGAATACGTGGTCCTCTTCAGAAAACGAGAGCGTGTAAAGTCAGCTACATTTCTTAATATCATCTCAAGCGACGAAACATACGATTGGATAGACAAAGTTAAGCAAGGTCTTAATGTTGAACAAAAAGTGGTTTTATATAGTCAAAATGAACCTGTAAATGGACTATTAGGTCTAATTAACTGTCTGAGAAAAGAACTTGGAGGTGAAAAGATATATGGTGTATTAATTACCGATCCTTCAGCTCCATCATTCAATCCAGAATTAAAATTCTATGAAGAGCAGCTAAATATGGATTTGGCTATCAATGTTTATCAAGACGTAAGTGCAAAACGTTATAAGATTTTAGCAAGATGCTTTCATAACATTAAGGGAGCGTCTTTTTTTCTTTATTAATTGATAAGTTAAATTAATATATATTCATGTATACAGTGTATTTTTTTAAGTTATTAGAAGCATCAAATGGGTTTTGTCGATGTTGATTAATCACCAAGATCCAAAAATAATGGGTCGGAAATAAATATTTACTATTCTTTACGTCGTAAATGCTTCGATTCTTTCGCGTTTATAATTATAATAAACTAATCGAACCACAAAAACTAATCGATCGTTAGTGATTTGCAATAAATTTAAAAAAAAAATATTTTTTTTTTGTAAAATATACTTTTTTTATTCAGGGTCAATGGGGCACGTACCGTCACTTACTCCTCGGTGACTTGGATACAGTCAAGGCCCACCACGCCTACGTGAACATAGTCACTATTGGAGACCTCTCCTCACTGACCTGGCTGGAGGGACCCATAAGAGTTAATCAAGTTTGTAAGAACCCAGAAAATGTTCTTGTACATGTGAGTAAAACATGTAATAAGATGTTACATAAGCTTTTAATGTTAAATGTAGTCTAGTATCGCTACAGGCTACATAAATTACATATATGATTATATGTGTTATATAGTTAAGAAGACCATATTTTAATAGGCCATTGAATATATATTTATCTGGTTGCAAATGTTATTTCTGTAGAAAGTAGATTATATTTTTCTATGCAGGTATACTGTACGACTTTAAACTTCCGCGACATAATGGCGGCAATGGGGCGCGTGTCGGTCGATGCCGTCGCAAAAGGCAGGCTTGCGCAAGAGTGCGTGCAAGGGCTTGAGTTTGTCGGCAGAACGTACAAGTAAGTTCTAAATTTGAAACGATGTTTCCAAAAGTATTGTAAAATTAAAAAAAAAATGTAGTTACACTAAAGCCTTAATAATAACAATAGTAAGTAAAAATTAAATATAGTTACAGTACAAATCGTGACCACATGAAATGGTGGCAAGAATGCTAGCAGCATTTCCCCTTTGAATCACAATTCCGATTCTCTGGGCAAAAAATGAACCAGCTCCTATCACCAGTAGAGGCAGTAAAATTGCTTGTTATATTGAAATACAATATCCCTTTAGTTTCGTCTCTGTTTAATTTCGTTTGTGTTTTAATATTTTGTAGTTATTTTATAAATAGTTTTAAAACGTATTAATTCAGTGGTACTCGAGTTATGGGCATGGTAAGGAATAGCGGTATGGCTAACATGGTGGTAGCAGATAAGGCGCTGTTATGGGGCTTCCCTGACGAATGGACTTTCGAAGAGGCTGCAAGTGTACCTGTGGCATACGGAACTGTATACTGCGCCTTGGTAAGTGAGTCATCACATGTATTTAACTAATTCCTTGGTTAGATAGCTTTCGAATTATTTTGTTTACAAAAGCCACAACATACTAAATACCTACCGATTAATGATTTTTTTCCAACACTGCAGGTTAAAACTGATATGTAATGCAGTGATAAAAGTTTTTAACTTAACAGATTATATTTAAGCATTTAAGTTATTTCTATAATTATTTATAATGCATTTGAACAGATGATGGTAGGAAAGATCCAAAAAGGAGAATCAATATTGATCCATGCGGGTTCTGGTGGTGTTGGTCAAGCCGCAATCAGCGTGGCTCTTCACTTCGGATGCGAAGTGTTCACTACTGTTGGTACTCCTGAGAAACGAGCCTTCATAAAAATACTTTTCCCTCAACTTAAAGGTAATATTAGTTTTCTTCCTTAAAATTGTTTGGGGATTTGTAGTTATAATAGTAATCTATAGGAACACAAGAACCAGTTGGCATTAACAAGAAAAGAAAAATATGTACAGAAAGATTTTATTTATATGGACATCCCGGTTTAAACTCTAACGTCTCCTTCACAGACAGTCATATCGGTAATTCTCGTGACACATCATTCGAAGCCATGGTCAGGAAAGAAACAAACGGAAAGGGAGTAGATTTGGTACTCAATTCTCTTGCCGATGACAAATTACAGGTATTTTGGAATGTTTATTTCTGTTATATTCAAACAAAAAATCACATCTAACTCTGTGATTCAATAAAATTCTATTCTACACGTCGTGTACACATATACTAACATGTTACATCAATTGAGCTGAGTGTCATATTGTTGTTATTTTCTATATTATAATTTAGTATATTTATAGAGTACAACAAGGTAATTAATGATTTTTCGACAAGAGCTGTTATATACTGTAAGAATTACTATTATCTTTCATATTCTTTTTCATGTATGCCTTTATTTGTACGCTTGTAATATATTTTTGTTCGTTCATGATGCAGAGACATGTTTTCGAAAATTCATTTTTCTTTCACCTGAATTCTTTTCGGTCGTTTTAGATTCTCGGTCAAATATAATATATTAAAATTCAGCATATAAGTGAACAAAGTGACCAAAACTAAATGGAATTTAATTTAATTTCTTATTCAGGCTTCGATTCGCTGTCTCGGATATCGCGGCCGCTTCTTAGAAATCGGAAAGTTCGACATCGGCAACAACACACTCATCGGCATGTCCGCCTTCCACAAAGAAATCTCCTTCCACGGAATCATGTTGGACTTCATCTACGACCAAGGCGATGATTTTAGAAAGGTATTCTTTAAAAAATATAGTTTTGCAACACTAGAAAGATTGCTTACCACTGTAAGTTTTTACTATAAATAATAAAACTTTGAACAGATCCTTCAAGATTTACTGTTAACTGGTATTATGAGCGGCGCTGTCCGTCCACTTACGTACTGCATTTTTGAGAAAAATCAAATCGAGACCGCGTTTAGATATATGGCCGCCGGAAAACATATTGGAAAGGTAAGCACAAAATTCATTTGGATTTTAATTCAAACAAAAATATATGGGTAACTGCGGGATATACAAATTAATAGTCACCTATGTTCAATTTTATTATGTTTGTTATGTGCTATTTATTTATTATTTATTAAAATAAATAATACATAAGTTTACGACTCCTCAAAAATGTCAATAATTGAGTAAAATGTATTGTTTTATTTGAATCGTTTTGAATATCACAACAATAATAATTTACAACAATGACTTGTGATTATTTTCAATGTGATTATTGTCAGTGTCGATTTTTCCTTATACCTCACTGACTCTATAATACAACCAGTATAGTTAATTAAAACTATTTCGAAGTTTTTGGTGGAAAACACATTTGATTACACAGAAGCCACTCGTAAAAAAAAGTAACAACCTGTTAATGTCCCACTGCTGGGCTAAGGCCTCCTCTCCCTTTTTGAGGAGAAGGTTTAGAGCTTATTCCACCACGCTGCTCTAATGCGGGTTGGTAGAATACACATGTGACATAATTTCAATGAAATTAGACACATGCAGGTTTCCTCACGATGTTTTCCTTCACCGTCAAGCACGAGATGAATTATAATCACAAATTAAGCACATGAAATTCAGTGGTGCTTACCCGGGTTTGAACCCACGATCATCGGTTAAGATTCACGCGTTCTAACCACTAGGCCATCTCGGCTTAACTCGTAAGCAAATACTAAATAATTCATAAATAAATGTTTCAGGTGATTATTAAAATTCGTGATGAGGAACGAGGCGTTCGTTTTACAAAACCAAAGAGCATATGCATGGAAGCTGTTCCTAGGTATGTACCTAAAGACTGATAAATGAAAACTCATTTTTATCAATATAAATCAAATATGACCTGTATAATAATGACCTAATGACTTTATCTATCAAGCTTCACTGGTGGTTCAGCGTAGTAGAATAAGCTTTACGGGTGCTAGGGTTTTGTGCATCAGGTATACTACCACAAAACAGCAGTACTTCGTATTGTGTTCCGGTTTGAAGGGTGAGTGAGCCGGTGTTTGATGTTGTTTGATGATGTGTGTTACGTACAACTGTTAGAAATCTAAATAAATAAATAAATGCCAATGTCTATGGGTGTTTGTGACAGTATTAAAACTGATATGTTTGGATTAAAAAAAATTAAGGATGGTATTCCACTCGTTATATATTTACGTGAAGACCTTAAAATCCACATAAAGACCGGCTGTCGTCAATTTTGATTGCTGCTTCTTACATTACAGACACTATAAGTAAGTGTTTTTTAACTCTTTTTGTATATAATCGTCATATTATGTGTTTTTGAATCTGAATTTATATGTAATAACTATTTTATGTTATATAAGTAAATCCGTAAAACTATATGATTATTTATTTATCCTATAGATACATGTGTGATGAAGAATTAGTATATGTTGTGGTGGGAGGTTTAGGGGGCTTCGGTCTGGAGCTCACAGATTGGCTCATCATGAGAGGAGCCAGGAAAGTGCTTCTCACCTCAAGAAGGGGAATCAGTAATGGTTACCAATCATCTCGCCTTAGGTAAGTAATTATTTACTTTTTTATTACATCAAAATTTCTTACAATCCTATTGGCAAGATTATTTTACGTTGCAGTATTTGTAGTGCAAAAGAATTCTAAAAAGTATTTAGTTATATTTGATTGCAAATGAAAGATATGTTATAGGCTAGCAGTAGGACCTTTGTACAATACTTGTTTTTTACTTTTTCTTGTATAAGTTTGATAAAATGTAACTTTTTATAGAGCATGGACGGGCTATGGAGCTGATGTACAAATTTCAACTCACGATGTCACAACAGAGGAAGGATGTGAACGAATGCTGTCGATGGCGAACGCTATGGGAGACGTTCAGGCGATATTCAACTTGGCTGTGATATTGAAAGATTCAATTTTCCAGAATCAGACCCCAGAGACTTTCAAAGCGTCATTTGCTCCAAAGGCACAGGCTACGATGAATTTGGACAAGCTGTCAAAAATAATGTGCCCTAAGTTAAAGTAAGTTTTCTACCATTATCTTATTAGTTAAATCAAACACTTCAAATAAATGTTTTATTGGATGTGAACATTTATTTTTAGGCATATAATTAATTCCTCCATTCGGTATGCAGCTTAAACCCTTTTATGAGATGACTGAGCGTCTTTAACATAATAAGTAATCAGTTCTCTTATCCACCAGGGACTTCGTGGTATTCTCATCCGTATCTTGCAGTCGTGGCCTCGCTGGTCAGACCAACTATGGTTTCTCTAACTCCGTGATGGAGAATATCTGTGAAAGGAGAAAGAAGCTCGGCCTCCCCGCGCTCGCTGTACAGTGGGGTGCTATAGGAGATGTGAGTGTCACAAAACGGGCGATTTGGTTAAATTTGATCATATTTTTGATAAAGATGATTAGTTGATACATTTGTGGTAAACCTTGTGCCATAACTAACTAATGCAACGTAGATCTAGGCAGCTTTCAGTTTCGAGATTTTAAAGATTATTGATTTATACTTTTGGAAATACATTTATTATTATATATTTTAGTGGTTTAATGGACTGATACCAGTCCGATTAAACCACTAAAGAGATCTTACTATGTTTTTGCGCAGGTGGGTCTCGTAGCAGACATGCAAGATGAAAACGTCCAATTAGAGATCGGTGGCACCCTCCAACAAAGGATTTCCTCCTGTCTCCTCACTCTCGACAAGTTCTTGAAACAGGATTCCGCGATTGTGTCCTCAATAGTGGTAGCTGAAAAAAAGATTGGAAGTTCTGGATATGAAAACGTCGTAGATGCTGTTGCGCAGATTATGGGTAATGAAATTGCACTATATACATAAATTTTACTTGCACAATCCCTTCTTCCTTTCCTGGACTACGCTGATGTTTGCTATCTTGATGCGAATGAAGAGCTACTTGACAAACTAGATAGACTTCAAAATTTGTGCATACGTTTCATTTACGGTCTGCGCAAATTTGATCACATTTCTCAATATCGACGTCAGTTAAAGTGGCTTCCTATCCGACTTCGCCGGAGCTTGCACATATTATCGCTTCTTTTTAATATATTAAACCATGGTAGCCCTGATTACCTACATGAGCGTTTTCTGTTTTGTCCTGCTCGTGAAAGACCAGTACGCGCATGTGTGGCGTCAAAAACTCTTGAGGTACCATTTTTTAATACTACTTCCTTTGGTAACTCGTTTTCCGTTGTTGCCGCTCGCCTATGGAACTTTCTTCCAGATAATATTTTCCATAATAATGTTACAATAAGATCGTTTAAAATCAGAGTTAAGCAACACTTTCTTTCCACTTAAGTTTAATTTATTTTATATATATGTATATATATTTTTTTGTACCTATGTAAGTTGAATGTATATATATATATATATATATATATATATATATATATATTATAGATAATGGTATATATTAATATATTTATTTGTATTTAGTGTGTAATATATTCATTTATCGTTAAGTCTACTTGAATTTTATAATATAAAACTAATTGATATTGTACCTACACCATAAATATGTATTACAAATAATCTCCACTAGATTCAGGGTTTCTGGAAGAGATCTCTTGTTAGAGATAAGTTATCCCTTTGTACACATTTTTCATTTATATAATTCTCTGTTGGTACATAAATAAAAATAAATAAATAAAATAAATAAACTAAATATATAAACATAATTCAGTTAATATTTATATCGCATACTTATAAATTCGTAAGCGCCATAAAATTACGAAATTTATGTCAATTATCTCTATTTCATACATAAGCAGATTCAGTTAAATCGCAAAATTACTGAATAGGTATAGTTATATTTTTATTAAAAGGTTTTGAAACTGTCGCGAAAAATTTCGGTAATTGTTAAAGAATCGATCAATTAAAGTGCGCCAGGTCACCTTAGTGATATCATCAGTAAACGGACATTATACTGATTGATTTAGCACAGGTAAAAAGAAACAAGTGATCATAGTTAACTCGTGATTACTTATTTTAATTGTTTAGCTTCCAGAAAATTTTAATTCATATTAATTTTATTTTATACAACATAAACAACAACCGAGCTTTTGTGATACATAGAATCAAAAGTTGTTCAATAAGCTTAAAGTTAGAGAGTAATCCAACAAATTTTACAAATATTAATTAGGACTGGGAGTTGTTTTTAATTGAGAAAAAAGTAAACATACTGAATCACTCGCACTTTATGTATATTATATTATTTAATTTCTAGGAATCAAAGATCTGAAGACAGTATCTCAGCAAGTGGTTCTTGCTGAACTAGGAATGGACAGTATGATGGTGGTCGAGATCAAACATACCTTAGAGCGAGAATTCGAGATTTTTGTGACATTGCAGGATATTAGATCCTTAACATTAGCGAGGTAGATTACTCTTTCTCTCCATTTGATTCTTTGCTCCTTATATTAATTTGTTTAAAACATATAATTTCAATGTAAAGCCACTTCTCTAAATCCTTACATAATACTAATATATTACTTAAAAATAAATGACTGAGCTTCATGATTTCACCATTAATTGCACATACATTGTACATGTATATGTATCCTCAGGTTAGAAGAAATAGCAGTAAAAAATAAAGCAGAATCATCGACGTCAGTTTCATCACATCCTTTCATCCTTGATAAGGCGGCTGGTCTCCGAGTTCTAATGAGAAACTTTGGTGATGAAAATTTGACACCTGAACCTTTTATATACATGCCGTCTATGGTTAACGATGGCTCCGAGGTAAGAAAATTGTATCTTTTGCAGAATTCCAACAAGGATAACACAATAAATTCTAGTTTGCGTATATCACCTTTTAAGACTTAATCAAATGTAATAATCGTATCTAATGAAATTAAATAGCAATTAAAATCGTCAATATTTGGTGTGGGCTATGGCTATATGATATTTATATTTGAAGTGGTTCCAGGAAATTAGCTCCTAACCACACATATTGAGAATGACAAGCATTGAAAACTAAATATTAATAAAAAATTACAGACCGACGTATCAGTTCAAGAAAATGAGTTGACAATGTTCATGCTGCCCGGTATAGAAGGTTGCGCTGCGGAAATGGCGGCCTTATGTCGTAGGCTTAAGGTCAAGATTTGTGTCCTGCAGTACGGCTTTGAAAATAAGGGGGATACCTTGGACACCTTAGTCAATAGATTGCATAAGGTTAACTAAGAATTTATTAATTATGCTAACGACTTAAATGTTAAATAAGTATCTTATTACTCAAATTTTGTTTTAGACGATAAAACCAAAATTACCTGCTGGAAGTCCATACATACTTCTCGGATACAGTTTCGGGACCTTACCCATGCTAATACTGGCAAGCCTGTTGGAAAGTGAAGGTTTGTATTAAAAAAAATAGTACTTGTTCTTATATATTAATGAATATGGAACGCAAAAGTCATTAAGCACATTTAAGTCAAATTAGTAAATAATGTTGTAGTAGTCACTTCTCAATTTTTTGCTCATTCAGCTCAATAAATGTTTTTTGCAATCAAGCATCAATTCAAACTTTCCAGGTCACAATGGCAAATTATTCTGCATAGATGGTAGTCCGGATTTCCTATATAGCATGGTTACCACAAAATTGTCCACTACGAGCGACACTCAGTTACAGAACAGCCTCATTTGCCATTGTATAGACATGATTTCTCCGAAAAACGACGTCAGTAGCTCGCTCATGGAGAAACTAAAAGAAATCGAATCATTTGATGAGAAAATAAAATATGCTATAACAGAATCCCATACTCAGTGGAAATATTCCGATGAATTCGTCAAATTGATTGCATATTCTAGTTTTGATCGTTTTAAAATGATCCTCGGCCAAGCCAAGCTGAAGAAGATCCAGGCTCCAATTGTCCTAATGCGTCCGGATGTTAATCCACAATTTTTAGAGTTTGAAGAGAATTATGGTCTGGACAAATATACTGAAGGTCCCGTGACCGTTCATCTCTTAGAAGGTAACCATGTCAGTATTATTGATAATAAATACTGTGCGGACATTATCAATAGAGTTTTAGCTGGACAAAATAAAGCAAGATTGGACTGAATCACGTAACAGTAATGGTTGATAAGTAGGGAAAAATGGATTAAATATTTGGTTTTATCTTCTGGCTTAAGTTTTAAAGGAATTTATTGATAGTGTACACAGTTATGTCAAAAAATTATTATAAGCATATAGTTTTATTGTTTGTATTCTATAAATATTCGTTAGGAAAAAGCAATGAGTGCTGGACCCAGAATGAATACAAACTTCAAGTTTATTGTATTTAGCTAATAATAAATACGGACAGCGTACCAGCTCTTACATGATTCCTCAGTTAATATATAGCTTAGATAACAGAACAAGAGGAGAAACAAGTATAAGTTGAAGATGTATTATTTAAAACAATTATAGCAAATATTGTATGTAAATCCATAAACGTAATGGCACTCAAGATAAACGTTCGTGGTTTTATAGCTCCATAATTTAAGTGTTATTCGGTTGTTTATATTGTTAAATACATAAATAAATAAATATATCTGAAAATATAATAACAATGGCACCGTTAATTTACAAAGAAAAAAAAATAGTGATAACATTTAGATTTCTAATGTAAGCATTTGATAATAAAGCTTATCTTTTTGTTTTTATGATTTTCGTGAATAAGAAATATTTTTTAATGTTATTAGTCTTATTTAGTTATTTATATCGATTAATTCCGTAAGTTTATGTATTTTGGGTACTTCAGAATATATTAGCTGACTTTTATATTGAATTCTTTTGTTTTTTTTCATATTTTTAATTAAAACTATAAAACATAACTTTGTTGCTTTCTCTTTATCCCTATCCACATTTGTTGTCTTAAAATATAATATGACTGAATTTAAAATATAAAATAGGAGAAAGGTTGCATGAATTGCCTTCATTTAAAAAAAGGCATCTGACTAACTATAATAAATCATTTTGCAAGCAAACAATGTTAATATGGCAAATTTAGTTTTTAGAACAAGGAGTGAGTGCACGCCGTAAGCGTCTTTTGGTCTTGAGGGGTACCCTGGGAACCTCCCTAAGAATGGAGGCTCGCTTGGGCGGGCCAAACGGCGAGGCATCACTGTAGGATGTGCAAGCGATCCTATAACGCTCCCTTGAAGAGACGGAGTTGATTCCACTGGTTTTTTAGTGGGTATATCGGCACCTTTTTTTTTTATATGCCCAGGGATGGCAAATGACTCTACTCCACCTGATGGTAAGTGGTAGTAGAGTCCAAACGCCACGACGGCCAGTACAGTCGGGAAGAATGTTCTGTACTAGCCGTCCCCGCCTTTCCGGCCCGCAAGATGCCTCTTCACGCCTCGTTTGAAGGAACCTGGGTTGTAAGAGGAGGGGAACACGTGAGCTGGTAAGGAATTACATTTTTTGGTAGTGCGACAAAGAAAGGAGTTGCCAAATTTCTTTGTGCGCGATTGAATTGATGTCACAGTTAGGCGGTGACATCGAGAACCAGCTCGCGTGGACTTAAGAAGGAAGGGGGAAGCAGAGATTAGAGAGAATAATTCTTCAGAGCACTCGCCGTGATACAGTCGATAGAAAGCGCTCAGTGCTGCTATCTCGCGACGCAATTGTAAAGGTTCAAGGGTGTTTGTGACCTTTATGTCGCCAATAATGCGTACTGCACGTCGCTGCAACCGGTCCAAGGCCTCCAGTAGGTACTTAGCGGAGCCATCCCAAAGGTG
The DNA here is from genome assembly GCF_905147045.1 of Nymphalis io. Lineage (NCBI taxonomy): Eukaryota > Metazoa > Arthropoda > Insecta > Lepidoptera > Nymphalidae > Nymphalis > Nymphalis io. The sequence continues at coordinate 8,985,809 of NC_065905.1, forward strand.
CGAGCAATATTCAACGCAAGACCGTACCTGTGTTTTGTATAACAGGCACAGTTGTTGTGGCGTGAAAAAACGCCGCACCTTGTTCAGAACTCCGAGTTTCCGTGAAGCTGTTTTTATAATAGCCTCGATGTAATCCCTTGGACTAAGGTCGCAGCGAACGTCCATCGCCAGCATGGTGATTTTGCTTTGTATCATCAGCGGTGTGCCACAGAGGGAGGGATGCCCTCATCCCTATCCTAAAATGGTGACTTTTTCGCTGTGAGAGCGCATACCTGTGTTTTCTTGGCATTAAGCTCAACAAGATTACCAGAACCCCATTTGGCGATGAGCTCTAACGTCCCATCGAGTTCAATGACAAGATTCTCCCGCCTCTCCTCAGTTTCCGCCCGCCCAGTACCACTGCGCGTCCGTGGTATCCACCATGCACTGTACTATCATCTGCATAGCAATGTATGTTCCCAAGAGAGAGCATATCATTGATATGCAAAAGAAAGAGTGTGGGAGATAGCACAGATCCCTGGGGGACGCCAGCATTCACTACATAGAATTGTGAAGCGCAACCATCAACTAAAACACGAAGGCTACGCTTATGTAGGAAGCTGGCAATCCAGGTGCATAGCTGAGCAGGCAGACCATATGCCGGCAGCTTGGAGAGAAGACTTCTGTGCCAGATCCTGTCGAAAGCCTTGGAGATATCGAGGCTGACAGCTAACGATTCTCCATGCTTGTCGATAGCTTCACCCCAGAGGTGTGTTACGTATGCTAGAAGATCACCTGTGGACCGTTTTGGTCGAAACCCGTACTGACGATCATTAATTAGACAGTGATCTTCTAGGTAATGGATCAGTTGGTTGTTTAGAATCCGTTCCATCGCCTTACAAAGTACCGAGGTGATAGCTATTGGTCGATAATTTGCCGGGTCAGACCGATCCCCTTTTTTGGGAACCGCTTGTACATTAGCTCTTCTCCAAGCCTCCGGCATACTTCCCGAAGAGAGAGAAAGTTGGAACAGGCGCGTTAACACAGGAGACAGCTCCGCTGCGCACTTCTTCAGCACTATGGCTGGTATTCCATCGGGACCGCTAGCTTTCCGTACATCAAGTGATTGCAGCTCCGCACGCACATCACGTTGCCTGATTTTGATGTCAGGCATCGTGTGGCCACATGAAGGTATTGTTGGTGGCTGCGCACTACAATCATCGATCACAAAGTTGTCAGCAAAGAGTTTAGCCAGGAGATCGGCTTTCTCCTGCGGACTGTGAGCTAGCGATCCGTCCGGATTTCTGAGCGGTGGCAGCGAAGGTTGGCAGAAATTGTTTTGCACAGACTTGGTCAGACGCCAGAAGCTACGGGAGCCCCTAGGATGCGAAATAAGGTCATGACCAATCTGTACAATGCGCTGTGCATCCGCTCTCGTGTATGCCTTCCTACAGGACTTGGAATTTTTATTGTAGTTTGCTTTCAGTGAGTCAATGTTAGATGCCCCGCTAATGCAGCCGTTGATCCACGCGCGATATGCCGCCTGCTTAGATGATACAGCGTCGGCACATTCACGCGTGAACCAACGGTTACGCGTACCCCTATTGATGAGATCTGAGCTAGGAATGTAGTATTCCATTCCTAACATGATCTCATCAGCAACAGCAGCGGCACTAGCTGTCGGGTCATTCCCACTGAAGCAACGTTCCTTCCAAGGGACTGACGCATAGTAATCGCGCATACCGTCCCAATCTGCCGACTTATAGTGCCAAACGCGACGTTTGCATACCGCTGATGGCGGCAGCTTGGCCTGTGGCACTTTGGTAGATATAAGGCCGTGATCCGAAGAACCAAGTGGAGCTTGAACCACAACCTGATATTCCACCGGGTGAGAAGTCAGCAGAAGATCCAGTAGAGAAGGCGCTTGCCCATCAATGTCTGGGATCCTGGTGGGCTGATCAACCTTTATCGCCGATAAGTCCCATAATGCTCCCTTCCATCAACTTTATTTTATTTGTGTAGAAATTTAATTCTTTTGTAGTTTTATGTGATATGTGATATTATGCATAACAGATTTATTATCTCACAATCATTGAAGACTTAGAAATATACTTGGACTAAAAAAGTCAAAGAAAATTAAACATAAATATTTTTTTATACTTTTAATAATGAAGTACATCCTTACAAGATTTACTAATAACTCATTAACATAATTAAGCTTCTATTAACTGCTGTGTTTTGACCATATTTACAACGTTCTTGTCAATCTTTTCTCCATTTAGTTCATCTAAAACTCTATTGATAATATTTGCACAATCCTTGTTCTCAATTATAGTGATATGATTGCCTCGATGAAATGAACCGTCACCGAACCTCCTGTGAGTTTGTCCAGACCATAATTTTCTTCGATCACAAAGAATGGTGGGTTATCCTTCGGACGCAAAAGAACTATTGGAGCTTTAATTGGCTTCAATTCACTTTGATTAAGGATCATTTTGAGACGGTCAAAACTAGCGGTCGCGATAAATTTTATAAATTTATCTGTATATTTAAGCTGTGCTGAAGATACCTTTAACGCATAATTAATTCTTTCGTCGTACGATTCGATTTCTTTAAGTTTCTCCATGAGTGTCCCATTGATGTCGTTTTTCGGAGCGATCATGTCGATTGTTTTACAAATTAAGCTGTTTTGTAACTGGGTGTCACTTTTGACGGACATTGTCTTGGTAATTACACCGTAGAGATAATCCGGACTGCCGTCTATGCAGAATATCGTACCGTTGTGACCTGAAAATTTAATGTGTCTGATGCAAATATTTTTTATTATTCATATAATATATAGAATATATAATGAATTTTGAATGAAAAAATATTGATTTCCATTTCACATATTCCTAAGATATATGCGAATAATATGGACGTCGTAACTAGTTGCTACGTTCTTGCACATGTTATGTTATGTCATCATGTTAGTTTTGCTGTACCTCTTGCCTTATTTATCTCCATACATAGCACGTTTATTTCTACTGTTTAGACATACATTAAATGACGATAAGTTTTTTCTCAACTTTTCTGTCAAGTGAGCGACTGTCAAATATTATCTTATACACTATATTTTTAGACGAAAAATAGCTTCAATGTTTTTTTTAAGAACTGACTCTAAAGCTTGTTTATCAAATAATGTTTTATTGTTTATCAAATAATTTAATCCTTGAGATATACCTACTTAACCAAGTCAAATATTAAAGATTTATTTTTTTAAGATACCTTCGTTTTCCAATACGCCTGCCAATTTCAACATGGGTAGAGTACCAAAACTATATCCAAGAAGTATGTACGGATTTTCAGGAGCTAGTTTTGATTTTACTACCTAAAAAAAAATGTGATAAAAGAATTACTTCATTTATCGTCATCGACGACCTAAAAATGCTTGCAATCGCTATTTTATTTTTATCAAATTTTTCTATCAGCCTTATGATTTTTGGAAAATAAAATTATTAAAATAGTTTTCTGAACATTCTACAAAATAATTATCCATATATATCTTCATACACCTCGTTGGTCTAGTGTTTAGATTATAAGCCATAGATCTAGAGGTCCTAGGTTCAAAGCAGCAGCCCGGAGTCTAAAAGTTGAAGGTATAAAGACTCAAGTACCTCAAAAAAACCTAAATCCACTGCTTCTGCGCCTGCTGAATTCAGCACATCGTCCCATCGGATTATGTGAAAAAAAAGTGCACACAGCTGTGCACTACAACATGTTCATGCAGGTGGCTAGTCTCCCTTGACAATGGCCGTTGTGGTCAAAATCGGTTTAAATCTTTTTTATTGACACATACCTTGTGTAACCTATTGACAAAAGAGTCTAAAGTATCCTGCTTTTCTTCATTATTCGCGCACTGCAGGACGCAGATCTTAATCTTAAGCCTACGGCATAAAGTCGCCATTACCGCAGCGCAACCTTCTAGACCGGGCAGCATAAACATTATCGATTCCTTTTTATAAACTGATATATCTCTCTGTAAAGAAATTTTCACAAGATTTTTATGTATTCAATAACTGTATTTTAAAAATGATTAAATTTTAAACATAAATTAGCCTTTTTATTATTTATTTTCTCTATTAACTAATAAGCAAAATAAATGGTTAATAGCGTATGTTTAAGATAAATAAGTGATTGAAATGAAACCAAATTAAATAAAAATAATTGGAATCCCTTACAGCAGAGCCATCGCTAACTAAAGATGGCATGTATATGAAGGGTTTGAAGGCTTCAATTTCATCACCAAAGTTCCTCATAAGGACTTTAAGTCCAACCGCATCTTCATTACTGGATTGATGGACTAACACTGATGTCGATGCTGTTGCTTCTTTTTGAGCTGTTAATTCTACTAATCTGTTGGTATATAGAAATAATTATAAAATCAATATATTGGTAATATGAAAGTTTTTTTTTTACTTTATTAGATCTCGAAGAAGGCTTCTAAGTTAATAGACATAAGGAGGTAGCAGACAATAAAAGAGTGTTGGTTTATTATGAAATCCAAAATCAATAAATTTATTGCGCTATGGTTTATTTGTGTTTGTGTGCATTAAAGCTTATAAAAAATTAAAAATTGAATTTGAAACAGTAATTACCTTGAAAATGTCAAGGTTCTAATATCTGCTGCTGTCAGGAAAATTTCATATTCTCGCTCTAAGGTCTGTTTGATTTCAATCGCCATCATACTGTCCATACCCAGTTCCGCAAGTGGCACTTGTTGAGACACTCTCTTTAGATCCGTAATACCTAATAGTTAGAGAAAACGAGACAGTAATCGAAACTCGTGTTAAATTTCCAAATAGTTTACGTAAAAAATGCAGAAAAAGTTTATCATATAAGAAGAAATTAAGTATAGATTATAATAATTAATCATATCAGCAAGCGATGAGTACTGATTTATTTAGCCAGTAAAGACTTTAATGTTATTAATTGTTATTCTTACCCAAAATTTGGGCAACTGCATCCACAATGCTTCCACACCCAGAACCACCAGCCTTCTTTTCGGCTACCACTATTGAGGACACTATCACGGCATCCTGTTTCAAGAACTTGTCGAGAGTGAGGAGACAGGAGGAAATCCTTTGTTGAAGAGTTCCACCGATTTCCAATAGAACGTCTTCATCTTGCATGTCTGCTACGAGACCAACCTAACCAAAAATGTAAATAATGTATTTTAGGTTCATTATTATAGGTTAAGTCAATTTTAATAAACTTTATTATTTACTCGATGATAATATTTTTAATTATAGTTAAAAAATGTATTACCTATTGATTTCTTTCGTCTAGAACTATGTCAAAATAATTGTCAACAGTAGTATGAGTACCTATTTCCCGAAACATTATTCTAGCTATGTAATTAATTTTCAGTTTGTTTAACTACGTTCTACATAACAAGCTATACATTAACTTTGTTGCTCAACGACAACGGGCCGTTTACAGCTATGACCGTTTGCGTACTAACTCCTAAGACAAGTGTTTAATTTAAACCCTATTGAAAACATTTTACTTTCAAATATTGCAATACTTACGTCACCAATGGCACCCCATTGCACAGCGAGCGCAGGAAGGCCGAGCTTGTTCCTCATTTCACAGATCCTCTCCATCACGGAGTTGGAGAAGCCGTAATTGGTCTGACCAGCATTACCGCGACCGCAAGAGACCGATGAGAATATCACGAAGTCCCTAGTAAATGCAGGATTAATATCTAATATAAGTAATATAATGGGACGAATTGAGGTGAAATCATCTTATTATTTTAATAACCACTTTAATAAATGACATAGCGTTAATCGCAACACTATAATGTCCGTATGTGTGCAATAATGTAGGAAAACTTACTTTAATTTTGGGCACAATTTTTGCGATAACTTGTCCAAATTCATCGTAGCCTGTGCTTTGGGTGCAAACGATATCTTAAATGATTCAGGAGTCTGATTCTCAAAGAGAGAATCTTTTAATATAACTGCCAAGTTGAATATCGCCTCAACTTCTCCCATAGCGTTCGCCATCTTTAACATTTGTTCACATCCTTCCTCTGTTGTGATATCGTGAGTTGAAATTTGGACATCAGCTCCATAACCCTTCCAGGCTCTATTAAATATGAACAAATACGAGTACAATATTTTCCATACGTAATTTCTGGTATAATTGTTAGAAAATAGCATTAAACTTGTACTATCCTTACAGTACTTTTACATAACTTATATTTCAAAGATCAAATTTGCAATATAATATATGTCTGAATGAAATAACTTGTTCTCAAGTAATTACACTAATTTAAATGTTTAATTTAAAAATGCAATACATGAAGATTACTCACCTTAACCGTGATAATTGGTAACCGTTACTAACACCTCGCCTTGAGGTGAGTAGTAATTTCCTGGCTCCCCTCATGATGAGCCAGTCTGCTAGTTCCAAACCGAAACCTCCGAGACCACCCACCACAATGTATACTAATTCTTCATCACACATGTATCTAAAAGATAAATCCATCTTGTTTAAGTTATTAGATAGCAAATATAAAAGTAAAAATAACAATTAATTTTCAAAGAAACAAAGGTGATTCTTCTAGAAGAAAAAAAAAGGTGGGGCGTACTTGTGGTAAAATTGGAAGATTTGTTATTATGGATCGCACTGCATTTGCCTTAAGGTTGCTAAGCTTACTAATTTAAAATAACGTTAGTTATTCTATTATAAATATTGACACTTCAAATTGGGTGAATTAATTTTGTGATTAATTGAAATATTTTTTTATTACGTAACTATTAATTACGTACCTAGGAACAACTTCCATATATATACTCTTCGGTTTTGTAAAAACACTTCGATCTTCATCACGAATTTTAATAATCACCTGAAACAAATTTCTTAATAAATAAAGTAGTTTCTGGTTCTTCACTTCTGTACAGTCACGTGATGTATGTTGCTCCCACCAAAGCACTACAGCGACAATGTTTTGTACGGTTCTCTACTTTTCACTAATTTTATTAAAGGGTTACTGAGGCATAACAACGCAAATAGTCAGGTCCCATGGTCAGAGGTACTCATAGTAATGCTCATCACAATAGTGGTAATTTTTCTTTTGTTACGCAAACGTAACTATAACTATTTTGTTTGTCTCGCAGCTACTGAATTATTTTAGAGATTACCTTTCCAATATGTTTTCCAGCGGCCATGTATCTGAATGCGGTCTCGATTTGGTTCTTCTCGAAAGTGCAGTGTGTTAGCGGACGGACAGCGCCGCTCTCGACACCAGATAACAGTAGATCTTGAAGGATCTGTTCAATGTTGTTTGACGACATGTTTAGTAGACAGTAAAAAACTAAAATCACCATTCGTATAGAAACGTTTTCGACATCTTTATTTTGGTGTTAATAGGATATATAAGTTGAACGTTACCTTTCTAAATTCGTAGGCTTGGTCAAAAACTGAGTCCAACATGATTCCGTGAAAGGATATCTCCTTCAGGAAAAAGTACATTCCAATAAGTGTGTTGTTGAAGATGTCAAACTTTCCGATTTCCAGGAAGCGGCCTCGATAACCGAGGCAACGAACAGAAGCCTTAAACAACAAACCAAAATTAACTTTACTCAGCGACGGTATCTGGACGGAAGATGGAAAATCTTCTGGTGTAAGCAAACGGATATAACGTATATACATGTTTGTTTTACTAATGTAGGGTCTAAAAATTGTAGACGGTACGTATGATGCAAAACATATGTAAGATATCAATCGGTTACAAATTCTTAAGTTTTTATTGATAAAGATGAAATAATGCAACAAAATATTCAATATCTAAAACATAATGAAATTATAGATACAATATGAGTAAATCAATGAGGTATTGGAATAACCTATAAATAATACCACTTTTTAGTTTACGATACGGTATTTCTTACAATCAATTTAATTAAATATTTAATAAATGATGAGAGCACAAATGTCAGAACGAATTTGATGTTTGCAGGACGTAAGACATAAAAATCTTTATAAGAATCTTCATATAAAGTTAAATATACCAAAATACCTGTAATTTTTCATCAGCAAGTGAATTGAGGACCATATCCACCCCCTTTCCGTTTGTTTGTTTCCTAATCATGTCTTCGAAGGACGTGTCACGAGAATTACCGATATGACTATCTGCGACAATATGAAAGTTGGTTAAGATATTGTTTCTTTTCTACATCCGATGTCTTTCTGAAGTTCCCAGCATTTTTTAACATGATAAAAATTGAGTAATTAACATTCACTATATATATACAGATCAAAATAAAAATATTGCCGCTGTACAAATTATGACCGCGTAATGTTGTAGCAGCATTTTGTTGGATCGAATATTTTTATTTTGATATAAAACAGTCTTCTATTATGAACGTCCGTAATAACATCAAATCCATTCTGTGGGAGTAATGTATATTTTCAGGAACATTTTTTAATCTTATTATAAACATCTTCAAATTCTTTGAGGGTGGTATAAGTTATATCGTTGTTTTAAGAAGTTTTCATAGATTTTTTTATTATTTATATTACCTTTAAGTTGCGGGAAAAGCCTCTTGATGAAAGCTCTTTTCTCTGGAGTACCAACAGTAGTGAACACTTCGCATCCGTAACGAAGAGCGACGTTGATAGCTGCTTGACCAACACCACCAGAGCCGGCATGGATTAAGATTGATTCTCCTCTTTGCATCTGACCTACCATTACCTGTTGAATTGACGCAGCTCATTGTTATTTTATTTATTTAATATGAATGTTGAACGTTCTAATTGAGACATCTAATAATTATTATATCCTCAATGTCCCACCAATCTTGCCAGTACGAGTACAAAGCCCTATAATCAATAGTTTGAGTTAAAATATAACATATTTTATCAAAAGTGAAATTCATATAAACATAAGACTGGATTGATGAGAATAAGTCATCCATAAATATATGCATATCTTTAATATCTGACTTACCAATGCATAGTATACAGTTCCGTATGCCACAGGCACACTTGCAGCTTCCTCGAAAGTCCACTCGTCAGGGAAGCCCCATAAGAGCGCCTTATCTGCTACAACCATGTTAGACATACCGCTATCCCTCACCATACCCATTACTCTGGTACCACTGCACGAAATATTTAAATAAAAAAAAAACTTATTAATAAAATTAAAAGTAAATGAAAACAGAATAAAATCTTATTTCTATAGAGGCATTGGATTTGCTTCTTGATAGTCAAAAAATCTATCGTCAACCAGTACAGTTAGAATCTCAAGTCTGAGAAAGTCCGGTAAGCAAAAACAAAGTTTTTTTTTAAATGTTACTTAAATTAAAACCCTTACTTGCATGTTCTGCCAACAACCTCGAACCCTTGGACGCACTCTTGCGCAAGTCTGCCTGTCGCGACTGCGTCGACCGACACGCGTCCCATAGCCGTCATCACGTCGCGGAAGTTTAAAGCCGCGCAATATACCTGGTTTTACCAACTAATTAGTAATTTTCATATTAATTATTTTAGTCGCTCAGGCTATTTATCACAATATAGCCAACATTTAATATTCCAAATTAAAGTGTGCAATTATTACATGTATAAGAATGTTATCTGGGTTCTTGAAAACTGGATTTTCCCTGATGGGTCCTTCGAGCCAGCTTAGTGAAGTCAGGTCTCCAATAGTAACGGTGTTCACATAGGCATGATGTGACTGGATTGTATCCAAGTCACCCAAAAGTAAGTGCCGGTAGGTTCCCCATTGGCCCTAAGTATGAAAAAAAATCAAAGTATATACTTTTCTGAAACTTTTTGAGTGGCTTATTTTTTTACCTTACATTACATTAGTCAAATAAAAGGCATGCCTTTTAAGTTCTGTCGCTTCCATAATTCCCGGCAAGTTTGAATTTGGAACTGTTCTATATTCGAATGTGTTTAAATTTTGAAAGTTATTTATTGTTAAACAGTTGAAAGTATTCGGATTAATGCTATTGTTTAGTCACGGCGTCGATTGGAATCTGTCAGGTTACGTACGAAAATGAATCTTTCTAAGGAAAATGTTCGTGCAATAATTTTCTACAACTTTAGAAGAGGCCTGACACGGCTTCAGTGTTTTGAAGAGTTAACATTTGTATTCAGTGATGAAGCCCCATGTCTGCGGACTGTCGAACGATGGTATTTAGAATTCCAGAGTGGACATACTAGTGTTAGTGACAAATCTCGCGAAGGACGCCCAAAATCCGCCTTCACTGAAGATAACATCATTGTTGTGGGACTAATAATTCTCGAAGATCGTCATGTGTCGTATCGAGAGATAGAGGTTTTATTAGGTATCTCAGGGACAACCATTCAGAAGATCTTGCATGAAGCACTTGGTGTGAGAAAGCTAGTTTGCCGTTGGATACCGCATCTGCTTTCCAACGATTAGAAGGCGGCCCGCGTCAGATGGTGTAAGAAAACTCTGCAAAGGTTCAACCGAGGAGAGTCAAATCACGTCTACGACATGATCAGTGGTGGCGAATCTTGGATCTATGCCTACGATCCTGATTCCAAACAACAATCTACAATCTGGGTCTTTCAAGACGAGCCAAAGCCTTCAAAGCACTTCAAAGAAGATGGTGGCCACGTTCGAAAAACCGGCCATGTTGCGACTATTGCACTTGAAGATCGTAGAACGGTTAACGCACTCTGCGGTAACCGTTCTACGATCCACAGTTTGCTTACTACAAGTCATCGCCGAACTTCGAAAATCTAACTCAAAGCGACGCATCATCCTGCACCACGACAACGCAAGCTCACACAGCGCTCGTCAAACGATTGAGTATTTGAAGCAGAAAAAAGTAGAAATTCTTGACCATCCTCAATACAGTTTTTTTTTTTTTTTTTTTTTTTTTTTTTTTTCGGGGAGGAAAGGCAACGTTAACGTTATTAATACTAATTAACGTAGCCTCGCTGCGGACGTCGCAGCGAGGCGACGTTACGGGCGCTCAGAGCGTCCGCCCATATCGGTGCCCCGTAGAGCGCCATCGAGCGCACGACGCCGGTGTACAGGCGCCTGCAGGAGCCTCCTGGCCCACCCACGTTCGGGAGGATCCTCCCTAGCACCCCGGCTGCAGCCACCAACTTTGGGGCCAAGCGCCGGAAGTGCTCTTCGAACTTCCACCTACCGTCGAGCACGAGTCCCAGGTATCCTCAATACAGTCCTGACCTAAGCCTTAACGATTTCTTTACATTTCCTAAAATTAAGAAAAGTCTTCGTGGTCAAAGGTCCAAGTCCGGTGAAGAAGCAGTCGCCGCTTTCAAGTCAGCCATTTTGAACACCCCCACGTTAGAGTGAAATAAATGTTATAATAAATGGTTTGAGCGAATGGAAAAGTGTATTAAGCTACGTGGTGAATACTTTGAAAAACAATAAAAACTACTATAAGGTTCTAGTTGTGTTTTTTTCTTCAAACGACAAAACTTAAAAGGCATGCCTCGTATTACTGTTATTAATTTAATAGTACAGAATACGTGTAATTCGTTAATGTTTCCCATGACTTAAAAATCTGACCTTGGTTATTCAATTTAAAATGTCAATTTTATTTGTCTAGAAATATAAAAAATGTTATTCACTTACTTCCTGATAAACATTTATAGCCAAATCCATATCTAACTGGTCTTCATAAAATTCTAAATCTGGATTGAATGGTGGTGCCGATGGATCGGCAATTAATAAACCGCAGACAACTTCTCCACCAGGTTCCTTCCTCAGGCAGTTAATGAAACCTAATAGTCCATTTATGTCCTCATCTTGACTATATATAACTATTTTTTGTCCTGTCTCTAGTTCATCCTTAATTTGATCTATCCAAGCAAAAGTTTGATCAGTCGAGATCATTTTGATGAATTTAGCCGGCTTTGCATCAACTCGTTTTCGTAAGAGGACTATGTATTCAAATCCAGTATTTTGTGTGGTAATAATGTCGTATTTATCAGAAAAATCTTTTGGATTAATGGCTTCTTTCTCTCGGCTCATGATAAAACCTTGGGGTCGAATAGCAGCTAACGCATTTTCAAGTACCTACAAAAACAAGTTATATTTACTACCAAGATTGTGTTACCTTTTCGTTAACCTTTCTTATCCGTTTCAAACATCACATATATTTAATTTTTCTATTATCTATTTGAACAAAAAATATTATAAACAATACTCGCTTCAGGTCTCTGAAGTAGATTAGCACCGATTAGTATGAGGGTATTATTTTCTCCAATCATCTTTTTATTTTCCACAGAAATGTTAGAAGGCATTTCAATAGCATCCTCAGAGATAACAGATAATTCAGCTTGTACCAAAGGCAGGTCATTTAAGACGTCTGAGATTTTATCCATTATAGGTTCGAATCCGTTATTTTTGTACTCTACATCAACAATTTCAATACTTTTAACTTTATAAGTTTGTATGTTTTCAAGTACAAGCTGGACGTTGCTTCTAAGAATGTCTTCAATCTGAAAATAATTTTATACTTTATTAGTTACGATGTGCGTTATTTCATTATCGAATATAGTTTTACTAGTACCATAGAGCATGACTGGTTGTCATTTATTAAGAAACGATATCGACTACTCGATTCCGGTAACGAATTTGTGTAACAAATGAGAATTTTAAATTTCACAAAACTATCCTGCATGCATTAGTTAATATGCAATTAATAATAACCTTAATTTTAATAGAAACCTTATTTTTGTTACTTATGAGCCAGAATTGTCATGTATCTATGTGTATGTGTCTTTCATTCAAACAATCGTGATGTATAAAGTTTTTTATGACTTATCTTGTTAAAGACTACTTTGTTATAATTTTTTTTTTTGTTCGCAAATAAAACAGCGGGAAACATTATTTTTTAATTTGTACTTCAATTGAGGGACACGGGACTAGTGATAAGCATGTCAATAATTGTACCTTCATTTTAGACTTTCCTATGTTGGGAATGAATACGTTCTTTTCCAAAACTGGTACGCCAAGAGGAATTCTTCTTGAAATTGGTGTCGCGTGTAAACCTCGAATTTCCACACCACCAGCCCTACCAGAAAATAAAAGTAATTGCACATATTTAGAATATCTTAAAATAATATTTTCAAATCTCGAAAAAATACTTCTCATATAATAACATTTATTTAAAAATTATATCCGAAAAAGGTTACCTAATAATATCGATATAAGGATACACTCTAATCTCAAACGACGGTTTTGCTTGATTTTTGTTCATTTTGGATAAAGCGTCATAATGCATATTTCCATCTATGCTGAGCTTTTCAATCCTCGTGGGCACAAATAGTCCTCGGGTGTCTTCGCCGATGATTTTCATCTGCAGCATGCAGTCCATGAAGGTGACCCAGTTTTCGTCCCAAGCCAAGCGACCACGGGTACCCTCCACATTACATCCAAGAACACCTCGGAAGAGGCCGCTGTGAATTAAATTAATTTAAATTACTGCCTTTTTTAGAATGCCAAGAAAATCCGAAACAGCTACTTTCACAAATATTCTTACTTTCACTTACACATACTTTCAGATATAAGGTCATGTATATATTATTAAAAGAATTTATATATTATAAAATAATCAATCAAAATATCTACTGTGTGTTACTCCATTAAAAACACTTTTCTATAAACTGATTATTATATTAGTATAAAAAATAATGAAACTAAGAAATAATTAACTAATATTCTCGATAGGAATTATTTAAAATGTCGGTAATGTCAAATCTATGATAAAAAATGAGTAGCAGTATAATCTATTTACATTGGAAACTATTTGTAACAAGATTAATAATTTTAAAAATAATGATAATAAACTTCCGTCACTTAAGTTTTAACTGTGAAATACCTGTACTGATAGCCCCTTAAACGTAGCTCCTTGTAAAAGTCTTTTGTAAGTAGATATTTTTCATTAGATCCCGTGGATTCGGAAGGAAGCGCGTAGTAATCTTCTCCAACGTTCTTCTTTGCGTATACACGTCCAGTCACAATGGATGCACCGCTTTCAACAACCTGTTTAATGTTACATTTTAGTTAAAATTATCATTTTCATAACAATAGCAAGTACTGCTGTTTTGAGGTAGAATATCTGATGAGTATAACCTACCCAGACGAGCTTGCACAAAGCCCTGCTGCCAGCAATAACTGAATTTGAAACTGACAAACTGACTACCGGTTCAAGCGTATCGATGAGTGTTCCTCTAGCTTTGACCTCCCCTCGATCTTTTTATACTATACGGTATTAACAATACATGGCACGTCATTCATTTCGGTTTATAGGGTAGTAGGTACACTTGCAAAAACCAAATGTAATGAAATATGTTAACTACCGGCAGTATTTTACTATCATTATTTAGAGTATAGAAGTCATTACTCGTACTTATGCTTATGTTTGATTTATATGTATATAAATTACACTCATTTATTTCTTTCTTTTATCATATCTATATAATGGCCTGTACTGTCTAGTGTACAAGATCTAGCGCTTAACACACACTGTATAAGATGCACAAGTCGTTACACATACTACACTGATTCTGCGTTCCTGATACAGCCTACGATGGTATTTTTTTATAAATAAGCTTAAAATATAAAAACCTCAAACTGTCCACTTCCTCTTTGGATCATAACAATGAACTCCAATTTTCCACTTTTAGGTATGTTTGTAGCTCTTAGGAATCGAATGTTCTCGAAAACCACGGATACTTCAGTAAATAGGTGTCCCATCATCCCAGCAAGACTCTCCCACACCATCTGTATGTAACCGGTAGCTGGGTACAAGTTACGACCTAGGACGGAAATGATTCAACAGTTAGAGGATGAAAACAAGCGTAAAAAAATAGATTTTGAATATGTGACTGATATAAGATAATATGATAAATAATATAACCAAAAGTAACATATCCTACGAGTTATTACACTGTTGGTTGCCTGGAAGAGATCGGCTACGTAGCGATAAGGTCGCCAAAAATATATGCTACTTTTATTTAGGCTGTATCCATGTTTTGTATTTTTTTTTCTCTTTGTAGTGTACAATAAAGTAAAAAGTAAAGTAAAATAACATATACATACATAAATAAATAACACATGAAATGAATAAGAACGAGAGAATGAGAGCTTTACGTTACACTAACACGAAAAACAACGGCCAAACAAAAGAAGAATCTAAAAGAAGTTGTTTGGTCATTTGAATTATAATATTTAAATAAATTGAAGATTTAAATTTCGGCTAGTGCTTATTAAATCAACAGAAAATGAGTCATACCATCTATGACGTGACCGACCATATAATCGTAGACTTCCTGAGTAGTGGACACTTCCACTGTTCTCTCACCAGACTTCACCTTGATTTGGGTACCATATGACGTCACGTACCTATAAATACCAACGAATTTACAATTATGACATGGGTTTAAAGAATTTATTTTCTCATAAGAACTAACATAGTTCGCTTAAAATAAGGTAATTATTTTTGCTTTTGGATACTCGGATTGGATTGATAATATAAATTGAGGAGAAATTGGAGTAACACTACATTGTAGGGACATGTTTTTTAAGTTTCCGTTTGTTAAATTTTTTAGTTGTGATGTGTTAATTTTGTTTGTAGTTTTATAAACGATTTAATAGAATTAGTTGATAGTTTTTTAATATGAATGCAAGTGTGATATGTATAAAGTTGTTTGATATTTAAGGTAATAGTTTTCTTGAACAGTAATTTAGTTGGTGTTAAATAATGATAGTGGAATAGTGTTTTTATTTTTTTGTTTTGTGTCTTTGCAGATTATTTAAATTAGTGTTGGTACATGGTTGTAGCATTCCGATGGTTGAAAACATCAGCAACCAACTTATAGATGTTATGCTTTTATTATAATTTTAATATTTTATCTATATTCATAGACAATAGAGAACTTTTTACAGGACAGTGCAAAAATAGCGAACTTGCTTATACATGATTGTAATTTCAGCTGTATCCTCCCTCTGTATAGCTGCACCTGTGATTGTGTGCCCGTGAGTCTTGATATGAATAAGGCCGGAGTAGTAGACGATATTAAGATAAACATTTTTCCTACTAAAATTCATAACCATTATATACATGAGCATAAAAGCAGCCATTATGTTTTCTTTTCATATAACGACGGTACATTAAATAACAGAATTTGAATGATTATATTAGTTGCTATAATTTGGTCTTATATACTATCGCCCGAGCCAATCGTATAAAACTAACTAACCCGAATTTTGCCCGAAGATTGTTTTCCTATTAAATTCCCTTTTTTTGCTGAAAAATCGCATTTATGCGTTTCTCCCACATAAAATGTACGTGGGACTCGCCGGCACTAAAGGCGCCGGAATATATTTATCATATATTATTAAAAACTCAACTCACCAGTCCTCACTGTGTTCCCATTCTACGAGGTGTGAAAGCATGGGAGTTCCTTGCGAAACGGGAAAATTTACAGTCGGGTAAATGTTTGCTAGGTGCGGATTTAATCCAGCTTTGTACAACCTGCAAATTTTTTTACTCTATATTTTGACTATTCAACATATTGAACTACTTCTATTAAAAATAGTATCACGTATCGTGTCGTGTATTTACTGTAATATAAAATATTGCTGTTTGATGGTAAAATAAGTATTTGTATTTCATGGTACAATCAGCTACAGAAGTCTTACTATTAGTTAAAATCTATTAACAGATAAATCCGGAAAAAAATATTACTTACTCGCCCAGAGCCGTGAGGAGGACCTCTACGTTGTCCTGTTTACTCTCATAACAAGTAACGTTGATGACATCCTTCTTAAGAGATCGACGTAAAATTTCCTGCAGGAGGCCATTTGGGGCTATCTCTATTGTGATCGCATTTGTTGGGATTAAACGAGCTGCCGCCTCGAAGAATACTGGACTCTAATAAAAAAAACATATGCGTAGCACAATTGGTTGTATAATAGCCAAGAATGATTTAGGATTGTGAATATTCAAAAGAAAATTATATGTTGAATAAGTTTGCATTTAAGCTTTGCAATTCATTTAGATAAGTAGTGCCATCACTACTACGCTACTAAATATGAAAGTCAAATAGACATCACCGTAAAGGTAATATGAATTTATGATAAGAACAAAGAAAATATGTATGTTTACAAACAAAGTTTTGTCAAATGATTTAATTCACCTATAATTTTGCGATGTTTTGCACTTACCATTAAATTGTTGGTGTGGTATTCAGCGGAAGACAACTCAGCCTTGGGATCATTCCACGATGCCTGCTGAATAGAAGTGGAAAACCAGCGTTCTGAACGCTGTTTCGGAGCTGGAATTACTTGCTTCAAATATTTAAGAAGTATTGGTCCTGTTTGGAAATTGAAATTAGAAAGGTATGTTTATTTTGATATTTGAAATGTGTAGTCTGTTTAACTTATAAAAATCAAACAAATTATAATTGTTATTAAATAAAATAGAAACACACCAGCTTCAGCGATGTATCGCGAATGGTAGGCGATATTATAGCAAGTTACATCTTCGGCATAGATTCCTTGCGCTAACAATTTGGCGACAAAAGTCCTCATTGTATTCGCTGGGCCAGTAATTATACTGGAGTCAGGTCCATTGTGGCAGGCCACTTCAAGTTCAGGTGGAAGTAATGTATCCATCTGTTTTTATATACAAAAACAAAGTAATTTTATACTGTAGAATAGTTTTCAAAAACAAAACTAGTCAATAACATATTCTATCAAAGAAAAGTGTTCAATAAATACTTAAAGTATATAAAAAAATATTTTATAATTTTACAATCAGCTCAGGTAACAATACCTCTAAATACCTGGTACGATTTAAATAATTTTAAAAGTTAAAAAAATGAGTGTTTTTTTTATAGAATAGGAAGGCGGACGAGCATATGGGCCACCTGATGGTAAGTGGTCACCAAACGCCCTTAGACATTGGCATGTTGGATGTCAACCATCGGAACCTTATGAGGAACTTTGGTGATGAAATTGAAGCCTTCAAACCCTTCATATACATGCCATCTTTAGTTAGCGATGGCTCTGCTGTAAGGAATTCCAATTATTTTTATTTAATTTGGTTTCATTTCAATTACATATTTATCTTAAGCATACCCTATTTACCATTTATTTTGCTTATTTTTTTATTTTTTATTGTAGAATAGGAAGGCGGACGAGCATATGGGTCACCTGATGGTAAATGGTCACCAATGCCCATAGACATTGGCATTTTAAGAAATGTTAACCATCGCTTACATGCCGCCAATGCGCCACCAACCTTGGGAACCAAGATGTTTATGTCCCTTGTGCCTGAAATTACACTGGCTCACTCACCCTTCAAACCGGAACACAACAATACCAAGTACTGCTGTTTTACGGTAGAATATCTGATGAGTGGGTGGTACCTACCCAGACGAGCTTGCACAAAGCCCTACCACCAGTAGTGAGTGTGTTGAATTGAGTGATTGACCTGATCAACGTCCCAGTTGTAACTTACATCATTATGTCCAAGACCCACAACAGCCATGCATCCCTTAATGTTTGAGGTCTCGATGGAAGCCAAACCTATATAATATGCAGAGAGAATCATCTGTTCCGCTGTTAAACAGCCATCTACGTAAGCGCAACCTAATTCACCAACACTGTGTCATAAGATAACGAAATAAAATAATTACTAACCTGTTTCTTTAAAGCCAAAAACATTATAATACTTTGGTAAAAAGGTTGAGCAATTCAGGATTATTACAATAAAAAAAATTAACATCATAAATGTCATCATAGTTAGCTTATGGTTAATATTTTATCCATATACCCTATTCCGAAGGTCGTAAAGCTTATTTTTATTTCCCTTATTGCAGAATGTCAGTATTCTTACCAATAATGAAGTCCGGTTCAATCCCCACAGCTTTCAGGACATCCGTCAGACCAATTTGTACAGCGGCGATACCAATGAAGGAGTTTATGATGTTGTCGTTTGTCTTAACTGGATTCATTATGAGCTTCGTCAAGTTTATGCCTTTAGGCTCCAGAGCCTTGTGGCACCTGGGGAAGTTCAGTAAATTATCTTTTAAGCATTATTAGTAAGCATATTTTCATTACGTTTTTTCACTAGTATTTTTATTGTTGCTTTTTTTTATTTGCATAATGTATTTTTAAGGTTTCTGCATATTTTAAGTATTATTTTAAAATATTTTTTATATTGCTTTTGTTCTTACTTGGAAATAGCTGCCGCGAATACTGGGACCCTCATGAGCTGTAAAGCTATTCCTGCCCATTGAGAATCCATACCCGAGTATACAAAGCAGACTGGAAGATGGGCACCAGAGAAGTATTGGATGCTCCGGGCTAGTGACACGCTCTTAGTTGGTGTCGACCCTGAGTACGAATGAGTTAGTTAAATGAATATTACATAAAATCGACACTTAAGTTTGAATTCAAATATACATATGCATAATTATTCAATATAACTTCAAAATCACTTGTTTTTTCTTAATTTTTACGAAAGGCGTGATCGCAGATTTTTTACGATACGGATAGTTATTGTTAATTTATAAAATGACATTGAATTCTAGATGAAAGCTTTACCCAATAAAATGTATCCTCTTGCATAATGAAACTTGATATCCTCATCGTGTATGGCGTGTAAGTCTAACAAGTTCAACGTCAACAGTCTTCGACTCAAGATCATCTAGAATCTTAGCCACAGCTGATTCGGTGCGGCCTGATACGCAGACCAATCGAGGTAAATCATCTGATGGCATTCCATTGCTCACCTAGTTGTAAAATAGCAAATTAATCAATTAATTTTTTTAATATATAATAATCGACATGGCAATTTATTAACTAGCAAGCGATTACTACAGGATTGGCAATGATACATTTAAATTTAAGATATATATAATATGTATATAACAAAAAAAAATAATCTACCAGTATCAATTGTAAATTGTATATGTGGCAATTTTGGCTGTAACTACATACATATGTATATATCAAGTCTTGCAAGCACAGCACAAGCATAGCACAGCACTTGCAAGTCACTGAACCGCTCGTCCACTCCTTGGCTCACACCAAACGAAGACTATCCGATACATGCTCTGGCCTTCCGTATGTCAATTGGTTTATTTTTCTTCGTAATTAAAAATGTCACCGTTGTGCTAGTAACTAACCTTCGATCTCGCGATATTCTTGAGCAAGACGTGGGCGTTAGCACCTCCAAAGCCGAAGCTATTGATACCAGACAACCCACTACCCCACGGTTGCTTTTCCGTTACCACCTTGAGTTTCCCCTCCTTGAGCGCCGGTACCCCTTCTTTTGGATTCTTGTAATTAATATTTGGAGGAATATACCCTGTTGTATACGCGATGCAGAGCTGAAAGGATATTGTCGCAATAGATGATAATAGGTTATTTTATATGTTTCTAAACAAAGAAAAAACCACAATCATTTAAATTATTCGTTAAACCTACTCTTAGCAAAAGCTTAATGCTGAAAGAAAATAATGAAAGAAAAAGAATGAAATGCTGAAGAAAATAATGCTAATGTAAGAAAATCAATATTATTGACCGTAGCGAGAAGAAGGTTATTACTATTAAAAGAATAATAATAATGTCCTCCAGACCGATTTCAGCCAACTACGCAGGAGATATTATAGTGCACAAGTGTGTGCACAAACACAGGTGCACTCTCTCTTCCCTAACTCTCATAATCCGATGGGTCGGCTATCCGACACGATCGGAAAGAGTTCAAGCGCAGGACCAACGGCTTTACGTGCTTTCCGAGGCACAAGTGTACACACTTCCAACTTCCAGACTCCGGGCTGCTACTGAGAATTTTTAGACAGAAAAACCCAATAACTTATCATTAACTTTCTATTATTAAAAGAATACCAATACTACAAATTCTAACTTCATAATTTAATAATTAGTTCTTACCTTTGCAATAGAACAAAGACCTGACGTTGGCTCACTGTGTCCCAAATTAGACTTAACAGATCCTATCATAAGAGGATCAGATCTGCCAGCACAGAAAATGTCACCAATAACGTTAAGCTCCACGGGGTCTCCTACCTTCGTACCTGTTAAAAAAAGACTTCTTGTTTGATTTATTTGTTAATTTTTTTTTTAACCTTATTTATATTTCGAAAACGAATATTAGGCAGTTAATTACGCAACATCCTATTTTATCTATAAAAATATTAAACTTTATATTATTTACTTAAATGTTTTTCCTATAACACCAACTTATCACATCACCAATTTTATCTTTCTAAGTTGTCCAATATTTTGTGATAACTTCAAAAGATTAAGTATAAAATTCACATACCCGTTCCATGCGCTTCTAAATATTCGAGAGAGCTTAATGGAATAGAACACTCTTCATAAAATTCACTGATCAATACCTTCTGCATGTCACCAGAAGGGTAGGAGATACCATGTTCTTTATACCCATCACAATTAGTCTTAGCGTGAACAATTTGGGCATAGACTCTGAGAAAAGATTTAAGCAAGTAATTATGTCAATTATTAATCATAATATTCATTAGTATTTTGTTTGGAATTGGCGTATTCGTCTGGTTTTTAATCTATACAATAAAAAATAACTGCCTCTTTTAAAGTTAATGTCTATTTGCAAAAAATTGAAATTTACTTTTGTGTTTCTTTATAGAATTGATAAAACAAGTATTTCAAAGTTTTTAGAAATTCCACCCAAACGGGTGGTTTTTTTATATTTTTTATAAAGAGTAAGACCGGCCATATGTTTATATTCGATATTAACTTGAGAAACATACTGCTGGGTGCAAAAAACGAAATGCAAAATACACAATGTCTCAATATCAATATCTGCTATGGAGGTGCAAGTAATATTTTTTTAAGAACTTCACTATGTTATTGAAGTTTGTATAAAGAAAACGTATTCCATTGTTGTCATGTGTATTACTTAATTGGTTATCCTTAAGCGCGATCAAAGCCGCGGGCAACAGCTAGTATTGAATATGATAGATCTACTTGATAGATACTTCTACATTTGTTTCGCAAATGTTTTGTGAACCGATAATAATTTCCTAATGGTGATGATATATAACATACTGCATAATAATAATAATAATAATATCCTGGGACATTTTTCACACACGGCCATCTGATCCCAAATTAAGCTTGTACAAAGCTTGTGCTATGGAAACCAGACAACTGATATACTACATATACTACTTTTTTTGTAAATACATACTTATATAGATAATTACACCCAGACTCAGGACAAACATTCATGTTCATGCACACAAACGTCTGTCCTGGGTGGGAATCGAACCCACAACCTTCGGCGTGAAAGGCAAGTGTTCTACCAACCACGCCAATCAAATTCTATATGACGAATAAAATCTTATATTACCTTCTTGAATCCTTAGCCTTTTGCAATAAACAAACGACAATTGCTTCAGATCGAGCATAACCATTTGCACTGTTGTCGAAACTGTTACATATTCCATCAGGTGATAATGCGCCCAGTCTAAAATATTACGATAGACGTTGATTTTTCGCATTATATATATATAAATAAAATATAATATAAATTTAAACTTAAAAGAAAATTTTCCTTGACATTGAATAAAATGGACACAGAATTTTCAAAAAGGACTATTTTTTTCCTTACCTAAAGAAATGCATAGAGACGTAGGGATGGAGGCACAAATTCGATCCTCCAACAATAGCTGCATCGCAATGGCCATCACGTATAGCTTTGAACGCGTGTTTCATGGCGTAAAGAGAACTTGAGCACCCTGAGTCTATAGTGTAGGAAGGGCCGTTGACTCCAAGCCATTTGGAAATACGGTTAGCTAACATGGCTCGGGAGCAGCTAAAAATTACTTTAAATTATTTTTTGGAATATATAATTAATTATTTATAAAATATTTGGGAAAATATTATGTATGTCACATATAGCTAATTAAATTAAATCTGAAAATAATAGCTAATCTACATTTTGTTTACATTGGTAAGATAATTTTTTAAATTAATAATTGCTAGCTACAATTTTTTTCATTAAAAAAATCCTGTAGCCGGAAAAATGTAATAATGAAGTACATATATTTGTAAATAATCAATTTTTCAACTGTTTGATGCACACCGCGTGTCATTATTGGGTCACACGGGCGATGATTTAATAACTAGAACCATTTCTCCTACTTTCTATTAATTTGGAATCGTTTAAAATGTTCATTTTAATAAGGAAATAATAGGGTGAATGATTTTTATGTCAGGTAATGATTGAACCATAACTTTATGACCTCGAAATACTACAAACCAAAAAACGTAAATACGCCCAAGTTACTGTAAATATAACTCTGTTTAAATAAGCTAAATTTCGTTTACTTATGCACTTTTTATAAAGGAATTTCATCATATGTTATTTAAAGCTATTTTGAGGACTTGTTCCTGATTGTGCTAACTTACCCTGAATAGCCGAACTCATTGACCTGCATTTTTTCGTACCACCATGTATTCTCAGATTCGGAGAAGCAAGAACCAATGAACACACCAGTCTTAGTGTTGCGCAGTTCTTTTGGATTCAAACCTAGTGATAGATATATGTCAGAATTGATTACTCATTTGTCACGACACGACACTATTTAAAATTAGCATTTTACTCGGGAAAACGTATCAATTTTGAATACTTATGATCTTGTCTTTTCATACTTATTGACGTATGAAACACCGTAAATAAGATTTAAATGCAGTTCACCCGCGTGAATCTTAACCGATGATCGTGGGTTCAAACCCGGGCAAGCACCACTGAATTTTCATGTGCTTAATTTGTGATTATAATTCATCTCGTGCTTTACGGTGAAAGAAAACATCGTGAGGAAACCTGCATGTGTCTAATTTCACTGAAATTCTGCCACATGTGAATTCTACCAACCCGCATTGGAGCAGCGTGGTGGAATAAGCTCCAAACCTTCTCCTCAAAAAGAGGAGAGGAGGCCTTTAGCCCAGCAGTGGGACATTCACAGGCTGATACGGATTACGGCAGTTCACCCGTTCAAATAAATGGAGTAATAATATAATATTTAACGATAAGATAAATAACGATTTTCACTTAAGTTTAAATTCTAAAAATGCTAATACATAAATTACCAGCGTCGATGATGGCTTCGTATGTTTTTTCCATAAGAAATCTACACATAGGGTCTATGGTGTGCGTCTCCTTGAAGGGCACTCCAAAAAATAAGGCATCAAATTTCTCGATATGGTTGATTTTACCGGTACGCTGTGGGATCTCACGGTGAGACAGTTTCCAGCGACGACCGTCATCTGATACGAGGTCCACCTGAAAACAATGATAAATCAAACAATTCCTTTCTTACGTCACTAGTTGCAGGTTTTGACTACTTATTTTAAATCAATATGTCATAAGTTCGTTATGACAGTCACAAGTGCTGCTTTTATTGGTTATTAATCCTTAAAGTTCTAAGTTATATTTAAAATAATCAACGATACCTTTTTAAATAAATTTTCTTGCAAGTGAATAACAGAGTCCGAATCAGGAAATTTTCCAGATATGCCGGTGATGACGACTTCTTCTCCAGGTTCTGGATGTGACAGCCGGTGGCCCGACGTTAGTCTATCTTCTGAGACGATTGTGGGTGCCATTGCCCTAAATATTTCATTGGATTAAAATCATAATATCCTTTATTTAAGTAGGCTCTCATAGCATTTTTGAATCGAAATATGTTACATTATAAATAAAAAAAAATTTAAAAAATATATTGATGAAATTTAGTATAATATGGTAAAATTTATTTCACTCAAAAAAATAAATCAAAAAATTAATATGCAAAACAACCTTTAGTTATCGCGCCAGGCACGTTTGTGATGGATTTTTCATATGTATAATCTCTTTTTGTAGAATATGTTACCAAAAATTTTGTTTTAATTAATTACCATAATTATTTGAACCCAATAACTATTTAACTTGGACTTGCAAATACTTGCACTATGACTTACTCTACTGATTTCAATAAGCATTAATTTAAAATTTTAATTAAGATTTTATGGATTTAATAGGTATTCTAGTTCAAGGCTTAGACCTGGCTTGTTATTTTTATTGTTTAACACATTCATTTCTCAAAAAAGAATACAAGTCATTTAATATGAGAAATACATCATCATCATATAAGTAACTACAAAAATTATGGAACAAGCGGGTATTAGTAAATTCTTAAACTAGTTTGTTATAATTTAACATTGTTGTAGGTGGGTAAAAAGAAAAAAGTAAGGCTACTATGACTTATCGTTTAGATGGCAAGTCTACGGCTATTGCTTTTGTTTTACTTTGACCATAGACTTTTTTTTTCATTAGCTGCTTTTTGGAACATTAATATTGCATGTAAATTAAAAGCATTACGACTCCAATTTCGTTGTAGCCACCCAGTGTACTTTAGCAGAAATAAAATTATATAAAAATATTCGTTGCTTGCTTTCTGTTCTTGGATATTTTGGATAAGAACACAGATATTTTGATCCGATGTTGCGTTTAAATTACATATTAACTTCGTTTTTATCGATAACTCTTTTCATACTTTTACTTTTCGTGTTTTTATTTGTCTTATGTTTACTTTTATTATTATTATTAATAAATGCACATTCACTCTATGTATATTTAAAACTGCACTATACTCGTGTAATCATAATAACCATAACAATAGGAAAGACGACAAATATGCTTATTTATATTATTATACCCACAATTATTATATCAAGAAGATCTAAGTTATTGAATTATTGTATGAACAAGGGCATGTTAACTACTCAAATTATAAACAAATTTAAATTCTTATATATTTATGTTTGGGGAACAGGTAGCAAGGCAGCAATCACATGACGGAATATTTAAGACTTAGTTTGCTCAATGTTAGATCACTCAACACGGGACGAGATGAACTCTTAGTTTCTATAGAAAAGCATTCGCCTGATGTATTGGCCATAAACGAAACCTGGATTAGAGAAGGAGACGACATATCTCTGCTGCAAATACCAGGGTATATTTTTAAACATATACCCAGATCTACAGGGAAAAGAGGAGGTGGTGTTGGTTTTTATATTAAAAAAAAAATCAGGACTCACATCATACAACATCCGAAAACGTCTCTAGAACAAATGTGGATTGAGTTACAACACAAAGGGCTTCGCTTAGCCATCGGGACTGTCTATAGGCCGGAAACACAAAATATTGGAAACTCTATAGAAGAATTAAGTGAAACTTTGAGCTCCCTGTCAGCGTACAGTTTTCAATGTCTCTTAACTGATTTTAATATTGACCTTTTAAATAGTAGTTCAAACGACACAAAAGAATTTTTAAGGTCCTTAGATCAACAAAATTACACACAGTTAGTTCAGGAGCCTACGAGAATAACTATGACATCAGCAACACTTTTAGATTTAATAATAACAGACACCCCAATGCTGTGTACAAAAATTGAAGTAATTCACAATCCTTGCTTAAGTGACCATGCCTTAATACTAGCAGACTTTGACATAAAAAAACAAAAAGATGGGGTAAAATCAATTACCAAAAGATGTTTTAATGATATAGACGAGGAAGAATTTGGGGAAGATTTGAAAAATATTTCATGGAATAAAATCAAAGAATCTGAAAGCATCAATGAGATGGTAGCAAAGTTTAATTGTGAAATATTAAATTTATTTGATAAACACGCACCGGTTAAAGTCATAAAAATAAAAAACAATTCTTATCCATGGATTACCGAGGTTATTAAAATAATGATGGAAAAAAGGGATGAGGCGCTAAAAAAAGCCCATAATAGTAAAAATGATGCAAGTTGGTCATATTATAAAATGTTCAAAAATTTTACCAATGCAAGTATAAAAAGAGAAAAAAAAGCTTATATAAATTTCTATGTGAATAAAAATGCCAATAGACCAGTTCTAATGTGGCAACATTTTAAGAAAATTTCTCCCTTAGGCAAGGGCAATTCAGGTTGTATACCACCTCATTTGCAAGAACCAGACAAAATTAACGATTTTTTTATGACATTGCCAGGCAATGAAATCACAGATTTAAAGACACTAGCTCAATTCACAACGAATCGAGACTCGAACACCGAATTTTTCATAAAAGAATGCTCGAAAGAGCAAGTACTTAACATAATAAACAACATCTCTTCAAATGCAATTGGGCATGATAACATTTCAATAACTATGATAAAATTAACCTTGCCTGTTACGCTTGATATTATTACCTATATCATTAATCAATCTATCAAAACACACACGTTTCCAGACTCATGGAAAATAGCAAAAGTAATACCTTTACCAAAAATCACATCAGTAGAAAACTATAAAGATCTAAGACCCATCAGCATTCTTCCGGTTATGTCAAAAATTATAGAAAAAATCGTATGTATGCAACTAACAACCTACTTGGAAACACATAACATACTTCCAGAACATCAATCTGGCTTTAGAAAAGCTCATGGAACGGCCGCTGCGTTATCAGCAGTAACAGATGATATTCTTTCGGCATCAGATAATGGTAACGGAAGTATACTCGTTTTATTAGATTTTTCAAGAGCTTTTGATTGTATAAATATTGAACTTATGTTGGCAAAATTATATTACTATGGAATATCACACAATGCCTGTAAATGGTTCATGTCTTTTTTAAAGGGAAGAAAACAGTATGTTTCTATAGAAAGTTCTGAACAAAAGGAACCGCTGATTTCGCACATTAAATCTAACACACGTGGAACCCCCCAAGGATCAAGTCTAAGCCCAATCCTTTTTATCATATATACAGTGGATTTAAGTCGCGAGTTAAATAGCTGTAAGATACATCAGTACGCAGATGATACTCAGGTATATCTACACTTTGATCCAAAAAATACAAACATTTCAGTAAATTTTATAAATAATGATTTAGAACATATATCTCAGTGGTCGGAAAAAAATAATTTAGTTCTTAATGCGAATAAATCAAAATATATGGTACTGGGCAGCAAACATCAACGTGAATGCATTAAGGGACACAACTTACAGATCAAAATAGGCAATGAATCTTTAGAACAAGTAAAAGTTGCTAAAAATCTTGGTCTATACGTTGACGAAAATCTCAGATTTATAGAACATCTAAATCTGAAAATAAAAAATGCTTTTTATAAATTAAAAGTTCTATATAGTTTGAGACCTTTCATGTCGGAGAAAGTGAGAGTTACCCTGGTTGAGTCACTTATTTTATCGATTTTTAATTACTGTGACACAGTGTATGGTCCCAGATTATTGAAGGAGACCGAAAAAGCTGTACAAAGAGTTCAAAATGCTTGCACTAGGTTTTGTTTTGACGTTCCTAAGAGATCACATGTAGCTCCTTTCATTAATTGTCACAATATTTTAAACATGAAATCACGTAGGAAGCTTCATCTAGCAGTATCTTTACATAAAATTGTACGGAGCAAAAAGCCAAATTACTTATATCAAAAGCTTGACTGGCTAGAGAATAGAAGAGATAGGAGTGTCCGAGAAAATGAGAAGATTAAACTATTAATTCCTAAACATAAGACAGTAGGATTTAAAGGTTCTTTCAAATATGCTGCAGCAAAAATTTGGAATAACCTACCACCTCCCTTACGTGAATGTCATTTTTCAATTGTAATTTTAAAAAAATGCCTTAAAGAATATTACCTTCGTCTACAAGTAGAAGTGGCTACGTAACAAAAACTTTACAAATTAATGCGAATGAAGCAAAATATGAAAGAATAGAATCCTAAAAACTTGGACTTCTCTTTATTTTTATTTAGTCATAGTTTCAATTGTCCTAGCCATGACGTACACATAGAGTTATGGTTGTTATGATGCGAAGATGTGCGTGCGTGTATTAAGTTTTTGGTTGTTCTATTAATGTTCAGCTTTAAAATGTAGTTATTGACCTGGAGAAATTGCTTATTTACTTCTTTTTGTGCTATATAATTATGTCACTGGTTTTTCTTTTACTTGCTTTTATATCAGTTTTTGTTTTTTTTGATTTCATTATATTTTAATATGATACGGAACGGTGCGGCGCTCTCAACTAAATCAACTGAATATAGAAGGAGCAAGCTGAAAATCAGCGCTGGGCATAGCACAGCACATAGCTGAGCTTGCAACCAATTGCGATACGGTCGTCAATGAAAAAGAGTGGTAAATTAGAAAAATGTGTCCAGTATGAATAATTTGTATCTCATAAAAATATGTACGTTTTTTCTTAAGAGTTACTTTGTAATGTACGACCTATCTGAAGCAATAAATTTTTATTATTATTATTATTATTATTATTATATGAGAGTTTATCAGCAAACCCGCATCCTCCTCCTTACGAGTGCGCTCGCGGCATTGAAGCGACGGAAATATTGAAGTGTTTTAGTGACATGGCGCAACCGGTTCCGCGATAAACGGTACGCGCAGAAATGCGTCGTCGGAGCTATCCTTACTGCCTTTGAAGCCTGGATGAGACAAAACCGACTAGTCCTTCTGACTTACGCAGGTAATGACTGGACAAGATAGAATGCGAAGCGACGGTGATGTATCACAACGCAGCGCGGTCCCACACACCATCCAACATACGGTAGAGAAATGCTATGCCTTGAAATTTTAATATTATAATACACGGTGCATCACACCCCAATGGAATGTGCCGCATGGAGACCTCTCGTTGGTGCTGAACGGTTACAAAGGTGCTTTGTGCAAGCTCGTCTGGGTAGGTATCACCCACTCATCATATATTCTACCGCAAAACAGCACTACTTGGTATTATTATGTTCTGGTTTGAAGTGTGAGTGAGCCAAGTGTAATTACAGGCACAAAGAACATAACATCTTAGTTTCCAAATTTGACGACGCATTGGCGATGTAAGCGATGGTTAACAATTCTTACAATGTCAATGTCCATGGGCGTTAGTGACCGCTTACCATCAGGTGGCCCATGTGCTCGTCCACCTACCTACACTATAAAAAACATTAAATTTAATAGAGGCAGTTATTTTGAAATCACAGTTAGAAACTTCTTTTTTTTTTATTTGTATAGTTGTACCAGTAATTACATTTTCATTAATATATTATGTAAGCACTGAGTAAAATAATAATTAACATAATTATTGTGTTGAATTAGTTACGTAATTTTAGACTTTATACCTGGTGGTAGGGCTTTGTGCAAGCCCGTCTGGGTGGGTACCACCCACTCATCAAATATTCTACCGCTAAGCAGTAATACTCTGTATTGTTGCGTTCCGGTTTGAAGGGTGAGTGAGCCAATGTAACTACAGGCACAAGGGACATAACATCTCAGTTCCCAAGGTTGGTTTGCACGCATTGGCGAGTTAAGTGTACCTGTGTTTGCGCACACACTTGTGTACTATATGTCCTGCGCAGTTGGCTTATCTCTCTTGAGATTCGCCGCTGTAGGCGAAATCGGTCCGGAGAACATTATTATAATATTAGAATATGCGTGTTATACATTGTCAGAAAGATATTCTGTGAATATAAAGAGATTATTTTTTTTTATTGTTACTTCTTAATTGCAAAGATGATTAC
Organism: Nymphalis io; assembly: GCF_905147045.1. NCBI lineage: Eukaryota > Metazoa > Arthropoda > Insecta > Lepidoptera > Nymphalidae > Nymphalis > Nymphalis io. The sequence goes on from NC_065905.1 coordinate 9,016,400, forward strand.
GTTGGTTTAGCTTTTAATATTATATGATGTATTTGTATGACCTTTGGTCTCGTATTAACGACAGCGGAAAACTATGTATTGTTAGTACGTATTGTTAGGATAATTTATTAATCGTTATCCAAAAAAGTAACAATTGTAATTATTTGTTAGGAATTTACAATGCTTCAATAATTCAATAATAACGGTTTGTAAACTAAATAATGAGTTTATTATTTGTTTATTTATTTATTTATTTAACACTTGTTTCACAACATATAAATAAGATAAGAGAAATAGAAAACAATAAAAGAAAAAGAAAAATTAAAAATGGTGCGCAAAGGCGGTCTTCTCGCTTATAGCGATCTCTCACAGACAACCTTTGGTGAAAGAATTTTTGTAAGAGAACAGGTAAGTGCATTTACATATAGTTTATATTATTATGAGAAGTGATATTTTGTTTTAAGACTTCAGACAATGACGTCAAGACAAAAATGGCGTGAGTTGGAAAAAAATTTCGAACAAACACGGGAATAGTGACTTGAAATAAATAATATAAATCGGAATAAGAGTTGTTTTTTTCAAAATAACTGTATGGTCTTAGTATTAGCTTACATACACGACATCCAAGTACGTGCAGAAATACATGCGCACTATAATATTTTTTTTTCATAGTATAGGTAGGTGGACAAGCATATTGGCCACCTGATGGTAAGTAGTCACCATATCACGCCAGTATCCATTGTAAGAAATGTTAACCATCGCTTACATCGCTTACGCCGACCGATTTCGGCCACGGCAGCCACTCTCAATAGAGATTAACCAACTGCGCAGGACATATACACATGTGTGCGCAAACACAGTTGCAATCCGACACGACCGGAAAGATTTCAGGTACAGGACCAACGGTCCAACGATAAATAAAGTCCAACGGAAAATTTATTTCGAATTAATATTGTATTGCATATATTTCGTTTTCTTTGGTTTATTTCCTTTTTATTTTAATTACAACCTGTTTTTTTGTACTGGGGTTGTCATTTTTAATACGCGTGTGTTTTTTTTATTCGATTAAATTAGTTTTGCCGTTGTTAAGTAATTATTTCGTCAAATTACATAACAACGACAACACAAGTACGATAAATTTAAATACGTAATGATATAGGTACATATATATTCTATACATAAGTAATTAAAAAAATATGTGAGCATCAGCTCTGACGCACGACTCCACTCAACAAGAACGAGTTTACTCTTTAAGCGTAACAGTAACAGCCTGTTAATGTCCGACTGCTGGGCTAAGGCCTCCTCTCCCTTTTGAGGAGAAGGTAAATATACTTACAATATAATACATTAAGGGTAAATAAACGCATGTCTTATGCAAATAAATCATGTAAACCATGGTGAACTATAAAACGGGCTATCATATTCAGTAAGTACATAAAATTAAGTCGTGACGATAAAATGTACAAATATTTTCCATGTAGAAGATCTGTTGGCGCGTCTTCGTGGTCAGACTCACATGCCGTGACGGCATGACGTTCGCTTATCCGAATTATTATAATAATACCAAAATTATATATATTGCTTTAATGAAACTCAAGGTTTTATGTATATTACTCAATATTTATAGTATATATGTATCGATTTTATTTAATAGTAAATTCTTTTAATAAACCTTTTTCTTTTAAGTACTCTTATTTTACTTGTCTGGATGTAAAATTACTGTGATCAGGATAAATAAAAGCATGTAATTAATTTTATCATATTACTCAAAATTTCCCAGCACAAGATTAATTATTAGTCCAAAAACACGTGGATAGCAGTGCTGTGCGCCTGGGCCGGATTTAAACTCACGACCATTAATTTCGTTTTGTTATGTGATCTATAATAATTGAGGCTATTTCCTTTTCAAACATTGTTCTCAATATTTGAATAATGAACGCATTTTATAGAATGATAACCCTTTAAAATTATTCAACCGGTTGACATTTCTCTAAAACAAAGCTAATTGTGAAAGAAAAAAAAACAAAATCGACAAAAGGCAAAAAGCCCTATTGTCTATTGTGGCCACGTCTACCGCAAAACAGCTATAATTCAATTTCATTGTGATTAATGACCAGCTCGATACAAAATAAAGAAACTCGAAATGATTAATGTTGGTCCTAAAGTCTTTGTGTCTTTAACGAGGTAAAAATCGTACTTTGATGTTTCTTTGATGAATCGAAGTTACTTTGTACTTAATAAGAGGTACGACTTTATTAACGGGTTTTTGAGATTTTATATTTTATCAGACTTGTACATACATATAACAAAATTAACAAAACTTCATTTTTTTTACATGAAATATGTAGACAAAAATGGGCCTTCACAACTATATTACACACACATTGGTGCTATAAGAAATATTAATTATTTCTTCATCGCCAATGCGCTACAAACCTTGGGAACTAAGATGTTATGATCTTTGCCTTGTCTCCCTGGCATTCATCAAACCGGAACACAACAACACTAAGTATTACTGATTTCCGGTAACTATGTGATGAGTGGGTAGTACCTATCTAGACAGGCTTGCACAAAGTGCTACCACCAAGTAAAGTAAAGGTAGAAAAGGCTATAATCCTTAAACATTTGTCCTTAAAAAGGTAAAGAGAAATTTGACTGTGGTAACTTTACAGACGGTTGCTTTTTAAATAAATAAAAAATTAATGACTAACAAGCATTTATTACATCACACATCATAATTATATTTCCACTGACAGTTGCTTTTTGATTCCACTTGCTATTGCATCCTTGTTAATCTTTCCTCGATCTTGTGCTAACACACTATTAATAATATTCGCACAATCCTTATTCTCAACTATACTGACATGGTTACATTCGACGAGATGTACCGTCACGTGGCCTTCCGTTAGTTTGTCTAAGCCGTAATTCTCTTCGATCACCAAGAATGGGGGATTTTTTTTCGGACGCAATAGAACTATTGGAGCCTTGACCTTCTTTATCTCGACTTGATTGAGGATCATTTTTATACGGTCGAAACTCGCATTTATAATTGATTTTAAGAAATTATCCGAATAGTTCTGTTGAGTTGGACACACTTTTATAGCGTATTTAATCCTCTCTTCGTACGATTCGATTTCTTTCAGTTCCATCACGAGTGTGTCGCTGATTTTATTTTTTGGTGAAATTATTTCGATTATATGACTTATTAGGCTGTTTTGTAACTCAGTGTCGCTTGTGACGGACGAGGTCATTATTCTGTAGAGGTAATCCGGACTGCCGTCTAAGCAAAATATTGTGGCATCGTGACCTGAAAGTTTAAGAATACTTCAGTTTCAGTTCTTTGAATATTAAGCTTAATAACGAAATTAAAACAAACGATTTGAGAGAAGCCAGGAAATTCTATTTTTTTTTAAATTATTTATGTATAGAGATTATTTAAGTACACGAATACTTATTTTATACATATTTTATTTGTAATAATTTTTTAGCCAAGTGTTAATACCAAATCGACTTAAACATCGAAATATTTTAAGATACACACCTTCGTTTTCTAAAATGCTCGCCAATTTCAACATAGGCAAAGTACCAAAACTGTATCCAAGGAGTATTAACGAACTTTTAAGAGTTAATATTGATTTCATCGTCTAAAACAAAACAAAAAAAACATCATATGTCGATTTCAAGTTACCACAATAGCTCAAATTTTAAGACAAACACTGTCATCTTTTGGGTAGTCGCAAAAAGCAATACAGTCAGTTCAATAAGCGTATTTATCGCCAGCCAAAAGCACTCTTTACATAATACTTGATTAAAAAATATGAGATAAAAATCTTATTCTATTCATCACTTTAGTGACTCGCAGCCGGTTCGCATAAATAATAGAAGATACAAATTTTAATATGCTCATATGATCCATACCTTATGTAATCTATTCACCAAAGTGTCTAAGGTATCCCGCTTCTCTTCGTTGCCAAACTGCAGGACGCAAATCTTGATTTTAAGACTACAACATAAAGGCACCATTCTCGCAGCACAACCTTCTAGGCCGGGCAGCATGAACATTATCAACTCCTTTTCATGATCTGATATATTGGTCTGTAAATAAAATATGTTTATTTTTAATATCTAATAATTAAAATATATAGTATTGAAGTCATAATGATAAACAACAGCCTGTAAATGTCTTAATACTAAGGCGTCATTCCTTTTTAAGGTTAAGTTTTGGAGCATATTCCACTACGCTTTAACTGACACGTAGGTTTTCTCACGATGTTTTCTTTCGCCATGCACGATTATAGATACAAACTAAACATTTGAAAACTCAACGGTGCGGTCTCGGTTTGAACCCAAACATTCATGTGTGTGTTCTAACCAATAGCCCTGTTTTGAAAGTATAGCAATAAAAATGCCACATACTCGTAATATTATACAATTGCATACAAAATATGTATATATATTTATACAATAGGTAGGCGGAAGAACATATGGGCCACCTAACGGTAAGTGGTCACCAACGCCCATAGACATCGGCATTGTAAGAAATGTTAACCATCGCTAACATCGCCAATGCGCCACGAAATTCAAATCACAACAATACCAAGTACTGCTGTTTTGTGGTAGAATATCTAATGAGTGGATGGTACCTACCCAGACGAGCTAAATTTTTTTTTTAAATAATGCTACAACATAATATGTATGTATGTTATAGATATTATGTTACAGGTACATATTAGATGGATATAAATTGCATCTTACCAATAGCTCTAAATGGCTGATCACAGATGGCATGTATATAAAAGGTTTCGAGGCTAAGTTTTCATCACCTAAGTTTCTAATGAACACTTGGAGTCCAATCGCATTTTCAGGCCGGCCTAGATGTACTGACACTGATGTAGATGCTTTCGCTTGTTTTTGAGCTGATAGTTCTTTCAACCTGTTGGTATATTTAAAATGATTCTGACATGAAAAATTGTCTTTTTTTTTTGCTTTATTCATAACATAATTTTTTAGTAGATCATATTATGTTTTCAGATAAAACATTTATGTTATAGCTGTACCTTCCAAATGTCAATTTTCTGATATCTGGAGCTGACAGGAATATCTCGAATTCCCGCTGTAAGGTCTGTTTGATCTCTACTGCCATCATACTGTCCATACCCAGTTCAGCGAGAGATACTCGAGGAGACACTTTTTTGAGGTCCTTAATACCTATTCGGACAAGAATTGATATAAGTACAAAAACGGGTAGCTGTGGGGGTGTGTGAGCGTGGGTTTCAAGGTCGTTAACAATATTTCGATATTTTACTATAGTTTCTTGCTTATTCACTCCAGTGGTCTAGCCACTCGACACTGGTCAGGGCTTTCAATAAACAATCCTTACAGGCAAGACTTCGTTTGGGTACCAACAACATCCTAAATATATTAGTGAGAAGAGTGGATTCACCGCCACTTAAACAGTTAAGCTACTAGTTTTATAAATATTTAATTGTAGAATTGATATAAGTACAAAAACGGGTAGCTGTGGGGGTGTGTGAGCGTGGGTTTCAAGGTCGTTAACAATATTTCGATATTTTACTATAGTTTCTTGCTTATTCACTCCAGTGGTCTAGCCACTCGACACTGGTCAGGGCTTTCAATAAACAATCCTTACAGGCAAGACTTCGTTTGGGTACCAACAACATCCTAGAATTAAATTAATGTGTACTAAGTATAGTACACATTAATTATATTATATAGCCGTGGAGTACCGGCTTAGAATAGTACTCCCCCAATCTCATCCCGTGGGTGTCGTAAGAGGCGACTGAGGGACGGGGAAAAGGGGGGATGGGCAGCAGCGTCCCCCCTCCCATAAACATCTTACCCCCTACTGCGCTCGCCAACACGCCTGCCCAGCGCGGCGAGTATGGGCAAACCACCTCCCTAAATGGCAGATGTGCCCAAAAAAAGGCCCCCAGTTACCGGCAAGCCCGCTAGGCCCGACCAAGGTAGCGGTCGCGGTATCGGCAGGGCAGGGGGTGCTAAGAATCACCGGTTCACGGCAGGCTACCGTATAAAACGACTGAAAATGGCAACGTATAATGGACGCTCGATGAGGCTGGACCATCACCTCGCCGAATTAGAAGTAGAGTTAAGTCATATAAACTGGCATATACTGGGGTTATCTGAAGTCCGAAGACAGGGGGAGGACACGATAACTCTAGAGTCCGGTAACTTACTCTACTTCCGCGAAGGTGATAACCTCTCCCAGGGTGGTGTCGGTTTTCTAGTCAAAAAGGATCTCATTAGCAGCATTGTGGAAATCAGTAGTGTGTCGAACCGGGTAGCGTACCTTGTCCTAAAACTTTCCGACAGGTACTCCCTGAAGGTTGTACAGGTATATGCGCCAACTTCGACATACTCTGATGATGTGGTCGAAGCGATGTACGAGGACATCGCAAAGGCCCTCAACGACACCTCGAGGGCCCACTACAATGTTGTTATGGGAGACTTTAATGCTAAAGTGGGAGTACAAGATAGCGGTGAATCGAAAGTCGGACCTTACGGCTTGGGCTGCAGAAATCACAGGGGGCAAATGCTGGTAAACTTCCTCGAAGCGCAGGGGCTTTTTTTGATGAATTCTTTCTTTCAAAAGAAGCCTCAGAGGAGGTGGACCTGGCGAAGCCCCGATAACGTGACAAGGAACGAGATAGACTTTATCATCTCGAATAAAAGGCACATATTTAGAGATGTTTCAGTGATCAACAGGTTTAATACCGGAAGTGATCACCGCTTGGTTCGAGGCACTCTAAATATCAACTTAAAAGCCGAAAGATCGAGAATGATGAGGTCTACTCTCCGACCTACCATGCTCCAAGCTGCTCAAGGCTCCGAAAAGTTCCAAATGGAACTTCAAAATCAATTCACCGCGTTGGAAACCATAAGCAGCATTGATGAGAGAACCGACACGCTGGTCAAAATACTGCAAAACACATCCCGCAAGTGTTTTCCGCCACAGAGAAGAGACAACGCACCAAAACTCTCTGCTGAGACACTCGAGCTCATGAGAAAACGACGAGAACTACCATCGTTTTTGTCAGATAAGGCCTAAACCGAACAATAAAAACGCTGACGCGACGCGATCTCCGACGCTCCAATACCCGTGCCATCAAGGCTGCGATTGAGCAAAATCGGGGATCGAAAGTGTTCGCTCGCAAGTTTGGGAGGCCGCGTCTGACAAAACTTAAAACTGAAAATGGTGGGGTCGTTACCTCTAGGCCTGAGATTATCGGAGAAGTAGAGAGGTTTTATGGGCAGTTGTTCTCTTCAAGATCGGATAAACCCATGGGAATCAGTATTGATGACCAGCGCGCCCCTCTTATGCGCCATTACTCCGAGGAGCTCCCGGTCGTTGACCAAGGAGAGATTAGGGCGGCTCTAGAACAGCTTAAAAACAACAAATCTCCGGGAGATGACGGAATCACAACAGAGTTGCTTAAGGCAGGCGGGACTCCGGTCCTGAAAGAGCTAGCAAGCCTCTTTAATTCCGTCATCCAACATGGCAAGACCCCGGAAACGTGGAGCGGGAGTGAGGTGGTACTGTTTTTCAAGAAAGGTGATAAAACCCTCTTGAAAAACTACAGACCAATCTCCCTCCTGAGTCACGTGTATAAGCTGTTCTCAAGAGTCGTCACGAACCGTCTCGCCAGACGACTTGACGAGTTCCAGCCCCCAGAGCAAGCCGGCTTTCGATCAGGCTACAGCACCGTGGACCACATCCATACTGTTCGGCAGATTGTGCAGAAGACCGAAGAGTACAATCAGCCGCTGTGTATGGCATTTGTGGACTACGAGAAAGCCTTCGACTCCATCGAAACCTGGGCAGTGCTCGACTCATTGCAGAGATGTCATATCGATTGGAGATATATCGAGGTACTGAGATGTCTGTACAACGCCGCTACAATGACTGTCCACATCCAGGACTGTAAGACGAAGGCGATCCAATTGCGCAGAGGGGTGAGACAGGGGGATGTAATATCCCCGAAACTGTTCACCAACGCGTTGGAAGACGTTTTCAAAACGCTGGATTGGACTAGGTATGGAGTCAATGTAAACGGCGAGTACATCTCACACCTTCGATTTGCCGACGATATCGTCATCATAGCAGAGTCGCTGGAACAACTCACCGAAATGCTGCGTAGCCTAGGCGAGTCTTCCCGGTGTGTCGGTCTCGGCATGAACTTGGACAAGACCAAGGTCATGTTCAATAGGCATGTCGTGCCGGGACCGATATACGTCGAGGGCAAACCTCTCGAAGTTGTTAGTGAATATACCTACCTAGGACAGATTATACAAATCGGTAGGAACAACTTCGAGTAGGAAGCCGATCGAAGAATTCGCTTGGGATGGGCAGCATTTGGCAACCTTCGTCAAGTCCTCAAGTCGTCTATACCGCAATGTTTGAAGACGAAAGTCTTCAACCAATGCGTCTTACCTGCCATGACATACGGTGCCGAAACGTGGACACTAACTGCGGGACTAGTCCACAAATTCAAAGTCGCTCAGCGTGCTATGGAGCGAGCTGTGCTCGGAGTATCTTTGAAGGATAAGATCAGAAATGAGATTATCCGGAAAAGAACCGGAGTCACCGACATAGCTTGCAAAATTAGCAGGCTGAAGTGGCAGTGGGCTGGTCACGTATGTCGTAGGACCGATGGCCGTTGGAGCAGACGAGTCCTAGAGTGGAGACCGCGAATCGGCAAGCGCAGCGTAGGGCGCCCTCCAGCCAGGTGGACCGACGACCTTAAGAAGGTGGCGGGCACCAACTGGATGCGGAAGGCGGAGGACAGGGAGCTTTGGCGCACCTTGGGAGAGGCCTATGTTCAGCAGTGGACAACGATTGGCTGTTGATTGAAGTATAGTATGGATACATAATCACTTTTCAAATTGTATTAACCATATGAATCAATTATTCTTACATAAAAAGAATATGTTATTATTATTATTATATTCTTTTTTTTTACCCAGAATCTGTGCAACTGAATCAACGTTGCCTCCGTATCCATAGCATCCTGCCTTCTTTTTAGCTACAATCATCGACGATACTACCACGGCATCCTGTTTCAAGAACTTGTCCAGAGTTAGGAGGCAGGAGGAAAGGCTCTGTTGGAAAGTTCCACAGAATTCTAGATCGACATCTTGGCCTTCTTGCATGTCCGCTACCAAACCCACCTTTAAGAAATGCAAAAATATTCTATTATTTTCAATCTATTATTTTGGCAAATAAAATTATGTGATATTTTAGTATAGATCGGTGGACGAGCAAATGGGCCGCCTGATGGTAAGTGGTCACCAACGCCCATAGACATTGGCATTGTAAGAAATGTTAACCACTATATTGCAACACTCACGTCCCTGATGGTACCCCACTGTACTGCCAGCGCCGGGAAACCGAGCGTCTTTCTCGACTCGCAGATCCTCTCTATCACGGAGTTAGAAAAACCATAGTTGGCCTGACCAGCGTTTCCACGACCGCAAGTAATAGATGAGAATATGACGAAGTTCCTGGTGCACAAGAATTGATTTTTGTTAATAAATTAATTAATTTTAAGATAGAATTGAACATTATTATGTATATATACAATTAACGCAATTACAAATGATATGTAGTTTACTTACTTTAACTTAGGGCATAATTTCTTTGAAAGCTTATCCAAATACATTGTTGCCAGTGCTTTGGGTGCAAACGATGTCATAAAAGAGGCTGGAGTCTGGTTTTCGAAGATGGAATCTTTCAATATCACTGCTAAGTTGAATATCGCCTCAACTTCTCCCATAGCGTTCGCCATCTTCAAAATTTTTTCACATCCTTCCTCCGTTGTGACATCATGAGTTGAAATTTGAACATCGGCCCCATAGCCCGCCCACGCTCTATTGAAAGATACGTTTGTCACACAAAATATTTAACATAAACATTTGCATTTGTCATAGCAAAGTATTTTTTAATTAGTACGAAAAATTTAAAGGCGAATAATTTTTTATTTAATGCGGAATGGGTTCCACATAATTTTTTTACGATAGCAGAAACTAACAATTCCATATGATTGAAAGAAATCTAAATCGTCTTTCCAATTAAAAATCCGATTAATTAAAATCACTTACCTCAATCGCGATGACTGGTAACCATTAGTGATTCCTCGACTGGAGCTGAACAACACTTTCCTGGCTCCTCTCATGATGAGCCAGTCAGCAAGCTCCAGACCAAAACCCCCGAGACCCCCAACCACAATGTAGACTAAATCTTCATGACACATGTATCTATAGCAATCATCAAATTTAGTCAAGATTCTACGGAAGACGCTTTAACGACACTCATTTAATGGCGCTATCGATCGAATAAGTAAATAGATAAAAATATTACGGAAACACGCAATTATGTTATAGTGATAGTAGAGCACTGAGACAGTTAGAGTATCAGAAATCTCTGAAACGGTTACTGATTATGAAAAAAATATTAGATTAAATTCTCGCTTCACAATAGTATTGTGTGTTGTCTTTGGTCTTGTAATTATTGTTGTACGCATTAATGCATTTAATGAGAGATTATTTTCTTAGTAATTATTAATTCATTCTTTACCTGTTAGCTTGTATTATTCCAGAACTTATTTTAATTATTATAATTGTATTTATGTATTTTCTATATATAATTTTTCAATGCATGTTTGTGCCAAAAAAAAAATTAATGACAGTCAGACATATAAGTAACATCAACGTATAATAGGTCGTAAAGAGTCGTATCGAACTATAAAAAAATCGCGAGCATAGCTCCAATCGGTTTCCCCCATATAAACCATAAAAACGAATTCTAATTCAATTAATCAATAATAATAATAATAATAACATTTATGAATTATTTATAATTAACATTGATGATTAATTGCTTATAATCTTAATCGTTGGCTGCCTCGTTGATCTAGTGGCTTGATATAAGACCACAGACTCCGAGGTCCTGGGTTCAAATCCCAGGTCGGGCCAATAAAAAGTTATTGGGTTTTTCTGTCGAAAATTCTCAGTAGCAGTCCGGAAAGCCTCGGAAAGCACGTAAAGTTGGTCCTGCGCCTGAACTCATTCTGGTCGTGTTGGATTGCCGTCCCCTCGAATTATGAGAGTCAGGGAAAAGAGAGTGCACCTGTGTTTTTGCGTACACACTTATGCACTATAATATATCCTACGCAGTTGACTTATCTCTCTTGTGATTGGCCATCGTAGCCGTAATCGGTCAGGAGGACGTTATTATTATTATCTCAATCGTTAGTATCGTACCTAGGAACAGCATCGATGGGTATACTCTGTAGTTTTGTATGACGGCTACTTTTTTCTTCATCACGAATTTTAATGATCACCTAGAACATATTATTGTATTACATACTTTTACTTACGAATCGTGGTCCAGTGGATGGTAAGTTAATCCCAAAACACTACAACGGCAAAATTTTCAACGGCGATGGCCCTGTAGTTGAGCGAGAGGAACGATCGGTCTAGGCACCAGGTATCAAGGTGAAAATGTCAAAAACAATTTCGAGGGGTACATAAGCATTGTTTGATTTTTATAAATGTGTTTTTTATTATTTATATTATTTAAATGAAATTTATTAAATTATGTAAAGTGAACGCGTCGACCAAAAGTGGCGAAAAGACAATCTCACTCTACCTTGATAAAGGACCAGGGCTGGCGCTGAAAGTCTTGAGGAATCTAATGAATTATGTATCAAAATTCATAGCATTCATGCTAGAATATGATTGGCTAATGTCTGTGACAAATTCTATTTAATTTTATCTGACTATCTATAGAAGAAATATATGTACACTTTATAATATTATTGTTTAAAATAGAATTAAATTATTTTAGTGCTCACCTTTCCAATATGTTTCCCAGCGGCCATGTATCTGAATGCGTACTCGATTTGGCTCTTCTCGAAAGAGCAGTGCGTGAGCGGACGAACAATGCCACTTTGGATACCAGATAATAAAAGATCTCGAAGATTCTATTCGAAATGATACATATGCATAGGGCAATTTAATTTTGTTAGTTATTAATTTATTGTAAATATGTTTACAAAGTAAATAAAATATGAAGTTAATAATTACAAAGATAAACATTCATAAACATTATAACTTATTTTTTATATAATAAGCACAACAAAATATTACCTCTCTAAATTCATCGCCTTCGTTGAGGACGTAGTCCAACATAATTCCGTGGAACGAGATCTCCTTGAGGAGATTGTGCATGCCGACGGGCTCATTGTTGTTGATGTCAAACTTTCCAATCTCGAGAAATCGACCGCGATTTCCGAGAGAGCGTATCGAAGCCTAAATAATTCATACAGCTTATTTCATTTAACAAACTATTTATCTAGACGCTTAAGCAGGTGGATCCGAGATAGCCCAGTGGTTAGAACGCGTGAATTTTAACCGATGATCGTAGGTTTAAACCCAGACAAGCACCACTAATTTAACATTCGCTTAATTAGTGTTTATAATTAATTTCGTGCTCCACCAAATAATTTGTATCCACCAAATCGTATTGGAGCAGGGTGGTGGAATAAACTTGAAGTCTTGCCTTCAAAGCGAAAAACCATGATCTTTTAAATCTTTTAAGTCACTTACGCCTAATTCATATTTAAAATAAAACTCTTATGACGCTCACATCAATTAGCATAACAACTTGGGTGAGATACCTATACAAAATAGATTATACATATACATATATAGGCTTGACAGAATTGTAATATATAATTTCCAAAATAAATAGTAAATAAATGTTTCAAAATACCTGTAATCTCTCATCTGAAAGACAATTGAGAACCAAATCCACTCCCTTTCCGTTTGTTTCTTTCCTGATCATGTCTTCGAAGGATGTGTCGCGAGAATTGCCTATATGGCTGTCTGGGAAGCAAACGTTAGACATTTTACACCTAGGATCTCTAGATAAAAAACTGCAATTATTTTCATATCGAATTTTTCGTACACTTTTACACTCACATAAACCGTTTCCTCTACCCAAAGGTTGCCTGGAAGAGATTACTCTTTAGCGATAAGGCCGCCTTTTGTAAATTCACAATTAATTTCATTTGTTTACTGTAATTGTCTTGTCTTTATTTTTATACGTTTATTATCATTATTGTTTCCAATAACTATAACTTTTTATGTAGCCTTGAAACTGAATACTAATTAACAAAAATGCATATAATATATGAATCTTCTTAATATCTCGTTAATAAATATAAGTATTTATTTGTCACAATGATCTAGAGAATTAAAGTAGTCCAATAAGAGTATATTGAAATTCAATGTTACCTTTAAGCTGCGGGTAGAGTTTCTTGATAAACAGTCGTTTCTCTTCAGTACTAACAGTAGTGAACACTTCGCATCCGAAGGAAAGAGCAACGTTGATAGCTGCTTGACCAACACCACCAGAACCAGCGTGGATCAAGATTGATTCTCCTCTTTGGATCTGGCCTACCATTACCTGGTTAAATGAATTTCATGTTAAATGAATTTAAGGTAAACTAACTAGTTAATTTATATTATCACTAACTTTCAAAGGCAAAAAGTTAGTATAGTTTTCGTTATTAATATAAGATTTTAATTTTGCATTAAAAGTATCTGAAATCAAGAAATTAAAATGTGATGTTAGAAAACATTGTTAAATAAGGCTGATGATATTCGCTAAGAGACTATATAGATTGTAATAAATATAATGTGGACTTGTGTTTGTGGCGCATTGGTGATATTGAGGATTGGTTAATATTTCTTAAGGCGTCAATGTCTATGGGCGGAAGTTATATTACCATATGGCCTATATCCGGCAAACTATATACTAAATATACAAATAGTTAATTTATTTAATATGAATAACTAACATACCAAAGCATAATATGCAGTCGTGTAAGCCACAGGGACAGTGGCAGCCTCTTCGAAGGTCCATTCATCAGGGATGCCCCATGATAGCGTTTTATCTACCAACACCATGTTCGTCAAACCGCTGTTCTTTACAATGCCCATAACTCGGTTACCACTAAACAAGTATATTTGAAATTAAAAACGATTTATATAATAATGGAAATCCTTACTAATACCATAAATGTAAAAGTGGGTTTCTTATTGGTTTATTGTTTGTTACGTTTTAACTACTCAACTGATCATCATGAAATTTTACATACACGTTGTCCCCTCCCTCACAAGCGGGTGTAGCCGCGGGAGGAAACTAGTATATTATATAAGCAGAGATGGTCCAATGGATGGAACGTGTGACAGATTACGGAATTAAGTTTTTATGGACTTAATTTCGATTTTTAATTAATTTCGTGCTCAGTGGTGAAGGAAAACTGCGCATCGAATGAAATTCTGCCACATGTGTATCCACCAAACCAAATTGGAACAGCATGGTAGAATATGCTCCCAATCTTCTTCTCATTAGGAGAAAATGCTTTTGGTAAGTCGTGAAACATTAACAGGAACGAGGAAATAAAATGAATCCAATTTTATCAGAATCTAGTTGACTGACTTAACTGTCCTGTCGATTTTTCACTTATATTTTTTAATACAAAAACTACATATTTTATAACCGAATTCACACTTTTACGATCATTTAAAAGCTCTTCTCTATACCAAAATACAGAATTTCATTTATTTATAAAGATATTAACATGATCCGATATTTGTACTTAGTAAGTGAATTGAAAAATTTTTTGGAAATATGGAAGAAATTAAGGACTTACTTGCACGTTCTGCCGACGACCTCGAACCCTTGCACGCACTCTTGTTCGATTCTGCCTCTCGCGACGGCGTCGACCGTCAAGCGTCCCATTGCCATTACCACGTCACGGAAATTTAGAGCTGCATAGTAAACCTGCATTGACATTAGATTTATTTTCATTTTATTTTATTTATACTGTACATACGTACATATAAAAATTGGCGCTGTAATAAATATTAACCGTACATCGCCAATGCGCCACCAACCTTGGGAACTAAGATGTTATATATTTAAGAACTAAGGCGCTATTTAGCGGTATCTAATGAGTATTTAATTATTATTAATAATACGTATGATGTTTGTGGGGTGTTGATGTAACTACGGTGCTACTCACATGAACGAGATAATTTTCTGGATTCTTGAAAACTAGATTCTCTCTTATGGGCCCCTCCAACCAACTGATTGAGGATAGGCCTCCAATATTGACGGTGTTAACAAAGGCGTGGTTGACCTGCATTGTATCCATGCTATCCAAAAGCATGTGGCGATACGTGCCCCATTGACTCTAAGGATGAAAAAAATATAACACTACCACGTTCTACAACATTTTTGACGTCATATTGTGTCTCACTCCTGGCTCCAGGGTAACACTCATTCATAAAAAAAATAATAATAATATCCTGGGACATTTTTCACACACGGCCATCTGATCCCAAATTAAGCTTGTACAGAGCTTGTACTATGGAAACCAGAGAACTGATATACTACATGTACTACTTTTCTTTTGTAAATACATACTTATATATATAATTACACCCAGACTCAGGACAAATAGACATGTACATGCACACAAATGTCTGTCCTGGGTTGGCATCGAACCCACAACTTTCGGCGTGAAAGGCCAGTATCTACCAACCACGCCAACTGGCTCGTCATTCATATATTTTATTACGCTGCTCCTGTCAGTGGATACACTTAAGGCAGATTTTCATCTCACACATTTGCAGATTTCCACAAAATGTTTTATTCCATCGTCGAGGACGATATGAATTATAAACATAAATTAAGCACATGAAAGGGGCTTGCCAGGATTTGAACCTGCAATCTGTGATTAATATTCATGTATTTTAATTATTAAATTCGACGTTGACTATTTTAGTAATATAATAATGATATTATTAAGTTAAAACAAAAAGGAAAGGGACAGATCGTTGATATTACTTATGGCTTATATATTATATTGGCCCCCTTATACGTATTTGATATATCCTAAAATATTTTTAACAAATCGAAATTTGGAATTTTGTCGTCCAATTAATTGTTTTTAATAAATACTTGTGATTTTAAAAAGTTTTTATTTTATACTATGTTATATGACACTTACTTTCTCATAAACATTTACTGCTAAATCCATGTCCAACTGCTGTTTATAGAATGCTAATTCTGGATTGAATGGAGGTGCCGAAGGATCGGCAATCAATAGACCATGAAATATTCCTCCACCAGGTTCTTTTCTCAGACAGTTAATCAAACCCAATAGTCCATTTATTGGCTCATCTTGACTATATAGTACGACTTTTTGAGCGTCTTTAATTTCTTCCTTAACTCTATCAATCCAAGCGAATCTTTGATCAGATGAAATAACTTTAATGAATTTAGCCGCTTTTGCGCTAACTCGTTTCCGAAAGAGGATCATATATTCGAAGCCAGTACGTTGTACGGTAATTATGTCGAATTTATTTGAGAAATCTTTTGGAATTATTTGTTTTCTTTCTCGACTCATGATGTATCCTTTGTCATTGACAGCTTTTGATGCATTTTCAAGTATCTGTAGATGAAAAATCAGTAATTTAATAAAGTACTAAATTTTATTCGTTACAATTAATTTTCAAAACCAAACTATATTTTAGAATATCCTCAATAACCAAATTGAAATGTAATTTAATTGTTTTTATTTGGTGATTAGTAAACTTTAATCCTCCGAGCTTACTACGAATCGGATTATAAAAGTTATTGGGTTTTTCTGTCATTAAATTCACCCAAGTTTAGAAGTGGGCGTTATTAACAGTCCCTTGTTACGGCTAGTACGTAAAGAAAGGCCCGAACTCCCCCCAACCACGTCAGATCGCTGTCAAATCAAATTATGAAAGTACATCTGTTTGTGTGTCAATATTTGTGCACTATAATATTTCCTGAATTTTTTGTTGAGTATATTCAACGGTAAATCGGATACGTAAAATCTTAAAAGAATAACGAAAATATATAAATAAATAATAAAAATATATAGGAAACTGTACACTCAGGTCAATATAATTTGACAAGCCAGTTGGCGTACTTGCCTTTCACGCAGAAGGTTGTTGGTTCGATTCCCATCCAGGACAGACATTTGTGTGCATGAACATGTCCGTTTGTCCTGAGTGGGTGTTTAGTGAATTATCTATATGAGTATGTATTTACAAAAGATAAGTAGTATATTTAATATTAGTATTTACTGGTGGTAGAGCTTTGTGCAAGCCCGTCTGGGTAGGTACCACCCACTCATCAGATATTCTACCGCAAAACAGCAATATTTGGTATTGTTGGGTTCCGGTTTGAAGGGTGAGTGAGCCAATATAATTACAGGCACAAGGGACACAACATCTTAGTTCCCAAGGTTAGTGGCGCATTGGTGATGTAAGCGATGGTTAACATTTCTTACAATGTCAATGTCTATGGGCGTTAGTGACCACTTACCATCAGGTGGCCCATATGCTCGTCTGCCTTCCTATTCTATAAAAAAAAACATCAGTTGTCTGGTTTCCATATTACAAGCTCTGCTTAGTTTGGGATCAGATAGCCGTGTGTGAATATGTATAAATTGTTCGAAATAAAAAAATAAAAAATATATATTACTTACATCAGGTCTCTGAAGCAAATTAGCGCCAATTAGTATAAGATTATCATTTCCTCGAATCACCCTCAATTTGTTCTCAGAAACAACAGATATGTCAGCTTGAACAAATGGCACGTCGCATACGATATCCGCTACTTTATTCCGAATAAGTTCAAATCCGTTAGTTTTATGTTCATCGTCAACAATCTCAATAATTTTGACTTTGTAAGTATGCATGTTTTCAATAATGAGCTGAATGTTGCTTCTAAGAATATCTTCTATCTGTAAATTTTTTAATCAAATATCAATGATCTCAAAAAATCTACATTGCTGGACCTTATAAAATCATATGTCTCTTACTATGGTTAGTGATTAATAAACTTTATATTACTAGAACAATAGTGCTATTCTCTAAGAACTTACTTCGTATCTCACTCTTGAAAACATTATGTACACCGACTTACGATGCTACGCTATATTGATAGTGTATCAAATGTTACAAAATATAAATCAATGCCGCGTATCACTTTTTTGACATTTCACATTGTGTCCTACGATGAGTGTCGACATCATAATTATATAAAAAAGACAATAAGATACGATTATGACAAACTAATTGACGGCAGTATTTTGAACAATATTATATTTTAAAATTACCCTCATCGTAGACTTCCCCAAATTAGGAATGAATATGTGTTTTTCTAAAACTGGTGTGCCAAGAGGAATTCTTCTTGAAATAGGTGTCGCGTGAAAGCCCCGAATTTCAACTCCACCAGCCCTAGCGAAAAAGAAAGATATGAAAACGTCCTCCGATTTTTATGCTGTTTTTCTTTTAATTTATACAGTACCATTAAAAATTATGTATTGAATTATATTTACATAAGCTGGCTTTTCATAAGGTTACCTGATAACATCGGCATTCGGATACACCTTAATTCCAAATGACTGTTTCGTAGAATCTGTCTTCATTTTGGATGTTGCGTCATAGTGCATAGTAGAATCTATGCACAGTTTCTCAATCCTGGTTGGCACGTAAAGTCTTCGGGTGTCTTGTCTGATGATCTTCATCTGCATCATGCAGTCCAAGAAGGTGACCCAGTTGTTGACCCAAGCTAAACGACCACGTGTGTACTCCACGTTACATCCGATTACGCCACGGAATAGCCCCCTGTAAACGTAAATGGGTTTATCGAATATATTGCATATAATTCACATACATATACACACCCAAACATAATAGAAATATTATATAAGACGCTAATTTTATGAGGATAAAGAGTTCATTAAATTTATAGTTTAAACTAATTTGTCAAATAACCCTATTTGTGTGACGCCGTAGTCCGTTATACTTGGAAATGATTTACTAAATGTAAAATACATGAAAAATATCATCAATGATTTTTAGTTCATATTATAAGCATGTGTTACAGTAATTTAGGATTTAACACGAACCGTGAATAATTTAATTAGTATGTTTTTAGTATAATTAATAATATTTCTGTATCAAAAACTTTTTTATTATTAGGTTGTTTACTTAAAAATGAGCAGTTACCAATGCCCCATAGATATTTGCTCTTTAAGAAATATTTACAGTCCTTTACTTCGCTAATACACCACCGACCTTGGGGAGTAAGATGTTATGTCCATTGTGCCTGTAATTACACTGGCTCATTCACCCTTCAAACCGGAACACTACAACACCAAGTATTAAATTATAAAATTCTATAAGCTTAAAACGTTCTTTACATTACCATCTTCATGATTGATTCTATGAAAATTAAACATAAAAATATGACGTGACATAATGATCCTCATGCCTGTTTCCTTCTATTAAAACCATATTCCTTATTAATAGTGACACAACTAATGTGATATAGACACTCATAGTTTGAATTTTATGTGCACATTACCTATACTGGTAACCTCTCAGACGTAACTCCTTGTAGAAGTCCTTTGTTAGGAGTTGTTTAATATTGGGTCCTGTTGCCTCCAGCTCAGCTGGAAGCACACGGTAATCGTGCCCAACGTTCTTCTTTGCGTAAATACGTCCAGTCACGATGGATGCTCCGCTTTCCATAACCTGTTCGGTATTACATTTGATTACTTCCTTTATAAATATAACTTATCCAGATAAGCGTTTTACAATGTCGAGTTACGTATCACGTTCGACAGTATGCGCTTGTTTACTTGGACAGCATCTATCACATTCAATTTTAAATATAAAATTTTTAATATAGTGACGTGTACTGGGTGCTTGGTATGGCATCATTAAGCAAAAAACGTACGGTTGATTCTACTATCTCAAAATCTCGACTCGACTCGCGCGTAAAATTGTCTACTTAAAATTACAGAATAAATGCGTAAATAATATACATTTGAATTAAAAACCAAAATAATATAATGAAGAAATAATCACCTCAAAATGCCCGCTTCCTCTCTGAATCATCACAGTGAACTCTAAGTTTCCATTTTTGGGTATGTTTGTAGCTCTTTGGAATCGAAGGTCTTCGAACACCACGGACACTTCCGTGAACAGCTCTCCCATCATTATACCGAGGGTCTCCCACACCATCACAATGTAACCCGTTGCAGGGTACAAGTTACGATCTATGATGAAAATTTTAGGCTATCAGATTGTTGGTCAGAACAAGCGCAGTTTAACAGGTTTCAATAGATAAAAATATTAGTTTAATGAAGTGTACCGTCTTTTTTATTATAAAGTTATACGAGAAAGTTATAACATAATAATAACTAAAAAAGGCATAACACTAATATTAACCTCTACAACTAAGCGTATGGTTTGGGTTAGTAGTGGGAACGGCAATAGCCCAAGGGGTCAGAATCGAACCTGTGACATTTACACCATAAAAACCTTTTACACCGTAAACCATTGCGTTATTGATGCTTCAAATAATCTGAAATAAATATATGATATCGACTTTTACAACGACGTTGTAAAACTAACATTAACGAAATATTTCTTAATTTAATATGACTCCTGTTATCTTCTACAATAAACTCTTAGGAACTAGATTTTACTTTATGGCAGGGCTTTATTCAAACGTTTGGATGAATACAAATCACTAATTATAAATAATAATGTCCTCCAGAACCAATTTCGACCACGGCGGCCAATCTCAATAGAGATTAGCCAACTACGCAGGAGATATTATAGTGCACAAGTGTGTGCACAAACACAGGTGCACTCTCTATCCCCTAACTCTTATAATCCGATGGGACAGCAATCCGACACGACCGGAAAGAGTTCAAGCGCAGGACCAACGGCTTTACGTGCTTTCCGAGGCACGAGAGTGAACACACTTCCAACTTCCAAACTCCGAGCTGCTACTGAGAATTTTCTGACAGAAAAACCCAATTACTTTTCATTGGCCCGACCTGGGAATTGAACCCAGGACCTCCGGGTCTGCAGCCTTATATCTAGCCATTAGACCAACGAGGAGGATATAATATAATAATACTAATAAATTATCATAATACTCTGATGATTTATATTTGTTTTTGTATTGTCATTATCATACTCCATATACTAGGGAATTGACTGAATTGAGAATTATCAGTCATGTGATGGTTCTTTTTACTCCTTTCATCGATAACATTAAGAAAAAAATATCAATTTTATACCAACCGTTGTGTTCCTGTTTGAAGACAGCGAACACTTATTTCCTTAGATAGGTAGCGTATTGTCAATGTGATTTGGGTATTGAGTAATTAATTTATTCGGGTTATATATCTTATAGTGACATTGTCTATGCGTGGTGGAGATCACATACTATGAGGTGGTTCATTTGTCTGTCTGACAATTCATATAAATTAAAAAAAAAAGTTTTTATTAGAATTATTTAAACTTTTGGCCCATATTTATTCTTTAAGAATTATCATAGAAGAATTAAATCTTACCATCAACGACGTGTCCGACCATGTAGTCGTAGTTTTCATTTTTAATAGACATTTTCACTGTCCTCTCACAACAATCCATCTTCTCTTGTGCCCTGTATGTCGTTACGTACCTAAATACGAGAGAATTTTTGAATAATTTGATCCCGTACAAAATTCAGGCTTACAACCAAGATCTATACTAAGGTTATAAATTCGTAAGTAACTCTGTCTGACTGTTACTCTTTCAAGGCTACATCACTGAACCGATTTTGATGAAATTTTGTATGAAGCAAGCTTGAACCTTAAGTTGTAGTTGTAATGTGGTCCCTCACTCTAAAACGCAGGCGAAAATTAGTAATAATAAGATATGTTAATTTTTCACACTGAACATAGCAATCATGCTTTGAGTCCCAAACTCGAGAAAGTAAAGTAGCCCAAGTAAGTAACCTTCAATACTCTTGTGAGCTTAAAGTTTATTTAACCACACTGCTCCTTGTGAATTGATAACATAATCACGTATTTTTTAGTATTTTTATTAAAAGTTATAACAATTATTACCAGTGAAATGCTATTGAGTATCCTGTGTATGAGAAGTTTTATTTGTGTATTTTTTAAAGTAAAATGATTTGGACGGGCCGGTTGGCGTGCTTGGTAGATACTTGCCTTTCTTGCCGAAGATTGTGGGTTGGATTCCCACCCAGAACAGACATTTGTGTGCATGAACATGTCTGTTTGTCCTGAGTCTGGGTGTAATTATCTATATAAGTATGTTTTTACAAAAGAAAAGTATATATAGTATATGTAGTATATCAGTTGTTTAGTTTCCATACTACAAGCTCTGCTTAGTTTGGGATCAGACAGCTGTGTGTGAATAATGACCAAGGATATTATTATTATATAATTACAGCATGACAAACTAAATTATCATAATAATAATGTCCTCCAGACCGATTTCGACCGCGGGGGCCAAGAGAGATTAACCAACTACGCAGGAGATATAATAGTGCACAAGTGTGTGCACAGACACAGGTGCACTCCCTGTTCCCTAGCTCCCATAATCCGATGAAACGGCAATCCGACATGACCGGAAAGAGTTCAGGCGTAGGACCGACGGCTTTACATGCTTTCCGAGGCACGGGAGTGTAGACACTTCCAACTTCCAGACTCCGGGCTTATACTGAGATTTTTCTGACAGAAAAACCCAATAAATTTTTATTAGCTCGACCTGGGAATTGAAACCAGGACCTCCGGGTCTGCAGCCATATCTAGCCATTATAGCCACTGCAGTCATATTAGCCAGCTTATATCTAGCCATTAGACCAACGAGGTGGATATGTTATTGTTAAGAATGTCTTCCGACGGGGAGTGGCCTAGCGGCGCGACTTGATCATGTAATGATCATCATAGTGGGGACTGGCCCTGCCGAGCTCATCGGCCGGCTAGGCTGGATTTAGACACTTCTGCTTGGACTCTCGGTTGTGGCGGATATCTCATAAATAATATTTCATTTGTTCAGTCTTGATTCCTTTGTTCTATTTGTGTGTGTGAATTGTACGTGTCGGTCTACGTTTACTTTATTGTTGTATAGTTATTTTGATTTATCTCTTTTTAAAAACCTATTTCTATCTTGATTTCTAATATTATATAACTAATAAATTATCATAATACTCTGATGATTTATATTTGTTTTTGTATTGTCATATCATGTCTCATATACTCCGGAATTGATTGAATTAATAATAATAATAATAAAACTTTTTATTTCAGGAATAGCCCATATAGTGTTAGTAAAACATATTTTTTAACTTTACAAATTTTAAAATACAATACAATAATAAAAAATAATTACATTTTTTTTTTTAGATAATAATATTTATCAATAACAATTTTAAAATTTAATTTAATTTAAATAGTTTTTTAACATTATATTTAATATTTTATTATTATAATTTAATATAAAATTTTTAATCAAGCAGTTATTTAATTTTAAACAAAAAACCATAAATAAAAATATAAAAATAAAAACAAATCAATTAATTACAACAATTCTTAAAACTACGTTAGTAATACGTGGACACGATCCCAGCACCTCCAGAGGGGACTATCCAGCTTTGCAGCCAGTGTGTTGAGGAGTTTATTGGAGCTGTTTAGTAATCTGCTCATAGTGGACGCAGTCCGCTTGCGTATGATCGCATAGTAGTTATCTACACGAGCTTCCGCAAACATTGCCGACGCGCTGCAGTATCGAGGCTTCTTCAATAAAATTCTCAGCACATTGTTGTACTGAACACGCAGAGCATTGTATGCTCGTCGGGAGTAGTTCTCCCACAGACCGCACGTGTAGAAGGACTGGCAAAAGGCTTTAAATAAAATTAGTTTTACCTGTGCCGTACATCGCGCAAATCTACGTGCTAACATATTGCCTCTAACCGACAAAGCTCTGCGTTCGCGTTCGATATCGCTATCATCATCCAAGCGTTCATTCACAATATGTCCAAGGTATTTGAAACTCAGATACTTGTTTCAGAGCCCCACATAGGTGTACATTCGGTGTAAAATTGATGGGTTTGTTTTTTCCTCGAAAGATTAAAATTTCGCTTTTTTTAGCATTATATCTGAGGCCGTTCTCTTTAGCATATTCCTCGCAGATCTTTAATTATTTTCGAAGACCACTGACTGATGGACTCAGCAGTACCATGTCATCCGCGTAACTAAAGTTGTTCATTGAAACGCCATCTATTGAGCAACCGACACCTGCTCTGCTGAGCCTGTCTATCAGCTTGTTTATGTATAGATTGAATAGCCTGGGTGACGTCAGCCCCCCCTGTCTCACTCCACATTTCAGCTTGTAAGGATCACTAAACGCTTCACCCCACCTTACCTCGTTACTCTGAACACCATACCAGTACTTTAACAACGATATCAACTCGGGTCTTAAGCTACTTTCTGTTTCAAGTTTCTGCCACAAAACTTCATAGGAAACGAGGTCAAATGCCTTGGACAGATCCAAAAAACACGCAAACACATGTGTATTTCTATCTGTGTAGTATCTTACAGTTTGCTTAAGACACAGTATTGCACTCTCAGTTGATAGTTCTGACCCAAAGCCGAACTGCGCATCATGTATATTGACTGCTTTACTAAGCTGCGTATCAAGCAAACTGCCAAGAACCTTAGCTGTAATGGTAGCAAGAGATATAGGTCTGTAGTTGGTTCTGTCTGCCGCATCCCCTGTCCTAATTTTGATAATAGGCACGACTACTGTCCCAGTCATCGAGTCCGGCAGGAAACTATGGCTAGCACAAATATTGTAGAACCAGCCTAGGACTCTTGGAAGGTGCACGCCAGCATACCGCAGATGCTCAACACTAAGGCCAATTAAGGCTGAATAAGTGATGGTTTTTTTTTACTACTTTCATTGTTAACATTAAGAAAAAAATATCAATTTTATTATTTACCTAATGACGGAATTATTCTAACAGAGCACAGATAATTTCGTTAATGAAACGTAGGATGGAGAAGATTCGAAGGAGATTGATCGATGCAGTTGAGATAGCGGGATCAATTAAAGCAACTTGATTAGAAGTCTACGCTCAAACACGTCACGTTGCCTTGTAATATACTAGTTACCCGTCCCTGCTTCACACGGGTCAAATAAAATGTTTATTTATTTTTTAAAGTTTTTTTTAAGTTTTATTATTATTATTTTCGTTATTTTAATTTTTATTTCTATTTAAATATGTCGGTGATGTCAACAATACGGGAGTTGTTTTAACAATGAGCCGCAAACGTTGTCAGTGTTACATAACGCTTCGACGGAGTCTAGATGGGTCGGTGCGAGTTGGCGACACGACACTTCAGTGCCAGCTGCCGTACAGACAACACGTTTATAAACTTTCTTACGACTCGTTATTATAATTGTGTTAAAAGTGTTTAGTAAATCGTTAGAATTACCCGTGCACTCATATCGCCCACACATAATGTCTGATGGTGAGGACATCCGCTCAAATCGTCCACCTGATACACCTATACGCCAATACGCCTATAAATACATTTTATATTTTGTTTTGTAATATGTACTTAAATCACATTGTCACAACGTAGTCTTTGTTTAAACATTTTTTACCTTTTTTATAGTTCCCGTGTTTATTTATTGAGTACCACTATGTAACATTTCTTTTTTTTTTCTATTTAGTCATTAAAGAGGAGAGGAGGAGAGGAGGCCTTTAGCCCAGCAGTGGGACATTCACAGGCTGTCACGGTTAGTCATTATTTGTGTGCTTTCTGTAGTCTACTTTAATTGAAGGAGCACACATATTTTAAAACATAAATCCGCGTATGTACTCTTAAATGTGTATCCTTTCTTATTTCCTTAATAAATAGTTATATTTATAATACATTACATAACTAATACTTGCTAGAATTGGTGGCAGGAAATGCTTAAAATTGCCTTTTTATTTTGGAATAAATAATAAATTATACGTACAAAACATTGATAATACTATGGTATTTAATTTAACGGTTATATTCATTTTAAGTTTCAGTTAACAGTTACAGATTAATTTATAAAGAAGTTAAGAATTATTTTAAAACTATAAACAAATGTATATGTCAGCCAAACTCACCAGTTCTCACTGTGTTCCCACTCGACGAGGTGAGAAAGCATCGGGGTTCCTTGCGAGACTGGGAACTCTATGGTCGGGTAGATATTAGCTAGTTGCAGGTTCAAACCGACCTCGTACAACCTGCAAATATTATACTCATATCATCTCCGATTAAGAACAGTTTACTCGAACCAAAAAAAATAAACAATTGACATTATCTATTTAATAATTTAATTACGGTTAGACATTTATTTTCTCAAAAGATTTACATTCAAATCACTTACAGAGAAAATTACAGAACAATAAGAATAAAAAATTGTTTAAATCGAATAGGCGTACACAGTTAAACAATGAATGTTACAATAATCTAATAATATAATAATAATATCGGCACAGTGCAAGCAAGTACGAGTAGTTTTTTTTTTTTTTTATAGATTAGGAAGGTGGACGAGCATATGGGCCACCTGATGGAAAGTGGTCACCAAACGCCCTTAGACATTGGCATTGTAAGAAATGTCAACCATCGCTTATAGCCAATGCGCCACCAACCTTGGGAACTAAGATTTTATGTCCCTTGTGCCTGTAATTACACTGGCTCACTCACCCTTCAAACCGGAACACAACAATATCAAGTATTGCTGTTTTGCGGTAGAATATCTGATGAGTAGGTGGTACCTACCCAGACGAGCTTGCACAAAGCCCTACCACCAGTAGGTGTGACGTGAAGTAGGTTCTAGTAAAAAGAAAACATAAATAATGAATAAACATAGCGCGTATAAAAAGTAATGACAAGTAAGGAAGGTGACACATTACTCATCGGATGTTTTTAAATTTTATATTTTTAAATTTCGGTGTGCGATTGTTCAGATTGATTTGATTCAGAAGCAGTTACCAGTTCTCAGAAAACTGTGAACTGTGTTGTGATTCATTTATTTATTAAAAGTCTGTTAATGTTACATAAGCTATATCTTAAAAAATCATGCGTGAAAAACTAGAAACATTTTATGCACCCATTTTAAAGCAAACACTGCATGCTTAGTGTTCTTGCGCCGATTACAATTTAATTTGCTCGACTAATATATAACAATATAAGAGAAAATATATTGAAGGATGAGACAAATATACGCATTGCAATACATAAAAAAAATATGCAGGTTTAAAAAAAAAACACAAATATACATTGAAATTTAAATATTATTGTAACAATCTTTAATAAATTTACGGAATATTACGAATTCACCTAGAATTCGTACTGATATTTTAGCTATAGGAAATTTTATATAGAACTGAAATGAAAATTATATTTTCTTATCGAGTCTAAATAATGAAATGAGCTTTATCTCTTGTGTTTAGTGGATATTTAAGGCCCCCCCTTAAATATCCACTAGACACCAAAGGGAAGGGAGGTTTCCAAAGGGCTTAAATCTTTAGGCCGCCAATTTCAAACACGTATAAAGAAATAATTACTCACTTGCCCAGAGCCGTTAAGAAAACCTGCACATTGTCTTGGTGTTTCTTCTCGGTTAAAGTAATGTTGATGACGTCGTTCTTGACAGTTTGACGTATAATGCCCTGAAGTAGGCCATGTGGAGCAACTTCTATAGTGATCGCATTTTCAGGAATTTTTCGAGCCGTCTCCTCAAATAGTACTGGACTCTGATTAATAAAATAAGCATAATATCCAAAAATAATTCAAGATTATAAATAAGTATGACTGACTTGCACACTGGTAAGGAGAATGATTGTTCTAATGTGTTGGCTTGATTTGTTACCAAGTTGTCAGAATTTCTTAATATCGATTTGTTTTTAAGATTTATTAACTACTATATCACAGTACATAATAATAATATACTATGGCATATAATATGAGCCTAAGACTGTATCTGATCTGTGTATTTGATCATTTTAAGAAAACAATGGTCTCTTGCCAGCTGTTCAACAAACACGTTTGCGTTAGTTTTTAGTTCTTAAATTAAAAATGCATCAACAATCGGATAACTGAAATTGATACATAATATATATCGAAATCGAACGGTGTATAAACTTACTTCCTTATTTCCAAAATCCACATCATTGAATACCAGACCTTCACTGTAAGCAGAGAGAATCATCTGTTCCGCTGTGGAAGAGCCATTTGCGTACGCACAACCTAATTCGCCCATACCGTTACCTAAATTGAAGTTAAGAAAAAATATTTATGTGCGGTGATTAATTACAAATGACGATACACATTTAACTTACTGTTGTGCGTTTTTTTTTTTTTTTTTTTTTTTTTTTTTTTTTTTTTTTATTTAAGTTTACAAAACTGACTTACAACTAGTGCATACAAAATAAAATCTACGCTAAACAGAGTGTTAATAAGTTGCAGTCTTCTGGATGTAAACCTAGCATGCTTTAAAAAAACATATTTAACAAGAACAGTACTTGTGCAATTACTAACTAGTTAATTATTTAATTATTACATAAACTAATGTGATTTTGTTTTAAGTTTATTCTTAAGAGAACCAACAGATTCACTAAAGACATCTAGGTGTTGACGACTACAATTCACAAGCGAGCAAATACGGTAAATTGGCGAATGTTGACCAAGATTTGATTTGACATCAGGTAGGCTAAATATTTTACGATTTTGTAAACGGCTACCTTGACGCGGAATGTAGAAACTAATTTTAGCAAGTAGATCAGGTGCATCAATATATCCGTGCAATAATTTGTATAAAAAAAGAAAGTCAGCAGCTTCTCTTCTATATTTAAGAGTTTGCACTTTATAATTAATTAGGCGTGCATCGTAAGAGTTAAAATTCTTAGCATTTAGATCTGTGTACGCTAAGTAATATAGAAAACGTTTTTGTACACGTTCTATTCTATCAGAGTGCACCTCATACCCAGGACTCCAAGCAACTGAACAATATTCTAGGATACTCCTTATTATACTATTGAAAACTAATATTGTCAAGCTTGGATCTTTAAAGATTTTCATTAATCTTAACACCAGACCAGATACTTGCGAGGCTTTTGATATGATGTAATCAATGTGATCTCTAAAGCTTAAGGTGTTATCTATTATCACCCCGAGATCCCTTACACTCGTTGACTCCGTAAGGGGCGTACCGTCGATGTAGTAAGTGTGTTTTAGTGGTTTTCGTTTTCTACTAAATGTAATATGAACACATTTATCCTTATTTAGAGTCATACGATTTGCAAGACACCAACAAACAAGGTTGTCGATGTCACTTTGCAGGATTTCTATATCCTCTGGTGATTTAATTTCCCTGTATATTTTTAAATCATCTGCGTATATTTGATATTTGGATTTAAGTACTTTTCCAACATCATTAATGAAAACAAGGAAAAACAAAGGTCCTAGGTGTGACCCTTGCGGTACACCAGAGGGTATATTACATTCGAGAGATTTAAAACCTTTCATGGCAACTAATTGGGATCGATTCTTTAAGTATGACTCACACCAACGTAACAAGGAACCATGAATACCCATACATTCCAATTTGGTTAAAAGAATGTCGTGGTGGACTAAGTCGAACGCTTTTTTAAAATCCAGATATATAGCATGTACCTCATTATTCTTATCCACAGCTTCAGAAATATCAGATATGTAACTAACTAGATTAGATGTTGTGGATTTATGTGGACAAAAGCCATGCTGGTATGAATCAAAGTAAGGTTTTAAATGAGAATACATCTTTTTTTGAATTAGTGACTCAAAAACTTTCCCAAAAGTAGATAGTATGGATATTGGTCTGTAATTAGTTATATTATTAATGTCTCCAGACTTATGAATTGGTGTTATATAAGCAACTTTCCATTTAGCTGGGAATATTCCCGATTGAAGTGATTTATTATATATAGTTGTAAGAGGGTTAACTAAAACTTTAGCACAATTTTTAATAAATATAGGTGGTATTAGATCGGGTCCCGCCCCTTTATTGCAATTTAAGGATAGAAGCTGTGTTTTAACCTCATGGTCTGTTACAGAACATTTGGCGTATGTGTTATTAGTACATTTAATACTAGTTAAATATTTTGGGTTGAAAGGTGGTAACTTATGTGTGGTATCATAGATCGACTGAAAATTATAGGAAAAAAGATTACATATTTCCTGTCCTCCTGTAGCTTTTCTATCATTTAATATCATTTGATTGGGAATCGACTTAGAATTGCATTTTCTGTCTTTAAAATATTTCCAAAAGTATGTAGGGATCATTATATGATTATCATTATATAAAGTCAAAATTACTTTAAAAAAAACAGGCAGTTATAAGGACTGCCGATAGAAGTGAAAACTTGAAACTGTTAAATATGTTTATCCAATTTCCACTTCTATTGGCACTCGCAAGTAATAATTCTATCCCTCTTTATTATATGGCTTTTTATTCATTAAAATACACAGTATGTTGCTAACTCGATACAAGATATTAATACAGCTTAATTTAAATAAATAATAGTTAAAATACACTGTCTATTTATATATACTGTTAGTATTTACGTAAATTTCAAATACTTAAATTATATATACTTTCAACGATTTCATTATATTAAAATTAGCATGTCGGTGACGCGAGTCTATCGGCTACGATAAACCAGCGCAACGCGCCTAAAGAAGTTTTCACTTCAAAAATGTGATTCTTAAGTAAGTACAAGCACCTTTGGACCAATTTATCAATCATTGTTTTATTTTGAAGGGAGCGTAGGGCAATGTCTATAAGAGTCTTCTCACGAAATCCTAGTAATTCTTACCAATAATGCAGTCGGGTTTAATTCCAACAGCCTTCAAGACATCCGTGAGACCGATCTGAACAGCGGCGATACCGATGAAGCAGTTGACGACGTTGTCAAATATCTTAGGATCTTGATCCGTTATGAGCTTCGTCAAATTTATACCTTTAGGCTTCAGAGTGTTGTTGCATCTGGAGATTATTAGGATATTTATTAAAAAATATGATGAGCATAATTATTAAGTTAGAATCAAATGAGTAGTACCATTTTCAAATAGCTTATTTGTTTATATTCTGATCAAACTCGTAAAGTATAATATCAGCTGTATTTTCAATCTAATCTAATTTGGTTTGAATATCTAAAATATAAAAGCTTAAGATTTTTCTTTAAATGTATAATTTTTGCAAAAAAAATGCCTTACTTTTCAACAGCAGCAGCGAATACAGGGATTCTCATGAGTTGTGTAGCCATTCCTGCCCACTGAGAACCCATACCCGAGTATACGAAGCACATTGGACGACGAACACCGGAGAAGTATTGGATGTTCCGAGCTAATGGCACGCTTTTTGTTGGTGACGACTCTGATTATGAAAAAGTTCAAATTTTACTAAGAAATAAAATTATTTTTATCAGTTCTGACATATATTAGTAATATTTAGTTTTTTGAATCGAGAAATAAATAAACTAGATATTAATCAATTAGACCAAAATATATTACACATCAATCAAGTGGCCGTACTTTTAGGAATTAAAAAAAAATACATTTACAACCGTTATTTTATTAATGAAATTTGTAAATTCTCTAAAGTACATATAATTCTAACCCAATAAAGTGTATCCTCTAACACCATGGCCACTGATATCCTCATCATGTATCGCGTGTAAAAGTCCAACAAGTTCAACGTCAACAGTCTTCAACTCAAGGTCATCTAGAATCTTAGCCACAGCAGATTCAGTGCGACCCGATACGCACACCAAACGAGGTAAATCATCTGATGGCATTCCATTGTTTACCTAGTTTGGAAAGGTCGATATGTTTTAATTCTTAAGAATTAGTTAATAAGATAGTAGTGGAAGTTCTTTCTGCAGCCCATTTAACACATGATTCGGAAGGCAATTGTTAATCAAATTATAGCATGTAAAGAGTAGTGACTGATCAATCTATATTATACAAATATAATACAATACAATACAAATATATTCAATACAATATAATATATAATACAAAATTATCAATTTTCGAACATCAGTTGCAGATCTAAGGTCGCGGGAGATCTTTGCGTTTTGTTAAAAAAAATACGAAAAGACTTGTTACAGATATTTAAATATTCGTTGTTTGAAAGAAACATCAAATGAAAATTAGAGTACACGAGGAGCTTGGATTCAGCTTAAATTACAACTTTAACTTTCGTTACAATAATAAGTATAAAAATGGGTATTTAATATGTATTAAGGTTTAAATTGTCCCTAATTTTGGACTTAATTAATGATACATGCACAACAATATAACACAAAATTAAATTAATTTAATAAACTAAAAAAATATTATTTTTTTTAGATTTAGGACATTACAATACTTTCCACATATATTGTGTTGAGTTCATAATTACTCACTATTAATCATAACTAAAGCCGTGCACTGGGTTGAAGTGTATTTAAAAGAATATTCTTTAAAAAAAAACATTTCTTTTTTTGTATACTACACGATTTCAAATTTTGAAGTGAAATCATATTTATACTCAATTCTTATTAGCAATGGAACAGTTTGAAATAAAATTGTTATATTGTATAATTACTAAGTAATATATTATAATTAATAGTAATAAAAAAAAAACAATTATATATATTTCTTCTTAAAGAACAATAACAAAAGTGTAGAAAAATTGCATTTGATTCTTATCATTTTGACTGTTTCAATACCTAATGCATAAATCTTTGTTGAAAAGAGAGAAATGTGAGTACTTAAAAAGACTTGATTTATACATTTAAGTTAGTTATACCTTTAAGAAGTTAAGTTAATAAAGTCGCAAGCAAACTAACTTTTAATCTTGCGGCATTCTTGAACAAGATATGTGCGTTGGCACCTCCAAAGCCGAAGCTGTTAATACCGAAAATTCCTCTTTTCCAGGGCTGCTTTTCCGTCACAACCTTAAGTTTTCCCTCTGCGAGGAACGAGATCCCCTCCCTCGGTACTTTGTAATTTAGATTTGGAGCAATATATCCTGTCGTATAGGCGATGCAGAGCTGAACAATATTTTAGCATTAGATTATTCCGTACAAGATTATACAGATGATAAGAGGTTTCACTTAATTTAAAAAGAAAATGTTAAATGTATTAGGAATTTTATTAAAAGGTTTCTATAATTAACTTCCGAACTTCTCCATTCAATTTTCATTAGTAAGAACAAACATGTTATTTTTTTCTTAATTCATTTTTTTCAAAATTTTATTCACAACGATCTACAGTGCGATTCTGTAAGAGCTGACTTCATTAGTCACCCGTGAAATGTTGACAGCCAACTTATAATGATATATTTCTTTTGATACGTATATTCTTGTAATGTAATGTATTATTATACATTATAATTATTATGGTCAACGTCGCATATCACTATCTGACATTCCACGACCATTTTCTGCGGTAAGTTTGGAGTTTGTTCTTACCGAATAGCCCTATTGAACGTTAGCTAAGAATAATATATATTTTACATCAGGTACATAGTTGGTAAATGAAAGAGAAACATATGATTTAGTAACGAATAAGCGATAAATGTGCCTGCGAATTCAGTGATTCTTTTGTGCTGAGAGTAAATTTACAATGCTCTATCACTAGTAAGTACTTGTACTGCATTTTACTTATCAATACATGATAAATCACCAATAATCATAATATTTTTGTTAGATATAGACAGCTAGGACGTATGTATACATATACAACAACAAAACTATCAAGCTTTGATTTTGAAACGATTATTGAGGTTAAAGACACAAAATATATTAATAATTTTGAAAGTAATACTATTTGTTTGTATAGATTCAATTAAAAATATGGTTAAAAATTCATATCATCAATATTTTTTCTCACCTTCGCGATAGAACAAAGACCTGCAGTTGGTTCACTGTGTCCCAAATTACTCTTAATAGAACCAATCATAAGAGGTTCAGATCGCCCGTTACAGAAGACTTCACCAAGAGCCGTAAGTTCTACTGGATCTCCAGCTTTTGTACCTGTTGAGAACGAATGATGATCACGATCGATTTTAATTTATAACTGCTAGAACTGCTATGCATATTGCGATGAGAGGATGTGTTCCATTAATATTAAAATATATCACGTTATACAATTTCCATTGGGATACTATGTATCACAATTCCTTCGGAAAGCGGACACTATATAGTCCATATCGAAGTTACACTTGCGCAACGATTTGTAATATTCTTCAAACGAATATGTACATCATGTTATAATCGATGGTTAATTATTTGAAATGTAGTTATTACACTTTAAAAATAGTATAAGTAACAGTTAGAAAATTTTCAAAGACGAGCCGAGACCTACTCTCAAATCTCAAACTTGAAGCTTACTCCGCCAAGTTACTCAAATGTACATATAAGGAAAATGCGTAATAGCGTTTTTCCATCGAGATAAAAATTTGGCTTAATGAATACACATGTTACAGAATTTCATCCGTCATACAGGTTTTGCTCAAAGTATTTTCTCTTATCGAATTGAAGTGGTTGCCTAGTGCAGCAACTTATTTTTATTGCAGAGAGGGCCTTTAACCAGTTGTGGGACAATTACTGTTACTATATATGCTATGATAATCCACATACCTGTTCCGTGTGCGTCTATAAACTCTACGTCACTGGGTGAAATGGAACATTCGTCATAAAATTCTCTGAGCAGTAATTTCTGAGCGTCACAAGATGGATGGGTAATACCTTGTTCTTTGTACCCATCACAGTTAGTCTTAGTATAGAGCACTTGAGCATAAACCCTAAGAAAATATGTCTGATCAAGTAATCGTGGTATTTATAAAATTGCATGTCTATTTTTTCTTCCAGTACTACTTCTTACGTTAATATTCTAGTATAATTAGCAGAAGTACATGGTATTGTATGAGAACTTTGCCCTTAGACATTAACTTGACCATAAAGGATAATTTTTGGGATAGTACTAATGTTTTAGATTCCAATCGGTATTTAAGAACAAAGTTGATTACAAATTAGAAAAACAGCGTAAATTTTACAAAATAAAATCATACAAAGTTACAAATAGTATTATTTTATTACCTTCTTGAGTTCTTGGCTTTCTGTAGTATGCAAACAACAATTGCTTCAGAACGAACGTAACCATTTGCATTGTTGTCAAAAGTCTTACATCTCCCATCAGCTGATAATGCACCCAATCTAAACGTAATATTTGGTATTAAATAAGTCCAACAGAATAGCTTCAGCCAAGATGACCATTGTCAATGAGGACTAACCAGCGCAGAGTATCTTTAAGTGCATAATACCGCCAAAATAGAGATTTTATTTTAATTTTATACCCATAATAGAGCATTGAAGTGGCGGTACGCTTCGAGCTATAAAATAACATTTTATTGTCCAGATCCGGGATTTGACCAATTAGTCAGCTTAACTATAATATTTTAAGTAAAGTTGCGGTTTTGGTCCAAATGTATCTACTTATAAGGTGCGTATTTAAGTGAGCCTGACATTGATTTTTCGAAATATATAAAAACTAGTTAAAAAAATCTAAAGAAGTTTTTTAATGACAAGATAAAAATAAAACAATAATTAGCAAAATAATTCAAAATATACCATTTACCTAAAGAAGTGTAGTGACACGTAAGGATGAAGGCACAAGTTTGATCCTCCGACAATAGCTGTATCACAAATACCCTCATGTATAGCTTTGAATGCCTGGTCTAAGGCGTACAGAGTACCGGAACAACCCGAGTCAATGGTGTAGGAAGGCCCAGTAACTCCAAGCCAAGAGGATATACGGTTTGCTAACATGCCCTTGGAGCAGCTGAAAATTACATTTAATCTTTAATATTTCCAAAATATGTAATACCTCATTGCCTTCACCGATGACAGAAGGCTGGTTCATTTTTTGTCCAAAGAATTAAGAGAACAGAAAAATGTTAATAGCATTCTTGCCACAATTTCAATTGGTCATGATTTTTACAGTAGCTATTTATACTATATGATTTGGTCAAAGTCGAATTCATCTCATGACGTACCTACGTCATTACACGTATTTACGACTTACCGAGGGGACCCCCAAGATGGCCTAGTGGTAAGAACGCGTGAATCTTAACCGATGATCGTGGGTTCAAACCCGGGCAAGCACCACTGAATATTCATGTGCTTAATTTGTATTTATAATTCATCTCGTGCTGGACGGTGAAGGTAAGCATCGTGAGGAAACCTGCATGTGTCTAATTTCATTGAAATTCTGCCACATGTGTATTCTACCAACCCGCATTGGAGCAGCGTGGTGGAATAAGCACCAAACCTTCTCCTCAAAATGGAGAGGAGGCCTTAGCCCAGCAGTGGGACATTAACAGGCTGTTACTGTACTGTATTTATATATACTTACTTAAGTCCTCAATGTTAATAAGGATTATTATTATTATTATATTATTTTGTTAATTTTAACTATTAGTTTGCTTAATTAATAAATTTAATAATAAATCTGACTAAAATAAAATTTATTTACTTAAAGGCATGTTTGCAATTCGAACCAACAGCGCTCGGACTTTCAACTCACTAACGACATACGACACCATATTTGGCAGCTACATGCAGTTATTATCCAAAAGCTTGACACAATGTGTTCACATTTATACGAACCCAGAAATTCCAAACTGGTTGATCTCTGATTTATCATACAGCCATGTCTTCTCTGATTCTGAGAAGCAAGTACCCATGAACACACCAGTCTTGGTGTTTCGCAGCTCATTAGGATTTAAACCTAAAACAAATATAATTTTAAATGACTAAAGTTTAAATGAAGTTTTCTTTATTTAGTTGTGTTCAATAAGATGACAGGAGAATAATATAATTTGTAAGCGCATAAATGACGTTGCCCTTCCAAGTTTCGTTCGGGTAAAATAAGGATTGTATACCGTGCTATTTAATTAATGAGATAAAAACATTGTCAAGTTTTTTATGCCCGCAACTTCCAACACACCTCGCGTAATTTTTCAATTGTTTATTTTAATAGTAACAGTAACAGCCTGTGAATGTCCCACTGCTGGGCTAAGACCTCTTCTCCCTTTTGAGGAGAAGGTTTGGAGCTTATTCCACCACGCTGCTCCACTGCGGGTTGATGGAATACACATGTGGCAGAATTTCAGTGAAATTCGACACATGCAGGTTTCCTCACGATGTTTTCCTTCACCGTCAAGCACGAGATGAATTATAATAACAAATTAAGTCCATGAAAATTCAGTGGTGCTTGCCCGGGTTTGAACCCACGTTCATCGGTTAAGATTCACGCGTTCTTACCGCTGGGCCATCTCGGCTTTCTTTTAATATCTCTTTGTTTTTTTTTAAATCATTATTTATAATTACAATGTGTAAAAGGCATTTATTTTAAGTAATAATACTGATCTCGTTAAATTAAACTATTGTTGTTCCGTTTCCCATACATAAAAGTGATTACTGAAAGACAGACATACAGTCAGATATATAGTGTCGTTTTCTTTTTTATAAACATTTTAGAAATTTACAAATATTTTTTTCATTGCTTCCGTGCATCAAACCGAATTTTTTTACGTAATGAGTGTTGTTTGTAATAACGCTATCTGGTTATTAATCAATTAATTGGCTTCGAAAATTGATTCATAAAATTATTTCTGTATTATGTTAATTACATGTAATCCATGAAACGAATTAATTACTTTACAATCCTATGAAACCTCACCTCATTCAATAAGCTAATAAGCAGAGTGAACAAAACGGATAAAGTTACTCCGAAAACAGTCGTCTCCAATGACCACCGCGAATTTAATCTAAGACCTCCGAATTCACGGATCAAATAAATTGATCCTATTAGGAGGGAACAGGAGGCTATATTATTACATCGGTTCGTAGCTAATCAAAGTAATTATTACAATCACACCGTTAACCCTCATATATTTATATTATAAAGTATTTAATATTACTGATATTACCGTGCTTGGGGTCAGATTTGAACCATAGAATTATACTGGAAAATGCCTAAAATTAAGGAAAAGCTAATTTTTAATGGTTCTCATCTATTTTTTGGTTAAATATTTAATACTAAAATGTAAGTAAAATTGATTTCCTATATATATCATAATATATAATTAGATATATATTTATTATACAGATTTTAATATTTAAATTAAAAAATTAAGCTAAGATAACTGTTTCAGGTTAACATTATATGGGAGGGTCAAAAAAAATCAAAAAAAAATTACCGTTTTATCATATTTAAGATTTAAAAGTCTGTAAATATTTTAATCCTATTTTATACTTACCAATACTTAATAATTCCTTTAGAGCATTCTCTAAACTTGATTATTTCTATCCTACTTAAAAAAAAGCCTGGTTTAGTTATTTGTTTCAGAGAAGAAACATGATGGATTTCTACGAAATTCTCGTAATTTTAAGGCATTACTGGAAAAAAAAATTTACAGCCGCTCAAGCAACTCGTGAAATTATTAAATATGAAGGGGAAGGTGGCCTTGATCAGTGCACTGCGCGGTGTTAATTTGAAAAATTTAGCAGTGGAGATACGACGTTGGAAAGGAAGAAGGACTCCAGGCAACATTAATGGATAATGATGAGGTTCTGCAGAAAGCCTGTTAAGTCAAATCCATTTACAAGTACTCGCGAACATGCCAGGGAGCGTGGTGTGTCAAAAAATACTGTAAGTCGCCATCTAAGTTCCATGAGGAAGGTGAAAAAGAGCAGTAGACTGGTCCGTCACTAACTTATTCCTCTGCAATCAGCTAAGAGGTTAGCAATTTGTGAAAATTTACTGAAAAATCTTGCTGATATGAGATTTTACCGGAAGATTATTACCTGTGATGAAAAGTGGGCTTACTGGTGAAATCCGAATACCCGTGAGCAATGGCTAGGTCGCGATCAAACTGCTTTTCCGGTTACTGCAAGGGGGCAATTTGATAAAAGCCCATACTTTGCGTTTTTTTGAATTTTGAAGGTGTTATCCATCACAAACTTGTTCTTGATGGATGCTCTATGAACTCTGAATTTTACTGCGAACAACTGGATAAATTGTACGCCAAATTATCAGAGCGTTATCCTGCTTTAACCATCCGAAAAGGAGTTTTATTCCAACAAGATAATGCTCGTCCTCACACTTGCCGTCGAGCCAAAGAACAGTTTGAAGAACTTCATGGGTTCGAACTCCTGCCTCATCTACCATATAGTCCAGACCTCGCACCATCAGATAACTACTTCTTTCGATCCATACACCATTTTCTTCAAGGGAAAATATTTGATAATTTTGCATAAGTTGAAATTGCGGTCCAAGAGTTCTTTGATAGGAAGGATCAAGGATCCAAGGAATGGTATCAGTGTGGGATCGAGCAATTGGCTAGCAGATGGCTAATGACGGTTGATAATGATGGACTAAACTTCAAGTATTAATTTTATTTTATATCAAAGAAATAATAATACAAATATTTGGTTAAAAAACGGTCATTTTTTTATACACCCTATTATTATTATTATTTAAACGTAATAAAAACGTTAAGACTTATCAAGTACATATTTAGTGGTAAAATTTCAATGAAATTAGACACATGCAAGTTTCCTCACGATGTTTTCCTTAACCGTCAAGCACGAGATGAATTATAAACACAAATTAAGCACATGAAAATTGATTGGTGCTTGCCCGGGTTCGAACCCACGACCATCGGTTAAGATTCACGCGTTCTAACCACTAGAAACTATCCTATCCGTATCCGTAACAGCCTGTGAATGTCCCACTGCTATGCTAAAGGCCTCCTCTCCTCTTTTTGAGGAGAAGGTACTAAGGCCTAGGATATGATTAAATACATTCGTGATTACGAATAACAATATACATACAAAGAATATGAATGTAAACGCTATATGAAAATATAGGATCGTATACCTAAAAGAAAGACCTATACGAAATAACAAAATATTGTCAATGTAATAAAAAGGCGTTTTTGGCATTACTTTATAACAATTTTTTTAAATTAGGAATACATACTTAAAAAAGATACCAAAAATAGCAAAATGTATTTTTTTAAAGTTAGGATGCGTTGCGTAAACTGAACGAGCACAAACGGTTTTTTACTTGCAGTCACGGCTTTGTCAGATATCCTTTGTCATTATATACCGCTGACAACGTGTATGAATAATTTCATGAGTAATTAAAATTAGAAATCGTAACAAATACACACACACAACCGCATAATATTCATTAGCATTTCATTTTCCTAATCGAAAAAAATTAAAAGTATTCTTTTGGCCCAATGCAATTGATTTTATAATATATATACGTCCAATAGCCGCACAAATTTTAAGAGGATTGTATAGATTACAATTAGTTCTCTCTTGGAGTCCGCAACGCCTAAACAAATAAAGTTAAAACGAAGTCAACCAACACTTAAATTCGATTGATCGGATAACCATCATTACGGTGTAAAGACTTAGGGAAAAACCGAATTATGGTTACCAGCGTCAAAGATAGCTTCATATGTTTTCTCCAAAAGTATTCTACACATTGGATCCATGGTGTGCGCCTGATTGAAGTGAACGCCGAAGAAGGAGGCGTCGAATTTGTTAACATCGTTGATTTTTCCAGTACGTTGCGGAATCTCAGGATGGGACAGCTTCCAACGACGACCGTCCTCTGATACGAGGTCCACCTGAAAACAATTAGAATTATTTAGACAGAGCTAAAAATATCACCAAAAAAGTCACCTTATTACTAATGTATGAACCAAGAGGTCTATCTTCCATCTCATAGATGGAACACGTTACTCTTAACCAATGATTGTTGGTTCAAACCCAGGCTAGTAACACTAAACTTTCATGTTCTTAATTAGTGTTTATAATTTATCTCGTACATCAAGTATATTTATTAATAGATAAGACATATTTTTTGTTTTATTTATTTGAACTAGTATTCAAATTATGATTATTGTTTTATTTACTTGAACTATGATATATGAGTTATGAAGATTTTGAGTTAATAAACAAAATAGATACTACCTTGTTAAACAGATTTTCTTGCAAGTGTACAACGGAGTCCGAATCAGGAAATCTGCCAGAGATGCCGGTAATCAGAACTTCTTCACCAGGCCCTGGATGTGATAGGCGATGACCTAACGTCAGCCTATCTTTTGCGACAATTGTAGGCTTCATCTATGTAAATATTTAATTATTAAGCATATACCTACATTTTTAATATTTTCAAAAACAGCTAAGTTCAATACAACAACTAAATGATGCAGTGATTAATTTGTTCGCAATGTATCCAGAAATTCTATATTCGAGTTTATAATTTAAAAACAGTCTCAAAAAAAATTTAACACACACCTTTATATATCGCGTTTACTTTGTTTCTGATAGAAAAAAAAGATTACTTATATAGAACAATGACCACGGTGATAATATACTCACTTACACTTGCAAATTAATGCTAAAGTGGCGTAAATATTAATAAAAGTGCGTTTTGATAGAAAAAATATATTATAAGAAGTCTTGAAAAAGAAGACTGTCTTTTCTGCTTGAAAGCAGAAGAAATTAACGGA
This sequence comes from Nymphalis io, assembly GCF_905147045.1. Taxonomy (NCBI): domain Eukaryota; kingdom Metazoa; phylum Arthropoda; class Insecta; order Lepidoptera; family Nymphalidae; genus Nymphalis; species Nymphalis io. Next base: position 9,058,013 of record NC_065905.1, read on the forward strand.
TTCACCGTTGCATTATTGGTATGTTTTGTCTATAATATAGATAGAGATATAGAATTTGTCATCAGAAAAACCCAATATTTTTTTTTCCACCCAACCTGGGGTATTTAAACAGGACCTCGGGATCTATGCTCTTATAACTAGCCACTACACCAACGAGGCAGTTGTTATCTAAACATAAAATAAAGAAGTAGAAGCCGTGAATCTCTACATTGAAAAAAAAATTAAAAACGTGCGGTTGATAAAAAAAGAGTAAAAGAACACGTCACGCGAACGATGTCGCGGATACCAGCTAGTTATAGCAATATATATATTAGCACATATTATAATATTTATTTATTCTATAAATATCAATAATATTGGTATGTAGATATGTATATGTACAACATATGTTTATTTTTTATTATTATTATTTTCATTTTAAATACCTTTTGCGTCTTGGGGTTGGTCGGTTAAGCCCACATTGAATTCTCCTTTTGTAGAAAAGATTTGAATACACAAAGTGTACAAATAAATACCATTCTAATAAATAGACTTTGATTGACTAAATTTGTATCGCCTATCAAAAAAAAATACTGATACTGAAAAAAGATCGCATTTATATTTTATAACAGGTTCCATTTTACATAGCCTCGTGTGTATTACAAACTATGAATCTATTTCAATTCTGATTCAGCATTTTCGATTACGCTGCACAAATGCTTTGAGTGAAATTCATTGGCACCGTCCAAACAGAATATAATTTCCGGAAGGACTACGATACTGCGACAAATTGAATGATATAAACGAGAGAGGGAACTACGAGAAATTCTACCTCAGTATAGTTATAAGATCATAATATAATAATAACATTTTTTACTGTAGGAAGTTATCGTTGTATTGTGGTGTTAAGGATTCCGTGCATTTAAGACAAGGGACTAGTCAAATCCCTTAAAAAAACTTTATACATATAAAGTTCATGTAAGAGCCTTCTTACAAGCACATAGAATCGTCATTTTACCAAACTATAATAAGCGTAATCCTAACACATTTTTTTTTCATAATATAAATATGCGGAATATATTTATAGATTCAAAGTTTGTAATACACACATAGCTATGTAAAATGGGACCTATGGTACGTGGTCACCACCGCCCACGCCGCTCACACCCATAGACATTGGCGCCATAAGAAATATTAACCATCACCAATTCGCCACCAAACTTGAGAACTAAGATGTTATGTCCATTGTGCCAGTAGTTACACTGGCTCACTCACCCTTTCAAATGGAGCACAAATATACTAAATTTAGCCTTAGAAAATGTGATGACTAGGTGGTACCTACACGTAGCAGCCTGTGAATGTCCCACTGCTGGGCTAAAGGCCTCATCCCCTCTTTTTGAGGAGAAGGTTTGGAGCTTATTCCACCACGCTGCTCCAATGCGGGTTGGTAGAATACACATGTGGCAGAATTTCAGTGAAATTAGACACATGCAGGTTTCCTCACGATGTTTTCCTTCACCGTAAAGCACGAGATAAATTATAATCACAAATTAAGGACATGAAAATTCAGTGGTGCTTGCCAGGGCTTGAACCCACCTACCCATATGGTACCTACCCATATGGGCTTAAACAAAGCCTATCTCTTAAGTATTTTGGAATATAGATGTTATTAAGAAGAACTTAATACACCAATTACATAGTGTTAATGGACAGGCGCACGTATACTTATATATTTGTATAAATGCACTCATACATAGATTCTGTATGTACAAAGAATTTTGTTTAATTCTCACGGAGATTGTCATCTTCATTTTTTCGCATATTTCTCATCAATTGCTAAGCGTATTGCACCAAAATTTCAACAACGTTTCAGCTTAATCGATTGGAGCTGTAATCCGCAATCATGCTAGAACTGTCGGACACAGGGTCGAGATTGAAATTTCAGAGTGATTTTAGCCATGGCTTTGTTTATCTTCGCGCTATTTGTGTAACGAATTGGGGATTACGTCGGTTTTAAATTTTACCACACCAGTATGTATTCAATTTCGCTGTATATACACCGTTTTGGTATTTAATTTATACGTTCGATATAAAGAGTGCAGAATTGTGTTTGCAGATGTAGGCAAGTTATGCAACTACCTCCGTAGTTTGATATTCTCTTCTGTAAATTAATGAAATAAAACTTTATTTGATATTAACAATCTTTGTTTATAGACAAAATATTTGTTTAAACTTTTCTTACATTATAAAACTACCGAAAACTGCTAACCGCCGCATTGTGTTAGTAGCTATCTTACAAGCCTGCAGATTCCGAGATCTAGGAAGCTTTTAGGCTTAATCGGACCAATAGAAATTTATTTTAGGTTATTTATCCATTACATCTTATTAACAGCCAGGAGCTTTGGAGTTGATTGTTACTGTGTGACCTCGGCAAGTACGTGAAGCTGTTGGTCCTGCGTTTGATCTCTTGTCGCTTCAATGAGATTGCTATCTCGTTGGATTATGAGAGTGAGAGATGATTGGATTATGAGACAGTGCACCTGCGGTTGCTAACACACTCGTGCACTGTATCAGGAGAGCATAGTTGTCCAGTTGGTTTATTAGGAGGATATCATTTTTTATTTAAAAGTTGATGTTGATATATCTATTTGATATTAATAGGCATCGACGGCGTTTGATCGATCATGATGAATGTTGGCAAATATATATTTTCATATAGGAGGTCGTAAAACTCTACACGTTGTTTTAGTTATCACTAGATGGCGCTAGTTGTCATTTGCCGGGTTTTGCAAGTAATAATAAAAAAGCTGGTAGTAGAGCTTTGTGCAAGCTCGTCTGGGTAGGTACCACCCACTCATCAGATATTCTACCGCAAAACAGCAGTACTTGGTATTGTTGTGTTCCGGTTTGAAGGGTGAGTGAGCCAGTGTAATTACAGGCACAAGGGTCATAACATCTTTGTTCCCAAGGTTAGTGGCACATTGATGATGTAGGCGATGGTTAACATTTTTTACAATGCTAATGTCTAAGGGCGTTAGTGACCACTTACCATCAGGTGGCCCATATGCACGTCCGCGTTCCTATTCTATAAAAAAAGGTGGTAAATTTATTTAGTTGAACGCTGATTCATGAAAATGATTGATTTTGATTCTTGCTAACTTAAGAAATTTATTTTAGAAAAGTTTGGGCTCAGAGATTATAATCTTTCGTCTTCTTCAACCTTAATAAAATAAATTAAATCTTCAACCTTAATATTAGCAACCATAATAATAATCGATTAATCTACGCAAGTACATAATAAGTTTAAGGTGGGTGAAACCGGAATACACAGCGATAATATTTATATAATATAAATATTTACAACGTCAATATTATGATTATAAATTTAACATATTTATATTAAGTGTATGCGTCTGTAGTTCGATGACCTTATTTAATTATGTAAAGATCACAAGACATACTGATACTTTGGCCTACTAGCCAGGGTTGGTATGACTCAAACTGAATATGAAAACTGTGGAAATAACCAAAGTATCTTTGTTTTGCGCATGATTTTATTGTAAAAAATAAACAGACAAATAAATAAGCTGCCCCATAAATAAATACAAAATGCAACAAGCTAATTAAGCAAGCAAAATATTATTAAGTACTTACAACGTCTTAAAAACAGAAATTGCTAGTATTTTTGAAAATAGAGAACTTAAAAATATATTAGTGTTTAAGGGTTATAGTTTTACTAGTATTACTGGTGAAAGGGCTTTGTGCAAACTCGTCTAGGTAAGTACCACCCACTCATCAGCAAAAATTTCGATCTCAAATATTTTTTTATTGTTAATCTTTGTTATTGTTATTAAAGATATATATATATATATATCTCATTAAAGAATGATGATATATAAACTTAATATGGCTAGATAATAATTACTTTTTGGTTTTAAATTTTTTGGTATAAAAACAATAATAAACTATATAAGTGTAAAAAATTAAGATTTTAATGCTGGCCAAGTACATATTTCACGTCAATTTTTTTATTTACTTCGTATGTCAAATATTTCTTGTCATTCGTCTATCAACAAATATGTTAAAAAGCATAACTGCAGATGGAACAAAATCAAGCGATAAAAGACCACGCAGTATAAGTACATCGTCTCACATCCCGGTCCATTTCGCTGTCCACAAGCCAGGATGCCACTTCGAGAGTTGCTGCGGGGTATGCAATCTATTCCCCGGCGTCTTGTTAATTGCGTTCTCGCAAGTTTTAGTTGGATCTGTTCTGTTGACGATCGTTCTAACACATGGCAAGCAGTACGACGATATGCATCAGACTCCACGCACACAATGTAAGGATATAAAATGTAATACTCCATTAATATAGGTTATACAAGTAAATTTGAATCGCCATTTTGCAAGATCAATTGTAATGTGAAGTGAAAAATTAAATTACCGAGAACTGTTTTTCCATCAATTATATACAAAATTTCATTTATGTATCCTGTATGAAAATCGACAAATACTAACTCCAAGCTTTTTATAAACTTGCGTATGATAATATCCTTTATCTATTGAGCTTTTTATATATTAATATGTTAAGTATATAGAATAAGCTATTATCATAATACAATTGCTATAATTTCAGTGATTGTAAGTCAGTGTTCTATGTAACGGAACTGTTACTTTGAAAAAAAGATTTGACAGATTTTTCTCCCGACGTCAATATTCCTTGGAATACTTTTGAGTAGTATCCCCGTCACCAAACTCACCTCACGGTGTGGAGGCACACTGGGTTTGGTGACATCGATCGATCGATCGATGATCATTGATGATTAACATAAATCCAACTCTTTACCAACAAAACTCCCTTTAATATTTGCTCTTTTATAATAAATATAATCACATGGCAATTTCATAATTATTTATTAATAAATAAATCCTTGTCTATTTTTCATTGATGCTATGGAAATTTAAATTAAATTTCTTTTGTTTTATCTACTGCTTTTTATAGATTTGGCTTAGTCATCGGAAACTAATAAAATCGATAAACTAAATTAAGAAAGAAAAGAAATGTCTATATGAAAAATTGTTAAATATGTTAAATAATAAATTCTACCACTAAACAGCAAAAAATTATGCTGCTACTGACTTGGATAAGATGTTAACCAGGTTATAACGAGCACAAGAGACATGTATTGATTCCTTTGGGTAATGGTGATCACCATCAGGTAGCCTTCTTTACACAACCTCTATCTGTTTAGTTATGAGTATGGCTACTGGGTCTGTGCTGAGTGGTGTCACCGGCGCTGGTGTGCTATTGATCATTGTGGCGCTCACTGAAAACTGTCGAGCGATGCTGGTTAGTGTGTTTAATTCGATCATTCCGACTACAATTTCAATGATTTAGGTGGCCATTCTTTTATTCGAAATTTAAATATCATATCAAAATTATCGCATTACATAAAAAATTTTGAATATGTCATCCCGTTTTTGCACCCATTACCAGAGTAACTAAAGGCGCAACAGCCATAGCATTTTAGTTCTAGATAACAATTTTAATATTAGTATTTTTAATATTATTTATCATATTAGTTAGGATTTATTATTTATATTTATTATTTTGTCCAGAGGGTGGATCTACCAGTTATCTGTCCGATAGCTGGTTCGAATCACTACGGGTACGCGACCCCGGACTGCTCTAGCTACTAGTGTCACATTCCTGTATCTTCCGTGATCACAGTATCCTCACCCCTCTCCTTGATACGTTGTTTCCCAAAATTATCCCAGCGTCACGCCAAAGAAGAAGGAAAACTAATATTAAACCCGGAGCGGTGCCTCCGTTTAGGCGTAAGCCAGTCACCTGCGGCCAAACCAGCACCACACGTATTGACTCGTCATTCCTGCGGATCCTGCTGGGGAGGAGGAGAGGGTGGCATGGGTACTGGGCAAGCCCGTGTTGCCATAAAGTCGCCTGGCCCAGGCGTAGCAGCATCCACGGAGAGGACACTTCGCTCACCTGTCTTGCAGGTGGAAAACAACACGGAGAGTGGCAGTCACCGGTTATAAGTCAGCACGAATAGGCGTAAGTGCGGACGCCAGGGGCCACTCTTGACAGTAGGAGGATCCATCGTAGATCCATTGATCAGTTACCGCCTGCTTTAAGTCGGGCAGCCCCCGATCAGTAAGGTACTGATCCGCCTCAGCGTTAACTTGTTCCGCCTGGGTGAACGGAACACAAGCCTTACAGCTAGACGTTGACGCTGTGACATTAACCACCTGCTCAAAGAAACAGAAATCTCAAAACCCACACCAACGCTGCTTACATGCGCTTTGCGACATGGAATGTCCGAACGATGAGGACAGGCTTCCCGAACACCTACGGAAGCTCTGATTGCGCCCAAAAACTGCGCAAAACTTACAGTATCGACGTGGAGCTTAAAAGGCTCAATATCGATATTGTAGCCTTACAAGAGACCAGAACTGAAGACGAAGGGTCTTTGCGTGAAGCTAACTACACTTTTTACTGGAAGGGCAAGAGTTCCTTGGAAACACGAGAGCATGGTGTAGGTTTCGCGGTTCGAAACCATCTTATCAACGCCATAGAGACACCTGTAGGCGTTTCCGAGCGGATTATGGTCTTGCGTCTAAACACAAAAAGCGGCTTTGTCACGCTAATTTCCGCTTACGCACCGACGCTTAGTTCAAAACCTGAGACCAAGGATCAATTCTACGGCCAGCTCGATGAGACAGTGCGCAGGGTGAATCCAACTGACAGACTGCATATTTTGGGTGACTTTAATGCCCGCGTCGGTCAGGGCACATCAGCCTGGCCTGAATGCCTCGGTGCACACGGCATAGGCAAGCTTAACGACAACGGACAACGACTGTTGGAGTTTTGCTCAAGGCACCAGCTGTGTGTTACCAACACCTTTTTTAAAGGCAAAATGATGCGGAAAGTCTCGTGGATGCACCCTCGATCTAAGCACTGGCACCAATTAGACCTTGCTCTTACAAGAAGGAGGGATCTACGGGAAACGCTCCACACGCGGGCGTTTCACAGTGCCGATTGCGACACCGATCACAGCCTCGTTGCTACTAAAGTCCGACTTGTCCCTAGAAGAGTCCATTCTTCCAAGCCACTCGGTCGAAAAAAGATAAATCTTTTCAAGACTCGTGACATGGGAGTAGTGGAGTCATTTGGGGAACTCGTCCGCGAAGAAGTTGCAACTTGGGATAGTACGGCATCAGCGCGAGTCGAATGGGAAAAAGTCAAGTCTCTTCTCACTGACACTGCAGGCAAGATTTTTGGCTATCAAAAGGTAAAATCTTACGACTGGTTTCAAGAAAACGAGGAGCACTTACTTCCCTTGATTGACTCGAAACGCCAAGCCGCTTTAAATTTTCGCCTTAACCCTTGCGATGCGACGCGTAAAGATCTCACGAAGGCAAAAGCCTCACTCCAGCGTAGCATGCGCTTCTTTGTAAATGCGTATTGGACAGAGCTTTGCCAAAGCATCCAAGCGTGCGCAAACGCGGGGGATATTGGCGGGGTGTACGCGGGCATCAAAAGAGCGCTTGGACCTACTCCAAAAAAGACGGCACCTCTCAAGGAAACCGAAGGTTCTGTTATAACAGACAGCACCCGTCAGATGGCAAGATGGGTAGAATACTACAAGGGTATACTCAATGCTCAAGTCCAAACGCTACAGGGAGGACCTATTTGTAGATAGTCTCCTCTTCGCTGACGACGCTGCCTTCGTTGCTCATGACCAAGCTCAACTCCAGAGTCTAATGGACAAATTTGCCAGAGCGTGCGACCTCTTTTCAATGTCCATAAACTGCAAGAAGACCGTTATTTTAGAGCAAGGATGTTTAGAGCAACCAGTCATCTCGCTTAACGGCGCACCTTTACAGGTGGTTAACAAATTTTGCTACCTTGGGTCGCATTTGTCGAGCAATCTCTCGCTTGATGCAGAGATCGACTTCCGCATCGGCAAAGCAGCCTCTACGTTCGGGAGGCTCTGTTCAAAGGCTTGGGATAACAGACACCTTACGGTAAAAACGAAAATGCTTGTTTACCAATCATGTGTCCTAAGCACACTCTTGTATGGAGCAGCAACGTGGACAACGTACGCAAAACAAGAACGCCGACTAAACATATTTCACTTGCGCTGTCTTCGGAACATTCTGGGCATCACATGGCAGGATCGCGTGACAAACGAGTCTGTTCTAGGCGAGGCACAGCTGCCTAGCATCATGGCCATTCTCAAAAAAAACGGTTACGGTGGCTGGGACACGTGCATCGAATGGAGCAGACCCGTCTTCCAAGGCAAATACTACTGGGAGAGGTTGTGGATGCGAAGAGGTCTGTTGGGCGGCCTATGCTCCGTTACAAAGATTGCGCTAAGCGTGATATGATTGCGTTTAACATCACTAGCAATCGATGGGAGGAACTGGCAGAGGACCGTGTCAAGTGGCGACGCCTTATTCACGAAGGTCAATCAAAGCATGACAATGACTGGTTTAAACTACTAAAAGAAAAACGCACTAGGCGTCATGAGCGGGTTTCAAACCCCCGCCCATCTGGGGGCGCATACACTTGTCGGAAGTGCGGCCGGAGGATCCTCTCTCGCATTGGTCTTTTCAGTCATGAACGCAAGTGCCTTCGCGATGCCGCTTAAATCATCTGTCAAAGATGCAGAGGCCTATATATATAGGATTTATTGGACTAATTTATATTTTTATATAACTTTTTTTCTATTTTTTATAAAAAGCTATTATATCATTTTCACCTTACCTACTCAACATATCTCTGTCATGTTTGGCTTTGTTGATTTTGTTTTCGAAAGATGAGAAGATCTGTATGGTGTCCTTTCTTTCCTTTACTCCGTGATGTGAGGAATGGTAAACCATATTTCTTACGGCGCAAATTTCTGAACGACGATGTACGATGGTGACTTACCATCAAGTGGGTCATCTACTCTTCCACCTTCATTGTAAGAACATACAGGACACCATATAGGTCTTTTCATATTCAAAAAAAAATGCCACCAACCTTGGAAACTAAGATTTTATGTCACTTGTACCAATGTCATGATAAAGCCGAGGGGTTTCCAAAGACAGTCTACATCTTTTTATTCAAATATATTTGTATCACCACATGCGCCTTTGGTGTATCTTATCTTTAGTTTATATCAAAGTTATTTAAATGTGTCTGCATTTTTTTACCAGGTTTGGCTATTATTACTGGTGGTAGAGCTTTGTGCAAGCTCGTCTGGGTAGGTACCACCCACTCAGCCAGGTTGGTGGCGCATTGGATATGTAAGCGATGGTTGACATTTCTTACAATGCCAATGTCTAAGGGCGTTTGGTGACCACTGACCATCAGGTGGCCCATATTCTCGTCCGCCTTCCTATTCTATAAAATTATGATAGCCCAATTATTAGAAAACTAAATTCACAGTCAAAGCATGACTAAATTTCGAATTCAATAAGGATAGATCTGAAGCCTAAGAAGGAAATTATTCATTTTCTTTACTGTGTGATATCATAACTTCAGTTATCATCAAAGAGGATTGTATGAATTGCGCTCTCTGATTGACAACATTGTAAAACTTAATCAAACTGAATACCACAGAAATGATTTGAATATTTGGACGTTGGTATTTCAGATTAATACGATGTAATCGACAACTTCGAATTAGATTAGTTTTGATATATCATTTTAAAAAACAAAAGTGAATGAGCCAGTGTAATTACAGGCACAAGTGACATTGGCGATGTGAGCGAGACAGCCAATAGTAAAACGTCAAATTTTATGGGCGCTTGTGACTTATTACTCAGTGGCTCATTTGCCAGTCCGCCTACATATTATTAAGTAAAAATAAAAATATATGGCTCCAAGCTATTTGGTTTATTAGTAGTGAATAGTAATTAATTCATTATTATCTCTATAAAAATAATAATTATTATCTATACGTAATCTTATACTCTATAATTATATAATATATTTATATTTTATATGTGTGTTGTAGAGGTGTACATGTGTAATTTATTGTTATACGTTAATTATTGTCAAATAATTAATTTGATCAATTCACTAATAAAGTGCTCAATACCTTTCAACTATCAAGTTGGACAGCTTTGACATTCAATAATTATTATGGATCTTAGTTAATAAATTGTTTAGATACTTATTTATAGTAACTAATATTATGAATGCGAAAGCGAGTTAGTTTGTCAGTTTGTTATTCAAAAACAAGATTAAAAAAAGTATTTATTCAATCATGTTATGTTTATTAACATCTTACAATCATCATGTAACAAGATTAAAGCTAGCACCGGTTCGGAATATAGATTCAACAAATAAGAACTAACAAGAAACTAATATAATAGCTTCCTACACAAGCGTAGCCTTCGTGTTTTAGTTGATGGTTGCGCTTCACAATTCTATGTAGTGAATGCTGGGGTCCCCCAGGGATCTGTGCTATCTCCCACACTCTTTCTTTTGCATATCAATGATATGCTCTTTCTTGGGAACATACATTGCTATGCAGACGATAGTACAGTGCATGGTGGATACCACGGACGCGCAGTGGCTGGGCGAGTGGAAATTGAGGAGAGGCGGAGGGATCTTGTCATTGAACTCGATAGGACATTAGAGCTTCTCGCCAAATAAGGCTCTGATAATCTTGTTGAGTTTAATGCCAAGAAAACACAGGTATGCGCTCTCACAGCGAAAAAGTCAGCATTTTCCCCTCTTCCCTCCCTTTGTGGTACTCCGCTGGTGATACAAATCAAAATCGCCATGCTGGCGATTGACATTCGCTGCGACCCTAGTCCAAGGGATTACATCGAGGCTGTTATAAAAACAGCTTCACGGAAACTCGGAGTTCTGAACTAGGTGCGGCGTTTTTTCACGCCACAACAGCCTGCTGTGGAATATTGCTCGCACCTTTGGGATGGCTCCGCTAAGTACTTACTGGAGGCCTTGGACCGGTTGCAGCGACGTGCAGTGCGCATTATTGGCGACGCTAAGGTTACAAACACCCTTGAACCTTTACAATTACGTCGTGAGATAGCAGCACTGAGCGCTTTCTATCGACTGTATCACGGCGAGTGCTCTGAGGAATTATTCTCTCTAATTCCTGCTTCCCCCTTCCTTCTTAAGTCCACGCGAGCTGGTTCTCGAAGTCACTGCCTAACTGTGACATCAATTCCATCGCAAACAAAGAAATTTGGCAAATCCTTTCTTTGTCGCACTTCCAAAAAATGGAATTCCTTACTAGCTCATGTGTTCCCCTCCTCTTACAACCCGGGTTCCTTCAAACGAGGCGTAAAGGTGAAGGCGGCTAGTGCAGAACGTTTTTCCCGTCTGTACTGGCCGTATTCGCGCTTGGACTCTACTACCACTTACCGTCAGGTGGAGTAGTCATTTGCCCTTTCGCCGAATATAAAAAAAAATGTTATGTAATCTATTTCTAACCAAAACGAATAATCCCTAGACGAAAGAAATTTATCGTCAAGTATTATTTATGATGCGTAAGCATTTATTAAGAAATTCTTATTAAATTACAATGTCAAAGCGAATACCTTCAGATAATCTGATCCTTCATAAATTTCACCTTTAATATCTAATAATAGGCTTAGGAGATTCCTTATACATTTTCAGACCCTTGTAAATTTAAGTCAAGATACAAATAGCTTATTGGACTAAAAATACATCTTCTCGAGACGAACTGGTCACGTAGATTTTATATATACATAAATAAATACATATTTACATACATACAACAAAACATATCTTTTTTGTATATTAAAATAAATTTAATTTATTTAATTTCTGTGAGCCGTAAGTATGCACGTTTTTTTAAATAGTTTCCACTAGCGTGTGAAGGGGGGGCGGCAGGTGTAAGGCATACTATGTCCTTCTTTGCACCGACGACATTTTGCCAGCCATTTTGGATAGCCAAGCTATATTAGTAGCAAGAGCACTCCGGCTACTAATTTTTTTATTCACACAGATTTTATATATATATAGATATTATATACACAATATAACTGTCGTTAATATTTCGGTTTCAATAAGGATAGATCTGAAGCCCAGGAGAGAAATTATACATTTTCCTTACTGTGTGATATCATAAACTCAGTTATCACCAAAGAGGATTGTACGAATTGCGCTCTCTGATTGACAACATTGTCAAACTAAATCAAACTGAATACCACTAAAATTATTTGAATTGAAATTATTTGGACGTTGGTATGTCAGATTAATACGGTGTAATGGACTACTTCGAATTCGAATTAGATTAGTTAACTAATTCGGTTTTCAATGACGTATCGATGATTCTAGAAAAATAATGACACTTATTGCAGTTACAGCTAGTTGGCAATAGATGGCGTTACTAATCTCATTTTTTATATCAATTCTAATTTTTTTTTATTGTGATTCATCTAGTCATGAGCCTCGCGGTAAGAATAACTCAACGGCATAACGCTCTTACGCCTTCATGCCTCCTCAACCCACCGCTGTTTACTTCTGTGCGTGCCGCTAATACTTCGTTGCTTTTAAATGTTGTAATAATAAAAAAAATACATTTATTAACGAAACTATATTTCACTACCTAACTTACACGTTTTTTTTCATTTCCTATGATTGATATTTTTTTTATTTTACTCTAGCAACCCCATCTCTATTAATTTAATCAACTGAGTGGTTTTCACGAGATCAGAAACTTGTTTGACCTTTATATCTTTACTGGCGGAGCCAGTTTTGTATTATAATATAAGTTTATATGAAACTTCTGTTTAATTTTAACTATTTTTTTTTTCAGGTCTATCTACTTGTAGCTACGATGGTCTGGCTGGGAATAGTGTCTTTAGCGCTCGCTAAGATAGGCAGAGCCTGTGTGCGTTTTAAAGATGGTGAGGTTCTTACTTCTTTAAATTATTGCTTAAATATAAACAACTAGTTTTAGTAGTCTCCCGCGGCTTAATTCACGTTTTTAAGGCCATAAAGTTCTTCAGACTTTTAAACTTTCGCTGCGAAGTGGATATGACCTTGAAATTGGTAGTTAATATTTTGAATCTATAAGCTGTAGACAAATTTTAATAATGATGATGATTTACAAAAAAAAACCATTTAAATTAATTTTATATTATTCCAATTTCTCATTGATGACATACAAAAACAAAATTTCTGTTTTCCCATAGAAAGTTTTCTTAAAAGTAGTTAGTATCTGAAGTCGAGGAGGCTTCATTAAGTAATAGCCTGTGAATGTCCCAATGCTGACTGGATGCGAGCTGGGACCTTTGACACATCTTACAATATTCAGCAGTGAACGATTGGCTAATAAAGATGATAAAATATATTTTAGAGAATACCCACTTTTGTACCGATTAAAATACACACATCTATTTTACTATATTACATTCCGTTAACTAAGTATCTATAAGGCGAATATATTTTTTGTCATCTTTACATTTATCATACTGTTCTCATGTAAGTGAATCTGTCTTTTTTGAGAATAAATTCTTAAACCTCCATAAAGAAGAGTTATAACTCGTCTCGTGGTGGTAACAGTACAGTAACAGTAACAGCCTGTGAATGTCCCACTGCTGGGCTAAGGCTTCCTCTCCTTTTTTTGAGGATAGGGCTTGGAACTTATTCCACCACGCTGCTTCAATGCGGGTTGGTAGAATACACATATGGCAGAATTTCAGTGAAATTAAACACATGCAGGTTCCCTCATGATGTTTTCCGTCACCGCCAAACACGAGATATATAAATACAAGGCACATTAAAATTAAGTAGGGTTTGAACCCATGATCATCGCTTAAGATTCACGCGTTCTAACCACTAGACCATCTCTGCCCGATAGATTAAAATATAAAATTTTCCATGCGCCACAAAATGTAAATTCTTGATGGTAAACGTTGATTATTTTCACAAGGTATGAATACTAGTTACTGCATTGGTTTATTGATTGCGTTAGCTCTTCTTGTTTGACAAATAGTTCATTCAATTTTGAACTAACGCTACGTAAACGAAATCAAATATATAAAACAATGTACAGTCGTTTACGTTTAATCAAAGCTGGAATACATTTAGGTGATGATGAATCAAATTGAACTTCATGTATGATCAGAAATAATAATTCAATTCAAAATTGATAATCTTTATTTAACATTTTCTTAATGATTAAAAAATCACGTTAAAAATCACCGATTTGGAAAGAAAGAAGCTCAGCGGGATTTTTTTCTCATCATAAATCTCATTTTTCTTTAATTATCATAACAAAGAAGCATAACCATTTCTCTACAAATCTACCACCGGTTCATTAAGAAAAGACGAAAGATAAAAGCGGGATACGTGTTTTGTTTATCAAATATATATTTTCCTTTAATTATAAATATTCTCTTAATAAACATCGATTCCGATGGTTCAAGGTTGGCGGACGTGTCGACCGCATTTTTCTTGCATTAAAATTAATAAAAAACAAGTCGCAACCTATAAAAAATTACTTGAATATTAATATATTAAAATTTCATTTATAATAAAAGTAAGCACGATTGCCCTGAATAAATAATTGAATGCATACAAATCTGTTCAGGTATTTATAGGAAGTGCTTGTATAGCATATTTCCTTCCTTAAGGTCCAAGCTTGTTTTATACGAAATTTCATCAAAATCGGGCCAGTGGTTTAGCCGTGAAACTATGCTGGACAGACAAATAGGTTTTATAATATTAGTATAAATAATCTTACTAAGTAATGTTTTTTTTTTTTTATTTTAGCTCCGAAAATAAAAGATGAACAACATAGGCTCGCTAATTTAGCGTGTGTTACTGGACTTTTTACATTCCTCGGTGCTGGTATGTTATTATATTAATTAGTGTTTTGCTTTACTAAGTACTAATTTAAGCCCGCGACTTTGCCCGCGTGATGGTGGTGGCGCAGTCAGATTTATTTTTATGTTATAGGTAGGTGTACGGGAAAATGGGCCACCTGATGTTAAGCGGTCACCACCGCCCATGGACATCGGCGATGCAAGAAATATTAATCATACTTAACATCGCCAATGCGCCACCAACCTTGGGAATGACGATGTTATGTCTCTTGTGCCTGTATTTACACTGCTCACTTACCCTTCAAACCGGAACGCAGCAATACTAAGTTTTTTTTTTTTATATGTCCGGGATGGCAAATGACTCTACTCCACCTGATGGTAAGTGGTAGTAGAGTCCAAACGCGACGACGGCCAGTACAGTCGGGAAGAATGTTCTGTACTAGCCGTCACCGCCTTGCCAGCCCGCAAGATGCCTCTTCACGCCTCGTTTGAAGGAACCCAGGTTGTAAGAGGAGGGGAACACGTGAGCTGGTAAGGAATTCCATTTTTTGGTAGTGCGACAAAGAAAGGAGTTGCCAAATTTCTTTGTGCGCGATGGAATTGATGTCACAGTTAGGCGGTGACATCGAGAACCAGCTCGCGTGGACTTAAGAAGGAAGGGGGAAGCAGGAATTAGAGAGAATAATTCCTCAGAGCACTCGCCGTAATACAGTCGATAGAAAGCGCTCAGTGCTGCTATCTCGCGACGCAATTGTAAAGGTTCAAGGGTGTTTGTGACCTTTACGTCACCAATAATGCGTACTGCACGTCGCTGCAACCGGTCCAAGGCCTCCAGTAGGTACTTAGCGGAGCCATCCCAAAGGTGCGAGCAATATTCAACGCAAGACCGTACCTGTGTTTTGTATAACAGGCACAGTTGTTGTGGCGTGAAAAAACGCCGCACCTTGTATCGCTGTGTATTGGTAGAACATCTGATTCTTCAAGTCTAGAGTGAATAGGCATCTTCCAAGCAAGCACGCTCCACCTTTGACGCACGCTCCATCTTCACTTTCCATCAGGTGTGATAACATTCAAGCGCTAGCCTATATATTTAAAAAAAACGAGGTGGTACATACCTGGTGATTTTACGCAAATCTACCTAAAATATTGTTGTGGGTGTATTTGCGTTATTTGTTAACTCCTTTTTTTTGAGGGGAAGATTTGGATCATATTCCACCACGCTCCAATGTGGGTTGGTGGAATACACATATGGCAAAATATCAGTGAAACTAGACACATTCAGGTTTCCTTGCGATGTTTTTCTTCACCATCAAGTACGAGATTAATTGTAAACATAAATAAAGCACATGAAAATTCAGTGGTGCAGTTTCAAATATATATTATTAAAATGTTGAATAAAATCGATTGAATATTAGCAAGCAAAGTATATAAGAAATACGAATGCAGTTAATAAATGAATGTTTTCCGTCAATAAGTGTTTCATATTACATAACAGGATATAATATCCATTCATATGAAAACTTCATTACGAGATTGAAAATGAATCAGTGCCGACTCAATCGGACTTCGTCACCATAGACCATGTGTTATTAGAAGTGGCATCAAAGTTTATTTTTAATTAGTAAAAAACAACAGCCTGTGAATGTCGCAGTGCTGGGCTATGGCCACTCCCTTTCGAGGCCATAGCCCAGCACTGGATTTTAGCAGTATAAATAAGTAGTAATATCGATAACATTCTAGAATGGTTATGTTCTAGTTTGTAGGGTGAATGATCCAATATAACTAAAGATACAAGTACGTAAAATCTTGATTGCCCATGTTGTCAGCGCATTGACGATATAAGGAACGGTCAATTCTTACAGCGCCAATGTCTATGGGGGATCACTTACTTAGATAGCCTATATGCACGACCGCATACTTATATTTATAAAAAAATATGTATATGTTCATCTGTTTCGATTAAGCTGTTAAGCTACCTCATATCCTGAGTGGATTCGATTATTATCCGTTATTAATATCAATAAGGGCGCCAAAGTTTTTTAGTGTGTACATTAAAGTAATAATAATAATAAATTTATTTATTCTCTCCCACAGACAACAATGTTTATTTTTTCATATATAATTATATGTGGGAGACAGGAGCCCAAACTAGGTTGCCATGTACTAAGGGTCTCCTGGTTCCCCTCTTGGGTTAGGAACTATTTATTTATTTATTTAATTTTATAGTGAACAGGAGAAAGACTAAAGCATTTACAATATATTATCTAGTAATAAGTACTTATACTAATAGAAATAAAAAGATAAAGTATGTCTATGAATATGTGCGTATGTGTATGTATTTTTATGTGTTTGGATATATATATTATATGTATATTAAGTATATTCTATCTATCTATCATAATTTAATAAAATGACGTATCTTATAATCTCATAATATCACAAAAGCAAATATATCTTGCATACTAAACAACAAAAATATAAATTTATAGGCGTATCAGTAGATACATTAGGTATCCATCCATCTTATGCGTCGATGACGTCACCACGATATATCGACTTGTTTAAAATATCACCTACTGTATTTCGCAAAACGACAGCGGAATACATACAAACTGTAATAATTAATTGAATTAATGTATTTACAAAATATAAATAAACATTACAGCGTTTACTTACTTCCTTCCTTCCTTCTTAAGTCCACGCGAGCTGGTTCTCGATGTCACCGCCTAACTGTGACATCAATTCCATCGCGCACAAAGAAATTTAGCAACTCCTTTCTTTGTCGCACTACCAAAAAATGGAATTCCTTACCAGCTCACGTGTTCCCCTCCTCTTACAACCCGGGTTCCTTCAAACGAGGCGTGAAGAGGCATCTTGCGGACCGGCAAGGCGGTGACGGCTAGTGCAGAACATTCTTCTACCACTTACCATCAGGTGGAGTAGAGTCATTTGCCATCCCGGACATATAAAAAAAAATAAAAAATAAAGAAATAAATAAATAAATATGGCTACCCGTTTGACGTTCCGTTAGTGTGACATAACTACAAAAAGTATGCTATCACTCTCGTTTCAAATTTCATAGTCTAAATCAATGACGGCACCACAGTCTCGCCGATAAATAAAAAAAAATTTGATTGGGATAAAAAATTATGATTTACATATTCCCAATCTATAATAATGTTTCGTGGTATTCATAACCTGCGTTTAATTTTAAAGTTCATCAAAAATAATATTAATAATATATCCTGGGACATTATTCATACACGACCATCTGATCCCAAACTAAGCAGAGCTTGTACTATGGAAACCAGACAACTGATATACTACATATACTACTTTTCTTTTGTAAATACATACTTATATAGATAATTACATCCAGACTCAGGACAAACAGACATGTTCATGCACACAAATGTCTGTCCTGGGTGGGAATCAAACCCACAAACTTCGACGTGAAAGGCAAGTATTTACCAACCACACCAACCGGCCCGTCAAAATGAATTATTTACTCTGTGACCAAAACGCATCAACTAATTATGGCCTTCGTATGATTACTGGTCGTTCGTTTCAACGTATTATAATACGTATCAAAATATCGATTATTGGTTTTCTTTTTTTTAATTTTGTCTTGTAGTGCCACAGACGTGTTGTACGTGCTTTTGGTATACCTGCCAGTTTAGTGTTTGTTAGCTCGAAGTACCTGCACGTTTCCACTTCGTATTGTAGTCTTACGGTTTGAAGGGTGAGTGAGCCAGTGTCACAGTGAATGCTTGCAATGTAAGCTTTAATACTGGGGCAAGTCATCGTGGATTAAATAACTATGTGTGCAATAAAACTTCTTTTTTAGCTTAAGATTTATAGAAATCGTTTTAGTCACGATATTAGTATACTATTAAAATAATTATTTAAGTTAAAATAACTTTGTGTACATATAATGCTAATGCAAAGAAACTGAATTAAAAAATAACAGACTGACAAATGCTACCTGACTGGTCACCACCGCTTATAGACATTGTCGCTGTAAGAAATATAAAAAAATATTTGGTGGTAGCTTAATAAATGAGTAAGTGGTACCATTAAAGAGATACCTCCTGTGGGTTTGTTGTTGCTAGGTCCGGGAATAAAGGCAAACTTTTTAAGTGTTTCTATATTTCCTAACAAAGCACACTTAATGTGAAATATATATAAAGAAAGTGTGGTGGGTGGGCACATGTACGGTGGGTTAACGGGTGGGTAGTTGGAGTGAGTGAGCAGCACGCGCTAGCACCAAAGCTGGCTTCATGCGCCTGGGCCGCACGCTTGCTCGCTACGTATTGCGCACACTACCAATAGAAATAAATTATAAACATATATTAAATGTATTTTTTTTTATTATTTCAGTTATTTACTTCTTTTCCTTCGTAGTTGTCTTCAGCTTCTACCATTTCCGGTACGTGAGACGCGCCATTTTGTTGCACGAAGCGGCATGTCAGTAATCTTTTAATCGATAATATAGTTTATAAAAGCTTAATTTTGTTTAGAAATTGTTGAAGAATTATTTTTTGTAAACATTTTCAAATTATACCATTATGTTAAAGATTATTTTTACTTAACTACCTTTTTTTAATAGGAAGGCAAACTGGCAATTGTTCTACATGATAGAAAGTAGTCACCGCTACCCATAGACATTAGCGCTGAAAGAAATATTCATCGCTTACATCACCAAAGCACCACCAACCTTGTATACTAAGAAGTAATGTCACTTGTGTCTGTAGTTACACTGGCTCATTCACCCTTTAACCCGGAACACAATAATACTAAATATCGCTCTTTTTTAGCGGTGATATATCTGATGAGTGTGTAGTACTTGCCTCGTTGGTCTAGTGGCTAGATGTAAGGCCAACCAATAACATGTTATTAAGTTTTAAGTAGTTCCCGAGCCTCTGAAAGCACGTCAAGCCGTTGGTCCTGCGCCTGAACTCTTTCCGGTCGTATCGGATTACCGTCCCATCGGATTATGAGAGTTAGGCAATAGAGAGTGCACCTGTGTTTGCGCATATACTTTTGCACTATAATATGTCCTGCGCAGGCTATCTCTCTTGAGATTGGCCGCCATGGCCGAAATCGGTCTGGAGGACTATTATTAGTACCTACCCAAATGTGCATGCACGTAGGTCTACCACCTACACCAATAAGTTAGTTTGGTATTTATTGACGAGCTTTAATGTTATCAATAAGTACATTTTTAAAATAAGATAAGATAAACGTATGAATTTTCCTCAGATTTTTAATAACGATTATATTCATGGATTTCGACCACTTAGCGAACACTAGTAAAAGGAATTCTTTCTTTATAACAAATAGGGTTTTAGACATATCCAGTACAATGTAGGGTCGGAAAAATAATGGTTCCTTTATCAATGAAAGAATTTCGCCACGAATCTTGAACGGCTTGTGATTTATGAATGGTTCTGTTTTGGCGTGAAACCGTTTTTATTGGTCGTTAAATCGTTCTAAAAACACTTTTCCAAACAATTCTAATATTCATCTTCAAACCACTCTTGTCGACTGCTAACAAACAGCACTTAAAAATATATATTGCAGTGCTATCGTGTCTCGATCGTTTACTATTAAAAACTGACTTGCATTCGATTTTGATGCGTGTATCCTCTAATTTGAATAATTAAAAAAAACAAAATCGCATATCGTTTTCCGAAATTGATATTTTAAAAAGGGTTTTGGTGTAAATAGTTTTATCAGAAGGTAATTTTAATGTTTACTTTCATAAAACAATGACTCAAATTTACAACACTGAATAAGTCAATGAATTTTTTTATATTAAAAAAAAAGTAACATATATTTTGGGATTCGCCCGCGGGGGCAGAAGAGCTATGTACCATATAACCTTTTCTGAACCCCTAGCAACATGTATGCAATATTAACAACATGTATGCAAGTGTAACAAAATAAGACTCAATTTCGGATACATAATATGAGTGAGTCTTGTGCAAAAATGAATGCTGCTAGACCTAACATTGTATGTCTACCATGTATCCAGTACCCAGTTGATCTACAATAAATACACTCAAATGAAAATATAAGAACTATAACAATACAATAATAATATAAAACATATAAAAATAACACATTAGTAATGAACAATTACCTCTTAAATTAAAAAAAAAAAACAGCAATAAATGAATGAACTTATATGGAACTTATGTGGAAGTGGAATGATAGAATAAAGAAACAACACACATATACACACACACATAAAAATATACATACATACATTAGGTCAGAACTATCAACTGAGAGTGCAATACTGTGTCTCAAGCAAACTGTAAGATACTACACAGATAGAAAAACACATGTGTTTGCGTGTTTTTTGGATCTGTCCAAGGCATTTGACCTCGTTTCCTATGAAGTTTTGTGGCAGAAACTTGAAACAGAAAGTAGCTTAAGACCCGAGTTGATATCGTTGTTAAAGTACTGGTATGGTGTTCAGAGTAACGAGGTAAGGTGGGGTGAAGCGTTTAGTGATCCTTACAAGCTGAAATGTGGAGTGAGACAGGGGGGGCTGACGTCACCCAGGCTATTCAATCTCTACATAAGCAAGCTGATAGACAGGCTCAGCAGAGCAGGTGTCGGTTGCTCAATAGATGGCGTTTCAATGAACAACTTTAGTTACGCGGATGACATGGTACTGCTGAGTCCATCAGTCAGTGGTCTTCGAAAATTAATAAAGATCTGCGAGGAATATGCTAAAGAGATATAATGCTAAAAAAAGCGAAATTTTAATCTTTCGAGGAAAAAACAAACCCATCAATTTTACACCGAATGTACACCTATGTGGGGCTCCTCTGAAACAAGTATCTGAGTTCAAATACCTTGGACATATTGTGAATGAACGCTTAGATGATGATAGCGATATCGAACGCGAACGCAGAGCTTTGTCGGTTAGAGGCAATATGTTAGCACGTAGATTTGCGCGATGTACGGCACAGGTAAAACTAATTTTATTTAAAGCCTTTTGCCAGTCCTTCTACACGTGCGGTCTGTGGGAGAACTACTCCCGACGAGCATACATTGCTCTGCGTGTTCAGTACAACAATGAGCTGAGGATTTTATTGAAGAAGCTTCGATACTGCAGCGCGTCGGCAATGTTTGCGGAAGCTCGTGTAGATGACTACTATGCGATCATACGCAAGCGGACTGCGTCCACTATGAGCAGATTACTAAACAGCTCCAATAAACTCCTCAACACACTGGCTGCAAAGCTGGATAGTCCCCTCTGGAGGTGCTGGGATCGTGCCCACGTATTACTAACGTAGTTTTAAGAATTGTTGTAATTAATTGCTTTGTTTTTATTTTTATATTTTTATTTATGGTTTTTTGTTTAAAATTAAATAACTGCTTGATTAAAAATTTTATATTAAATTATAATAATAAAATTTTAAATATAATGTTAAAAAACTATTTAAATTAAATTAAATTTTAAAATTGTTATTGATAAATATTATTATCTAAAAAAAAAATGTAATTATTTTTTATTATTGTATTGTATTTTAAAATTTGTAAAGTTAAAAAATATGTTTTACTAACACTATATGGGCTAGTCCTGAAATAAAAAGTTTTATTATTATGTTATTATTATAAATGAATCCTGAAAACATTACACGCTTTTTTGGGCAGTCGTATAAAAATAATAAATACATAAAGTACGGTAATGAAAGCATATAACTGTAACTTTAAAGTTGCAAGTAATGTAACGCGACAAATTGGTATTTGAACCTTTGAATTGAACTTTTCGTCATAAATCTACAATGATAAAAATAAATAGAGATTACTCAAAAAACGAACTCTATTTTGGTAATTGAATTATTAAGTGTGAACCCTACGGTTTTCGGCGAAATAAAAATGACCCATCTCAATTCGTGGTTGTCGTTAAGCGGCCTAAGTGACATTTTTGTGCTAACCATATCGTACCGTTAGTACTCTGCGCCCGAATATTCCGTACTATTTATAGAAAGCATTAATCAATTTTATCTTTGAAGGATGAGTGATCCAATATAACTATAACCAAGGGACAATAAAACCTAAGTGCCCAAGGTTTTATTGGATATTGGTCTTGTGTCGTGGGGTTGGGGTGATTTATGTAAGGTGTGCTTTAAAATTACTTAAATCGCCAATGTGTGGTGCTCACTTGCCATCATTTGGGCTATTTGGAACACCACTATACCAAATTGTAAAAAAAATAAGCAAAGCAAACAGCAGTATTACTTATTTATATATTAGGAAGCCAACTTTATACCAAGAAATATATTTTCTTAATTCGTTTATAAAAAGTATATATATGCCAATTACAGGCTTATTTAACATTCAAATACTTTGCAAATATAATACTTTGCAAAAAAAAACAAATCTTAATTAAAATAACTCACGGTGTGTTGACAAATTATAAAACTGAATTTTGACATTAACCGTAATATAACAGTAACAGTAACAGAATTTCGATGAAATTAGACACATGCAGGTTTCCTCACGATGTTTTCGTTCGCCGAAAAGCACGAAATGAATTATAAACAGAAATTAAGCACATGAAAATTCAGAGGTGCTTGCCCGGGTTTGAACCCACGTTCATCGATTAAGATTCACGCGTTCTTACCACTGGGCCATCACGACTTTTTTTATCGTAATATAACATAAGCTAGTTAATAGCATTATAATCTAATTATGAATCTATAGACTCTGTAAGTACCAACAAAAAAAATATTAAGCACTCACTTCTGTTCCTACATGTTATGACATGAAACATTTTTAATTGGTCGGTTAATCGTTCTTAATAAGTTATTTGCAGCCCGCATGTGTTCTTTACCTGGATATATCTATCCACATAGTATAACCTGGATCGAGGAGAATGAATTGAGTTCTTACAGGATAGCACTGTTAAACTCAACAAGTTCGGATGAAGAAACCAATATCATCATATCATCATCATCATATCAGCCGAAAGACGTCCACTGCTGGACAAAGGCCTCCCCCAAGGATTTCCACGTTGGCCGATCTTGCGCTGCCCGCATCCAACGGCTTTCCGCGACTCGTTCTAAGTCGTCGGTCCACCTTGTAGGGGGCCTGCCCACGCTGCGTCTTCCGGTTCGTGGTCGCCACTCGAGAACCTTTCTGCCCCAGTGGCCGTCGGTTCTGCGAGCACTGTGCCCCGCCCACTGCCACTTCAATTTAGCAATTCTTCGGGCTATGTCGGTTACTTTGGTTCGCCCGCGGATTTCATCATTTCTGATTCAATCTAGCAGAGAAACTCCGAGCATAGCCCTCTCCATTACCCTTTGAGTGACCTTGAGCCTTCTTATGAGGCCCATTGTAAGCGACCACGTCTCTGATCCATAAGTCATCACTGGCAACACACACTGGTCGAAGACTTTCGACTTGAGACACTGTCTGGCAGTGTCTCAAGTGTCTCAAACCAATATAAGAGTAAAATATTCAATAAAATATGTAACTCTGTTCCTTTAAATAAACTCTAACACAATTTATAATAAGTTACCCGACGAAATTGTTAACAGTGAAAATTTTCTTATATTCAAGAATCGCCATATCAAATATATTTATTAGTTAATGTCGTCTTACTGCTATGCGTTGCTTTATTAATTTTTTTCTACTGCTACCTTCATTTTCTTTAAGTTTCAACTATTTATTTACTATATCCGAGACACTATTTTAAACTATACCAACATATAAAATTGTAATTTATCATTTTAAGTTTTTTTTTGTATTATTAATGGAGATGAGAAAATAAATGTCTTTAAGCCGAAACCGATACTAAGCAAATGAAAATTCAGTGTTGGAACATTTAGGCTTTGAAGCCGTAATCATCGGTTAAGATTCGCGCGTTCTAAGCACTGGGCTATACTGGCCTACTTTATAGTAACTTTGTCTCAATTGTTTACTATTATACTAATAAACTTGTAATAGTTTCAAAGGCCTTATCTCCAGAGAACGCGCTGTGCTTGGAGCATATTATCTGCAATGTAATCAAATTCATAACATAAAATACCCATGCTCCGAATACGAACCCGCAAGCGTTTGTTTATATTCTCGTGGTCTAACCATTGAGCCATTCAAAGTCAATGAACTTGAATTTTTTTTTATTCTTGTGTAATCCTCTAAAATTTAGTAGACTTTGTTCTAATCTATGGAACTAATAATATTTATCGTTTTCACCTCCAAGGTCGTCGAGGATCATGTATCTTCTGCAGCAATTACAACGAATTTATTGTGTGGGGTTCGAGAGAAAATCTGATTGGCAACAGTGTGTGCGATACGTACACATTGCGGTCCTTATATGAATATAAACGTGGTTGTTTTGTGAAACACTGATTTCTCTCTTTCTGTCATCACAGATTTGACATTCGAAAGAAGAAGACACAACATTGTTTAACAAATCACCCGCTGAACAATGTTTATTAGTAAAGCTGTTTGTTGTTTGATTTTAGTCTAGTTGAATAAATAATTTATATATTAACTAGACTCTGTATAGCACATTTGAGTTAACTACAAGACTAAATTATATGTACTGTTACCACCAGATAATATATATCGAGAAGAATCGCCAAGAGATCAATCATTTCTTATCATATTTCAAATTCTTGTAATCTAACTATCTTGTAATCTGAAAAAGTGTAACAGCGTTTAAATGTCCCAATGCTAGGTTTAGGCCAACTCCCTTTTTTGCTTTAATAGTTTTGTTTAGTTAAGCAAATCTTCGCTAACTTAACAAAAATACATTAAATGTTGACGTTACGTTAAAAGTCAAATTCTTGTTATATAATTCTTGATTATTCAATCAATTGAAATCTTCAAAGGTAGGGCTTTGTGAGAGCACGTTGGGCTGGTACCACCAACTCATTACACGTTCTACCGCCAAACAACAATACTAAGTATATACTGTTTTATCCAGTAAAGGGTCCATGTAACTACAGGTACAAGGGACACAACATCTTAATTCCCATGGTTGTTGGCGCATTGATATAAGTTATCATTAATATTTCTCAGTCCCCCAATGTGTATGGGCAATGGGCAGTACACCAACTTATTTTCAATAAAAGACAAGAAAATCAGTATTAACCTTATATACCCGAGCACACTGATACCGCACCCCGAAAGCAAGCAATTCTAGTAGAGCATCGAGATATTTCTAATTAGGTTGAAATAACGAGTTACGTCGCCTGACACACGAGGTGTATACTTTAATTAAGTTAATTAAGTGAAAGGAAATTATCGTTGTGGTTCTGAAAATCATGAAAGTTGAACTTGTTTATTTAATTATATTCCTTGTTTTTAATTAAATTAATTTTTCACACTTTATGAATACGCTTTCTACTTTTAAATTGAAATAAAATTATAAAATTAATTATATTTAATATTTTAAAGGATTATTGTTTTTGAATAGAATTTCGTTGTAAATTTCCTAGTTTTACTTTTATTATATTTTTTTTCTTGTTTTATTATTATATTTTTTAACAATCTTCGACCGAACGTATCAATTCCTTGTGCTGGAACATATTTAAAAAAAGAACAGCGCATCATCGGCCGTCACAGAAGAGGCGTTACTTTTGGCACGAAGTTTGGGTGCTTCGAACATACAATTACGTTGTCAAAGGCTAATTGTCGTTTTAGTTGGTTTTGTTAGCATTTGCAGTAATTAATGATTATTATTTTTTTAATTTATTTTTAATTATATAATCAAATACTTATTTATGTATTCTTACTATATTTACTGGTGGTAGGGCTTTGTGCAAGTTCGTCTGGGTAGGTACCACCCACTCATCAAATATTCTACCGCAAAACAGCAGTCCTTGGTATTGTTGTGTTTCGGTGTGTAGGGTGAGTGAGCCAGTGTAATTACAGGCACAAGGGACATAAAATCTTAGTTCCCAAGGTTGGTGGGGCATTGGCTATATAAGCGATGGTTGTCATTTTTTTACAATGCCAATGTCTAAGGGCGTTGGTGACCACTTACCATCAGGAAATTTAAATTTAAATAAAAAATAAAACCAAAAACTGAAAAATTAGAAAGCTAAAAAATGTACGTTCAAAACAATTGTTTTCACGAATACAAATATTTTTTTACCATTTTTTAAAAACTTTCGACGTCACTGACAATTAACCTGAAAAATATACAGAACGCTCACTGAAATTCAGAGGTTTCACGCCTGCAACTAAATTTGTATGAAGAAGCTTTTTTTTAATTATAATCTATATATTTCCTATAATATATCAAATTATTATTATGTATTAATTTTATTATCAAATCTTTTATAAATTAATATGGACCATAAATATTTTACGAATTTATTCTCTGAAAAGACTAACATCCTTACTTATAAGCTACCACCATAAACGTTACTTAGCGACCGATTAGTTAAACACTGAGTTATCCCTTTCTCTCATTATTGATTTTACATTCGAAATAAGATGTTAAGCTAACCTTTAACCTTAAGTAAGGCCGTAAAAAAATCATGTTTAAAAATAATTAATTAACAATTATTTATTAAGTGACTGTTTAATTACATAATTCAAATTCTTGTGTAAAAGTAAAGTAAATTAACCTTGTGTGGCCTTTGACTGAATTCGATTCCACGATCTTCAGCTAAGATTAATATATTTATATTCTTTGAATTGCATTTATTTTTACTATATATATATATATATATATATATATATATAGTAAAATTTTTTTCTTAAATAATTTATATAAATTACTCTAAAAAAATATAAAACTGTATTTAAAAAATTGATATTACATACGTACATATGTATAGTAGTGACCACAAACAATCAGACTATCTGAACTTACTCAAACTACAGCAGACTCGGGATCTAAGCTCATTGAAAACATAATGATAGTAAAAAATACCTTTAGGAGTAAAAAATGGCAACTTTTACATTCACGTGCCTCGAAAATCAGGTGATTATCGAGACATTTTGTGACATTTCTTTGAATCAATGACTGCAAGGATTTAGGAAATGTATAAAGTAAATTCATATTAATATCGCTCGTATTCAAACTAAAATGAAATCGGAATAAAATGGACGTCACTAGTTAGCTTAGATGTCGGCGAAACGAAGTTGATTATTGGAAAAAACGGGTAAGCTGATATGTAGAGCTAGATACGTATGGCTTCCAGCATGAAAAATAGATTTTCGTAAAATAATAATTTGAAATAAAATTACAGACAGACAACGTTGAACACTTTAAGTTATACTTTAAGGAAATTAAACCATTGTGAAATAAAGTCAAATTCTAAATTTATTCTTCGTTCATGATGAATCATGATGAAAAAAAATAAAAATATTGTAACTACATTTTTAACAGACTCAGTTTCTTAATTAAAAGATTGTAATTTATTGATTGCTTACACAATTTTATAAAGGCGTTACAGGCCGCTCACAAAAATAATGCACAAAGGACACCTAACTTATATCAGTTTTTTTTATATATTGGGTATTTGAATGGTAAATAAGAAATACATCTTCATAAAGACATCAATTTATTTGAGTTCGTAATTAAACGATACTGGTTGTATGAATTTGAAATTGTAATAAGTAATAACGGCTACATTTCCAATAAAATGGATCACTGAAAAGAAAAATATGTTATTTTACAAGAATATTTGGTATGTGTTACCCTTAGAAAGACAAAAAAGCTCTATTGAAGATGCAGCACTTTAGAGTTTGTTAACTTTTGGGAATAAGTTGGTTTCTAGTAATTATTTTGCTGGTTTTTTTTTTGGTCAAACGAGATTGGGCTAGATTAGCGCAGGATCGAGATAGTTACAGCCCCGACTGCGTTCCAGTCCCGGGGCTGCGTTGATGCGTGAGGTGGGAGCCTCATGTGTCCTATTTCAAACGGCAGTAAGAAGGACGGCCGCCGGGATAGCTGCTGTACACACTAGCGAGGAGTGTGGGGGCGAGATTACCGATTGTGGAGCTCCACCGATAGGTGCACAGCACAGCATCGCAGATGCGTTATATCAATACGATCCCTTAGCCTCTCTGATCCCTGAGCCTGTGCCGAGGACGGCTAACATAGTGGTTTTAGTAAGTAAGAATCATACATAACCGGTCGCCCCCCATGGGAGCCGGGTACTTTTCTGCGTATTGCGTGAAAAAAAAAGAAAAAAAAGGATCGAAACAGTTGCTTGCAGAGAGCGAGGCATATCTATTTATTTATTTATTTATTTATTTATTTATTTATTTATTTATTTATTTATTTAATCGATACACCACAGTATTTGAAATATGGCACTTAAAACAAGAATACGATAAAATGACAGATACAGTTTCAAACACTTAATAGGTATATACAGCATTAATAGTTACGTTAGCCTCCAATAACAATTTTTTTAACAATACTCTATTTAATAAATACTACAGACTGCAATATAACACGCTTATTAATTATTTGACATTCAAACAATTAGCAAAAAAATAAAAAAAATGAAGCAAAAAAAATAAAAATAACTAACAATAATTACAAACAATGATAATATAAGATTTTTAGAGATAATACCGTAATTTACAAAGTTCTAATATTAAGTAGAATATATCCAACAGTTAAATAGGAAAGGCTATGGTTGAATGATGAATACTCACCTGATCCTAGAAGTGTAACAATCCCAATTATGCAAGGTAAATTGATCAACGAATTATTGCCGTCCGAAGTAAATATATCTAAAAATAAAATTTTCGCTTTTATATTTTGTTTATCTTTACTTAGTTTTGATGATGTTCGTATAAAATGGCCCTCAATGATTATATCAGCAGATTGAAAACGACTAAGACGCAGATTCAAGGTAATGAAAATGTTAGTAATTTCATAAAAACTGGTTAACATATTAATACATTTTACATGGTATAAATCATAATGATCATTTTTTTTATATCCTGAGACATTATTCACACACGTCAATCTGATCTCAAACTAAGCAAAGCTTTTACTATGGAAACCAGATAACTGATATACTACATATACGACTTTTCAAAGATAATTACACCCAGACTTAGGACAAACAGACATATTCATGCACACAAATGTCTGTCCTGGGTGGGAATCGAACCCACAACCTTCGGCGAACCAACCACGCCAAGCGCCCTGTCAATTATCATTGTAATTAAAATCCAGAAACGGCTAGACAAAATATAAGAACTTTAGTATCAACGATAAATCAAAGAGCTATTTGAGCAGAAGTAATTCTGGTAAAGTTTTTAATCAACTCCGGACGCAGGTGTCTTAAAACTCCAATTTTAATATGCTGCTGATGGGCCAGTTCAAGAAAATCAGCATAAATGAATGTACACATATAGTATTGAGTTACAGTAACAGCCTGTTAATGGCCTACTGCTGGGCTAAGACCTCCTCTCCCTTTTGAGGAGAAGGGTTGGAGCTTATCCACCACGCTGCTCTAATTCGGGTTGGTAGAATACACATGTGGCAGAATTTCAATGAAATTAGACACATGTAGGTTTCCTCACGATGTTTTCCTTCACCGTCAAGCACGAGATGAATTACAAACAAAAATTAGTGTTTACTCGGGTTTGAACCCACGATCATCGGTTATGATTCACGCGTTCAAACCACTAGGCCATCTCGGCCTAGTATATGTTCGAAAATTAAAATTAATTAAAAATGGAAACCTTATACATTGATTACAGTGCCTACTTAAATATGTATAATTTAAATTATTATACAATGTTTTCAATTTACTTACCATGTCTTAGAAGCAAGATTCCAATATGTATCTTAAGCACCGCCAAAGTAAATATAAAAATGCTGAGAATAGATGCAAATAATATGTAAACCTAAAATAAAGAAATTATTGAATGAGATTAATTCGATATGTATGATGTGTTTTCGTAGTTTTGGATTGTCAATGAGGCGTAATTTAGTAGCTACCGTTTGTTTGGCCACGAATAATGTATAGAAGGATGAATATATAAAGGTTGACTGATGGTTCAATATAAAATGTAAGCCATTCAACAATTCTACTATTCGTAAGCATAACGATTTGTTTTTCAAGCGCGCTTTATGCAGACAGCTTTATATTCACCTAGAAATAAGGAAGGTAAAAAAATTACTACACTTCGAGCAAATAATTACGCCATTCCTATTAAAATTACCAATTTTAACGTTGAAATTAATGTTTGACATTATTTGCTATCAATATAAAAATCAATAATTAAGATAATATTATTTATAAGAAACCAATACTATTTTCAATGTATTTATTTAACTAACAATTAATTGAAATTATAAATCTAAAGCAAAATGCACCATTTACCGAAATTGTTTGATAATTAAATAATGCGATACAACAACTGCACCGTCAAAATTTAATTAAAAGCGACTGACGCAATTTAATTTCTACATCAAAGTATAATTTGTCAAAACACGGCTAGGAATAGGAATACAAGTTTTGAGCACAGAAACGCTCCAACACAACTTGAAAACGAGAAGGAGATACAATAAAACCGAGAACTGCAACTTTAATTCGATCTACCTTAGCGTAACCATTAGCACGGAATCCAGAGCTGTATACAAAGACGAATATATATACGAGTAACAAAGGCGACTGTAAAAAGTAATTATGTCCTTCCGTAACAGCCTGTGAATGTCCCACTGCTGGGCGAAAGGCCTCCTCTCCTCTTTTTGAGGAGAAGGTTTGGAGCTTATTGCACCAATGCGGGTTGGTGGATTACACATGTGGCAGAATTTCAGTGAAATTAGACATATTCAGGTTTCGTCACGATGTTTTCCTTCACCGTAAAGCACGAGATGAATTATAGTCACATATTAAGCACATGAAAGTTCAGTGGTGCTTGCCCGGGTTTGAACCCACGATCATCGGTTAAGATTCATGCGTTCTTACCACTGGGCCATCTCGGCTTATGTTATAATTGTAATTATGT
Source organism: Nymphalis io (assembly GCF_905147045.1). Classification (NCBI taxonomy): domain Eukaryota; kingdom Metazoa; phylum Arthropoda; class Insecta; order Lepidoptera; family Nymphalidae; genus Nymphalis; species Nymphalis io. The sequence continues at coordinate 9,089,801 of NC_065905.1, forward strand.
TAGGATATAAATAAAATTAATTTTAATTACAAATATCATTACATTTTGCCATTACAAAAATCAAGCATCAAATCGCACGGCAAGTCTTTTATAGAACTTAGCTGCGGTCACTTTGCTAAAAAAATATTAATTACTAAGTATGATCATATTTGAAAGCTTCTACTTTTATCCATATATAAATATGTGTATGTATAGTAAGGAGATCCATACGACGTCTATGTTAAACAAAAAAAGACGCCATTTTGTTGGTGGTCAGAAATTTGAAATAATTAATTAATTAATGGCGCGTCTTGGGATTTGTTTAATGTGTTCAAATGTTATGTAAAATTTAGAGTATTTGAGTGAGTTTTTTACATATATATTTTTAAGATTTTGTGTTCTATTTTTAAAAAGACCAATTCGAGTTTTTTATAAAATCAGTTTTACTTCTGGATGCTAAATGTACATATAAATGGGAAAGGTAAAAAGTATTAAAACGATATATGATAGATATATAAAATCATTAATAGCCATTGAACCGATTATTCTAATTAATTTGTAATAAAAAAATATTATGAACAAATCCAACATGCAAAAATAAATAAATAAGTAAAGTATCAAGTGATCACTCGTCGCGCTATCTAACTGCTCGTATTAATGGGTCGACGCGCGTGACATCCAATGACCAGCACTCGAAACATCTGGTTCTAACAAATTCTCTTATTTCAACATTTCTTCTAAAATTGAATTGAATCATTCATACAAAAGGACAAAATATTTCATCAAATTTGTAATCTGTTTGCGATTAACGCCCAAACGTTGTGTAACTACAAAGCCAGTCTGCAAAAAACGAGTATAGTAAGTGCATTTCTCATTCAGGTCATATATTTGAAACGCGAGTGAAGCTCGGCGCGTCCTTTGTCACGCCTTGTGTTACAGCGCGACCGTAGGCGGGGACAATAAAAGTGGCATACCTTTGATTGACTGGGCCGTAGGTGACATTACTGGTAGTATATATGGCGCAGCCAGATGTAGCCCGCTATGTAATTTTGATATTTAAATTTTTTATGGTATATATTATTATCTTTTATATATTAATACCACTCACCACGAGATCTCCTAAGGTATCCGCCCGATTGACTTGAAATTCGTTACATTTGATACTTGTTCCCCGATGTAGATGCTCACTATTTTTACTCTATCATATCCATACTTAGGAGAGGAGGTCTTAGCCCAGCAGTGGGACATTCACAGGTTGTTACTATTACTATACTATATATACATACTTTATCTAAAATTCTTTTTTTTTCTTATCTATACATGCGAAGCCGGGACAATTAGCTATTATTGTTACAATCATTTTTGAAGTGAAAATTTCTTTAGTAGCGTTGCGTAGGGGTTGACTCCTCGTGGGGTGCATGTCAGTCACCTCCACGTGGTGCACCCTGGGCAACGGGGTCGACCAGCAATCCGATGTTTTTCCGGAATGCTTGTCGATCGCGGCTGAGACTGACGCGGCGGAAGTGTCGCGGACCGTTCCTGGGACTTCTCTGTTGCGCAGAGTGGACCAGCGAGCGGCTTCGTGGCAAATAGGAGGACTCCGGGGTCCTTTTGGGCCACCGGAGAGAGGAGGAGTTGGTCTCCGGAGTCCTTTCGGGCTGCCGGAGACAGGAGTAGAGTAGTAGAAGGAGGAGTGAGAGGCGGGTTCGCCCAGTTTCGGTGTCGATGCTGGGTGGACGGACTTCGGTCACCGCCTTCTCAAACTTGTTTCCCCATCCAGGCGCCAGCCTGTGGTGGGACCGAGGGCCTTGCCTTCACCGGCTGGGCCAAGAAGAGAAAACCTCAATAAAAAACAACCGGTGGGTCGCTCACCCAAAGCGACGGCCGCAGGCGGGGTCGCGGTGGTGTACTAACGCGTTCCCGTAACTCCGCCACCATGCGGTGAGAAGGAAACGAGGAGGTTTTAGTGGGTAGGACGGTGGCCTTCTGCCCCGTGAGTCCCACATACCCGTCCCGGTCGTGTCCGGGCGGCAGGCGTAAATGCCTTTCCTACTAGAAAAAAAAAGGGGTTGACTCGTGGCTTCGCGTCACAGACATGCTAATATTATTATAATAAAATCGTTGAAAGTACAAATAATTTTAAGTTTTGTGGAAATTAATGAGGATAATAATGATTGAAAAACAAACTACAAATAACATAAGTGTATTTTAACTATTATTTATTTAAATTTATCTGTATTAATATTTTGTACCGAGTTTGCGACATATTTTGATGAATAAAAAGGGATAGAATTATTACTTAGAGTGACACATCTATTGGCGACCTTTAGGGTTAAGAATCATCCTACATTATACCGCCTGCCTATATCATAAACAAAAAAATATAACAAACATTTATATTTCTATCTTTTTTGCTTTTTTTACTCCATATTTATTTATATGTATTATTTAACAATAAATCATTTCAATAAGACCGTCAATTTCAATATTCCGACAAATGGTCGGGCGATCCATGACGGCTATTCTTTTTTTCAGCTCCAAAATTATAATTTCCGATTCGCATTATTTTAATCGTTAAACTGGTATTTCATGAAGACACGCTTATTTTAAAATTACGTTAATGATTTCGTAGTCACGCTGTCGTTATCACGAAATATGACTTTATATGTAATAATCGTATCCTGGATAAAGCTTTTAAAGCGCTCGCAGCAATAGTAACAGCTACAATTTCGGTAAAATGAATTCATTTTATTCCGTTGACCTAAATAGCATCTCTATCATTTTATAAAAACCATTTTATTATAACTAACTGGTATAAAAATGCTATTTCCATTAGCTTCCATTTGATTCTATAGAGCTTAATAGCACTGCCAACATTCAGATAAAATGATTCAACACAAACAGATTAAAAAAAAAACATTAAAAAGCTAATGGGATGTACTTGATCATTAAAATTTGATTTTGATAAAGAAATATTGAGTTATTTTTTAAAAACTCGAAATTCACCGCAGAACGTGATCGTGATTATAAAAAATGATAAGCGACATTTACTATAGCAGTTATCTATGCTAATATATAAAATTAAAGGGTGTCTGTGATTTCGAACTATCAGCCCCTTTTTAAGTTAATTTAGCTATAATATATAAAATCGAAAGAACCACATTTTATTTTAGGAACTAATAATTAAAATATTTTATGCCTACAATCCAAACAAGCTTGTATAGGTGTCACAAAGTGAATTGGAAGCTGGCAGAGCCACGGGTTTTGCTGGTTATTAAATCAAGACAATGTTCAAACTTAAATTTTGAGTGAGATAAGAAGTAAATTCTTACGGAATAGCAGAACAAACAGTATTAGAGAAAATGATTTATACAAACCAGCATAAGTCTTCGTCTTTTCAAAGCAATCGATGACAGTAACACCGAACCAGTTAATAAGAGGATGAACAAAATGCAAACTGTAGCAAAACTAATGGCTGCAACAAATAATTATTTTTGTAATGTACTTTGTAAGCCGTTATGACTCGCTGGATAGAACACGTGGATTTCATCAATAGTAAATAAAATCAAATTTGGAAAAGTACTGAGATTTCCTAAGCTTAGATTTCTTCTATAATTGTTCTCGTGCATTTGTCGGTTGTAATTCTAACACATGTTTATGCGCATCCGCATTCAAGTAGCATGGTTAAATAAACCATAAAACTTCCAATTAAGGGATGGGACTTTTTCCCATAAGAAGAACGCTTACGGGCTATACTTACTCCTAAAGATACTAGGTTACTGTAGAAATTTTAATTTTTTTTTTAATTTCGTAAATTGTCATATTAAAACTAGGGACTAATAAAATTACATTAAATATATATTTCTGAAAATACTGTTGGCTTATATTTTTAACCCCATATTATAACTTTTTGATATATTTTCCGTAAACAGTACAAGTTTCCTGTAACCATCTTAAGGGTAATTATCGAAATAAAAAACCCATGTTAATTGATTTTTACTTTGGATATCATTTGCCAAATATATCAGAATATTGGATGCTTGAACCAGGACAAATCTCATTTGAAGCGAAACGCAAAATAATCTTGGGAAAATTTTGTAATAATTTAATTTCATCGCTTCGCAATAAAATATGCGTTATGAAAATGAATTTCAAAGGATAACTGAAATCCATTAGATTGAAACGTGCTTCGCATGTAAATTAGCCACTTCTAAGAAGATTCTCTTCTCTCTAACTAGTTTTTTCTTCGAAATCACTTACTTAATCATTCGTATGAATTTGGTCCTTGTATGCTTATAAATAAGGTTTAAATTCATATGTTCCTGTTTTTATTAATGGTGGTAATATTTGATGGTCTCGAAACAGGTGGGCCTATTGTGGGACGCCACTTGCGTTGAAACTTTGATCCCGTATCATGTTTAAATTATGGGAACCGTGTCGGAAATGTCAAATCAAGAGCAAATAGTTGAATATTTGTATTCTTCTATTATTAAAAATCATAGTCTTCAAAAAATTCAACGAATCAAAAGTAAAAAATATTAATTTAATTTAAAAGTATCACAAATACGTATTGATTGACAAAAAATCTACGACTGATTCAGAAAGAAACACCTCAGAACTGGAGAACCGGTAAAGGATTTTTTTCATATATCTTATTTTTTGTCAAATACAGTAAATACAGTTGGTATTTACAATGCAATTATACATATTTCTATTTGAAAGGTGTTATCGTCAAAAAGTCATTATATAAGTCATATATAAATTAATATTATACAGTGTAATTACAGGCACAAGGGACATAACATCTTAGTTTCCAAGGTTGGTGGTGCATTGGCGAAGTAAGCAATGGCTTACATTTCTTATAATGCTAATGTCTATAGGCATTGGTGACTTACTCACCATCAGGTGGCCCATATGCTCGTCCACCAACCTATACTATAAAAAAAAATAACTATAATTCCTTAACAATTTTTTTGAATTTTTGGGATAAAATCAATTACATTATCGTAATTCTTTTACATTATCTAATATATAAAAATCTAGTATCACGGTGTTTGTGGTCGACCACAACTCCACCGAAACGGCTCAACAGATTTTTTATGTATATTTGGGAGGTGTGAGAATAGGTCGTAATATTTCATACAACTTGGTGATAAGGGTGTCCCTATCCAGATTTTTTTCTATTTTTTTCATTTTGTATTTTATTTAGATTTAGCGTCAAAAAGACTTATAACCCCAAATCTTCACCCTTCTAACCCATCAACCCATTTTTTTATCACGATTTTAGTATGAACAATGTCCAAATAATTTAACCGTAGTTTGTATTTCAAACATTTCGAAATAGTAGAGCAGAAAGAACAGACAAACAAATCCAAAAAAATAACGAAAATGTGCGTGTGAGCATGTCACCATTGAACGGTTTGCTCATCGTCACGTCATCCAGTAGCAAGGCTGTTCCTGAAGTCCATTCGCAAACGAAAAAAAATCGCAAAGGACTTCGTTCTTCCCCGGGTCTCTTCTTCCCCCACCGTACATTTTTTTTTTTGTTATAGCTTTAATTTACACGGGACTTATATCGTGTCTTCATCGCAATTTTGTGGAGGAAAGTCGAGAAACCGAAATTGTAGCAAGTGTAAATAATGCAATCTTCAAAAATAAGTTAATAAATCATGTAAATTAATTCAATTATACATACATTACATACATTCAACATAAACATGATTCGAGTGTTTACTATTGACAGTATAATCAGAGAAATTATAGTATAATTAGATAGATATATGCTCAGCGTTAAAAAAAAACTATCGAAAGAAAAAAAAAACAAAATCAATGACCATTATTTATCAAGCTATTATAACAATATTTAATTTATAGTAGACTGTTTTGATTGTTTGAAACTCTAAAGACATTTTTTATGTGTAATTTATTCTTAAAGGGTTAAATTACTTTGACAAGATTCAAAATAAAATCCTTTAGAAATAATATCATTATTCTGAATCAAATTTAATTATTTTATGCAATAAGTAAAACTTAATTCCATTTCAATTCTGTTAGCAGCGTCACCTTCGAACAGACCATGTATGTTTATATAGTTTTTGTGAAATAAATCATCTCGAGTTATGTAAAATATTGAACTATATTTCAAAAAATATTTGGCAGTAATTCAATTTGTCTGTTTTAATACAAACTGTTAGTTGCTAATAATTGAATCGATTGAAAGGCAATAAAAAGACGCGGTTGTCTCACTGGAATTATAAGAGGATTAATTTAAATTAATATCTTAGGAGTCATGGCAAAATTAAAATTCTCGCAAAAGAAGAAAAATTATAGTGATGGCAAACGATGCGATAGCTAAATAGCCAGCGCAAAGATTAAGTTCCATTCGTATGTACTATGTTTATCACATACTCTACCGCCAAACAGCAATATTTAGTATTGTTGTGTTCCGGCTCAAAGGGCGATGGAGCCAGTGTAACTACAGGGACAAGGGACAATTTAGTTGCCAAGGTTGGTGGCGCATTCGCGATGTAAGGAATGGTTAATATTTTTTATAGTGCCAATGTATATGGGTGGGGGTGACCATTTACCAATATTATAAAGAAAAAAAATAACGGACAACCTTTTTCAAAAGTTCTGTCTCATAATGTGGGACGAATGTACGATGAGCCACCACTTACACACAAAATCCGTAGACATAACCTAAGAAAACAGTAATAAATAAACGCATGAAAGAATTCGCAGGGTGGTGCTTTATGCATATATGTATAATAGCAATTAATAAGACGCAAGGCTAAACGATGTCCGTTAGGCTTAGATTTGGGCACACTATGTTTATTACACGGACAATTATACGTGGCATGTTCTCATGTGGGCAAACCATCGAGCTTATTTGTGTTGGCTAAAGACAAAAAAAAATCGCACACTCAATTGCTCTTCGAAATTAATTAACTGCTTTAGGATAAAAATATATTCCTTTTTTCACTTTACATTTAACTTTTAATCAAACAATGGATATGTACATTACATTAATAAAATACATTGAAATGAATGAAAATTAATGGTTGTTTTTTTTGTTTTTATCGGCGGTTATCATCTACAGCGCTCCTTTCCATTTTCTGTCATAGATCCCATCCCCACACACTTACAATAAATTCGTTACTTTTTATTTAAAAACCAAAATATTTAGTAGATATAATTTATATGGCAGAACAACGTTTGCCGGGTCAGCTAGTAATAAATAAAGTGTACCTCTCGTATCATCTGTGTTGTAAAGCTGATCATATTCTTTGGCATATAGCAACATGATTAACAAAAATGTAACGCCAACACCAATTTCTAAAACGCCAACGACAACCAACATTGGCCAAAGTTTCGACACCAAATTTTCTCTGGAAAAGCATATATTCTGCCATTGTATTTTGCAATTAGTTTTATGGCAAGATTTGTGTGAACTTTTATGTTCCTTATTTTTCTTTAATTCTTTTTCGGTAATATTGTAAGTAGTATTTAAATTTGGACAATTTTCCATTACTGAATGAATATAAAGTTATGAATACGTGAACGACAAAATTAACTTTTTATAAATCAAATGTCATTTTGACAATTGTGTAGAACGAAGTAAAGTGATATAAAAATCGGTAATTTATTTTCACTTATCGTTTTTTTTATTATTATGTTAATTGTTATAATTATTATTACCACGTGCAATTTTTAAAAATGATTATTAGATTTGTTTTTTTTTTATTTATTACAAGAAAAGGTATGAATGTGCATAAGGTATCACAGAGCATGATAATACGATTAAAATATGTGAATATAACTTGGGATAGAGATAAATGGAACACTACCCTCATTGAAATTTTTAAGATATGAACGAACCAATAATAAGTTAAAGTAAAATGATGATTGTAAGTGCGAAGTCAGACAAGATAACTAGTTTAATTACCTTATTAGTTATATACATATATATAGTTATACTAGCTTAAAAGTATAAGAAATACAAAACTCCCGATCAAAGTTTTCAATTCGGTCCGGTATACCTCCACCGAAACCACTAATTTCTTATGATACTTATATAAAGTAAAATATAGGTTATATTAGAGGGAACTTATACTTGAGAAAATGTATTATTATTAATAACTAAATGTTCGTTGAAATAGTTTAAAATAGAGTTATTCAATAAAAGCCAAATTCACTCGTATGAGCACAACTTTTAACAAAAAGGTCCAAATATTTTGTGTTTCGCTAACTTTTGGTGTTTCACGAACATCATATCATAAGGCGAATGTTGAATTTTTGCGGTTAGTTAAAGTTTTATTGTTCATGAAGATCAGTCGTCTTAAATTATTTACGTACGCAACACGTTTTTTTTATTCATTTCATCTTTCTTCTGGCATTTTATATACATACATTTTTATGGACACTCTGGATCATACTTTACATATACTTGTATATGAAATACCTACGTCATCCTAGACAAGCCTGGGCTTTCAAAGACCCTGAGCGCCGAGTCCCCCGAATCAAGAAGAAGAGAGTTGCCATACACCACTGATGCTTAATTTAATGATATCGAAGAAGGAATTTCACTGATTTTATACTGGTATTTTAACATTGTTGACCAAACCAGCGTAGGGGTCAATTTACAATGGTCCATGCTCAAGGTCGATGGTTGATGAGGAATAATCTAACTCTCCTGTTTTATATTGTGAGATTTCAGTTAATCTTCAGAGCTGCTGAGGGAGACAGATCTCATTTCATTATATAATAGATCGTACGATCCCTCCTTCAATTTATAATCGAAATTACAAAGATCCACTGACGGTTCTTAAAATTCTCAAAATCGTCACTCTCATTTCCATTACAAAGAAAATAATCGAAATAAATAAAATCACTTCACTGTAAACAAATAAACTTGTTTTCATAACGCTTCATTGTGTGTTATATCTTCATTAATGTGCTATATATACAAAGCAATACCGTACCTAACCAGATACATAATAAAAAAATATGAAGGAAAAATAATATTTAATGTTCTTATATTATAATATAAGCTTTCGTTTTAGTTTAAAAAATAACCAACAATAATATCTGAACGCATCTGAAACGTGACGTTTAATATGTAATAAGATTATATTATATATAAGATATATCTTTTTCGTAATTCGTAACAGCCTGTGAATGTCCCACTGCTGGGCTAAGGCCTCCTCTCCCTTTTTGAGGAGAAGGTTTGGAGCATATTCCACCACGCTGCTCCAGTGCGGGTTGGTGGAATACAAATGGGGCAGAATTTCAGTGAAATTAGACACATGCAGGTTTCCTCACGATGTTTTCCTTCACCGTAAAGATGAATTATAATTACAAATTAAGCACATGAAAATTCAGTGGTGCTTGCCCGGGTGGAGTTGAACCCACGATCATCGGTTAAGATTCACGCGTTCTTACCACTAGGCCATCTCGGATAGGATATATCTATTTATTTCAAATGTTATAAAAAGTTGTCCATTTAAGGATTAATAGAAAGAAAAATAATTTATATATCGAATTTATGTTATTATAACTAAATAATATGTTAGATGTATGCAAGCTAATTACCTGCTTCAGTAAAGTTGTTCTGAAAATTAATTCTAGGTTTATTATTAGTATTTCTAAATAATATTGTGTCGTCAGTGTTGGTTTTACCCGGTTTTATCCGTCATGGGTATTTGTCTTGATCAAATTTGGTTGGTACCAACTAATCCCATACTCTATATAGACTTGCACAAACAACCCCCACCCCATAATTTTAATATGTAAGTACATTAATTCATAATAATTGGTCTTATAAAATAATACATAGGCATGGTCAGATTTTATGTAGCCTAATAAATGATCGACATATTTACACATATTTGAATCCAAAGTTACTTGAAAAAGTCGGTCAAAATCTATCCCGAATTTTTACATAATCCTTTTTTTGAGCATTATTTTTTTAGGTCCGTAAATGCGTAGTGACTGAATATTTTTATTGTATTCAAAAATAGTTCGAACATTTTATATTTAACATATTATTATTATTTTTTTCGGTTTGTGTATTACTGTTGGCCTTACTGCGTCACCGGGCGGGATGGGCGAGTTGAACTCAGCCGGATGTTGGGAGCCACACAGGACTCAAGAGAGACGGACGTCCTAAGGGTGCCTCCTGTGAGGCCGGACTTCGGCTTAGGACTCCGTTGAAATCGGGAGGGTTAACATATTATGTATGAAATACATTGACTTTTGCTTTCAGATAAAATAAAGATAATCAAATGGGCCCGTCTCAGGGTCTACTCACACGGTGTGCATTACACAAAACTGCAATTTTGCACGTCGATGGCGTGCAGTTATAATGCATACTTTCCATCAGGTGAGCCACCTGCTCGTTTGTTTACATAAAAAGGTCTTATATATATGCGGAGACGGACATGTGAGCGTTATCATGGAAGTCAGACATAGCAGGTCGATAGGATTCAAACAAATTCACACAGTTTCAATTTTACTATATTTTACAATCACCAAATATAATTCTTATAGCAGACTTAACAAAACAATCGCTATTATTAAAAATGGAAAACGTATGACAGTTTTTAGTATCTCTTTTCAAGTTTCAAGTTTTACTTAATATGGGCTCCTGTATGTCTTGTCCTTTCCTATTCAATTTTATTGTACGAATATAATCTAACACAATTGTACAAATATAATGTAACGTTAGATTTCGAATAAAATTTAGGCAGTCGATATCATACAGTCTATATACTGTTACGATGCCAATTTAAAAAGCATTTATTTGCACTGAAAATGTAGCAATACGTAGCATCTTTAATTAATGGTAGGCTAATTTATGCGAGTTTCGAACTCCCCCAGTAATTAATCTTTCTTTCCCTATAATTTAGATTCGATTAATACTTTTTTTAACAATATCCACTTGAAATCGATTTAAAAATAACTTTAGGGGAAATTGAAAATTTATGCAAATATAGCCAGTAGGGTGTGGTGTCCGTGAGCGCGGAATACGGAACAAGATATTCTTGAGTATTTTAAGCAGAGTTAAGATTCTGTAGCACTGTGGAATATTAATTAGAGGATTATGATTTAACTATAAAGGATAAATTAATTAAAAATTCAGGAGGAACATCTAAATGGCTGAAATTGAATTCTGCTATTGGACAAAGGCCAATAGCAATTTGCTTAAGCTAACGTTTTCAAGTAAAAATATTTCTTTCCGCGTTTATATATGTTTTTGTACCACCTAAAACATCATCAGCCCTAATTATAAACGTTTTTCAGCGGGTGAGGTGAAAACATCGCTGTCTTCTTCTTTCGAATGTCAAAACAATAACGATAGAAAGAGAGAAAACAGAATTAGTGTATATTAATTTATATTAATAGAAATTATATTTTGTTCTATTTAAAAAAATCTAATGCGAAATTTAAAATGTTTATCAACATTAGTATTTTAAACAAAACAGTCGATCAGTCAAAAATTGATATGTGACATTGACATTAATAGTAATGACATTTATAGGATACAGGATCGAAAATAGCGTATCGACGACGGTTTGGAATCTTTTACGATTGATACGAATTGAGTTCTTGCAGAACAGAACTGCTGAGATGTCGAAAGCAATTCCTCACATAAAGTTTAGATCGCAAATGTAATTGAAAATTGTTCTTTAATATGTGGTGTACCAAACATTATACGTCTCACTCACACGAATTTCATTACAACGTAAATAAACAGACCAGCTACATCATTGTGAATAATGTTAACTTCCGTGCACATGTTTTTTTATTGGACAAAGTAAATATATAATATTCAGATAGTACGTATTGTTTTTGATAGATAATTATCATAGTAAAAACAGATAAAAAGAAAAGAGACAAATATATAAGACAAATCAGTGGCGTACTTAGGTCCTCAAGGTATCAAAACTGACGCACACTCGGATTTCATATCCGCAGTAAAGTTTTTTATTTAAAAAATAACAATTTAAGTAAAAAATGTACAAGTTGATTCAATCATTCCGAAGAAAACAAAAAAATAGTTACGACCGCGGTGTCTTACGAATTCTATATGAAACTGAACGTTTCATATAGAATTTGCAATTGGTAGCAACACATAAATAGAAATTCGAGAAAGTTCGATGACGATTGGATATGCAAACTGAAATAGAACTTTCGTGAGCGTAACGTCGGGTTTCGTTTGTTCTGCTGAGTAGTTTTTAAAGTGCGTTATGTATTTCAAAATCGCGGTCATTGTTATTTATTATTGTTTCTTGTTATATACGTTTTTACATATTTCAAAAATGTTTTCGATTGTAAATAACAGTATTAAATAGCGTGATCCGCGACGGCACTGTCAGTTAAACTGTCGGTTAATATGGCGCCAAGCGAAGTACAAAGAAAACATGCATTTAACTATAGCAAAGACTCTTAAAGACTATTTATGATGCAATATTTTTATAATTTATTTTATTAATGATAATTACAACAAACATTAGGTCCTTACATATGAAATTAGCGTTTTGTCGTACTGACCAATTTGATCTGAAATATCTCCTCTTTGGTTAAGAATTCCAAATTCAAATTAATAAATTCATTTAGCTGGTACATTTGAGTTTTCAAAACAGTCATTCATTTGTTTTTTCCTCATTATTTTTTTCTTTGGTGTCGCTTATTACTGCACAATGGAAAACATGAAATATAGTATATTTACGATAGTATAAGTACGAGTTCTACCGTGGCACCAGTGCTGCAGAAACAGCTCGAAGGATTAATGCTGTGTACGGCTCTGGTGTCGCCAAAGAAAGCATGGTACGTTTTTGGTTTCAACGTTTTTGTTCTGGAAATTTCGACCTTCAGAACCGACCCCGTGGACGGCTGGAGACCAAAGTGGAAAGTGAAGAATTAAAGGCTATTGTGGAAGAGGATCCATCACAAAGCACTTCAGAGATAGCTGCAAGCTTCGGGGTAAGTAATAAAACTGTATTATCCACTTGAAGCACATCGGGAAAATAAAAAAACTTGAACGATGGGTACCTCATGAATTGAGTGAATCGAACTTGCAAGCAAGCGTCGACTGCTGTGTTACTTTGCTCAACCAACACAATAATGAAGGGATTTTAAATCGAATCATTACTATTGATGAAAAGTGGATACTGTACGATAATCGGAAGCATTCGTCGTGGCTGAACCCTGGAAGGAAAAAAATTCAACTCCGATGCGGCAGTTCAAACCGCCTTGTAAGAGTTTATTGATTCTCGCCCCCATGGTTTTTTTAGTAATGGAATTAATGAACTACCTATGAGATGGCAAAAGTGCATAGATAACAACGTACTTTGATTAATTAAATATATTTTACAAAAAAAAAGACTTTATAATCCTCCCGTACAAAACACCAATTTCATATTTAAGGACATAATATTATTATATGTGATAATCTATAATTAGTAGAATATTTATCAAATGACTTTTCAATCTCTGTTTAATTGTTTATCTAAAGTATTTACTGTTGGCTGTCCTTAATAAAAAAAAGTCCAAGTGGATTATACTTGGAAACAACTTGGTTGCCAAGCTTGGTAATCTCAACTGCGGTTGGTCACATGATCTGAAGGTGGCAGGATGCACTGGATGCGAGCTGGGACCTTAGGCACACTTTACAATATCCAGCAGTAAACGATTGGCTGATAAAGATAATAAATATGAGTTATAACTCGTCTCGTGGTGGTAGGCGTACAGTAACAGTAACAGCCTGTGAATGTCTCACTGCTGGGCCTGCTCACGCCTCCACTCCTTTTTTTTTAATTGAGGAGACGGTTTGAAGCTTATTCTACCACGCTGCTCCAATGCGGGTTGGTGGAAAACACATGTGGGAGAATTTCATTGAAATTTAACACATGCAGGTCTCCTCACGATGTTTTCCTTCACCGGCAAGCACGAAATGAATTAAAAACACAAATTAAGCACATGAAAATTCAGTGGTGCTTGCCCGGGTTTAAACCCACGATCCTCGGTTAAGATTCACGCGTTCCAACCACTGGGCCATCTCGGCTTTTGGTGGTAAAGAAATATGTTTTGAGAAAACCTGAATATTATGTTGAATTTTCTGATACCGATTGCCAAATTGGAAAGATCACCTACGTTTAAATTACCTACCTAATTATATATTAATTATAAATTGCCTACCTGCATAATTTGTCAACAAATACACTTTGATATTCAATCCACTGTCCATTTGCCCTCGTGTGTTCATTTTACGAATTGTTATTTAAATAAACGTTCATTGTCAAAGTTTAACCGTAGGTTTATTTTTTAAATTCATTGATAAGGCTGTATCTAGCTGTGGTTCACGTGAATTAAGCGTAAATGTCGATTAATTTACGTAACATCTGTTACGGTTTGCGCGTGACAAACGAGCGCTACCGAATTAGTTATAATTTATAGCGGAACGGCCCATGAGGTTAGTGATGTAAAGAACAATCATATATATTTATACCGACAAAATGAACGACTATATCGTCCTATTTTGGGATATATTATTTTCGATACAGTTAAAAAAGAGCGTGGAGTTATTATTTGTTGATTTCGAAACGAGATATGCTTACATTTAATTGTATCTGACTGACTGTATACTTAAAGAAATGCAGAAGAGTAACAATTGAATTTGAGCTGTTTGTTTGTTTGGCTGAGGTAGGCTTAATATACGGGAGAGGCCGCGATGCGTTATATCAACACGATCTTGCAGCCTCTTCGATCCGTGCCGAGGACGGCCATCGCAGTGGTTTTAGTGGGTAATAATCCCACATAACCCAGTTCCCCTCTCCCATGGGATAAGGTACCTTTCTGAAGGTTTCCACTGCCTGAAAAAAAAAAGGTTTACATTTAATTCAATAGTGTAAAGTATTAATATAACGATGCAAAAGGACGTAAAGGCCACGTGCCTATTTGAATAAATAATTATTGCTTTGATTAAATTTATTTTGATTATATATAGAAAATATTATTTAAATATAATAAATATTATTTTATGCTGTTTTTATAAAAGAGCCGAGATGGCCCAGTGGTAAGAACGCGTGAATCTTAACCGATGATCGTGGGGTCAAACCCGAGCGAGAACCACTAAATTTTCATGTGCTTAATTTGTGATTATAATTCATCTCCTGCTTTACGGTGAAGGAAAACATCGTGAGGAAACCTGCATGTGTCTAATTTCACTGAAATTCTGCTACATGTGTATTCCACCAACCCACATTGGAGCAGCATGGTGGAATAAGCTCCAAACCTTCTCCTCAACTAGAGGAGAGTAGGCCTTTAGCACAGGAGTGGGACATTCACAGGCTGTTACAGTTTTTATGAACTTATCTTAGAGCAAATAAAACTTTTTATATTTGATTTTCCAGTTAAAGTATCCACGCATGTAATTTTTATATAGTGAAAATTTAAATTTGTTGCTGACATAATCCTATTTAAAATAACAAAAAACATTAATATATTGCTTGCACGATATTAACCTTAACCGAAACCTTTATCCAGAATTCATTTGATTTAGATTATCGTGTCAAATACACAAATCTGATATTTTTGAAATAATGTTATCTATTAAAAACAGATCTCTATTTTTAATAAGTTTTTTTTTATAAACGTTTGCAGTTGACGTGGACATTTCTCAGAGTGCAAATATGTTTGCTCCTATAACGACTGAAATTACTCAAACTTGAAAATTATTAAACATACAAAAATCACTACTTATAAACCTGGTATGGTAACCTTATAAATACTAGTGGTAGAGCTTTGTACAAGCTCGTCTGGGTAAGCACCACCCACTCATCGGATATTCTACCGCAAAATAGCAGTACTTGGTATTATTGTGTTCCGGTTTGAAGGGTGAGTGAGCCAGTGTAATTACAGGCACAAGGGACATAACATCTTAGTTCCCAAGGTTGGTAGCGCATTGGTGATGTAAGCGATGGTTAACATTTCTTACAATGACAATGTCTAAGGGCGTTTGGTGACCACTTACCATCAAGTGGCCCATATGCTCGTCCGCCTTCCTATTCTATAAAAAAAAAACCTCAATTATTTTCGCATATCTCATGATGAATCTAATTCTTTAAATATATAGTCAGTGGTGGAAAAAATATTAACATATCAAAATAATTTGATTATTAAAATAACTATTTTAAGATTGAATTTTAAAAAATGCAGGACCTGAGTTTTGCGCGGTTTTAAAAATTCGACCAAGCGAAGGACACTTCTTCATACCTTTTCATGTCATTTCTACTCACATTTGATCACAAGACATTGTTTCCAATGTCCCTATTCCGAGTGCCTTCAGCGCATTCTCCCAAAATACATTTTCTTCGAATTTGCATGTATATTGGTTCACAGGCATCGGGATTACGTAGAAGAATAAGGCGCTTGGATATTTGCCATCAAAATGTCTTTATTATTATTGATAAGATATCACTTTAACGAGAAGTGAAGGGAGGTAGCGAAAGCTCAAAGTTGCTTAGATTAACAACTTTGAGCATTTTCCATTGTATCTTCTTATAATTTAAATACACTGAAATCGAATTGTTGTATATATTTAAAATTCGCCTTCAATATTTTTAGTTCATCATAAATGTAAACTTACAAAACTCGTTCATCACTTCTATGCTAAGTAAGTTTTGTAAATAAAGTTTTTGTTAGTTCCAGACAAACCAGGCTTCCAATTCAATTTTTGAATTTATGAAATCACGAAAGCCTGGTTTGTCTTCGTATTGATCTAAATATAAAATTTTCATGAAAGTTACAGAAGTAAAGACATAGTCCCATCAGTGGAAGGTCTTTGTGCCGTCTGGATGAGTACCACCCACCAGTCACCAATTATTTTATCACTAAAGAGTAATGTCTTTTAATAAAACTTTGTCTGGCCGTATCAATATCTTCAACTTAAGGCCACATTGTGGTGGCATATTATTTTTGTAAATAGTGATTTATACTTCTAAGTATCTAAGGGAGCGTAAAACATTTTGTTATTATAAAAGGTACGCAGACTAGCAAATGGGCCACCTAATGGTAAGTGGTCATCACCGCTGATAAATATTGACGTAACAAATATTAACGATCACTTACATCGCCAATGTGCCATCAACTTTGGTAACTAAGATGTTTTGTCTCTTGTGCCTGTAGTTCCACTGGCTCACTCACCTTTCAAACCTGAATACAATAATACTAAGAATTGCTGTTTGGCGGTAGAAAATGTGGTGAGTGGATGTTACCTACCCAGGCGGGCTTGCACAAGGTCTACCGAAATGGTAGTTCTCATCACGCCCATATAATTATGCATGCTTTCCTGTACTAAATTAAATAAAACAAGTCATTAACTTTTCATGGATTGTACGGATAAAAATGACACAGAAAAATAAGCAATAACAAATAGTACACAGTAAGGCTATTCTGTAAGACACACAGCAGAAATCGGTAGTGAAATTTCAGAAAATGATAAGCGACATTGATCGTAATAATTTTAACATTACGCATCCGTATAAAACCGGTTGTCAACATTTTACGGGTGAGTAACGAAGTAAGTACAGTACAGAGTAGCATTGCAGTTGATGGTCAAAACCCATTACGAAGTTGTCATCATCATGTTTTCACCAGAACTAGAGAAAATATGAAAAATCCAGCTCAATATGTTGTGCGGAAATGACATGGCAGGGGCAATGAGGTGTAAAATTTAACCCACATATACTAACATGTGACGTTAAATAAAATCTATAAAAAAAAATGGATTTATGGATTTTGGAATAATAGTAAAAATGTCCATTTATTTGAATGCGTTTATTATAATTTATTTACAACATACGTCATAGATATGTTTTCACATGTTTCATAGTCTTGTTTTTTTTATTATTAAAATATTATTATTACATTTCTATCGAACTAATCTAATATTTGAGCTAATTTGAAATAAGTATTGTGTCTTAAGCTATAGCATATTCCAATCACAGGAGGAGTAGAGACAAATAAACTACTTTGAATTGCTATGATACCATTCGTCGAAATCAAAAGTTCAAAATGGCGGCAAAGATATGATCAGAACTTTCAAATTAAAATGGGTATCAGTTCTTAAGTGGAATAGTGTTGAATTATAAATAATTGCAGTGCATGATATAGAAAAACTATTTGCAAATCACATGAAATCTATGGTTTATTTATTTCTACTCTTTTTGCCATTGGAATTAGGTTACAAAAACCTAGATAGCAACTTGAAATTTATTGTTAACGATTTTTTATTTACAATTTAAAAAGAGTAATTAAATCAGGAATTCTGAAATTCATACTAATTTTATGGAAGTGTGATAAATGAATATTCGTATCTGATCTTTTAACCGACGCAAGCTTTTTATTTAATGTATTTAATCCTGTTTGTATATCTGTATACCTAGAGCCTAAAAGATTAGCACGCTTATGACATAATGTTTTTAATTTTATTGTTGTATTGTTGTTTGAAGCCGGAGGAAAATACCTTTTATCTCAAGCAATGGTTGTCGTCTAAAGTTTTTTGATTGTGTTAAGCTTATGTATCGATGTTTATTAATAGTACTCCAATCAAGAAGATGCCCTGATTAACCCCTAAGGTAGTGACAGAGGGGCTGAAAATTGATATGAAAATCTTTCATTTTTGAAGAAATAACTATGGAAATTGGTTTTTGGAAAATCTATGGCGAAAGCGAAGGCGCAGGTATAGCGTTAATATAAAATTTAACGATATAAACCTTCAACAAAAGCATATCCACGCTTGACCGGTTATATACCTATATATATTATTATAGTTACAAACTATCCGATTACTAAAACATGCTCCGTGGTCAATTACATTAGGTCAGTTTGGTTGAACTAATTAATTAATTAATGATTAACTGGCGTTAATTTGATCTTCTCAAACAGCTTGATTGTTGATCGGTCGAAATGTTATTCGATCGTATATAACACAGATATAATGGTTACCGGACGCTTCAATTATATCGGAATGTTATATTTAATTGATGTTTTATTGATGATAGGATATATGTCCTTAAGTAATAATATCAATTATAGAATTCGATATGATGACGACATGAAAGGCTATTCAATTTTCATGCTCAGTTTAGAAAATCGTGAGGAAAACTGTGAAACTTGATCCTTCAAATAAATCCTAACCCACAATAAACAGAGTGGTGGAAGAAGCTCCTATTTCTTCTTATAAAGAAATCTTAATTCTTATAAGAACCATTTTGTTCAGCAGCGGGATATTCACGGGCCCAAAAGCCAGATGACAATGTTTGTATGTAATATACAAATATATTAAATTTGATACAAATGTGAAGTACACTTCGAAGTGCTTAAGTGCGCATAATGAATAAAAAAATTGAATGGGTTATTTGAACGACAATCGTTTATCAATTTTCGTCACTAATATGAAATTTTGTAAACGGTTGAAGCGTTAAAATAAAATTTACTAAAAATTAATATTTTTGAAAAGTATTCGAATATATTATTAACCCGAAAATATCGTTGTGAACTGTTCCTTTTACTACACATAGTCTTAAAATCTTAGATACTATTCCATTGCTAATTTCAGATCAATTAAGTAAAAAGTGTTCTATAAATAATAATTATAGTAGTCAAATATTTAATGACAGAGATAATCGCGAACCAACGCACTTTCAAATGCTACGAAATATAAAAAAAAATACTCTTTTAATATTTTTAAAATCTTTCTTTTAATACTTATCCAAATTTAATATTGAAAACTCTGTTAGTTAAGTTTTATTCATATTTTTTTATTTAATATACACAGTTTGTTTCGAAAATAAAATAAATTAAAAAAAAACCCTTATGGTAGATTTTCAAGTTCACATAATATTTACGATATGAAATCAAGATATTATACACTAAATATTATAAAAAAAACCTGGTATTAACCTTAATTTGTCAGAACGATGTAATATCAGATATTCTACCGCGAAACAGCAGTACTTGGTATTGTTGAATTCCGGTTTGAATGGTTAGTGAACCAATGTAATTACAGGCACAAGGGACATAACATCTTAGTTCCTAAGGTTGGTGATTGGTGATGTAAGCGACCGTTAACATTTCTTACAATGCCAATGTCTATGGGCGTTAGTGACCACTTACCATTAGGTGGTCCATATGCTTGTTCGCCTTTCTATTCTATAAAAAAAATTGACATCTGATTTTACAAATTTCCAACATGTTCTCAGGCCTGGACTTCAGACTTAAGGCTGCTAGGCACTTTGACATTTAGAGCCCCTATTCCGAAACGGTTGTGTTATTCAGTCAAAATAATATAATTGTTATGTTGATGGGGCACCTAGTACGGTGCCTTGAAGGCCTAGACATAAAAGCTGGCTGTATGTTCTCTTAAGCCAACAATAGTATATATACTTTCAAATTAATTAATAAATAGTGCAATATCATCAAAATCATAAAGTACAAACATACGTTCCAATTGCCATAAATTACAATATTTTTAATTGCGTTTTATTTTTCAAGTATTACGTTCAAAAAATTACGCCTTACCATAATGAAAAAAATTAAGATTATTTGGATGTAATCTCTTGTACACTTCAATAGCGTAAATTGTTCGTCATTGTTACAGAAAGGCATATATTTATAATGAACGGTTCATATTTTGAACCTAAGGCTTAACACTTGTAAAATGTTGTCCAATATTTGTGGAATATTGATATAGTTTACACTTCGAGCCATTTGAAAGTGAGATGCATAAAACACTTTATTTGGATTATTTTGTTAGCTCAGGGGAACAGGTAAAATAAATTATTTCAATTAATCAGATGATAATTAAAAACAAATCTTGGCATATTCTTATTATTACATCGTACATAATTCTACAAACTATCTTATACGAAAATAAAATCAGGATTAGAACAGCAATCGCTCTTTCTATCCGGGTTTTCCTTGGCGCGTATCCACTTCCCATGACAGTGTGGTGCAACCAGCGCGTAGAAGCGCGTGCTGTGACCACTCACGCCGTGACCACCGCACCGCCAGTTGAGGTCACGTCGAAGAGCTGCTGCTTCGCACATCACGCAAACTGTACCTCCTGTTGAAAATATATTATATAATTAGAAACAACTTGATTGCAATTCGAAGGCTAGCCATCCTATGCCATTCACGTGAATCTTAGTCGAAAATTGCAAGTTCAAATCCGACAAGCGTTACTTAGTTTTCATGTGCTTTGCCGGATAAAACATCTGCGTCTATAACTAGTCCGCATTGGACTTGCGTGGTGAAATAAGCTCCAAGCTTTCTCCTCGAAAAGGGGAGCCTTAGCCCAACAATGGGACACTAGCGGGCTTCTAATGCTGTCACTGTACCATGCAGCCATAATTAATACAGATTAATGCAAATTTTTAATTTTAATCTCGTCTTATTTAATTAATATTGACAATTGACGAGCCGGTTGGCGTGGTTGGTAGATTCTTGCCTTTTCACGCCGAAGGTTGTGGGTTCGATTCCCACCCAGGACAGATATTTGTGTACATGAACATCTTGTTTGTCCTGAGTCTGGGTGTAATTATCTATATAAGTATGTATTTACAATAGAAAAGTAGTATATGTAGTATATCAGTTGTCTGGTTTCCATAGCACAAGCTTTGTACAAGCTTAATTTGGAATCAGATGGCCGTGTGTGAAAAATGTCCCAGGATATTATTATTATTATTATTATTATTATTATTATTATTATAACTAAATAAATATTAATAATGTAATGTTATGACAGTCCTTGGTTTTCTGTTCGGACCCCGAGTGTACTCAGCAAATAATAATTATTATTAAGTTTTCTATTAAGGAGTCTTCCGTAACAATACGGAAGAGCCATGCAGATGAATGAGTACTGGGTCAACATAGCAGATGAAAAATCTCCAAACTTTAGTTAATGACAACCTGTACTGTCCAGCAACAAAAAAAATCAGGGTCTTACTCCAAGGTCATATTACAATGTGTTTACCTCATAACCGCCTACGAGAACTCAAATACCACTAGAAATAAAGAACTGTATTAAAATACTAAAGAAATAATATAAAAAATACACATTCTAATTTGAGCTTTGGCTAATGCGATTCAGAAACAGCACAATGTACAACTAGTGCCATCTATCGATAAACATCATAACTACGTATTAATCGAACATAGTATTTATTTATAAATGTCTTATCAAACTACCTTCACGTAATGGCTTGTAATCGGAATCGGTGTGACATGCTTTTGACACTTTGGTCACTTCGTACTGCACACAGTATCTGAAACAATTATAGGTTAAGAACATGGAACAATAAAAATAGATAGATAAAAACTTCATCATATCACGTATGTTATCTATTAAAAATATACCGTAATCGTTTAAAATTTCTAAAGAATAGTGAAGATATTTTCTATCCACATAACAATAAAATTATTATTTCATTTATAAATGATAGGAAACTTTATTTACATACAACAGAAAATATTTATAAAATAAGATAGGCGTTTTGAACTGACTTCCCAAAGAGGTTATATATATATTCATGAACCGATTTCGACGGTTCTTCTTGCACTCAGTTCAGTCTAGCTCCAAGCTTATCTCATATAAATTTTATCAGTATTGGACATTTCCAAAATTCGGACAATTATTTAAATATTTTTGGTAAATAAAATATTATTAACATTACTCACTCTCTATGTGAGTTGGATTCTGGATCGTCTGGGTTGCGCAATCGCAAATTCTTTCTGATGTCGACGGTCTCATTCGAATGGCGGCTCACCGACAGTCCTCCTGGCAGAATCATGGCTGATTCCTCTATAAACAAATAAATCATGACTCGTATCGATTTTTTTTTTTTTATTATCTTGAGAACTAAGATATGTCCCCTGTGCATTATTACACTGACTTACTTACACTTCAAACCGCTACACAACAATACTAAGCGTTGCTGCTTGCGGTATTTTATATGATGAGTGGGTGGTACCTATCCAGACGGGCTTGCACAAAGCCCTACCCACATAGTAGGCGCTACTAACTATTTTTATACTACTAAGAAAAGTAAAAAAAAACTTAGTAAGACTTAAGTTATGGGTACCACCGACTCATCAGATATTCTACCGGCAAATATCAATAAATACTATAGTGACGTTCCGGTTTGAAAGATGAGCCAGTTTAACTACAGCTACAGGGAAGAAACCTCTCCATCTCTAAGAGCGGACAGCTCATTTTGCAATATAAAAAGAGTTGCATGTCTGTTTGTCCTGAATCTGGGTGTAATTATCTATATAATTATGTATTTACAAAAGAAAAGTAGTATATATAGTCTATCAGTTGTCTGATTTCTATAGTACAAGTTCTGCTTAGTTTG
Source organism: Nymphalis io (assembly GCF_905147045.1). Taxonomy (NCBI): domain Eukaryota; kingdom Metazoa; phylum Arthropoda; class Insecta; order Lepidoptera; family Nymphalidae; genus Nymphalis; species Nymphalis io. Next base: position 9,113,197 of record NC_065905.1, read on the forward strand.
GGATTTGATGGTCTTGTGTGAAGAATGTCCCAGGATAATATTTATATATATAAAATAAAAACTATTAACACAAAGTATTAGCAATATCACACAACATCAAGTAGCCCCGCTATGCAAGCCTTTCCTGCGGGTACTATTATTACTAATATCTGGGATCAATCGTTTAAAGAAACTAAGGAAGAGCTTTCTTCTGTTCAAACAACTATAAATTAAAAGTTATCACTTCCTACACTATATATACTCAATAGCGAATCTAGACAGCGTGATTCAGGAATGTGACAGATTCAAGCAACGCCATCTACCGCTACCGAATAGCAATACGCAATTATACAGATACCAACTACCAGTTACAATGTCGCACGTTTAAACGGTTGCTCGGACAATATTCCATCCATCCCTACATCAAATGATTTGACTTTAAAACAATAAAAATAATATATCATTATATAAAATACAGTAATATATACAAGAAAAAATAAATAGTATATAATAACAAAAAAAATAGAATCAGTATAAATAACACTAAATATACATAGCTTTACCATTTTATTCCATGAAACTAGGAAAATAACCAAAATACGCGATCAACAATATCAATATCAGTTGTCTAACTTATCTAACCGCATACTGTGGAGCTAAGTCTTTCCATAACGAATATAAAATAAGGATTCCACTAAAGTTTTGAGACTAAAGCGATTCTAAAAATACCATATTACCGCTTGCATAGAGAATAAGTCTTCTTTTAAGTTAGCTTTAACTTTATCTATTTTACAACATATACATTCTTTTTCTTTTTTTTTATATTTGCCGGGAGGGCAAATGTCTACTCCATCTGATGGTAAGTGGTAGTAGAGTCGGGAAGAATGTTCTGCACTAGCCGCCCCCGCCTTGCTGGGCCGCAAGATGTCTCTTCACGCTTCCTTTAAAGGAACCCGGATTGTAAGAGGAGGGAACACGTGAGCTGGTTAGGTATTCCATTCACACATTTTACAATAAACCAAAATACATAAAGAATTATTGAAATGCATATTTCATTTTCAATTGCAGTGACCCTGCCTTCCTTTCCGGGGCTATGGATTTGATTCCCGCCACGAGGTTGAGTGCATTATATGTATTAATATGCATTATGTATTTATACATTTATTCAAAAATTATATATGTAAATATGTATATCAGTCGGAAGTTACCTATGACACAACAGACGACAATGTGTGTAATTCATAAAGGTTTTAACATATGTATGTATAAATTAATTCTGCTATTATAAGTATAAAATGTTTTCATACATAATCAAAACAACTTGTACTACGGAATAGGCAGACCCCCTAACAAACGTCCTCATATCATTCATTCATGAGGAGTATTTGGTCAAATCTGAGCAAATCGCGATTTTTATTTTCGCCCATAACGCGTCACCAATAATATGTTTACAACATCGTTTCAATATATCAACTATTACTTTCCATAAACCATACTGTTATAATATGTTTTTAATATAAGCATTCCAAGTTATTAATTGGAGCTCATTGAACTATTTAATCGATCAAGGTCATTCAACTATTTCTAGAATTCCATTTACGAAGGGGAACGGACAGCGAACTAATCTAATTAATGGAATAAATTACGGGGTATTCTTGCTGATAAATCTTGTAACGTGTCTATTTAGTATCTGAAGAAGAATGTTTGTATTACGTTTCAATGGACTTGGAAAGTTTATAAGAGTTTTCTGTAAACAAAGAATTGTTTTGATAAAATAAAACATCGTGAGTTAACCGGTATAGAATCAAATTCCCGCTATATGGACTTCTAACATTATTTTTAATACGAGGATATTTTTGCTCAGCAGTGAACAATTACGAGCTGAAGAAAAAAAAAATTATTGCAGGTTAATGCTATGTAAATTTGATAATTCTTACTAATATTAAAAATGCGAAGTGAGTTTATTTTTTGTTTGTTTGGTACAAGACGAAATTTAGCGTACACGTTGTCAGGGGTACTGAAAAGGACCTTCCCTCGCACGTGGACAAAGCCGCGCTTAGAAACTAGTAGACTATATTATATCACGAGAAAGAAAAAAAAAGAAAATTACAGAATCTTAATTGTTGACAGTCGTTTGATATCTCAACAACGACCAAACTTTTGATAAAAAACTCATATGACATAAAATGTAGAACATAAAAAATACCTAAATGTTATGTAACATTTTGCTTTTTGTTATCATTTTATGATCGAAATTTTGTTATCATAACGGAGAGCCGTGTTAAAAATAATCCTTTTTTAAGATGACGAAGAATTTCAAGTTATGCATACTAAGAAATCCCTCCTACACAATATCTAGACATTAGACCTCTCGGTTTACACGAATTTATATGGATTTATTTCCGGCGTTTTGACTGAACATAAAATCTATCGATAATACTGCTAGACAAACCCGTTAGTTATATATAACCATAGCCCGGCAGACGTTGTCGTGTTGCGTACGCCAATATTCATGACGAACCGTTGAACCGGACAGATATTGATATGCTACAGCGCCAATTAGTGTCGAGTTACAACAAATTGGACAGCATAAATACCGTCTCCATGCAAATATATATATATGTGCCAATATATAATGTCAATCAAACATTACATTAAAGGGTACGTGCCTCTTAAAGGAACATCGCTATCCGGTTGACATCCATGGTGCGCTTGACATGCCCGACGTTGCACGAGCGATGGACAGTGGTGACCACCGTGCGCAGGCGCTTGTATGACCTTTCGGCTCCTCACCATACTGCCAGACCCGCATGCCGTGTCACAATCTGACCACTCGCCCCATCCTGACACCACGCAATCTAACACTGAAACAAAGAGACATTTATATAACGGTGTACTATATCGTAATCTTAATAGTTTATTTCAATCACAGGAGGAGTAAAATTTATAAACAACTGACATTTAACAATACGATAAATTGGTCGAGATGTTAAATAATGTGTGATATTCAATATGGATTCGCGAAAAATTAGTGCTTTCGATGTAAATTGTATTCAATTAGTTAAGTGTTAAGTGGAATATTTCAAATAGTTAAGTGGAATATTTATACATAAATACATATTAATCATGACCTGTTTGTAGTACATAATATAGCAGAGCTATTAGCAAATCGCATGTAATAAGAAAGAGTAGAATCACTGAAAGTTTTTGGTTTTTTTCTAGTAACTAGGAGAGTTATAACTCGTTGTTATGTTAATTTTAGAGTTGACTTTGTCTGCAGACAATTCGGAATAAATAAATGATTATGTTGAAGCGTCAATAGCGTAATGGTTTACGGGTCGCCTAGCGATGTAAAAGTCGCACGTACAATCCAGATCCGCCTCCTAACACAAGCCGTCTCTAATAGGAGGGGCAAATAGGAATATTAGTAAATTCAAGAATTACTATGATTCTTTTAATTTATATATATTTCTTCTTAACTGCAATTGCGATAAATATCATTCTAAGAACATTGATTGTTTCTTAATAATAAAGTGGTTTTTTTTCATAACATTTTTATCAAATATACATAAGATAAACTGATGACTTACTATTCTTATGAAGATTATTTTATTATTCATTATTCATGTTAAATAACAAATTCAATATTAACTATATTAAGATAAAAACTTTTAAAAGATTATGGATCTAGAGGACGTTCTTTGATCATGTTTCGGATTATGGATGTCAATTAAAGTGACTTCGCTGGAACTTTGACATTTTAACATTAATTTTTAATATGAAGATACAAAAACATTTAAATCAATTTTATAAAATTACTCTTATATTTAATGATTCTTCACCGGTCTATTGCTTTATGTCTTTGTTTAATTTGAGTAAATATGAAGTATAAGAAGTAAGGATACAGAATAATTTAATTGTATAATTAAATACATACTTTTTAATTCATTAAGCCGTATGTTGTAAATACACACAAAGTAACTCCTTTCATTTTTAATTTAGTTTTAACCTTATGAGAATATAATATTGTCTCATTTTTATTTCAAAAAATATAAAATTATTTTATTTTGGATAGAATTTACGTAAAATCCGCGGAAATTGGAACAATCAAAATAAATTAAGATAAATTTCAAGTTAATCTGGCTAATCTGACTGAATGTTTTGGATATCTCGTGATTAGAAAATGGTATTTCGCTAAAAAATATTTTTTGCATATCTTTTAACTTTTTTATAAAATAATAAGGCAGTGAGTAAGACGTGCAATTGGACCACCTGATAGTAAATGATCACCACCGCCCATATACATTGTCGCTGTAAGAAATATCAACCATTCCTTACATCGTCAATTAACCACCAACCTTGGGAACTAAGATGTTAGTTAGTGTCCCTTGAGCCTGTAGTTACACTGGTTCACTCACCCTTCAAACCGGAACAAGACGATACTAAATATTGATGTTTGGCGATAGAATATATATGTATGGGTGATACCGACCCTTCTGCCTTGCACAAAGACCCACAACCAAGTTCCCAACACCAAGTACAGTTTGAGGACCGGCGTTGGTGATTATTCCACCATTATCGTGTATCGAGAATGTAATATAAAAGTTGGCAGAACATTTGAAGCGAATCGCCAACGAATATATTATTAATGCTATTGCAAAGCTATACATTTAGGAGTTAGTATTTTATATCAAGTACGTTCAGTGCCAACTTCGTGATCTCAATGAATATGGAAGCACCGGATCCTGTTATTTCCTTATTCCTTGTATGTGTTTGTTGGTCTGATGGCTAAATATAAATGTGCAAACCCCGAGGTACTAGATACAAAACCTCGGTCGAGCCAGAAATATTTCCGTATGTTTTTTCCCATATTTTTTGTAACGTACCCTTTTATGATATACATAAACATGCTTAGTATAATTTTGATGATTTTAATTAAGCTTTATATTCATATTATGTACATCAATTAATTTCATACATAATAATGTAAATCAAATTATTATGAGAACAGTAATTAATCCTTACTAGTAAAAAAATGTGGCCGTCGTACTGGCGCCAACCGCAACAGTAATCTGACCAATAATGTGAATTAATTCAACGTTATTAACTTATACTATGTGAAAGTGAGGTTTGTTTGTTAAGCTCTCGTCTTTACTACTCAACCGATCATTATGAAATTTTGCATATACGTTGTCAGGGGTACAGTAAATGATGATTGGCAACGGCGGCCATTCACAAGAGAGAGGCAACTCCGCAGGACATATTATAGTGCACAAGTGTTTGCACAAACACCGATCATTCTCATAATTTGATGGTACAGCAATCTGATCGGAAAGACCAGGCGCAGGACCACCGGCTTTACGTGCTTTCCGAGACACGGAAGTCTACACACTTCCAACTTTCATTCCGGTCTGCTAATAATCCTCGACAGAAAAACCTAATAACTTTTTGTTGGTCCGACCTGAGGTTTGAACCCAAGACTTCGGGATCTGCAGACTTATATCTAGATCAACGAGGACATACCCAACACCTGACAAGTCACACGCGGCTGGACACTAGTTCCACATAATACTCTCATTAGACTTAGTTTCAAGTTTGTTCTTTAATAAATAGCTATACAAGAATGAGAGTAAATATAGTCATAGAATAAATTGTTATTAAGCCATAACAGAAGGGAAGAAGGCCACGTGTGGATTTAATATCACAAGGTCCTTCCATCTGTGGCATACGTTAACCGAAAAGGGACAAAAATAATTATGAACAAAGAAATTATTGCACTTAATGTTCTCTGAGTTATGATAATATTCTCTTCAATTATATACAGTAAGCGGATAAACTTCTTGTCAGACAACTTCGTGAATAAATGAAAGACAAAAAAGTAAAATTCTTAAAGAAGTTTGCATCGTACTTCTTATTTTGTTGAAAATGTTTCATAATACTTAAAAACAAGTGTGTCGAACAACGAAATAAACCGATTGTTTCTATGAAGCAAACAAAATTCTTACTCCCATTGTCAAAATTCTCATTCTTTTTTTTAATAAGTGTGAATGTTGTCACGTTGCCTTTACTTTTTTTATTGCAATTCTAATTGTAACATTTCTTCTCCTTAAATAGTTAAAGGCAAATCCGCCATACAGCCGAGTCTCTTTTGATGCCATTTAAACTCCGAATGAATCTGAATAAACTATTTATTGTATACAATAATAATAATAAGCGCGTCTAGAAATTCTGTAAACAAAATAATTATATAAACGCGTCGTTAGCAAGTTATTAAATCACTTTAAAAATGTAAACAATAGAATGCTTTCATATACAAGTGGAACAGATAATGTGTGGCAAGCTTTAAGAGGCCATTAGTCAAACTGAATCCATTATGGCGGGGTTTATGACGTTCTTATAGAGTGCGAGGATATTTGAGGAGTTTTATGGCGAGAATAAACCTGTTGAAAGAAGCTCACCTATAAATAAAAGGTGTTATGACGGATTTTGTTTCGAAAGTTTATGTGATAATAAATTTATAACGATCCAAATTTAAAATTATTCAGATGTCACAGATTATACAAACAAAATTATTGTTGTAATTTTTTTTGAAGATTAAAATGTATCTTATGGGCCAGATCGAATCTTCTAGACTTTATGATTAAATTTTAATAAAATTTAGATTTCAGTTAGCTTTCTGATACAAGTAACAGCCTGTGAATGTCCCACTGCTGGGCTAAGGCCTCCTCTCCCTTTTTGAGGAGAAGGTTTTTGAGCTTATTCCACCACGCTGCTCCAATGCGGGTTGGTGGAATACACATGTGGCAGAATTTCAGTGAAATTAGACATATGCAGGTTTCATCACGATGTTTTCCTTCACCGTCAAGCACGAGATGAATTATAGTCACTAATTAAGCACATGAAAATTCAGTGGTGCTTGCCTGGGCTTGAACCCACGATCATCGGTTAAGATTCACGCGTTTTACCACTGGGCCATAATATGGCCATTTCGGATACAAAAAATGATCTTTATTATAAGATTTTGATTTGATTTTGAATGGCGTAAATATTTAATAATTTATAACTTTTTTATATTATTATTAAAGATTGAGTTCTTATAGCATAATTAAATCTTATAAAATTAGTTTTAAATTTTATATATTTCTTAAAATATCTTAATTTTTATTTATATTATATTATAATGTATAAATATCTTAATTGCCTCGTTTGCCGCTTCTTATTATAGCACTTTTTTTATTTTTACTGGTAAAGATAACGAATAAGAGTAACCAAACTAGCAGCATATTTGAGCTAATTCTACGAGAGCGAAAGAACACCAAGTAATTAAATCAGCAAGCTCAGTACCCATAAAAAAAATTGTGAAAATTTCCGTGACACTCTTATATGATAGTACAATTTGCATTTAAACTAAAAATATTCAAGTCAACATTTAAGCTCGTACTGGCAACACAATAATTACAACTGAAAAAGAAAAAGGGTTCCATTTTTAAGCGTCTTCCATGTAACAGTGGTTTTGTCGCGCTATTGTTATGATGAAACAAAATGGCGTCCATATAGCGAGCTGCGTGTTCATGCCACAGAAAATTGTAGTGCCTACTTGTGAGGATTTGGCTTAGAAATTCAGTCTAGATACATCATATTAATATATTTTAGACAATTTTTACATTATAACGATTTTAGTTTCAGAATACGGTAGTTTTTATTTAATTTATTTTCTTAAGATGTCAACGGTATACAATGAACACATTCTATGTCAAATAAAACTCAATATCAAATGGGGAATGATGGCATAAGAGAGCGTCATGCCGTCAGCCGTCACGCCATACGAATCGGTCTGACCTTAAAAGCATGCCAATATACAACTTTTTTTTTGTTAAAATACACCCGAAGGCAGATTCATATCATGTTGTGTTTATAATTAATCACTTCGGCGATAAAATAAACCATCAATCGTAAGGAAACCTACATGTGCGCGATGAAATTCAACAACGCGTATTATATATGTAATTAGCCTTTTAAGTGAGATTATAATATCACCCACGCTTAATTAGTTTATGACATATAATAGGTACCTATATGAATACAGCAGACATTGAGGCGTTCAATGATAGTTTTGTTGATGTTAATTTAATAAACTATGTATGTAACTGCGCTGAAAAACCATGAATACAATTATCAGTTACCTTAAGTTGGCGAGTTAAAACAAAGTCGATTGTAAAAAAAAACTGTTTGTGTTGTTCCATGAAAAAATATATGAATGAGCCAAAATTTTAATCATTTAGCAATTTCAATTAATTTAGTGGTATACAAGTAATTATAATAAAACCTTCTTAATATCAGTAATAGTATTTTCTCCTTTTTAATTAATCTGCTCGATGACAATGAATGCAGTTCGTGCAATTGAAACTGTCATAAATGTTATGATATTTTAAATTGCACGAACGAATAGCTATAATAATACTATAAGCGTGTTTGCTTTTTTATATTTATTTCCTTTCTAAGTAATAATATCACACAATTACAATTTCAATTTAAATCGAGAATATTAATAAAACACAGTAATTATACACATAAAATAAATAAATATATCACGATTAAGCAGTCTTCAGAGAAACGATCAATTTTATTTCAGTGTTGCTTGATTTTGATGGATTGCATAACTTCAATTAAATGCTTGACCTTCGTACTGAAACCAAGCGCTACGAAATTATAAACTAATAACTTTTATTATTTTTGCTAACACTATAAATATTATTCTTGCCAGTTTTCAGTTACTCCTTCCCAGACGCTCACTAAGAACAGATTTTACGCAAATCTATCCTCTCCTATACAATCCAATGTATCCAAAATATATTTTTCTTTTTTATCTCCCCTTGCGAAGACCACGTGATTAGCTAGTTCACTATACAGTAACAGCCTGTAAATGTCCCACTGCTGGGCTAAAGGCCTCCTCTCCTCTTTTTGAGGAGAAGGTTTGGAGCTTATTCCACCACGCTGCTCCAATGCGGGTTGGTAGAATTCACATGTGGCAGAATTTCAGTGAAATTAGACACATGCAGGTTTCCTCACGATGTTTTCCTTCGCCGTAAAGCACGAGATGAATTATAATCACAAATTAAGCACATGAAAATTCAGTGTAGTTCACTATATAAGTTATATAGTTCACTATATAAGTGTTAATTACTATAGATGTATCCGGCATCCCCAGCTGGTGTACTATCAAATATTATTAATAAACTTGTCATAGACAGTTAGCTTAAAATAAATCTAAGCAAATTGTAAGAACTATCAAAAAATTGTGAACCGAACATTCAGTTTACAATGAAACGTATAAAAGTTCGATAGATTATAATCTTTTAAGTTAGGTTAGTGTGCTTATAATTCAACTATATCTATTTTAGGCGGGATTAAAAAAATAAGATAGATTCATAATTCGAAATTGATAGACGGTCGAGTGAACTCCTGGTTAAATATACACTTATTATAAATTAGCTACCTATCTCGGCTTGACTTGACTGCCTCGTTGGTCTAGTGGCTAAAGTCCTGGGTTCAATTCCCAGGTCGGACCAATAAAGTTATTGGGTTTTTCTGTCAGAAAATTCTCAGTAGCAGCCCGGGGTCTGGAAGTTGGAAGTGTATACACTCCCGTGCCTCGGAAAGCACGTAAAGCCATTGGTCCTGCGCCTAAACTCTTTCCGGTCGTATCGGATTGCCGTCCCATCGGGTTATGAGAGTTAGGGACTAGAGAGTGCACCTGTGTTTGTACACATACTTGTGTAGTATAATATTTCCTGCGCAGTCTCTCTTGAGATTGACCGCCGTGGTCGGTCTGGAGGACTCTATCTCAGCTTCGCACAGGTAGAATAAAGGTCGCATATAACGTTTATATCGTAATACATTTAAAGTAAGTAGTAAAGCTCCCCGTCAGCATAATACTTTTTTTATATAGAATAGGAAGGCGGCCAAAAGCCGAGATGGCCTAGTGGTAAGAACGCGTGAATCTTAACCGATGATCGTGGGTTCAAACCCGGGCAAGCACCACTGAATTTTCATGTGCTTAATTTGTGTTTATAATTCATCTCGTGCTTAACGGTGAAGGAAAACATCGTGAGGAAACCTGCATGTGTCTAATTTCATTGAAATTCTGCCACATGTGTATTCTACCAACCCGCATTGGAGCAGCGTGGTGGAATAAGCTCCAAACCTTCTCCTCAAAAAGGGAGAGGAGGCCTTAGCCCAGCAGTGGGACATTAACAGGCTGTTACTGAGGAAGGCGGACGAGCATATGGGCCACCTGATGGTAAGTGGTCACCAAACGCCTTTCGACATTGGCATTGTAAGAAATGTCAACCATCGCTTATATAGCCAATGCGCCACCAACCTTGGGAGCTAAGATGTTATGTCCCTTGTACCTGTAATTACACTGTCTCACTCACCCTTCAAACAAGAACACAACAATATCAAGTATTGCTGTTTTGCGGTAGAATATCTGATAAGTGATTCCTACCCAGACGAGCTTGCACTAAGCTCTACCATATAATTCTTTAACATTGATTGACATATTTCAGCCATTTTTCACAAAACCTTAATTACAAGTAAACCTTTTTTTTCTCCGTTGGTGAAAACCGTATGAAAATCCGATTAAGTTTTTGAGTTTGTCGTTCAGACATATAGACGTGGCGGTGTACATTGTTTCATAATATGTACTGATTTAATATATATTGTCTGAAGCAATTCATGTATCATTCACTATCAATACATTTCAAATACACAACGGTGATATGTATTTGAAATCATAGCTGTCTAGTAAATACCCATATTGTATCTAATTTAGATGATCATGTTAAATATATGAATAATACATATAAGAACAAACTAATTAATTCGTATCTTGTATATCTTTTTTATAAAATGTAATAAATGTAAATGTAATAAATAGTACCCTTTGCGAAGGTTTGGAATTACATATTAAGATCCTCGTATTTTGTCTAGCGGTGGCGTTTTTAACCCATGGCCAAGTGGACACGTGCCTAGGGTAGGTATTATAGAGACGGGAACGTACCTTGGGTAACCAAAAGTAATATTTTTGGTTTTATTTTTTAAAGAATACTTTCAATGTCTAGTTTTAAGGAAATACAAATATATATTTATTATATTTACCCCCTCCAATTAAGCGTCCAGCTTGTGTTAGGAGTGGGGACAACAATACCCTTAGTGGATAGGATCGAACCTGTGACTTTCACATAGCTAGACGACCTGTAAACCATTACGCTATTGACGCTTCGATATATTTAGTATTTTTTTTAAATACACTAGTGTCAACTAGACAATAGGTAAGCAATATATACATAACTTGTTTCAATATAATTGCAGATATTGCGAAAATTAGCCAACTCGATTGAGTGCAATGCGCAAATTGTATTATCCATTGTACTACAGACAGACATGTAGATATCAACACATATCGTATCAGCTTGTTTGAATTAACGCTTTGAATAGGATTGTAGATACAGTTTATTACGTTCTATACATTATAATCAACAAGGTTATTATTAGGGAATAAATTAGAAATTGATAACAATCTCGATTGTGTGTCGCGAACACATAATGAACACATAATAATGTTAATTCAAATGCTCACTGATTTAACACATTTATCAATTTACGTTGAATCATTAAATATATATATAATTATTTAAATAGTAAAAGTAATAAAAATTAAATGGGGATGGATAACTAATGAGCCGAGATGGCCCAGTGGTAAGAACGCGTGAATCTTAATAGATGATCGTGGGTTCAAGCCCGGGCAAGCACCACTGAATTTTCATGTGCTTAATTTGTGATTTTAATTCATCTCGTGCTTTACGGTGAAGGAAAACATCGTGAGGAAACTTGCATGTGTCTAATTTCACTGAAAATCTGCCAAATGTGTATTCCACCAACCCGCATTTGAGTAGCGTGGTGGAATAAGCTCCAAGCCTTCTCCTCAAAAAGAGGAGAGGAGGCCTTTAGCCCAGCAGTGGGACATTCACAGGCTGTTACGGTTACGGATGCTTTTATTTTATAGAATAGGAAGGTTTCGAGCATATGGGCCACCTGATGGTAAGTGGTCACTAACGCCCTTAGACATTGGCTTTGTAAGAAATGTCAACCATCGCTTACATATCCAATGCGCCACCAACCTTGGGAACTAAGATTTTATGTCCCTTGTGCTTGTAATTATACTGGCTCATTCACCCTTCAAACCGACACACAACAATATCAAGTACTGCTGTTTTGCGGTAGAATATCTGATGATTAGGTGGTACCTACCCAGACGAACTTGCACAAAGCCCTACCACCAATTAAATGCTGAAAATGGATAACCCATTTGTTAAACATTGGAGGGAACTTCATGTATCAACTCGTTGTTTTAGACCTCTTATGTATGCTAAATAATAGTTAATACATCTACTAACATAGTTTTTAGGCTTGTAACTAACACTGTGCTGAGATGTCAAAAAAACAAACATTTCGGTTTAAAGACATTTATTTATTTCTCATAAAGAATACAAAAGTTCACTTATAATAAGAAATTACAATAATTTTGCCTGAGGGTACATTTAAAAGTCTGCCTTATGAATTATATACAGTGAGATAAAATGTTGCGGGTAGTTATATTACACAAACATGTTTAGGTAGGGGTTACATTAACTTATAAATTATTTTGCACATATTCCATTACACGTTTTTTGAATATAGGAAAACTCTTGCTATTAATGATTAAGTCTGATAATTTATTATAAATTTGAACCCCTTCAAATAAAATGTTTTTCTTTCCATAGTTGGTTCTGGTTTTTGGAAGTTTTAGTTTATTACGTTTTCTAGTGTGGTATGTATGTGTTTTTTTATGAAAGTGTAATTGTGAATGTGTTTTATTTGTTATTATTTTTCTAATCAACATGCAGGTTTTTTGGTTCAGATTTCAGCTTTATAAATAAATATGTTTGCTACTTAAACCGATTGATATTTTTCATATTGTTTATTAAAGCGATATCCGCTTAGAAAATATTTTTTAAGAACTTTAATTAAAATACCGTTTTTATTTAAAACTTAGCAAAATTATTACGAATATTAAAATTAAAATAATATGTAAAAAAAATAGATTATCTACTGTCAGGGTGACACCAATTTTATTCAAACCCAAAAACTGTTAAATGAAATGAAAATCTAAACATTTAGATTTCAAGAAGAAATTAAAAATGCAGACAAATCAAATAAAAATATAAAACCAATAATAATAGAAAGATTCACAAAAGGCAAAGACGACAGACCTGTGGAGATTTTTTTATACCACGAAATCGCGGATTGAATTTAGAAATAAATGAGATTCAAAATGTTATTATCAGTAAAAATGAAAACTGATGGAACGACTAAGATAAAAATATGAAATCCTATCCCGTCGTACCGACACATGTCATCAAGGGTAATCATCAAAATAAATGTTCGCTTCATTCTCAAGACCCTCGCCATAAGGGTTGAAAGTATAAAATATGACAATGCTAACTCCGGTTTTAGGGTTCGGTTTTCTTTTTTTTTCTTTTTTTTATATTATAGATGCCTACCTAAAATATAAAAAAAATAATAATTATAGAATAGGTAGGCGGACGAGCAAATGGGCCATTGATGGTATGTGGTTACCAACGTCCATAGACATTGGTATTGTTAGAAATGTTAACCATCGCTTACATCGAAAATGCGCCACCAACTTTGGAAACTAAGATGTTATGTCCCTTGTGCCTGTAATTATATATTTTCTTCTTATTTAATAAATATTTATCTCTCGCTTAGGTTACTTCATTACATCAATATTCAGTGCCTCGTTGATCTAGTGTCTGGTTTATAAGACTCCAGTGGTCCTAGGTTGCCGTTGGCTGTAAAACTGCTACAAATTTCATATGACTTAAACGCGTTAAACAATTTATGTTCCCGTTTATCGTAAATCAGTCAATGCGTTTTATGTATTATCTAAATTAGAGGTCATGTCTTAAAACGCAAATTCGTTTATTATATACGACAGAAAGTCAGAAATAACTAAACAGGCGCTAAGCGACGTTTATATAAAGGCATAAGTTTATATAAGCGTAATTCTTGATTAAAAAGTTGTATAATCCAATGAGCTAAAACACAAAAGGCTTAGAGAATATTTTTATTAGTGATTTTTTGTAAATACCGCTATTAGCTTAATACGAATAAGCATTAAGATCTTAATAAATTTAAAAATACCTGAGCTATAAAAAGAAACACCTGAAATTCTTTTTTAAATAAATGGAACTTAAACGACGAAATTATGTGAGTCGATTTAATGTATAAGGCATCCCGCAACGCTATCCCAGATAAAGTTTTGTGGGATGAGAGGTTCATGAAATAGTGTGTTTATGGCTTTACAAGCGGTATGCAGTAATGGGGTTGAGCGTGAAACTTGAACTTGTTCCATTGAAATACGGTCGCGATAAGAAGTAACGACAATATCTTGTGAAAAATCTGATTTGGCAACTTCTGAATTCAGCTGGGAGATAGCAACATTTTAAAATATAAATCTATTTCTTGTTTTATTATAAAAAACGGTCGGCAAACTGACCACTAGGCCGTAAGATAGTAAGTGGTCACCACCGCCCATAGATATTGACACTAAGAAATCTCTGATATTGTCTATAGAGTACTAACCTTAACTAAGATACTATGTCTTTGTGCCTGTGGTCACACTGGCTCACGCAACTTTCACACGGGAACACAATAATACCAAGCATTGCTGTTTGACTGTAGAATATGTGATGATTGGGTGGTACCTATCCAGATAGGTGGTGGCGACCACATACCATCAGGTGGCCGATTTGCCAATTTGCCTGCCTATTCTAAATTAAAAAAAAATCTAATAATAACCAACCCATCTTATTACTGGTATAAATCAAAGATTTAATAATATTATCTATAAACCTTTTACGGTGGAAATATAAAAACTATTTAGTTTAAAATGTTATTTAACAAGGAAGTTTCATTTAATATGCGTTTCATGAAAGTCGCGCGTCGGCTTTTATCTCAGTAACTCTGTTCTTACTAAATGCCGCCCTTTGTTTAATGAACAATAGGGATAGCACTTTTGCAATTTAACTAATATTTTCAAACTTGCAACGCTATTATATTTAATTAACTGCTCTTTACCTTTGTGGTCCAAAGATACGGAATGAATAGAACGTAATTATTAAAAAAGCCGAGATGGCCCAGCGGTTAGAGCGCGTGAATCTTAACTGATGATCGTGGATTCTAACCTGGGCAAACCACATAATTTTCATGTGTTTAATTTGTGTTTATACTTTACCTCGTGCTTGACAGTGAAGGAAAACATCGTGAGAAAACCGGCATGTGTCAAATAACATTGAAATTCTGTCACATGTGTATTCCACTAATCCGCATTAGAGCAGGGGGTAGAATAAGCTCCAAGCCTTCTCCTCAAAAAAAAAGAGGAGGCCTTAGCCCAGCAGTGGGGCATTCACACGCTGTTACTTACTTACTTTTATTTAAAAAGTAAACTTATTTTTTAGATGTAAGAATTGTTATTGTATGATTATACTATGACATAATTGACTTTTCTACATCACAATTTCATTTATTGAAGAATAAAAATCTCAGTTCAGAAAAAGAATCTAAAAATGTATGTCCACATCCGGTTCGTTGCATAGAAATCTAGCATACTTAAACCGTTATTTTTTCTATTGAAATTGTCGAGATCATTGAAGAATAGAATAGTGTAAACGATTTCATTTTATCAGTATTATCATTATTCATGATAGTATAGATAGTTATATGAACCATTTCCTCCACCGCCATTATCACGGTGACGAGGCGGAGATATTTTAAAGCAGTTTGTGGTGCGAAATAGGTTCACTCTTTGTACCCTTACTCTAACAGTCCAATGAAAATTCCGGCGCAAGACATGCTTTAGGACGCTCGTGAGTACTACCGAAATTTCCAAGCTACTACGGAAAAAATCTTAACATACAGTAACATACTTTTGATAACCCAACCGACCAAAGCGAATGATCTCGTGGTTCGAAGCATCTGTACCAAGTAGTTAGAACAAGACCAAATGTGATTTACTTCATGATCATCCCTTAGGAGATAAGACATGTGTAATAAAATACAAAGACTAGTGAGCTAATATTTACCAACAAACACAGTAAGTGGATGTAACCTGAAGGATGCCGAGTAAATTTTGGCAAGTTCCACATATTTGTAGATTTATCGAAATATTTATAATTCATATCGTGTGCTGTTGTTGAATAAATCGTGAGAAAGCCCTGGGTTGCGGAAATCTTAATCCAAATTCGAAAACCGTGTCAAAGCTGACATTGGCATGTTTAGCATTTGTTTAACGAGATATAGCGTAAGGCGGTTTTTTTAACGGTACAGTTGTAGCTGCGTCGTAAAATCGTCACATTAGCCGGCATATGACACGTCCAATTACGAACGAGACGCTTGCGCTAACGTACGTCGTTATAAGGAAAAAACAAATGTTACCGACACGGGACGGCCAGCAGGTGTAAAACATTGAAATTAATGGCTATTAAAAAACACCAAATATATATGGAGTAAAATAAATAAAAATCATAAAATTTTGTTAATAAAATAAATATGATTTCCTTATTATATTATATATTACAATATAAAAAATAAACCAGTGGCTTCGCCCATTGACGAAAAGAGGGAGATGATATCTATATCCTTTTTCATTCCCGTGACAACGAGTATGCAAAAATTTAATAATGATCGGTTCAGTAGTTACGTGAAAGTATAAGAAACAAACAAAACTCACTTACACATTTATAATATTTGTAAGGATACCAATGAAGTGCAAAGTATACGCGAAACACACACACATGAGTTGAAAACGGCGCCGAAGAGCATGACGGCATATAAATGAACATCATACATACAGTGTGCCGTCACTGAATACGAGTCGATCTTACACTTAATGAGCATCGAAAAAATGTTTCACAGAAAAATAAATCATTATTTATTAATAAATAAAAAAAGCCTTTATATAATTAATTATTTTAACATAAAATCTTTATAGCTGGTTATATACAATAAGTTTATTTAACTTTTGAATTAATTATATTATCAGCAATCAGGTCAGATGTCTTCAACGTTTCTTATTACTTGTATATAAAAGTAATAAAAGGCTTATTCCATCAGGATAAAGCTAAGCACAAAGTACCATTAAATGTTATCAAACGTTATATCATCAAAAGAAAATCACTACACTTCAAGCGAATATTCAAAGAAGCTTATTTAAAATGGTAATTTATATTCATGCTTTAATATTTTCATCATTATAGAAAGTGGTAGCCCTATGTGGAAACTAATGGGACTTCATTACAGTTGAGACGGTAGTTTTTCAATATTGCTTCGGTATTCCAACTTTATTTCATTGCAGGTACTTCAGCGTCAAATTGTTCAATTCATTTTAGATCGATAAGTATATGAATTTCAAGATTTAATCTGCAATTTGAAATAATCGTAGTTAATTTGTTTTAAAATTCAATTACTACCTTTTGTTTAGGTTATTGGTTTTTATTTAAATATTTCTTTCTCTATTTTTATTTTATTTGTATATTTTGTAACCTTTTATTGTAATTGTGTTTAGGAATAGTATTTTCTTCTGTAATCAGTTGTGCATAGTTATTTTTAAGTCAACGTAAAGCGTATTTGAATGTAATAATTCTAATAATAAAATTGTAGATAACACTATCTACAACTGTTGGACATCCAAAATACATAAACGAACTATTTCTCAATTTAATATTGAATTCGTAAATTTTTTACTCATATAATAAATCCTTGATCCACTAATCCGTACTAAAACTTTGTTGAAATATTTGGAGTGGAGACCTATGCCCAACGGTGCTGTTCTGTAGAACTTCATTGCACACCCGTGGAATGTTGACAACTGACTTATGTGGTGATATACTATTTTGATGCATGTATTCTTATAATGTCATAATTATTATGGTCAATGTCGCATGTCACTTTCTGACATTTTACGACCGTTTTCTGGGGTGACATGCGATGCAATGAAACATTTACGGTTTGTTAAATCTCTTTTATGCCTTTCATAATTTCAGACATTTTTCTGAGTGCACCTTAGTAGGTTGCGAGATTGATTGTCTTGCAATTTTGCGTATTCGTATTTCAGTGTATAGCATATTTAATTCAATTTTGCTGATTAAAGCTTTAAAATGGAATGCGATTAAAACAATTTTATAAACCGATTGATGGCACTGCAAATATTAAAGTTAAAGTTTATGACAGTGGCTTGACAGCAAAAGCAATCGATAATGGGAGATAATAGAAGATAATCTAATATTATTAATTTATAGTCACTCAAACAAATGTTGAGATAAGGCAAAATATTTGAATAACCAGAACACTTCTCAAACATTTTACATCAGAATGCCGAAGCTCAAAATGTAACTTAAAATTCATAGCGAACGCCGTTCGAAAACTCGTCCGACTTCGGTAAATCAATTCAACTATCCCCTACAAAATCCCGAACATAAGTTTTATTTGAACTCCCATCGAAAACTTTTGAGTATCGATACGGCATTGCTTTTTCACATTTAAAACTCTCCTCTTAAACATCTGCTACTGTGAAAGTGTTCGCTTTTAAATTGAAACAAATAGAGGCTTCCTTAGCTAGGAAGCCTAGGCTTTCAGTTTAATTAAATTTAAACATTATAAACGAGAAACCTGCTATTCTCTGATACGAACCGAGAACCAGGGAGTTCATTTCAGAATACATTTATGAATATTTCGACTCAGCGTGAAATGTGAATATGAATAAGTTTTGCGAGTTTTGGTTGGTCGCTCAATAAGTTTTACTTTTACAGTAGACTGGCAAATGGGTCACCTGACTGTAAGTGGTCATCATTGCCCATTGACATTGCCATTGTAAGAAATGTTAACCATCGCTTACATCGCCAATGCAACACCAACCTTGGGAACTAAGATGTTATGTCCCTTGTGCCTGTAATTACAATGGCTCACTCAACCTTTAAACTGGAACACAACAATACCAAGTGTTTTGCGGTAGAATATCCGATGAGTGGGTGGTCCTGCCCGGACGAGCTTGCACAAACCCTTACCAACAAGTAATGCTGTGTCTTCTTTTGTATGTCGAGAGAATTCAAAGCTTACTTGGTGTCGAATCCATTACCCCTCTTTAGAGTAGCGTGGTGGAATAAGCTCCAAATCTTTTCAAAAGGAGAGGTTTTAGCCCAGGTGAATCCATTCACAGGCTTTTTAATTTAAAAGTTTGTGTAATTTTTCATAAGGTGCAATTACATAAATATGTATGTCTATAATCACGTTACAAAATATAACCTTGACAGTAACATACTTCTGTCTTCTATATTTATAAAATCATATGTCCTGACTGACTATCAACGCACTGACAAAACGATATATATCAGAAGGCTCAAACTTAAAACTTAGGTTTATTTTATAACGTTACATACAAAGAAAGGATTTCTGAAACTGTCAACTTTAAGGGGAGGATAGGGGGAGGGGTGACTTTATGTAACTTTATATGAATTTTACCTGCTCGAAGTCGAGACGTGCTTCCAATTAATTCTTTTGAAAGGCGCAAAGAAATTAAAAGTCTCAATTCCAAATGTTTCTCATGCAAGTTCTTCAAGTTCTAATTAAAGGAAACAGCTTTGTCTGAAGAAATCAAGGTAGCTCTGAGACGTTCAGTTCGCAGTGTGACCCCGTTACTTAATAGGTCGGTTTTATGCGAAGCCCTAGAAACTAGGTAGTCGCTTTTATGGTGTTTCTTTTCATACAAGAAACAGACTGGTAATGCTTAAAACATACTTTTGAATCAAAGTAAACAAAAGTCAACAATAAAACGTTTAACAGTAACTTCGACATAATCTAGAACGTACATATCTACATACAAGAAACGGAGTAAATTAGATTTTTCTAGATTCTAAAATGGAACATCTAGAAATTACGAGGAACGATAGAAACGATTATATCTGACGAATGGTTGAACATTCGTTGAACGATCCGACAATCTCAGAGTCCATTTATTTGTTCAGATTTTAAAAACTGTTTGAGGAAATTTTCGTTTCGTTTTACGTTCTTTATAAATATCATGATTATTTAGAATTCCAATACAAAATATTTATAAATAAATTATATTTTCAGGAAATAAACTTCCCCAATTTTAAGCTTTATATAGATAGATATTTTTTGTGATTTCCAGTATTTTTTTTTTATAGAATAGGAAGGTGGACGAGCATATTCGATTTTTACGATTTTCACGACGATTTTTATCAATTGTATACCTAAGTATTTAGGTTGATCTGCGTTATTAGTAACGGGACAGGTACATTTAGTATGATCTGCTAGATTACATGAATGAGCTACTAGTTGATGTGATATTATATTATTAGGTGTGTTGCGTATTGAAAAAAATATGTATTGAGTTTTACTAGGATTCAAAGTGAGGGTATTAAAAGACATCCAATAATTAACCGTATTAAAACCTTCTTGTGCAAATAAATCAAATACTTCATTCCATATTTTACCGTAAAATGTAGGAGTGGTAGCATCTGCATATGATATTATTTTACAATTTCTTAGCTTTAGGTTACAAAGTTCATTTATATAGCATAGAAATAGAGTTGGGCCTAAAATGCTACCTTGCGGAATTCCATAGGTGATAGATCTCTTATTGCTGATAACATCACCTATTTTAACCTGCTAGGAGCGATCTAGCAGATGATTTTGTAAAGGTTGTAGTTGTCTATCTCTAATGCTTAAACTGTCTAGCTTCTCGATCATTTTATTAAAAGAGACTGTATCGAAGGCCTTTTGAAGATCAATGAAAATAGTTAGGCATTTTTTTTTATTGTCTAATTTGTCTACTATGAAATCCGTAAGAGAATAAACTGCATTTTCATCATCATTATCACAATACAACAATACTGAGTATTGCCGTTTGGCGGCAGAATATCTGATGAGTAACCTAACCAGACAGGCTTGCACAAAGCCAAATAAATTTATTTAAATTATATATAATAATTTTATTGCATTACATTTATTGATTCTGTCTGAAAATCGGTTCGAAAAAAATACCTAAGTCCTGAGAAGAACCGCATTATTAAATTACTCATTAATGAAAAAAAGAATCTTACAATCAAACATTTTTAAACGTATTCTGAGATCCTGTTATGAAAGCGTAAATATACATTGTTCCTCAAAAAAAATTAAGCCTTTGTATTCGGTAACAAATAACTAATAAATTAATAATTAATAGAGATATTTTTTTTTAATCTGTTATTTTAGATTTGCTTTTTTTATCTGTCCGAAATACTCCAAAATCTATTCGTATCAAAGGTTAACATTTTAAATGTTAATTAAATTGAACGATGAAATAATTTTCCAATAACGTTAACTCAATTAGCGGAATAATAAATTTTCAAATAAACATTTTACAAAACATTGGAAATATTATTCTATAACAAAAGCGAAGGGTTTTTATTTTTGATACACAAGCAGTCTAATTTGTAAGCACTGACTCCATTACTTCCTTGAAATGTTGACACCCGACTTATGGTGATGTACTATTGTGATGTGTGTATTAATAAATAGTTATAATTATTAAGGTCAATGTCGCATATCACTTTTTTAAATTTCACGATTTTCTGCGGTGTCTCGAGGCTTTATTACAAAATAGCCGTTTAGTAATTACTAAAGTTCGCACGCTAATATGTGCACTAATTATGATCATGTTCTTAGACTGACTTCGGCGACAACGGCCAATGAAGAGAGATTAGCCACCTGCGCAGGACATATAGTGCACAAGTATGCAAACACAGGTCTCTGCCTTCACTCTCATAATCCGTTGCGACGGTAAAATATCTGGTTTGGTTCCGTTCCAGCTGCTAAGCTACGACATCTTTTAATCATGAAATTGTTCAGATTCAAATTAAACTTATGTCTATAATAATAAAATTATATTATTTATTTTTATTAATTGATAACTTTATAAATCAATTGGGTACGAGTATTTAGCTAATAATAAGCCCACTTTACGCGCATCCTAAGCTCTCCTGCGAGATATCGTCCGATGGGCGAGAAACACTACAACTGGAAAACAGAAATTACTTGTAATTTTATCCGGCTCGTCCCGATCTGGAAGATTTCGGATTAATCCGGAATAGCAAATTTCAACCGAAAACGAATTCCACACGTGCTTACTCTTTATATAAATAGAAAAGTGAGCTTAATAAAATAGTTTCTTCCCAACAAAAACGAGCGAAAATTCCATACAACGAATTTATATGAACGAAATATTTATTACACAAATAAATAACTGTCTCAAGCAACCCTCCGTATATCAAGTATCCTTTGTAGGCTCAATCCGGTTTATTCCAGTTTGGGTGCACTTTATATTTTAGTATTGTATGAATTTCTTGAAGTTTAGCAAAGCTAATATATTTTAAAACTTCATCTCTTGAATTCTATATTTTTATATTATTTGTCAAATAATAATAATACTTAATATATTTGTAATCAACATCTTTTTTTTTAATATTGTGTTTTTTTTCCGTGTGTCTGTACGATATATAATCGTTTCATTGTATTAAATGAATACCTAATGGGTGGAGTAAACTAACCCGTTATCGGTTCGTCTCGGTAGAATCTATAATACGGACCGGTAACTTTAAATTTAATTTAATCTTGTTAAATGATCTTGAATAATATGATTTTGTTCGATGTGTACTACGCGTATTATCTGAATTTACATTAATAAATAAAATAATTTTATAAATTTAATTTTAAATCCAAAATTACCTACAGCCTTACTTTTACTTTGCTTAGCGTTTGAATAATTAAATAATGCTGTCTTCTTCTCTCGGATGTCAAATCAATAATAACAGAAAGAGCGAAAACAGTGTTTAAATAAACAGTTGCTAAGCAACGCTTATAAGTAAAGCCACTAGTGGTAAGAACATAAGAATCTTAATCGAAGATTGCGCATTCGAACCCGGACCAACCTCCAATGAATTTTCACGTGCTTATCTTGGTGTATAATTCATTCCGTGCTTAGCGGTGAAGGAAAACCCCGGCCGGATGAAATTCTAACCCTTCCATCAACCGGAATTGGAGTATCGTGGTGGTATAAGCCTTAAACATTCTCTTATAAAGGAGAGGAAGCCTTAATCCATAAATGGGATGTCCCATTTATGGATTAAAGCTTCCATTCTGTTAATGTTAACAGACATTAAGCATACAGGAAAATTAAAGGATCAAGTTTAACATATTCTTACATCTGGTTAACAAAGTTAAAGTTAAGTTACATTAAGTTTCATCTGGTTATTAGAACTAACTTAGTTTTGCTAAGTTTGATTTGTAATTAATTAAACAATTCTGTGTCGTCTTCTTTCGAATGTCAAACCAATGATAAGAAAAAAATCAATGTTTCAACTAAACAGTTGCTAGCCAACATTTATAATTATCTATCAAAATAACAATACACAATAACTTTAATTAAAATCCGCTTTTATTACCTGGATAAACAAAAGACTTGTTCTCTGAAGACGTAAATGGCTTTTCAGGAGATATGCCTTATGTAACATCGTCACAAACAGCTATTACGTAAATAATTATAATCAAACAAGCTTGTTATTTGTTCTACATTAACCGATGTTGTATTTCCGCGAAACGTAGATACAGTGGTTTATCAACAAATAAAGTAAGCAAACAAAATCAATAATAGTTTGCGCGATCTGATTTTGTGATGAATCTTAATTAACAAGCACCGGAATTTCGTCTGGTTAATTTTTGTTTATATCATGCGCTCGTTGGTAAAGGAAAACATTGTGGAAAACATTAAGGACCTTTTTATGTTAAAGGCAGCAAACGGGCTAATGGGACACTTGTTAGTTAAGCAAGTATGTATGTTAAGCAAATCTGTAGTTCATATTCTTCAAAATTTAGCTCAAAAATGCATGAGACTGAATTGCTCAGTGAATTGTTCTGTTCTGAAAATTTGTACGCTTTTCCAAAGGGCTCGTAGTGTACCCTAATGACGCTTGTGAACATTTTTCCTTAGAAATACAACTCATTCAGCTTGCATTCGTAACTAGACATTTATCTATCTGTATACAAATTTTAACTGCTAATTAGATATATTTTTTATGTATTTTAAATTCTAGATTACTTAATAATTTGTAATTACTTATTTGATAAAAAAATATTTGGACTCGAAGTGTCTTATAAACACGAAATATTTTTAATGTTAAAATTCTTATTGAAATCTGTCTAGACCACTATCTGAAAACTAAGCTAGCGCTTTGTTAATACCTTAACTAATATTATAAATTCGAAATTGAGTTTGTTTGTATGTTACACTTTCACGTCTCAACTACTCAACCGAGCACCATGAAATTTTGCATGCATCTTAGGGATACAGAAAATTATATAGTGTACCTAACATCTCCCCTTCTCAAATGGAAATGCTGGAATCAAGAAAAATATATTTAAAAATAGAACTTGCTCCTGAAATATACGCGTCGAACTTAGTACCTTCGCATATTTGTCTGTACTAAGTTAAAAAGTTTTAAGCAACGTGATATACTACTTGCAAAATTTTATTCTTTCTAAAAAATGTAGGTTTTCAAACTAGCGTGGCCGGTGGCATGAATACGTTTGTTGGAGCCTAAAGCTCCTATTAGAGTCTGCAGTCTATTTCAAAAATGTATATGTATTTCTGAAATAAAAATGATTGAATGTTAGCTAAGAGCCATAACAAACGCAAGTTAGTGTTAGTTAGTGGCTAGATATAGCAGATCTCGAGATCCAGGGTTCAAATCCTAGGTTAAGCCAATAAAAGTGATTAGGTTTTTAACTCCTACACCTACCTAATACCTTATGTACCTAATGGTACTTAGATGTGCCAAAACTCTTGAATCATCTTTTTTCCCGTACTTTGTACTTATGTGTGACTGACGTGCTTTTTCAGACGAAGCGATTATCGTCGATTTTACATAGTTTATTTTCATCTATAACCGATTTCTCTTTTAACCGTTAAATTAGCTCAAATATCTATCATCCAAATATATACCTAAATTCTAAAATGAAAGGCTGAATATGATGACGATGATGATGATATCCTCCTAACCGATTTTATAAGATTCTAATGTCAGAAGCTCAATCAGTTATCAGATTGACAAACCCATATAATGTGTGAAGCTCAACGCAAGCGTCAAAAAAGTCCCGCTTTAAAAATTTTAGTTCTCTCGCATGAAAATTTCTATCAAAGGAATGTTCTAATAAATTATGGAAAACATCTCTAGTATTTTGCCGCTATCATTAAAAAAAGTCATTAAAAATTGTTAATGACTCATTTCCCCTTGATAATTAAAACGCAAAGTATACTCTACGTGTTTACCCCTCGTTATAGTGCAATCTATTTTTCTACGCCAGAAAAGAAATACTAATTAATATAAAATGAGATAATATTTTTTTATTTCCAACGTTTAAATATTCTTTAATTTTTCAATTTGTCTTGTCTGTTTATACAATATAACATACAAGAACATGAGATTCACGTTCACGCTTTATCACGTTTCACGCTTGTCACGTCAATAACAATATTATATCTTAATCAATAATAAATCAAGTCTAAATTTAAAGCAAGTGAAACTACGAAACAAACAACTTACATAATAGCATTATATACTAAAATCTTATCTGAAATAAACTGTACGGTTCACCCATGTGGGTGGACGCTCTCAACGCTTAGAACAAGGCCCTTCTGTGGACACCGCAGAGGTTCGCCCTGGGAACTCTAGAGGTGCTCGCAGAAGTATACCGCTTCCTGGTGGAAGTGGTGGACTGATAGTCTAGGGTCAGCAGACGTGACGCAGAATAACCTCACATTGTGTTCGTAACGCTAAATTGGATCTTCGAAATATAAATATAGACTAAATATTATTACGCAAACAACAAAAACGATTGCACATATTAATAGTATTAATTTGCTCTGTTATATTATATGCTCTATTGATCTAGTTGCTAGCTTATAATCCAGCAGAGCCCGAAGTCCAGGGATCGAAGCAGGCCTTGGTTTGACTTATGTAGTCTTTCATGGTATTCTCAGCAGCAGTCTTGGAAAGCAAATAAAGTCCTTGATCCTGCCCCTAAATTACAACTATAAAATTATTTTCTAGCATCTTCTAGCATTTTTTTAATAAAATAGGTAGGTCAAACACATTAATAGTTAATGTTTATTAAGCAATTCAAGAATAAATTTATCCGTAACAGTCTGCGAATGTACCACTGCTGGGTCCTCTCCCTTTTTTTGAGGAGAAGGAAGGAGAAGGATAATACATTTATATATATTTTTATTTATTTAAAAACGTTATTAAGTACCACAATATGTAGTTGAACAAAAGGCGGACTTAATGCCTGAAGGCATTCGCTGCGTCAACCTTTAGGCTGAACAGAAATCCGTGAAGGCGGTAATTAATAATTTATATCATCAACAGTATTCAAAACTATACATACATAAAATGTGCTACATAGAGCTTATATTATTATTATATTATATATAGTATAGACATATAAATATCTTCTGACATTCTTCTAACAAATCTTTCTGACAAAATATGCTCACGTAAATGAGTTTTGAAAGTAAACTTTTTATAATATATATTTAAAAAAGTGTGGAATTCGTATTCGTTGTTATCCATATATGAAAATTAATGATATATAGTTGACTTTATATTTATTTTAAGAAAAAAAGTAGCCACTGAGTTAATTGCCAGTGTTTCTCGGTGAAATCTTCATTCGTAACCGTTGGTATTATTCTTTTCCTCTTTGATATGATGATTCAAAAGTGCTAATAAGAGCCTAATTTATTAAATTATATTTTGATACTAGAAGTAATTGTTGTTTTTATTAGTATAGGCAGCTATATACTATGTTCTAATAAATTGGTTACCTCCCTCCTAGTCTAGAATCTAGGCTAGAAAAATAAAAAACGGTTGACGTCGAGTTTTTATTCGCTGGTTAATTATTTCGTTGGTTATTATAAAACGTTTTGCAGAACGCCGTTTTATTAATAGGAACGACGTTAATTTTTATTTTTCAATTTATAATTCGTATTGGAAAGATTGAATTAATTACTCTATTAAAACTGAGTCTTTTTATATATTCTATATTAGGAATCACTGGAATCATTTGACTGCCTCGTTGGTCTTGTGGTTAGATATAAAGCCGCAGATCTCTAGGTCCTGGGTTCGAAAACCAGGTCGGGCCGATAAAAAGTTAGTGTGTTTTTCTCTCGAATATTCTCATTAGCAGCACGGAGATTTGTCCCTCGACTCGAAAAGCACAAAAAACCGTTGGTCCTGCACCTAAACTCTTTCCGGTCATGTCACTTTGCCAATCCATCTGATTACGAGAATGAGGGAATATAGAGTGCACCTGTGTTTGCGCACACACTTGTGCACTATAATATGTCCTGCGCAGTTAGCTAATCTCTCTTGAGATCGACCGCCGTGGCCGAAATCGGTCTGGAGGACATTATTAGAGTAATAATAGTAGTAAAATAATTGTAAAACAGAAACTAAAACTGTTTCCATGTATTTTTTAAAGACTTCATATCGAAAACATTTCGACATTTATTAAAAATTGTTATTTTGTTTATTGAAAATACATGACCAGTTACAAAATATATTATATTTACATATACGATATCATACACTAATTCATACATTGAGTTCCCCTGTTTATGGCAACCACACAAATGGGGAAGTTCAATGGGAAGGTTGAACATATAAACATTTTTTTTTATATTCGCTGAGAGGGCAAATGACTCTACTCCACCTGATGGTAAGTGGTAGTAGAGTCCAAACGCGATGACGGCCAGTACAGACGGGAAGAATGTTCTGCACTAGCCGCCTTCGCCTTGCCGGCCCGCAAGATGCCTCTTCACGCCTCGTTTGTATACCATACAAAGTTTTGTATGGTATACCACCCCAATTCTCAAACTTAAGGGTATTTATACTTTTAAGGGTTTTTTAAGATCATGTTTTTTCTTCAGAACTTCTATTGAAAACATGTTGGTTTTATTAACATTGTGCATATAAAAAAGCCTGTTTAGAAGTATAACTTGAAACGGTTGTATGGATCCTTAATCTAAATTGCTTTATAAGCTATGATGTCGACATATTATGTATCAAGATGGTTATTATAATACAATACTTTATTCATTATATAACTAGCTCACCGCCCCTACTTCGCACGTGTTCGTTCAAATTAAGGCTCCATATAAAACTTTTATATCGTAATTCATATTGCATGTATATGTGTCTATTGGTTTACGCGGCGCAAAATAGTAAAAATCTCAGCCATGATTTTTTCCTACATCTTCAACAATCATCGTCATGTTATCGCCGTCATCGCCAATTTACACAAAATCTTTATGAATTATACACACACCTATTTCATACCTTTGTTTCATCCCCAATTATATATTTAGCACCATATGCTTAATACGTTTTTGTAATACATCTCGTGCTTTGTGAATGAAAACAACGTGAGAAAACCGGCATGTGTCGGATATATCTTCCACGTGTATATCAACCAACCCGCATTGGAGTAACGTAGTAGAATAAGCTCAAGCCTCAAATTACTTCCCCCCCTCTTAAAACCCGGGTTCCTTCAAATGAGGCGTGAAGAGGCATCTTGCGGGCTGGCGAGGGGGTGCGGCTACTGCAGAACATTCTTCCCGACTGAACTGGCCGTCGTCACGTTAGGACTCTTCCACCACTTACCATCAGGTGGAGTAGAGTCATTTGCCCTTCCGGCAAATATAAAAAATAAAAAATAAATCTTTTACCTAGAATATTTATTATAATCCTCTGTAATAATAGGATGACGAGATCGCTAGTCTATCTATGCTTATAAAATCGTTTCTCCTAACTATCAACGTGTAGCGGAAACTACTGAGTCTAGAGAGTTAAAATTTGGAACTTATGTTTATTTTAAAATGTAAGCATCCGATAAGAAAGGATTATTGAAATTTTTGACTTGAAAATATGAACTAACATAGAAAGTCGGGACGGATGAAATTTTAAAGTGATTTTGCAATTTCGAGAATTCCGATCAATCTCCTTCGTGTCTTACTTATCTTGAGTGACATTTTCTTAATACGTCGCGCCCTCTAGTACAAATGAAAATCATTATAAGCATTGGATTGACATGTTGATGAATAGCGTTTAAGCTCTTATTAAAAAAAATCACTTATATAAGTTTTCACTTACATAAATCTTTTTAATACTCAGTATTAAATCGCATTTTTTTTATTTAATTATTAAACTAAGTATAGTTATCAAAGCGGATCCTAACGTAACACTTCCCCTCTTCCACGGGTGAAGCCGTCGACGGATAATTTTACGGTGATATATATAAAGTGTTTTAATTGTATACACTTTATATTATTTTTTCCTATGTGTGCGTTAAATCTTTTGTATGGTTAAGAGAAGGGAGAAGTAAAATGAACTAGCAAATTGCATTTTAAATTGAACTGGCGTGTATTGTCGTTCCCGAACCGGCAGACGCCATAAGAACGAACTACATACCGAATGATTCTAAAACTTTCTATAAATATATATTATATTTACAGAATATATATGTATATATATCGGAGAAGAATCATTCTTCTCGACATCAATATAAGTGTTCAGAGGCTTAGTGGGCTACATTTGGATTATATACGACCACAAAAATGTTTACTGTTTCGTATAATTTAATTAGTTTTACAAATATCTCTTCACCAATTAATACAAACAATTAATACAATCGAGCTGCGGGTTCGCGAGACCGATCTAACAGTACTCAAAACAATTATTCAATCTCTCAATGATTCAATCTTCTTAGAATTCCCGCTAAAAACATGTTAAGATGGCGCCTCGACCCCGAGGTCTAACCTCCAGTCTGATTTTTTGACGTATAATATAGAATCAAACAAAACAAACATTATAACAAATAAAAAAAATGAAATTCAAATTTTTATATTGTAAGTTGCGTTACAAGACCAACAGCCAACTCTATTTCGTCACTTCTTCCGAAACACATATTACTAGTGTTTGCTCGCGGCTTCGCCCGCGTTTTAGGGGCGAGGGGAGCTGGTGTTAAGTATAGGAAGTTTGCTTCAAACCGAATTTTATAATGGTTTAGCTGTGAAAGCGTAACAGACAGACAATTTTTTTTTTCACATTTATAATATTAGTATATCACTCATTTATTTTTTAATTCAACAATTCTGATATTTCTGATTCAGAAAACAATTACAATAACGGCTTTATATTAAATATCACTTGGCAGAGGACTGTTGTATTCATAAAATGTAGAATTTCAAAATGTCAGAGTCAATTTATTTTATTGTTAAGGGAAATTAATGTTTTTTTATAATAAAATTGTGATCGCTGTATAAAATAAATTACTTGTGAGTTACTTGAAAGGAAATGTCTGTATGTTACTATTTAAATAATTACAGTTAAGTAACAGCATCTATATGTTCCACTGCTGGGCTAAAGCCCAGGCTTTAAAGCCTCCTTTCTTATAGAGGAGAGAAAGACTTTGAAGTATACTCCACCACGCTGCTGCAATGCGTGTTGGTGGACACACGTAACATATTTTACCTGTAGATTTCTGGTTCAAAACTGGGCAGATCCTAAATTTTCATGTGCTAAGTTTGAGTTTATAATTCATCTCATGCTCGGCGGTGAAGGAAAACGTCGTAAGTCAACCTGCATGTGTTTTTTCGAATTTCTCACTGCCCACATGAGTATCCATCAACGCGTATTGGAGCAACATGGCGGTGTAAACTTCAAGCAGTCTATTTGAAGGGATAGTTTTCACTCGCGTATGCCATTCAACGTTTTTGCCTATGATGTTTAGTTCTTCTTTTTTGTCTTGACTAACAAAATCTTCAAATAAAACAATAATTTTATAAATCACTGCGCTAAGTTTTTCATCTAGATATTTTATGTAAACATATTATTTATAAATTAGTCTAAGTTAACTTAACCTTAGTAATATTATAAACAGTAATTTAATAATATAATATCCTGGCACATTATTCACACACGGCCATCTGATCCCAAACTAATGGAAACCAGACAACTGATATACTACATATACTACTTTTATTTTGTAAATACATATTTATATAGATAATTACAACTAGACTCATTTACACTTATATAAAAATATGGCGAAAATATGAAAGTATTTGATTAAAATAACAAAGTGTGACCGAGTTAAGAAATATAATTTTAATATGACAAGTGAGAGACAGCTTAAATACTTTATTAAAAATCCTGACCGAGGAAAGACTTATAAAAGGCGTCTGAAAAACTCAGCCATTAGGGAGACGAATATTACAGACATAGATATACCTATAGCAGAAACTGTTTTATATCAGACTAGCTGTTTCTCGCGAGTTCATCCATGTTTAAAATTTTTGTATGTCCTCCAGACCGATTTCGGCCACGGCGGCCAATCTCAAGAGAAATTAGCCAACTACGCAGGAGATATTATAGTGCACAAGTGTGTGCGCAAACACAGGTGCACTCTCTATTCCTTAACTCTCATAATCCGATGGGACGGCAATCCGACACGACCGGAAAGAGTTCAGGCGCAGGACCAACGGCTTTACGTGCTTTCCGAGGCACGGGAGTGTACACACTTCCAACTTCCAGACTCCAGGCTGCTACTGAGAATTTTCTGACAGAAAAACCCTATAACTTCTTATTGGCCTGACCTGGGAATTGAACCCAGGACCTCCGGGTGCGGCTTTATATCAAGCCACTAGACCAACGAGGTAGTCAATTTTTATATGAAACATGTAATAACACGCTTTGTGGGTAAAGATTGATGGCAATCCGAATTAAGCTCTCTGATGCCATCATGCCCCCTCTACACAACCGCCGTCTACTTCTTATATTATATTTTTTATTTATTTTATTTTATAGGAAGCCAATCAAATGTAAAATGTTTATCCCAAAAAATAACAACTCCAAATAATGACACTTATTAACACTATACATCGCAAATATAGTTGGAGTTTGGACATTTTAAAGATATCGCACGAGCAAAACAATACGTATACAAATAAATTAAAGAAGAAATATAAGAAAAAAATAACAAAAAGAAGAGTTAATTAAAGGGTGTATGAACCATTCGTAGCAGAACTTTAACATTTAAATATGCAATCCGCCATAGTATTCTTTTACTTTATATGTTTCCATGCCATCACCAAACAAATCTAAATCCGCCTCTTTATAAATATTATTATACGTTTTAAGGGCCCTATTTAAAGGCGCTGTTATGCCTATATTTGTTCGTGAAAACCGACATTTGAAAGTCGGTATGTTCACAAATCTTGTTAAATTATTATAATAATAAAAAAATATTTTTATTTACTTTATTCCATATGTATTTATTGTTACCTATATATATTCTTTTTAACCTATGTTTCACAGTTGCCGGGACTCCCGTTACGTCCACATTTTACGTCCCATATTGCTTTAGCGCACTTATGTTTTAACCTTGAAAAGCTCAAGTATCTCCCAGGCGTATAACAAATATTGTCATTTTCATAAAAATTTTCTTTCGCATTTATGAAATATGGATATTAAATATTACAGTTCGTATGTGATGTCGTGGTTAACCACACAGTTTCATTATAACTTCCGTCAAAGTTATACGTCATTATTATAAATATAATATTAATCAGAGTTTACTCTGATGATGTTCTCCTGACTGATTTCGTTTATGACAGCCATTCTCAAGGGAATCTAGCTAACTGCGCGGGACACATAATAGTGCACAAAAGTGTGCGCCAACACAAGTGCCCTCTGTGTTCCTTTACTGTTTTAATCCGACACGAACGGAAAAGTTCAGGTAGCAGACCAAACATTTTCGTGCTTTCCGACAAGCTGCTACTGAGAATTTTTCGTCAGAATACACCCATTGTTGCCTGACCCGGGGTTTGAACTTAGTACCTCGCGATTTGCGTCCATACAAACTAGTCACTAGTCCAACGATGCAGAAAGTAGATAAGAATATCCATATTAAAAGCTGATTCACCAGACAAAAATCTACTAGATTCATTTTTAGGCTAACGATTTTAATTGACACGTAATAATGAGTTAATCATGAAATAAGGGAACGAAAAAACTATATAATAAAACATTCCTCAAAAACTTAATTTGTCGAACATTTAACAACTTCAAACGGTAATTATATAACATTACACCATTTTCTATGTAAATAAAAAATAATGTATGTATGTTTATCTAAATTACGGATTGAGCGTTGGTAATTTTATTTATTTTTTATTATATTTGGGAAACACACAGTATACACCACATTTAAATACAACAAATTGACTCGTTCACACACCAATCAAGTTTCCACTTAAAACTAATTCATGTATGACAGTAAACAAGCAATTTTGTAAATTATAAATAATAATTATGTAGATTTAAACAGTTAACAACAGCAAAACAATAATATATAATAAAAATTAAATAGATAAAATAAAAACATCGACTAAGTTAATAAATGCACACAAACTCTTTTTTTAAATGTATTGAGTGTACAAGAAAACATGTCCAAGTCAATAAACTTCTTATTGAAGCTCTTACAAGAGCGATATATAAATTCATTTTGAGCATAATTGGTTTGAGTGGAGGGTAAGTGGAATAAAGCACTATTGCGTGTGTTCACTGTTTTAAATCTAAAGTAAATTTTGCTTCAAAGATATGGATTATCATTCAAGTTATGAATTATTTTAAATAAAAAACGTTGATCTTGCATTGTACGACGATCCAGGAAAAGATCCAGAAGGAAATCATTTTAGGTGGATTACGATTCAGAGTGAAACATTTAGAATTAAAATACTTAACAAATTTATGTTGAATTTTTTCTATTGTATCAATATAAGTTTTATATTGTGGATTCCAGACTACAGAACCATATTCCAGCAATGAACGGACAAAGCAATTATATAAAAGGACAAAGGTTGTGTCATTTTTAAAATCTTTACTAACCCTGAGTATCATGCCAAGCATTCGACATGCCTTGGCAACTATATAATCTATATGGTATTTAAATGTTATTTGCTGTCTAGATATATCCCCAAGTCTCTCACCTCAGTTATTCGGGTAATATTGTCATTATTCAGTTTATAATTAAAAGTTATTGGATTTGACTTACGTGTAAAAGAAATAATGCAACATTTCTTAATATTTAAGTTCAGTGAGTTTTCGTTACAATAGTTACACAACTTATGTAGATCATTTTGCAAAAGGCTGCAATCCGAAGGATTAGCAATAACTTTAAAGATTTTCATATCATCGGCATACAGCAGTATAGATGTATGATCAAAAATTTTATGAATATTATTTACAAAAATATTAAATAATAACGGACCGAGGTGAGAGCCCTGAGGAACACCAGAAGAAACTGGAACAAAAGAAGAACAGAAGCCCTTGATCGTCACTGCATAACTTCTGTTGCGAAGGTATGAGGATAACCAACCATGCAGGTCGTCATGTATACCAACTTGCTCTAGTTTATGCAATAAGATTGTATGAGATATTTTGTCAAAAGCCTTAGAGTAGTCAGTATACACAACGTCAACCTGATAGCCCCTATCGATAGCTATGGCAACATGATGTGTTAACTCACATACATTTGTCTCATGTTGTTCATCAATCAATGTACCCCTCACGAAGGGAAAGATGCTGTCATAGATAATTTTCTCAAACAATTTTGCAATTATGCACAATTTGGATATTGGCCTATAGTTCTGAACGTTATGTTTATCTCCAGATTTATAGATGGGAATAACGAATGATCTCTTCCATATTTCCGGAATTTCACCGCTACGTAGTGACTTTTTAAACAGAATAAAAATTGGATAAGCAAGGATCTGTAACAAAGTTTTATAAATATAGGTGGGATTTCATCAGGGCCATACCCTTTATTAAAATCCAACCTTTGCAGATACTTTTCAACAGTGGCTACAGACAGTTCTATATGTCCAATATCCAAATTACTATTGCTACCAGAAGAACATTTAAGTGTTAGAGAGGCGACGAAAATAATTATTAAAAAGTGAGCATACATCTCTCCCCCCGCAAGCAGTACGATTCATTTAAAATATATTATTAGGTAGACCAAAAGATGATTTCTTAGATTTTACAAATGACCAAAATAATTTACTATTACTGCGTATTTTTAACTCAGCTTTATAAATATAATAATCATAACATCTGATTTGCTCTAATTTTTGGTGGTCTCTTAATATACTAAATGAGTCATAGTCAGCTAAACTGTTGTACTCGAGGGAGTACCAATACGGGTAGTTTTCGACATACTTAATAACTTTGACGCCGACATGGTTAGAAATTATCGAATTGATAACATTATAGAATGTATCAACTGCATGAGAAATTTCACATTCATGAAGTATATCATACCAATCCACTTGAACCAAAGCGTCATTGATAGCATCGTAGTCATGCTATGTCGAAACAAACGTATTGTAAGCCACTAATCCGTTTTTGATGAAATTTTAGTGAGCTTTACGTTAGTCTAGTAAACTTAAGTTAATAAAAATAACAACAAAAATCACTAGCACTAATTTTTAGTGGCTTATTTTTCTTATATCATTTCTTGTATACGCTATTCGCGAAGGACCTTCAAAAGATCTGGCGGCAAACGAGTTCAGGAGTTAGTCTCGTTGCTAGATAAGCCTGGCGGGCTGATACCAGGTTCGTATCTGAATAGCAATCCAACTAATTACTAGAACAACTTACTTATTGGTAAAAATTTATCGGTTATAAACGAATTGCTTATTGTGAATTAATAATGACGTCAAAATATAATAGTGTCAGCAATAAGTATATAACGATTAGCGGTGTAAGAGCACTAAAATCACGCGACGGTTCATTGTTCAAAAAAAAAAAAAAATTTTTCCTTGCTTGTTCGTCCTTCAAATTAAACGTTCTATGTAGATCTTTGTTCTACCCATGTGCAACCAGAACGGGTAGATAGTCAATAAAATAATCCGTCACTATGTCGGCAGATCATTATGGAAATAAGCCCTTAGAGATGGGAGGCCTTTATATGAGGATTACTATTTTATGACCTCAGACAATGCATACGAAAGGTAAAAGCACACGTAAATTTTGATTTAATTTTCATGTCCCAACTCAATTTCGCTCGTAAAGAAAAATTGACAAGAGATTACAGCGTTTGCCTACTTTTTTAATTTAAAATAGGTAGGCAGACTGGCTGGTCCTAATGGTAAGTAGTCATCTCTACACGTATACATCGGCACAGTAAAAAATATTTACCATCCGTTACATCGACAATGTGTAATCAATCTTGGGTACTAGCATGTATACTCGCTCACCTTGCACAAAGCACTACCACCAAGGGATTTTAATAACAGTGAATCATGAATTAGTTTGAGGTGATATGCGACATTGATTATTATTAATTAAAACACTTCAAAAATAAACGCATCAAAATGGCGTATCACCGTAAGTCGGCTTACAATGTTTCACAAGAGATATTGGAAGTGATTTCTTACATAATAGCAATGCAGATAATATAAAGCATATTAATTTTTCATAAAAAATATTCATTTTTCATACTTAAGGTACGGATATTCAGCAATATTAAACAGGGGTTATGGAGCACGTCCCGCCGGGACACGGCTGTCATAATGTAATCATTACGACGCTGAAACTTATTTAATAAAATCGCAGTTATAATAAAGGTGTTATTTTTTTATATACTGTTGATTTTGGCTCAGTGGTTGTTATAGAAAACCAATGATACCGAGTTCAAATCAGCTCGACCATTGAATTTTCATATCCTGTGCTTATTACACAGCACAGGAAAAGACAAAAAATACATCGCGATGAAACGACGTGTCAGTTGATATTCTATCATATTTGTTCCTTTTTTTATAGAATAGGAAGACGGACGAGCATATGGGCCAACTGATGGTAAGTGGTCACCAACGCCCATAGACATTGGCATTGTAAGAAATGTTAACCATCGCTTACATTACCAATGCGCCACCAACCTTGGGAACTAAGATGTTATGTCCCTAATACCCTCTTGAAAATCATGGTGAATTACTTGATATGATTTACGAATTGAGATTCAAAATCGATTTATTACGCATTTTATATTTACATGTTAAAGTCCTATGTATAAAATACATGCAACATAGTATGCTAAATAGCTATTTCTAAAACATATACATACCTCCACATGTCTCCCTAAAATCGGGACAGCAATCACCCAATTTCAAGCAAGCGTGGTCACAATAACACGGTTTATCCGTCAAGTCCTCTATTATCGCGTTCTGATGGGCCTTTTGTACCACGCACGAGCTATCACGTCCGGGACAGCACAAGTTCGCGTCCCGACAGTAGTTTGCATTGCAATGTCCCGCCAAATAAATGGCACTCAATATACCGAACCAATAGCGAAACATTTTTAAATTTAGATAATTGATTTTAAATTTGGAACTATTTAGTTACTGGTCGTTGCTTTATTTATAATTGTTTCCAGATATTTATTAATTCCGATATTTTTATATATAATATTATTTAATTGTTTATATATCCACCAGTGTATCTGAAACAAAGAAAATATTCAATTAGTTAATTGAACGAATTTCTACGTGTAACTTATTCCGACCACAGGAGTAAAGTTAAAAAAGCAACTTTTACATTGAATCGTTGTTCGGGATCTTGAATAATCAGTGATATCCGCGTTTTCATCGTCGGCAAAGATATTATCGGAGCTTTGGAATAATTTCAATGAAATTAGACACATGTAGGTTTCCACACGATGTTTTACTTCACCGTCAAGCACGAGGTGAATTATAAACACAAATTAAGCACATGAAAATTCAGTGGTGCTTGCCCGGGGTTGAACCCACGATCGTCGGTTAAAATTCACGCGTTATAACCACTAGGCCATCTCGGCTTGAGATATATTAATAAGTTGAATAAATAGAGATATACTTTCAAGTCGTTTCAGTGCGTTATATTGCGGAGCTATTAGTAAATATCATTCATCATCATCATTCGCACTGCGAAACTATAGAATGCTTTGCCTTTGTATTTCCTGATAGGTACAATGTTGGTGTCTTCAAATCCAGAGTAAACAGGTTTCTTATAGGCAAGCGTGCTACATCTTAGACCGTGTCGATGCTTAACATCAGGCAAGTCAACGGTCAAACGCTAGCCTATTAAGTGTAAAAAAAATAGCATGGTATAATTGTTTGTTCAGGACCTCTATCTGGACTAGATTATATATATATCCTGGTCCTGAGTTCAAAGCCTCCGGGCTCCGGTAGTGAGCTTTTTGGTCAAACAATGCTATGTATTTTTTTGGCAACCGCAGTGCTAGTGCAAGGTGAAACATGTTCGATTATATTATATCTGTCTACTCTTGAATTCCAATCGGTTATAGTAATAGCGCTATTTATTACTTTATAAAATTAGTCTAGTCCAGTTAGAGGTCCTGAGTTCAAATCCTCCGGGCCAAAAAAGGTAGTGAGCTTTTTGGTCGAATAATGCTATGTATTTTTTTTTTGGTAACTGCAGTGCTTGTGCAAGGTGTAACATGTTCGCAAAATGCGAAGCTTCAAGTAGTTACAAGGTTATTAAATTCCAAAGGCGTTATTCCTTTACAACATACATTGTGACGATAGAAATTTATAATATTTCATCTGTTAGCCGGGTAACAAGCCTCGCGGTTACGCCGTCGCGTCAAGGCCTCCTGATACCGTGTAAAGCTTCGGCTACACTTATACAAAATCACAAATTCAACTTAGTTTTCATGTGTTTGTCCTCTTTAGCACCCGTGTGACCGTAGCTTTTACAGGCGGATCGCGTCGCGCGGCTTTTGTTTGAAATTTATGATTTGATTTGATTATAAGGGTGATTGCATTTTGTAAAAACTTTTGTTTGTACATTTGCTGTTATCCGCTACGCTGAGTTTTGCCACGTTTATATTTGCCTCGGCGTAAACTTTAATGTAAAAAAAAATTATTCTTTTTTCAGATAAAATTAAATTTAAAAAATATATATCTCTATAGCCATTGTTTCCATTGTTGTTGCGTAACAGAAATACAAACACTAAAAATTTCTTTTCTGTAATATTAATAATTTAATTATATGAAATTTTAATTTTACTATATGAAACTATGACATAATAATACTCAAAGTTTTAGAAAATTACATAAATTACATACAATAAGATTTCAATCTACTAAACTAAACACTTGAAAATTTTGTGGTGCTTGGTTTGAACTCGAAATCATCTGTCAAGATTCTCGTCATCTAACCACTGGGCTCATCACGGCTCTGTTGATAATAGCCAGAAACAAACACGCAAATTTCAGAATGAACTGTAGTATTCGATGTATGGTATATCAGAAACGCAGACGAGACAATCGGAGAAATATCCCTATATAATATATTAAAGTCTACTGGCAAACGGTATCTCGCGGAGATAAATCAATATCCATTTTTTACATAAGAAATAAAATATATATTTTTATAAAAATATAAAAGGTTCGACAACACTGCCTCCTGTGAGGTTTGAACTCACGACCCCTGGTTTACGAGACCAGTGCTCTACCACTGAGCTAAAGAGGCTTGTGGTTTATATGACGAAATAGCACTACGCTTACGTAAAAGTTGATATTTATAATCAATTAACAATATGTATATCCTTTATATAACCACTAACATCTCTCGTCGTGGTTGCCCGTGGAAAGTTAAAAATTGAAAATTTGATTATTATTTCATTTCAACAAACAGATTAAAAACTTAGCAAGGATGAACTTATATTATTAAAATATCTATATGCGTTTTAGCTTTGCAGGAAATAACTTTATCTAAAAATTTATATAACAAACATTTTTATTAAATATAGCACGCTGCTCTTAAGAGACAGTAGCGCTTAGAAGAACAATGGACGATCACTATTTTCTTATAAAATAGGTAAAATATTACGGTTAAATAGATCATCTGATGGTAAGTGATAACCATAGCATATGGGCATTGGCGATGTATGAAAGATAAATCGTTTGCATCGCCAATGCACTACCAACCTTGTGAAAGATGTTATGCCCCATGGCGATAGATTATGTGGGTGTACCCAGACGGACTTGCACGAAAACGTACCACCAAGTGAAACTATATTACACCTTCAAGCTACGGGCTACTAAAAAAAAACGTTAAGCCAGTTTACAAGGACAAAATCACGTAACCACAAATAAAATAGAAAACTGCTTATTAACTAAAAAAAACAACATTTACAAGTTTGATGGATACATCATAGTGGGTACAATCGGATACGATTGTACCCACTATGTATTTCTGTATCGTGAGTGACATCCTAAAATGAAATCGAACTCCTCCATTTCTGAAGTCAGAATAATTAACTTATTAACTGACTTAATAGTACAATTATTATTATAATAGCTATGCTATTCTGTAAGAACAGTGATACGCTATTTTGAACCTTGTAGCATTCGTATGTTATAATTATTTTATCAAAGTCGCATACCGCTTTCTGTTATTTTACGACAATGTTCTGCGTTGAGTAATGAGGTTGTTTTAAGACCCCGAAGTAAAAAGAGGGGTGTTGTAAGTTTAACTGTGTGTGTATTTGTGTGTACAGTAATATTAACAGCCTGTGAATGTCCCACTGCTGGGCTAAGGCCTCCTCTCCCTTTTTAAGGAGAAGGTTTGGAGCTAATTCCACCACGCTGCCCTGTTGGAAACCTGATATGATTTAGAACTTTGTCTTAAACATAATAAAAAAAAAAATCTATCACAAAAACAAAACACATTCGAGTACATAAAGCAACGCACATACGCGCATTGTTTCACGAATATCATTATATTTAAAATACGATACAGCTGAAAATTCTCGTCACGTTTGAACATACAAGTTTAAAACGTACCAATATTGTATGTACCATGACGAACGTTGTATAACACGTTTATACGATCCGTACATAAATTCTTATTCTGACTTTGAAATACATATTTATATTTCAGGGTTGATATTTCATTAGACCGTTACAACTCAAAAGTCAAAAGTCAAAAATCATTTCATATAGAACTCTTACTAATTGATCGTTAAGATTTACATAACTTTTATACTAGTTTTCACTCGCGGGTTAAAATATAAAAAAGTAACCTTATGGATCAAGCTTGATTAATAACAAATTTCATCAAAATCAGTTCAGTAGTTTAGGCGTGAAAGCGTAAAACACAGACAGAGATACTTTCGTATTTATAATATTAGCATAGACTAGTAAAGATTATCTTTTTTTTTTCAATTGACATTTTTCTATTCCATTTCTGTATTTTTAATTTTATCATTTACCAGGGTTGATTGTAATCTTTTATTTAATTTTTAATCTGTATATTGTTGTAATATTATAGTCGAATATTTTTGTTGTTTTTAATTTAAATAAAACTAACTAATATACAAAAATTATCGCAAATAAACGTATTATTATTAATGCTAAAAAATAAAAGATGAACGATCCGGAGGCGCTCGTTTCATTCCCAAGGTGTGTTATCATCTATAAAATCATTCGTTTTATAATAACCATTATCGTTGACGTCCGTTGATGTTTTTTTTATTGTATTTTGTCATTGTTTCATTTTGAACTTTTTCTGGGATCCTGTTATAAAACTTTACATACGCGTAAGCATACAATTATTTTTTAACCCTGTGTAGTCGGGTAATATTCTTAACTAGCTTTTGCTTCCTCCTAATATTACCTATAAGTACTAGGAACAAGCTTGTATGTATGAACGTATTGTGACGTTCCTACAAAACTACAAAATCCTACAAAAATCTTTAACATTTGTACGAACATAACTACAATATAACTAATACAATTATGTATGTATAAAATTCCAATGGGCGTGCTTTCATTATGCTTCTCCTAAACTGCTTGACCGTTTTTGATGTGATATTTTTTTGCACTTCTGGAATCCAGGATGGCTATGAAGTATAGTAATATAATACTAATACTCACGAATTTCACGATGATCGGTTGAGTTGAGAAACAAACAAACATTCGAATTTTTAATATCAGTTAGGATGGCAGAACCCTCTCTACATTTTACATGACGAGCTTGTCCTAGTTTCCTCACACGTACATTTGCAATCAGTGTTTGAACGTAGCTTCGAAAGTTAGCTTTGATATATGTTTTTGATATTTTTGCGAGCTCTATCCATTAATTGGTGAATTTACATTCCTATTGACCGATTGTCAGTAAATAAACGTAAATAACAGGCTGTAAATGACCAACTGCTGGGCAACGTCCTCCGCTCTCTTTGAGGGAGTTTGGACGGTCTTCCACTACAGTACTCCGATGGTAAAGTTGGTGTACATACAAGCCCAAGTTTGAAGCCAATCCTTTTGTCAACGATATCTCAAGGTCGTGTCAGGAATTAAATAATTAGTTATTTGATATGGTTTATTATAGTTGTGTATATTATCAGTCCTGTCTCTAACTTATAAGGCTGCAGGTCTCGAAGACCTACAATCAATATCCGGGTGAGGCAATGAAAGAGTCTTTAGGTGTCACCATGCGTAGACGTCAATTGTTAAATCGATAGGAAGGGGCACAATGCACAAAGTAAACATTTAGTTATATTAATAAAATACCAATATAATAATAATTTTAAAAACATAATCTTATATAAGTAATATAATACTTACCTAAAATATTATATCATATAAATTTTTTTTTATAGAATAGGGAGGCGGACGAGCATATGGGCCACCTGATAAGTGGTCACCAACGCCCGTAGACATTGGCATTGTAATGTAATGGAATGTCTACCATTGCTTACATCACCAATGCGCCACCAACCTTGGGAACTAAGATGTTATGTCCCTTGTGCCATCAATTACACTGGCTCACTCACCCTTCAAACCGTCATCAATACCAAGTTCTGTTGTTTTGCGATAGAATATCTGTTGAGTGGGTGGTACCTACCCAGACGAGCTTGCACAAAGCTGTACCACCGGTAAATAGTATATACATATAAACAGAAAACACGATATATTATAAAACCGGTATAAACTGTCTGTTATAAAACTATCCTTCATTAATTTTGAACATAAAAATTAAGTATTCAAAATCATTTCCGTATGAAAAAAAACACGATACTTTTTTAAGGTATCCAATATTAAAAAAACACACAATACAACTGCAGCTCTGTATAAATGGAAATAACATTTGAATGACAATATGCTTCAATGACGAGCGTTTTTCGTCCCTTTATAACAATGGGTTGTACCATCCAAATATAAAACACCATTTAAAATAAGCCGACAGTACAAAAAATCTATTAAGCTTTAAGAATGATGGAGTAAAAGTCTTAGGTCTCATGCCGGTCACGATCTTGGATACCTTTTTTTGGACCCAAAGTATTGGCTTTGTCTTATAAATTTAAAGCGAGAAAGTGAATTTTAAATTCGTTTAATTTATCCGCAGCTTCCCTTAAATCTTTCTCGATTTATAAATAAATGTTTTTCGCCCTATTTAAGGAATCACTAATATTGTTATTCTCCCTCCATTTAAACGTACTGCTTGTGTTAGGATTGGAAACGACAATAGCCCAAGGGGTCAGGATGGATCGAACTTCGCTACATCACTAAGGGGCCCGTAAAACATTGCGCTGTTGACGTTTCTATAATATTTTCCATTTTATATTATATTCGAGTGAAAGAGACGGACAACTCGCGACCTTGACTGAGGCAACTGTGAAAACAACGGGCATAATAATATAAAAGCTTAGAGGTAAAATTATTATGTGAGAATTAATATTATAATATTAATACGTTTCCAAAAAAGTTTGCTTCAAAATTCAAATGCGTAAATCCACATATAGGCGGATGTAGGCAGAATCT
Source organism: Nymphalis io (assembly GCF_905147045.1). Taxonomy (NCBI): domain Eukaryota; kingdom Metazoa; phylum Arthropoda; class Insecta; order Lepidoptera; family Nymphalidae; genus Nymphalis; species Nymphalis io. The sequence goes on from NC_065905.1 coordinate 9,157,298, forward strand.
AAACGTGATATTACAGCAAATGTGCCTTAACATAATTATAAATCTCGGAAAATTCTTTAACTTTCAAACATACTGGTCTGATTTCCATATTAATTAAGATCAAACTTTAACACGGCAAAGTTCTTAGAACTTAATAAGATTGTTTTAAAGTTTTTGAACTTTAGTTTAACTAAATAACACAGAAACGAGCCTAACAATATAAAGTTGAACAAACGTTAGCGCCTGTAAATGTCCCAATGCTGGGCTAAAGCCTCCTCTCAGTTTGAGGAGAAGGGTAGGAGGTTTTTCCGCAACGCTGCTTCAATGTGGAGTTATGGAAATATGTCCGATTTTGTGTGTCCACACACACGTGTGTGTGGACATGTGACAATATTTTCCTTCACCGCCAGCAAGAGATGTCTGCATGCTTTGGTTGAAAATCTTCACAGGTATCCAATAACCATGCATGTTAGTAACGTGGTGGAATTAGATGAGGAGAGGAGGTCTCCCTCCAAAATACATAGGTTGACTGGCAAATTGGCAACATGATGGTAAGCGGTGACCACTGCACCATCAACTATGGAAACTAAGATGTCATGTCCTTTGTGCCTATAGTTTCAAGCTCCCTCACCAACCAGAACACAACAATATTAAGTATGGCTGTTTGACGGTAGTATGACGAGTGGATGGTACATACCCGGGCTTGCACAAAGCCCAACCGCCAAGACTATAGCAGCTGTTATCTTAAGTAATAATAGTATTCCGTATTCAAGGGTTAAGTTCCTAATTATTATAACTCGATTATAACTCCACACGAATTCTCTGAGGGTTAATTTTGACTCGTATCAAGTTGCTAATTGTAACAGTTCATTAAGCAATAACCAAATTCACTTCCCGTTGGAGTTGTTACCGCTTTTAATGACATTTCTTCTTTACGGGTTAAAGTTATTACAAATCGAAATCTGGGAACAATTTATAACCATTACATTTATATATATATATTATACTTGCTCATCGTCCCCGCTTCGCATGGGTAAAAATAAAATGTATTTTGGATAGGATTTGCGTAAAACCCGTTCTTAATGGGGAAGGAGTAACTGTGACAAATTACAAGTGAATCGTGAATATATATACAAATATTGAAATTTAAATATATAATGTATTTTATATAATGAGAACTACTGAAGTTTCATATGCTTAATTCGTGTTTATAATTCATCCCGTGCTCGGTGGCGAAGGAAAACTTCACGGAGAAACCTGCATGTGTCGGAATGTAATTCTATTCCAAAACGTATGCGCTCGGCGAAATTTTATATCATTATTTAGCGAAAAACGAAATCATTCCAAATTTAAATTTATTCAAATTAATACTTATTATAAAAATTATCTCTAATTATTATATAAGCACACTTAAGTGTCATTAGGCTCATAAAGAGATAGTGTCTTGTATAACTATAAAACTAAATCACGCAACAGGATACTAAAACCTTATAAAACTTAAGTGTTCTAGAACAGGAAGTTATTTAGAAGTGGCGTGTCGTGTAGATATAAAAATATATAAAGTCCAGAAGTAGTTTTACGGGCCACTAAACGTAAATAAAATGTTCTGTGTTTCATTATAAACTAGCGAAAACCGCGGCTTCGCCAGCCAGTTGTCTAAAGTAAAGAAAATTGTTTTTTGTTTATGGTAACTAAGTCAAGATAGCCTAGTGGTTAGAACGCGTGAATCTTAACCGATGATCGTGTGTTCAAATCCGGGCAAGCACCACCGAATTTTCATGTGCTTAATTTGTGGTTATAATTCATCTCGTGATTGACGGTGAAAAAAACATCGTGAGGAAACCTGCATGTGTCGGATATCATTGAAATAATGCCACATGTGTATTCTATCAACCCGCATTGGAGCAGCGTGGTAGAATAAGCCAAACCTTCTCCTCAAAAGGGGAGAGGAGGCCTTAGCCCAGCAGTGGGACATTAACAGGCTGTTACTTATGGTAACTCCATATGGTAAAAGCCATATTAAATTAATAAGAAAGAAAGAGAAAAATAAAAAAAAATTAATAAAGTATTTTATAACAAATTTCATTAGAATCCGTTCAGAAAATTAAACGCGATTGAAAAACAAAATATTAAATTATTTGTAGAGCAAGTAAACCTTGATTTTGGACAGGATTGTTTTGTGAAAAAATACCTTATCAATTTCTCTATCTTAGCGCTTGGGAAACGGTAACCTAACTGAGACTTCGAGCGTCAGACTAGTAAGCGTAAGATTTCGAGCGCCAGATGACGTCAGCGTATGATTTGTTATTTATATAATTCTCGTGAGTACCTTGGCAATAACACCATTTATTTATTTCAAACAGCCGATGTCTGATGGGATATCCTATCATCAACATCTCAAACACCATTCTCGAATGTTAAGTGCTTTTGGAAAACTTGCTCCGGCTATGCTTTTTTTAACTTCTGGTCGCGGAGATAGTGTTTCACGTTAATAAATAAAGACCAAAAACACCACGTTTCTCACTACGAAACGAAATTTAATTCGAAATGTACATCACCTATTTAATCTACGTTATGTTAAAAACTCACATAAAGTACAGGCTTATAAATCCACCGATGGCTGGGTGTAGTATGTCAAATTTTATTAAGTAAATTTTAGTATGACAACGATCAAATTAGCCACTTGTTAGATATTATTCGACTTAAGCCATAGAATTTAACAGTGCAAGAAGTAAGAAGCACTTCTTATATAGTTATGGTATTTGTTCAAGATCAAATGACATTATGCCAAAAAATAATTTATTTTATCTTTTCATCAATAGATGGCGTTAGATAGGTATTTTTCATCGCGCAATAACAATGTTTTTTAAAGCACTAAATAAGTTTTTGTAAATTTATAATGAGAGAGACCAATTACACTATGTGACCAGTAGTACATACTCGGTGGTTTTATTTTGAAGTCTCACAGTACCAATACTACCGGGTAACCCCAAACATTATTTGTAACGGGGTCATTATTTAAAAATATATTTTGATTTTAGAAAGAACTATTTGAAATTGTGATTTTTATTATATTAAATTGTGTTTTTGACATTCATTCGTGTCTGAGTAATAAAACGTTTTACATCGAGCTCATTATTTATTTCTTAAATACTACAATAGTATATGCACCGCCGAATACAGTATATATGATATTATATATCTTGTGCCTGTGTTACACTGGCTTACTCACAATACGAACCGGACCACAATAAAACGGTATAATTGTGTCGCCATACAATAAAGTAGAAGAGAAGAATGGTACCAAGTTACTAACTCATAAAACCCTAACAAAAACAAACATATTCGGTGATGTATATATAAATATAATTGTATATGATTATTACAAATAATTTTTTTGATTGTAAAACAGAGCTACTTTTGAGTTTCTATCCGGTTCTTCTAGGTAGAGTCTACGCTCACAACTGGTGGTATTTTTTATTTATTTTTTCCTTTTCTGGCATGTATCTACGCTATTTGAGCGCAAAATATTCTGCCAATGTAGCGTATAAAATAGATGACATATTATACGAGATTATTCGGTTTCAAATTTTGAATCGTTTAATGATGATGAGTGGAAACGATGTAATTATACAGTAGATATCTAGAGCAATATTATAATTAAATTAAATAATTATTTGAACACAAAATATAAATTATCCGTAATCCGTAACTGCCCGTGAATGTCCCACTGCTGGGCTAAAGGCCTCCTCTCCTCTTTTTGAGGAGAAGGTTTGGAGCTTATTCCACCACGCTGCTTCAATGCGGGTTGGTAATAAAAATATAAATTATACAACATATTTAATAAATGGTGAGTAAGCTAATGTCAAAAGAAATTTATTGTATACAAGACGTTGGATGTCAGAGAGAAGATATTAATATAGAGAATCTCGGAGCTTAGAACCATTAAAAAATATATGATCAATTGAATCTAAACCGCATTCTGCATTACTGGTAGTAGGGCTTTGTGCAAGCTCCTCAGGGTAGGTACCACCCACTCATCAGATATTCTACCGCAAAACAGCAATACTTGATATTGGTGTGCTCCGGTTTGAAGGGTGAGTGAGCCAGTGTAATTACAGGCACAAGGGACATAAAATCTTAGTTCCCAAGGTTGGTGGCGCATTGGCTATAAGCGACGGTTGACATTTCTTACAATGCTAATGTCTAAGGGCGTTTGGTGACCACTTACCATCAGGTGGCCCACATGCTCGTCCACCTTCCTATTCTATAAAAAAAAAAACACAAATAGAGTTTTCTTTAATTTTTATTTTATTTAAATGAACATAACCGACATAACCCAACCGAAGCCGACATTAATAATAAAAAAACAATAGACGTCATTTTACGATCCGCGCCGCGATAGCGACTGAACTTTATCTTAATATTAAAATTGTTAAATGACGACTCAAATGTGCTCGTTAGTGCCTACTTGGATAAATTATATTTTGACTTTGACATACATTATTATATTTTATAAATTAGAAATGTTTTGTATTGACGCAATAAGTTCCTTTAAGTATTCTTACTTAAAGAAACTTTTTTTAAATTTATAATAGGGAGGCAGACTGCCAAATAGGAAGTGAGACTGAAAATCGACCACAGTGGCGTCATTGGAGGGACTTTCGTCCAGCAGTGGACGACATAGGGTTGATGATAATGACGTATACCCATAGAAACCCGAGAACTAAGAAGTTATGTCCTTCATGTTTGTAATAACACTGGCTCACTCACCCTTCAAATTGGAACACAACAATCCAAAGTGTTGTTCAGTGTATTTCAGTGTGTTCAGTGTATTGTAGTGTATATTTATTTTTTGTTATTTTTCAGTTTGTTCAGTTATACTACATAAGTGATGAGGTGGTTACCCAGATGGGTAGAACTAGTAAATATATAATTAAAAATAAGCCTTATAATATAAGAATTCTTTTCATTGAATAAAATTGCTTATTTATTTTAATGAAGCCTTGATCGTTATGATTATATTATTAAGTGAATATTGTGGTCGGGTGAACATTTAATAGCCAATTGCGGTTAAAGGTTGACCATTGACACATCCAGTAGTATAAACATAATAACTGTAATGTAACTCAATCGTTAGTATTATAGCAAGTATACGCTGCTCAATCTGAAGTCAACATTTGGAATCCCGGGTCGAGATACTTTTTTTTTTTTTTTTCTGTCTGATCTCCACAGACGTGTTGTCCGCGCGTTTGGTGTTTCTTTCCATTACTTTGAGTTTGATTGTGAAGTACATCCTTTTTTTCACCATCAAAATTTTATGATTTCAATTCTAGTTCTTTTTCTTGGGTAAGTTGTTCTTGTATTGGTGTCAGTTGATCTTCGTGTTTTTTTTTTATAACATAGGTATGTGGGCAAATGATTCGACCACCACACAATGGTAACCACCGCCGTTAGACTTTGGCGTTGTAAGAAATAGTAACTATCCCTTAGATCGACCTTGATGATCAAACCTTAAAAATTAAGATGTTACATCCCTTGTGCCTGCCTTGAGACTGGCCTTTAAACGGGGAATACAATAATACTAAGTATTACTGTTTATCAGTAGAGTACACGATGAGACAACTGCTCTGTTGGTCTAGTGGCTAGATGTAAGGCCGCAGACCCGGAGGTCTTGGGTTCAAATACCATAAATTGGGTCGAGCCAATAAAAAGTGATTGCGTTTTTCTGTAATTCTCAAAAGCAACTCGGAGTCTGGATAAAACCGTTGTTCCTGCAACTGAACTCTTTCTTGTCGTGTCGGAATATGAGAGTGCACCTGTGTTTGCACACATTTGTGCACTATAATAACTCCTGCGCAGTTGGCTAATCTCTCTTGAGATTAGCAGCCGTAGCCGAAATCGGCCTGGAGGAACTTATTACGTGATGAGTGGGTGCACCCTACCCAGACGGGCTTGTACGAAGGCCTACCATCATGTAAAACGTTGTATACAATACAATTTATTATCAAATAAAAGCATATATTTGTATATATGTATATGTATGTTATACATAATAATAATAGTCAATGAACTGTCAGCTTATTTATAAATATATTAATATATTGACATAGTTTACAATCACTTAAAAAGTTTATTGAACTCTGAACCGTTTTTTTTATCGTAGGAAGTATTATTTATCTAATAAACGCTTTGTTTTTTTAAATATAATAAACAGTTGTATATTTAACGGACGGTAACCTAATAAAAAAAATGTTCTGATTTTAAAATACTAAACAATGGGAGATATTTTTTTTATTTTATTGTCAAACGAGCTGAAGGTCATATTCATGGATCTGTAACAAAACGGAGTTGCTGATACGCTGCCAGCTTTGATGAAACCTGGGTAGAAGTTTGATTACTACTATTATGTATTTATTTATTTATTTAAGCGCTTTGGAAAACAGAAGAAGATCATACTATCCGATGTACCCCAGCTTGTATTAGTTTATTTTTAGATCATTTTAAGTTATCTAATGTCAATGGACACAAAAATATTTATCATTCATATTCCACCCCCGTTATTTGAGCGTACTTGCCACATCGATATCGATATAATGGCATTACATAGTCGAAGTTACGGGTATTAGCTAGTAAAAAATATATTGAAAACTCCACTATACCTGGACAACTGTATATACTAAGGACCGCTACAAAGTCAATGTTAAAATGTAAGGGATCAAATGTGCTGACCTTACTTGCTTAGACTAAGTCACCGGTTGGGGGTGCGACTACCGAGTACGAGCTCACTTCAGGGATTAGACGAACGTCCTATCCTGTCCTAAAGGAAAGCGACTCAGCTTAGAACGTAAGTAAGTATCTAAGTTTAGTGTATATATCAGTCTCAATTAAACTTTTACTATACAATATATTTATGTTTATCTTCTAGATAATTTTCTAGACTTGTATGTCACGGAGCTGATCCTATTTTTTTTTGTTTGTGTTTGAGTGGATACCTGGGTGGTTTAGACGGGTATACATATTTCGAAAATATTTTGCAAATGTTACGTCACCTGAATTCGGAACGGGTATTTATAATTACATACATTTGGAGTGATGCAAATATCAGCGAGATTTAAATGACAAGTAGCGCCATCTATTATTATATCGCAAAACCAAACACTTTATATAATAAGCTCAAAAGCGTCTGCCCTCAGAGAGAGGTCTTAGCCCAGTATTACATTCACAGTTTGTTACTTTATTTTTTATAAGACATAAATTGTTCAAATCTAACGTAATCTATATTTAAGTATGACTTGTATTGAGTTGCAAAAATATACCTTTAAGGCATTCTTAAAGGTTTTTTTCCTCCCTTCCCTTCAAGGGATATTGATACAAAGAGGGATGTAAGCCTTTTTAATAAGCATAACATGAAACATTCTTAGATAAACGAGGCACGAGCATTGCAAATAAAATAGCTTTACATGTATCAAAAAACAAAAGCATACTTTATTAGAACGAGCTCTTTAAACACTTGTATCGCTCATTTTACTTCTTTTTTGAACAGATTATGCGAAAGTTCGAAGCACGTGGTGACGTAAACTGGGGCCGAAGTCATAACGATTTTCCTGATTCAATTCCGATTCAACTATGAATCATTTGTATTTATTCGAGTTGGAACCGACCTGATAATATGTTAACCACCTTTGGGATGGCTCCGCTAAGTACCTACTGGAGGCCTTGGACCGGTTGCAGCGACGTGCAGAGCGCATTATTAGCGACGTAAAGGTCACAAACACCCTTGAACTATTACAATTGCGTCGTGAAATAGCAGCACTGAGCGCTATCTATCGACTGTATCACGGCGAGTGCTCGGAATTATTCTCTCTAATTCCTGCTTCCCTCTTCCTTCTTAAGTCCACGCGAGCTGGTTTTCGATGACACTGCCTAACTGTGACATCAATTCCATCGCGAACAAAAAAATTTGGCAACTCCTTTCTTTGTCGCACTTCCAAAAAATGGAATTCCTTACCAGCTCACGTGTTCCCCTCCTCTTACAACCCGGGTTCCTTCAAACGAGGCGTGAAGGAATCATCTTGCGGGCCGGCAAGGCGAAGGTGGCTAGTGCAGAACATTTTTCCCGTCTGTACCGTCGTCGCGTTTGGACTCTACTACCACTCACCATCAGGTGGAGTAGAGTCATTTGCCCTCCCGGCGAATATAAAAAAAAAAAAAAAAAAAATAACATATAGCGTTATATCAATATCAAACGTAATTGTTAACCTTTATGGCAATAGTCAATAAAACGATTAAAGAATAGTAAAACGGCAACGATCACGCTTCGATTCGATTGCGATAAAGTGACATTTTGTTAGTAGAATACATCCTCTGGCTTATTTCGGTTTTATTCACTGTATAAAATTTTACACTATTACAAACTCAAAAACGTCTCAAAATATAATATAATTTATACATATCGTTATATATGTATATTGAATATAGAATTAAAAGAATTGAAACGCGTTGATTTCAATTTGAATTTTCTTTATTACGTAGTAATCAATAAATTAAAATACATATTAATTACAATATAGGTAATCTACAGCCATTATTATGTACGAAACACTAATCTATCTATCTATACATGTATTAAAAACGAATGTTTGTACGTTTGTTCTTTATGCGTTGCCAGTTCATCCTTTCGATTTTTATAAACTTCCGTTTACCCGCAAATTTTATTTTCAAGATCGAATCGAAGAAAACATTTTTCTCCGTTTCCTTATGTATTCAAAAAATATATAATATGTATGTATTTAGCCACGTAGTTTAACAACTATTATATAACAAATAAAAAATAAAAGTATTAATTTGGTTACTAAATTCAAGTAACGATTTATTTGCTTACGAATAAAACTATCTACGGGATGCAGTACAAAAGCTTCCTAATAAAAATGTTTCGTATGTTCCGTAGTTGTATGTATGTGACGTATGTGTACAATAATGATTCATAAAACATGTTTGAGCAATATTGTGTGAGACAAATAATATTTTCCGTCGCGGTTTCCGTTCTTAACAACCTGTCATGAGACCGGGCCGGGTCAACATTGGCCGCGTGTGTATCACATCTAACGAGCTGTGTGCCGTGTGGCGCCTACCTAACGAGAATCAGTCAGTTATCACCACAATTCCAGGGAACTAAAAGAGATTATCAACTTTTTTTTCATATTAAGGTAAGTGGACTTGCAAATGGATCATCTGATGATCACCACCGCCCTACCACCCGTAGATATTGGGGATGTAAGTAATATTAACGATTACTTACATAGCCAATGCGCTACCAACCTTGGGCACTAACATGTTTTGTCCCTGTAACTGTAATTTCACTGTACAAGCTGCTGCTTAGCTATAAAATATCTAATGAGATGGTACCCAGATGAGCTTGCACAAAGTCCTACCACCTAGTAACACACATACCCTAAAAGACCTTCTTTTTCCATGATAACTTACATTATTGTCATTCTTTTCTTTATAATGGGTATAAAGCTATAAATGTTTATATATACATAAGTTACAGTTTATCTCAAAATAGACGCATGAATGGGCTTAGATGGAACTTTCATGTTTACTCTTCATCCTTTGGGATATATAAGACTATATTAAAATACGATACTCAATTGAGAGCAAAACTCTACCGTGGGAGTATGTAAGATTTAAGTCATTTTCGATTGTGTACGATATATATTTTAAAGCGCTTTCAACGATTACGAGACATATGTAATTTGTAATACAGTCGCTACAGGACAGTCGCTCTGGGTCCTACTTAGCACAGAGGTTGTCCATTTCCGTTCAGCGTGGAAATGCGGCCTTCATTATGGGCACCTTTGAGTCAGGTGGGAATTGGGAGGGGCAATTTTAAATTTGATTTAAAAAAATAAAAAAATGACATAGTTATCTTTTGTAATTATTATTATTATTGTATTTGTAATATAAATTGGAAGTATTTCCAATTGCTTTAATTTTAAGTATTTTTTTTTTTTTTATAGAATAGGAAGGTGGACGAGCATATGGGCCACCTGATGGTAAGTGGTCACCAAACGCCCTTAGACATTGGCATTCTAAGAAATGTCAACCATCGCTTATAGCCAATGCGCCACCAACCTTGGGAACTAAGATTTTATGTCCCTTGTGCCTGTAATTACACTGGCTCACTCACCCTTCAAACCGGAACACAACAATATCAAGTATTGCTGTTTTGCGGTAGAATATCTGATGAGTGGGTGGTACCTACCCAGACGAGCTTGCACAAAGCCCTACCACCAGTAAACACCAGTATGGTTGACAAAACCGAGATGACCCAGTGGTTAGAACACACGAGAAGCTAGAAGATCACGAGTTCAAGCTCGGGTAAAAGCCGCCGCACTTTCATTTAATAAACTTGCGATTATAATTCATTTCGTGCTGGGCGTTGAAGGAAGACATTGTAAGGAAACGTACTGTCACAATTCATTATTGGAGCAGTGTGGTGGACTTATAATAATGAATTTCTCCTAACCGATTCCAGTCATGGCGGCGAACCTCAAGGAAGATATTATTGTGGAGATATGTATGCGTATTACCATCGGTTAACAACATTTGAGAAATAGAGTGTGCACCTGTGTTTGTGCACTATTGTAGCTCACACGCAGTTGGCTACCTTTTTGCCATTGAAATTCGGTCAAAAGCCCTTCATTAAATAGTTGCATATAATAATAATTAGAGCTGTAAGTTATTTGTACGGACATTAAATTTTAATGAAATACAATCAAGAGAAAGCCTGTATAACAATCACGCCTGAGGCTAACTCGCCTTCGGTAATTCAACAGCTTATATCATAAACAATATATTTAAAATGTCACTCCTTAAAATATAATTTAGCATCACCATTTACCCACTCTCTAAGTAAGACTTCATTTTATATAAAATCTACTAACCACTAGGCCATCTCGGCTTTATTGACTACCACGAGAGTGCACCTAACAACCAACCAACCGCGGAATGTTATGTTCAATTTTTTTTTATAGAATAGAGAACCTTCTTTAGTAGAGCCGGTTAAAAAAATGTTATGTTTAATAAATCAAAGCACTTTCAATATTTATTTTGTTGCCTTTCAATGTTTTCGACTCGACGGAATTTTTAATCGTTTGCATTTAAAATCAGTTTTTCCTCATCAAATAGAAGTATCAGAGACAATAGACAGAAATAATGTTTAAAAAAAAAATCAACATCATTATTGTCTTTGCTCTTCGCGAGTTTTGAACTTTTAATATTCTTTGAAGAGTTCGTTATTTATTGAACGAACTTAAAACGTTTCTTTAGATAATTGTTTTATTTTAGTGCATCGTTAATTTTAATTGAAAAGAAATAGATTGAAATAGATTCTTTTGTATTAAAAAATGTGTAAATCATTTTTCATGAATGGCAATATCTACGCATTCAAATATTTAAAAAAATATATCTTGTAGTTAGTAAAAATATTTGTTGAAAAAAAAAATAACAACATAGTCCACGAATAAACATTTCCACGGCGGATTTAAGAAAAAAAGAACCTAGACTCTTTCAACGTTACCACAAAAATACCTTCATTATAAAAAAAAACTTTATCCTAAATTAAAAAAAAAAAACTTACGTGATAAACACAGTTGCAGTCACTATTACAAATTGAACTTTATCCCGAAAGCCCGGGTCGGAGAGAACGACCGACGTGGCGCGCGGGCGTACTGCGACTAACCCAAGCAAGGGAACAGAACAGGCTACGGGAATACAGTTCCCGATTTAGTAAAGGGCGGTTACAGACTAGCAATTTTTTATATATGTTTTCTAGACGTCGCAGTTTTTAGAATTATAATAATTAATAATTTCAAAATATTTAAATAAGCCTATCTAAGTAGCTTCAATTTATCATAATAATGTTCTGTACTCTATACGTTATATATATCTTTTTTTTAAATATATTGTATAAAAGCCACTATATAAAAAAACATTAAAAGCCACTATATAAATAAACATTCAATTTTATTGTAATAATATTCAAAGTTTAAAATAAAACTAAAAGTTAGTTTCATTGTCCAAGGATCTAATGCCGCTTAAAAAAATTACGAATAAAATTTAAAAATGCATCTGAACATAATCCTGCATTGAAATATAACAAAGAAAAATAACAATTAAGAAGTATGGACATATAATGAGCCACGTGTTACTTAAAGGGAAATGTTTATATTAGATAAACTATTTATTTTGTATAGTATTTCTCGTGTCATATCAATCTTTATATGTTATTGTACGCTAGTTATTAATACGGTGATGAAGATGATAGGGCTTGGCCAAGATGTCCAATATCATAGATAAGCCATGTGTGTTGGTGAAATTACAGTCCACGTGTATGCGCGCAAACAGTTAACAAAAGTGAATTATTTATATTAAATAGATGTAATTTATGCTTATACTCAAGCTGTTAGTAAGAACCCGATTTTTTTTATTTACCCGACCCGGGGATTGATATGATCAATCTTCGGCATTAGCCATTAAACCATCCGACCCAAGGATAAAACTCATAACTTCGGATTTGCAGCTTTATAGATTGTCCAGAGAGGATATTTCGTTCACGGTACTATGTGCTAGCGATCTCGGAAAAGAAGACGGAATGGGTACCGGTAGTTTTTAGTGGGTATTCCGGAGCATGTTCAACGCCAGCGAGTCCCACATAACAAACACAAACGGCAATACATAGGATTATTGTGTTTGAATAAGCCAGTTTAAATACAGATACAAGTGACATAAACCATCTTAGTTCCCAAGATTGGTGGCGCTTTGGCGATTTGGCGAGATGGTTAATATTTATTTCAATGCCAATCTCTAAGGGAGGTGAACCACTTGCCAATCTGTCTACCTAATTTAAAAAAAACTATCGTCTCACATACAATCAATTTTCTCTTTTAACTTATTTTAATTTCGATTTACATTTTCAAAACATTATTTTCTGTTGCACTACTTTTTAATTTAGTAGCATATTATCAAGAATTATATTAAATTCCTATTTAAGAGAATACATAACTAATCACACACACATAATTAAAACATAACTACTATAGAATAGTATAAATATAGAGTATATATATAACATAATATCACATTTCTAAGTAATTGCTTGAAATTAGTAACAAGACTGCAGTCCGCCTTAATTTTGAACTGTCTGTGAGGTGAACGCCTTTTCGTTTCTTCTCGAGATAAGACGACACAAATAGTAACTGATTACTGTGATTAGTTTGAATGACCCCAATGAATTTCTCATTGTTACATGCTCATATACGTCATATGTAACATCTTAACCAATTAAATCTTGAAATATATTTTTTAACTCTTTCGGTATAGGCAAAGGTCGTCGATTATACATGGAAGTAATTTTTTAATCGTTCGTTGATTACAATATGTAGTGCCAAATCAGCTTCGAGGCATTTTTGAAACGCCCTACATCTCCTGATATAAGTTTTATAAATATTGGTGTAGAAGTATGTCCAGTCTGCAAAAAAAAATTAAAGTTTCTCGTTGTCCAATACATGCTTTTCTAATTAAATACTCCGAACTACAAGTTAGTTCTAAATGGAATTATAAAGCGACTTTAAAAAAGGAGGTTCTCCATTCGACCCGTATGCATGTTTGTATTTTCGTAATTTTCTCCGAAATACTGACCCCATTTGTATGGGGTTTTCGTTATTAAATATATATTTTAAATGTGGTTTCTATTTACTTAGTTCCGTTTACTTCCAAATGGTTTATTTAAATCATGTAAGCATATTATATGATTATGTAGTTTATGTAGCATGTAAATATATAAATGCTATATATAATATCGATATATAAAACAGTATTATTAATTATTATTATATTAAGCATTTATTTTATACATATGAGCAAAATCAAGCAATCAAATACTTTTGAATAACCTTTTTTTTTAATTTATATTTTAAATATTAAATAGGAAGTAAATATTAGGTAGGAAGACTGGCAAATGGGTTATGGTTAAGATACCACCGCCTTGGCCAATATACATTGACGCTCGAAGAATTATTAATATAATTCTTCCATTATTTATATCGCCAATGCGCTACCAACCTTGAGAACTCTGAAAGCATTTCGGCCTTCAAAGCATTTCTCTTGTGCCATTACACTGGCTCACTCACTCTTCAAACCGTAACACAATAACATTAAGTAACGCTGTTTAACGGTAGAATACGGATTTACACAAAGCTCTACCATTAATAGATTTATGCGTTACTTGATACATACAACAAAATCCGTAACCCGTAACACCCTGTGATTGTACCTTGCTGTATTGCTGGGCTAAAGGCCTCCTCTCTTTTTTTTGAGAAGAAGGTTTGGAGCTTATTCCACCACGCTGCTCCAATGCGGGTTGATGGAATACACGTGTGGCAGAATTTCAGTGAAATTAGACACATGCAGGTTTCCTCACGATGATTTCCTTCACCGTAAAGCACGAGATGAATTATAATCACAAATTAAGCACATGAAAATTCAGTGGTGCTTGCCCGGGTTTGAACCCACGATCATCGGTTAAGATTCACGCGTTCTTACCACTGGGCCACCTCCGCGTATACAACAAAACAAATAAAACAAAAACGTGTTCATAATGTTGGTATGATAAATTACAAAAGTTATTTCTTTCTTCAGGATCCATGTTGACATAAAAAACTGCCTTTGAATTAAAATAAAACTTACGAAACAAAAATTAGTTTGTTATATTAATAGCTTAAGATTCCTACCCGCTATTTGTTTTTTCTAAGCTGATAAACATGCTAGCAGATATTTCACAGAATCAACACGTTAACAAATTTCGAATAGTAAACTTCGTTCAGTAAGCAAAAGCGCTAGAAGCAAATCTCTGTCATGATAACGAAATCACAGTTAATAACTATGGTCTTATCGAATATATATACATGTATATCTTTATATATATATTATTTCTGTACGTGTGTTTGTCATCTCACTCCTTCTAAACGGCTGGACCGATTTGGATGAAATTTTGTCTATATATTTCAATGAGTGCTTGGATGGTGTTAAAACTCAATTGGACTCAGTAAGTGGCGCTGATGTAGATACGTCACCAATTCAAACAATATCTATGGCAAGACGACGTCTGCCGGGTCCGCTAGTATATTATATATTTTAAGTGATCTACGATGGCTCATTAGTAAATAAGTTAATTTTTATTGAAGACTACGGGCTTAAGCTCGCGCCAGCACTGATTGATTTCATGCCGTGGTAAAGGAAAACATCCATGTGTTGCGTGGAAGCCTGTCACAATAGTGTTTCACCAATACGCATTGATGCAGCGTGGTGTATTGAGCTCCAAATCATCTCTTCAAAAAGAGAGGACAATGGAGTATTACAACTGCTGCCATGAGTGGCTATCTTATTAAGCTTCAGATCCCGAGGTATTGAGTACAATCCCTGGTGAGCTACCCAGACGAGATTGTACAAAGCCCTGCCACCAAGTAAAGAAGGACAAAAATACACGATAACTTTTTTTATTGACCCAACCTCATATATCTCGGGACCTTATGAGCTAGTCACTAAATCTGCTATTGAAGCAGTTAATATTACATAATGACTTATATACAAACGAATTGAGAGCCTGCGACGCTACATTCAAACGTCTCTCTCTTTCTCTTTCCATTGTGTGAAATGGACACATATCGCCGACGTCATGTGGCAAGGAGAATACATCACGCTAAGGACAAATTAGCACCAACATCTGTAACACGAAGCTGACATGACACTTATATACTATATCAAAGATGTGACGTTGTTAGGAGCATACATTTACATTAATTTTCTTGTTTCAGGGTTGCCAAATAGAAAAAAAAACTGAATAAACTTATAAATTAGAAAACAGGCTTAATGAATGTCCAAAATGAACTGATCGTTTTTGTAAACGTTTAAATACACGAAAAACTATTTTAATATATAAAAAAAGTCTTCTTCGAAAACGTGAAATATATATTTTGTTTTATTGAAATAATTTATAGTGTAACTATTATTATAGTTTTTATATGATGTATATGTAGGCCTTTCAAGCGCCGCTCAAATGAATCGGCGCGGCATTAATAAATGAGTTAGCAAACCCTAGATTCCTAGGGTTCGTAGTTATACAAAAATAAATATTTTAACGGTATAATGAACTTAAGACTACAACAAACAGAAGGCAAAAGCTTGGAAGGTTATGTTTTGGTCATAAATACAATAAAAGTATTTAATGAAATTTATTTCATAAATTTGACTACACATTTCGAATACTCCACCGTCCAATACTAATATATAATATACGTTATCGAATCGACCAATTAAAAATGAAATTCTTAATCACATATTTAAAAAAAAATCGTATACGCTTTTGGGATTAGACAAACTGTCAAGACAAAATGTCATGCTGAAAAATCGTTTATATATATACTATTAGAAATATAAAATGAAACAGATTATTAATATAATTATTATATAATTAATACGGAGTATCTATTCCTAATAATTAGTTTTGTTCGCATTTAGTGTATAAATTTTAATTGAAAATTTTAAACATACAACCCTTAGTCCAAAGAATTAAATAGACGAAGCGCGAAGAACGTGTGGTTAAGCCCGTTATGGTAATGCCAAATAGCAATGTAATACCATTTCGCCCGCAGTGTTCAGTGATCGAGAGCTCACGTGTGCTTACAATTAATTAAAAATCGTAATTAAGCCGTACTGCGTCGTAAAAACATTGTAAAAACAAAACAGCGTATCTAAAAACGAAGCTGGAATTTAATTTAATTGCAAATTATTAGAAATACAATCCTTTTTTTATCAATTTGTGAATATTTATGCATCATTTATTAGCAAAACAAACGCTTATTCGGTTTGTAAGGTGTTGTCATACGAAATATATCGCAATTTGTTGTTATAACGAAGCGATGATGTACGTTTTTCCTGAAGAAAATATAATAAGATAATTATTTACATGAACCAATTATTTACGCGAATAAGTAGGTATGTAAAAGGTTCCTATTAAAAATAATTTCTGTTACATTTGAATGAAGCTGTAATATATTGTTTTGTAGATTATATTTAGTATCTTTTTGTTTATTTTGTCTTGACTCCAGACGTGCTGCCTGTGCCTTTTTTATATTTTATCGGCTTATAATTTGGTATGATATGTGCCTGTATATTTTCATTCACAATCCAAATTTTTGGATTGAAATATTCAGTATCTTGTTGTGAAAACCTTTTAGTATTTTATTTTTAGGATTTCTTTCATACCTGGTGGACTCACGCCCGTGATTAAGTTCGCTGTGCGCCCATATTTTACTGCAATTAATTATTGTCAAACATAAAATATGTTTTTCCTATTATGTAAGATGAGTAAGCCAATAAATTAAGTACTTAGGTCTCTTTCTGTATTTTGTATTGCTGTTCACACTGTTCAAGAAAATGATCGCCCATGCGAAGGCCCAGTAAACAGACAAGTGTCTTCTAAGTCGTTCAATACAGATATTAAGTTAATCTTTGTTGTAATTGTTTTTTAATTAAAATAACAACTTTGTTTTTAATGTTTTTAGTATCAATTTGTAATGTGTATTTTGTTTTTTTATTTTATATATTATAAAAATGACTTTACATAGTATTATGAATTATTATATATGGCATTTGAAAGGGAAATAACCGAACAAATATAAAAATATTGCTGTGTTATTTATATTAATAAATTAAATGATTAATAAAACAAATAAAAACTTAAAAGCTTAGCCCATTAAAATAACATTTGACACCCGAAACGGCCTATGATTAAAATATCACATCTAAGAGTATTTACCTGCACTAATAGTGTTCCGTATTCCGTAACAGCCTGTGAATGTCCCACTGCTGGGCTAAAGGCCTCCTCTCCTCTTTTTGAGGAGAAGGTTTTGAGCTTATTCTGGTATGAAGGTTTGGAGCTAATAGTGTGCAATAAATTAATAATACAATTTTATAGTAGGAACTTCATAGCAGCTTGAACTT
Organism: Nymphalis io; assembly: GCF_905147045.1. Classification (NCBI taxonomy): domain Eukaryota; kingdom Metazoa; phylum Arthropoda; class Insecta; order Lepidoptera; family Nymphalidae; genus Nymphalis; species Nymphalis io. Next base: position 9,175,343 of record NC_065905.1, read on the forward strand.
AAATAATTCATTATATATGTGTATAACTGAAACATTATTATTGTATTAAAGTAAATGTAACAATATAGGTAATTTTGAATATTTATTAATAAATATAATTATTATATGTAAAATAATTACAGTTTGGTTTTTTTTATTATTTTTGACAGTTGTAAACACGTGTGCCATATACGAGGAACCTGTACATATGAATGTACATATAAATTACAACCATTATATAAATGCAACACGTCTGGAGTCAAGACAAAATAAACAAAAAGATACTAAATATAATCTACAAAACAATATATTACAGCTTCATTCAAATGTAACAGAAATTAAAAGACTCAACTTCAAATGTATCTATATATTAATTGAACATTAAATCATGCCTTTCAATCATGCCCTTATGAATTTATTGTGTGTGCAAGCACAGGTGCAACGAGAGCACATAGGAGAAGCACAAACTGCTAGTACTAGATTGTTCCGAAAAACGTTCATTGGCTCAAAACCTACAGCCAAACAAGCTCACTGGAACAACGAGACCATGAGCTATACCATATATAGATCACGACAGACATACATCAGTGCACGGCTTTACGGTTTTATTTTTATGTCACTATAAAATTTACAGCATGTGGCATGAAATCCCCCACAGAGGCCATTAACGTACCGCCGCCAACACCGACAGTATTATATTCATAGGCCCAATAAATTATATTACATTTTTTTTTCTCTTTCTTAATTAATACGCTTAATATAATTAATTAGATATGTCGGAAGAACTAACGGCATAGTTTGTTGGTTGCATAAGTTAGAGACAGTTTATAGTTTAAATACTTTATATATTGTTTAAAATTCAAGTTTTAATTTAATTTAATTTGATTTTCTATATTATTTAAAATCTTACATATTTATTCTATATTGTGACTTACGTCGCAACAAATAAGAGTGGAGGTAAGGCGACGGTGTTGAGGCGCCACCTTAACGTGTTTTTGGCGGGAATTCTGAAAAGACGCGGGGTCGTGGAATAATTGTTTTAAATGGTAAATGCAGATGCTAAATACATAATTAATAATATAAATTGTAAACAGAAATAATTAAGTATTTTTTACGTTTGGTTTGCAGGGTAAGTGAGTCTGTGTAACTTCAGGCACAAGAGACTTATCATCTTAGTTCCCAAGGCTTGTGACGCATAGGCGATTCTATACTATACTTACTTACTAATATTTCTTACAGCGCCACGGGTACCATCATGTGCCCGTTGGTCTACCTATTAAAAAAACTGCAACTTGCAAGTAAAGCATAGTGTACAACAAAAGAAAGGAAACAAATATGAAATAATAACAGGTCTTTAAGAAATTTTGTCGGCAAGATAAAAAGAAGAATAATTCTCATGAACAAGAAGATTAGAAGGTTACAGAAGTTTAGTATAGTTAGTAAACTATGGTGGAGTACCACCACGCTGCTTCTAAACGGATTATTTGATACTTTTGGAATTTCATCCGGCACATGCAGGTATCACGATGTCCACCACCGACGACGAGATGGATTATACACAAGGACATCAAAGGTCAGTCGTGCTACAAAGACAAATTAAGAGCATGAAAATTAAGTAGTTCCCTCGTTTGAACCCGCCATATTCGATAAAGATTAACGTGAACGCTATTCAGACAATTTTTGTTTTTTACTTAACAAAAATAAAGCAAAGCGTATATTTATTATATATTTTAAGTATGTATTTTAAATCGAGACAGAAGGAAGAACCACAATAGACAAATATTTTTATTGAAATCTATAAAAGAGCAATGAAATTTTCAACTAAAATTTTTCTTCAAGTTAAGTGTATTAAAACAACCTTTAGACCTAAGAAAACTAATGTTTTCTTAGATATATCTTACAAACGGATACATTAAGATTAGCCCAACAAACATACCATTTTCGTAAGTCAATTTTCTAAATAACTCCTACGACAATCAATAAAGACAATTTGTGACGTACATATTTCTTCTTCTTTTAATATTTCTATTATTTCTCTACTAGTGACAGAAGGGCTGGCTCATTCTTCCAGAGGATCGGAATTATGTTTCAACGGAGAAACGCTGCTAATAAATTCGTGCCACCATTCCACGCGGTCTCAATTTGAACAGTGACTTTTTAAATTTTAATTTCAGATCTTAATGAAAATAATTGTTTATATTCCTTTTACATACATAAGATTGTCTAGTTTCTTTTTAATAAAGAAATTATTATTATTTTCAAGACAATATCCGATCAGCACTTTTGTTCGTTTAGTAATTAATATAATTAAATATGGCTAAAATAGGCAAGGTTGAATAAATGTACCCTATTTAACACGTCCGACGTAGAAGCACACAGAATCCTATCGAGTGGCAGTAGAATGCGGGACAGAGAGATTAATTATTCAGCTTCCGGCCACGCCCTCACATCCGTATATTTTAGTTTTTCACGTAATCCTCATTTCGCATCCATCCTCCTATCTATACTGATGAATTCCTCGTGACCTATTTCGGCCACGGCAGCTAATCTCAATTATGTGCACAACACAGCTGGACTCTCGGCATGGGATGGCAATCCGACAGACCCGAACGAGTTCAAGACCATCGGCTTTTACGTACTATTCGAATCACGGGAGTGTTTAACACTTCACTTTCTAGACACCGGGCTTATTGAGAATCTTCTACAGAAAAACTTAATAACTCTCTATTGGGCCAACCCTGGGGCTTGATCCCAGGACCTCTAAATATGTAGCCTTATATATAGCCACTAGAAGAACGAGGCAATTGGTGTCCTATATACTTAGAGTTCGTTTGAAAGTGTTATCTCAGGGTCTACCAGTCCGATTAGGGAACATATACATACATTACTTTAGATAGCATATTTATGGAGAAAAATTATAGATAATATATGTATTTACCCCATAGATAAGAGGGCCCCATGGATACAAAAGCTCGATAGGTCTTATCGGGGTGGCAGCCTAGGCTTTTCACAATTGTTACCCTTAAAGAACCTACCTAATAAAGATCATACACATACTCTTAAATACATTATTGGTTATTTGTATGTTTGTGTTATTTATTCTTAATTAAACAATTTAGATATTCTTCATATAAAAAAAGTTAATATTAACGGTGTAATAAGTTGGGTTGGCGTTCTATGGGGGAGGCTTTCGTCCAGCAGTGGACGGCAAAAGGCTGAAAATAATAATAATAATAATTAAAAAATAAGTACGTCTTTTTCCTTAAATTTAATTGATTACCTTTTGTGTCTGGGGTGCCAACACTTAAAATATGCTATAATTATAAAATATATTATAAATATTTATAACGCTTCGAAAAAAGCAGTCAACTCAGTAGTTACACCTTTTCATAAGACATACATGTAATATCATATACAAATAATTTATCATGCGTAAAAATCAACGAATACTAACGAACTCATATCATCTTTATAATCTTGAAAAGTATTTTTTTTGCCGTTTGCCGTCCACTTCTGGACGAAAGCCTCCATACAACGCCAACCCAATCTTGGACAGTCCGCATCAACAGGTTAATATGCCTTATTTATTATTCACGCTAATAATTTCCGACGAGTTGGTGAAATTGTAGCAAAACCGGTAAACATATCGTGACCGTAAATGTGTACATACGCCAATATTTGTTTTACTTGGTAGGACTTTGTGCAAGCTCGTCTGAGTAGGTACATCACATATTTAACCGCGTAACAGCAATTAGTATTTTTGTGTTTAGGCTTGAAGAGTGGTGCCTGTGTATAGGCAAAAGGGATATAATATCTTAGTTCCCAACGTTATTGCCGCATTGACGACGTAAGGAATGATTAATATTACTTACAGTGCCAATGTCTATGGTGGTGACTCTTTAATATCAAGTAGCCCATGTGGCCGACCGCCTATCTATTTCAACATATATATATATATAAATTATGCGATTAGCACAGGACCGGGTTAATTGGCACGCTTGTGAGTAGGCCTATGTCCAGCAGTGGATTAATGTAGGCTGAATATGATGATATAAATTATGGGATGATATGTATGTCTAGCCTAATATGCCTCAGCTTTTAAGGGTTGCCACCAAATATTGAGCATTTTGTCATTACTAATTCCATGTCATTTCTCGTGAGACGTCTTACGACACTTTTATTAAATTATACAAATGTAAAAAAAATAGTTTCTTTCACCAGTACTCAGATCAGGGTATTTTCTTTTCCGAACCGGTGGTAGTTTTTAATTTGATTACCAATAAGTAAGTGTAATGTTTCCACATTGAATAAATTATTTTGAACATTTCGCTAAGCTACTTAATAGCATGACGTCCTTTAAAAAACAAAAAAAACGAAACACCTTTTTACCTTTAATTATTTTTTTAAATATTTACCTTGTACCGTTTTGTCAAAGTGACAAAGAGCTTCATTGTTTCGTCCGGAAACAAATGTGTACTTAGCCTAATGACGCGGATTATACTAATCGGCACATCGCTTTATATTCAACATTAAAAAAATATTAACTTTGACAGGTGTACCGTGTGCCCTTAATTTATTTTATCAAAGGAGGTTTTAGTATGTTTTTTATTATCACAATAACGCTGAAACTAAACTAAGCCGAGAAGTCGCTGTGGTTGGAACGTATGAATCCCAACCGATGATCGCGGGCCCAGACCCAGGTAAGCACCACTGAATTTGTGCTCACTTTAGATTAAATTAGCTCTGTGGCGAAGGAAAACATCGTGAGGAATGCATGTGACGGACAAAATTATGCCACATATGTATCCAACCTTCACTGCAGCAGGGTGGTGGAAAAAGCTTCGAACTGCTGCTTAGCCCAGCTGAAGGACAATCAGGACTGTTACTTTACTTTACCTTTTTTTAAATGAAACTAAGTAAATAAAAAATAATATTTATACATTTAAATTACTGAACTTAATTTTAATGATATTTTAAATGTAAAAATGAGTTTGCTTACATAATCTGAATTATACATAAAGACGTTTATATATTTAACCGTGTTTTCTTTATTTATGGTTAAATAAAGTAACACACTGTTATAAAAAATATAATATGTTTATTCCACCTTTAGGGCTTCCTTACGGCTGAGCCGTATAATGAAATGTGTAACTAAACAAAATGGCTTCGAATATTTTGTGTATATTTTTATGTACTCAGCAAATTGTTATCTTAAAAAATAGATACACACTTTTTAATATAATATTTTAAGTGGCTAAATAAAAACCCCCGTATCCAGAGCCATATAACTTTTTTTTTATTTTTTTTTTAAAGCGGGTATTTAAGTATTTTGCTATTAAATATATTTCATTGACTTGAAAAGTGTATTTGTATAAAATGTTTTACAATTCAAATTTAATGAGCAACAATACATTAGGAATTGTTTGGTGTTACGCAAATCAGCAGAGAGTTTCCAATGATGATGTTGAATTGCCGAAAATATGGTAAGAGTCCATTTATATACTAGCTTTACCCTCGGCTTCGCTCGCGTCGTAATTCAGAATCGCTAAATATACCAATTTCCATAACTTTTATTTCAAAAATAAATAATTAATACAAACTTTTATCACAACTAATTACTACTGAAATTACCATTGCTTAAGTTTTGCTTATAATTCATCTCGTGCTCGGAGATTATAAATAAAAAATATCGTAAGATAAATCTATCAAGTGTCAAGGATCAGCGTGGTATAACCTCTAAATATTTATTTTAAGAGAAAGCCTTAGAACAGCAGTGGGACATTTACTTTAGTTTTTTTTTTAGTGGGCTGTTAATTTAGTTTTATTATACATATTAATTTAGTTTTATTATGCTTTGCCCGAGTCCGTATTTCCTGATAGGTACAATGTTAGTGTCTTCAAATCCAGAGTAAGCAGGTTTCTTATAGGCAAGCGTGCTACATCTTAGACCGTGTCGATGCTTAACATCAGGCAAGTCAACGGTCAAACGCTGGCCTTGTGGTCTTGTGTGGCTGGTCAAATTTTACCTAATGCCGGCTTCGCACGGATAGATAGTAAGAAAATTGTATTTCTGATAGGATTTGCTTACAATCCGTTCTTAGTGAGTGTCTACGTCGGGGAAGGAGTAACTGTGTCAAATTTCAAGTCTATCGCGCGTATAGCTTAAAAAGTCTAGTGATAAGTGATAGTTGGCTTATATATATATGTCGCGGATTCAAATAAATTGCCATTTTAATAGCCGCCATTGTCGTCCAATATGTTGATTTTATTAAATCAGTCAGTGCGCACGTCCGGCGCTGGCGCTGTCATGAAAGCAAGAGACCAAGAGGCCAAGGGGGTCGACACCATTATATTTTATATTTCCATTATTCGACTGTACAATAAAATAGGCACCCGTCTTATATTTTCACAACTTGACGTCTGACAACCGACCCGGAACCCTTAAGATGTCAATGACCTTGTGTGGTGTTGCTATTCTAATAAAATAAGTGATGTCGTATACCCACTTAAATTTATTATCGTTGACATATATATATATATATATGTGTGTGCGTGTGTATGTTTCGGTGTAATTTCTATTTAATTTCATGTTTTCTGCAATACTTATCTTATTGTTTGTAATGTACTTAAAGAAGCGTTTAGACAAAACGTAAAAATGACTAATGAATTGAAAAAACACGTTTTAGACTAAATTAATTATTCTAAGTTGTCAACAAAATTAATACAATGTTGTGGGCAATTACTGTGCTTGCAACTCTGCAACAGAAATTGTAAAAAGTTGAAAGTGTATAATATTATATTCACTTATACATATTTTTTGTAAACTAAAGTAAGGTTTACAAAAAGTGTTTAATATGTACATACGTTTTAGTTATGTGGGGACATTTATGATACAAATAGTGTTCAAGATCAAATGATATTATTTAATTTATCTTCTCGTCAATAGATGGCGATAGATTGATTTTACATCACGCTATAAATTTTTTTTTTTGAAAGTACTAAATAAGTTTTTGTAAATTTATAATGAGAGAGACTAATTACACTATCTGACCGGCAGTTCATACTCGGTGATTTTATTTTGAAGTCTCACAGTACCAATACTACCGGGTAACCCCAAACAAATATATTTCATTATATCTTGCATAATTTTTACAAAAACTTAAAATTATTTTTAGAGATTATCTTTACATTTTAACGTCATTTACAGTTCTACAATAGAGAAATGGGTTAATCACGACGGTACTCGACGAGGACGGCTGTCCCTCCGGACCTCCACGCTGTTACTTAACGGCACGGCACGTTTATATAAGGAGGAACTCGACAAGTTATATAAAGGTATACATAATAATACTACTATTGTAATTAGAAATATATTATCAGTATTAATTTTTTTTTAAATTAAAACTGTAAGCTGACTGACAAATCAACCTGGTAACTGACAAAATGACTGGTAGGTCACCATCGAAAATAAACGACTTTATTAAGTTATGTTCCTTGTGCCTGTTATACTGGCTTCACTCAAAAATTGTCTATAATAAATGCATGTTCATTGTGAAGACTGATTTTTATATATCGTGTATTTGTTCAGAAAAGCTTAACTTGAAATTTTCAAGCGATATTTCGTACGATTTTCCCCCGCCATCTTGAAAAAGTGTATAAATTTTATTATTTCCATAACTCTTTGCAATACAAAATAAAACCAGTGTGCCCAGTGCAAAATGATAAATAATAGTTCGAATGGAACACCGATTATTGACACTAGATGGCACTGTTTTCATTCCATACAAATAGTTATCATCAATGCTATCGAATAAGTAAAAAAACTCTAAATAGACTGTTCTGCTGACGTTACACGAAATTGTCACAAAGAAACACTGATTACGTACTAACATAAACCTCAGACATGTTACATTTAATGAAATAATTTGACACGAAGAATATACCATATTCTTGTCAGCTACATAGTGAAATTGTATTATATCTGGCTTTCTTTACCGTGTCCTCAAATTTGATTATATCTGTATCGTAATGTGTTTTCGGGACGTGACGCTAAGTCATGTTATGGCGATATTAATTTTTTTACAAAATTATCGGCAAAACAACTGAACCGATTTTAATAAAATTTGGTATGATGGAAGCTTAAACTGCAAAGACATGAAGGAAAGTGACTTCGCATGATGATGCGTGTATTCTTGAAATGTTATAATAAAAAAAAATTATAACACGGTTTCGACTATAGGGTATTTTGATTAATTGATTTTCGAAATATTTAATGAAACGTTTCCGTTACAGATTGTATTCAACTTGACAAAAGGATGCTGTATCGTCGTTCGCGAAGCACATCTGTCACAGATGATAATCATTCATCCTCACCAGAGATAGAACATTCGAGAAGTAATTATCTATCAGCTTTCCGTCTTGTCTCCGTAAAATAAAAAATAAAAACCATGATCAACATGAATTGATGTATAAAAATTAGAACCGTCGAATAAGTAATCCTAGGTAATCAGTTGTTATTTTTTTTTAAATTTAAAATAGGTAGGCAGATTGGCAAATAGAACACCCGATGGTAAGCCAGCCATAAACGTTTTAACGGGGTTATTTACTCCCTCCAATTAAGCGTAGTGTAGGACGCCCTGTGGCAAGGTGGACCGACGATTTAAAAATGGTGGCAGGTACGGGATGGATGGTTTTCTATGGGGGAGGCTTTCGTCCAGTAGTGTTCGGCAAATGCTGAAAAAAAAATTAAGCGTCCCCTCCCTGTTGTATTGTATTTTTAATAAATTAGTTATGAAATATTGCAGATTCAATGAAGAATAACAAACGACGCAAACATAATAAACGTCATAGAAGTTCTAAAAGCAATTCACAGAGGTCGCTAGCGGAGGATCGTCGGCAATCGGAAGGTTCACGGAACGTCGAAAGCTTTGAAACTGGTCCTGCGAATTATGACGTAAGTCTCACCTTAGGACTTAGACTACACAAATTACATTTTCATATTTCTGAATAATAATGTCATCAATAGTATATTAATAACAAAATAATTTATATATTGAAATGTTATTTCAAATTAAGTAAATTGAAAAAAGAACTGTTTATTTCTTGACATAGAAAATTTGTTAAAATATATAATCATGCTTCCAGAATACAGAACTAAATAAAGTTCGCATAAATACATATATACTATGAGTCAGTCTGTATGTACAAAGGACGTCCCATTCAAAATATATACATTAAACATAACATTTAAAATGCAACTAAATTTCAAATCAATGACCTTATATTTTTTAGTTTAGTACTTTAATGTTTCAAGAGTTTTTTTTTTAATGTGACAATTTTAAGCGTAAAAGACGCTTTAATATTTTATTTTCAGCGGCAGAACTTTTCCACAACGAAAACATCAGACGCAGGAGTCCAAACGACAAAATCATACATCGCCAATTTGAGAAATAAGTATAGTTACACTCGTAATAATGCAAATCTGGCCGCTGACACACCCATGGGCCTTATTATGGTGTACAATAATATTTCACGCTTGCCGAGCAAAATAATATGTGCCAATATTAACAAGGATGTTAATTTGCTTTGAAATACATATATTCGATAGATTTTTTCCTGGAATTCTTAAATGACGTCTATACTTGCAATTAATTTGATTCGAGTCCTTTGATTCTGAACATCGATAAAAAAAAAACTAAAAAAAACATCATAAATATGAGTAGAACTCTTAATACATTAAAAATCATTTATGCTTATGCATTGTTTTTTATTACATTTAATCCTGCCTCTAACTTGACAACTTTTATATTAAAATAAAGAAGAGAATCGCAAATAGGCCACCTGGTATTAAGTGGTCTTCATCGCTCATAGACATTGGCGCTATAAGAATTTTTAACCGTTCCTTACATTGCCAATGAGCTACCAACATAGAGAACCAAGATGTTATATCCCTTATGCGTTGTTAAATTGGCTTACTCACCCTTCAAACCTGAACACAATAAAACTAAGTATTTCTGATTGATGATATCTGATGAGTGGGTGGTACCTACTCAAGACAACATTTTTTATAAATTCGTAAATAGACACATCATTCGACGACAGTTAAAAAACACAACATGATAATAAAATGTCCTCCTAAAGTGTTGGTTGTAATGATCATCCTTTGCGATTATCAAAATTAAATCAAGAAACACTCTTTAATAACAAAGCCACAGTTCAAGAGTTTGTGGTTTAAATTACAGCCAGACGTTCCCAGTTACAGCGTTCTTCGCTTTCCTAACGAATGTTCCTGAAATAGAATACACTTGCGAAGCGCTTTTGCCGTTTCAACTAATTTATGAGTGTTTATTTAACAAAAATGTAGCAAAGATAACAGCGAATGAAAATTGTATTGAATATGGTAATATGATTGATTGATAATGTCCTCCAGACCGATTTCGGACTCGGCGGCCAATCTCCATAGAGATCAACTGCACCGAACAAGCGTGTGCGCACACACAGGTGCACTGTATATTCCGTCACCCTCCTTATCCGATGGAGCAATTTGACCCGACCGGATGAAAAAAAGATAATAAAAATATAGTCGAAAAGTGTTGGATGGAGTAGTTCAGGTGCCAGGACCAATCACATGCTTGCCGATGCACGGAAATTTACACACTTCCCTGTCAGACTAAGGATCTTAGGTTTAATATATCCTTTAGGTACTCGGACATGTATATAACATGTCGTGAAGAAGACGTGAAAACATAAACAAACGAACTCACTTTCGCTAAGAATATGAATATTAGTTAAGATTCACATAACATGTTTGATATAAACACATACAAACAAATTGTATTTGAATAATCTTTGACAAATTATCGTATCATACAGACGTGAACCTTTCTTCGACTACAAGGAAAATATTTTATAGAAAAATGCTGAGCAAATAATATGACCTGCTATCACACCGAAGCTATTATTTCTATCCTATCCTTTACATTTTCTTCTATAAATCAATCTACTTCATGCCAACTCTGAAAAGAAAAGGTGACTAGCTAAGATTTTTTTTAATACTACTTACCATTAAGACTTTTAGAACACCAACAACGTAAGCACTAAATTATTAGTATAAGTAGCCATTTTTTTATGGTGAAGGTTGCGGACGAGCGTATGGGCCACCTAATGTTAAGTGCTAACCAACGTCGATAGACATTGGCATTGTAAGAAATTTTAATCATTGCTTACATCGCTAATGCGCCACCAATCTTAGAAACTAAGATGTTATATCCTTTGTGCCTGTAATTACACTGGCTCATTCCCTCTTCAAACCGTAACACAACAATACCAAGTACTGCTGTTTTGCGGTAGAATATCTGATGAGTGGGTTAGTGGCTTGCACAAAGCTCTACCACCACTAAAGTGGCCTAGTGGTTAGAACGTGTGAATCTTAACCGAGGACCGTGGGTTCAAACCCGGGCAAGCGCCACTGAATTTTCATGTTTGTAATTTGTGTTTATAATAATTCATCTGGTGCTTGACAGTGAAGGAAAACATGAAGAAACCTGCATGTTTCTAATTTCACTGAAATTCTGTTACATGTGTGTTCCACCAAACACGCGTTTGAGCATCGTGGTGGACTAAGCTCCAAACCTTCTCCTCAAAAAAGAGGCCTTAGCCCAACAGTAAACCCAATATTCACAGGCTGTTATAAAAATAAAATCAATTATTACGATACAGACTAAACAGTTTTTCGTCCGAGTAATCACGAGCGTTAACCGTCATCTTAAAAAAAACGTGCATTCACAGAAACACATATAGAATTTTTTTGTAGAAAATCATAGTCTATATCTTTCTCCTAAAATATTCCAATTAAAAAAACTATTAGTATTATTTGCTTTGTAAAAGTTTATCTTTTTTAGATATATTTTCGATTAATAATTTTATTAAATCCATATTTCATGCGAAATCAACGAAAACTTACGTATATCGCCTCTGTAATGTGTGAGATACGTTCGACAAAAACGGATGTCGTCCCTGACAATGCATTGTTGTAGAATATGTAGAATACACGACAAAGGATATCGTTAAGGGTATTTGAAAGCAAGCTTTGCGAGAAATTGATACAGGGTCAATATAGCGATTCTTTGTAGTTTCATACCCAGGTATGTTACGAGAACAAAATTAATGTGTATTACGAACAACGATACCCGGTTATGTAATATATCTATATTAATAACTGTAAATAAAAATAATATAATATAAATAATATAAGTAATATAAATTTTTAGAAGAAGAGAGAAGATTTGGAGCTTATTCCACCACGCTGCTAAAATGCGGGTTGGTAGAATACACGTGTGGCAGAATTTCAGTGAAATTAGACATATGCAGGTGTCACGATGTTTTCCTTCACCGTAAAGCACGAGATAAATTATAATCACAAATTAAGCACGTGAAAATTCAGTGGTGCTTGCCCGGGTTTGAACCCACGATCATCGGTTAAGATTCACGCGTTCTTACCACAGGGCCATCTCGGCTTTTCGGCTCGTCTAATTTCACTGAAATTCTGCCACATGTGTACTCTACCAACCCGCATTGGAGCAGCGTGGTGGAATAAGCTTCAAACCATCTCCTCAAAAAATAAATAAATATATAAACGAATTATTTTATAGAATAATCATAATAGTAAGTCATTGTTGTTTTTTATTATTATTATTATTAAACAACTTTATTGCACACACAAGGAAAAAGAAAATACAAACACAAGTAAAAAAAAAGAAAAACAAAAACAAAAGTTTAAGAGAAGCCATGATATATAAATAAAATTGCGGACCTCAACATGATGCGCGCAAAGGCGGTCTTATCACTCAAGTAGTGATCCCTTCCAGACAACCCTGCATTAAGATACTTGCAGGACCTAACGGGCGAGTGCATTATATATACATATAAATGTAATCAATACACACACAAAGATACATATATACATTTATATACCATACAACATATATCAATATATACATATATATACATATATCTATTCACAATACAGTTTTAGTTGTTTTTATATATTTAAATTATGGAATAACTGAAACGATTGTGTTGTGTCGTTTAAAAGAGAATAATTATGTACTGAAAAGACTTTTTTTTGTTATTCTAACTGATAAACTACGAAATCAATATATATAAAACTTATACCAAAACATACAGCACGTTTTGTAGAATGTTTTAATATTGAACACTATTATATATATGTAGCTCCGCAGTTCAGTTTCTACTGGTGGTAGAGCTTTGTGCAAGCTCGTCTGGGTAGGTACCATCCAAACATCAGATATTCTACCGCAAAAAAGCAGTACTTGATATTGTTGTGTTCCGGTTTGAAGGCTGAGTGAGTCAGTGTAATTACAGGCACAAGGGACATAACATCTTAGTTCCCAAGGTTGGTGGCGCATTGGTGATGTAAGCGATGGTTAACATTTTTTAACTAACATTAAACATAACTAACATTGTTCACTTAACATCAGGTGGCCCATATGCTCGTTCGCCTTAGTGGTCTATAAAAAAAAGAATGTTTTAGTATTTAATACTATTATATATATATGGTGGCACTCCGCAGTTTATCCGTTTTAAAACGTGACAAGTGTAAATTTATAATTCTTGTACAGCTACATTATTCAATAAGGCACCGTTTCACTGCCCTCGTTTTAGGTTTTGCAATTGCAAATACTTTTTGCAAATACCGTAAGAAATGGTAAATTAGTCATATACATTAATATTGTAAGAAATATTATTAACCATTATTTTCATTGTCAATGCGCCACCAACCTTGGGAACTAGGATGCTATCCCTACAGTTAATCTTATACTCAGTCTGCTGAGCCGTGCTCCTAAAGCGGCTTACTGTTTCGTAGTTATCTACAGGAACGTTGACAGCGAATTGACTCGATTCTCAGACTAGCGTTACTTTGATGCTCCAGACGATGCAGACGAACTCCAACTTTACTCAACGTCATTTTCAATAATCAACGTCAACGTCATGTTCAATAGCTGACGATCAAGTGATGATCGTGTTTAAGCGCAATAAAGTATGTTTAAGTGCTGGAAAATATGGACGAGTTTGTTTTTCTCGCAATTGAATGGAATAAAAGCTCGTTTAGGTACTCGCAAGTATCTTTTGTGTATAATTTTTAAATGAGTTCTCTTCATTACTACCATTTGGAGACGTCGATTAGGTTTCGGAAGAAAGTTTTATCAAACACGTTTAGTTTTTACTCTTTTACTCATTCTTATTTAATATGATATTAAACTTATAATTATTATCATAAATATATTACTTAGCGTTTATTTTTATATTATGAAATGATCTGATTTTTTGTCGTAAGAGATTTTAATCTTTACTTGGTTGTAGATCAGTGTGGGTAGGTACCATTCACTCATCAAATATTCTACCGTAAAACAGCAATACTTGTATTATTGTAATCCAGTTTGCAGGGTGAAAAAGTAACTACATACACAAGAGATATAACATCTTAGTTCCCAAGATTGGTGGCGTATTGTCATTTTATACTTTCTTACAATACCAATTTTTATGGGCGCTGATGACCACTTACCATCAGGTTGCCTATTTGCCCGTTCGCTTTCTTAGATCATAAATTACCTTAGGAATCTAGTTTTAATGTTGTAAGCAATGTATTAGGTGAATATTAAATAAGTAAATATTGTATATAAAAATAAGAAGACAATATATGTTAAACAACAGATCTTTATATATCTAATTATATCCTTAATATGATTAGTTATGTATAATGTCATAACAACAGCACATTTTTGACGTTTTTATAAAATCAAAACAAAACAAATATTAGTTTTTATTTACAGAATTCAGTTTAAGGTAAGCGTTTGTGTTGTGTTCATTCTCTTTTCATAGGACTGTTCGATGGCGTCTACAATCCTGATCGCTAATCGAAGGCACCAAAGAGGTTCGCTGTTATCGCCCACAACCCGGAATTCAACTGTCGCGGATGTGCCCTGGAAAATTAATATTAACATCAATAAAAATTATGTGTATGCATGTGTTCTCATGTAACGATCTAACACACACATTAATGTACTTGCAATAAAAAAAATTATGCTGACGTCATCTGACGCTAGAACTCTCAGTTAGCGTACCGTGTACCGAGCACTATGATGTTTACACATCAAAAATTTTGCAGTACTTTGATTTTTATACGTATGTATATACTATATTGCCATCTATTGGCAATATAGTGCGTGGTAATTGTCAAAAAATGAATATAGTGCGCTATCTATATAAAAGAAATGACAAAAAAGATAGAAAAAAAATCTAGATAGGGACTCCTTAATCACCTTGCGGTATGAAATATTCTTTCCGACTTATTCTCATAGCTCCCTTCATAAAAATCGGTCGAGCCGTTTCGGGGGAGTTCGACCACGAAAACGGTAACACGAGATTTTTATATATTAGATGGATTTCGTTATTTATATATTTGGTGATCGGATGAAACCATCAACTCAACTCATCAACCTCATTTCCAAACAAGACTGAATAACGATGAAACTGCAAAACACTCTAAAAATGTTCATCGTCAACTAACTCGTAATAAATCTGGACAACTTTTCGGAAAGTATCAAACTGACTGAGCTGAGATTAAAGGATTTATTTTCCGGTATCCGAAATGGCTTTTCGAAAAGATTTTTGCTGACAAATATAAAGTTTCTAATATTTAAAAACTTTAATTTGAATTACTCTGTTTGAATCTTTTAAATATACTAATAGCCAGCAGCCCAGCCAGCAGTTTTAAATATTAGTTTTGCTCTAGCTTGCTAGACGATTATAGCTACGTCAAACTCAACACATAAAATATATTTATGTCAAAACATTGATCTGTTACTTCGTGCGTAAATATAAAGCTGGTGACAGCAACTCGAATCACACGAACTCAATCACTGGTCACACTCAAATTACACAGTGAAAAACACTGAAATTTCACAAAAATAAAAAAATAGTTTTATTGGATTTTGAAATATCTGCCCGCCTTCCCTAATTTTTGAATTGCTTATCATAATTAACAATATTTTAAGAAAAAAGTAAAACAATAAATCAAATAAGAGAAAAACTATCAAGATTACCGAGTTACAGCGACAACGCTGTGTCGTAAACTCTCCGATCCCCGATCGAGTTATCGTCGTGCGTAAATACCTAATTTTGAAAAGGTTGTTTTTGATAGGCCTCATTATATAGTTATATTTGGCAATAAATAGTACTACGTTGTAATGACACGATCTCTCTTAATAACTACTACTACTCACTACTACTCGAAACTTCCAAGAGACAAGACATATAATAATATACATATATACATGTCATTGTCATGATAAACAAGATACTTAAACGGTTTGCCTTTTTTTCTTGTTGGTTAATATTACATTATAATATTTAATATTAATGCTTACTTAGATTTGAAATTTTAAAGAAAACTATCATTTTAAATATTTTTATGAATTCCTTTTGGTTTTTGATTCTCGGTGTTTCGAATGTCAAGTATTGATTTCTTTGTTCGAAGTTATCGTTTAAATTTTTTTTTTTTATAAATTTCTTAAACGCTATATATATATTCCTGAATTTTCATGTGCTTAATTTCTGTTTATAATTCATCTCGTGCTTTTCGGTGAAGGAAAACATCGTGAAGAAACCTGCATGTGTCTAATTTCATCGAAATTCTGCCATATGTGTATTCCACCAACCCGCATTGGAGCAGCGTGGTGGAATAAGCTCCAAACCTTCTCCCCAAAAAGGGAGAGGAGGCCTTAGCCCAGCAGTGGGACATTAACAGGCTGTTACTGGTTACTGGTTATATATATATTCCAGCAAAACGCGAAATATATACCAATCCAATAGTTATTGGACAATATTAGACAATTATTTATCAAGCTATTAATATTTAATTTATAGCAGACTCCGTTTTGATTGTTTAAAACTTTTAAATACATTTTTGACGTTTAATAGGTTGTTAAAATATTTAATTTACTTAGAATTTATGTCATTATTTTGAACCAAATTTAATTATTTTATACAATAGGTAAAATTTAATTCCATTTTAATTCTGTTAGCAGTGCCTCCTATGAACAAAGTTAAAATAATGTTTGCTTATATCGGTTGTTATATTACGGTTCTGTGTAATTGTGAAAAAATTAACTTAGTGAGTTGATTTTTTTATATAACTTATAATTCACAATTTATATTTAAATAAATTGCTATTTTCCTTAGAAAATGTTAATTAAATTTTATGAATTTAAATCGTTTCTTAATCTTTGATTAGAAAGGTTTGAATAAAGAAGGTGGAGATGCTTTTTGGTGTGACGAAATTACAGTAATGTAATCAATTAAAACACATTTTGTGTCGAAAAAATATCGCAAAAAACTTCGTTCCTGACGGGGGTCCCCCGACTGCACAATTTGTAGACCTATTAATATTTGTAACACATTAATATACATTTACATACAAAATTGATCAAATACTTACCACGAAGAATAGTGGCTCGATATACATTTTCAATGTATACTGAATAACTTCGTCCTTTATAACGGGGCAGTAAGTGTTCGTTAGGAAGTTGCACGTGACTGCATTGGCTCCTAGATCGTATTGAATATCAATGTTGACACCGAAGTTCACGCTGGCAGTCGCGAGTGTCCTCATACTTCTGATAGTGCGAGCTGTAACACGCCAAAACTTAGACTTGTAGTTGTTCCTCATAACCTATTTCGACCTTACTTATAAACGTTGCATAGCCACTATTTAGTTTAACACTGATTTATCTCTTTCTGTCATTATTGATTTGACATTCGAAAGTAGAAAACACAGCATTGCTTAAGTAATCACCTGCTAAACAATTAAAATTATTCATTACTAAATAAAACTAAAGAGGAAAACATCGAATCGGATAAATGCTTATATTAACTATATAAATATATGACGGGCCGGTTGATGTGGTTGGTAGATACTTGCCTTTCACGCCGAAGGTTGTGGGTTCGATTCCCACCCAGGACAGACATTTGTGTGCATGTACATGTATGTTTGTCCTGAGTCTGGATGTAATTATCTATATAAGTATGTATTTACAAAATAAAAGTAGTACGTGTAGCATATCAGTTGTCTGGCTTCCATAGTACAAGATCTGCTTAGTTTGGGATCAGGTGGGTGTGTGTGAATAATGACCCAGGATATCTATCTTTACTTTAAATATAAGATGAAACAAAAGATTAATCACATACAAGCTCTGAAAACAACGTTTATAACAACGTCCTGTAGCTGGGGCAGGAGGCACGGTGGCGTGGTGCAGCCTTCCACATACTGGTGGATTGGGAGGTCGCCTTCATTGATAATACCTTAAAAAAAAGGATCGTTACAAACACCACTCAATAAAAATTTTAGGTAAAAGTAATAATTCGCTAAATATATTATATTATTCATGACATCTAGTAGCCTTGAACGTAATGCGTTGAATAAAAACACCACTTCCCAAGACTTTTTATTAAAATGTATTGCGAGGCTAATAGTATATATTTGAAAAAAGAAAGCGCGTTTTAGAAAATCTAATATATTAATTACCAGCTATTGATCAATTAAGGAACTAAAAAACATCACAAAATCAAAATTTGACACTTTTTGGGGGATCGCGGAATCTTTTTTTTTATATTAAACACCAAAAAAGGGTTCTAATGGCGCTGTGAGAAATATTAACCTCTAATACATTACCAATTCGCCACTGACCTCGAACTAAGAAGCCAATTGTGCCAGTAATTATCCTCATTTATCCATAAAACCGCAACACAACAACACTAAGTGTTGTTTAACTGTAGAATAAGTGGTGAATGACTAAAAATTCAGTCGCAAATTTTGACGTACAATTAAATAAAAGTATGTAAATGTACCGTGGGAACAAAAAAATAACCTGTTCAAAATTGAGATTGGATTTTAAAGAATTAAACGTTATTTTTTTAATGCTTCATATCATAATATTCTTAAAATAAACCGCATCGATTTTTTTTTAAATAAGACATTCACTTACACTTAAATTTAAAGGAAAAGCGAAACGCAGTCTTATATAATCCTTATTAATATTATAAATGCGAAAATGAGTTTGTTTATTTGTTTGTTACGCTTTCACGTCTTAACTACTCAACCAATCATAATGTCATTTTACATACAAGTTGTCAGGGGTACAGAAACGAACATTGGGGGCCTAACACCCTCTCACATGCGAGCAAAGCCGCTGGCGGAAGCTATTAATATTCTATACGAAACGCGATGTATTCTAATATAAGTTTTATGTATATTGTAGTAGATTTCTCAATTAGGCATTACAAAGAAACGTCTCCTCAGTTATCAGTATAGATTTATTAATGAATTTGATCCAAGTCAGATTGTCTATTAATCTTATGATTTAACGTAACTCCAAAATCAAAAATTCTTATCGCGTTCTACTGATAAAATTGGCTAACAATGTTGTCATAAAACATATCTTACATTGTTATAACAAGGCATATGATATTTATAATCAGATATGCCGTTATTTTTTTTTATAGTATAGGCAGGATGAGCAAACGGGCCACCGGGTAAGTGGTTACCGATGCCCATAGACATTGGCATTGTAAGAAATGTTAACCATCGCCTACATCGCCAATGCGCCTAAACTAAACTAAAATGTTATGTCCCTTGTGCCTATAATTACACTGGCTCACTCACCCGTCAAACCGCAACACTACAATACCAAGTGCTGTAGAATATCTGATAATAAATACATAAGCGTTAATAGATCCATAGATTTTTAATAATGAATCACAATATACTGCTTCTGTGCGAGACATAAGCTTTACTTAGTAATTATTACATTTTAAAATTGAGCAAGTGTAGATAACAAAATATTATTATTAAATTATATCTGCATCTTTAAATTAAATTATTTTTTTATTTGCAATTTTTTTACGCAAAAATTAATATCGGTTGCTCGGATTAATATTAAATGAAATTACAATTGTCCGTCGTTCTTTAAATACATTCATGCTCAAATTACACTATATATGTATATATATATAAATATATATATATATATATATATATGTATATATGTACTGCTTATAAATAACACCTTATTTTTAAGTTATATTGTTTTTATGCTCTTGAATTTTTTTTTTTTTAATTTTTATACATTCCTATCTCCACAGAGTATTGCATCTGTGCCTTTTTGAATTACATTTCTTTTATATTTTCTGATATTTAACTACTGGCGATAATGTAACGTTACGTTTGTACGTAACACATCTTTACTGTGATTATTTAAAGGTTTTTATGTTAATGAAAAGCTAGAAAAATTGTCAATCTGGTAAGTGAAATAGAGCTTTTTTTCGTTCGAGGTTCTTGTCCATTACAATATAAATTTTTGTAGTGCAGTAGAGTACTTTGAGTCGCTCCATGACTGATAGGAGTGGCATTACTATAGGCGTGTGATTGTGTTCGATTGCAGAGATTGCTTAAACATATGTTTAAAAGGGAAGCTCTTCATTTTATTGCTTCATACCTTAGGCAAATAACTTAACAGGTTTCAAAAAAAATTAATGAAAACTTAACCGTTGCCCAATGATCAGTTTTAGGTCCTTTTGATATTATTAATAATCTTTTTTACATGAGTTTTGAATAAACCTGTATTATAAGATACCACCACACATTCACACATTCGCATTCACACATTCTACCAATCAGCAATACTAACCTCAGACCTACTACTAATACTTACCTTTTGTGTGAGTAAGCCAGTGTAACTACAGGCACAACGAACATAACCTCTTAGGTCCCGAGGTTGGTGGAGTATTGGCGATATAAAAAATCATTATTATAAATTAAACGAACAATCTCTATGAGCGCTTGTTATTTACCATAAGGTCCTTTTGAGACTGGCCTACATGAAATAATAATTTTTAAAAAATATAGACTATATAGAATTTTCAAACGATATATACTTGAATTCACGAGTACAAAAAAAAAACAAATTTAACTCTTGAAAATCATAAGCCGGTTTTCTCCAGATGGTTACAACCTGCAATCTCTGAAAGTCAGAATATCCAACCTAACACCGTTGATATATGAAGAAAAACTTACATTTATCGACAACAGTAGTCTGGCCCCTCACAAACGCGACGAGCGCACACAACACGATAGTTCGCAGCATGTTACTTAGATTGATATGTTATCGTCACAACGACCAAAATATACTTTTACTTATCGAACAGGTGTTTATCTAAGAGATAACATTTAATTGTTAATAAAAATTCAATTGAAATGATTTGATTGTAAAAACAACTTAATCGTTAAACAATAAATGGATGAAATCATTCATTTTTTTTTTACATGTTAATAGAGAACCCGATTTCAGACCAAACTAATTTGTTCCAGGCCAAACCGGTTTATCCTAATCTTATGCAAGGAACACATTTTTTGCCCAGGTCAATCTAGTTTGGCTTAAATACGGCTATCTATCTAGTAATATCTATCTAGCTATCTATCTAGTAAAATCTATCTAGTAATAGTTGTAATCTAGTAAGGCTTAATTAGATTCGCCTATCCTGAACATATATACATATTGTTTATTTCTAATAAGTTCACATGATAATTTTTATTTATGAATATGTACAATGTTATTAATTATAATAATTATATTAATGTTAATATTTATTTATATATTATACAATTACTATTGCTCATCTTAAGGTCAAAATTCGACCTTAATATATTTTTATAATTTAAGGAATGGTTTCCTTATTAGCATTTAACTTTTACTGCCCTATTTGGTTTCAATTGTGAGCCAACTATACCAACGAAATCGGAACGCACGGCCGTTAAAAATCCGGACGTACCGTTCGTCAAAGTTATTGAGCCGCTTTGCTTTTGCCAAACTGTAAAACGTAACGTGTTCCAACTTGTTGACAGATTAAATCCATCGTTGCGCGTAATATTTTTGAATCATTTTAAAATAAACCTCTTTGCGTGCGAACGACAGTAATTCTTCCGTCAATAGAATCTCATTAACTACAACCGTAGAAGACTTGAGTTACATTAAATTATAATAAACAAACTAAAAGTTTAGTGTACAGATATTTCTTATTCCATCGCCGAAAATTCAACGAAATGTTTTTGTATTTTAAGAGAAACCCTTGACGATATTATTTGGGTTATTTTCTTTTAAAATAAAAACATCTATTATGACATGAAATAATATTTATTAAGGTTTGTTATAACATTGTTTTGAGAGAATTGTTATTTTAACAACAACAAAAGATATATATCTACTATCTCTTATTGAGAGGTAATCTGGCGTGCTAACACCATTGTGACATACTTGATGAGACACATATATATATATTTGAAGTTAAAACATAATAGTTAATCTTGTGATAGTTGCTGGCTATTTATGGGTCAGATTAATAGTATAATTTATTATATAATAATATAATTAATATTAGTAAATAGTATAATAATATTTATAGTTATAGTTTCGTATTTAAATTTATCGTATGTAATAAAAAATGTTACCTTTATTTTACATTCTATAATATTTTAAAAACCATGAAATGTTCCAATAATATATCCAAGCCCTCGAGCTATTCATTCAAAATTAATGAAATGCAATTAAAGTAATATGAAATAAAATCGGAATTACCCAAACTTGTATATGAAACTGAATTGCATGATTCTG
Source organism: Nymphalis io (assembly GCF_905147045.1). Lineage (NCBI taxonomy): Eukaryota > Metazoa > Arthropoda > Insecta > Lepidoptera > Nymphalidae > Nymphalis > Nymphalis io. The sequence goes on from NC_065905.1 coordinate 9,198,067, forward strand.
TTAATATTGGATAGAATCCACGGTCTCGAAGTACAAGGTAAGCCTTCGACAATTCGTCTCAAGCTCGGCGGTGTAAGAGACATCGTGAGGTAACCTGCATGTATGGGATGAAAATAGCTACGTATGTAACCACCAACCCTTATTAAAGCAGCGTAGTGGAATGAACTCCAAACCTCCTCAAAAGGAGTGAAAGCCTTAGCCTAGCAGTGGGACATTAGCAAGTTTTTACTAACTTTACTTCGACAATCGCTATTTAAAAAATAGTTAAATATCATGTAGAAAATATAAATTCCTTACAAATTGTATGAAAATATTATTTAAAAATATTTTTCTTAATTCTTATTTATGTACAAAGCCCTCAGTGTCGAAACGCGAATCAGTCATACAGTTTAAGACAAGATCTTAAAAATTATTATCTTAATATATCAGTAAAGATCCATAAGTTCGTTATCAGCATAATTGTCTACTTAAAGTAAGCTGCCCCGGATTATACTTAGGCCTACAAGGCATTGGTAGCAGAGAGAACTAGTAACCGCTTCGGAATGGGGCTCTCAAATGACAAAGTGCCTGGGGCCTTGGATTTCCAAGTCCGGGCATGGATATATACCGTAACTTTTCCGCTAATATCCAAAGATTCATTGTAATTTTAAATTAAAGGTTGTTCCTGAGTTCAACGACTTCAAAAATAAGGAGAAACAACATTCCAATACAACGACTCGAACCAAAGTAATTATTGATAAAAAAACCTTTAAAGAATTGCCATGTGTGAAATAATTACTATATATGATTTTATTTTCTTAACCTCTCTATGGTTAAGCTAAAGAGTGACATATTTTTTATTACAGTTTTTTATGTTCACGTAAATCTTAACTAAAGATTGCGTTTGAATTCATCGTACTCGACAGTGGAAGAAGACATTTTCAGGAAATACACGTATATCCACCCGACTTAATTGGAACAGCATGGTGGAATAAGTTTCAAGCCTTCCCAAAAGTAGACGATGCCTTAGCCCAGCAATGGGATATTCTTAAGTCGATGCTTATTTTTTATACATATATTTATAGCTTACTAGTTACCGGCTTCGCGCGTGAAACAGGGAGGGACACGCATATGTATAACCAATCTTGCGCTCGGTCTGTACGTAAAGAATATACTTTTGCAACATGTGATTCTGTCACAAATAACAACACATTCTCTTTAACGGGATGACAGAACACCTAGCAGCGAGACAAACAGAAGTTTATATTCTTTCTAACTCATAGTAATCAAATGTTTTATCAAAATCAAAATACTTAATTCAACATGGAAACATTACACTTTTTTTCAGCCTGAATGTGAGTGTGCCGTGAGTCCGTTCCACCCAGCGACTCAAGTGGGTACGGACCGCCTCTACTGTCGCCAGGCCTGCCGAGGGGGAGCCCAGGTTCTCCTCCCACCTGCGAATCAAGGCTCGCTGGGCTAGAGCCCTGACTCGTTCCACCTCCGCTAATCCTCGCCGCTCGACCTCGCTTCCACCTGGAACCGGTACACTTTCGCAAGCACCTCTGCCTGGAGTTCCCAAGGCGAATCGCTCGCGAGAAGTGTCGCTGCCGTCCATGACACTGTATGGTAACCACGTATAGCTCTCACCGCTATGACTCTCTGTAGTCATGGAAACATTACACTTACTCATTGAGAGTCAAACTATAAACTACCACCGGTTCGAAAAAGAAACACAAATCCCTGAGAAGAACCGGCGAAAAAAATAGCGGGTTTTTTTTATATCATTTTCCGTTTACAAAGAGTAAAAAAAAAAGAAATAGATAGGAGGCGATCGTTTCATTCCCAATTTTCATTTCATACAATTCATTAATTGTAACAATTGTATGTAATGCAATGCAATTTAAAATCCTTCTAATATTATAAATGTCAAAGTTTATATGTTTCGATGCTAATGACTCAATCACTCTTAACGATTTGGATATAATTTGGAATTGGAATAACTGCTATAACATATAGACCACCTAACTACTGTCAGCCCTCCCTCCAGATCCAGCGGAAGATATTCAATAATAAAGCGTTGAACCATTAACCCTTATTTTTTGAATTTCGAATCAAATTCAACGACATTCTGAGCTTAAATTTCATCTACGTCTGGGACGCTGACGTTTCTTAAGATAGAACATCGAATCAATCATAATTCCTCTTTTGACAGGTTAAACGATAAAAGAGTTTCTTCGTGTTAAACTTTATGTTTTTTTTTTTCTTGTAAAATTAAAGAAAAATTCACAAAAGACAATCACGACTAAAATCCTAGAAATATATTAATAATTAATATACATCGCGTATTTTTGAATAGAAGGATTTCATAGCGTCGGTTACTGTTATAAATTATTAATATATATTACTAATATATATAAAAAGTTATTGGGTTTTTCTGTCAGAAAATTCTCAGTAGCAGCTCGGAGTCTGGAAGTTGGAAGTGTGTACACTCCCGTGCCTCGGAAATCGGATCGGATAAAGCCGTTGGCTTACTGCACCTGAACTCTTTCCAGTCGTGTCAGATTGCCGTCCCATTGGATTATGAGAGTTAAGGAATAGAGAGTGCACCTGTGTTTGCGCACACACTTGTGCACTGTAATATCTCCTACGTAGTTGGCTAATCTCTCTTGAGATTGGCCGCTGTGGCCGAAATCGGTCTGGAGGACAATATTATATTAGTATCACAAAATGTTTCGTATTATTGGAATTTAAGGCTCTGTTAAGCTGTTAAGGAGTTAAAACGAGATGTCGCAGAAGGAGGCTGCGAACCGGAGCCGAATTCCACTAAAGCACATCATCACAAATAAAAGGATGTGTGTGTGTAAGTATAACATACTCAATTCCCTTCTTGTTCCTTGTTTCTCCTTCCTCCTTATTCTATTTTCCTTGTCTGTAACCCTGGCAAAGCGCAAACAAAAGAGTTGTTAAGACGTGAAAACTCAATAACTCCTGAAAGGATTTTCATACGTATTTTACCAATGTACGGAGTGATTCACGAAGAAGGCATATCATTCATTCATTTATATGTAAACTGGCTGAAATATGATGAGCATTGTTGAAGATGCTTAAAAAAAATGCTGAACGGAGAGTTAACTTGCGCGCGCCGCTTAAACCAATATGTATTTCCTTATTCTACCCGTGCGAAGCCGGGACGGGTAACTAGTATAGACATACTTCCGAAGCTTTATGTTTTAAACAAAGAACGAGTTAATCCGCACTGTTCAGTTCACAATTGAGTTCAATTCGCTTCATAAGATATTAAAAATTTAGAGAAACATAATATATGTATAACTCATATTCTTGTAAGATTTTTAAGGAATTTAGATTTCTTCTCGTATTACTTACATTTTTTATGAACTATTGTCGAAGGCATTAAAATATTCTTGCATTAACATGTTATAGTTTTTAAAATGCTTAAATAATGTAAAATAAAGTTAAAAATTTTAACTATTAAATATAAACTAAAAGACGAAACTATTACTACAAATATTATATCATATTATTATAAATTTACTACTAAACTGCTTACACAAAAAACAGCCAGCAATTATCACAAGATTATTATTTATCTTCAAAATATATAGATATACTATGTTATCAGGTATTCCTAATGGTGTTAACACGCCACTTTATACAGTACTATCTCTTATCGAGAGGAAAACGTGTTTTTGTGTGTTTTTTGTAGAACTCTTTTGTCGTTATTGTTAAAATAACAATTCTCTCGGAGCAAAGTCATACAAACCTTTATTAATATTATTTTATATAATTGAGAAAGTGAACGACTAAAAATTCGTTAACCATTTATAATTCCATAAGAAAAATAAATCAAATTATATCGTTAAGGTTTTCTCCTAAAAATACAAAAATGTTTTGTTAAATTTTCGGCGATGGAATTCGAAATATCTTTACACTAAACTTTTAATTATATTAAATAACTAAAATTACTCAAGTCTTCTGCGGCTGTAGATCCTGATTGTCGTTTTACACGCAAAGAGGTTCATCTAAAAAAGATACGCGCATAAATGGATTTAATCTTTCAACAAATTGGAACACGTTACGTTTTCCAATATAGCAAAACTAAATTTATCGGCCCAGGTGTTTCAACCAAGGACTGTAGTAGCTGCAGCTTTATAACTACCGACTAGACAAACGAACATTGAATGTGTACAGTATAATAAAATAGCAATATAATAAATATGATAACATGTCGGTGCATAATTTAAAAGTCATCATCAATAAAAATAAACTAAAAGTATTTTTGAACCATTTACATTTAAAAAAAAATCTAAAAGGTCTCCAGCATTTATAAATCAAGATTCAGTGTTGACGGGCCGGTTGGCGTGGTTGGTAGATACTTGTCTTTCACGCCGAAGGTTGTGGGTTCGATTCCCACCCAGGACAGACATTTGTTCGCATGAACATGTCTGTTTATGCTGAGTCTGGATGTAATTATCTATATAAGTATGTATTTACAAAAGAAAAGTAGTATATCAGTTGTCTGATTTTCATAGTACAAGCTCTGCTCTTAGTTTTGGATCAGATGGCCGTGTGTGAAAAAAAAATATATATATATATACCAATATATTTATATTTATAGTGTTGTCATCAGTTGTGTATTTTGCAATACTAAAAAAATAAACATCAATCAAAAAAAATAAACAGGTGTACACCTGTTTGATTTCATGATGATTGATTCAATTCGAAAAGTATATCGGTTGGTGTGATGATAAAATATCAATTACGACTACTGCTCTCGCTAATTATGAAGTTTTTTTTAATTACAAACCATGACAGAGTAGAATCCTCTGACGTTTAGATATTGCAGGATGAATCCGGTCCAATTGATACATGATTTTTATATGCTTAAAGATTTTCTTTTTGAAAGGACTTTTGTTATTAGCTCCGTTTTGTGCTAAAAAATAGAATCGCTTGGTATATAAGACTCTCCCTTATTTTTATTGATATTTTTATTTCCTTAATTGATAAGATCGAGAATATAACTCGAAGTAAGTAAGTGCTATTGCTGGGCTAAGGCCTCCTCTCCTGTTGAGAAGAAGTTTTACAGCTTCCACGACGCTACAATATGAGTTGATGGATACACATGTCCTCAGGATGTTTTCCTTCACCGCCGAGCACGAGATGAATTATAAACACAAATACAGCACAAGAAATTTCAGTGATGGTGATTTGAACCCGTAATCATCACTAAAATTCACGCTTTTTAGCCACTGGGCCACATCACACGTTGGTTCGACAGAACACGAAATTAATTTAAAATTAAGCACATGATACTCTGCATTTGAACCTGCGATCCGAATTAAGATTCATGTGCATTGAACACGGCTATATACTAGTGAAAACCCAAATATATAAGTTTCGGGAGTGGTTGATAACAAGTCTAATTTAATTTAACATTTAATATGAATCCGAAACTCCGATTACTTCGAGCGTAAATAATTTGCTAACAACAAATTCATTCATTCATACATTCATTCATCACTAGTTCTAGAATTCTTTCAATTGAAATAACTAGTCGTAGTTATTATTTATACAATAGTATCAACATAAACAAAAGAAGCGTTGTTATGTTCTGTTGTTTAATTTTAAAGTAGAATTCATATCTTAGCTAACTAGTTCAGTTTATGTTTAGAAAACGAATTTGTTGTTGAGTAAAATTGTATTATGTATATTTAAACATAAGAATTTATTACTATTTATATAGTTGTATTTACCATTACCACCATTTAAAATTAAAAAAAAATAACGAATTAACACAGACTTAACAGCGTTGAGACTAGTGAAATATATATTTTGGATAAGTCTAATTCGTAGCGGTTGTACACTTGCTAATCGATAAGCACCATTATTACCATCAATATAAAGCATAATATATATAACACCAACACACACAAGCAGTGATACAATAAACAGTACAAGCTTATAATGAAAAAGCACCTGTATGTGCTGCATGCACACGTGTGCAGTATAATATCTTCTAAACAGTTGTCTTGTTTTCCTTGGGTGTAGCTGCACTGGCCGAAATCAGTCAGGAGAATATCATAATCGTTATATCACTGTGCGGGACCACAAGTAAAGGAACGGAAGGAGACGCGCGGGGATAGCAAGTCGATGAAAATCGTACGGTCGACGACTCGACAACGGACCACCGAAGATACGACCAACGCAACACATTATATACGAAAAGGAAACCAGCCAGCTTATGTTAATAATATAATTCAGTAGTACAGTCGGCTTAGTTTTATTAAGTGCATATCAGGACGCTAACATTAATTGATCCCTGAAAAACGCCTTGGATCTTTACTAATTTGCTTTTTGATTCTTCTTTATTCAAAGGGATTCTATTAGTCACCCCGAGAAAATAAAATATAGCGGCTTAAAATTAATCTAAAAAGGTGCCAAGCAACGTTCAATATTTAAACTGTAAGGTCTTAAGCTATGTAGTCGGTTCTGTTATTTCAAATTCACTCCATTTACAAGGTAGTTGTTCTAAATCGTTGCAATTTATACGCATTACGTAAAAGGAGCGTGAGATTATTTCGCCCGAAACAATTGGGCGGATTGGATGTTAAATGAAATAGAAAATTGCGAATAAAATTGCCTCTCGAAAGACCAATCCTTTTATATTCCAAATACATTTATATGGATCATAATAATATTGTGTTTATATTGTTTTCTTGTTTTGGAAATACTTTAATTTCTTAACTGGGTCGTTGATCCTGGGTCCAGGTTTGGACCCGTTACGTTAGGCCAGTAAAAAGTTATTGGGGTTTTTTGTGTGAAAAATAATATGCAACAGCCCAGAGCCTGAGAAGTGGCAGGCCTTCAAGGCTGATAGATTTTGTTTACATATCCATACTTAGAAAAGAGTACAAGGCCCTCCTGAACTATTCCGGTCGTGTTAGATTTGGCAATATTATGAGAGTGGTTTTTGTGAACACTATTATATGTTCTGCCATATAATATGAACACATGTATATCATGTATGCTAATCGAATTCCCACAAAATCAATATTTCTTAAAAATGGCCAATACGGTCGAAATCGGTTAGGAAGATCATCAATTTATCTAAAGAAAACATACATATGACACGAATTATTAACTTAAATATTTCTTACAGTGCCAGTGTCTAGGATAGGTGGTAACCACTTACCATCAGGAGGCCATTTTGGCAGTCTACCGACCTTTGTTAATATAATTAAAAAATGTTACCTTGAAAGTTAATACTCATACATCTTGACATTTGTGCAGGTTCTAAACAAATTTTACATTGCTCTAAAATTAAAATTCACAAACCCATCGCACCCGAAGATATATCAAGAGCATAGTTATTGATATTTCTCTTTATTGCTATTCGATTAAAACCTTTACTTGTATTATTTTTTAATATTTGTTTATTTATTTATTTATATAAGAAACACCATCGACATATTCATTACATTACAATTATAATACTATTATTAAACTCAAATTGAATTACTAAAGGTAGAAAGATAAGATAAAAAGAAAATATAACAATCGAACTTAAGAAATGAAATAAATCAAAACCCCAATGCTGCTGCTAGATTTAATAATTTCATTCAAATTTTCTTAAAATTGATGAAGTTTTGTCTGGGAATGTCATGGCTTTGGTTGAAAATATAAATACTTTAAAATTATACCTCTTGGATGTACTACTAGTAACCAGCGTAATTACTAGTAACACGTTTGTATTTAATTAAAATATATTAATTAATAACATTGAAGTGAAGTTATTCGTTATATAATACAATAGATTTCAACGTGACGCTCTGTTCTGCCTACCGCAAATATTACATCGCATTCACAGACTGACAATTTGTTCCGCGTCCATTAATCAGTACAATATCTTTTGCGTTTTCAACGCATTTCGTTAGCCATGGGTTTAGTGATATCAAAAGTCGATCTTTTATTGTTTGTACGTTTTATATTTAGTTTGTTTATAGATTGTAAATGTCGATATGTAGTTATACACAAATTATTTTGCAACTATCATAAATTGTGGGGTATTTATTTTAAAAACAATGGAACAAAATAGAAGATATAAAAAAACAATTCTACGGGCCGGTTGGCGTGGTTGGTAGATACTTTTCACGCCGAAGGTTGTGGGTTCGATTCCCAAGCATAACAGACATTACTGTGCGTGAACATGTCTGTTTGTCGTGAGTCTGGGTGTAATTATCTCTATAAGTATGTATTTACAAAAGAAAAGTAGTATATGTAGTATATCAGTTGTCTGGTTTCCATAGCACAAGCTCTGTTCTGTTTGGGATCAGATAGCCAAATAATGACCCATGAAAAAATGACCCATGATATTTATTATTATAATTAACATTTTCTAAAAGGCTCCTCCAAGCACCTTTGAACCATTTTACAAGATTATATAAAATGTAAATAAACTCGGCTCTCGGACTATACTGGTGTATTGTATTCAACTGAGAGAAACTGGCGAGTAAATCAATAGGTATTATTTTTCTTTAATTATATTTTATAGTTATATCGTAAGATAACGTAAATTTTATCCAACCGCCTCTGGTAGCTGGTCGCTAGTTGATAAGGCTTCGAGTTCCTGGGCTTAACCCCGGTTCAAACCATTAAATAGTTATTAATCCTGCGCTTGAGAAGTATTTCCGGTGAGTATAACTGTGGGCTAATTGAAAATTTGCTTCGGTTTGCATTCATACGCATATGTCCCGCGCATTTTTAGGTTGTAGGTACTTTCACCTGGGTGACGGAACTTCGCTAGTCTCTAATAATTATTAAAATTAGTTAAAAAATAATTTTGCAAAAAAAATCACGTTACTCAGGAAAGCAAAATATTATCAAATAAATTTATATACAAGATTTGCTTATTTTATATTATACGATAAGATAATATTAAGTTGATATTTTCGTTTTTTTTGGAAAAAGAAATTTTAAAGTTTTATTTTTATAAATATATTATAACAGTAGATTTATCTATTATAAAGTTAGTTAACTAATTGTGTATTCAAATGTCCTGCATGGATTTTGTGTTATTACGATTTGGTGTATTGAAATGGTGAATTATTTTAGGACAACCAAATCAGTCCCACGGTCCGAAAAGCCTTGTATGCCTAATGATAAAACTTTGTTAATATCTAGGGACGGATATCTCAATAAATTTAAAGTGAAACATCTGGTCCAATTTACTCGTGATTAAAGCTGACCTAATAGAACTATGGAATACCTAAAACTCGTTACGTGCCTTTTCTAAATGACCATAGCTAAGGCATCGCAATCGGATAGTCTATTTGTGTCAAACGAATCGCTGCTGCCAAAGAGATCGCTTCCCGAAAAAAGAAAGATTGAAGGGTTTATCGCGAAGAATAAGCCCTTCCTTGTACATTTTTACAGTGATACACGAGTGGCAGATTTATATCCAACACATGATGAATTCGCCATGACCAGTAGTGAGAGATGCTGGATTGAGATGGTCTTGTGCCAAAGTGTCAAGTCACGCGTGAGAAGGATGCATCCACCAGCGCAGGTGAGTCCAACATACCCCTCCTTAATCCACGTAAGGGAAACGCGAATGGTTTTTCAAGCGATATTTAAAAGAGATGAGCGCAACAGTGAGTCTTAAGCCAAATTTCAAGTACCTAGTTTAAACTGCGCGCTGATAGTCAGGACATTACTTAATAAAACAATTTATTATGTAATTATTAACTAATTACAACATAACATTTTATAATTCTACGTCAGAATGTAGATAAGTAATATCATCATAGCGGATAAAATAGATAAAAATTGACTTCGCAAGGAATGTATAAAAGCATTGCATAAAGCTTCGCTCGCGTGCACGAGTCATTGAGTTTGCCCTGATTCATATTCCTATCAAATTGACTTACTATTCGCATTACCTACACATAGAATTCTCGATTTATGATGCATTGAAAGTAAAGAACATATTAGGTTATCCTTCAATTTATAACTAGTTTCAGCCCGCGTTGTGGCCCGTGTGAAGGGCTGATCCTGTACTTTAGTTTTATTGGAAAATATCATGATGATCAGTTATTAAAATGTAAAAGCGTAACAAACAAACAAACTCACTTTTGCTTTAGATGCTGTAAATATTGAGACAGTAAATATAAACATGAGCAGACTAAATTAACTAAATTAACCGTAGCATACAAATATCGATACCTTTATGTAGTACAGCACTAGGAAATATGGCAATGACAACGCAGTGGTGCAGTAGAGCCGGTGCGTTAAAAATTCGTCCGGCTGCCTCTTTAAATACAATCGATTTAAAGTAAATAATAATAAAATATTTAAAGTGACTAATTTGTTTTGATTTGTTTGAATTTGAATTGATTTGATTTCATTCAAATTTTATTTTGATTTAATTAATTTTAATATAATTTGGATGATTAAACTTTCGGGTGATACGGCAGGTGTTAAGGATTATGGCTTTTTGAAGTATATGGAGGACATATGTTGGCATTTGTAAGGTGTTCAGACTTTGTGTCAAGGATTTTGGCACGATGCCTGTGGATGATAGGACTATTGGGACTATGTGTACTGTTTGTGCTTTCCATTGCGTTTTAATTTCTATGGCGAGATATTGATATTTAACTTTTCAGATATCTTGGTGTGTATGTTATGTGAATATCGGAATGTGAGGAACGGCTATATCGATAAGATAAACGATTCTATTGATTTTATCATGAACGGTAATATCTGGTCTATTATAACAGATAGTTTGGCAGTTATTATTGTTCTATCCCAGTAGATTTTGTGGTTTCTATTGTCTAATACACTTTCCAGTTTATATTTGTAATATGGATTCATTTCTGTTATAAGTTTATATTTGTATGTACCACCCACTCATCAGATATTTTACCGCAAAACAGCAGTACTTGATATTGTTGTATTCCGGTTTGAAGGGTGAGTGAGCACACAGGCACAAGGGAGGTAACATCTTAGTTCCCAAGGTTGGTGGCCCAATGGCGATGTAAGCTATGGTTAATATATAGTGCCAATGTCTCCGGGCGTTGGTGACTTACCACAAGATGGCTCATATGCTCATCCACCTATTATTTAATAAAAAAAAGTTTCTGTAATAAAATAAAATCAGCTAAACTACGCTCATACGTAAGGCCGAATATAATTATCAGAAAAAATTAACAGCATTTTTAAATAAGAATATCTCGAGTCCGAACTCGTATACATGTAGATGTAGGTATAGGTAGATATTCCTCGTTTGTCTAGTGTAAGATTATTATTATTTTTTATTTATTTTTTATATTCGCCGGGATGGCAAATGACTCTACTCCACCTGATGGTAAGTGGTAGTAGAGTCCAAACGCGACGACGGCCAGTACAGTCGGGAAGAATGTTATGTACTAGCCGTCCCCGCCTTGCCGGCCCGCAATATGCCTCTTCACGCCTCGTTTGAAGGACCCCGGGTTGTACGAGGAGGGGAACACGTGAGCTGGTAAGGAATTCCATTTTTTGGTAGTGCGACAAAGAAAGGAGCTGCCAAATTTCTTTGTGCGCGATGGAATTGATGTCACAGTTAGGCGGTGACATCGAGAACCAGCTCGAGTGGACTTAAGAAAGAAGGGGGAAGCAGGAATTAGAGAGAATAATTCCTCAGAGCACTCGCCGTGATACAGTCGATAGAAAGCGCTCAGTGCTGCTATCTCGCGACGCAATTGTAAAGGTTCAAGGGTGTTTGTGACCTTTACGTCGCCAATAATGCGTACTGCACGTCGCTGCAACCGGTCCAAGGCCTCCAGTAGGTACTTAGCGGAGCCATCCCAAAGGTGCGAGCAATATTCAACGCAAGACCGTACCTGTGTTTTGTATAACAGGCACAGTTGTTGTGGCGTGAAAAAACGCCGCACATTGTTCAGAACTCCGAGTTTCCGTGAAGCTGTTTTTATAATAGCCTCGATAATCCCTTGGACTAAGGTCGCAGCGAACGTCCATCCCCAGCATCGCGATTTTGCTTTGTATCATCAGCGGTGTGCCACAGAGGGAGGGATGAGGGTAAAATGGTGACTTTTTCGCTGTGAGAGCGCATACCTGTGTTTTCTTGGTATTAAACTCAACAAGATTACCAGAACCCCATTTGGCGATGAGCTCTAACGTCCTATCGAGTTCAATGACAAGATTCTCCCGCCTCTCCTCAGTTTCCGCCCGCCCAGTACCACTGCGCGTCCGTGGTATCCACCATGCACTGTACTATCATCTGCATAGCAATGTATGTTCCCAAGAGAGAGCATATCATTGATATGCAAAAGAAAGAGTGTGGGAGATAGCACAGATCCCTGGGGGACCCCAGCATTCACTACATAGAATTGTGAAGCGAAACCATCTACTAAAACACGAAGGCAACGCTTGTGTAGGAAGCTGGCAATCCAGGTGCATAGCTGAGCAGGCAGACCATATACCGGTAGCTTGGAGAGAAGACTTCTGTGCCAGACCCTGTCGAAAGCCTTGGAGATATCGAGGCTGACAGCCAACGATTCTCCATGCTTGTCGATAGCTTCACCCCAGAGGTGCGTTACGTACGCTAGAAGATTACCTGTGGACCGTTTTGGCCGAAACCCGTACTGACGATCATTAATTAGACAGTGATCTTCTAGGTAATGGATCAGTTGTTTAGAATCTGTTCCATCACCTTACAACGTACTGAGGTGATAGCTATTGGTCGATAATTTGCCGGGTCAGACCGATCCCCTTTTCTGGGATTTTTTTTTATTAGGATATTTTTTTATAATAATAATATCCTAGGACATTTTTCACACACGGCCATCTGATCCCAAATTAAGCTTGTGCTATAGAAACCAGACAACTGATATACTACATATACTACTTTTCTTTTGTAAATACATACTTATATAGATAATTACACCCAGACTCAGGACAAACAAATATTTATGAGATTAGTTTTTATATACGTGATAGTGCAGGATAGGATGTACAGATGCGTTCACTTTCCAATCCAGTGGTCCAGCTGTTGTTCATGCTGTCGCTACATTACCCAATAATGCACGCTATGCATGCACGCTGTGATATTTTTTTTCTAAAAATAAATAACAGATATAACAAAAATATTTTATAATTATTGTTAAAGCAAAATTTATATAAGAAAAAAATAATATAAATCATATTTGAGCCCTTAAAGCATTTTTGAATTGTTATTCAACAAGAATATTCAGATCTCTGCTTACAAACATCACTCCTTGCTTTGTCAAATCAATCGGAAATGAGGCAGACGAATCGCTTTCTCAAACTCTACCTTAAATCATTTCTAATTTCATGTTAATGAGCCGAGATGGCCTAGTGGTTAGAACGCGTGAATCTTAACCGATGATCGTGGATTCAAACCCAGGTAAGCACCACTGTTTTTTCATGTGCTTAATTTGTATTTATCATTCATCTCGTGCTTGACGGTGTAGGAAAACATCGTGAGGAAACCTGCATGTGTCTAATTTCATTGAAATTCTGCCACATGTGTATTCTACCAACTCGCATAGGAGCAGCGTGGTGGAATAAGCTCCCACCTTCTCCTCAAAGCGGAAAGGAGGCCTTAGCCCAGCAGTGGGACATTATTAGACTGTTACTGTTACTATATTAATGTCATTTTTCTTTAAAAAATATATTTGTTGATACCTTTTTTTTTAAGAATAGGTAGGTGGACGAGCATATGGGCCACCTGATGGTAAGTGGTCACGAACACCCATAGACATTGGCATTCTAAGAAATATTAACCATCGCTTACATCACCAATGCGCCACCAACCTTGGGAACTAAGATGTTATGTCCCTTGTGCCTGTAATTACACTGGCTCACTCACCCCTCAAACCGGAACACAACAATACCAAGTACTGCTGTTTTTTGGTAGAAGGTATCTGATGAGTGGGTGGTACCTACCCAGACGAGCTTGCACAGAGCTCTACCACCAGTATAATCACACTACCTAGAGCTCACGTAAATAGCTTCTAGCTGAACCAAATTCTGAGCCCCACTAACCTTCATGTGGGGGTAAGTGGGACTCATCGGCGCCAAGTGCGCCGGTATACTTATTAAAAAACCAGCGGTATACGGAGTACCGCCGTCCCCCCTAAGCACAGTGACGTCTACGGCGGGGAGAGAAAGAGCGCATAGCGCCGTTGTTTGTTTTCTTTTTTTTTCATACTCATGTACACCTGTGACCTTATACATTTATGTTATTATTTAATTTGATTTTAGCGTAAATTCTAAATTCTGGTAATATACAAATATATAACATGTAGGCGTGTTTTTGCTTTAAATTTGTAATGTGTATTTTGTTCTTTTTATTTTAATTTTGTACTTTATAAAAATGTCTTTACATAAATATAAAAAAATAAATAATATGTTACATACCTATTTCTACAATGTATTTATTCATATAAGTACTTTTAAATGCAGCAGCTTAGGATACTAAACAGCTTGTGTTTTGCTTTGCCCTCTGTGTGGCTTAGACTCCTCTTGTTTTTAGAAGTTGATCTTGAGTTTATTTACTTATTTACTGTTGCTTATTTACAAGGCTGCTCCTCTGCGAGTTTGCGTATACACATATGACAGAATATCACACAACATGTACAATTTTTCTTACCTTGTTTTTCTTTAAACCATATCGTGCTGACATGAATTTTAAGCATAAATTTCGCACAGGAAAAGTTAATTTTGCTTGCTAGAATTTGAAGTTTGTTTGAGTTTAATCTTTTACTGGATCATTTTCGCTTCGGTTCGCTTCGCTCCGGTACTTATAATGTTCGAGAGACGAAAAATAGTTATATTTGTACCTCACTTCTATGTCCTTAATAAGATTTAACTAGAAGCCGTATTCTTTATATAAAATTTCAAAAAACTATAACAGCCTGTCAAGGTCCCAATGGTGAAATATGAAATACGTAAGTGTAAAATATAAATAATCAGTAAAATATAATATAAAGTATCAATAATCACTACTTATAAAACAAAGTCCCTCGCCGCGTCTATCTGTTTGTATAAATGCGATAAAAAGGAAGGTTTCGGTGTATAATTTATTAAGGTTTTGTGAAAATTATCTGATATATGTCGATAAATATAGAAGATGTCGGAGAAAAACATGCCGACATGATTTACTATCGTGCGTCGCGCGATCCATTAGTTATATGTGCTTTGTTAAAATATGTATGTATAAATAAGTATATATAGCCTTTTACAAATAAGAAAGAAATGTCATTTTATATTATAAACTTGTAAAAAGTTTGTATTACATTTAAGAAAAAAAATATAATTTTCAAATTCATTTGTTAATTCTTATGTTACACCTATTATTTTCTTTCTTTGTTATGTAACATTGTTCTGGTTCATTAAAAGTCGCAACCGAATTAAAATCGTATTTATTATTTTACTTGAATATTCCAAACAATATGTATTACGATATAAACATTCTATGCAGACCCTTATTCTACCCGTGCAAAACCGAGAAGGTTGTATATGATATGCCATACAATTATATACAACTAACATGTTTTTAGAAGTATTAATTCTTTTATACTAAACATAACAAAAGAACAATAGTATTTGGACTATAAAGGTTAATATACCGTGCAATTACAATATCCATATTATATTGTTTTATAACTGGTTATTATTAACTAGGATGTACCCTAGCAAGAAATACAAAAAAAAAATAGGGAAAATACGTTGATTTTTTTTTTATTGAATTTTAGAATCTTAAACATCCTTTAAATAAAAAAAATATTAAAAAATTAATAACTCGAAAACGATACACTTTTGCATAAGCATTTTGGGGGTCATTTGATAGCTATTGTCCTGAACTATAACCCTTTAAAAGGATCGTGACATATTACCCTGTAACCCTGTATTAATAATATCCAGGGACACACACGGCCATCTAATCCCAAATTAAAAACCCTAGAGTTAGATAATACTGCAAACAAATTGTGTACATGTATCTTTTGGGTGTGTAAATAAACTATTATTATTATTAAAAAAAAAAAACTTTCGGCGTGAAAGGCACGTATCTACCAACCACGCCAACCGGCCCGTCATGAACCGTTCGTCATGCTCGTATGAAACGAATAAGTTTCCTATTTTCTGTTGCGAATAATTGTTGTGTTTGTGATGTTGAAAATGTTTGAATTCGTCAGATAGATGTCCGAAGTTGCTATTTTTTTTCGGGACATCACGAACACACTTTCCTTTTTTTGGCGTACTCTGAATATTTCGATTACACTTAGATATATATTTTAGATATAAGATATAAACTGAGATATATATTTAGATACATATTTTCATATAATATACATACACACGATGAGCCGACATGGTCACAATCTTGTGTGCTGTATTGAAGGAAAACATCATGAGGAAACCTGCATATTCGGATCTGTCCCATATTTATCCACCAATCAGCATTGGATTAGTTTAGTGGAGACCAAAACCCAAGCTCAAAAGAAATGAAAGCCCAGCAGTAAAACGTTTACTTCCTTTTATTTTAAACCTATATTGAAATCGGCATCATGGCCAAGCTTAAACTACTGAAGCTTAGGGATTGGGGATACCGCTAAAAAGGTATATTTGAAAATTTATACTCTAGAGCAGTCGTATTCAACCTGCAGCCCGCCGGCCTTTTGTGGTTGACCCACTGGATGTTACTTTATTCCGAACTATGTATTTTAAATTTCAAAGGTTCTTATTAACACCTAAATAATTTGAATTAAACAACTCCTTGTAGCCACGGACACTGCAAAACGTCATGAAATGATAAAAAAATGCCTGTGAAGAAAAGGTTGAATATCGCTGTTTTGGAGGTATAAAATAGGAGCTTAAATTTGTCAATTAATTTTTTTAATTAAAAATTGTCAAGCAAGTGTTGCCATGTTTTCTTCAAATTGTCGTATTTCAACCAATATACAAATACTAGTGTATTAGATAATTTATAATATCATAAGTGACGGATATTTGCACCGCCGCCCGTTTTAACATTTTCCGCTGCGGCGTTCGCCCTAACGCCGTCACTCTGCAATGAAATGGGGGCAATGTGTCAACATGACGTACCACGACCTGAGTCTGTGCTCATACTATATTTTTAAAATTTAAGACCGCGAGTCGTGGTGGCTTAGTGGTTAGAACACGTGAATGTTAATTGAAGATTGCGGTTTCAAACCCGTTCAAGGACCACTGACTGTGCCTTATTTGTGTTTATTATTAATCTCGTGCTCAGCTTATATATATATCAGATAGAAAACCTGCATGTGTGATACCAATCTGCCTAATATGTATCCACCAAACCACATTTCAGCAGCGTGGTGGAATGAGCTCCGAGAACATTATCAAAAGAAGATTACCACTTAGCCCAGCTGTGGGACATTAACAAGCTATTAATCTACATACACATACAAATTAGACTAATTAGGCACATGAACATTCAATGCTGCTTGCCTGGGTTTAATTTGAACCCGCAATGATTGGTTAAGATTCTCGTGTCCTAACCACCACGCCATCTCCGTTTTGAAATAATGAAATCGAGATAATATTGAAACAGAATACCTTGAACAAAATACTATGAGAACAATAACAGAAGAGAGATATTTATCTCAAACAATTCGGAAATAGCAATCGCAAAACGATCTTATCTATATAAAAATAAACAATGATAATAAATGAGGTTCGTTAGAGTTTCACCAGTAACGTTACCTCATTTAAATATCTGTTGTATAACAATTCCAGTTTATGATTATTTATTTAAACGAAAAAACACCGGAAGTTTAGACAAATAAACAACTTTGATATTAAATTCATCTACGATTTCCATTATTGATTCGTGAAAAAATGGCGTTTAAATGTCAGTGAAGTTTTTGATTTGTAATTTGGAGTACGTAAAACTTAAGCGGCTTTAAGTAGTTAAGTGTAAATAGTGTTGTATTATAAATAAATACAAATTAATCAAGATCTGTTTTGTAGTACATAATAGCAGAGTTATTAGCAAATTGCTTGGAATATGACAATCTAAGTTTTGTTTATCTTTACTCCTCCTTCGATTGGTATAGGGTATACCTTGTACGAAAATTGTGCTTAAAAGTCAGTGAAATGCTTCGTTTGCCTCGTTGGTATTCGGTCTACTGGCTAGCTTATTCCCGGGTTCGAATACCGGATCGGAAGAATAAAAAATAATAATAACAATGTCCTCCAAACCAATTTCGGCCTCGGCGGCCAATCTCAAGAGAGATTAGCCAACTACGCGAGAGATATTATAGTGCACAAACGTGTGCGCAAACACAGGTGCACTTTCTATTCTCTAACTCTCATAATCCGATGAGACGGCAATCCGACACGATCGGAAAGAGTTCAGGCACAGGAGTGTACACACTTCCATCTTCCAGCCTCCAGGGTGCTACTGAGAATTTTCTGACAGAAAAATCCACTAACTTTTTACTGGCACAACCTGGAAATTGAACGCAGGACCTCCGGGTCTGCAGCCTTACATCAAGCCACTGGACCAACGAGGCTATGAATAAAAAATATATATATTATAAATACTTACACATGTATCGTTATTAATATTGTTTGTTTCGACATGAAAAGAAAGAAGTGCATTAAATAAATTTATTAAATATTTAACAAGGTATAACTTATTAGGAACTGTTTTAAGAATAGTAGAGAAATTGGTATATTAAATATAGCATTTAATTTGCTCGGTGCGTCAACTGCGGTAAACATCGGCTAGTGTTTGCTGAAAGAAATTCGTTTCAGGGCTTTTAATATTTGCTGAGCCCTCGTATGATTCCAGCCCTTTGATTACGGTGAATTCTTTTTGCGTCATCTCGAAATAGCAGATCACATGAAAGGTAGATTGGGAAATTAATGTTTTTCTTTATATTTACATTTCTTTCGTAAATTCAAATTATGTTTATATATATATAATTTTGTACTATAACAGAAACATTTATTTCCTTAAGTACTAATGATGTCCTTCTGACCGATTGCGGTCACTGCAGCCAAGCGAGATTAGCCAATTGCACAGGGCATATTATTGTGCACAAGTGTATGCAAAAAATAAAAAAACCATCCATATTATTTCGATATAAATCGAAATTATTAAAACTAGACTTAATTACTTGAATTTTGGTTTATACTTAAAATTTATTTCTTCGCTGTAAATCGTAGTCAGCAATTTTAAGGGATTACCGACTGTTGTCTTCTGCTAGATAAACTTGGCTCGTCATTACATACACGCTGTTGAAATAATACATCCATGTATCTATGAAACAATGTTGCTCCAGTTGAAATAAAAACTTATCTGAGTGTAAATGAAATTTCTTAACTGGAAGACTAAAAGTGCAAGATTTTAGTTAAAACCCTTTCTTAAAAGTGGTTCGTATTACAAATATAGTTTCCCGCCAACCAACTGCCGCTATTTCGAAATAGAAAGGCAACCAATGTTCGACCAATTTTGATAGGACGTGACAAGAATCCACGTGTCATTTAAGATTGGTAAAACGTATTTGTAGCAAATAAGATTATGGTAGACCATAGAATAAATAATTCATGCCTTAATTTATTTTGACACCCTTAAAAAAGCCGAGATAACACTAGATTGCAAACAAAATAAAAATAATAGAGTACCTACATAAAAACTAAGATTTTTTATACCTAAAAATATAACTATTCCACGAGAAATCTAAAAAAAAATAACCGTACTTAACTATTAACTGCTGGTTACGTATTTAGGTACTGTTGTTCACGGTTTCGTACGTAGGTACGTGTAAGATATCCAGAATCCGTGTTCTGTAAACGAGACAACGTGTCGTGAAAAGTCGTGAAGTTTAATAAAAAAATAAACAAACTCACTTTCGCATTTATAGAATTATTAAGAATTTTTCTCGTTAGAATAAATTTTTGTGACCTAAATGCAGCTTCAATTTTGATTCAGCGATACACATATGTGCTTGTTTTCATAAATTACTGTATTTGCTTAATATCAAAATATTTATATTATAGTACCTACTTTTATTAGTTTTTAACTTGTATGTTTAGTCTGTATTATAATGCGTTTAGGTCATGTATAAATTAAGGACTGAATGAAGGAAAGACCGGTAATACTCATGCCACCTCAAAGGGGTTGCAAGCGTTAAAAAAGTTCCACTTTTAAATTATGCTTTCGAAAAGAGCACCGGAGACCATTAAAGTCTACGCTTTCAACTTAAAATACATTTTTAAATTAAAATGGAAAAGCGGTCAAATAGTTAATGAGTCATTTCTGCAGTACGGAAAAACTGCCTTGTTAGTAGCGTTCCTCGCTTACGCGGCTGCAGATCTAATGATCTCGGGATCGACTCCCGTGACGGGTCAATAAGTTACATGTTATTCTATTTATGAAATTAAAGCTGTCCGAATTAAGATAAATCTCGACACCACCTTATTACTTACTTATTAATTGTCAAAAAAATTATTACCGGTACACATCTTACAACTGAAAAATATCTGCGATAGAACTCTGTGGGGTTATTATTTATCATTAAAAATTGTTTACAATAATCATTTTTTATTTGAAACGGTCCAAGGGCGCTCTGTAACTGTAACTATGGTCTTATGTGAATTCTGCATCTCCCTTCTCTCAGTTTCCACACTATCAGACTTTGAAGAAATAAGAATTAAGTTATATAATGTACAATACATTCGATAACATCTTGTATAGTAGACTAGTTTTAATAAAACGGTAAGCAGACTAGGTAATGACGAGCCGGTTGGCGTGGTTGGTAGAAGACTTGCCTCTCACGCCGAAGGTTGTGGGTTCGATTCCCACCCAGGACCGACATTTGTGTGCATGAACATGTATGTTTGTCCTGAGTTTGGGTGTAATTATCTATATAAGTATGTATTTACAAAAAAAAAGTAGTATATGTAATATATCAGTTGTCTGGTTTCCATAGCACAAGCTTTGTACAAGCTTTATTTGGGATCAGATGGCCGTGTTTGAAAAATGTCCCAGGATATTATTATTATTATTAGACTGTTTCTTGACTGAAATTCAATCAGAAATAGTAATTATTACCAAAATACTAACTACACAATTTAATTTTTTTTTAAATATAGAATAGAAAGGCGGACGAGCATATGGGCCACCTGATGATAATTGGTCACCAACGCTTGGCATTGGCATTGTAAGAAGTGTTAACCATCGCTTACATCACCAATGCGCCACCAACCTTGGGAACTAAGATGCTATGTCCCTTGTGCCTGTAATTTCACTGGCTCACTCACCCTTCAAACCGGAACACAACAATACCAAGTACTGCTGTTTTACGGTAGAATATCTGATGAGTGGGTGGCACTTACCCAAACGAGCTTGTACAAAACTCTACCATCAATGATCGTATCGTCGACGTCATCATAAAACGTTATTTTATTTTTAATTTTCTGTAATGGGTAAATGTTAAAAAATTCTGTAAATAATACATACAATATATACCTCCTATTTTAAATATATATCAACGAAACGCTCGGCGATTCATAAGCACTTGTAAAAGTTTATTTTAATAACAACATTTTCATTTGATTTTATTTTATTTGACACCCCTGAAGTTTGTCTATGACGTACTTATATTTGGATAGAGTACACAACGACGTTATAATAATAAGCAATGTGGCCTCCGGCAGGATTCGAGAATACGATACCCATCAGCCATTTCAACAGGGATTTTTTTGTCTTAATTGCATATATTTTACGAACACTCAGCTGATTGCGCTGACAGTCATAATACCTCAACTAGTTAATGTAATCCAGCAAAGTGGGAAATCCATCGGTATCAGAAACACTTGTGGATCATATTTCATACCATACACTTTGTGAATAAAGAACACTCTTCTTTTCTTTTTATATAATTAAATACAGATTATAATTTTAGCTACTTAATACAAATACTATGAAGCACTAACTACCAAATACGTACGTTTGTTACAATTTGTTAAACATTTGTTTTTAAACTCATTAATAAATAAACATGTGTTTAATTTATTTCATTTTATTATGTCCAATTACATTACAATTTTGCCACATGTGTATCCCCAAACCTCATTGGAGCAGGATGGTGGAATACGCTCCAAACCTTCTCATTACTGGTGGTAGAGCTTTGTGCAAGCTCGTCTGGGTAGGTACCACCCACTCGTCAGATATTCTACCGCAAAACAGCAGTACTTGTTATTGTTGTGTTCCGGTTTGAAGGATGAGGGAGCCAGTGTAATTACAGGCACAAGGGACATAAAATCTTGGTTCCCAAGGTTGGTGGCGCATTGGCTATATAAGCGATGGTTGACATTTCTTACAATGCCAATGTCTAAGGGCGTTTGGTGACCACTTACCATCAGGTGGCCCATATGCTCGTCCGCCTTCCTATTCCATAAAAAAAAAATTAAAAGAGCCTATAAATGAGACCTATAAATGTTGTTACTTGACTGAACTGTAAAATAATTATTCAATTAGGTACAGTAAAGAAATCAAAAAATAAAGCGTTGGTATTTTAATAATAAGGTTTTTTTTTGTTACTTATAAACCCGGAGGTTTCCGCTGGATTGAAATAAATCTATCACAAATCCCGCGGGATTAAAAACGGTGCTGGAATGATATCCCTCAAAAGTCATATGCAGTGGCGACTGGCAGGGAACCAACCCATCAACAAAATAATTTCTGAGAAGTGTTAGTATCAGTTAGTCGTCTGCCAAAGTTTTACTCTTGCTCAGCGCTGACTTTATAATATTTTACTTTTAAGGAACAAATAAATTATGAATTTTGGATGGACTGTAAAAATGGCGACATCTGTTATTTACACGTCAAACTATGACATGTAATTGTGCTTTTGACTGAAATAGCAATTTCTGTTAGTGGTTTGCATTTACACACAAGACACATCAGATACAAGTTATTTTTACCAAATCTTCTTAACAATTTTTCTTTTGAAACGCACTTTTTTCTGTAAAAAGTAACATTTGAATAACGTCACATTAAACGTAATCGTTTTTTATTCAAATTTACAAAAATAATTTTCATATAAAATTACATATTTATTCTACGGCATAATAATTATATGTCAGTGCCATCTACCAGATATACCAGCAAATCTGCCAGTTATATACCGCCAACGCCATCTATTGAAATAAAAATGTAAAGAAAAATTATATAATTGTTTTTTTATTAACTATTCATTTCATATAAATTGTTTTTATTTGTTTGTAAATTCTTTTTATTTATCTTTTATTGTAAAATCTATTTAAGGGTTGACCCTATCGAATTTAGGCAACCAAAACTTCTATTATATTTGCAATGACCGGTCTTGTTGCTGAATAACATTTTATAGTTAGGTAAAAACCTAACTATAAAATTTTTGTCTGTAATTATAAAATTATCTATACACTATGTCAATAATAGATTTTTAGTTATTTACTTATCAATTGTTGGCTGTTTTTCATTGATTTACGCAAATAACGTTAATGTCGGCAAACATATTTAAATTTCTTTTCCTTAATTCCTCAATGAAACTACTTACGTGCTAATTTGATTGGGAGAATCAAAATGGCTAAGAAACACTAATAATTGCACTTTATTGAATCACGATTTTGTTTCCACTATTAATAGCAAATGTTAAAAATGCTATAATTAGTAGTAATTATACCTTGAATTATTTTTGTTACTTACCATATTTAAAGGTTTGTGTAAAACCCATAGATATGGTGCTTAATAAATATTAACTCACAACGTATTGAGTTTAAACAATAGGAATAAAATAAAAAAAAAACTTTCATACTAGCTCCGCTCTCCTCCAGGTAACAGACTAAGAAAAAGAGAGAGAATCGAGATAACGATTCAAGGAGTAAAAAGCTGCAAGTTAATATAATGGAAAGGTCTATAAGAGTAATGGCCTTACACCATTGATAAATTTAAGCAGACTCGTCATTGGACGAAAGCTCCATGTCTGATGACGACGAACAATCAATGTTTTTAAAGTTTATTTTATATAAATATAGTATATTTATTGTAATAGTACTTGTGAATTTTTATTGTTATTCCTAGATTAAAACAAATATTTTGCGTTTTTCTATTATTTATTAATATAGGGTTGATCTTATGTCCTCATTCTAGGTTAAGCACTATGCTAAATTTTTCACTAGATAGGGCGTGGACCCAATTCTACGGTGCGGCACCGGCCACCGTGGAACGGCACGGCGCCGCTGCCGTGTACGGTGCACCGCAATGTTTTGCTGATGCTTAGTTCGCACGTGTTAATTAAAATGTCTTCCGGCAGTAGACCTGGGTCCACGCCCTGAGGGCTTCAAGTTTTAGTCATGATCATGACTTATTTGCAGTTGTAACTGATTTTGGGTAGAAAAAAAAAATCTAGTTCCTGGGCAAATAAATAATTAAAATCGGGCGACAAAATTTAACTGAAATTACGTATATATATACTAATTACGTATATAAAAAGTATATTTTAATTTGGAAACTATTAAACCTTAAGATTACACAGTAAACAGTAAATTAAAAACTATTTTGAGTCTAAACTTATTTATATCTTGTTCTTACATTTAAATCGAATATCATAATGAATAATAAAATAATTAGTATTACATTAAAGGTACACACCGACATACTAATAGTTGATCTTAACGAAATATAAATGCTTTATCTTTTGTATTAGATCGAACAATTACCTTAAATTCTAGAACGAACTTTAATAAGTAATATGAAAAAATAAATCACAGATTTCACTGCCATCATAATTTGGCTACGTTTTTCATAGAGAACAACAAATTGAATTTCCGTACCAAGTTTCAAAGTGACCGGAAACACTTAATAAATCACTATTTCAACATTTCTAACTCCACTACAGGATTGATGTTTATGATTGCACTTAATTTCTTCAAAGTGAATGGCATCATTGTGTTGCAGAATGTCATCATTGTTGTTACACCATCGAGATCATCATACGAGGGTCTAGTACCGTAATACGAAAACTCCTGAGGCTCACTACTTACGTTGAAAGGCAGTTTTGTCGTCGATTTTTTTGCAAACGGCCTTTTATACGGTAACTTTGTGGTTGATTTTCTAGCTACTTTTCGACTCGACGGTAAATGTGAGACGACCGGGGTTTCTCTTTCCGTTTCTACATCGTCTTCGTCGTCCAAATCAATGACGACATCCTTTGGAAATGGTTCTTGAAGCTTCGGTACTATTGCACATCTGGCTTTCGAATTATAACTTGAGTCGTTACGCATTTTATCCCTTAACAGAGACAACTTCTGATCGCTGCTTGTTAAAGACTTAGGTACTTTAGATTCATTATGTACTGAGAGTTTGTCAAATACGTAATTAACACTTGCCGAATTATGTACACTTTGATGGTGGTTGAAGTAAGCATTAATGTCCTTGTGTAATGTCAGGCAAACACTGCATTTAACTACAACATCGCCTTTCTTGCCAAAGCTTGTTGGGATATTATCGTGAGAATGTACCGCCGCCTCGGCCTCTGTAAAGGCATTTCGACAGACCAGACATACGAGTTTTGTTGTATCGTGCAAATTTGAAGATTTATTTTGCAAAAAATCTAGAGGTGATTCTGCCGGTATCGGCGTGCATATTAACTTTATTGGTTGATTTAAGTGAACATTTTTTTGATGCTGTTCTATAGCCTTTCTGCTTCCATCTAGTCCACAATACGAACACATAAATGGTCTTAAATTATAATGTCGCAACACGTGAGCGCGACTCACTCTTGCGTTTATTGTTTGGTAAGTACAGTGTGGACAAATATTCGACCTCGCTTTTCGACTTTCTTTTGGCTCATCAATGACTAATTTATCATCATCGCTATCCGTATTTAAAGCTGATGTTCTTTGAACCATTTGTTCTTCTGGAGTAGGTATTTTTTCTTCATATAGGACTACGAGTAAAGAGTTTTCTGGATTATCAGATTTTTCCTCTGAATGGTCGGTATCGTTACCAAAACTTTTGGAGGGCAGCGGTACGTAATTCATGCTGAGTTTCTGTACGCGGATAACTCCATCGACCCAAGCTGATCGAACTGAGGCATCCCTGATCACTTCCACAGGCCGCGCGCTCTGCGTTGGATGTTCGCTTCTGCAGTGAAATTGCGCTTCGTGATAAGTTTGATATGTCACAGAACAGTTACTACAAAACCATCTGAAATAAAAAATGTAATTATTTTTATCCATAATATTTTAAATACAAAGCAAAATTACCTTTACCTACAAGCTATTTCAAAAGAGACACACGATACAAACTCCACATACCGTATTTTATTCAATTCACTTTCCAAGTGATTTTTCATTGATTCTTCATCTTTAAATATAGAATGACATTTGGGGCAGCAAAACGACATATTAACCGAAGCTCCAAGCGGTCCAAATAATCGTACCAATTCTAGCATAGTTGTTTTTTTTGCATCAGTATTTGATGAAGATTGTTTCATTTCATTAAATTCTGCCGTTCGCTTAGGGGGAGATTTTGGTCTGGATGGACCCGGTGCAGTCCTATATATTTCTTCCTTTTGCTTTGCAAGGTTTTCTTTATTCTTCTCTATAAGTTCCGTTTGATATTCCAAGAGTTTAGCAACCCATGTCTCAACTCTTTTATCCACCTGCAAAGCAATGGGTTCTTTATTTTGCCTGTGTTCGGTCTGCATGTGACCGTTTAAGCCAGCCTTGTGGAAAGCTTTGTATGAACAAATACTGCAACCCCATCTGGAAATTAAATTTTTATTAAAATATCTAAGTTTATGGTGTAGATACTAAGTACTATAATATATATATATAACATATATAGGTATGTTAAGCTATAATAATATCATAAATTAATTTTTACAATTTTGTCAACTTTAGTACAATATAATTTTTCATTTTATGTTTCGTTAAATGAAATATTACATACCATACTAAATGTACTTTTTCGTTGTCTTTAAATTCAGTTTTTAAAATAAATAAAAAAGATCATCTGTAACTAAATATCGAAATCTTTAATTTAAAATATTAAACTTGCTTATTGGATGTCAACAATTTATATGTAGAACCTGCTAATGAAAATAAGTGATACCATATATGTATATATTTATCAACAATTTTTGTTTATCTTGATTAGTTAATTATTTGAAACTGTCTAGAGGTGATCGTTTGATTCCCAAGGGGCACACCTTGGGAACTAAACCTCATCATCATCAGGCCTACAATATTAATTTTATAATAATTAATGTAGTGAAAAATTTTAAACGTTTTCTGCAATCGCTTTGCGTTGTTAAATCGTATATATTGTCCAAGAAAAGAATTATTTATCCTGTGCAGTAAGAGAGATGTATATTTCACAATTTCTACAAAAATAATTCTTTAATTAAAAGTAACGCAAATCGTCATTTAACGATGATATTTTTAACATACATATATACCATACAAATGAGTACTTACTTTCTATATTTAAGTTCTTCGTAAAGATGCGATTGCATAGCGTCGATACTATCTTCTACGACGTTTTTACACAAAGAACACTTGTATTTCAGACCATTCGGTTCACAAAATTCACCAAAATCTCTACACAATTCATCTATTGAATCTTCAACCGGTTCTATAACTTCTGTTTTTACCAAATTCAAATCTAAGTCCATCGTTGAAGGTTTCGATATAGGGACACTAATTTGTGGCGTCAGACATACATCACTCGTCACTTCAGATTTTATGGCGCTTTTTGAAAGATCATATTTCTGGCATTGCTTTTGCCATACTGGTGTACCATCTGGCTCCGCTGGCACAGAACCTTCTCGGTAATAATAATAGAAAATCTCTTCTGGTTTATCCGAATGTGATTTTTTCTGGTGTTTAGTGATATTCTCAGAATTAGATGTCTTAAATGCGCAATAGGCACATTTATATTGCATCTTAGAATTATGTATTTTGGCACAATGATCAACAACTTCGGGACACAATAAGCTCTTAAATTTACAAAGACCACATTGCCATGGTTTTAAATCCATTGTAGGAGCTGATACCTGAGTTTGGCATGTGTTTACTGGTAATGTAACACCTTCTTCTCTCACCACCATTACTTGTCCAATTGCTTTATGAATATCATTCAAATGGGTTTCGAGGATCTGACGTTTATAATGGTAATATGAACACACCGAACAGGCATATAATGTTGCATCATGCATTTTTAAATGAGCTATAATTCGAACGGCTGACAAAGGCTTAGATGTATCCAAATGCTGATGCGGAGGGCAATGGACACAACGATAATCACTTGTGCCGGAGTGTAACGTTTCCCAATGACATTTAAACATAGATTCGTCAACCGATATATAAGAACAACCTTTGGCACCACATGTGTGACGATGTTTTTCGGGAACGTATTTCGGATAACGAGACGCGGCCTCTGGAGGTATCATGAGTGTGATTGTGGGATTACTATCAGTTTTGCTCTTATCTGGAGTTCGAGATATTATAGAACTTGAAGCCAGATTCAGCATCTTGTCGAAATGCTTCTCGTTTGTTTCTAGATGCGGCACCGGATTAACGGGAGCAGTTTGAGAAACGATTTGTTGTTCAGCATGAAGCTGCAAATGTCTCACCATATTAAGTCTTACTTTAGTGCTGAACTCACAAAGAGAACAGAATATAGAACCGTCTAGAATAGGATTTATCGGTAAGAGATTGACATCGTTGGGCCCGAATCTTTTAATTTTTTCTGGAGGTTCTATAGGTTTTTCTTTACCCACTAGTGTTCGTTTCCGTTTGCCCATTGAAGCCGGTTTGACTTGTGTTTTTAGAGGAGCTTTATCTACATTCAATATATTATTAGAACTATTCATAGAATGGCAATTTCGTTCATGTTCTCGTACTTGGGCCTGAGTAATAAACTTTTCCGGGCATTTGGAACAGGGATATGAACACCGGGAAACCGCTGAATGTATTTTTGTATAATGGACCACAATATGCTTTTTCTTTACTTTCATTGGACAATGCGCGCACTGGATAGGGTCAGGTATTTGACTGTAGCAGGCCATAACATGTTTTTTAAAACCTGCGCCACATTTATAAGTAACATTACATTTTCCACACAAAAATAATTCTGATAGCGGTAATGTCTTTGATTGAATATGTTGATTATTAATTTGTGTATTTAACGATTGATCATTGCATAAATCAATACAATTTGGACTGCTTTCTTCTTCCTCGCTATCCAAACAATATACAATGTTAGGATCAGATGAAGGCTTTTTTTCAGGAGTCGTTTCAATTCCTTCTGTTTTCAATATCGGGGTTAATTGATTTTCCTGTGGAGCATTTTCAGTGCCTATAGTCTGAGGAGGTGGAGTGACCATTCTCTTTTGTGGTTCTTTTAATAAGTTCATATTTTTCAAAAGTGGTTCGTTCACTTGGGGGCTTGAATCCATACAAGTTATTTCATTCTCAGTAGTTTTCGTTTTCACCTCTGTTTCGTCTGTCATGGATTCGGTCATAAATGTTGTATGTATTATGAGTTTTTCCAATTCGATTGATCTTTCAGCTTCTCTCACAGGATTTTCCTTAATATTGCTTGGAGTGACTTCAATTGCTGGTATGTCAGATTTGTTTAAATGTGCCAGCGGCAAAACTCTGAATTCCGATGTGCCTTCCTGCAATAGATAGTGATGATGATAGAAAATGAGATTACTATTTTGCAATTATGATACCTTTGCTATATATTAAAAATATATTCAAAAATAATGAATGAAAAGATAAATCTTCAATACCTTATTAGTAATAATCCTTAAATAGGCTTTTGGGTGTTTATCCGGGTGATTAGCTGATGCATGTACAAGTAATTCCGTTTCATTATCAGCTCCAAACACACACCAAGTGCACTGGTACAACTTTAATCCGTGGGTTTTTAAATGCCGTATTAAGTCAGCTGGGGTTGATAAAGTAGCTGGACACATCTAAAAACATAACATAAATTTGAAGAGTTAATGAAATTCATTAAACAAATATGCGTCGAAAGAATTGCAATTGATGTCATATGTCCTCATAAAAAAAACATACCAAGCAAAATAAATACCCCAAAACACATACCTATATTAGCAAAATTGATAAGAATAGCTTTGTACTAATAACATTTGTATACAAATCTAACAAAAAATTAATTCAAAAAGGAAAGTAAATTATATAGAAATGCCAATAAAGTTAATAAAATGGAATAATATTATACATACAAAACAAGAATGTTCGGTGGCAGTAGAATGTCGTAACTGTAAATGTTCACAAAACTTCCCCGGAGTATATGTTCTGAACTTACAAGGAGCATCAGAACCGCTACTAGCTGAAACGGAGAAGAATATTTTAAACACTTTAACGGTGGAATATTTTAATTTATTACTAAGTAGTGTAAATTATGGGTGTACTGGTGGTAGAGCTTTGTGCAAGCTCGTCTGGGTAGGTACCACCCACTCATCAGATATTCTACCGCAAAACAGCAGTACTTGGTATTGTTGTGTTCCGGTTTGAATGGTGAGTTAGCCAGTGTAATTACAGGCACAAGGGACATAACATCTTAGTTCCCAAGGTAGGTGGCGCATTGGTGATGTAAGCGATGGTTAACATTTTTTTTTTTTTTTTTATTTTATGTTCATAACATTTCTTACAATGCCAATGTCTATGGGCGTTGGTGACCACTTACATCAGGTGGCCCGTATGCTCATATGCAGCATATAAAAAAAAGAGTTTTCTTAGCTGTCTTTTTTTATTTACATTATTTATATATATAAAAATGTATATATATATATATATATATTGTTAATATAGTAGAGTAAGTTGAACCTACCACAACAGAGGTAGTAAGGCACAGCCTCTTCGCGTGACAAAATGTTATCTTCTTTAATTGGAGCTGTTTGCAATGTTGTATGTAGAATTTTAACTGTACTCACTTCTGTATGAACTCTTTTAATATGAGCATGAACTAACTGGCTTGCTGCTGCTCGATAAAAACACATACCACACACATATTGGCAGCATCCATGGTTTTTAAACACATGTGTTATCAAGTCAATTGCATTACTAGAAGAGTCAAAGTCACAGTAAGCACATTTTAGTGAATCTTCTCCACCAACTCGTGTATGCGTTGACGCATGGAGAAGCGCATCCTCTGCACTATCCGTTGTAAAAGAACAAAAGCGACCAGCACATTTGAATACTTTCACTAATTTGACGTGAGACATCATTGCTTCTAAGACGATGCGGTGCTTCTTTGACATTATCTCAGCTTGAGCTTCCTCGTGTCTAAACAGCTTTTGAACCTCAATGGTCTCTGGTTTTGGATAAGAAGGACTAGGCCGAGATACTTCAATAGTTCCCAGGCTTATTACACTTTCAATGACAGGTAATGACGAAGAACTTGCGTCGGATGTTTGAGAAGTGCAGGATTGTGAAATAAGCTCTGATAAAGGACGTACGTTAATATAGGGTTTAGTATTTACGTTTTCACAACTGGTTTCATTGGAAACGTTAGATTCACTAAAAGGTAATGATTTCTCAGTTATTTCTTCCATAACTGGAAAATTATCAATATGTTGGTCCAAAAAATGTTGTAGACAATCTTTAAATAAATGTACTCCTTGAGGCATTACAATAACTTTACATATAAAGCAATAACCATCCCACTTTTCTGAATGCTTCAACTGAACATGTTTCTTAAAGGAAATCAAAAGTGTTGTCCTGTAGTGTAAATCATTTCCATTAATACAGCAGATGTATTCCTTAGATCCAGATGCAGAATATTTTATTTTGAAATGAGCATAATTAAAAATATCGTTCGAATTAGTAGGTTCTACCGCCTTTTCAGCGGTTAAAGTTGCATCAAATGATGCATGCTCTGATTCAAGTTGTAGATTGTCAAAATTTACATCTTCTTGATTTTCATTTAATGGTTCAATTTTAACCGAAGAAATTTCAATATCGTCATAATTTGATATTTCATCAGTATTGTCGTTTTCAAATGTAATTTTAGATTGAATGTTGCTAGTTTTAACCACATTTTCAATTTCAGATTTAGTACTTTCTTTCTTTAAGCTTTGGTTACAGTCATCTGTTGAATCACTTCTAACATCACCGCTTTCTCCAATACTTTGATTGGATCGAGTACTTCTCAGAACACGAGGCAATCTATTTTCAAGGTCGGTATTTTGTATGCCATCAACCTCAGTCGACATACTGTTTATAATACTTTTAGCGGTAACCGATAAATTGATTGTATAAACTGCAGTTTGTTCATCATTGTGTCGTATTATAACATGACTTTTTAGATTTTCTAAAGAAATTTGTGTATAGTTGCATTTCTCACAAACGTAACCAAGAAGTTGACCTTTAATATCTTTTGGAGGTGGAGGAATATCTAAACTAAAGGGACATCGTTGCACATTTAAACACTCAGAACAAAGTTGTTTGTATTCACCGGTATGCATGCTAACTACATGCCAAAAGAATGATTCTAAAACAGGCTTCTTTCCTCCAAATTCTTTAAAACAGAACCTACATATATATCTCTTCGATGATACTTTACTAATAACTTGAAAATTTAATTTTTCAGACTCCTTGATGGCCTCCAATGCCACAGCGGGGCTCATTCTTGACAGTGGTATTTCAGAATGAGGATGTTTTTTCTTAAAATGACATACTATGTCTGTCCCGTTGTAAGAACATAACCGACACTCATACCTTGATAGATTTTTATCAAAGCAATAATTCCTGTCCGTAAAACAATCGGTAACAGGCACAGTGACAGGTTTGTTTAAAATTTCTACACTATTATCAATTAAACATACCGAGTCTGGTTGACGATCTATTTTTTTCTTCTTATGTTTTGGTTTTATTATTCCCGCCTTCCATCCCTTAGTTCGTTTCCTTTTTACTTTTTTTTTTACTTCAGCTAGTATCTCCGTACTTCCAAAACTCTTGGAAGAATATACAGACTCATTTTCCGAATCCGAGGTATCGTTATCATTTTTATTATCACTCGAATTTTTAGTTTCATTAACAGAATCCATTTCAAATACGTATGGATCTACGTCACTTATCTTGTCTTTTAGGTTTGTTTTAATATTTGTTGATGAACTACTCATTTCACTTCGTTTTGCAGTCAAAATTTTACTTTTTGGATTATCTGTATCAATAGAAGTACTTTGTTCCGAAATACTTTTTTTTCCTTTTGCTGTCCTTGTCTTCGTTACTTTGTCCGGAGTAGTAATATCGTCAGACACATTCAAATCGTTACATTTTTTAAGAAGTACTACTGGTTCTTGGGCACCAATTTCATTATTTACTTCATCTTTTTGATTCTTAGTTTCGTCTACTAATTTTGCTAAGCGACACATTCTTATACCTGTGGCACCTAAAATATCATCTCTTATAAACATTTCTCTTATATCTTCCTGCAATTTTTTTAATTCCCTAGATGGTTTTTTTACAGTGGGTTGTTTATCAAAGCGCAAATTTGCAGCATCTGAACGTGTTAACCTTTTCTCTTCATTAGATACTCCTACCGTACGTATATTCTTACCTTTTTTACCTTTTTTAGGTTTTTTAGCATTTACTTGGGTTTTTTTAGAAGATGAAACATCTTGCTCGTTAATTTTATTTTTATTTACTTCAGGCACGATGGAATTCTTATCCTTATCTTCATTTAAATTGTCTGATTCATTGCTTTTTTCTGATGATGCAACAGCCATGTCATCTCTGCTTTCTTCATTTATTTCCGAAACCAAGTTGTTTTCTTTTGAAGTACATTTTTCTTTATCATTTGAACCTTTTATATCGTCTGCACTTTGCTTTAATGACTCAGTATTATTTATGCATTTATTTTCGATTTCTTTTTTCTTTTCTTTCTCTAAAAATGGACAAATATTTCCAATGTCATCGGATTTTTCATATTGAAAATCACTTTTTTTATTTCCCATTTCATTGTCAATTGAGTTTTCTTCATCGTCCGAAACAATTTCACTAAGTTTTTCTATTTTTTTTTTTATTTTTTCAT
Organism: Nymphalis io; assembly: GCF_905147045.1. Taxonomy (NCBI): domain Eukaryota; kingdom Metazoa; phylum Arthropoda; class Insecta; order Lepidoptera; family Nymphalidae; genus Nymphalis; species Nymphalis io. The sequence continues at coordinate 9,232,193 of NC_065905.1, forward strand.
TCTCGCTAGATTGATCTCCCAATAAACCAAGTAACTCTTTTATTTTTATTGATAACAGTTTACTTATGTTTTCTTTTGGTGGTGGTGTATTACAAGAATTTGTGTCTGCATTAAGCTCATTAATTTTATCGCAACTATTGTGGCTAGAACTTATCACAGAATTCATTTCGCAATTTATTTCATTCGTGCTATCTGGTAAGTTTCTCTGATCAGAATCCAATATTTCTAGAGTAACGTTGCTATTTATTGTACTATCGGGTTTATTTTGAACAATGCTTTTCTGATCATTATGTTCACTTGTTAGTTGCGCATCTGGTCTTTGTTTTTGTGCTTCTTCCGAAGTCGACACAATGGCGTCGTTGTCGTGATTGTCTTCCATTTCAATATTTTTAATATTTTCATCTTGACTCTCAGACACGTCATTATTATTTTCAATTGTAAGAGGTTGATTCTTTTCCAATTTTATTAAATCACTTTTATGTTGTGAATCGCTATTTTGATCGAGGTCACTTTTAATATTATTTGGACCTGATTCGACCATTGATGTGATCGAATTATTTTTTGTTTCTATTTCTGAATAAGTTTCTGATTTTTCATTATGACAAAATAATTTTGGATCATTTTTATTTTCTAACGAAATGACTGAATCTGGTTTAGTTTCAATTTTTTCAGGTAATTCGTCAACTGTGTCTAGTACTTTTTCATTATCCTCTGGACTTGTTATATTTTCAAGCATATTTTCAAGTGTTAATTCTCTATTGAAATTACTATTGGTATCAACAGGTTTAGAAGAATCCAGATCATTATCCAAGTCAGCTATTAAATCGTTTATATTATCTATTACAGGATCTGATGTAATATTATCTGCAAATATTTCAAGTTCATCCATTCCGAAACCGGACTCTATGCCAGAAGTTTTTTTTTCTTTAGATTTAGCGCTTGTTGTGCTTAAAACGCATTGAGAATTTGTATCTTCTTTTTTACTTGTCACATCATTATATTGCCCAATATCATCCAACTTTTCATTATTTGTTCCTTTATATAGTGCTGAATTATCAGATACCGTATTTTTTATTTTTTTAATGTTTTCGTCCGAATCTGTTTCATGAACAAGTTTTTTTCCTCTTTTTATTCGTTTAACATGAGAAATTTCTAACGAAGAATCCAATGACAAGCTTTTACTTGTAGATCTTGTTATCCGTTTTTCGACATTATCAATTGATGTGTTTACAATTTGATTTGTAATATTTTCTTCTTCTATTTCTTGTTTTTTACAACTGTCAATTGATTGTTCATCACTTTTATTTTGTTTAATATCGTGAGCATCTTTTGCTTTAGGGTTTTCCGTCAATACCACTTTCACTTTACCTGACCCATCTAAATCACATTTCGGTCCTTTAGATTCTTTCTGACTATTTGTCAGTTCTGCTTTGCTTTCTTTAGGATTATGTTTAGAATCAATAATTTTATTCCTTGTTGTATTACTTTCGTTTGTATAGATTATTTTTTTACTTAAGTTGTTTATACCATCATCAATTTTATTATATACCTCTACATTTTCATTATTTGTCAATTTGCTTGGGTTGATTTCTTTGTCTACAACAGTTTCTTGAGGGCGTTTTATTTTTGGTATTTTATAATTTTTTACGCCATACCCTTGACCTAGTATAGTTCCCTTCGTAATATTATCATTAGAATATACAATACCGTAACTTTTAGAATCTTTTGTTTTAAATCTACTATTATCCCTAGTACTATTTTGATGTGAATTCTCCCGTCGCATTCTCGGATCTCTATTATTTTGTCTCGGTGAATATTTTGCAAAGCTCTGACAGGGCTTACTATGACTCTTATTAATTTCCTTTTTACTGCGGGCGTCACAATTTCTGACAACATCAGTAACCTTTCTAATTTCTTCTTTGTTAGTTTCTTCTTTACTCCTCCTTGATTCCCCTTTCAATCTAAATGATTTTAAGTCTGCTTTAATGTCTTTGAAGTCAAGTTTACTATCTTTAATTTCCCTACCAACACTGCATGCACGACGAAAATTCTTATTTTTATTTTCGAAATTATGTAACACAATTTTTGACTCTTTATTGACAACCTTGTGAGGACTCGAACCGCGAGCTAAAATTCTTCCAACACTTGCAGCGCGCTGTCTTCGAGCATCAAAACTTGGTAATCTGTTGTGATTATTTTCTTGAAATGTCCTATTAACACTTGTATCAATAGTAAAAGAATTGTCAGAGTGGTGTTGAACCGATACATGGCTTTCTTTGGGAAGTAAGTGTAAAACAGTAGAATCTTTTGTTGATAAGTGGGAAGTCACCCGGCTAACGCTTTTTTCACGTTGATAATTACGTCGATCGTTTTTATCATTGTTTTTAAACTCATTTTGTTGACGGTAATCATAACTCCTGTTGCTTGAACCATGATTCCTCGTATATCCTCTATCGTTGTCATAATCTCTATTATATCGTCCGACACTGGTTTCACGACGTGAGTCTTTATAATTACGAGAGCTGTTATCGTAGTTTTTATTCCTTTCATTTCTTCCTAAGCTTTGTTCTCTTTGGTATTTTCTAAATGAATCATGATTGTTATTTCTATTTTTTTGATCAGGCTTATATGAGCTCGAATTGAAATTACGATCTTGAAAAAAACCATGCTCCCTATCGTTGTCACGGTTATGATACATATCATAGTCCGAACTTCTTTTGAACCTTTGATCAATCGGTTTTCCAAATGATTGATTTGTAATAAGATTAAAATCGGGTCTTACAAACGGTATAGGAATTAAAGGATCTGGTCGTCCAAAAGGATGACTAGGGGTAGATGGACATTCAGACCGCCCAAAAGGATGGCATGGGGTTGATGGGCAATCAGATCTGCCAAAGGGATGAACTGGTGTCATAGGGGCATCCATTTTCCCAAAAGAAGTTGATAATTTTGAACAATCTAATCGCCCAAAAGGATGATTTGCAGTTGTTGAACACTCTGTTCTATGGCATGGATCTATTTTGTCAAAGCTATATCGATCATTTCTGGGGCTATTTCTATAATGTTCGAACGCAGGAATAAAATCACCGTCTCTTTTTCTTAGATCCCTATAATCCGTATCTCTGTGAGTCGAAATGGTTTGGGGATCTTCCCAAAAAGGTACTCCATTATTATCCATATTATCCCATTGTTGTTTCTCAATATGATCCCGCGTATCAACAATGGGAAACATGGGAGCATACACATGTTTTTGATTAGAGTAATCCTCGTTATCAATTGTTTGACGGGAAGGTGTCATATCGTAGGATCTCGCAGTAGGAGTCATATTTGGTATATTCTGTGTTCTAATAGGAGTCATCATTGGTGCCAAATTAGAAACCATATTTGGCGTAATATTTGGCGTCACATTTGATAAATTTGGTGACATTATAGTTCTGTTTATACCTGTACTAACATTTGTTACTAACGATGAGTTCACATTTTGTAGTACATTTATGTTTGAAGTAGAATTTCCGTAATTTAACACTGATCGAGATGTTTTGTCAATATTAATTATATATGGATTTGGACTCTCAGGATTAACCATATCTTTTTTCATTCTTGGATCTAGTAATGGATTTATAGCTTTGTCATTGTTTTTAGTTTTATCCTTTTCTGTGCTCAACACAAAAGCATTAGGGACATCAGAGTTATAATTAGATTGTAAAGCTGGTATAATGTTTCTCATATCTACATCGGTCTCTGAATTCACAACAGTAGTTTGAATAGGATCACTTGGAATAATTATCGGTGGTTTGATACCCGTATCTGCAAAATCCTCGTGATCAGGTGATTTAGGGGCTAAATTTTCATAAATATCACCCGCAGATAAAGGAGACTTATCTTCATCGTCCGAGCTTTCACCTAACGTTAACTTAGATGGAAAATTAAAGCGTTCACACTCCTTCTCCGTCAATTTCAAACTCTGTTTCCTATTAATATCATCTTTGTTCGTGGTAGAAGATGATTCGTTGCCAAGGATATTTTTTAAAGGAGTATTCGTCTTAGCTTTATAATTCTCAATTGATATTCTCTTTTTAGACCCTATTTCGTGAGCATTACCTACTTTTGTTATTTTGGGTTGGTGTAAAGCTGGTGTAACTGTGTCTGAGCTAAGAACATTATTTGTTTCACTTAGTATTTCTTTTTTTAAAGCTTGTAAAATATCAATTTCTGATATTTTTTTCGTGTTTTCTAGTAAAGGTATTTCAACATTTGAATTTTGTTCATTGGTTTTATTCGGTACGTTTGTATTTTCACAACTATCACCAATGTTTTGTTCACTAAATGACTTTTGCGTAATTTTGTTGCTCGATTGATTTTCAGGCAAATATTTATTGACGTCTTCATTTGGTTCAACTACTGAATTATAAAAATTAGATACTTCGATTTCTTTTCTCACAATTTTCATTTGCGGTTTAATTTCATTTTCCATTATTTCTTGTTGTTCGTTCCTTTCGTCTTTTTGAGAATCTTTATTTCCCGTCCCAAAATTAGCAACAACCTGCTCCTGTGTTTGATCTTCGAATTTAACCGATGTGATTTGTTCAATATTTGATGCACTTTCGTCGGTAATTTTTCCTAAATCTTTGGAAATAGGATCTTTTCTAATTTCACTTTGCTTTTTGTTACTGAATGTTTCAAAATCAGGTGAGTCAACAGGTAATATTTTATTTTGTTCTTCTTTATTTGAATTCAATTTATTTTTATCAGAGTTAATAACAAGGCATATTTGTATTTTACGTGGTTCTTCATTGGATATTTTATTAGACACATTTATTGATTTTTCTTTATCCACAATAACTAAGCTGCCATATATACTTTCGATTGCTTCACTTTCGCTATCAGACAATTCTCCTTCTTCGATCTCCTCAGCTTTTTTGTCCTTGATAGCTTTTTTTTTGTAAGATTTGAGAATTAAATCAGATATATCTTCATTAGCCCCAGTTTCCTTCAATTCACCGAGGATTTGCGTCCGTAACTCACGCAATGTATCAATGTCTACATCATTATCACTACAATTTATAATCCTAGATAAAATGTCTTTCGTATTTAATGAGTTTAAGCTTTCTTCTGGTACATTTAAAGTAATATTAAGATCCTTGGTCTCCATTAAGTTCGAATTACATTTTGAAAGTTTTTTACGTTCTTTTTTATGATAAGAAGGTGAGCGTCGGCGCGCTGAATTTTTCGGTGATCGTCTACTAAAAAGTGGTTTCTCTGATAAATTTTCCTCAGTAGACCAGCTGTTTTGGTTTGGTTCTGGCGAAAGTAAAACCCGTGTATAATTTCTTTTAGACATTTGAGGAGACGGTTCTTTAATTTTATTAGGAACAGGACGCGTTGGTGACATGGATGTTTTATTGGGTCTTCGTTGGAATAATGCAGGTTCTTTACTGCCCGGCTCACACACTTCTTCAGTTTCACTGGCTCTTGCGATTTCTGGTAAAGTTTCTACACTTTCTGTTTGTAATTTTATCACGGCTGATTTAAGCTTGTTTCTGACTATATGTAAATCGGCTTTATCTTTTTGAGAAGTATTGACATCTCTTTTAGGAACTGGCAATGAATCTCTCTATAACAAATAGATTAATAAATAAATAGAATTATATTAGGGACAACACTACATTTATTTGTAATTATAAACTAACCTGTTCTACTTTTTCGTATAAATTAATCAAAACTTGTTCACACTTTAGTAAATTTTCCATTTTCATTCTGTAACAGACATTATAATATAATACTTAAAATATTTGATTATATCAAATGAAATTCAAATTTAAAGCAGGTGAAACTACGCAGCGCAGCTACTTATACAATAATTTCATATATTAGGTCCTTACATATGAAATTAGCGTTTTGTCGTACTGACCACTTTGATCTGAAATATCTCCTCTTTGGTTAAGAATTCCAAATTCTAATTTATAAATTCCCTTAGCTGGTACATTTGAGTTTTTAAAACAGTCATTAATTTGTTTTTTCCTCTTTACTTTTTTTTCTTTGGCGTCGCTTATTACCGCACAATGGAAAACATGAAATATCGGTATATTTACGAGTACGAGTTCTACCGTGGCACCAGTGCTGGAGAAACAGCTCGAAGGATTAATGATGTGTACGGCGCTGGTGTCGCAAAAGAAAGTACGGTACGTTTTTGGTTTCAACGTTTTGGTTCTGGAAATTTCGACCTTCAGAACCATCCCCGTGGACGGCCGGAGACCAAAGTGGAAAATTAAGAATTAAAGGCTATTGTGGAAGCGGATCCATCACAAAGCACTTCAGAGATAGCTGCAGGCTTCGGGGTAAGTGATAAAACTGTTTTAATCTACTTGGAGCAAATCGGGAAAGTAAAAACTTGAACGATGGGTACCTCATGAATTGAGTGAATCGAACTTGCAAACACGCGTCGACTGTTGTGTTACTTTGTTCAACCGACACAATAATGAAGGGATTTTAAATCGAATCATTACTTGTGATGAAAAGTGGATACAGTACGATAATCGGAAGCGCTCGTCGCAATGGCTGAACCCTGGAGACCCAGCCAAATCCTGCCCTAAACGAAAATTGACTCAGAACAAGTTACTTGTGAGTGTTTGGTGGACTAGCGCCGGTGTCGTTCACTACAGCTTTCTAAAATCTGGCCAAACGATTAAGGCAAATATCTATTGTCAGCAACTGCAAACCATGAAGGAAGAACTAGCTGCTAAACAACCGAGATTGGTCAATCGCTCTAGGCCACACGACAACGCAAGACCACACACTGCACAACAAACAACCACTAAGTTAGATGAGCTACAATTGGAATTTCAGCGACATCCACCTTACTCCCCGGACCTTGCTCCAACAGATTACCATTTTTCCGGAATTCGGACAACTTCTTACAAGGAAAAAAAATTCAACTCCAATGCGGCAGTCCAAACCGCTTTCAAAGAGTTTGTTGATTCTCGCCCCCATGGTTTTTTTTAGTAAAGGGATCAATTAACTACCTATGAGATGGCAAAAGTGCATAGATAACAACGGTGCATACTTTTAATAATTACATATATTTTACAATAAAAATTTACTATATGTTCCTCCCGTACAAAACGCCAATTTCATATGTAAGGATCTAATACTAAAACATAATCAGAAACGCACCACATCTTCTGGTATATATATTGGTCTATCCGGTTTTTTTTTCAGTTAGGGCATTACAAAAAACGTCTCATTTATTAGTACAGACAAGGTGTAGGTGTATTAGGCAGAGGGCCAATTCTACTAACAAATTGTCAAATTATCGCAATCGAATCGAAGCGTGATCGTTGCGTTTATTCGATTTCTTATTCTTTAATTTAATTATCGACTATTGACATATACTTTGACAATTAAGTTTTGGCTTTGATATAACGGTTTATGTTAACATCATATCGATTCGGTTCCGATTAGAATAAATATTAGTCAAAGTTGGATCGGAATGAAATCGGGAACGTATCGTAATCGTTATAGTTTAGTAGAATTCAGCCCCAGATTATTTTTCTTCGTCAATTAAAAAAGTAGTTAATGAAATATACATGAGTCAATAGTCTATGTAACATTATAAAACCATTGCCACGCTGCTAGATTAAATTTAAAAGTTAGATTCAGAAATCGAAATAAGAAATTAGGATTAAATAGGTACATAAAAGTAAGCTATGTAATGCAAATATTATATAATTATCATTCGTACCTTTTTTTCTTGTCCATAAGAAGATCTCTTAGAGACCTTATCTTATCGAGCTGTGCCTGTCTGGGATTTGACACTGAACTCGTATTTTCCAGTCTCTTGATCATACTTTCCAAAAATGGAATGTATTTCTTCATCTCCTCGAACTTTCGATCGTATTCCATATCCATTTTTAGGGCTGAAATTGAACCAATAATTAAAAGAAATTTAAGTAAATATCCCATTTTTGGTGTAAAGGAAGAATCAAGTCAAAGAAAAGAGACAGTTCCAACATTAAGTATTAAGTAAAGTTTATAAAGCTGGACGTAGAATAGGCATTTAAAATACCTTAAAGAATAAGTGCACAGAATCACACTTTTAATACCAATACCAAACTAACCAAACTATACTAACTCAAATGGACAATCGACCGTAAATGTCTACCAGTATCATATTTAATATGACAATTGACCAATTTATTTGCCACGTAAGAATACAGAGTTGCTTTTTATTGTTCCTAGATTCTCATATAATATATACTTTCAAGTTAAACATAGGTTATTTGTTGAGAAATATCCGATTATATCAACGTAGTCTAAACAATGACCTAGGCACTTTTCTGATGGACGCTAGCAATAAATACAGCAATAATTGTAAAGGTTTGCTATATTTTAAAAACAATGGTTAGTAAGTTTCTTATACGAAGAACAATTTTAGTTAAAATTGAATAAAACATCTACCGCGTCAATTAAAAAAAAACAAAGGTGAAAGAAACCGTACCTCGATTTTTTTAAATTATATAGTAAATATTATTATTATTAAGCCTTATAAAAAGTACTAAAGGCATTGTTGGTATTAAATAGTTTTGAAGGAAACTGGGCGTACTAGGTCTAATGACTATTATTTAATTACTTGTATGAAGCCAGATAGAATTACATAAAATAAACAACTTGACATATAAAATACATATATTATTTTTTCTTTCATTTATGATTTAACCTACATATCCTTAATTATTTGACGAATTAAACGGTCGACGTTATCAGTTTAAAATATATTCACAATATTGATATAACTTAAAATTAAATTTTATTTTAACTAATTTCATTTTCTTCATTAAAAAAAAACATTGAATTACAGCATATTGAACATATAGTCCTCCGAATTTAAAATAAAGCTTTATGTATATAGTATATCATGTACAAACATATCTGGCTATTCAAGTATAGTAATATATTATGTAAAACAAGTCGTTAAACAACAATGTTACATTTATTTGAGTTATATGACGGAAACACTACCGACGGAACGGTCGCACCTTCGTTCGCCGACGTAAAGAAAGTGCTTTATGAATAAAGTTGTGATAAATATGATAAATCACAACTTTATATACTTATTAAGCTTATATACTTATTAAATCTGAGTAAATCGCGCTGTTTATTTTCAGACGAACCCGCTTCGTATTCAAGTTGCCCTACAACAGTACGAAAGGTACCACTGAAACGTGTTGTTTACAATTCGTACACCCCACATTCAACAAAAACAACCGACTTTATTTCATATTTTATAAAACTGTATTTAAAAAGAAGACTGATCGGCAAAAAACAAAATAAAAAATAAAAGAAATTTATATAATGGACAGTGTCACGTGGGATGATGTAAGAATTCCATCGGTATCCCATACATCAAAATCCGGTTAGTAATTAAGTTAATGTAGAATAAAGAAACACACGTACATGCGTACATATGCAAGTATATGAACCCGTGAAACAATACACTCTTTTGAGCAATCGTAAAATTGTCAAAATCGATAGAACAAGAGAAAAATCACACTCGACGTTAAAAGTATACTAAAATGTTCAAATAATACTTGATTATTTCTATTTACTAATTCAATTTACAAAATAATATATAATTGTCGTATGTAAAATCAATCTAAAATAAAACTAATCTAAAATAATAAAAACCAGGCCAATCATAGAATACTCTACAAAAGCTTTTTTTTAACAAATATGTTAAAAAATTAACGAATTATTCAATATATTTTTTTTTAAATGGCAATCATAATTATTGATTAGATTTTTAAGTGCGCCAACACAACGTTGAAATGTTCGGCAATCATCGGTTCACTTCGCAAATTAGTCGGAAACGAAAACCTTCGTCGCTAATTCCAATTTAGCGACGAAATCATCACATGAACCGTATGATTTAGGAATTTGTATATTTAATGTAAACAATAAAACAATTTTAAATTGTAGGAAAAATAAAAGATTTATAAAATCAATCACTTACTAATTCAACGTACTTTTCAAACAAATCACAAAAAAATAATAAGCTATTTTTAAAATATCTTATCACTTTTCAGATTTTATCAAATTTTCTTTAGAGCACTTCATTATACGAAATCATTTGTTTCAAGACGAACGTTTTAACCAATAAATCACACTCGCGTCCGAAATTGTAACGAATGCTGGAAGAGTACAGCTTAAGAATTTATAAGTATATTATTTGTACCTTTTCAATATAAAGTAATAGTAATATCACATTAACTTTTTGAAACCTAATTCCTAACAAAATAGGAACGCCGCCACGCCAGCGCCTTCGCTCGTGTCCCCTCAGATTCGAAGCGTCGAGTAAAATGAACGACAAAATGGCGGCCTCCCATGTTTCCTCGAACGAATGCTATCCCGCTCTTTGCGCGCGGTTAAGAACATGCAATTTGCTCTTTCGGCTACATACCATAGAAACCAGGAATTTGATACCCGGGGCGACGCCCCGCATAAAGTTTCCCCTCATAACTTGTATACACATAATTTTGTTCAGATTGGACAATTTTGTATTTTATAATCAATATAAATTATTTTATTTAACAATAATCCCTTAGGTTTGTATATAATAATATTTAGATAACTTAGCTTTCTTTCTAAAAAGTAATTATACAACATCCTAATCATATCTAGATACATAAAATTGTACTATTTATTCATTAGTAGGTAATCATAAATCTAACGGGTAATGTTACATAAACGATGAAAATGTTTGTTATTTTCTACTTAAAACATACCTTAGCGTCCAAATCATTTTAAGTTATGAAATACTTGCAGATCCGCCTGTGCTGCATACGAATACAAAAGGAAAAATAACTATATTAGATTTTTATTATTATAATGATAATATTGGTCATCTGATGTTGGTAAATGTGACTATTTTGTAATTGAAAAGTATAAATTGAGCAGTTTTAATAAAACATTAAAAAGTAGTAAATTTTTCACATTAATGTGATTATTATCCTATTTGTATAACAGCCTACTTTAATATTTTAATGACCTTTATTTTTAATTTTATTGTACAATATGGACACTTTATTTTCATTTTACTGATTATATGACGCAATATTAAGTAATATCGACAAAGAAGCACGCCATTGCATGCACGGCAATTTCCACCACGCCTTCGGAAACGTTGAACAATCTACTTAAACAAATTGTCACTAACCTTTTAAAGCTAAACTAAAACTTAATAAGTCAATTGGCAAACGATTTGGGCACGGCCAACAAACACACGACGGTCTATGTACATTTTTTCTTCAATGTAAAATGTAAGTTCTACGGCGACCCTATAACGTTTCTTTGTTCGCCTGTCGGGCCTCGGCGACACTGTTCGTGAATCGTCGTTTGCGGACCGGAATGCAGTGGTCGATGAAGATAGTACGCATTCACGCCCCACCGCCAAGCTAGCGACGCCGATGTAAAATTCATTCGTCGTCCGGACACCAGTGTAGTTACGTGCTCCGCGAGTGCTCGTATTCCTGTACCATATACCTTACGCGGTCTTATTACACTCACTACTTTCGTAGTAGTTTCTAGTAACAATTGAAATCGTATGATATATGATTATAATGACCGTAGTTTGCTAGCTGCGCTCGCCATACAAAATGTGCTAATAAAATTAATTCTAAATTTATTTCTTGACGTATATTGTTTTTACGGAGTTTATACAAACCAGCAACAAATGAATAATGAAACTTTTACCTACTCGTGTGTGAATATCTTATTATATCGTCTATATTTGTGTGTTATTTAATACTAGTCTATTTTGTAGTGTTTTAAATCGTGAATTACGTAATACAATTGATTTATCGTGAATCGTAGATACAAAAGGCATAGTAACCTTCTTCGCAACACTACAGATAAAGAAAAAAAAATTTTGCCTGTCATTTTATATAGGTCGCAAACAGTAAAACGGTTTTTGCTTTAATACATAATATTCCATTTCTATCATACAAGCTCGTCAGGCAATAATTAAAGAATAACTGTTGGCAATAAATAAATACGAATAAATTCCCTATTATCGATAAAATGTGTTGTTGTTCGTGATATTGTTATAAGTGAATATATATTAACCTTACTAGAATCATAATTCAAAGATTTACTCTATTCTACTAAACACGTTTTCACAAGGTCCTTTTCATTTATATACATCTAGAAGTTCAAATAAAAAACCATTTGATGTATTCGTGCCTAGATAATGTAATCTTACTACTTTATATTAATTCCGAAGAAAAATACGTCATCACGAATAACAGATATACTTTGATATATAAATATCTGTTTTCCTGTTTATTACATATTGAATGTTGGAACAGTAAACACGTTACATGGAATATAAGCAGTCTTGAATACATTATACGTAGGTTGTGCAGTATTACGCTTTATGTTTTTAATATAAGAAATATTTATAATCAACTTATAAATTAGAGGTAGTTACGTAAACCAAAACTTATGACAGTTAAGGATACAATAGAACTTGTTATAAGTTAGTTAGAAGCGAATAATTATTATTTAAATTATTGCTTATGTTGTTTACCTCATTTTTTATAGTTATTATGGTGGTATTAGCGAGCACTGGGGCGAACACTAGTCATAATAATTTTTATAGGATTGAAACTGGATATTTATAACGTACAAGCTTCCGCCCGCGGCATCCCCTGCGTGCTAAGAGGGGTAGGAGTTAGGTGTTTTCATCGAATAAACAAACGTATTCTAGAACTTTAATAATGTACGTGTAAACGCAAAATAATGTTTAGTTGCGCGTAACTTTAAACCCATATAAAAATATGTAATGTATGAAAGAGGTTTTGTATTTTTTCGCTATCAACAATAACTTAACAACACACAACAGCTTAACAGTTTGGTTACGTTGCAATTTGCTTATAATTTAAAATAAGTAGGTATGTATATAAAAGTTTGATATTTTTTTTTATTTGTAGGCATAAAATAAGTAAACTAAATCTATATCCGATTTTATTAGTAAACTTCTATATCAACAGTACCTGCCTGTAAATGTCCCACTGCTGGGCTAAGGCCTCCTCTCCCTTTTTGAGAAGAAGGTTTGGAGCTTATTCCACAACGCTGCTCCAATGCGGGTTGGTGGAATACACATGTGGCAGAATTTCGGTGAAATTATACACATACAGGTTTCCTCACGATATTTTTGACGAGCTGGCTGATGGATGCTTGCCTTTCACGCCGAAGGTTGTGGGTTCGATTCCCACCCAGGACAGATATTTGTGTGCATGAACATGTCTCTTTGTCTTGAGTCTGGGTGTAATTACCTATATAAGTATGTATTTATAAAAGAAAAATAGTATATGTAGTATATCAGTTGTCTGGTTTCCATATTACAAGCTCTGTACAAGCTTAATTTGGGATCAGATGGCTGTGTGTGAAAAATGTTCCATGATTTTATTATTATTATTATTATTTTCCTTCACCGTAAAGCACGAGATGAATTATAAACAGAAATTAAACATACGAAACGTTCATCGGTTAAGATTCACGCGTTCGTACACCACTGGGCCATCTCGGCTACCGGCTTCTATATCTTAATCAATTCGGACTCAAAGCCTCAATGACTTAAAGGTAAGGCCGTCAAGCGATTTAATCGCGACTAGGTCGTGTAGCGGCGATTTGCAGGTTCAATTCTGACCAATATTGTATTTTCCTATTAATAACTATATATACTTTAATTACCAATAGAAGAAATAAAATGTGAATTCAATAATGGAAATAAAACTTGTGCTTTCGATAAGCCCATTCCTGTGATTTGAATATTCGTATATACTTATACTCCGACGCGCATAACGAATATGAGAGATATAATACATAAAAAGATATATTATATTATTAGAATTAAATTTCTTGTTAATATGATAGATAAAAAGCCTATATATATATATATATATATATTATTATGAATAATAATATATAACTCTTCGTCAACGTCATGTTAATGGTTACTGAACTTTTACATGTGGCATTCACAATTATACAACACGGCATATACGTATGTATGTATACGTCTTATTTGACGTTTTTCTTAAACAGCGAACATATGATATATACCGGAGCGTATGATACTTATATTAAAAAAAAAATCGGTCCTACAACTAATGGTATATAGTTTCGCATCTTTAACGTTTTACTTTGTACATATCTTGGAATGAAATTATGTATAAGAAGATAACTACAAAATGCGTACAATTATAGTGTACACTCGTACTGACTGTACGACTAGTAGTACAGTCAAATCAGTTTGGAGTCGTGTTATGTTTGTAGTAGTGCACAATCAGCAGATAAAAAACAAATATTTATATTATTTTATATGTACATTATATTTTATACAAACAAAATATAATATTTAATCATGATTTTTCTCATTCCGCTTCCTCGCTTTCCATTAATCCTATAAATAATTAATTTTAATCGTTTTAATATTTTATCTTAGATCTCGTCTCTTGAAATTAATTAAATAGAATAAATATATAAACAAACATTTTTCATTTTCTCTACAGTTATGACATTAAATTTTTGCTTATGTCATAGCATTCATTTTGTCATTTTTTTTGCGACGTAAATTTAACTGTTCCACATGTTTTATTATATGTATAAAATTACACTTGAATTCGAGGCACGTGTTAGCTAGCGCAAACTGGTTTATTCTGGTTTTAGTCACTATCTATAGTCACACTGCTATAAACGCAAAATCGTCTCCAAGTTGATTTATCTTTGTGCATAAAGTGTCCCAAAATTTTTTTAGATGGCGCTGCCGGATCTATATAGTGAAATTTAAAAGTACGCGCTAACAATACGTAAAGTACAACGGAATCAGAGAAAGAAAAATTGCCTTTGAAAGACACTTTCAACGTTGCGTCAACTAAAGATACGAATAAAAACATGCAATAATATATACTATTATATATAAGAAGCTGGAGTATTTGTTTGAAAGAGTTTCTCGAGTACCAGTCGGACTTTAATTTTTATTTAGCGTTAGATGTGAATATAATAATAATAGAATTTATTAAGAATAGGTATAGTAACAACCCAAGGAGAGGAGCGGTAACGCTTAAAGCTGGTGAAAACGTGCAGAGCAGCTAATCATTTATAAATAAAATAATTATTATTATTCTTAATTAATTACTTACCAGATTTATGATAGATTAAAGTTTTTATACACGACGCTATATATATTTATAATATTAGAAGCATAAAAAAATAGTCAGTCATATTCTATATTTTTTTATTATATATATTATTATTATATATATTATTAGAAGCCGAGATGGCCTAGTGGTAAGAACGCGTGAATCTTAACCGATGATCGTGGGTTCAAACCCGGGCAAGCACCACTGAATTTTCATGTGCTTAATTTGTGTTTATAATTCATCTCGTGCTTAACGGTGAAGGAAAACATCGTGAGGAAACCTGCATGTGTCTAATTTCATTGAAATTCTGCCACATGTGTATTCTACCAACCCGCATTGGAGCAGCGTGGTGGAATAAGCTCCAAACCTTCTCCTCAAAAGGGAGAGGAGGCCTTAGCCCAGCAGTGGGACATTAACAGGCTGTTACTGTATACTGTATTCTATATTTAATATAAAAGCCTAACTTATTAAAAGATGCTTAAAACTATAAACTTGGGAATACTAAGAATACTTAAAAGACAATTAATATTAAATAAAACTTAGACTTAATATTTTAAATGTATAATTAAACAGAATCGCCTATTAGCAAGAATGTATACCATTCCAGCTACTCCAGAGGACGGTCAAGATTAAGACTGAATGTATGAATAAAAACTAAATCTATTTTTCTTTTGGCCATTATGCGTTCTTATAAAATTCATCTTATTGAGTTTAATCTATATGCAATTGTCGCTAGTACCTATTTGAAGGTCTCTGGCATAGTGCCAACTGCCTTGAACGTAAATTGCATAATTAGTATAAATAAGACGCGTTTTTCCGGTGAACAATAACAGATGGCGCGCGAGACAATTACATAATACTGTAGAGGAATCTAGCAAAGCCATAACTGCTTGAAATATATCTTATATAATTTCTAAATTACTCAATTTTGTACATTTAAAGTTGATCGTATTTGTTTCCATAGTATTGTTATTGAATCTAGAATTTTATCTTTCCAGGTTAATCAAGCTCAAACCGACTGATTACTAATGAAGACCTTTCTTTTTAAACTTATATATGGAGAAAACCCCTATCCCTCCTTAAAAATAGCGAAAACTTGATTGATCTTAGCGCACTATAATAATTGACTAACGATATACATTTTTGAATGAAGACAAACGTATTGTATAAAATACGCGCATATAATTTTTTTTAATTTAACGCTGTGAAGCGACGACTGTCATTGCTATTAAATATTTAAAAAAAACGCTTTATTCCCCCTGACAAATAATCTTTCTAAAATCTATTTTATTTGTTTAATAATATAAAATACATATACTTATTATTTATTTATTTAGTGTACAGGAAACAAACAGTGAAATAATTACAATAAAATAAAAAATATAAAACAATTCTTAAACCAAAACAGTTTCCATTTATAAATTAATCATAAGTAATTACAAAACAAGACATTTTTTATATTTAATAGGTGCATGAAATTATATAATTCATTTATATAATTTAATATAAATTTAATTTTTAAATCAAGAAAACATAATTTAATAATAAATAATCAAATTATAATTAATTAATTAAAAATGCATGAGTAAATTAAGGCTCTTCAGAGTATAATATTTCTTTTACTTGCAGTTTGAATTTTTTAAGGGAGAGATGAAATATATCACATTCAATAAATGTTTTATTGTACTGTTTAGATGATCTATTAATAAATGCATTTGCTGCATATTTAGTCTTTGTCAATGGAAAATCAAAAATAGATTTGTTGCGACTACCAGGGCGAGGACACTTGATATTTATTTTAGAAAGGAGATAAGGGGAATCAAATAAGTTGTGGATCAATTTATATAAAAACACCACATCACGTTCAAGTCGTCTCTGTTTAGTTGTCGGTATCTTTTCTATTTGATTCAAATTATTTATAGACGAAAATTTTAAATATTTTAAAAACTTTTCCTGAATATTTTCGACGAATTCTATATATTTACTATACTGTGGATTCCAGACAGTGCAAGCGTATTCTAGAATAGGTCTCACAAATGATTTATATAAAAGAGCAAAAGTTGAAACACGCTTTAACTCTCTGGAAATCCTCAGCACAAATCCTAGCATACGAAACGCTTTAGAAGTTATGGAATTTATGTGTTCATCGAAAAGAAGTTTAGAATCGAGTGTTATTCCAAGATCTTTGACCACTGATACACGTTTTATATCATCTTCCTTAAATCGGTAGTTGTATATGATCACTTTTCTTTTTCTGGTATATGTTATACAATTACATTTCTTTGTATTCAAAAACAGCGAATTGGTAGTACAATAATCGCTAAGTAAGTTCAAATCTTTTTGCAGACTAATACAATCATCAACACTCTTAATAATTTTATAAGTTTTTGTATCATCAGCGTATAATAGAAATTTAGAAGATGCAAATACCGAAACAACATCATTTAAATATATATATATATTAAAAAACAGTGGTCCAAGATGTGAGCCTTGAGGGACTCCAGATGGAACGGCTAGAAAAGATGAGCAATATCCTTTCACAGTCACGGCTTGACTTCTATTCAATAAATATGACTTGATCCATCTAAGGATGTCCATGTACACCGATGAACTCCATTTTTGCTATTAAGATAGAATGAGAGATTTTGTCAAACGCTTTGGAGTAATCGGTGTACACAACGTCCATCCTTTGATGGTCCTGATATCCTTTGTCCATTGCAGTCAAAACATAGTCAGTGAATTCACACAAATTAGTTTCAGTTGATTTCTTGTTAATAAATCCATGCTGCTGGTCAATAATTATGGGACGTATGCTTGGAAAGATTTTGTCATAAATTATACGTTCAAAAAGTTTTGGAATTGAACTTAATTTCGAAATAGAACGATAATTTTTGATATCATGTCTATCTCCATTTTTAAAAATAGGCACAACATAAGACTGTTTCCAAATTGAAGGCATAGTACATGTATGAAGGGAAATACAAAACAATAAATGTAAAGGAATAGATATAGTCATATAGCATTTACTTAGAAAAAGAGGTGGTATACCGTCGGGTCCGCTACCTTTTTTAATATTTAAGGTTTTCAAATACTTACGAACATCAGCAAGTGAAATATCAACAGATGACAAATTAATTGTATTAGCATATTCACTATTATATTGACTGTTACAGGAAAAATTGTTAAGATGTGTACTATGTTCAAAGGATGCATAGAAATATTCATTAAATAGATTGCTTATTTGCTGACCGTCACTTGTTGAGATATCGTTATAATATAGCCGCTCAGGTATGTCATTTGTATTCTGTTTGGTCTTGACAAATGTCCAAAAACATTTAGAGTTTCTCAAAATATTATTTTCCGCAAAATCAAGATAGTTATCGTAGCATGTCTTTTCAACCCTTTTTTGTCTATCACGAAGTAATTTAAAAGTACTGTAATCACTGTAATTATCATACATTTTCCATTTTTTGTGATATTTTAGTTTTTCTTTAATAATTTTAATAAGTACAGGAGAATACCACGCTGGATACTTACTAAGATCAACAACCACTTTAGAAGGAATATTCTTTGTAATTCTATCATTGATTATGTAATAGAATTTCTCAACGGATGTGTCAATATCATAGTAATCAGAAATAACCGACCAATCAATGTTAGCCAATAATTCATTAATTATTTTATAGTCGGCTTTATGAAAAAGTTTAACAATACGAGGAGGGCTAAGAAAGCTACTAAAGTTAATATCTATTAACATAATATCCAACGTGGGATGGTGTAAATCTTCCTTTGCTAAAGGTGTTTCACAGCGCATAACCCTACAATTTGAGTTACTGAAGACAAGGTCTAATTGGCGATTATTGATGTTTGAGACTAAGTTATATTGGGAAAAGTTATTTAAGGACATGAAGGAAGACATTGAATTGACCATTGAGTTTCCAATATTCTCACAGAGCTCAGCGGATGTGGACGAAGGAGACCAAATAGCACTGGGAACATTAAAATCACCAACTATTAAAAATATATCTTTCGGATTCAATATCACTAATTCAGAGATACGTTCATAAAAGTTCAACTGATCTTGAAATTGTGAACCCGACTAAGGAAAATAACAACAAAAAAATCTACAATTAACGGGCTTACCTTTTGTCCTTAAAGCTACGCATAATGAAAAAACGTCACAGGAAACAATATCGTTTGACGGCAAAAAGACAGGGTCTTTAACAACGAGTCCGTTACGCACCGCAATCAGGACACCGCCTCCCATTTTATCGTTACGTTCATTGTAGTTACGATCACATCTATAGACCGAGTAGCGACTATCAAAAATTTCTGAATCAAAAATTCCAGGTAATAATCACGTTTCAGTTAGACAAATTATGTCATGTTCACAATTTAATATATTCGAAAAAAACTCAGAAGTTTTTGTTCTAAGACCTCGCACGTTTTGGTACAAAATCGCTATTTTGGATACCATTGCGAAATAAGTAATTTATAAATTATATAAGACTTAAGAATTATACTAAATACATTTAAACTGACCATTTCATCTAAATTAATTATAATAATTCTCCTTTCTAAAATTATACAAATAGAATAAACCTTAAACAGATTTAGCAGTTTCATCTCTCTCTCAAAGCCTAATAAAATTACAATTAAATAGAAAGGCCAACATAATTTTAGTAAATTTATAAAGAAGCCACCAAACGTACTTATATTATTTTACGTTTACATTAATCTTGATTATGTTTATATCAGCTACTTATTATGCTAATTATATTTGAAGTCAGAATTTTCCTATTCTATTCATCTATCTCTATATCTTCGGATGGGACTTCCTGTCTTTGTTCTTTTACATGTAATTTGTCATGCTCACCGTTCGTCTCATTCGCTCGTCCGGATAGATATTCGAATATTATTTCAATGTGACAGATATTTTGCTATCTTATCTTTAAAATAATCCGGCCCAATAATTAGGACACACTTGAAATAGAATAGAGGTTAAACAACGAGTCATAATTGTTTATTGAAAAAGTAAAATGTATTTTTAATGAATGTTTTTTTTTATGTGACAAAATAGTCATTCTTAAAACTATTTATCTAGTTATGTTTATGAAAGCCTGAAAAACTAAGGCTTGATCCGGGAGAGAGGATTTTTTAAATACACGACAAGTCAGACAAAAGCAAAAATATAATTTATCAGAATTATATTTTTCGCTTTTGTCCAAAACACGAACGATGTCTCGGATAACACACATGATATTATATTTCTAAAAATGTAGTATCGAATAGATACTAGACTTATAATCTATAATTGATTAATATTTTTAATTATATAATCATTTTTGTATATGACTATATCTCTACACACATAATATGTTTTCGTGTCTTTTGTAGAAAATAATGGGAAAAATGTTATAAAATAGATATTGGGCTTTTTCTTCCGTTTTCTCTGGAAATTAGTGTTTACATTCCGTTTATTCTGCCTGGTCTGCCTGAAATCATTTCGGTCGTGCCAGCTTTGCTCATCGAATTACGATTAAGTGGTTATAGAGAGTTAATATCTTTATGCTCACACTTATCCACTATAATATGTCACGCAGTTAGCTAGTTATTCTTGAGGGTGCTTGCAAGACCGAATCAGCCACTAAGACATTACTAACAAAATTAATAATCATATTGGGTATATAAATTAACGGTGATAGCTATTGCTATGCAGCTTTTTTATTGAAATATATACAACATAATATGTAACAAAATAACAGTCAATTAAAATTAGTTTAATTGAATTTTTTATACGTTCATTTTACAAAAGCGCCCTCTAAGAAATATGAGACAACCAGAAAAAAAGTGCAGTATTCGGTTACGGAGCTTGCGGGACGGTGGATCATCGTCACAAACGCTATTGAGTGACTCGTTATTTGCGGGGAGATCAGACCTCTTTGATAAAGACAAAATTTCAATTCGAGCTGGAGTAGTATGGACTCATAAAAATAACGAGCAAAAATCCATACTAAAAATTCTGATCGCAAATTAGGTCAAAAGATGTAGCGCGTTTCGAAGTGTATTAGTACAGAGCATTATTACATAAGTAACTGCGCTTCACAGTTCAATGGCTTTAAATTTAGACTTGAAGTGACAAGCTCAAATTTCAGGTCCTTGAAATTCTAATAACTATAAAGTCCGGCTCTTCAATTCAACAATTCAAGTTTGTTATTTTCTTTTTTAAATCCATGTTATTAGGTTTATATAGAAAATGATGCTATTCGCATATAATAGCTATTCGCATGTTTGGCTACGCTTAATTATGTCAGCGGCCTTTTCTGCAAGGACCATCACGGCAGCGTTTAGGTTACCGCTTGTTAAATTCGGCAAAGAGCTCGCATCAACCACTCTAAGCTTTCTTACACCGATGACTTTAAGACTGGAATCCAGAACATTTCCCATGGGACATGTAGCACTATATTGAAAAGTAGTATTCATCATATGTAGAATGTAGCACTTCCAATAATCTCTTATGTTCGTCGCTTCCCTGCAGTTCGGGAAGTCAAAATATATTGTTTGACCCCCAACTCCAGTGAAATAACTTGACTCTGTTACTCTGATAAAGTCTAAAATGGAATCGACGTTCTTCTGAAAATCAATGCTAGCGGAAAGAAATCCTGTGTAAATTTTTGGTGGATCTTCGGGGTTCGTACTTTGTAAACGAACCTGTCCCCGAGATAAGGGTCGGCCTAAGGACATCAGTGAGACAAGTACTTCTCTACCTGTACCAGCAGAATAAATCTGTGCACAAACGTTTTCGTGTAGACCAAGTACTAACGCACAAATTTGCATTAATGCTGCTGGGCTGTTCCTACTAATAAAATTTAAAGTTATATAGTCTGGATAACTCTGTGTCTTATTTATAGCTCCGAAACCAACAAAAGTTGGTACAGGAAATTGAGTCGGATCTGAAGTAAGAATATCGCTAGTTTCTTCTAACTTATGAACCAATATTACACCCATGTGATCTTGTAAATTCTCACCTACAGGTAAATCAGACACCACGCTAATACCAAAACTTTCCAGGTGATCTTTCGGCCCTATACCAGAGAGCATAAGAAGTTTGGGTGTATTAAAGGCACCAGCTGAAACTATAACTTCCCTTTGAGCAAGTATTGTAATAGCAGATCCATCCGAAGTCGTACATTGTACGCCCGTGGCTTGTGAATTTTCATCGATTAGAATCTTAGTTACTAAAGTATTTTTCATAATATACAAATTTTCCCTATTCTTTATTGGTGACAAGAATGACTCCGCGCTGCTTTGGCGTAGTCCTCCAAATATGGTAAACATAGGCCGGAAGAATCCTAACGTCTCTCCTGCGTTTGCGTTTTCAATAATTTTGTGACCCATTTCCTTGAAAGCGTTTAAGTATTTGAGAGGTAAATCTCTACTCTCCCTCGTAATACCCATGTAGCCATTTGACCCGTGATATTTACCGCTTTGTGAGTTTAATATGTATGGATCTTCAACTCGTTCGCTCTTGATGAAATATGGAAGAAGGTTTTGCCAGGACCACGAGTCATCGCCGGTAGCCGTCGCCCAATCGTCATAATCTTTAGGATCTCCTCTAATGTGGTAAAAGTGGTGAAAGGAACTGCTGCCTCCAAGCACTTTACCTTGTGGGAGATCTAGATATGTCTGCTGACCATATTGTGCTGTATAGCCATCATCCTCTGAAGTAAAATTCCAGTCCATGTAAGTCTTCGGCAAATAAGCGAACAATGATGGAATCTAAATACAAACAGATATCATTTTAAAAGTTGATGTGAGGGTTGGTCTATAACAAAATTTATTTTTTAGGTTTATTTTTAATTATTAGTAAATATTTTATACCTTTAATGTTATAATTACTTGTATCAACAACACGTATTCAAGTAATCTTAATACATAAAGTCGGTTTTATCATTCAATTCGAACCAAATGACATAAAATGGCTAAAACAAATTTACTTCAAGACTAGGGCTTTAATTATGGTCATAAAACGACGTTGCATATTCATATTATACCTCAGTCTCCAAAGGTGGGTCTCCACCAGCCTCGATGACGCACACAGTGAACCTTGGGTCTTCACTGAGACGGTTCGCCACGATGCTACCCGCTGTGCCCGCGCCAACCACGATGTAATCGCATGTTACACTGTCTGTAACGACACAGTCAATTTAATCATTTTTACATAATTAGTCTTCTTCATCTTACAAACATCTTACATCTTTACAAACTTATGTCAGCTAAAACTATAAACATCATGAGTAGGTATATCACAATATACCTACTCTTGTCATGTACAACGGCCATTTTATACATTTATTTAAGTATTTAATTATTTTCAAGAACAATTTACTTATACATATTGTCATTAATGTAGTTTTAAGAGCAGGATTTTGTGGATGACGTCGTAGCGGTTAGAACATAGTATTAAATTACGATTATAGCTTACCACCAATTGGTTTATGTACCGGCCACTTATGGCCAGTGAGAGCAAGTGCTACCAACGCGAGGAAAGCACCTTTTAAGACTTGCGCGCTTGCGAGAGTGGTACTCACGTCCATGCTTACGTATACACCTACGCCTATAACACAAAATAATAATATAAGAACTTTTTACATCGATTAAATTACATAACGCAACTAAAACATACAATGTTAAAGCAAACATGGCTTATGCCCTCACCATATACTACGAGGATACTCTTTAACACTAGATATATAGGAAGAGTTTTATAGTAAAAAAAAATAATACTTATATTGATTATTTTGTAAATAATAGTATTCTATTCACGCAGAAATATTTTTTAAATTATTAAACATTTTATACATAACCATATATTATATTTATATAGAAAGATAAATAAAAAATACCTTAGCACAATTAACGTGTAGAACTAAATTCTCCTTGTTACGCCTATGTAATATAAAATGTCTACCCTTATATACAAAGGCTGGGACTTATTAGAGATTATAGGTAATTGATTCGAATATTTATCACTATCCATTAATGATTATCGTAATTATTTAATAACATCCGGTATCTTCAATCTCTTGACGGGCCAAATAATTTTTTATCGTTACTTGTTTTTTTTTAGTGTCCTATCTGTGGCACTGCGACCTTTGAATCTGTTAATCAACGTAATCCTTAATAATGGTTCAATGCGAGACTGACTATTTGTTTGTTACGCTTTCACATGCTAACGAATCAACTCAACACGCAGGAGAAGCCACGGAAACTGGTATATAATATATTTACCCCTAATTTCCTTCCTTGTATATAGTTTGTAAGGGATGGTTTTTCTATACCTACCCGTAACAAAGTGTTTGCAAATTTCATGATAATCTATGATTATGATATTAGTAAGGATAATACTTTACACGTTTTTTTAGTAAAACATACATCATTCATATTTTGGGTTATCCAGTTCTTCGGTTTCTGTATAGGTATATGGACAGTAGGTATTGATGGAAAGGATTATTTTAGTTGTTGGTTGTATAATGTGCACGCTGTAGTGTTGTGCATATTGTTGTTAGTTGTTGTTAGCAGATATATATATATTTTTTATAGAATAGGAAGGCGGACGAGCATATGGGCCACCTGATGGTAAGTGGTCACTAACGTCCTTAGACATTGGCATTTTAAGAAATGTTAACCATCGCTTACATCACCAATGCGCCACCAACCTTGGGAAATAAGATGTTGTGTCCCGTGTGCCTGTAATTACACTGGCTCACTCACCCTTCAAACCGGAACACAACAATATCAAGTAGTGCTGTTTTGCGGTAGAAAATCTGATGAGTGGGTGGTATCTACCCAGACGAGCTTGCACAAAGCTCTACCACCAGTGCATATGATGATGATGATGATGTCCAGAAGGACAGAATGATGACAGTTGACAAAGATTAATTTCGTCCACGAAGGAGAAGATCAACGAAACCAATTATAGTGCAGTGGGTACGCACACAAGGCGGCACTCTTTTCCTTCACGAAGTTCGGCTTTCCAACGCACAGGAGTGTACACACGTCCAACTTTCAGTGCTGCTTGACTAAGCGAGTTGGTTACAAGATATATTTAAGCTGTCAAATATAACTTTTATAAGGTTAATGCAAAGGGTATTCGATAAAGCCATCTGAATGACCATCATCTCGCAGAACTAGAAGTAGATCCGACATCTCTCGTCCATGGGCGTGTGAGTGCAGGTGGCTTTGAAATGAAAACCTCGAATTCATTACAGTTAATAAAATGTTAAAATTACTGAAAATGATATATTTTAAGAAAACATTTACGGACTTATATATTAATACAATTAAAATTGGAGTTAATGGTTTTATGGGTGCTCACTGCATGGCGATACTGTCAAAATGTCATCACAACCGTTGCCAGGCTACTCCCAAATCATAATTACCGCTCCTGATTACCAATTGTCAAACGTACCTATAGTGCCCGGCAATAAATATTGCACATCGACCTTTGAAAAGAGACACTCGATTAATTTCGGCTTGGTAGAGCATTATCTCTGTCGCACAAAACATCAACATGCCGGTATCAATTAGTTGTTGAAACAATTATGAGTTTCTGTGTAATTGAATAAAATACATCAAATTTTTATACAATGCTATATCTGATCTAACTAAGTATATATATACATCTACCGCGTCTCATTTTGAGTTAATTTTAACCAAAAGTTAAAATTATTAGGACAGGTTTATATCAATATACCTGGCCTCCAAAAAAATCGACCCACCTACATTTTTTGTAAAAAAGCTATCGTGTGGTTTTAAACTACCACATATTTATATTTTTAAGATTGATAATGAAAAAATGCAATTGTAGGATTGTACAAAAACAGAAATAGTGCGCAAAAAATAGGTTTTTAGGTAAATATGTGACAAAACACGAAAACACAAAATTTTACGCAATTTTATTTTTTTGTGTACAAAACGATTATGCCGTTTGTTTTTAAATTTGGGTGCCTAAATCTTACTTTAATAGGAAGTGTTTCCTCCTCTTGACCTAATCACTGCCTGCATACGCCTATTAAGTGACCTGATTAGCTTTTTAATGTCTTCCTGTGGGGTCCGTTGCCATTCTTCAGTTAGGGCAGCTTCCAGTTGATTCAGGGTTTCTGGAATTGGATTTCGTGCTCGAACCGTACGTTTTAGCTGGTCCCAGAGGTGCTCTATCGGGTTTAAGTCCGGACTATTGGCTGGCCACTGCATAACTGGAATTTCGACTTCCCTGAGATAGTCTTTAACAATTCTAGCGACGTGAGGTCGTGCGTTGTCGTGCATAAGTTGGAAATTATCCTCAATATATCCAGCGTAATTCATCACATGAGGCTCCAGAATGTCCGTTTTGTAAGTTTCAGCATTAACAGCACGATTACGGAAAAAAACTAGCTCTGTGCGTCCCGTCAAAGAAATACCTCCCCAAAACATTGTAGAGCCTCCACCAAATCGGACTGTTTCTCGAATGCAACACTGAGAGTAGCGTTCTCCTGGCCTTCGCATGACGTTACGTCGTCCATCAGAGCCTACTAGAGACATTCGGCTTTCATCACTGAACAATACTGTCTCCCATTGGTCCAGTGTCTAATCGACGTGCTGCCTAGCAAATTGTAGTCTTGCTTGTCGATGGGATGCTGTGAGTTTTGGTCCTGTTGCTGGCTTGTGAGGGGTTAAGTTTTGCTCTCGAAGTCTTCTTCTTACAGTATTTTCACTCACAGACACTCCACGACTTTCTCGGAGTCTATCTTGAACGTCAACAGCCGAAAGATGTCGGTTTCTTAAAGACGTCAAACCAATAAAACGGTCATCGGTCGGGTTCGTGACACGCCCCCTGCCAGATCCTGGTCTCCGGCGATACTCCCCATTCTCCAAGTAGCGTTTGTACACTCTTCGCACCGCTGAACGACTTAATTTTAGTGTTCTAGCCACATTTCGCTGACTTAACCCCTCATGAATAAGAGCTACGACTTGAGCAGCTTCTGCTTCAGTAGTATCCATTTTTTATGTTTAAACTTATTAAAATTATTGTTTCAACAAAGTTTCATACAGTTCATCAATAATAAACATCGAACCGAGATGACTCCGCGTTAAGAACTGGAAATAAACTTACCATGCACTTTGTGCACAAAGTAACGTTTTCTTATCAATACTTTAAAAATATTCCAAATATCCTCAATAACACTTACAACTCCTTCAAATCAATATCAAGTGGGTAATAAAATGTTAAATGTATGTCCCATAAGTAAAACAATCCACCTAGGTCGTCGCATAGTTAAGATAACAACTTTGTAAGTAAAAAAATACGGGTGGGTCGATTTTTTTGGCGGCCAGATTACATTTGAAAGACAACAATTGTTAAAGATTTATTATTGTACATCTAACTTATATCATTAGTTTTATTTATATATTTCGATTCCATTCGGAAACTACAAACTCTATATGCAACTTTCGTATTAAATAAATTTATATTTCTAAGACGGATATATGACACATAGTATGTTAATATGTTGCATATTTATTTTAGATATAGGCTAATATGTCGACGTAGTTGAAGAGAAAATATTCGGTCTAGGCTTATATATATTATACAAAAAAATTGTACAAGAGATTTGAAGATCTCCAAAACGTCTAAAAACTGTCAATGACAAGATATACCTATCTTTTATAGAAAATTCACTGCAACCACTTTTATTATTTTGTTAACTGTATCGTAAAAAGAAAAGAAAAAATAATGATACCTGTCGTTCAGTTTAATTGACACAAATTATAAATTCTTATCAAAATAAATAACATATTAATTTTAAACGTTTCATGTTGATAAATAATACTAAAACTAACACTTTTCAATTCGAACCGGTAATTTTACAAATTACGAGATATTTAAATAAACGTATGAAAAAATGCGTAGGCGTATACTATGGTTTATGCATAAATGTATATATAGTATTTTATGAATTTTATTTTAGCACTATATTATAATTATGGGCAAATAGATCGATTGAAAAATGAAAAATTACAAAGATAAAAAAAATACACGGGATAAAGTACCATTCGTACGGGACGAAGTCTGGACGGGGAACTAGTAACCTATGATTTTTTAGTAATTTTTTAATAGATAAAAATAGTTATTGTAAGTGTACCTTAGAAGGTCCGGTTTGAAGGGTGAGCAATTACAGGCACAAGATGTTATGTACATCTACGTTCCCAAGGTTGGAGACGCATTGGCGACGTAAGGAATGGCTAATATATCTTACATCGTTAAAGTCTATGGGCGGTGGTGACCACCTAACATCAGGTGGCCCATTTGCGCCTACCTTTAATATAAAAACGTAAATAATGAACACCGTATCCGTTGCGTAATTTAGAAAGTGTTAGCGGAGATACAGAACGAGAAGCACAGCGACTTTGTTTTATAATATTTATAGATTGATATGATATGTTTTATTTTTATTATAACAGACAAGAGGATGTCATTATTTAAATAAATAACACTAATTACAAAACAAAAATCAACATATTTAGTTGATAAGTAGAAGGCTGAAATATGACTGCTTTAATAGCGGCTCTCTTAAATGAGGAGGCAAAAAAGTACATTCCACGAACACATGTTTGATTCTGTCTATGTCAAACGTTAATGTAATGTCATTGCAGATTCTCCATTGCGTACTTTGTTTTGTGTTTTCTACAAACTGATACCTTTTACCACTCAATTACGGTGCTTTTAACTCTGCTGACTGAACTCTGATTTTCATTGTCTTTCCGATTTTATTTGTAAAACATTATGAGATGCATCAACTGCAGAAAAGCCATGGAATTTACTTTTTCTATGTTTTATTTGACACTGAACATCGTGATTCTATCTTGGAAGCTATTTTAGTGTACTATTGTAATTCCCTACAAGGCGTAGGGAACAGGACAGTTAGTTGTTGTAGACATGTTAGGACAATAATCTGGTACTTTGGTTGCCAAGATAAAAAAATAATAATCAAGCTCCGGCTGGATTCTTAAACAACATATTAATAGCAATTGAAGAATATTAAAATACATTATTTTAATGAACGAGAGGTAAATGATTTTTGAAAGTCGCAATCACAATTGCAAAATAATATATTTCTGCTTGTATTTGTTTTGTCTAATAAATAAATAATTATTTATACTCTTGTTTATATTGTGTTTTCCTATACCTAAAAACCACAACAGTTAACTGTTATTTCTGGCGGGTATGTACGCTATTTGAGCGCAAAATATTCTGCCAATTTAACTTTAAAAATTCATCGCTATTTAAAGCGCCTTGAGTTTTTAAATAGTAAAATCATTATCTAATTTATTGCCAGCGATTTTAATAAAGGCTTAATAAAAATAGGACGTTGAGGTATTTATTTATAGCAGTTTAAGTCACGAATAAAAAACACCACAACTCATTGATAAGCATTAAATTCGATGCTTATGCAAACGCTAATACAGAAATTGGCCATGTCCTTTACCTCGAAATGAATGATATCTCAAAAGATCATCTCTACAGACTTGCTAAACTAAGATTGTTGCCTTGTTACTTATATTGACCATACTGAATCAGGTTTAGATGTTCTTATATTTATAAGTACTTATTTTGTAGCTGAGGAGTCTTTTTTTTTGTTAATGGAACCTCGTAATCTCTAATCCTCCCTAATATCCTAATCTCGGGGTCTGATTTGAATAAATTTCGTTCCATTAGAAATACCATTAATTTAGGTTTATATACTATATAAAATCAGTTTACGATCGATGGCAGTTAAAAAACCTATATTTTAGGAATACTATCTGTAATCCTAAACCGAAGAATATAGGCACGCCTAGTATATATCACTTTTGTCCAGACACTAAGTTTGCCGTCAATCGATGTTATTCTTAATATATTTATTATTTTAAATGTTCTTGCTCTTGACAGTTAAATCTATAAAATTTAATAAAAATAAACTTCTTTTAAAGAAGAATTCATTGAATTATATTCTTTGCTCGTTTATTTTACAAAAATTATCCCTGAGAGATTTATTAAAAAATATACACAAAGGAACCGTCTTGTTAAAATTATATTTTTATTTATAATGATAAAATAATACATGACAACATAATACAAGACAAAATATAAGTTGTAAGCCATTTTTGTTACAGTCACATTAATATTCTAGTCTTTTACAAGAGCAATCCAAACTCAAACTTGTTATTTTTCTCTTTAAAGCCAAGATTATTAGGTTAATTTGAGAATTAATGCTATTCACATGATTGGCTACGCTTAATTATATCAGCGGCCTTTTCTGCAAGGACCATCACGGCAGCGTTTATGGTACCGCTCGTTAAATTCGGCAAAGCGCTCGCATCAACTACTCTAAGCTTACTCACACCGACGACTTTAAGACTGGAGTCCAGAACTGTTCCCATGGGACATGTAGCACTGTAATGGAAAGTGGTGTCCATCATATGGAGAACGTAGCACTTCCAATATTCTCTTGCCGTCGTCGCTTCCCTGCAGTTCGGGAAGTCAAAATATTTTGTTTGACCCCCAACTCCAGTGAAATAACTTGACTCTGTTACTCTGATAAAGTCTAAAATGGAATCGACATTCTTCTCTAAATCAATGATAGCGGAAAGAAATCCTGTGTAAATCTTTGGTGGATCTTCAGGGTTCGCACTCTGTAAACGAATCTGTCCCCGAGATGAGGGTCGGCCTAAGGACAGTACTGTGAAGAGAACTTCTCTCCCTTCACCGGTAGAATAAATCTCTGCACAGACGTCTTCATGTAGACTAAATACTGATGAACAAAGCTGCATTAATACTGCTGGGATGTTCCTACTAATTAAATTTAAGGTTATATAATCTGGATTACTCTGTGTCTTATTTATAGCTCCGAAACCAACAAAAGTTGGTACAGGAAATTGAGTCGGATCTGAAGTAAGAATTTCGCTAGTTTCTTCTAACTTATGAACCAATATTACACCCATGTGATCTTGTAAATTCTCACCTACAGGTAAATCAGACACCACGCTAATACCAAAACTTTCCAGGTGATCTTTCGGCCCTATACCAGAGAGCATAAGAAGTTTGGGTGTATTAAAGGCACCAGCTGAAACTATAACTTCCCTTTGAGCAAGTATTGTAATAGCAGTTCCATCCGAAGTCGTACATTGTACGCCCGTGGCTTGTGAATTTTCATCGATTAGAATCTTAGTTACTAAAGTATTTTTCATAATATACAAATTTTCCCTATTCTTTATTGGTGACAAGAATGACTCCGCGCTGCTTTGGCGAACTCCTCCAAATATGGTAATCATAGGCCGGAAGAATCCTAACGTCTCTCCTGCGTTTGCGTTTTCAATAATTTTGTGACCCATTTCCTTGAAAGCTTTTAAGTATCTAAGAGGTAAATCTCTACTCTCCCTCGTAATACCCATGTAGCCATTTGACCCGTGATATTTACCGCTTTGTGAGTTTAATATGTATGGATCTTCAACTCGTTCGCTCTTGATGAAATATGGAAGAAGGTTTTGCCAGGACCACGAGTCATCGCCGGTAGCCGTCGCCCAATCGTCATAATCCTTAGGATCTCCTCTAATGTGGTATAAGTGATGAATGGAACTGCTGCCTCCAAGCAATTTACCTTGTGGGAGATCCAAAAATGTCTGCTGGCGGTATTGTGCTGTATAGCCATCATCCTCTGAAGTAAAATTCCAGTCCATGTAAGTCTTCGGCAAATAAGCGAACAATGATGGAATCTAAATACAAACAAATAAAAAATTTGAATATACATTAAAATATCCACATTTAAATATAAGTTGATGTGAGAGCATGTTATGTAACAAAAGGCTTTATTTTTAATTATTAGTAAATATTTTATATCTTTAATATCATAATTACTTGTATCAACAACACGTATCCAAGCAGTCTTAATACATAGTCGGTTTTATCATTAAATGCTAAATAAATGATATAAAATGTCAAAAACAAATTTACTTCAAGACTAGGGCTTTAATTGTGGTCATAAAACGACATTGCATATTCATATTATACCTCAGTCTCCAAAGGTGGGTCTCCACCAGCCTCGATGACGCACACAGCTAACCGTGGATCCTCACTGAGACGGTTCGCCACGATGCTACCCGCTGTGCCCGCGCCAACCACGATGTAATCGCATGTTACACTGTCTGTAACGACACAGGCAATTTAATCATCTTTACATAATTAGTCTATCTTTACAAACTTATATCGATATGCAAAAATAGTATCTCTAAATGATCCTTGATGATAATGATCAATAATTACTCAATTTACTGGGAAAAAGTTCTATACATCTTGATATATGTAACTAGATATTTTCTCACAGTACAGTGACTTAACTAATATAGCCAATACTATAATAATAAATTTAATATAGTAAATACGATATCCAAGTTTCTGGCGAAGGCAGTTTTTTATCGCAATTATTCCAATCTACACTAATATAATAAAGCTGAATAGTTCGTTTGTTCTTTTGTTTTAATGAATCTACGGAACTACAAGTCGGATTTAAAAAAATCTTTCTGTATTCGATAGCTCAATTCTTTAGGAATTTAACATCACGGTGCGGACCATGCGATCCAAACAATAACGCGGAGGAAACCGAACTACATACTAAAAACCAAAATTGACAAGATTAACAGATACGTGTTTATTAACATTTCGAATATAACTTACCATTAAGTGGTTTATGTACCGGCCACTTATAGCCCGTGAGAGCAAGTGCTACCAATACAAGGAAAGCGCTTTTTATGGTTCTGACACCTGCGAGAGCGGTACCCACGTCCATTCTTACGGCTACGGCTATAACACAAACTAAATGATTAAATTATTTAGTTCACTTCCTATAACGTTTAGAATGAATTTAAAATAGATAGTGACAAATGGGCCACCTGTCATGCCTTATAATAAGTGATCACCTTGGGCTATTGCGCTGTATGAAATATAACCCTCATACAGCGCAATTGTACGACCAATCTTGGAAACTAAGATTTAAGTCCCTTGTGCCTGTAGTTACACCGGCTCACTTAACCTTCAAACTGAAACACAACAATACTAAGTATCGCTGTTTAGCGGTAGAATATCCGATGAGTGGGTGGGACCTATCCAGACGGGCTTGCACGAAGTCTAGTACACCTTGTACCGTCTACATGTAACTTCTGTCTATTTTTTTTTGTTAGTCTACCCCAAAAGTGCACTGATTGGTTGATCTGCGTAAAATCTTCTTTCATTACGCATAAGTCACAAAAATATTTATCTACTTTTGTATTAGTGTAAATAAACGATGTAATTACTGCGTATCTCGCTATCGTTTATCACACGACATAGCCGTGCAGTGTAAAAAAGATGTTAGTGTAATTACAAGAACAAAAGAAAATAACATCTTAGTTCAATAAAAACATGTAGTTTTTTTATATAGTATAGGTAGGCGAACAAGCATATGAACCACCTGTTGTTAAGTGGTCCCCAACGCCCATAGACATTGGCATTGTAAGAAATGTTAATCATCGCTTTAATCGCCAATGCGCCACCAACCTTGGGAACTAAGATCTGATGTCCCTTGTGCCTGTAATAACACCGGCTCACTACCCTTCAAACCGGAACACAACAACACCAAGTATGCTGTTTTGCGGTAGACTATCTTATGAGTGGGTGGTACCTCCCCAGACGAGCTTGCACAAAGCTCTACCACCAGTAACCTGTTATCTCCACATTGACACCGATTAAATTGTTTTACACTTATTAAAAAAAGGCAGTCATGGGGACTGCGGATTGAAAAGTGAAAAATTGAAACTGGTAAATATATATGTCCAATGTCCACATCTCTAGGTACTCCAAGTAATAATTCTATCATTTTTTATTATATAGCTTTTTATTCATTAAAATAAATAGTCTGTCGCAAACTCGATACAAATATTTTCCACAATACTTAAATTATTTGTACTTTCCACGATTTCATTATATTAAGATTAGCATGTCGGTGACGCGAAGCGACGAGTCTATCCCCTACGGTAAACCAGCGCAACGCGCCTAAAATAGTTTTCACTTGAGACCCACAAAAAGTTATGGGAACAGAATAATCCAGTATATTTGTATCACAATCGATGGTTGAGGATCGCAGTCGACAAAATACAAACATTTAAAATATTTTTTTATATTGCTCATATTAACACCTGCTAGCAGACGTAGTCGCGGACGAAAACTGGTAGCGATATCAAATAGAGAGTGCACCCTGTACTGTGCATATTGCACAAATTGTTGTCAAGTCACACAACCTATGTTACCAGATATGACGATCATGACGATGTTCAGCTGGACAGAATGAGGACAGTTGTCGATTTTGGCCACGGCGCAGACTAACCACGAGACAAATTATAGTGCACAAGTGTGTTACGCAAACGGGATTACTTGCTCACATTCATGCGCCGATGAGACGGCAAATCCAACGCGACCGGTAAGAGTTCAGGCGCAGAACCAACATATTTGGAAATAAGTCACGATTATTGGTCTTACCTCGTGTTGCTTATACTGCTTAATGGATTATACGGCCCTGCATGCTGTCAACAATATAATATGACTGAAACGAGTTGCAAGCTTATGTGTTATAAGTGCATTTACATACTGTATTTATATAATGATTGTCGATCTTTCTATTAAAATTATCTCTATTATTTTGAATGTTTGCTGTGAGCGTAGTAATTGTGGCATTGTTAAGCTAATTATTAACTTGTATATTTTATCACTGGTTTCCGCTCGCGACATCATTCGCTGTTTGGTTAGGTACATTATATATTTTTCTATACCCATGAAAATATATATGCAAAATTTCTTGATGATCTGTTGTTTAGTTAAAATGTGAAAACGTAACTAATAAACAAACTGACTTTCGCATTAATAATATAGTCAGGGCTTAGGATAGGTATTGAATTACGGTTACAGAAGGGTTAACAGTACCCTGGGGATCCTCCCTAGTGCCGGAGCGTCACGTAAGCGATCCCGTGGCGCTCCTCATTAAGACGGAAAGGGTACCGCTGGTTTTTTAGTGGGTATTCCGGTTTTCGGGACGCACTCGGCGAGCACTACATACCCCCCACTGTTCCCGTTGGGGAAACGCGTACCGCGTTTTTCCAACGTTAAACAAAAAGAAAAAGATATTGAATTACGGTTAAAGCGTCGAACCGTTTGGGCGTGTTAGTTATATTATTATCAATGTTTTTAGGTGTTTATTACGATTACGATTGTTAATATGATAAGTAGGTATTTCTTATTAGATATTTCGTCATAGCGTGCGTACGTATTCGTTTTCTAGATCGAGTGTTGTCAAGCAAGTTAGGAATAATAAATAAAACGAAACATCGTGTCCTTGGCTGCGTTATCTATGCGTTGTGGATATTTTTACGACTACTCTGACTTTCATTACCGGTTTTTGTAGTTTCTATTGTGACATATTTTGAACTCGACTGTGCAAATGGTTTTTTTTTTTCTAGAGATTGGTTTTGTTGGTTGGTTGGTTGAAAATACAAGTCACACAAAAATACACGTATGCATTGGACTCACGACGATGACTTCTTCAATGTCTTGGAATGTTTTGTGCCAGTTTTTTTCTTTAAAAGGATGTTTACTGTCATAGCTATTATGTAACGCCATTTTTAGTTGCAGTCCAGAATCTCATTGGTAGGCACCATTTAGAAAACGTTCATCCGGTCTCGTCACACATTAATTGCGACGTTGGATCCTTCTCCGTTGTATCCATGATTTTGTAGAGAATTTTTCTCTGCTTTTGTGTGTTTGTTAAGTACAATAATCAGGCTCAGTCTTGGGAATTACAACAGCTATATGAACTTAGATCCAACATGCAGGGCCTGATTGGACGAGTATATGACTCTTTCAATAAATACAATACCCTGAGGCTTGTCTCATTTCCCTGGCGTTTTCTCACTGGCAGTTCTATTAACCAGCGAATTTTATTTTTGACCGATGGACATGAAGATCAACCACTTAGACCAGGTAACTGATGTCCTAATGACTGCAACAAGTAACAAAATCCGTATTGTAATAAATCGTTTAATAGCTCCTTATATTTAAATTGATGGTTTTAGCGTTGAGTGGTGGACCAAAGTGAATATTTTCTTATACAATATAATAACGTCATTCAACGATTTTATGACTTTTTTATAACTGAAAGTTTATTTAGGTAACAGTGTATTATTTGTGACCATAAACATTCATGAGTTTGTTTTATTATCGATAATCTAATGGCCTTACTTATAAACGCTGTCCACCGAATGATTAATTAAACAATCGTCTTTTTCTTTCGAATGTCAAATCAATAATGATAGAAAAGGAGATATCGCTGTTCAACCAAACAGCGGCTAAGCAAAGCAACGGTTACATGTTAGGCTGTAAGTATATACGAGGACCTCGAAACAATGACATTTGTTTTACCAAAAGTCTTACTCAAGCTTAACTTAATTTTCGTTGACGCGTGATGACATCTTATTGACAAACTTCGGTCACGGAGACGAAAACTGTTCAAGTTATATTATAGTTCACAAGCATATTTGCAAACACAAGCACCGAGAGATGAGTTGCTTTTATGGGTTTTTTTCTTACAAGTTATGGAACTGGATGCTAGATGCATATAGTTATAATGTAGATAGGCGGACGGGCTAATGGGCCATCTCATGGTAAGTGATCATCACCGTCCATAGACATTGGCTTCGTGAGAAATACTTACCATTCATCGTCAACCAATTTTTTTCTTTTATAGAATAGGAAGGCGGACGAGCATATGGGCCACCTGATGTTAAGTGGTCACCAACGCCCATAGAAATTGGCATTGTAAGAAATGTTTACCATCACTTAACTGAACTAAGATGTTATGTCCCTTGTGCCTGTAATTACACTGGCTCACTCACCCTTCAAACCGGAACAACAATAACAAGTACTGCTGTTTTGCGGTAGAATATCTGATGAGTGGGTGGTACCTACCCAGACGAGCTTGCAAAAAGCTCTACCACCAGTAAAAAGAAAAAGTTGCTCTTGTGCCAATTCACCACAAACCTTAGGAAGGTATGAAATGTAGATTATATTTAAAAAAAGGAACGCTCAATGGTGTGCATCAGAATGAATGAACAAATTGGCAGATCAGCTTTAAAATACTACCAGCATTTGTTTAAATATTTGGTACCTAAATATTTAACAAATATATATATATATATATATATATATATATATATATAATTTCCGCGCAAAGGCTTTGTATTGTGAAATTGTTTAAGCAATGG
The DNA here is from genome assembly GCF_905147045.1 of Nymphalis io. Taxonomy (NCBI): domain Eukaryota; kingdom Metazoa; phylum Arthropoda; class Insecta; order Lepidoptera; family Nymphalidae; genus Nymphalis; species Nymphalis io. The sequence continues at coordinate 9,269,755 of NC_065905.1, forward strand.
TACTAAATAGTACTAATACATCTCCAATTAAGAGAACAGCTTTTGTTAGTAAGGATGACAACAGCCTAGGCATCAGGAATCATTCATTTTAAATATGAAAACAGAAAATGACCTTAGTATCATGGTACATACATGGTACATATGTTGTATCAATACAAAACATAGTGACGTCTAGATCGTTAAAAAAAAACAGCGAAAAACTTTCAAATTTTCTTTAATCAATAATTTAAAGCTGACAGGAGACATTTTTTTTTGTAATACGTCAGCGCATTACCGTAGTGTGCGCCCAAAACATAATACAGGTCGCGTTCCGAAAAACAGAAATTTCACCACATGTCCTCTAAATTAGATAAACCGAATCCAGCGCAGCATCTCATGCGCGCGCCTCCATATAAACATCACATATCAAATTATTAGACATGATTGCCGCTCGGCCTATCAGATCCTTTCAATAAAACGTCAAAAAAATCCTACGCTTTCATTTCGTACCTAAAAAAAAGTAGATTGTTCAAATAAAGGCATTAGGCGAAGTGTCGGTCGATATCGTTCAAACTCATGAGCTGATTTTCTTTTTAAATATTGGACGGCAGATATCTACTCTATTGTCCGTAGTGTATATTGAAATAAATTGACAAAACTCAGCTCATGTCTCGATGGGAAGAGGGTCGTCGATCGAATCGGGATATCGAAATATATTTAAAAAAAAAAAAACAAAAACAACATGGGGAACATCTAACACAAATGCGTTTCACTTGTGCGAATTCCAATAAAATACTTTAACAAATTCGCGATCGTAAACTTCGGAGATCAGCCGAGAACATCCATCTCACAATGTATAATTGAAAATGACAATATCTACAATATCTAACGTAAAACTTCCTCCTCGCAAAAATGACGTAGTAACAAAAATGCGTCAAACACAACCGTCAGACGTACACGTACACGCTCACGTAGCCTCGCACGCACGCACGCACGCACGCACGCACGCACGCACGCACGCACGCACGCACGCACGCACGCACGCACGCACGCACACACAACGTCCTCACTATCCAAACCTTGTCGTGTTTGAATGTCTCAGTCGTAGACCAGAGGGTGGATGTCGACCCCCTGTACAGTCAAGTCAGGTAGGGAGCTGTGTCAGGGTCGAACTTAAATCACGACAGCCGAATCGAAAAGACAAAAATCTAGACTACATTTTTTTTTATCCACTAAAACTTAATACACCAAACTTTGATCCCTGCACGCAGCTACAACCTTCAGTTTATCGATATTATTACATCACTCTTAGACATAATACAATTATATAATGTGTAAATTTCACAATCGACTGTAAAATTGTTCACTTTATTCACACAGTACTGAAGCGATGGGTTTTTTTTTTTTTTAAAACAATCGTCGATGTTTTCATTTTCAAAAATACAATTTCAATAAACCCCAAGCCATAGTACTATGTTTACACTCGACATTATATGTTTTAAATGCGTATTTATTTATTGCTTCAACATTGTAAAGTTCATCACAATGGTATCACAAACGTATTCAATTCGCGTTGAACATATTGTTTCATAATTACACTGGGTTATATTTATATATACAAACTATATATCAAATGCTTGCGTTCTTAATAACTTGTTTACATATTTTATTACGACATATGAAAAAAAAAACCTTTTACAAACAAATAAATAAACTGGCAGTGTATGTATTCAACTACTATTTTAGCCTCATCGGTAAGAGCAAAATGTTTTACTTTGATTTGATTGAAAATAGACGAAAAAACTGATTAAAATATCATGTTTCATCTGTACTTTTATGGAAGCATTAGGATCTAACGGATTTACTTATAATTGCTCAGCGGCTGTTTAGTTAAATACTGATTTCTCTCTTTCTGTCATTATTGATTTGACATTCATAAGGAGAAGACACAGCATTGTTTAACTAATCACTCGCTAAGCAACGTATATAAGAAAGGTCTTATGTGTTTATTATTTACATATTACTTTCAGTATACGATATTGGTTACAAAAAATTTGGCAAATGAATACTTTTAAGAAATATCGCTTTAGATTAGATTTAAACAGGGGTGGTCTCTAGTTTATATAAAAAAAAAAGATTTACGTAATATTTTATAAATATATTTGTAGAGCATCGATGATTATCGCTTGGGCGTCAGTACGAACAAACTCGAAAAATTTTACTCTTCCCTGTTGTGAAAACTTTGCGATTGCACAAAACGTAATTTACAAATTAGGAAAACAGTTTGGTTAAAAAGACAATGCAAAAAAAACCTGATGAAATGGACATTTCGTGTTGAATACATACATGATACTATATATTTTACAAAACAAATAAATAAATAATTTAACAATTAATTTGTGCTTCACAAGGTCTTCACTACAGGACGACATGTTTTTTTTTAACAGAGATTCGTACATCAAAAAGCCTTTTCATGTCATTTCAGCTCGTTTTTAAAATTCAACAATGACTTAACATATTGAGAGAAAACTTTATTAGACGCATCATATAAATAAAAACCTATTAATTTATTTAAATTTATCACTTTGCGAATCACGAGTTGTTTAAGTAAGTGATATTCATATAGACATTTAATTATAGTATGGTTTTTCGTAGGACAAAATGTAATGTTACTTCCTAGTTACACATTAGTTTTAAAAGGAAGAAGTAACGCAGGATTTTATAGTGATATCTTTGTCTCTTGTATTTAAATTACGTTTATACAATGTTATATAACCATCGATTTCGTCACTTCCTCAGTAAATCCTCGACGAGTGTCGGTTCAAGACCGCATGCTTTTGAAACAATATAACAAACCGCTATAAACTTATAATGATCGTGAACGAAACAACGTCTCTCGTCTACACTTTTCAATTTACACCGACACGTCAGGGTATGATCGGCGCCGTTCGGGAAGTATTATATATTGACCAAAAAAAAAAAAATTTTCGAATATCTACAAAATTCGCCCTAGGGCCGGCCTGTCTCGACGGGGGTGGGGGGCGCTCAGTTGCGCACGGGCGGCGCGGGCGAGTGGTGGTGCCGCTCGAGGTCCTCCAGCGACAGCGCGTTGGGCACGTGCACGGACGGCAGCTTGCCGGCCGACGCGCGCGCCAGCAGCTCGGGGGAGAACCAGCGCGCCAGCTGGTTGTCTCCGCTGCCGCTCATCTCTGTGTGCCGCACATTGAATATTCGTTAAGAAAATACTCTTATTAATTCAAGTGGTCTCAAAAGTATTTATATATATATAAAGGCGTAGTCATAAAAAGACAAATTGTACTGACCGTTGAGCGTCCTCTGGTGGGACTGTACGAGCAGCTGGTGCAGAGTGGTGCCACCGCGCGACACGCCACCCATACCGTTCAACTGTAACATACGAGCGACACTCAGAACACTACACATCGTATATTCCAGTGGCAGGAGGAGTAAAGACCATTTTAGATCTCGACCAATGATGTCACGTCAATTCAAGGTCAAAGTTTGTTCACGACGCCCTCTAGGTCATTGTAGCAATGGTATATATATATATATTGTAATTAAGTTACAAATATTTCTATTGTTAATCACCGACGGTCAGCTGTTCGGATCCTATAGCAGTTATAACACCAACTAAACATTAATTATCAATCTCCTTTTAAGTCACTCGGAAAGTCCTCATCAATAAATCAGTTGTTTATTTACCTTTACTCCTCCTACCATTAGAATCTTCTATATCTACCAACACGAGCATAAAGCCCTACCAAAATTAAAATAACATTATATTATGTTGAATAATTGAGAGTTAAAGTGACAACAAGTCGTTCCGGGTTATTCCCTATAACTATGCGTGTATGTATTTGTATGTATGAGTAAACTGGCTCTGTGTATAATAATTATATTTTTGCACACCTTTATACTTTCTTTCCAGCGCGTCCTAAGGATGGCTGGCAGAGAATACTTTTAGGATTAACCCTGACTTCTGGACAATTTCATCTATTTGTGTTCGGCAATGATATATAAATTAAGAAACACTCACGGAATTCGGTAACTGTTGTCTCTGTTGCTGCTGGTGAGGGAACGCTCGGTTTGCATTCGTCATCTGCTGAACAAATAGTAACACATTTTTATAAATCATTTTGAGAAGGCGTCTATATAAGTTTTTCCCTCTTGATAGAATTAAGAAAAACATATTCCATTAAATATATTGTTCTAGAAAGACATCTTAGACAGTTACTTAGTATTTCTTACACATGTGCTGATTCGAAACCAAATTGTCCATATCTTAAATACTTGATATAGTTTTTAACGGAAGATAAAAAGTCAAATTAATTCATTTAATAAATTATATACAAAGGAATCTTCATATATAGCAACTTTAAAATTAGTGTTTTGTTACTATAATTATTCTATTTTAAATTTAATAGAGAAAGATTACGTGTTCAGGATGTATGATACTTTTTCGTATTTGAAATCTCCTGTACGGTACTGTTTAATGTATCAAACATAGTCGCACTTACTTGTTGTTGTAAATTGAGATAATGTTGTTGGTAGTCTGGCTGCGCGGGCGCATAGCCCATAGGCGCCGTACCGCTCTGGTTACCCTGAAAGACAGAAAAAAAGTAACTTTAGTAATTGCATCTGTAATTTTAAGTCGAAGATAATGCTGCAAGTTTTGTAATCGCACATCGTTACACTCGTGTGAATAGTATACAACATACGACAGTAATAGCACGTCACCTTGACGATGGGCCGGCCGTGCGGCTTGGCGAGCGCCTGCGCGTGCGCGCCGGCCGCGCCCGCCGCCCACGCCTTGGGGCTGCCCGCCTCCTCCTTCTCCGCCGTCATCTTGCGCAGCACCTGCCGTACACGCGCCTTACGTTATTACGGTATTACTTGATATGTCGTTCCGGGTTTGTCACAATACTGAATTCATTACATCAAAGAACTCGGAGGACCTTTTCCTAGGTGGTGGTTAGCCCTACCTACCTTTGTGCAAGCCCGTCTGGGTATGTACTACCCATTCGTAAGGTATTCTGCCGCCAAACAGCAATACTTAGTATTGTTGCGTTTCGATTTGAAGGACGAGTGAGCCAGTGTAAATACAGGCACAAGGAACATAACATTTTCGTTCTTACATCGCCAATGTCTATGGGCGGTGGTGACCACTTAATATTAGGTAACCCATTTGTCCGTCCCAGATAACATTATTGTTACTTGTCCAGAGAGTACTCACAGAAGTCGGAGTGAAAGAGATAGGTGTTGGTTGTTTCGGCTGCTGCTGCTGCATCTCGTGCCGCCTGCGGTAGTTCTCCCTCTGCTCTTCTAGCTTCTTCTTTATGAGCGCACCCTGCATTATGGACTGTGTATGCGCGGCTAACTCACGCGGTGACGGTATCCGTGCGGGTACGCCTGTTACAAATGTATTCACTTTTATTTATATACAAACACACGTATAGGCAACGTCATTTAATAATAGTGCAAGCTTATCACCTGAGTTATATCTTTCCTCCCCTCCTCCTTTTTTAATAAACAAAACAATAATAGTCGTTTTTAAAAGTATTCAAATACATGTTCAATAAATCGTCATTCATCTTAAAAATAGAAGTTTAAATATAATGAATTACAATTATTTGTATCGAGGGATACGATCATAGGATGTCAAACCGACAAATCGGTTTTCAAGTTTAAAAACATTCGAAGGGAAATCATCACAACACATACAACAAGCAAACTAAAATTTTATAAACGAAGGATTAAAAGATGACTTCATTATTAAAAATCCACTCCTTAATTCATCATGTCTCAGCAGACTTGTCGTCGATAGATAGCATACAAGGACCATAAGCTCCTACCTGGCACGTTGTGTACGGCGAGCGTGTTGGGACTCGCCATGATGGGAGACACGCAAAAAGCTGCGTCCATTGCGTCATTAAAATATCATTTCATCGTTTCACGTTATGAACTTAGCATATTGAGCGCTACTGGTGATGGTTTTTAGGCTGAGAGTTAGTTGTTTAACTACCCGCCAAAATATTTTATGTTATCAAAACAAGAATTATCATTAAAAATCCTCTCAAGCTATGAGTATATATAAACTTACATAAAACATATAATGATTTATGGACTTCAATAAAAAAATATATCTATGTCAGCTCGTACTCACCCGAGTGTGGCAGAGGCGACAGTCGCAACGGCTGGTGGTGCGGTGGAGGCACCACAAGGTGCGGCGGCAATGGGGACCCGCCCATTTGCTGCAAAACATTTCATCATAGCTTACGTCAACACATTTATGTTGTAAAATTATATGTATACAAAAACTATTTGTTATGTCAATCTATAATGTTTTAATTATTAACGATCGATTTCTAAAAATATTTAAACGATAATAATTATTTTGTTTTTTCTCATATATTTTAAACAAAAATAAGAAGTTATATTTTCACAATAATCTGTTCATGCACCCTATGTAAGTATACACATGTCTACGTGTCAGTGTCGTACCTGTCGTTGTTGATGCGTGCGCAGGATGGTAAGCAGCAGCTCGCGATGGCGGCTCTGGAGGCCGGGGTTGCCAAGTTGCTGCATTAGGTGCTGCACCGTTATCTCACCAGCTTTCAGACCTGAACAGAAATATATATACTATTATATAATCTATTTCGGAAACATAAATAATCTTTAAATTGAATTGTTTTGATATTAGGGTTATATCTATTGCTGATGAATAAGTAAAATAGACTTGATATAATTTGTTGAGATCTAGAATAATCCATGGATTCATGAAAAAATAGCATTTTGAATAACACATAATATAGCAGAGCAAACTACAACTTGTATGGGGTATCTTTATGTATACTCCTCTTGCTTGCGAATGATAGAATTCACAATAGGTAAAAAAAGGGAAAGATTTTATAGACGGTTAAAAAAGTCGGTCTTTGTGTTGTATACCTACCACCTCCAGTAAAATTAGAAAATGCTAAAAAATTTTTTTTTTGAAAATATAGATGTTGTTACTAATCAAATTAATTATGTAATAGTGGTAGGCGATTTTAATATGGACCTTATTGAATGGAATGCAGGTGATGATTGTACGTATATGATTCCATCAAATTACCATAACGCTCTCGGTTACTCTTCGTTAATTGATTTCATGTCTGCCAACGACTTGCACCAGTACGACAATATTAAGAACTGTTATGACTGAGTCTTAGACTTGGTAATTAGTAATATGGTTAATGTAACGGTGGCCAAGCCTCTTGACTTACTCAGTAGACTAGATCAGTATCATCCTAATATGTTAATAAGTGTCTCGTACTCATATATCATACATCCGACCCAAAATCTGTATACGATACAATTTTTATAAGGCTGATTATGTAGAGATTGGTAACGAATTAAATAATATTTGGTACTATAAATTGGTATAATTGGTACTATAAATTTTCCGATTGTAATATTGTTAATGCCATGATAGAGATACTTCACAGCCCTCTGTATGAAATAATAGAGCGATTAGTACCTAAGCGAAAATTACGGAATTCTAAGTATCCTAAATGGTTCAAACACAACCTTACAAAGTTACTCAAGGAGAAAGAGAAACTCCGTACCAAATATCGTAAATATGGTAACCCTAGGGATAAACTTGAATTTCAAATATTGCGTATTCGCTGCCATGATTTATTTGATAGTTGTTATAATAACCACAAAAGAAACGTCGAATATAATATTCACAAGAATCCGACTTCCTTTTGGAATTACTATAAAAGCAAACGTAACGTAAATTTTTTGCCTGCATCTATGTCGTTAGGTGGCTTTGGAACTAGTTCAGGAGTAGAAATAGCCAACCTTTTCGCAAGCCACTTTTCTTCTGTTTATCCTAATGAATCTACATACACGATAACCCCAAATAATGTACATTACACTTCACACACATATAACTCACATTACAACACTTACTAAAATAACATTTAATGAAGCTGAGGTTTTAAGAAGAATTAAATCATTAGATCCTCAAAAAGGCGCGGGTCCAGACGGAATTCCACCTATTTTCATAAAAAGATGCGGCTCTGCTCTAGCTTTTCCATTGACGTTAATTTTTAATAATTCTATAAAAAACGGTATTTTTCCCGAGGAATAAAAAAAAAGCTCGAATAGTACCAGTTTATAAAAAAGGAGACCGATCGGACATTAAGAACTACCGTCCAATCCTTTCCTGTCTTTCTAAGCTGTTTGAGAGCCTTGTGTATCCCTTGCTTAATAAACATTTTAACAACATCATCACACATTCGCAACACGGTTTTAGAGACGGGTTATCAGTTCAAACTAATCTAACACTTTTTACTTCGGACTTGGTATTAGCGATGGACAGGGGACAGGGGACAGGGGACCAGATAGATGCTGACGATGACAAAGTAAACCATCAAATACTTCTTATAAAATTACATCAGTATGGCCTTGGAACTACTCTACTTAGATGGTTTCAGTCATATTTGACACAAAGATCTCTTACAGTTGCCGTAACTGGGTTTGAATCTCAGATATATTTTGCTAAAAGTGGGGTTCCACAGGGCTCACATTTGGGTCTTCTCTTGTTTCTTGTTTTTATAAACGATATAATTGAGAATATAAAGTATTGTAGGTGTTCATTGTTTGGTGACGATCTCGAAATATACAAAACAGTAAAATCCAATTCAGACATAAATTTAATACAATACGACCTCAACAATATTATTGCATGGTGTCATCTCAATATGATTCTTAATGTAGGCAAATGTTTTCTTATAAAATTTACTCGTAAGAAAAAACCGCTTGTTTCTAGTTACTCAATTGAAAATAAAATTTTACAAGAGTTATCGCAAATTAAAGACTTAGCGAGTCACTATTGACGGGCGACTTTTGTAACTCATGTTGAAAATATAGTTGTTGAAGCTGCTCAAAATCTTGGTTTCATCAAGCGAAACACTCAAGGCTTTTCAGGGAAAACTAAATTACTCTTGTACAATTCATTAGTGCGTAGCTGTCTTGATTATGCCTGTGTTATATGGAATCCACTTTATAGCGTACACTCTCAGCGTATTGAAAGTATTCAACGAGCCTTTACGAAACATCTTACTTTTCATGAAAAGGATTTCTTGCACAGACAGTTATACAAAGAACGTTGGGCAAAATTTAATATGATTTCTCTTCGAAGTAGGTGCGAATTGTTAGAACTTAAATTCCTACACAGTATGATTAACTATAAGTTAACCAACTCAGAATTAATTGAAAGAATACTGATATCAGTTCCGTCTAGGGCATACAGAAGTACTCATCATCATCATATCAGCTGAAAGACGTCCACTGCTGGACAAAGGCCTCCCCCAATGATTTCCACGTTGGCCGATCTTGCGATGCCCGCAACCAACGGCTTTCCGCGACTCGTTCTAAGTCGTCGGTCCACCTTGTAGGGGGGTCCACCTGCCCACGCTGCGTTTTCCGGTTCGTGGTCGCCACTCGAGAACCTTTCTGCCCCAGCGGCCGTCGGTTCTGCGAGCAATGTGCCCCGCCCACTGCCACTTCAATTTAGCAATTCTTCGGGCTATGTCGGTAACTTTGGTTCGCCTGCGGATTTCATCATTTCTGATTCGATCTCGCAGAGAAACTCCGAGCACAGCCCTCTCCATTGCCCTTTGAGTGACCTTGAGCCTTCTTATAAGGCCCATTGTGAGCGACCACGTCTCTGATTCATAAGTCATCACTGGCAACACACACTGGTCGAAGACTTTCGACTTGAGACACTGCAGTATTTGGGATGAGAAGATATCGTGTAGCTTCCCGAACGCTGCCCAGCCGATTTGAATTCGACGATTGATCTCTTTCTCGAAGTTGGACCTACCTAGTTGGATGGTCTGACCTAGGTAGACATAGTTGTCTACAACTTCGAGTGCAGAATTTCCAACCTTGACTTGAGTGGGTGCAACATGGATATTCGACATGATTTTCGTCTTGTCCATGTTCATTTTTAGACCCACTTGTTGGGAAACCCTGCTGAGGTCATCAAGCCACACTCACACCCACAAAATATTTCATACTCCTAGCGTAGTCTCATATTGGTAAACAAGCTCCCTTAGTACGGTTGTGTAATAAATATAACAATATCGTTAAATCAATTCCGGACATTGACATTTTTTGTGACTCTCCCTCAATCTTTAGAAATAACTTTACTTAATTATTATAAAATGCATGACTAGTTTTAATTAATACTTTTAATATTTTTTAATTATGATTTCACCGATTGATTTTTTATTATAATAATGACATTATTTATTATTTAATTTTTTCATTTTTTTTTTTAAATTGCTGATGATTTTTTGTTACTTTTAATTAGAATTTGATTAGATGGATCTGGAAGTGCTATGTACACTTGTAATTGACATGCATATTGGATATACTATTATTGTTTTATAAATTAATCTTTTCAATGATTTATATGTATGTTGTAAGTGTGCTATTATAAAAAAATAAATAAATAAATAGACCTAAGTGCAGTAGTTGAGCTAAAGCCTAACCTTTTTCAGTAAATAATCTGTACGTACCGTGTATGATAGCCTGTGCCTCTGGTCGCTGCAGCAGCTCTCGGTCCGCAGTCGGCGCCCATTCGCCCGTCTGCTGCTGACGCTACGGGTAATACAAATTTATTCTCACTAACGTATAACGTTGGCGTCACTTTGATCCAAAGCAGGAAGAATTAAAAAGCTGCAGAGACGAAAATTACAATGTAAATCTTAATTTATTTAATTTTACATCATTATAATAATTGTTGTTAAAAATAAAACAAATTTGTAAAAATTATAGTTAGTACTACATAAGTTCTGACGACGTACCTGCTGCACCTGCAGGAGCTTGTATAGGAGCTCCTGCGGAATGTGCGGCGCTTTCTGTTGCTGTTGCTGTTGTTGCTGCTGATGCTGCTGCTGATGCTGCTGCTGTTGCTGTTGCTGTTGATGTTGTTGCTGCTGGTGTTGGTGCTGTTGTTGTTGTTGTTGCTCCATGCTCTTGCTTAGCATCTGTTAAAATATAAATTGTTGAACTCTTATATGAAAATCTAAATAGAGTTTAAATTTGTAATTTATGTAATACAATCAATATATTTATGTGTATTATACATATATTCGTGTATATTTATTTATATACAATTTCGTTTATTATTATTATTTATTATAAAAAAGCGTACATAAACTTTATTGACTTTAAGGTTATCTAGAAGAAATCTAGTGAAAATCGCTATTAAAGCATTCGCGATAAGACATACTTAGGCTCACAAACGTGTATATTATGATAAGATATTGCACGCGTGTGGTTAGTGTGTGTGTGTGTGTGTGTCTGTGTGGGGGGGGGGTGTCGCACCTGCAGCAGGCTCATGGGCTGCGGCTGCGGCGGCGGCGGCGCGCGCGGCGGCTCGGCCGTCACGGCGTGCCCGCCCGACACCTGCGCCAACTGCAACCCATGTACGGATCATACCGGCCACTTCACTGTTCCCTACCCCGACGGATACCGCCCGACTTGCAATACACTCGGCTATATTATAATAACTCGATACTGATCGTTAATCGCATGCTATATGGTGTGAGAAGATAGCAGACCTGCAACTTAACGCAGATCACGGGTTCAAATCCCGAAGTTAACCACCAAGTTTCGTTTAGTTAAATTTTATACTTGTGGAATAAGGTTCGAGACATTTTAACGGATGGGAAGCTTTTTCACAGTAGTGGGACAGTTACTTTTTATGGATTGAGAACTTTCAATAGTTAAACTTTTTATCTTACAAAAACATGGTGAGTTATGATTGAGAGTTGAGAAGTTTTAAAGGATAGAATAGAGGAACCCCATCTCAACCCGTAGGTATTGTAAGAGCCAATTAAGGAAAAATTCTTTAAGCTCATTCATAAATAGAGCGCTCAAGCGTCTCAACCATACACATGCCTGCAGCAAAGCTACTGCCAAGGAAACTTTATCAGGCAGGCAGCCTGCAACCGACACACTGTACCGACCATTAATAAACAACTAATATAAGGAGAAACCAATGCTGATGTAAGAATAAAGTCGGTCCTCACAAGTCGCTTGAAGGCGGACAGGTCGTGGTCGTGCGCCGCGACGGGCTGCGGTCGCAGGCGCGCCTCCAGCTCCTCCAGGCTGTGGATCTTACCGCCCCCTGAGTTCAAGTCTGAAATAAGTAATTGCACTTTAAACATGCCGCAATTTAGAAAAACATAATCAATAACCACAATCATCGGATAAGATTCACGCGTTCTAACCACTAGGCCATCTCGGCTTTTTTTTTCTCGGCTGCCACATGTGTATTCTACCAACCCGCATTGGAGCAGCGTGGTGGAATAAGCTCCAAACCTTCTCCCCAAAAAGAGAGAGGAGGCCTTAGCCCAGCAGTGGGACATTAACAGGCTGTTACTGAATCAATAACCAACTATTACAGGATTTATAAAATTAAATATATGTAAAAAATATAGTTTTCAAGTAAAATGTAAAGCTGTGATGATAGCGGTTGAGACACGGTGTCTAAAATTTTAAATATATTATATTAGAACAAAAACAAATTAGATTAAAAGTAAACAATCCTTACCGGGTCTTTGTTCAGTATCCGCACTGGCCCGCCTCAGCATATCGAGCAGCGAGGGCGCGGGTGCGTTGGGGGGGTTGCGGGCGCCCACCGGGGGGTACACGGGCTGAGGCTCCGGCACGGGGTGCTGCTCGTGGGTTGAATTGTCGAGATCTGTTAAATACAGATATATTGACATTTTATATATTTTCGTCGAAAGTAAAGAGTTTTTATAATAATTCTTTTACAATTCAGGCTATTAAACTCTGGAACGATCTTCCTATAAATATTCGGGAGGCCAAATCTATAAATATTTTTAAAAAACTTGTGAAAGATCACTTTTTGTCTCAAATGCCTTATAACCAATAATTTCTTTTATTTCAGTATTTCTTGTATTATTCATTTGCTTTTCTTTTTTGTTATGTTTGAGGACTTATCGTTTTATTCGTTGTTGCTGTATATAGTATGTATTTATATCATATACTTATAATTTTGTATTTACTTATAATATAATTTATTTATGGATATATGTATAGTATGTGTATTTTATATTTACATTTAATAATTGGTTTTGTTTTAATTAAATATTAATATTATTTTATTCATACCAACACCTACCCCATATCCTATCTGTAATTACTTACACTCGGTTACCTGGAAGAGATCGCTTTGTAGTGATAAGGTCGCCATAATTGTACATTTATTTAGGCAATATACACGTTTTGTATTTTTCTTTTTGTGGTGTGATGTACAATAAAGTATTAAAGTAAGTATTAAACTAAAGAGTTAATTACGTTAATAACATTTTGTCATTCAATAGGACCTGATGATCATTGTCATTTTCGCTATTTCATAAATATTGAAAACTGTTTAAACTGTCAATAAATCGTCTAGGATGTAGTCAATACAAAGTTACATACTGTAAATGTATATATTGTTTGGCATTAGAATAAATGGAAAGTGCTCGATGCCAGATGAACCAGCATTTACTTACAATGCGACTGCGTAGTGGTTATGGGACTTGGTTATGTTCTCAACATGTGTTAATGCATAGATGGCCCAGTGGTTAGAACATGTTAATTATGTTTGCTTAATTTGTGTTGACAATTCATTTCATGCTCAGCGATGAAGGAAAACATCCTGAGGGACGTGTTGAATGAAATTTACTATTCGTGCATCCACCAATCCGCATTGTAACAGCGTGGTGGAATAATCCGAATAAAGTTGTGCCGTAAGCACATCGCCTTTATAGTTGTAATCCATATTTGGCATGATGACGAAATCATAAAAATTTGTTATTAGATTATTATAATGCATTAATGAGTCAGTACAGGGTACTCAAACAATTGTGACGTGTCTTAAATAAAAATATATAATTTCTTCGGTCTTTGAGTATTGGCTAGCCTCATACCTGGATCCGTCTCTGAATAATATATGCCTCAGTATCTCAAGGCTTTAGCGTGTAGGCTACACGCTAAAACCTTTTTAAGCAAAGAAGATCATGTCGCTTTACTTCATATGCATGAAACAGGCGTGTTCAGTGCAAGCTGGGTTACAGCGAGTGGGCTAGTGGGCCCGGCGGGTACTGACCGTCCACCATGTTGTGCATGAGTCGCTCGTAGTGGCGGTCGGAGGCGAGCGCGGGCGGACTGTCGCGGCGGAACCAGCGGCTGAACCGACTGCCCTCCGTCTCGCTGCCGCCGTTCTGAGGACAATGCCACAACGATTAATACTATGATACCAACATTATATTGTCCCATTTTAGAAACATTTCTGTTTTAATTTTTAGTAACTTTAAGACTTTATAACTAATAACGAACAATGAAATAAAATCAACATAACTAACTCAGTTTTCTTTATTTATTTAAAAAAAAATGCAAAATCACTCTTTCATCAAAAATATCCCGCTGCCTGTCTTGATTGCTTATTGGCTTTAAAACACTTTCACAGAGCACACCCGGCCCCTTGGAAAGGTAAGACCCACTAAAACCGTCGATATAACGCGCCCGTGCTGTTTTTTTTTTTTTTTATAGAATAGGAAGGCGGACGAGCATATGGGCCACCTGATGGTAAGTGGTCACCAACGCTCTTAGACATTAGCATTGTAAGAAATGTCAACCATCACTTACATATCCAATGCGCCACCAACCTTGGGAACCAAGATTTTATGTCCCTTGTGCCTGTAATTACACTGGCTCACTCACCCTTCAAACCGGAACACAACAATATCAAGTATTGCTGTTTTGCGGTAGAATATCTGATGAGTGGGTGGTACCTACCCAGACGAGCTTGCACAAAGCCCTACCACCAGTACTGTTGTGCTCCGCTCGTGGCTCGGCGGAGCTCTCCTCAGAGTATTATTCTATATACTAACATAACCTACCTCTACCTATACATTCCGTGTAATTTATACATAAATAACTCACGGTAAGTACTTCCGGTATAGAATCGAACTTGAGAAACTCATCGAGGTTGAATTCAGGCTGATCGGGCTGCGTCTGGTCCTCACTCTTGGTTTCCACACCGGAGTCTTTGTCCTGAAACGACAGAACGAATATAGTAGTCAGAATGATTTTATAAATCCTCATACGATGACGTAGATTAAAATAAAAATATATGTGAAACATAAAAGACCAGCTATCCGAGTCAAAGTTTAAGCCATCACCATGATACATCGAACTGATTGCTCAAATGTAAATGAAGATTGAATGCAAGCTACGAACGAAATTTCAAGTATGTATCAGCCTTTTGCCGTCCATTGCTGGACGAAAGCCTCCCCCAAGTAAATTTCAAGTAGCCAGTACCAATGCCAGTCAAGGTAACATACAGATTCAACTATTTGTATATTTTAACCTTATTAATGACTGTTTACGTCATTAATTTATCTTTTCATAGTTGGTCCTATAAAACTACTATTTTATACAATTTATTAATCATTGTCAAGACGTAAGTTAGTTTTACAATGAAAATACTAACATTGCTGTTGTTAAGCGTTTGCGGCGCTTCGAGAGGCGGCGTAGCGGGCTCCGCACGTGAACCGCTCGACCACTTCTGTAAACAACACGATTAATTAACAATATTAATTATATTACTTTAAATACACAATCTAAGCAAGTAAAACTAGCTCGATGAAGTTGTAATTAAAAAAAAAACATATCGTCTTTTTATTATTATATTAAAAATAGGTTGGCAGATTGACAAATGGTCCCCCGTCGCCCATAGATTGGCACTGCAAGATATATAAACCACCCGTTACATCGCCCGTGTGCCACCAACCTCGGGTGCTCGGGATGAAATGTCCCTTGTGCCTGTAGATACTCTGGCCCTTCAAACCTGAACAGAACGATTACTACGTATTGTTGTTTGGCGGTATTATACGAGTTGGTTGGGCGGGTAGGTAGGTACCAACAAGAAATTCTATTTTTTAAAACAAAACTAATTTAAAAGCCGAGATGGCCTAGTGGTAAGAACGCGTGAATCTTAACCGATGATCGTGGGTTCAAACCCGGGCAAGCACCACTGAATTTTCATGTGCTTAATTTGTGTTTATAATTCATCTCGTGCTTAACGGTGAAGGAAAACATCGTGAGGAAACCTGCATGTGTCTAATTTCATTGAAATTCTGCCACATGTGTATTCTACCAACCCGCATTGGAGCAGCGTGGTGGAATAAGCTCCAAACCTTCTCCTCAAAAGGGAGAGGAGGCCTTAGCCCAGCAGTGGGACATTAACAGGCTGTTACTGTACTGTAATTTTACTTTCATATGATATGTAAAATATAAATGGAACAATCTAGAAGATACCTCATTCTCCTTGCTGGTCGGTCCGTTCTTCTTAATGGGTTCGTCGAAACCCCGCAACTCTATCGTTTCCAGCTGAGACGTCGGTCCTCCACTAAACCTGTACGGTACAATTTAAATTATAATCATTCACCATAAAGCCGAATCAATTTATTATTCTATCAATCGTCACATATATATTATTGTTATGCACTAATATTTCTAAAAATATGACACATTGAAAAAGGTCCAAAGATTGTAAAATACATTCATTGCCTTTAAAAGGAAGTTATATTTTTAACGCTTTACTTGTTTATTGATTGTTAAAAAATCTACCATCGGTTCGGATATAAACATCTGAGAAAAACCGGCTGAGAAAATAAGCATTATTCACAGCTTCAGCGTCGGAAAAGCGTGGTGTAACAAACTGTTTAAATACTTAAAAGTATTAAATTAAGGAGCAGAACGTAAATTTTCATTATAAATAATAATAATAATATCCTCCAGACCGAATTCGGCCACTGCGCAGGAGATATTATAGTGCGCACAGGTGCACTCTTTCTTCCTTTACTCTAATAATCCGATGGGACCGGAAAGAGTTCAGTTCAGGCGCAGGTCTAATGGCTTTGCGTGCTTTCCGAGGCACGGGAGTGTACACATTTCCAACTTCCAGGCTCCGGGATGCTACTGAGAATTTTCTGGCCCGACCTGGGAATTGAACCCGGGACTTCCGGGTCTGCCGCCTTACATCTAGCCACTAGACCAACGAGGCAGTCCCCAGTATAAATAAAAGATAAATAAAAATAACGCATTAAGATTACATAAAGAGATACATAGATCAATTTGTAGCTTTCATACCATTCTGGTTCATCTTCCTTCTCAAACCGTCGTTGAGAGAAGCGACCTCTACGATTGTCCTCTCTGTAATCATAAATAATTGATATTATCATACAATAATATTGACAAACCTCCCAAGTCCGAATCTTTATTTTTTTATTATATATTTATGTCATATAGTTGTTGATGATGACGATGATATTTAGATTATTGTATATTATGTATTTAGGTTATGTGTATATCCGTAACAGCCTGTGAATGTCCCACTGCTGGGCTATTTTTTTTTTGAGGAGAAGATTTGGAACTTATTTCACCACGCTTCTCCAGTGCGGGTTGGTGGAATACACATGTAGCAGAATTTCAGTGAAACTAGACACATGCAGGTTTCCTCACGTTTTCCTTCACCGTAAAGCACGAGATGAATTATAATCACGAATTTAGCACATGAAAATTCAGTGGTGCTTGCCTGGGTTTGAACCCACGATCATCGCTTAAGATTCACGCGTTCTTACCACTGGGCCATCTTGGCTCTGAAAATGTTTAAACTGCAATAAATATGTTTAAAAAAACCTTCAATAACATTAACATTATACATACATACGATACAATAAAGTGAAATCAAACGTAATCGTCGAGTGTTGCCAGTCATAAAAAAAAATAAGCATTTATACCAACCTATCTCGTTGTTTTTCGTTGTTGAATCGGTCGTCCCTTTCCCTCTTGATGTCAGAGGAGTAGGAGTCTCGGTTGAACGAGCGTCGATCATACCTTAGAACATTACATCAAAATTTAATTCGATCGGATATCGTACAATCAAAGCGGCAATAAAATCATTAACGGCGCTACACAAAAACGTTGATTAGCGAGTGATTAGTTAAACAATGCTCCGTCTTTTTCTTTCGTAACAGTAACAGTAACAGCCTGTTAATGTCCCACTGCTGGGCTAAGGACTCCTCTCCCTTTTGAGGAGAAGGTTTGGAGCTTATTCTACCACGCTGCTCCAATGCGGGTTGGTAGAATACACATGTGACAGAATTTCAATGAAATTAGACACATGCAGGTTTCCTCACGATGTTTTCCTTCACCGTCAAGCACGAGATGAATTATAAACACAAATTAAGCACATGAAAATTCAGTGGTGCTTGCCCGGGTTTGAACCCACGTTCATCGGTTAAGATTCACGCGTTCTAACCACTAGGCCATCTTTTCTTTCGTATGTCGAATGAATAGCGACGGAAAGAGAGGGAGAATTGTCAAAGTATTCACCCGCTCAGCGCGAGTGCGTACCAGTGATTACTTAAACAATGCTCCGTCTTTTTCTTTTTATTTCGAATGAATAATGACAGAAAGAGAGAGAGAATTGTTAAAGTATCCACCCGCTCAGCGCGAGTGCGTACCAGTGATTACTTAAACAATGCTCAGTCTTTTTCTTTCGTGTTGCTTAGCGAGTGATTAGTTAAACAATGCTCCGTCTTTGTCTTTCGTATGTCGAATGAATAATGACAGAAAGAGAGCGGGAGAATTGTCAAAGCATTCGACCGCTCAGCGCGAGTGCGTACCGCTGGTCGCCGTTGGCGCGGCGCTCGGGCGGCGGGCGGTAGGGCTCGGCGCGCGGCTCGGCCTCGTCCCACGCCGCGCCGCCCACGTCGCGCACCATGATGCGCCCCGAGCCGATGCGCCGCCCCGCTGCGCACACGGTACGAACATCGATATGTTGCTTCACACACACGTAGTACACTAGCTAACATTACTTTATAAAAATAACCTCAAATGTATGTATGTACCTATTTACTGGTGGTAGAGCTTTGTGCAAGCTCGTCTGGGTAGGTACCACCCACTAACCAGATATTCTACCGCAAAACAGCAGTACTTGGTATTGTTGTGTTCCGGTTTGAAGGGTGAGTGAGCCAGTGTAATTACAGGCACAAGGGACGTAACATCTTAGTTCCAAAGGTTGGTGGCGCATCGGTGATGTAAGCGATGGTTAACATTTCTTACAATGCCAATGTCTATGGGCGTTGGTGACCCCTTACCATCAGGTGGCCCATATGCTCGTCCGCCTTTCTATTCTACAAAAAAACATGTTTTTTTTTTATAAAAATTAAATTTCACTTCTAGAAACGTTTAATATTATAATAAAATTATACATTATTATTATTATATCTTTCAGACATTTATCAATACATTATACAATAATGTCGGCATAATTATACAACGTAGTGTTATACCTTAAAACACTCGTCACCTTTATATACCGATACTCTCGATCACTCTCGGCCTACGGTGAACAATCAAAAACATATTGAAACGTTAATGATATATATATTTTATTATTATTAACACAATAGGCCATTAATATACGAGTCAATAAGTCGCCAACATTCATAAAGCACAAACGCTATGCTTTGTTTTAAAATGTTTTGAAATATAACCTATTTCAACGAAGGAGTAAAGATAAACAAATCTTATATGTCCACGCGATTTGCAAATGGCTAAATATTATGCAAAAAACACCGTTCTTGATTAATATATCTCCTCTTTATACAGTAACAGTAACAACCTGTTAATGTCCCACTGCTGGGCTAAGGCCTCCTCTCCCTTTTGAGGAGAAGGTTTAGAGCTTATTCCACCACGCTGCTCCAATGCGGGTTGGTAGAATACACATGTGGCAGAATTTCAATGAAGTCAGACACATGGAGGTTTCCTCACGATGTTTTCCTTCACCGTTAAGCACGAGATGAATTATAAACACAAATTAAGCACATGAAAATTCAGTGGTGCTTGCCCGGTTTGAACCCACGATCATCGGTTAAGATTCACGCGTTCTTACCACTAGGCCATCTCGGCTTTATAACATAACTTTATTCCTACTACTTATATTCATTTCAATTTCACATCCAAAGTTCCGATAACAACATCGCCATAATTCAAAGCGGCATGTTTTAACGTATCCATAAAGAATACCATAGATTATTCAAGATTTCGACCAATGATATCGTGTCAACTCAATTTCAAAGTTGTTTATTTGTCTTTACTCCGGTGGTTGAAAATTTGGAATAGGCTATATATATATATTTGGTTACGTAAAGAACGAAGATAAATAAAGTCAAAGGGTCCTCTCTCCTACCAGTTTCCCTGTACTGGTACATTGCCTTAAAAATACATTCCTTGTGACCAAAGTATATAAAACAAGATAGCAGGACTTTTTGCAAGCCTTTCTAGGTAGGCACCGACCACTTATCACTTATCTACCGCCAAACTCGGCATTATTGTGTTCCGATTTGAAGGTTCCGGTAGCTAGTCTAATTTACCGCTCCAGGCAAAATGGACATAGCATATTAGTTTCCTAGGTTAAGGACGTATTTGGCAACGTAAGGAACGAACGAACGAACGTTTTTATTACAGGACCAATATCTACGAATGGTGATGACGTAAGCATTCAGAGATAAATTATTATTGGCTCGAGACATATGTGCGCAAAAAATTTTTGAAAACTAAATCGTTGTGGTTCCCGACGAAGACGACGTTCTTTACCGATACGCTTGTAACAAGTACCGACCTTGCTCCGTCTTGGCGGGCAGCGGCTGCGCGGCGGCGCCGAGCGGCGAGTCGGGGCGCGTGCGCGCGACGTGCGGCGGCGGCGCGGCGGCGGCGGGCGCGCCGCAGCCCGACGTGAAGGAGCGGCGCTGCGGCGACAGCACGATGCCGCTGCTCGGCTCGCTCTCCTTGCGCACGCGCTCGCGCGGGTCGGCCGAGCGCCGCTCGCGGTCGCGCCCGTACGCGCCCTGCCATCGCACACCGCCCGACCGGTCAGATTATAATTCCTCGACCACCGAGCCGGAAAGTTCGGAGCTAGTACATCATAATAAATTTAGCGTCTTGGTACCGACCATCGATCTGTTCCGGGGTGGAAGCCAAGTTAGACAGCGTCATTAAGGCCGAGGGACGAAAAATCTTAGAACCCATGATTAACGACACATTTACGGGAGAAAGATACTGCCCATCAATTTCTTTGGACGAATACGTCTTAACTGGCAATTTGCTCGTTTCCCATCAAATACGAAACGAATTAAAATCTATATAATATGTATATAATAAAAATATATTTACTTTATGGTTTTCCGTCGGTGCATCTCCTCTCCCTCCCTTATCTTCCTCATTTGGCGAATCGGAACGTCTCTTTAGAACGCTAAAAATATAATAAAAATTCCAAAATAATCGCAATACATTTAGTTAATCTATGATATCTTTATTTTAGAATGTATTACGAATTAAAATAATTACGAATAAATATTTTATATAAAACGTAGTAAATCGAACTAGTGAAGTGTGTTTTGTCTTTCCTCCCTCAAAAAGAGGCCTATGTCCAAAAATGGGAGGTTTACAGTACTGATATGGGACTATATAATAATTTATTGATCATTACATAATATAAATACATAAATATAAATATATTATAATCTAATTAGTCATTCTATAATGTCCTCCAGACCGATTTCGGCCACGGCGGCCAATCTCAAGAGAGATTAGCCAATTACGCAGGAGATATTATAGTGCACAAGTGTGTGCGCAAACACAGATGCACTGTCTATTCCTTAACTCTCATAATCCGATGGGACGGCAATCCGACACGACCGGAAAGAGTTTAGGCGCAGGACCAAAGGCTTTACGTGCTTTCCGAGGCACGGGAATGTTCACACTTCCAAAACCAATAACTTTTTATTAGCCCGACCTGGAAATTGAACCCAGGACCTCCGGGTCTGCGGCCTTATATCAAGCCACTAGACCAACGAGGCAGTCAAGTCATTCTAAAAATTCTACTATTTTATAACGATTACGATACATTCCCGATTCAATTTCGATCCAACTTTGAATCATCTGTATTTATTCGAATCGGAACCGAACCGATATGATGTTAACATATACCGTTGTGTCAAAACAAAACTCAATTCTTAACTCTTATAACAATAATCGATAATTAAATGAAATAATAGGAAAACGGTTAACGGCAACGATCACGCTTCGATTCGATTGCGATAAAGTGACAATTTGATAGTAGAATGGTCCCCGCATAAAAAAAATTTCAATGAAAACAAAATTCATGCTTTAAAATAATTAAATAGCATAGATGTATAAATAAATGAATTCTACATATATTTCAAACTCACAGAGCAAGTGTCTCGTTGCCCGCGAACGCGTTTTCGAGCCCACGCCTGACGAGAGGCGAGTTGCGCAGGCGCATGAGCTCATCTCGCGTGTAAGTAAGCAGGCGACGCGCGGGCCCGACCGCCAGCACCGCGGGGTCGCCGCCGCCCCCCGATGCCCCGCTATCTTCATGACCTGAAAAAAATTACATTTATATTATTTTAAATAACACAAACTATTTTTAATTATAAATATAAAATTATATATAAAGTTAAATAGCAGCTTGTAAACGACCCACTGCTAAGCTTAAACATTTTTTTAACAAGATTTGGTGCTTACTCCACCACGCTGCTTAACAGCAATACTTAAGTATTATTGCGATCCGGTTTGAAGGGTGTGAGCCAGTATGACTACATATAATACACCCGAGGGACATAACATCTTAGTTCCCAAGGTTGGTGGCGCATTGGCCATGTGGAATGGTTAATATTTCTAACATCACCAATGTCCATGGGCGGTGGTAATCACTAACCATCAGGTGGCCAGTTCGCCCGTCCGCCTATCGAGACTATATAGTATCAAGAACGATCAACGGGGAGGGAGTAGTAACATTCAACGAGAGTGAAACCGCTTTGAATAATAAATAAATAAGTTTTAAGCAAGACATTCCTAATCGTGTTAATTTGGCCGAATTTCTACGCTTCGTTTTCAACGTAAAAGATATAATACATAAACACGTAACATAATAAATTTGTAAATACAAACAGGCTTCCTTATAACATCAATGTAATTATTTTTATTTTAAAAGAACATGAAATTCTCGCTGGACACGTCAACAGTCAGTTGAAGCGGGTGTAACTGATAAACGGTAGCATGCGAAAGCGATCCCGTGGCGCTCCTCGTTAAGACGGAAAGGGTACCGCTGGTTTTTTAGTGGGTATTCCGATGTTCGGGGCGCACTCGGCGCCTTGGACACCGGCGAGCCCCACATACCCCGCCACTGTTCCCGTGGGGGGAAACGCGTAACGCGTTTATCCAGCGATAAAAAAAATAAATAAAAAAATGGTGTAACTACTAAGAGATTACTAAAAAATAAACTACCTTTATACTAAAATTATAAAAAGATAAGATTTTATTTTTTATATGTTTGTTTGTAATGGTTAAAATCCAAGAGCACTAAACCGATTTTAAAATTTCTTTCAACAACAGAAACCTACATTGTAAGCGAGAAACGGGCTATATTTTATTTAAAAAAAAAAAAGAAAGTAGGAATCCCCATACGAAAATTGCAATAGTGTAACTCGAGGCACCAATTTTTTCCTATAAATTATTAGCGTAAAAAGGATAATTGTTCACCCGGACGAAGTACATTAGTAGCTTATAATTGTATATAATTACGAAAACCTTCATCGAAACTCGAAACTTCTGGTTAAAGTTTAATTTAAGTTTCATGTATGAATATTAATTTAGTAATTTTTTCAGTTAGGCATTTAACAAAAAACGTCATTTTAATTATTAAAATATTTAATTATTATTACGCAAACCACCGCGTTACATATACCGTAAGCCAACATGGCCTAGTAGTTCTAGACACGTTAATGTTAAAAGAAGATCGCAGGTTCAAAATCAAGTTGGAAACGTGTCGTGGTGTATCATAGGGCTTACAACCGCAACTTATTTTAAGCTTTAATATTATAGTAGTATATACTTAGATCTAAGTCTAGATAGGGACTCAGTTTTAAATTGTTTTTCAAAATAATTTAAAATAGCTTATCCCACCACGCTGCTCCAATGCGGATTGGTGGAATACACATGTGGCAGAATTTCAGTGAAATTAGACACATGCAGGATTCCTCACGAAGGTAAACTCCTTCACCGTAAAGCACGAGATGAATTATAATCACAAATTAAGCACATGAAAATTCAATGGTGCTTGCCCGGGTCGGAACCCACGAGCATCGGTTAAGATTCACGCGTTCTTACCACTGGGCCATCTCGACTCTTTATTTATTTTAGTAAAATAGAAATACATAACAAATAATAAATAACCCATTACATCGATAATAGCTACAATTCGTGTTACGCTGTACGTGTTAATCTATAAATCATTGAATAAAATGTTTATAATGTAACTAAGCCGATAATGGCGTCCCGATTTCGTACGGGTGGAATAAGAAATCCTGAAGAACAATCACAACGTCACCGGATCCAATCACACACAAAAAAAACATCGAAATCTGTCTAGCCGTTTATGAGTTCAGTCACTCAATGACATACATAAATACCGAAGAATTATACAAGTAAATTATACATATATTGAAAGTGTTTATATATTTTGAGTGTGCTTAAATAAAATATCATTTACGGGAAATAGATGTCAGGGCATATCTTATAATAACTACTGATACTCACTCGTTCATTCATAAAAAGACACTTGAATGAACGACTCAAGTCAAAACAAATCAATCTTCAGACTATTTGTCTATCGAAGAAATATAAAATTATAAATGATAATGTAAACCGTTATCCGTTTTTTTTTCTATGAGAGACTTCTATATAAACTCAGTACTAAAATACCAAACGTTATCATATGCTAAATGAAAAGGTTACTCATATGAGAACTAAGCTGATTCGTAGACAGTGGTTAGCTTGTACGGCTGTGTATCTCGAGGTCGGTTCGAATCCCGGGTCGGACTAATTATTTATCAGATTTTTTTTTGGAATCACGTAATGTCGGTTACCCTGCGCACAGAGTTCCATTGCGTACAAGCGTATATTGCAAACAAATATTCTTAAAAATACTAATATTATTAATCCTGTTGAATGTTTCTTTTCAAACCGGTCGTTGAATTTTAACAGTAATTCTTCTACGTATATTTGCTAAAGTATAACAAACCTATCTAAACTACCTACATAAGTAATTAATTAAGATTTTATAAATATTTCATAGTAATAATAATATATTTAATTCATTTTGTTATAATTTGTTAAGTGGTAACTGTCTTTTTAATAAATTTAAGATGGCAACGTCGTTTTTTTTTTTTTTTTAAAGGCGGTAGAATGAGTCCTTAGCGTTTAGGGTTGATATTATAATCAACATCGTCCACGCGCCACCTCCGTCCCAGATTGATACAAGACTCGTGAATGAGCAACAAATATGTAGATAAAAGTTTGCTTATCCTAGTAATTACAACTGCTTCTAATTACAAACAATTAGTTGACAATAATAATGTTCACCAGATAACCCCGTCTAATTGAAGGACAAGTAAACGACTAAGTTATCTGGTATGTCCATTAACGTGCAAACATTAATGAATTGACGGGCCGGTTGGCGTGGTTGGTAGATACTTGCCTTTCACGCCCAATGTTGTGGGTTCGTTTCCCACCCAGGACAGACATTTGTGTGCATGAACACGTCTATTTGTCCTGAGGCTGAGTGTAATTATCTATATAAGTATGTATTTATAAAAGAAAAGTAGTTAAAATGGTTATCAGTTGTCTGGTTTCTATAGCACGAGCTCTGCTTAGCTTGGGATCAGATAATATGCAAATAGTGAATAATTTCCCATGATATTATTATTATTAATAGATGGGGAAAAGCATAGGAATCCATTTAAAAATATAGGAAATAAAAGCCAGTTTAAAAACAAAGTGACAACTTGTAAATGTCCCACTTCTGGTCAAAAGCTCCTCTCTTGAGGAAATCGTTTGGAGCTTAATCCGCTACGATTAAAGCTGTCCCAATAAAGTGGATACACATGTTTCCCCACGATGATTTCCATTAGACACCGAGCACGAGATGAATCATAAACAAAAATATAGTACACGAAAATTCAGTGGTGCTTTGAACAAATAAGCGAGCGAAGTCGCAGGCGAAAACTAGTATTGTATATAAGTATATAAATAAATATACACGAAACGTTATAAATAACGGTGTGGCACGAAATAGCGCCAGAAAACGGGAATTATAGTCGAGAAGATCAAGAAATTTATTTAATTATTCATTATTACAAATGGCCAGGTGAATACGAGATGAATTAGAATTCAGAAGTTTTAAAGTGAAAAAAATGTTTGAATGTTATGTAATTGTTGGTACATTTCGCAAGACTTGCAAAAGGGGAAATTGGCAACTTCTCGAGTGCAACTAATCATTACGAATGATTCTAAATTTTAAGTAGGCAATACAACAGTCTTCATAGTTGTATTTGCGTACATTCTGGATAAATAGAATATACATAGATTAATTTATAAGATAATTGCAACAAACTTACGCCACGAAACGCGTTTCACCCTCTTCGACGGGGGACCGGCATGAACCTTCGGCGGTAGTTGCATCGGAACCTTTCTCAACGCGCTTTGATATCTCAGTAGAAATGCGTGCACGGCACATTTGACTGGTGACGCTTTCTCTGCCGGCGTCACCGCCATCGCGGCCAATTTCCTCGCACGACGTTTCGATGCACGGCTACCGGCCCTACGTCTCCTTCTTCGACCCTTCTTGGTCACTTCGCTTATAACCTCCTTGCTCACCATGACGAAAGCGCGGCGAGGCGAGTGACGCGGCACAACAAAATGGCGCTTACAAAAAAACCTAACCTTACTCTTATATATACAATAAAAAAAATATTTAAAACGGTAATAAAAATAATTATTAATGATTTAATTATATTTAAAAAAAATAACAAAGAAAAATTAAACTAGATCTTAAAACTATGTTTGTCAGAGAGACGTAGCGACGCGCGTTTATTACGTATTAAACAGACAACCAGCGCCTTGAACTACGTAGCAAGATGAATTCGCGATAATATATGATTATAAAACACTAATAACGGTATCGATGGGAAAACTCGTGGTCTTCGCAAAACACTATCGCGGGGTCGCGCAGGGAACGGTCACGTCTCAAAGACTGAGGTGACTCGGCAACTCGTCGAACGCTTCGTCTACAATCAATTAGTACTACCCTCATTATTTTATCATTATTTATCTATAACGATAAATATTTTTGAAACGTACCGTATTTACGTTGTTGAAATATTTAGTAACATGATTATTTAAAATACGAACAAAATATAAAAAAATACCAACGTAAAAAGGTTAATATAAGTTGATTTTTTTTTTTTAAATATAGAATAGGAAGGCGTACGAGCATAAGGACCACCTGATGGTAAGTGGTCACTAACGCCCATAGACATTGGCATTGTTAACCATCGCTTACATCACCGATGCGCCATCACCCTTGGAACTAAGATGTTATGTCCCTTGTGCCTGTAATTACACTGGCTCACTCACCCTTCAAACCGGAACACGACAATACCAAGTACTGCTGTTTTGCGGTGGAATATCTGATGAGTGGGTGGTACCTACCCAGACGAGCTTGCACAAAGCCCTACCACCAGTTAGTATTTATTAAAAGCTGTAGAAAAATGTTTAATTCATAAAATTAGAGTCGAAAGTCGTCCAACAATTTTTTGGGATAATTTATTCAATATTACGGCACCGTATCTTTCGAATGATATTTAAAGTTTTAATAAATTTGCTGCATAAAGAACACCACCGCAAAAACTACGAAAATATTCGATGTAAACATAATAATATGTGAATTATATATATATATATATATGTTCATATGTATGTTTGTATGTATGTATGTGTGTAGAGAAAACATCAATTAACAAGAACTTTTAATTACTGGTAATAGATATCTGAATAGTAAGGATTCTTTGCATGTCTTCCGCGAAAAATAACTTAAGTTTAAATTTAAGCCTTAATTGACGTAACATTGTATACTGTATACTATATTACGATATTTTGGTGGTGACCATTATAACTTACGAAATTTTGATATAACTTCATCAATTAGTATGTGTGGGACAATTCTTGCAACGAAATTTTAAAACAGGCTTCGTGCGAGCCCGACTTGGTAGGTACATCCACAGTTCAGATATCCTACCGCCAAACAGCGATACTTTACTTTGTTGTGTTCCGGGTCAGTCAGTCAGTGAGTGAGTCAGTGTAACTATATACACAAGAGACGTAACATGTGATGTGAATGATCACAAGGTTGGTGACACATTAGCGATGTACGGAATGATTAATAATTTTGACATCGCCAATGCCTATTTGTTAGTCCGCCATTTTTTCATAAAAACAAAGCGCAGATTGATCGGCAATTTTGCAAACAATAACAATAAAACACAAACTTAAAAACGTTGCTTAGCGACCGTTTCGTTAACAATAATTTCTCCCTTTCCGTCATTATTTGACAATCGAAAGAAGAAGACACGGCATTGTTAAACTAATCACCCGCCAAACAACGATCATAAATAAGGCCGTGAACGCTTTAATGAAAAATATATATACATTAAATCATTTAAAGTTTTTAAGAACTAATTTATATATATCAGAATCGCATACGAGCTTCGTCTAATAGCCATTTCCACTATTTACAGCATTAATGCCGCGCCAACCATGGGATCTAAGACGCGAATGTTACCTAATGAATTTAATACGATTTGCAAAGGATGAGCAAACAAACCACAACACCGCAAATAAAATAAACGAAATTATACTGTTCGGCGATGGCATAACTGATGAGTAGTGAAATACATGTGGTCTTGCACAACGTGGTCGGCAGTACCAGGCAGTAACAAAACAACGAATCGACAACAGCCGCAACGCAAACAACCGCAAAACTGAACCGCTACGATGCGACTTCGTGCGACAAAGCGTCTCACTGCCATGGTACCCGATAAACATATTATGTATCAACATCGCATACAAATCAATTCGCAAGTTCCGTTGCGTCGTAGGAGCTCGCAGATTTCTGCGATGCACCGTCGCATCGCATTGTGTTTCAGCCGAAATGCCGTAATTATGTAATGATCACGTGACATTTTCAATATAAATAATTTATATTAACTCAATTTAACATCTAATAAGACAATCAGAAATGAAAACGCAACGTCATTGATCCTGTACGAGTACGAGTCTACTGAAATTTGTTCTTAGCAAATTACCTATTGCGATGTTTATAATTCATTTTACATATTTCTTTTCGTCCGCGTTAAGCATCACCGCTCCGCCCTTTGCGCGGTAGCTTGATGGTATATAGTGTATAAATCCTTTCTCAATAAATGGACTTATCTATTGAAAAATTATTATTTCAAATCTGAAGAGTAGATCATAAGATGAGCGTGTTTAAACAAACATATTCATCAGCTATAATATCCTGGGACACGATTCACACACGGCCATCTTTTACCAAACTAAGCAAAGCTTGTACTATGGAAACCAGACGACTGATATACTACATATACTACTTTTCTTTTGTTGATAAGGTTACGAAATACATACTTATATAGATAATTACACCAAGACACAGGACAAACAGACATGTTCATGTACACAAATGTCCGAGCTGGGTGGGAATCGAACCCACAACCTTCGGCGTGAAAAACAAGTATCTACCAACCACGCCTGGCTCCACTGGCTCGTCGATATATATTAATAATGATAAAGTTAACGTCTCCTTAAAAGGGAGAGGAGGCCTTAGCCCAGCAGTGGGACATTAAAAGGTTGTTACTGAAAGTTAACATAAACATACAAACAAGTATTTTTTAATATTTAGTTTTGTTTTTCCTATATTATCATTACAAATTTCCCCCGCCGCGTATGTATGCCTGTCTGAACGCGATAAACTCAAAAACTATTAAACGAATTTTCATACAGTTTCATCTATTGGTGGATATTTCATAATTTTACACGTATAATTCATTATTTTTTTCTGTAAATTGGCTGAAATATGACGATTATTGTTAAAGAAGTCGGAAAAAAATCATACCGACTGAGAGTTTTATTGGTGTGCACCGCGTAAACCAATAGTTTATGTATATGTATTGCGATATAAATTATTCGTGTGGGTTCACACCGCCCGTTTATTCTACCCGTGCGACGTCGGGTTTAAATTAATTTTATATGATATAATGGGCGAATGTTATTTACAATTGTTTTAGTTATATACGTGAGTGTGTGTTACGAAGTTTATTATTTTTATTAGTGTGATATATGTATGTATATAGTGGTGGTATGTATGTAATAATGTATGTTTCCCTAATAAAATAAATAAAAATAAAAATAAAATAAAAATGTATATTGTTAATTTACCTTTATAGGTGAAAAGAAAAAATTGAAAAAATATATTGTTACGGTTAAATCTCGATAATAATATAGCGTACATACGCTTTTATTTTTATTTATTTGTACGATTGAATAAAATGTTTTTTTTCTATAGAAATCATTTATTTCTCTTTTGCACGCCAACAGACGTTGTTTCTTGCAATTTCTAAGATTAAATGGTAAATCAATCACTTTTAGCATTAAGCCGTATTACGAACAGTATATAAATAAATATATATATTTGATTTTGTGTTGCTCAATAAGTTTTAAGTATCCGAATCAGTTCTGCAGTAATTACGTTATTAATTATTGAGGATACTATTTTTTATTTACCTACTGCATATGTAATACATTTAATATATAATATTTTTCTTAAAACACATAAAATTTCTTCAAAAAAACCACAACAATCTCCAATAGCAATCAAATTGAAACGGAACTACCAAGCTATAGAGATAAAAAAGCATCATCAAAATCGATTCATACAAAAAAAAACCCGAACATGCATAGCATATATATATATATATA
This sequence comes from Nymphalis io, assembly GCF_905147045.1. NCBI lineage: Eukaryota > Metazoa > Arthropoda > Insecta > Lepidoptera > Nymphalidae > Nymphalis > Nymphalis io. Next base: position 9,300,805 of record NC_065905.1, read on the forward strand.
TATATATATATATATATGCAATATAAAGTCAAATTGCGAATTCCCTTCTTTATTTAGTCGGTTAAACAAATAGCACGTATTTAAATTATTACTATAATAATAGTTCAATTTATAATTAAAATCTTTAACGTTTAAACATATTTAATGAACGAAACCATTCAACAATACTTCAACAAGGTATTCAACGTGACATTTAAGAGTACATCAATATGATACTGTGCAGGGGTAGCCCTCCCTTGACCTTCAGTCCCTGCACCCTACATACAAAACATCGGGGTTGCTATTGAATTAAACTATACACGCATTGTATTCACAATTAAGGGCGCAATACAACACTACAGACTTTTTATGGCATCAATGTCTCTTAGACTCGTAAATATAATATGGTGCTTTATTTTTATACAATAGAAAGAAGCCAATATGATAATAATAATGATTTTCTCGTAACCGAATCACTGCCGCGGCGGCACATCTCGACATCTGCTGGAGATAATATTTTCCCTGACCAAAACACAGGTGCGCTGCACTTATAACCTAATCCAATTAAAGAACGAGTAAAAATAAACTAAGCCTTAATTTTGCATATGTGACATGTTATGTCTACGCGATTTGCAAATAGTTCTGCTTATATTATGCACTAAATACCGTTCTTGATTGATATATCTCCTCTTTATAATATAACTTTATTCCTAATAATTATATTCCCTTTAATTTTACTTCCAAAGTTCCGATAATAACTTCGCCAACGTTTAAAACGGCATTTAGACTATTCAATATATCGACAAGATTTATAACAAATCGCGTCTTCTTCCACTTGGGGTTAAAATATTGTTGACTATAGATAGTCCGATGGAAAATCAATCCCACACGACCAGAGAGATCAGCCGTTTGTCTGGCATGCGTGCTTTCCTTCGTCAGTCAGTCGTAACTTACCACTGTCACGACTCGGGACCCGAAACCTTTCACTCGAAATATTCAGCCATTAGAACGACGATTAAAAAAGCCTATATAATGGTTGATTAACTATAAAAGGTATAAAATGATGTTCAACTTATAGAATCGCAAAAGTCTTACATATTTCTCATAATAGTTTGAAACTTCCCTTATATTTTTCTAATACTAAAAACTATACTACTACATTACTATACAGTAAAATAACAATTCAAGAGTTTTTCTTAATATATTTGACGGGCCGGTTGGCGTGGTTGGTAGATACATGTCTTTTACGCCAAAGGTTGAGGGTTCGATTACCATCCAGGACAGACATTTGTGTGCATGAACATGTCTGTTTGTCCTGAGTCTGGGTGTAATTATCTATATAAGTATGTATTTACAAAAGAAAAGTAGTATATGTTGTATATCAGTCGTCTGGTTTCCATAGCCCAAGCTTTGTACAAGCTTAATTTGGGATCATATGGCCGTGTGTGAAAAATGTCCCAGGATATTATTATTATTATTATTTGAGTTATGTATATTTATTTTAGGTTTATTTTCATTTTTTGGTTTTGAGAAAACTTAAATCTTATAACATACGCTGAATATAAGCCTTCCGTCCGTTCCGAAGTCGTGCGGATAAACTAATTTTATTCCGATATAATTTTTTAACCAATGAGAGATTAAGAAAACGATAAATTAATGATGATGATGAATAAATTAATATATAATAAATGAGTTAAGGACAAGAATCACGAACACACGCACACAGAAATTTTATACACAAAGGTATATTAAATTAATGAAAACAATTTTTTTTTATATAGTCATCTGCGTTTTACATTTTTTGTTACAATATAGGAAGGGCCAGAGCTCTTGGCTGCTGCTGAGAATTGTTTATCAGAAAAACCCTATAATTCACCTACCCAGATATTAAAACTCAAGACCTCCCTGTGACATCCTAAGTTAGGTCATGAGCTTAGCTAGCCACTAAACTAATAAGACTTTTTAACATTCAGATTTTATCAGTTGGAGAACACATACATAGGGTACTTTTGAAATTAAAAATCCAAAAAACTAAATTAAGGGCTAATAACGAGTGAAACAAGGCAACATTATTTAATAAACGGGGATTATTAGCCATTTATAATTATTGTTATATGTTTGTTAATTTACAAACATGATGCATTACGAGAATAGTATCAGTTATGAATGTGACTGTAAGGCACTGGCAGATCATTAGAAAATGAACTGATTGAAAGTGAGGGTACAACTAGAGGGCAACACTGCGCCAACCCCAAAAAAGGAATAATTAATGATTTATCATAATACTTCATAAGTAAATGTCCACAAAGTGAAAATTAATTGGATAATACTGTTATTTTGTTTATTTATATTGGTTTTGATGTAAATAAAACTGTTTTACTTCCAATACATATACAAAACCAATTCCACTTGTGTATATTGTTGGACGTCTAATAGCAATGATGTTTTAACAGAAAATTGATTTTATTATACATAAATAACTTGCTGCTTTACTGCTCCACTCCAAAGGGTCAAAGCATGATGTTACACAGTCTATCTTTCTTAGTAATTTGACTATCTGATACAAAAACATTTCTTAAAATCATACTTGTTGAGACTACCGACTTCTGTTTTTTTTTTATATTATGAAGAAAATTTACCTACCAGAAAGAAGGTTCTATTATTTATATTCAAACAAATGGATTTCACTTTTTATAGGTGATTGGTCTAAAAAAAGTTAATTGGTTGAAATTAAATTCATAATTTAAATACTATGAAAAAAAGTATTCAATGATAAGATTTCAGTTATATTCTGATGTGACATATTATTATTTTAAAATTTGTATAATTTATAAATATGTCTATATATATATATATTATTTATAATTATGCATGATTCTATGATTGTATTATACTCATGTCTTAACCACTAAAATAACCAATAGAAATAAAGTTTTGGTTTGTTTTTAATTATTCAAAACATTAACATTCATAGGTCAAAAAGAAGAGTGTCAATATATTCTTTGTATAGAAACTAAATGTTAGCAATGGATTGTATGGGACTCAAATTAGGACACCTAATTCGAAAGTACATAACAGCAATTAGAATTTCTAACATGTTACATGTATTATTCGTTACAAAAACGCAGGTAGATTTGAAAATATTCTTTATATTGTTATTGGCAATATTTTTACCTGATTGGTTGAAGCCATTCGTCCGGCTATCGTCCGTTGGTTTCTCTTGCAATGAAGACAATAGGTTCACAGCTGACATAGCTTGCAATCGCACACAATTTCTCAGTCTTCGTTCAATATATTAACTCTACTAAAATTCTAAAATAATCTTTACAATATTTACAAAAGTCTTCAGGAAATTATTTTATCAACTAGGTATTGTTTATATCACAGACTTCGTTTTTCACTAAACAATACGGATCAAAACGTCCACGCACGAAAATACTACCAATATTTACAAGACAATATGTATAATATACTTATTTACACATTAAAACTAACGTTTACAAGCTACTTTTAACAAATACTCTCTAGCGGTCACAAGATGTTCATAACTAAAAGAATTTATCAGTTTTCGATGCAAAAATATATAAAACGTCCGCCATATGCCTTTTGAGACCTGTATTATTAGACCAAATTCCAAACACGGCACCTATGTGTATATACTTCAGCTGTATCACGATAGTCTTGATTTGTCCGGTTTATATCCAGTTGCCATGATTTTATTTTTTTACGTAAAACGGCATTCTCTTGATAGGTTGACTGTTAAGAATAAAAGTATATTTTAAAATATATACTCTACAATAATTATATTTAAATATTTTTTTATTTATTTTGTTATTATATTTTTTAGGAACTTAAATAAATCTCTTATTTTTTACTGTCAATTTGCTCTAAAGAATATATCACATATATTTAGAGTTGCAAAGATATCGACTTTCTTATTATCGATTGTTGATAAATAGTTTACATTATCAAATTATTTACATTACATAAAGCATATTAAAACTTTATATATATTAATCAATACATAATAAAACTTTGCTCAATATTTACCAATAATTATTTGTGAAAGCTTATCATTACATTTTGTGCACAAAATTACAGCTTTTCTGTCACCAAGATTACTAATTAATATTTATCATTTCGTATATATATATATATTTAATTTGTCTCGAAAATATAGGTTAATTCTCAAACTTAGTCACTTTTTAACATACACTAATTATTATGGTAATGTTATACATATTATACATATTTATATATACATATACTTAAATAGTGTTGTTTATATTATTTTATTATGTATATATATACATATTAATACTTACGTAAACTTCGAAAATTATTGTAAATATTTTTGATATAAGTATTATTAAATAATTATTATATAAAATCGCACATACATAATTAAATTATAATAATTAGAAATTATTAGAATACATATTATATAGTCAGTGGTGTTCCGTGATTCATCTTTACTTTGACAAGCTTTGACTGCTATATAAAATAACCACAGATAAAATATTGTTAGATTACAAGAATGAATATGAATGATCGATAGCGTGTTTAGTGGTGAAGTGAAATGAAAGCTTAAATATTTTCGTAATTTGTGCTTAAGTTTTTTTAAAATGTCAGTGAAATGGACTGGAAATCAAAGTGAAACTGGAATATTAAGAAAAAGTGAATTTAAAGAGAAGAAAGAAGAATTATTCGTGTTCGGCTATTCGTGCAAACTGTTCAGGGATGACGATAAAGCCCTGCACATTGATCAAGGCAAACACCTCATTCCGTGGATGGGGGATGAAACGTTGAAAATCGACAGGTTCGATCCGTTTTTTACTATAAGACTGTAACTGTGGCGCTAAAAGTTTATAATTATAGTAAATAATCAGAAAGTATTAATTTTTGGAAGATGCTAAGTATTTCGCAGAAAATGTTGAAAGTTTTTCCTGAGGGCTGAAGAAAGCTGAGGTTGCCGTACCAGGCTGCTGCCTTGCATATTGTTATGGTGACTTCCTCCGGTGGTATGTATAACCTAAAAAAGGCAACTTTTGCGTATGTACGATAAATTATTATTGACTTTGTATGGGACGTCGAAATAAATGCAAACAGCCTACCAAAATATTATATACATACATATATATATTATAAGAAATGTCCTATTTCGTTTTATATTTTCTAAACTATAAGATTTGTTTGAAAGTATTTATTATCTAAAATAATATTAAGTTTTCTTTTCCCTTATTTTCTGAATACAAAGATGTATATAAAAGATGTTTTCTAAATTTAAAATTGTGTTACTTTTATTTGCTCAATCTGAAGTTATAGCTAAAATATTTATATTTATTTATTTGTACTGACAGGTACGATGCAAGGGGAGCGCTACACGATCTGTCAGCCTTGGAAGCACCGCCTGGGGGTTACGACTGGCGTGTCGAGCTCACCAGGGCAGAACTGGATGTGGAACAACTATGTGATGAGGAGAGGTACCGCGCTCTTCATACTGATGAAGATGAGGAAGAAATGTATAAAGGTATTTTTATTTATTGTATACTATAGTTGATAAAACTAATTACTGTTATATAATAATTATTAATATATAATAATTATGATATAGCTTGAAATTACTCAAACAAATCCAAGTTTCGTTAAAATTATTCTCATTAAAATAAATCATTTTGAATTCATCTAAACTTTTTTTATTGCACTAATACTTAAGATTTATATTTATGCCATATCATATTATAAGAAAATAAACCATCCAATTTATTTTTCTATTTAGAAGAGGAATTGAAGCGTCTTCATGCAGCTGGGTATGGTCAGGTGGGCTTCAATTATGATACTCCAGCAGAAACAACATCAGAAACTCAATCCGTGGAGGTAGACGAACCCTTCGATCCAACTGCTGATTTCATAGCTCTCTTACCTGCAAACACAGTGCTTGTGAGTAAGATCAAAACATTTTTTTATTGAATTTAAACCATAGAGCATATCTGACAGATATATTGAAATATTTTTTACTTTTAATTTTGAAATTTAGAAAAAAAATTATTCTAATATTTTTTTTAAAAAGATATCTTAAATCGTTAAATCTGCAAAATAGCATAAATTAACTACTACATGTCTGATTCTTTAATAATATATGTTATATTATATTTAAACAATGTTTTGTTTGTTTAACAGCCAGAAACACAAAAGCAGAATGCAATAATAGAGAAGACAGCTAAATTCATAGCAAACCAGGGTGCACAGATGGAGATCCTCATCAAGGCGAAACAAGGGGACAATGTGCAGTTCAATTTCCTGAACAAGGATTCATCCTTACATCCATATTATACAGCACTGATTGCTTTAGTTAAGGCTGGGAAGTGGCCAGAGAAGAAAGCAGAAGTAGTAGAAGGTACATACATTGTAATATCTGCGATAAACATTGAACTACTGCTCTCATTGGTCCAATAGCTAGATATATGTCAGCCGATCCCAAGGTCTTGGTTTCAAACTTAGGGGTTTCTATTAGAATATTGTTAGAAGCAGTCTGGAGTTGAATAAAGAACACACCTGCTTGCAACCACACTTATGGACTACAATATCTCCTGGACAGTTGCTAATCTCTGAGATTGGATTCACCCACTCATCAGATATCCTACTGCCAAACATTAATCCTTAGTACTATTATGTAACTATAGTCACCATTGTGTAACATCTAAGTTTCCAGGTTTAAGTTTTTAGGTTAATATACACTCACAAATAGTGTGGTTTTCTAGCAGTAAAACAATTTTCAAAATTGGTTCAGTAGATCCAGACATTACCTCCTACAACCTCACAAACTTTACCTCTTTATAATATTAGTATAGGTTAACTAAAATAATACAATATATATATTTATTGCAGAAAAACAAGAAACAAATGAAGATTATCTACATCCAAGCTTAGCTTCGGCTGTAATTGAATCAGTAAGTTAGATTTTTTTTTTATAGCAAATTTGGCCTGTATTATTATTTAAAGATATGAAACAATCTCAAATTCTCGTTAGACATTATCTTGCCTGTTCATATAATTATATCAATGGTCACGGTTATCGGATTTACAGTATAGAAGTTGTCGAGCTACAGCACCATCTAGTGGCGAAACTATAAAGCTTATACTCTGTTAACCTTTAATAGTTGGTTGGCTCGTAATTGAGATAATTAAGCTTCTATAAATTTTAAATTGAAAAAACAATTTCATTGATGAGTGACTTCAATTCTATGCTCTATAACTATTATTTTTACATTTAAAGCTACCAAAAGCGATATCAATAATAATTAACATTTTTTTTAAATTGGATAATCGGCCTATGCCTCGTGGTCACCGCCGCCCGAAATCGGCCCCGAGTAATAAACCCGGCTCGCCCGCAGGCGCCGTCCATCCCGAGCATCCACTACAAGCCGTCGGCGGACTGCGACTACACGCTGCTGATCTCGCGCATGCGCGGCGAGGCCGTGCCCGACGAGGCGTACGCGGCCGAGCTGGCGCCGGGCGAGGTGGCGCCGCCCGGCACGGAGCCGCTGCCGCCGCGCCCCACCATCGCGCGCGCGCCCGTGCGCTACCACCACGCGCCGCGCCCCACCGGTGAGCCTCCCACTGGCGCCCCGCGACGACCTGGGCGTTCAGGTTCACAAGGAGCGGAAACAACGAATGCGTCGCCTCCGCTCGCTGTGAATCTGACCGCCCAGGCTCTGCCTTTCCACATGGTCGGAGTTAACTCCACGCTGCACGTCGAGCCCGATTTTCCAAATGTGCGAGTGACCGTGGGCGGTCGTTACTTGCATATTTTGCTCATCCGGTCTTCGAAGCCGGCAGGAGGCTCGCACGACGCGGGTGCGCTAGTACCGCGGCGGACCGGGCACGAGCGCACCCGCGTCGCATGCGCTGCGACCGCGACACGTGAGGACGTCAGTCCAAGCGGTGCCGCGCGTTTCATCTAGTCGCTTTGCAGTTACCGAATGAGTTACATATAGGAAAATACCGGGTAGTACTAATGTCGTTTTTCTATATGTTTATAATATTATTATTATTATTAAAAAAATATGGCGTTTTTTATGAACGGTTAATAAACAACCAAATGACTGTATCCATTTAAAAAATATTTTTGGTGGACGTTTTAACGATCGGATTTCGAAACGTAAATTAATAACATGGTGATACGTAATGTAGCGTACCGAGATTTTATCCACACTTTTATTATCATTTATATACACCTAATACCTTATTTAATGACGTTAGTTATATTGTGTAGTATTATCATTAAATTTTTACATCATTTTATTAATAAAATTTATTATGGAGGAATAAACTGATATGAAATTGCATCATTTGAAAAAATATGTCACGATTCGATAGCTTTAGGAGTCGGTTGGCGTAGTTGGTAGATACTTGCTTTTCACGCCGAAGGTTGTTGGTTGGATTCCCACCCAGGACAGACATTTGTTTGCATGAACATGTCTGTTTGTCCTGAGTCTGGGTGTAATTATCTATATAAGTATGTTTACAAAAGAAAAGTAGTATATGTAGTATATCAGTTGTCTGGTTTCCATAGCACAAGATTTGTACAAGCTTTCATTTGGGATCAGATGACCGTGTGTGAAAAATGTAAAAAATCCCAGGATATTATTATTATTATTAGCTTTGCTATGGAATCAAGATTCATAATTCATTAAAACATTTGCACTTGTCAATAAATATAAAATACTGTTTTTAATAATTAACATAGAAATATAAGATATTTAAAAATAAATTTAAATATTATTATATATAATTTAATGAATGAATGAATGAATTTTAGTATTTGACCGAAGCATAAAAAACAAAATATCGATAATATTTTAAAGAACTTCCGATTCCGTATTATTTATAATTAAGGATAATAATTGTATCTGTGTGTATCACTATAGGAGATTGCCCCGCCCATTTTATGTATGTGTTCCATTAGAGTGTTTGTGTTCATTTTTTCAAAGTATGTTCTTGATGTATATCGTTCTTATACATTTGTTTTAATAGTAGTTATTTAGGTTGAAAAACAGTGGCGACCCGATACTAAATGTATGTCGCGCCCTCGCCACAGCCGTCGCCGCCCCGGGGCTTGTCCAGCGCGGAAGCGTGGAAAGACATTTTCCTTGCTATTAGGATATTGTGCGATAATCCCGCACTACGCAGATGGCCACTCTCCGCCCAATAGTCTGCGAGACCAAAAAAGACCTCTACGGGCGCCCCGTAGAGGGTCCATCGATCTCACAAATCGGTCAGCCCAACACCAAACTCATTTACAACCAGACCTTCGAATCCTTCTCTTGCTCGGCTTGTATTTGAAAGTTGAATGTATCTCATGAATTAATGTCACATATAAATCGACTCGTAATTTAACGGTGAGGAGGCCTCGTTACTGTTTCAGTATAAAATAATACCGAAAATTATTTGAACAAAATCTCTACAATGATTACTTAATGGTTTGTATGATTCCAAAATATTTTTGTCGTAACTGTTTTCTTTGTTATCTAGCTACGGCGAACCAAACTCTGCAGCAGCAGTACGCGGCCTACTACCATCAATATACGTCTCAAGCTCAAACTCAGCCGGCTCCTGTCGAACCTCAGAAGACGCCCACGGTGACTACTACAAAGTCCACTGGCCTCAGTCTCATGAAGAACTACAATACAGACAGTGACAGCGACGACTCGGGTGAGATAACATTACAAAGTCAAATTTAAAAATCTTTATTCAATATGGATATTAGACTTAATCGATTGATAAAAATCAACAAGAAAGGAAAGAAACACCGCAATCCTGAGAATTACCGACGAAAGAAACTCAGGTATTACAGAAAAGTTTTTCAAAATTTAATAAATACTAGTACAAGTACGGACATAGGCCGCTTTCTCCTCACACGCGAGCGAAGCAGTGGGTGGAAACTAGTAATTTTATATATCAACGAAGTTAAAATCTTCATTTTATTTATTATTATTATTATATTTAATGTGCATGTATCGTAATTCGTTGTTTCCTGAACGGTATTGATGTATGTAGATTTTGTTTTGGGGTAAGATGTTATGTATTTATTTTATATTCATTTACACAAAAAAAATATTACTTATCAAAATTTACTTATTAAATAGTCCAAATCTATCATAAAACTTTGAAACGCTGAGACATTTTTTAAATCTGACCACAGCAATTCTGAATTCAAAAATACTTATTCTAATTAACATTTAATATTCAAAAATTTTAAATGTTCTCAGATATTTATATTTTATTCATTTTATACCAATCAAGTGATAATTTTATAATAATTTAATTGTTAATGTCTTCTTTATTTCTTATAAATATTTTGATTTTTAAAATTATAATTTTTTTGTTAACTCGAAATGTTGATATATTTTGCAACACCTATAATTTAGGAGACACTTGATTTGTATAACGTCATGTTTAATGACTCGATTGTATTTATTAGTGTACTTCTTGTTGGTGTTGATATTATAATAAATAAATAAACATTTACTGTCTTTGATCACAGACTTTGAGGACAGTTCCTCATCAGACAGCAAAGATAAACCAATCATCGTGACTCCGCCCGATGACATTAAAGTCGTGATCGACAAAATGGCGGCGTACGTCGCACGAAATGGCGACAAGTTCGAAGAGATCGTGCGCGCGAAAAACGATCCTCGCTTCACGTTTTTGGAACCTGATAATATGTATCATCCGTTCTATAAACGATTAATGCAAGAAAAGAGAGGCGTAGATGTCAATGGGAAAGAGAAACAGAAACATGATAAAGGTGAGTACATTGTTTAACAATATGTATATACTACATAATATATACAGGGCAATTTATATAATACGAATAACCGCTACTAATTCCACAGACAACAACATTTGTTCTATCTTTTATTTAGTATTGAGTAGTTACTCCACGCCTCGCGTGCCTTTTGATTCATAATAATTTTGAACACATTTTATTTATCAATAATTACCATGAAATTATGTCGATATTTTATAGTACTGCCTTTCACTCACTCAGACTTCAGACTCAGACACTCATTTGTGGGAACAAATATATATGCTACTGAGTAAATTAAGTTCATTAAAGTATTTTAATTTCAGCACCTGTATCGTTTTCTATAAAGAAACTAAAGGAACCCGACCCGATATTACCGAAACCGGCTCTTCCCTACGAGTCGAGTTCAGAAGACGACGAAGCGAACAAAGAAATGGATAGACAAGAAGAACAGCCAAAAGAAATTCCCAAAACGAATATACCACAGATACATACGTTTAACAATATCCCACCGGTCGTCGTTTACAAAATGGAAGCGATTCAAGTAAACAACCTACCGTTAGTGAAAACCATCGAACCGGCAACTACGATTGTACACCAACCAACCACACCTGAGGTCATAGACCCACTGCCAAAAGAAATTATTCATACAAAGGAACAGACAAAAGTTGAGGACGAACCAGCCGTAGAAAACAATCCGCCAAAGGTCGAAATCAAAGAACAGAAAATACCGGAAAAGAAAGAAGAGAGAATAAGGGAGAACGAAAACAGAAGCCCGAGTAGAGATAAAAAGAAACACCGCGTTAGGAAGAAGGAATATCGTTTGGAACACAAAACTGAACGTAAGGACAGGAGAGCCGAGAGGATCTCTGATAAAGAGAAGGTGAGAGAACGAAAGAGAGAGCGAGAAGCTGAGAGGATTAACAGAGAAATAGAGAGAGAGAAAAAGAGGAAGAGGCACAAAGAGGAGTTGGAAAGTGAGATTATATCGTTGGAAGATAACTCCGATGACATGATCGATTTGACGGGCGAGCAGTCAGATTCGAAAGGTAATATTTTATCCTAACGTTGTCAGAGATACAGAAAAAAAACATGTGGGCCAGTGCGGGCGGATACTAGTTACTTGTTTATAAATTGTTCAGTACGCTGTATTGGGCTCGCTCGATATTGCTTTTTGCGCACTTAAGCCCTTCTTTGCGAATCAATAACAAATTGTCAAAATGAGTCAAAATATTCAATCTAGCGAAACCCTGCCAGCCGGCATCAAATTCAGTTTCTAATGAAAATCCTTTAAACTCAGCCATTTTGACGTACATAATCCGTATTTGAAGTAAAATACGTATAAGCTAAATTTTTATTATTATTTTATTATTATTAAATAATAAAATTAGAAGTAAATAAACTTGAGGTTGCTTTGTATACAAAGAAACGACATTTACAGTTTATTATTCCGTTTTTTCTCTCAATGCCTTATTACTTTTCTTACTAAATAATTATACTTTGTCAAACATCAAAGCTTTTTTTAAATGTCATTTCTACCTTTTTTTTTATTATCATATATAAACTATTACACAAAACTTAAAGGCCAGTATCAATGCGAACTTAGCAAACATTAAAGAAATATAAATACAATTATTTCTTTTTATGCAAATGAGAAAATATTGACTGCCTCGTTGGTCTAGTGGCTCGATGTAAGCCGTAGACCCGGAGGTCCTGGGTTCAATTCCCAGGTCGGGCTAATAAAAAGTTAGTGGGTTTTTCTGTCGGAAGATTTTCAGTAGCAGCCCGGAGTCTGGAAGTTGGAAGTGTGTACACTCCCGCGCCTCGGAAAGCACGTTAAGCCGGTGGTCCTGCGCCTGAACTCTTTCCGGTCGGGTCGGATTGCCGTCCCATCGGATTATGAGAGATTGGGAATAGAGAGTGCACCTGCGTTTGCGCACACACTCGTGCACTATAATATCTCCTGCGTAGTTGGCTAATCGCTCCCGAGATTGGCCGCCGGGGCCGAAATTGGTCTGGAGGACATATTACTATGAGAAAATATTGAATTCCCGCAGGCGACGGCTCCCCGGCGGGGCGGCGGCGGCGCGCGGCGGAGTTCCTGCGCGCGGCCGGCGTGGACGCGGCCGCCGCCGCCGCGCTGCCCGCCACGTCGCTCGCCAGCGCCATGGTGCGACACGCGCCCGTGTCGGCTCGCATGAGCACGACGCTGTGACGTCACGGACACAATTGCCCGTCACCGTTAAACGACTGAACCGATTTTGATGAAACTCGTATGACGCAAGCTCGAACCCTAAGGCGGGACGTTGGCCATTTTTTTTACCTATCTGCCCCGTCCCCCTAGTCTGCGGGTGAAACCGGGAACGAAAACTATTATTCAATTAAAGATTGATGTCAGACATTAAAAAAAACCACACTTAAAGTTTGATGTTTAATATCGATTGACGTAGTAGCGTCCACCGATACGAGTATATAAGTCCTCCGTGACTACGTACGTCATATAATCGACCTCTTGTGCATATTCCATTGACAATAGTAATAATTAATTGACAATTGACCGATTAAATAGAGATTAATATATATAAGATTTAAAAAATTTCATAATAAATATAACTGCCGAGTTAGATAGGGCCGCAGATTTCGATGGTTCACTTTCGAACCTCGGGTCGGGTATTTAAAAATTGATTGTGTTTTTCTCTCGAGAAATTCTCAGTAGCATTCTCAGTGCAGCACACTCGTGCTTCGGAAAGCATATGAAGCCGATTGTCCTGCGCTTGATCACTTTTCGGTCGTTTTGGTTTCGTCATCCCATCACATTATGAGAGTCAGAGAATAAAGAGTGCACTTGTGTATGCAAACACACTTATGCATATATAATATGTCTCGGGCTAAACTCCCTTCAGAAAGACCGCAGTGGACGAAATGAGTCAGGAGGACGTCATCATTTAATATTATTTATTAGAAAGTAATATTATAGGATTTCGTCTAAAATGTCGAAATGTACTTACATTTCAATTCAACAGGTGGACACGTTAGAGTCGCTTCGAAAGAAGAAGTCTGAGGAAGAAGAAAAGAGAAGGAGACGAGATAAACGACGGCGAAGAGATAAGAGAGGTAATACTTTGTCTATTTTTCCGGCCTACCTTATCATCACTGGGTCGATTCTAACGTCCGTTTATAATTTGTACGTGTGTTTGACTGACATAGTTGGCATTTCTGTACATGCAACTGTTTACAAATGAAATTACTTAGAAATGCACATTAGAATAATACAAAACTGTATGATTTTTTGCTAAAAACTTGAGTTGATAACAGAAATTTCTGTCATAAAAGCCACTTAGATATTTTTTTCCATGACCTTCAGGCTGCAATAATTTTAATATCCCCCTATATATTTTTTAGCAGCTTCTAAAGATATTATAAAGTATTTTTTTGTATTTGGTGGCAGAGCTTGCAAACCGTTCTGGGTAGGTACCAGGTATGCGTGGTGGTGGCTACTTACCATTAGGTGTCCCATTTGATAGCTGCCTATTTATTTGAAATTATAAAAAAGAAACACAAATTTTAGAATTTTAGATGAACCAGGTGTTTTTTTGTCATATATATATATAATGTAAAATTGTATTCATTTCAGATTACGAAGATGAAACTGACAAACACAAGAAAAGCAAACGGAAGAAGATCAGGTATTTAATAATTACAATTCAATTGTTAAGTAAAGCAAAGTAAATTTCTTTAAGGCCAGACATAATTATTATAACAGCGGACCGGCTTCGTACTGATAAAATCCAATTTTATTTTTTAAATAATTCCTGTATCCTAATCGTAGCTCCACCTGCCGTATCCAATCTAAACCATTGAGGGACCCACTTAAAGACAAGAAATTCTACTATAAAAAAATCGAAATTAAGTCTGTTTTTTGTTTGAGTCCCAGAACAAATCTTAACTTGACAGGCTATGTGTAAGTCATCTTGATAGGTACCACCCACTCATCACTTATTCTACCGCCAAACAGCAATACTTACTCTTGATGTGTGGCGGCAGTTTAATCAAAGGTACAAGGGACATAACATCTCAGTCCCAAGGTCGGTGGAGCATTGGCTATAGTGATTAATGACTTTTTTTAACGCTGGAAAAACGCGTTACGCGTTGCCCCCACGGGAACAGTGGGGGGTTATGTGGGGCTCGCCGGTGTCCAAGGCGCCGAGTGCGCCCCGAACATCGGAATACCCACTAAAAAACCAGCGGTACCCTTTCCGTCGTAACGAGGAGCGCCACGGGATCGCTTTCGCATGCTACCGTGACGCTCTGACATGTGATTAATTCCTAGCCTAGGTAGCCTCTTAACAGTAGGTAGTTCAGACGCATTACTTTTTGCTAAAAATCTTCAGTGCAGTGACGTTAATATTACTTTTGCCTAAAAGTGTGGCTTTTACGAATTTTAAATAATATATTATATATTTAATAATAAATTCCACCACACCGCTCCAATGCGGGTTGGTAGAATTCACATGTGGCATAATTTCACAGAAATTAGACACATGTAACTTTCCTCACGATGTTTTCCTTCACCGTCGAGCACGAGATGAATTATAATCACAAATTAAGCACATGAAAATTCAGTGGTGTTTGCCCGGGTTTGAACCCACGATCGTCGGTTAAGATTCACGCGTTCTAACCACTAGGCCATCTCGGCTTGGAATAAGCTGTAAACCTTCTCCTCAAAAGGGAGTGAAGGCCCAGCAGTGGGACATTAACAGGCTGTTACTGTTAATAATAAATAATATTATTTTTTAATATCTTACAGGTCATCTGACGAAGAAGATTCGGATTACGACAGGTATGTTGTACATAATTAAATAATATAATCATACAAATGTTCAAATTTGCTATTTAATAATAATTTATTTTATAGAACATTCTATATACACACCTCTTATATGTTAAATATATATTTATTTGTATATTATTATATAAGTAAATATTGTTTTTATTAGTAGTTCTTCATAAAACATTGCATTGTACAGATTGGTCATGACCTTGTTTCGCATCCTAGGGGCTCCCGTAGCTTCTGGCGTCTGACCAAGTCTGTGCAAAACAATTTCTGCCAACCTTCGCTGCCACCGCTCAGAAATCCGGACGGATCGCTAGATCACAGTCCGCAAGAGCAAGCTGATCTCCTGGCTAAACTCTTTGCCGACAATTCCGTCATCGATGATTGTAGTGCACTGCCACCTACAATACCTGCATGTGGCCATACGATGCCTGACATTAAAATCAGGCAACGTGATGTGCGTGCGGAGCTGCAATCACTTGATGTACGGAAAGCTAGCGGTCCCGATGGAATACCAGCCATAGTGCTGAAGAAGTGCGCAGCGGAGCTGTCTCCTGTGTTAACGCGCCTGTTCCAACTTTCTCTCTCTTCGGGAAGTGTGCCGGAGGCTTGGAGAAGAGCTAATGTGCAAGCGGTTCCCAAAAAAGGGGATCGGTCTGACCCGGCAAATTATCGGCCGATAGCTATCACCTCAGTACTTTGTAAGGTGATGGAACGGATTTTAAACAACCAACTGATCCATTACCTAGAAGATCACTGTCTAATTAATGATCGTCAGTACGGGTTTCGACCAAAACGGTCCACAGGTGATCTTCTAGCGTACGTAACACACCTCTGGGGTGAAGCTATCGACAAGCATGGAGAATCGTTGGCTGTCAGCCTCGATATCTCCAAGGCTTTCGACAGGGTCTGGCACAGAAGTCTTCTCTCCAAGCTACCGGCATATGGTCTGCCTGCTCAGCTATGCACCTGGATTGCCAGCTTCCTACACAAGCGTAGCCTTCGTGTTTTAGTAGATGGTTGCGCTTCACAATTCTATGTAGTGAATGCTGGGGTCCCCCAGGGATCTGTGCTATCTCCCACACTCTTTCTTTTGCATATCAATGATATGCTCTCCCTTGGGAACATACATTGCTATGCAGATGATAGTACAGTGCATGGTGGATACCACGGACGCGCAGTGGCTGGGCGGGCGGAAACTGAGGAGAGGCGGGAGAATCTTGTCATTGAACTCGATAGGACGTTAGATCTCATCGCCAAATGGGGCTCTGATAATCTTGTTGAGTTTAATGCCAAGAAAACACAGGTATGCGCTCTCACGGCGAAAAAGTCAACATTTTCCCCTCTTCCCTCCCTCTGTGGTACTCCGCTGGTGATGCAAAGCAAAATCGCCATGCTGGGGATTGACGTTCGCTGCGACCTTAGTCCAAGGGATTACATCGAGGCTGTTATAAAAACAGCTTCACGGAAACTCGGAGTTCTGAACAAGGTGCGGCGCTTTTTCACGCCACAACAACTGTGCCTGCTGTACAAAACACAGGTACGGTCTTGCGTGGAATATTGCTCGCACCTTTGGGATGGCTCCGCTAAGTACCTACTTGAGGCCTTGGACCGGTTGCAGCGACGTGCCGTACGCATTATTGGCGACGTAAAGGTCACAAACACCCTTGAACCTTTACAATTGCGTCGTGAGATAGCAGCACTGAGCGCTTTCTATCGACTGTATCACGGCGAGTGCTCTGAGGAATTATTCTCTCTAATTCCTGCTTCCCCCTTCCTTCTTAAGTCCACGCGAGCTGGTTCTCGATGTCACCGCCTAACTGTGACATCAATTCCATCGCGAACAAAGAAATTTGGCAACTCCTTTCTTTGTCGCACTTCCAAAAAATGGAATTCCTTACCAGCTCACGTATTCCTCTCCTCTTACAACCCGGGTTCCTTCAAACGAGGCGTGAAGAGGCATCTTGCGGGCCGGCAAGGCGAAGGCGGCTAGTGCAGAACGTTTTTCCCGTCTGTACTGGCCGTCGTCGCGTTTGGACTCTACTACCACTTACCATCAGGTGGAGTAGAGTCATTTGCCCTCCCGGCGATATAAAAAAAAAAAAAAAACGTTTAAATTCAAGTACAAATATACAAAGAAAAATCTTGTTTTTTGGCCAAGAACCTTTGCGGGCGTTCGCAGAACAACACTCTAAAATTACATCACAATCGTACAAGTTGTGTAGAAATGCTTAGAGGACAAACATATAACAAAGGAACATTATATTTTTATTTACTAAGATAAATATATTTTTTGTATCAACAAACTTCATTCCAGCACATTCGTGAGATAACTGCCGTTTAAATCAATTAAACACAGCCTCTTGCGGTAAAACGATTTTTGGTTTGACATGATATGAGAAATGAATTACATCAGGTTGTCAAAACCTTGTAATCTATAGTTACACGACAGTCCTTTAAACTATATGTGCACCGTAACCGTAACAACCTGTGAATGTCCCACTGCTGGGCTAAAGGCCTCCTCTCCTCTTTTCGAGGAGAAGGCTTTGAAGCTTATTCCACCACGCTGCTCCAATGCGGATTGGTGGAATACACATGTGGCAGATTTCAGTGAAATTAGACACATGCAGGTTTCCTCACGATGTTTTCCTTCACCGTAAAGCACGAGATGAATTATAATCACAAATTAAGCACCTGAAAATTCAGTGGTGCTGGTCCGGGTTTGAACCCACGATCATCGGTTAAGATTTACGCGTTCTTATCACTGGGCCATCTCTGCTCTTACCCACCGAAAAAACACAGTACTGTAAATTATGATTAAAGACCTAATTGAAGGTCTTTAATGAAGGGTCTACGTTAAAAATAGTACAAACAACCCATATATATATATACCTATTAACCCATATATATATATACCTATTAACCCATATATATATATTCCTAGCCTAGGTAACTAGAACTTTTTTGAAATAATCTCGGTTTTAAATATTGTTTAATGTATAAAATCGATATGCCTAGCCGTACATAAACGGTTTTTGCTGAAAGTAAGCAAATCGCAAATCGATTATTGCATAAAAACTTTTTAATAATATTAAATTAATTTACAGTTCAAAGAAGAAGAAGCGTAAAAAAGACAAAAAACACATATCAAAGAGCAAAAAGAAGAGAAGGAAGGAGATGGAACTCAAGGAACCCGGTCAGACCTTGAACATAGATCTAACAAACACGTTAAAGGAACTCCGAAACGCCTCCCCGACGAAGGAGTTAGTACTACAAGACATCGGAGAGGTGCCGAGCTCGAGACAGGAGTCGGGCGACGAGGAAGTAGGGAAGGTGAAGAGGAAGAAAGCGAGGGAGTACAGTGAGGGGGAGTGGTCGAGCGACAGTGGGGAGGACTCCCATTCGAGTGATAACGATTGAATCACATTTTAGGACTATTTTTGTAACTATGACGAAGTGTCGTCGTTTTTCATACAAAGTTTCATATCGAGAAATGATTGCGCAAAATTATTTTGAGACATTTGTATATACATTTAGAATATATTTCGTTTCTACTTAGGTTAAATTATGGTTTAAGATATTTTGCCAATTTAAAACATACACAGAGATGTTTTATGTTTTTTTTTTTTATAAATGATAATAAATTTGTAAAGATAATCATTAATAAATTTTACATTGTAACGATTTATATGTCTAATATTATCATAGCATATTCCAATCAAAGGAGCAGAAATCACAAATAAACAACATCGGTCGAATTCTTGAATAATCTATGACATTCATTATGGATTCGTGAAAAAATGGCGTATTAAACATAGGCGATATTATTATCGGAAGTAAAATTAAATTGGATGGATGTAATGTAATAAATATATATTAATCAAGAACTGTTTGTAGTGCATAATATAACAGAGCTGTTAGCAAATCGCATTGTGTGTGTAAATCTAAGGTTCCTTTGATTGAACTAGGCTCTATAAACATAATCTATGCTAGGATTTTAAACGCTGAAATATCTAAGATTATCATAATTGTATAGATTATAGTAGTCGTTCTTATCACATAAGAGACCAGAACTGTATGTTAATCGATATAATTGTAAATAAGTATGCATTTTTTTTATGTAGAATAGGAAGGCGGACGAGCATATGGGTCACCTGATGGTAAATGGTCACCAACGCCCATAGACAATGGCATTGTAAGAAATGTTAACCATCGCTTACATTTCCAATGCACCGCCAACCTTGTGAACTAAGATGTTATGTCCCTTGTGCCTGTAATTACACTGGCTCACTCACCCTTCAAACTGCTGTTCTGCGGTAGAATATCTGATGAGTGGGTGGTACCTACCCAGACAAACCTGCACAAAGCTCTTCCACCTGTGAAATATATTTAACGATATTTACTCGAACAGGACGTATGAAGAATACGTACATACGAACGTATGAAGAATAAAACAAAGGTTTTTATATCAAATATAATTCGTTTCAATAGTATTAACAAAAAGAATGAGTTATTACGAGCGCCTATTTGTTTGTTTTGGATGTTCTCATACACAAGATAGCACACTAACATAAGTTATCAAAACACACACATACACATGACAGTATATATACCAAGTGTTGTGAAGTGTATTACGAACGTAGAAAATGTGTTTTTCATGTATCCATTTCCTCAAATAATCTTTCGAATTATTTTAATTATGCTTTTAACGTATTTATGATTTTTTTATTAAACGATTTTGCCTGCGTCCTACTTTTACGAATTATATTGTAATAAATTGAAATTATACAAAATGCTAGTGATATGATATGAAAAAAAATTTAAAATTATATAGTTATGATCGTTTTAACTTATTGTACATCATTATTATTTATATAACACAGAAAATACATAATTGAATGGTGTCTCATGGCAAGTGGCGACCTCTATCTTCAAATGTTGCCGTTTAAAGGTAAAATATACCATATGTTGTTAATGTTAGAATCTGTTCTCAATTAGAACGGGATGCGACCTTTTGGAACTGAAACGCGCGCTCCGACTGTCCCATCGGCAAATTAATATCGATGCTACGGGCGTGTTGTTACTCGTTCGTTTGTGTGGATTTGTGGTATTATTTTAATGAAATTGTTATTCCTTTTACTCTTTGCCAGAGTCGAATATTATTGAACTTTTTTTTTGGCGACGCTCCTTTGCTTACGAACTATCAACTATGATTTTCTTTGACAAGGTTCCATCCCTTTCTGATAGCGAACGGATTACGCCAAAAAATAAATCTGAAACAATAGCCTACCACCATATAAAAGTCTGATATGTTAAATACATGTACATTTTTTATACTCCCTATTTATTGTATATTGAAATTTAATAAATATAATACAGGAGGACAGGGAGCTTTGGCGCACCTTGGGAGAGGCCTATGTTCAGCAGTGGACAACGATTGGCTGTTGATTGATTGATTGATTGAAATATAATACAATACAAATATTGACTAATATATCTAATAATAATTGCAAAAATGTCAATCATTCCCATTCTTTTTCGTCTTGTTGATTCATAATTCTCTATTGAAATGTTATACTAATAATAATTGGATTTTTTAAATTTTATTATTGTCTGCCCAAAATATATGTAATTTAAAAAAAAACGTATTGTAATATATCAAATTTTACAAAAATAGTAGTATAATATCAATTTTACCTATAAATGTGCTTTAGTCGGTGAGCTTTGAACAAAGCTGCGTCTTCTTCTTTCTAATGTCACATCAATTATGAGAGAAAGAGAGAAATCAGTTTGAAACCGATCACATGTGTCAGCTCTTTAATACGTGACATTGCCAGAATATTTTGCGCTCAACTGAACATGCTAGAAAAAAAAGGAAATCAGTGTTTAACTAAATGCTCGATAAACGTTTATAAGTAAGGTAAATGATGACGTTATACTTGTATATTGTGGCTTTTAAAGAGATTTGAAAATTACTTTTCGTATAAAAAGTATATTACATACTTTTTATTCATTTACACTTTTTATACATTTTATTCATTTAACATTAACGAAAATTAAACATCATACATCATTTAAGAGCATAACGTAAGTTTACTTGTAATTTTTTTAGATACTCGATATGATATTTTAAATATATATCAATAGGCTTAAGTCGATGAATAAATTTTTATTTCAATAAAATTTTACATTCGTAGAAAATAAAGTAATATGGACACTATATATATTTGTTTTAATTCGTCACTTTTATTATATAAGCGTCAACTAGAATGTAGACAAAAAAAATAGTTCAACACTAAAACCGGTTAAGAATATGTCAAATCTATTAAAATGTAGTAAATTCATCTTATAGTACTAGTTTAAACAATTATTAGATACCGCTTTAGTGTTTTAGCCGAGATGGCCAAGTAGTAAGAACGCGTGAATCTTAACCGATGACTGTAGGTTCAAACCCGGGCAAGCACCACTGAAATTCATGTGCTTAATTTATGATTATAATTCATCTCGTGCTTGACGGAGAAGGAAAACATCGTGAAGAAACCTGCATGTGTTTAATTTCACTGAAATTCTGCTATATGTGTACTCCACCAACCCGTATTGGAGCAACGTGGTAGAATAAGCTCCAAAACCTTCTCAAAAAGAATGAGAAGACCTTAGCCCAGCAGGGACATTTACAGGCTGACACTGATAGTGTTTCCGCGCGCGTGTGTGTGCAACGTGTGCAAGAGATAACGCTCTACGAAGCCGAAATAAGGCGACTGTCTCTTTTCAAAGGTCGATGTGCAATATTTATTGGCGGGTATTATATGTAATATAAGCAGAAGAAGTCAATCTTTCCGAACGTTACACGTCAAACTGTCAGATTTGTTTTAAAAAGTAATACACTTTTACAGATTTTAATAAAAGTATTAAGTCAATAGTTCTAATATTTTTCTAATAAATGTAATAAAATTCATTTTGTTTTGTTTATATCAGAAGTGGAATACAAACTCATTTCTTCTTTCGTTGAATTCTGGTTAATCTTTTTGTTCTTCTTATTATTATTTTATAGTTTGTAGTTTGCATTTTTGTTTTGTGATAAATTTAATTTGTGATTATGGAGAAGCGCAAGCATAGCCGATGTTTTGAAACCTTATTATGCTTAATAATAAGGTTTCAAAACATCGTTATCGTTCTCGTAGTCGTTCTACCAACCGTTCGCGATCTAGTATTTCTAATAACTCGGAATTACGCGAGTCGTTACAAACAATTAGTGCTCGACTTAATGTGTTAGAAGATAGATCAGTACTGGCATTATCGAATTCTAATGTCGAAAATAATAATACGACAAGTGATACTGCTACAAAGATTGTTGATGCTATTCATTCTTTAAAGACTAGTTGTTCTCGCGACTATTATGTGTCAAATTTTGATCCTACTGTACACAATATTGATTCTTGGTTTGATAAGGTAGATCGCGCGCAAAGTATTAACAAATGGAGAAATATAGAATGTTTCTCGCGTGTTGGGCAGTCTAACGGGTCACCCGTTAAGTCTTGGTTAGATGATTGGGTCACCACGGATCGTTCATGGAGTAATTTTAAAATTGATTTTAAATCCTTATGTGTAAAAAATGTTGATATGGCTAGTATTTTGTATGAACATCATACAAAATACTAGCACTAGCTTGTACATGAGTACAAATTCCGACGCTCACCCTACATTTGCGGAATATGCTCGTAGATCTTTACTGCGTTTACGTATGGTAAAAGGGTTAAGCGAGGAACTAATAAGCGCAATTGTTATAAGAGGAATTAATGAACCGCATGTTAAAGCGTCAGCTATTAATAAAAAACTTATGCCGTGTGAATTAGTTAATTACTTGTCTACCTTTATCAAACCAGCTTTAATTACAACTAAACAAACGACGCATTTTACGTCATATAAGTGTTTTTCATGTGGTCAAACGGGACACAAACAAGCCGTTTGTCCGACGAATCAAAACTTATCTACTAGTGCAACAATAAACAATTATGACGTAAAATCTAATACAAAAATAACTTGTGCGTATTGTAAGAAACTCGGTCATCATATAAGCGTTTGTTTTGCTAAACAACGTTCAGATTATAGAAAAAGCCCCGTCATTTTTTGTTTATTACCTAAATTATAAAATTCTAAGGATGTATTGTTTGGAGTGGTTCAATGGAAGCTCATCGACATCTTTATGGACAGCGGTCCGTTAGACGTGTCGCTTATTTCATCCTCCGTTGTTAGTCATTTAGCATGAATTAAAAGGTGTCGGACATACTATCACGTGAGTGTTTTCTTATGTTACCCTCTTCATTGAATTTGAAGAAATTACTCTTGAAGTTGATTTATTAGTTTTACCTAGTGAAAGTATGAACGCACCTTTTATAATAGGTAAAGATGTATTCAACCACGACGTACGTACGTGCATACAAAATATTTATAGTGTTTATGTTGTAGCCCTGCAAAAGTTTCAATTTTAAAAGCGAATGATCATTCTGTCAAAACTGTATTGGTTGGTAAAGATTATAAAAAATACAAAGAAATTTTAAAATAATTTTCAAAATTCATGATTTTTGGATCTGCTACTTCAACTGTTACTACGGATAGACCGTATATATTAGCATTTGTGGCTGGGGGCAAGCTGACTTATGCTGCTGTTCAGTATATGGTGCCTTGGAGAGGTGAATGGACACCTGAGTGTACTGCATTCTTTGCGAGTAAGTAATTAATTGTGCTTGACACCACTAGACCGTGTGTTATGTCTAGTCTTGTGTGGATACATACTAGACCTTGTTGTGTTATGTCTAGTCTTGTGTGGATACATACTAGACCTTGTTATGTTATGTCTAGTCTTGTGTGAATATCTACTAGACCTTGTTGTGTTATGTCTAGTCATGTATGAATATCTACTAGAACTTGTTTTGTTATGTCTAGTTTTGTGTGGATACATACTAGACCTTGTTGTGTTATGTCTAGTCATGTATGAATATCTACTAGAACTTATTTTGTTATGTCTAGTTTTGTGTGGATACATACTAGACCTTGTTGTATTATGTCTAGTCATGTATGAATATCTACTAGAACTTGTTTTGTTATGTCTAGTTTTGTGTGGATACATACTAGACCTTGTTGTATTATGTCTACTCACGTGTGGCCCGACTTGCTTGGTGTAAATACTAGGTGTATATACTATATAAATTTTGATATGTCTAGTCATCCTTTGCTTTGGGCTCTATAATATCAAAATTCTTAAATTTCCAATGCAATTATTGATCGTAAGTTTTCAGGAGAACAATCTGATGAATTAATTAATCCCTTAAGTATAGGTGATGTCATAGAAGGAACCCGCCCTTTTGACCGAGGTGATGAAGAAGCTGGACTACCTGACGAGGACGCCAGGGTGTCAGAAGAGGCCGTGTAAGCAGAATAAGTTAATCTTTTCGAACGTCATACGTCAAGCTGTCAGATTGGTTTTAAAAAGTAATACACTTTTGACGGGAGGCAGCTCGAAATACGGTCAGGCGTATCACTAATATCATTTTTATAATAATAATTTATAAACTTTAATAAAAGTATTAAGTCAATAGTTCTTATATTTTTCCAATAAATGTAATAAAATTCATTTTGTTTTGTTTATAATAATATATTTTAGATAGTATTGACAATACGCCACACGTCGTATACGTCTTAGTAGTCATCGTCGGGTAAAAATCAAAATTTTCTAAAAAAATGGCTGACCAAGACCAGTTAAATAATCAGAAATATTTTACGATAGTAAATTTATAATTACCCACAAAATAAAATGCGAGTCAACCTGATCATATGGTTAACACAACGCCGACAGATAATAAATGTGTTGAGAGCCGCTTGGGTTTGGGTTATTTGCTTAGTGAAGATTTATTTTAGATAGAAACAGAACATAATTAAGTAGGAAGAAGGATAGCTACATGTCTGATAAAATTAGTAGAATGAACTCCAAGCCTTCTCCTTAGGACCTTACGTTTGTCCAGCTCTTGGACATTTATTCATTTTGTCATAGATATTGTTAATATTATTTATGAATAGTTCTATCGTTGAAATAAAAATATCAATAACGGATCTAACTTTCCCAACTGAATTTGAGAAAATTACTGGTTCTACCACCAGCTTTGTGCAAGCTCATCTGGGTAGGTAGCACCCATTCATCAGATATTCTACCGCAAAACAGCAGTAATTGGTATTGTTGCGTTCCGATTTGAAGGGTGAGTGAGCCAGTGTAATTACAGGCACGAGGGACATAACATCTTAGTTCCCAAGGTTGGTGGCGCATTGGTCATGTAAGCCAAGGTTAAGATTTCTTACAATGCCCCCATGTCTATGGGCGTTGGTGACCACTTACCATTAGGTGGCCTATATGCTCGTCCGCCTTAATACTCTATAAAAAAAATCTTAATAACCGTAACAGCCTGTGAATGTCCCACTGCTAGGCTAAAGGCCTCCTCTCCTCTTTTTGAGGAGAAGGTTATTATATTAAGGAAAAAAAATCTTAATTTAAAAAAGAAATTACCTAACATCACCATTCTCTTTCCCATTTATTAAGACAAAGCTTAAGTATGAAAGAAAAAGTTATACATTTGAATACTCCGACAGCAAAATAGTAGTGTCTATAATAGGACATGTCATGTATTGTCCGTTTTTTACACTTTGGTACAGGCAACATCGAAAGCCACACAGTGACACACTCCAACATAATAATATTATATGTGATTGAATAGTAAGGTAGTATTGATTTTTTTGTCAACGCAAAGAGATTATAACCTTATATCGAATGCCAAAAAGTTCGTTTTCGTTTGGTATTGTTTTTTACACGAATCTTTTGTTTTCATGAGTTCCTGTTACCAATGTTTTGGAATAAACGTAACTTTGCATTTTTGTTCATTTGCAATTTGTCTGAACTTCTGCTATATTCTGCTTCTCTTTGTGCAAATTTATTTAATTAAGTTAACCACTTTTAAATTAATTTAAGAATAAATATTATTACTTTCAACCGATTTACTTATTAATAAACAATCAAATCAAATTAAAGACGAAATGATGTACCAATAAAAGAAAAACATACATATTACTGTTTCATGAGAAGTTTTATTCCTTGCTTATTTATAATATAATAAAAAGCAACGAATTTTCTTATTTACATTTTATTTTATTTTCTCTGAATTCAACGTTTCATATCCCCAGGAATTCTATATCATAAGCACATATAAATAAGCTGCCACTAAAATAGCCAAATAAAAAAAGATAGTGGAATAATACTACAATTAATTTATTATATGTATAATAATAAAGTTAAATAAATGTTAGAAATAAAGTATAGATACTCTTTTAAAGTAAATTCCTTATATTGTATTCTTTTATCGTACATTTAAACAATGTAAAAAAATACAATTGCATATTAAACCATCTTAAAAGTTTAAGAGCTTCAACTGGACTGAATAGGACCTAAAATTGTGTGTGTGGCCTAAGTGGCTTAAGATTTATTACTCCAATTAAAAACAACATACAGTAAAATAAAGATATCAATTGCTAATCTTACTAGATAACTTTATTTATAATATAAATTAGTAAATCTCAGATATAAATCCGAGATTAGTAAGTAAATTACATTAAAAGCTACCCCATTGGCAACAACAACAAAAATCATCGTGACGTCAGCAAGCCCCATATGCTATTTACTTGTGTGAGAAACAGGATCTGTCATTGGTCACCGTAAAAGTATCCACACCACTTGTTGGAGGGTAGTATTGATTTTTAATTGTGCAAAGGAAATGTGACCTTAGAACCCTACAAATAAAGCACGTTTCCAAGCTTCGATTGATTTTTAAACATATCTAAGGCTTCATAATTTCCTAGTACCGATGTTTTGGAAAAAACGTGACTTTGAACTTAAATAAAAGCTGGCTTGAAAGCTCGGAGAGAAGAGTTCCGTCGCATGTAAAATTGTTCTCAATTCATAAGAGTTTTTTCTTGAAGTCCAGCTGTATTTATAATACCTTCTGTAATAATAAGTTTTAATATTTATGTATACAACAAAGAGTATGGAAAAGTTAATTTATTTCATTAACAGTTTGTTAATTTTCGAAACAGTTTTATAATATAAAATGGTAAAATTATAATTTATGTTTAATTTAATTATTCTTTGTTGCTTATAAACAATTTAATTAAAAAACCTACGGAAAGCATACATTATAATCATCTTTATATTATAAGGGGTTGTCTTAAAGTACCACTGATATTTCTACGTCCAACCAAATTTTATCCTTGTAGCAATGACAGTAGGTAGAATATGCATTAACAGGTTCTCGTATGCATGTACAGAAATATAGCTTTCGGTTTCATGTAAGCCTGGTACCCAATGTTTTGGTATCAACGTGACTTTGGACGTTGAAGATTGATTTTTGGGGCCATATATTACTTGTTTATTTATTTATTTGTTTTAAAATTTGCCAGAGATAAAATCTGGCTTTTTTGTTTCATTTTTTTTAATTACATCAATTTTGGTCAATACTTATTGTGCGTATTTAATAACTTCATATTGTAGAAGACCTAACTTAAGCTTATGTGATTATTATTATTATTAATCAGTAATTTTATTGTAAATAAAACAAATCTTTATTGGTAAAGCTGTAGGTCATGTAATGTAAACAACATGAAACGATAAATTATTATCGTCAAATAATACTATATACTATATACTATATATATATATATATATATATATATATATATATATATAGTATATAGTAGTATCTATATATATATATATATATATATATATATATATATGATTTTGTATTCATATTATTATTTATACATTATGGTTATGAAAAAAAAACAATTTTGGTTTTTTAAAACTGCAACGCCATATTGTTATCAAAGTTTACAAATACATTACTCACAAACACTAATGAAATAATAAGTTTAAAAACTAAAAACCGGCTTAGAATATAATAATAATAATAATTTATTTATTTATTTAAGTAACAAGACTCATATACAAAATTACAAAAAAATAAAATAAACAAATCTACTATAAACAAATCTATAAAATAAAATAAACAAATCTACTACTTATATAATTTACTGGTCCATCCGAAACTTTACAACAGCGGTTTATAAATATACAGTCTAGTCTGTTAGCTACCATGATTAGAATTTTGTTTGAGCTGGCCCGGACCCTGTGAACCAAGGATGCACACTTTTTTCGCATTAATGCGTAAAAACAGTCTATATTCAATTCAGCGAACATCCCTGAAGCATTACAGAAGCGAGGCAAACCCATCAGCAATCTAAAGGCATTATTGTACTGGACACGAAGAGCATTGTATGATTTTAATGAATAATTAGCCCACAAACTACAAGTATAAAAAGAGGTACAGTAAGCGCGGAATAATGTTTTTTTTACAGCCCTTGAAGCACGCCCAAATCTTTTGACAATCATGTTAGCTTTTATTGACAATGCTCTCCTCTCCCTTTCAATGTCATTATCATCATTGAGATAAATATTGAACTCTAAAAAATATTAAACGAAAACGAAGTCTGAAATCATTATTGATAAGTAAGATTGAATTATTTATCATTTATTAATAATAATATTTATATTTTTTAATTTAACATACATATATGATATAGTGATGTTTAGTGTAACTGTGGTTCACAACCACTTTTTGGCTTTACCGTTGCCGGGTAAATCGGGTCGGACCATCTGCGCCAACAACAAACATTTTTTAACCAACTAAGGATTGAGAATACTCACTACACATTAAATACGTTGCCATTCACGCTAAAATGCAATAAAATAAATAAATGTTTCTACAAACTTGAAATGAAACAAAATGAAAAAAATTCGGAAAAAACTGAAAATCAGTCTGATCTAAGACAGTGTTTTTGCGGGTTTCACGCAATATTAAGCTTTAAGAGTTAATAGTACTTGAAGACAAATAGACTGTCAATCATACAATAGATTGTGATAATATTAAAGCGCATAATCTCTCGCTTTGTACAGATCAGCCGCGTCATGATGTATTTTATCTTTTGCGTTGTATTAACTCACCATTGAGTTATTATTCAATGCTATTGTTTATAAAATACATATCACATTGATTTAGTGGCTGGATTATATATGTTCCCGGGTTCGATCCCATTTCAAACAAATCAAAGTTCGGAAATTGACGGCTGATTTTGAAAGAGGGTATTGAAATATTGCACATTTGTACAAACATTTGTGCACTATAATAATATATTATGTTTTGCTTGCTTTTGGTTTGCCAATCTTGGCAGAAATTGTCTTAGGGTTGATGTCACGATTTGTTTTCAGACACATACACATACCCATTAATCTGGTATGCTGGGTATCTCAAAAGCGTAGACGTAAACGGAGTTTATTGAAGTTATGGACTTATAGTATATATCCGACTGATCTTTAGTCGGATTTTTCTGTTACTAAGTATCTTCCGTTCTACTTCTTGTAGAATGGAAGTCCTTGTCTGTAAGTGAGGTATTTAAAAAAAAGGAGCCGTGATAGATCAAATAGAAGACGTGAAGCTTATCTGATAAATTCAAGCTAATTTGCGTTTTAATTCATCTCGTGTTAGGCGATGAAATAACCCTCAGGGTGGATACCAACACGCATTGAAGTAGCGTAGCTAACCTCCTTAAAAAGGAGAGCAGTCCTTAGCTCAGGGCACTTACAGGCTGTTACTATTGAATTACTTCAGACACAAATTTAACAGATAATAAAAATTAAGAGCAGACGAGATACGATAATTAAGAGTACACATACAGACATACAACTAATAAATATGTTGATTGATTACAATGTAGATTTTATGGTTGCATAATTAAAACTAATCCGGATTAATATTATCTCTTGATCGTTCACACAAACAAAACGCAATGGTATTGTTCTAATGCTACACGATCTACGATGCCATGCGTTTCTCTTTATTTATTATGTTTATCATAATAATTATTGTTAAATGTAAGCTACATGATAAATTTTATATAAGAGAGGAATGTTATGCTTATGAAATTTTTCATATATTTTTTAACTGTAAATAACTTATGGATGAATAAATTATGCCACTACCGTAAAAAAAAACAATTAATTCCTCGTAATCTATTTATCTTCCTATGGAACGGAAAATGCGGCACGACCAGAAATATTAGATGCAGAACCAAAGGCCGGTACTCGATCGTAACCACTGCCAATGTCCAGATTGTTAGTGTGAATTTTTCGGCAGAAATCAATAACTTTTTAACTGGGATTTAAGCCCACGACCTTGGGTTCTACGACACAAAAAACGAAAGCCTTATAGACACTGTTAATGCCCCGCCAACCAGGGAGTCTCTGAGATGCCTAGACCCGTGTTCGGTGCATGTGATTAAAGTATTAACTGGCTAACGAACCATTCCATTTTGTAGTTTACTTTTTGAAACCCAAAAAAACTGGATAAAAATTCACATATTGGGAATGTCAAATCATGTAAGGAACAATTCTTGTATTTATGTTTTTATTTCGTGGTTCTCGGAAAGCGTTCCTACCAAAATTGAGCCAAATAGTTCAAATCTATATAATATGTAGGTATATCTAGTAAAAAAAGCAAGTTGTCCCAAAAAAAAAAACCAAGCGAAGCTTATTCGCACGGATACTAATGCGTTTATATGCTGTAATTTTCAAGCAGTTTTTCGATATCATAAGCATTATATCCTATGCTGCATGTTGAGGCGCAGGACCAGCTTTGTTGTCAGGGTAATGCGCGCCCTTGGGAACATCCATGCCATGACATATCCTTATTAAGTGCTAGTATAGTTCATACGTGTAAATATAATGTTTTAATTGTATGTGCCTGTGATCCAGCGACCTACAGCTGTGGGTCTGCAAAGAGTAACCCATGGTGCACATCTGGCTTGGCGAGTGCTTAACTAGGGCGCTGCTTAGGACTAACATTAAGAACTTTTTCAATCAAGGGAGAACAAACTCCAATATCTAATCATCGGGAATATCAAGACAAAAACACAATAAAATCTAATATTTTATGCTACTAGTGGCTTAAACACAGAACCTCGGGATCTCCAGCCCTTTTAGTTAGCTAATCTATACTAATATTATAAAGGGGTAAAATTTGTGAGGTTGTAGGTGGTAATCTCTGGATCTGCTGAACTGAAAAATCTTTTACCAATAGGAAGCTACATTATTTGTGAGTGTTATAGGCTATATATTAACTCGAAAAATCAAAAGGCTTTTTCGGGGTAGTTGGATTTGCAAAGTAAGTCGGAGAAAAAACGATCGAACTAAAATGTTTCTTACGAACGCTGCCTTTACGATGAGAGATATATGATTTAGTTCAAGATAAAAGTGGTGGAGCATAATAATGCCTACAAAAAAGTTAGCACCAGCGTAAGTCTAACTTTTATATTTATTTCACAAAAAGTAGGTTTTTATATTAAGAAAATAATTAAATCATTATGTTATGCTTATTCGTCATGTTAACAACAATTATGAATTCTTATCAAAATAAGTAAACTTAAAAATGTTTACCGTCCAACGAAGTGGCCACGGGTCACCTAGTAGACCAATTAGGCAGTTATAATACAAGAATGCATTTATTAAAATGATTATATTAATTCAATTTATAACAGAATGTTCGTTTCTTCATGCACTTGCTAAGATTGGATGTAAATACCATAATTTCTAGATCTAGCCTTAAAAATATAAGCAATTATTGCAGTGTTATCTTTTAAACGAACTGACAATAGCTAATCAGGTAGAGTGAGTCGATTTTTTTGCTCTCCAGCGAATATTTTTATAGAGTATTACAAAAGTAAATAAATACGCTGAAACGCGTGATGTCATATCCTCGTTCTGAGAAAAATAATGAATATACTTTTAATAAAATAATGTCTGAGTCCTTATGATTATTAACATTTGGACAAACTCACTGTGCTATCAACTTTACATCACGATGTTTATTATCTAATGGTAAAATTAAGCTCATTTTATCAATAGATATAAACACTTGATACCTAGCTGTGTGCCGACTATATAAGAATTGCGATGACATCCATCGTTTATTGAGATAAATCATTGTTTCGTTGGACCTGCAACGGAAATCAAAGATGGCTGCTGAAGTTGTAAGTCAGAGTTTTTCTTCATGTTTTCTCTATTTTATAACGCTTCGGAGATTTATTGTACATAATAAAATCCCGAAATTTTATCATTTTCTTTTCAAAATACAAAAACAGATTTATAATAATCCGGTCCACTTAATTAAAAAAAAAACATAATATTAACATTAAATTTGATACATAAATTGTATCTAATTAAGTACAATCATATATGTATGTATGTTTATCTGTATATTAATTTAGTTAAAAATTATTGTAACTTCATTATAATGTATTCATATATAAAGTTTATATGCTATGATACCTTTTTTTCTGTTTATATTCCTCTGAGGAAACTTACCTCAAAGTTGTTTAAAAAGATCGCCTTATTTAACAAGAAAGATTTTCTTGTATATTATTTATGTCTAAGTACTTTGAGTTTGAATTTACATTTATTTGATAACCTATTACACAATTATAATTTAAATATTTGCGTATATATATTACTTACGATTATTTACTTTCATATATGATTATAATAAATATTGTACATGTATTTTACTTATAGAAGACTCCGGTGTCCATGATAGACCCATCACAACTACTTCGTCCGGAGCCGACTTTTAATGACAAGCCGCTTGAAGCCTTCCGTGACTACAGCATCGATGACAGCGATCCTATCAAGGAGCGCGTGCGCAGGACTTACTATACCATGCACACTAATGTCACCGTAGACCTTGTTAAACGTAAGCGCCGCAACGTTCTGTTATTTACATTTAATTCTATAAAGTTTGTATTTATATATTTTATTTATATGAACATATTTATTATTTTATGGATTTGAAATTTCATTCTTCGTTTTTATAATAACACAAACTACTATAGGTACACTTTCATTGTTGCACATCGTATATGTAACGTGGGTGTATGTAGGCAGTCATCTCTTCTTAACTCTTCATCCCTCGTAGATGAATGAAATAAAACTCCGTGTGCACTAAGTAGCTTTAATTACATAAATTAATAACAATTAATTAAAAATGCACACGTGTACAGATTACTCTCCGGAAAGTGGCGAAGTCGGAATGAAATTGGCTTTACTTATATCCTCCGCCTTGTCTCCGGGAAATAAACTAAACCATAAATTAGTGATCCTGGCTCTCTGAAATGTTTATGTGTTTTTTACACATAAACATTTCTCTTTACAGAGGTTGCCTGGAAGAGATGGCTATAAGTGATGAGGCCGCCTTTGCATACTACATGTTCTACTTGCTTATTATATGTTACTAAATGTTTGTAAAGTGTGTGCAATAAAGGATTAATAAATAAATAAACTAAACCACGCCCATTTCACCAGCTTGGCAAAAAAAATCTTAACAGCGAACTGTCAAACACAGTGTTGCCAGTCGCCTCATCAGATTTAAAGTTCCGATCTTCGTTCTCCGACATATACAATATTTACCAACACACAAGCTAAGTAATAAGTACACTATAACGGCGATTTATAGTTGAATACATAAACGTATCGTCTTCTCTGGCCAGGACCTGACTTCGGGGTGTCACGGTAGAATATGCAAACGACCCCAGAAAGCCCCCGAAGAGACGGAGTGGATACCACTGGTCTTTTTGTGGGTATTTCGGCGCACTCGGCGCCGGTGACTCCCAAATAAGCACATAACCTGGAGGAAACGTGTAAAGACGTTTTGATATCGAGATAAAAAAAGGACTTCAGCTTAGTTGACGTGATTTGAAAGTGTGCCCATAGCACACTAACACACTTAAAATATGTATTATCAAGTTAATAAATGTTGTAATGTATATATAAACAGAAAAACGTGAAAAATGGCTCAAATTCAATCACTTCAAATCAACGATAAAGGATGCTCTAATCAAGTTGAACGAGCTGGTGGACGAGTCGGATCCTGACACCGATCTGCCCAATATCGTGCACGCCTTTCAGACCGCTGAGAGGATCAGACAGGACCACCCTGACGACGACTGGTTTCATCTCACCGGTCTTATACACGATTTGGGCAAGGTACGTGTTAGTATTAAAGGGTCGTCATCAGAGCCATAACTCATTATCACAAAAAAAATTGTTACACATACAAATTAATATATTGCACATATAGGTAAACGCCTAAATAGTTAGTATATAATTGACTTTGTTAGTGAATTAAATCATAATATTTCATTTTTACTTGATCTTCTGACTTCTAATGTGTAAATAACAAATCAAACGTTAACGTCATCTGACGCTCAAAATCTTACGCTTACTCGTCTGACGCTCGAAGTCTCCGTTAGCCCCTACCGTGTACCGAGCGCTAAGATGCTTACACAACAAAAATCCATTGCTTTATTGTGGGTCTAACCCAATATTCGAAATTGTGACGTCATGACTCGCAGCAGTAAAAGATAAATACTTTATTATGTGATAACACTCTTAATATTGGAAATAGATATTTTATATTATGCAAAATACATTGAAGATATATATTATTCTATTTTAGTTTCAATGATTCGAACAATGTCTTGAACTCTGAACTGTAGTTCATTTAATAGTAATATTTGATTCATGTTGTTTACAACGATGTATAACATAAACGCGTAGTTACAAAATAGACATATGTACGTGCAAAACATTCACAAAGTTTCATTAAAATCCCATCGATGCGCAGACAAATAAAAAACATATATTTACTCGATGGTAAGACTTTGCGTAAGCACGTCTGGGTAGGTTACCACCCATCACTTATTCTG
The DNA here is from genome assembly GCF_905147045.1 of Nymphalis io. Lineage (NCBI taxonomy): Eukaryota > Metazoa > Arthropoda > Insecta > Lepidoptera > Nymphalidae > Nymphalis > Nymphalis io. The sequence goes on from NC_065905.1 coordinate 9,336,336, forward strand.
CCACCAAATTGCAATAATTGTCTAGCAGTTGCATTGCACACTTAAGGGCTGATTCCATCTTACTCTCTCTTATATAAACTAATACATTTTAAAGCGGCTTTTAATTCTCGGCCACTTTTAACCTCATTATAACCCCCCATCAATAGAAGTTATATATAATATACAATTATGTTCTGTGTCTAAATATTACATAACAATAAGCTTTACATAATGGATTATTTACAAATATCCCCAACGGTTTATGTACGTTTATGTTAAAGATAACCTCTGGATGATCTTCGTCATGTTTTTGATGGGTTTTCTCCTATGTTTTATATTTATTACGGCTAATTGAACATGTTAAATAAATATGTACTTTCTACATCTTTCTTTACTTTGTTAATTGCAATTGAATAATAATTAATATATATGTAATTAAATACTAATATATTCCCACGTTAGAGAGAGGTTTATTATATACCATATGTTTATATGGAAATATAACTTACATACATTCAATCTTAATTAATATAATCGGATATTTGTTGTTGTTTGTTTGTCCTGTATGGTATGCGTTTTTAGAACCGATTATCAAATTTGTACGAGCGTGAAGGTGCCTATCCCAGGCGGCGATACAGCCCTCCAAAGTTTAGAGAATGGCATGCCCACCGTGCCCACAACGGTGGATACGTGCCTGTAACCTACCCAAAAAAAAATTTACAGTTCTTAAATTTAAACTTTGTAAATCTTATTGTTAACATGATGAAGATACGATATAAAAATCGCTTGCGCTTCAAAGGAACATCAAAGACAACGTTGATAATATATATTTTGATCTTTACAGTATCTTTAATCTGGAGCTTATTATATTAAGATACGAAATATACCGATACGTATACAATTAAGAGAAGATAAGAGATAGTAAAGGTTTTATATGTTATAGAATTTTGCCCACGTGTTAGATCTTAAGATATATCACGGAGGTAGTGTCGGTGTCACAGTCTTAAAGTATTTTATCTTAAGATGATGTAGCATAAAATATTTGAGTATCTTCATCGTGTATAACGCAAATTACTCGCTACAGAAAAAATATATAGGCAGACATTTTTAAAATTAAAAAAATAATAATGTAATAGTTCTTAAATGTCTCACCAGTGGGGGTTAGTGGACTCATATGTCGTCATTCGACTCAAACCGGCTTTCTCTTGTTTTCTTTTACCGTTGAAATGTATGAGAAGAGTGTAAAGCACATATTAATCATAATATAAAAAACTCATTTGTGCTAGCCCAGATTGAACTTACAATATGAATAATGAATTATTTCGAATGTATCTCCTGGCCAGGTGATGGCCTTTTACGGCGAGCCTCAATGGTGTGTGGTGGGCGACACTTTCCCCGTGGGATGCAAGTGGGCTGACTCCATCGTCTACGGCCCAGAGAGTTTCAAAGACAACCCTGATACATACAACCCTAAATATAAGTAAGTATTAAAATAAGACAGTTTAATTGTCTCTAGAAACTTCCAAATTTATCTCGAAAAGTATTAAGTACATTCGAATATTTATATTTTTTTGTGTCGAAAGTCGGTGTTTATATTCACAGTTTTCCTTAAAGACAAATAGTCACAATGCTATGAATACTTTAAATCAAAATTGAAAAAGAATGTTAGGAATTTCCATTTTAAGGAGATTATTAACATTCCTATTTACACCTCCAACAAATAGGAATCCCTACCTCCTACCACTAATGGGGACGGCAATAGCCCAAGAATTCAGGATCAAATCTGCCAATTTTACATCGTCAGGCGTTCCGTAATCCATTGCACTATTGACGCTTAATTGACAGCTTAGACAATTATGTACCAATTATAATTGGTACATAATTCTCAATTGTTTTTTTTTATAGAAGACGAAATTTCTTATGTTTTTTTTTGTAGTACAAAGTACGGCATGTACGAGCCGCATTGTGGGCTGGACAAGCTCCTGATATCCTGGAGCCACGACGAGTACCTGTACCAGTTCCTTTTGCACAACAAGTCGAAGCTACCGGAAAAGGCGCTTTACATGATCAGGTCACAAAATTATCATAATTCTTACAAAAGATCTATATTTTTTATTCATTTAGGAATATTAAGCTGTACTCACTTCTTATGTATGTTTTTAAACTAGAACGGTAATAAAAATGAAAGATTTTGATGTAAGTCATAAAGAAACCTTTTTTTACTAAAAATTATGATATTATTTCACTGTTTTTATATACGCATCATTTTTTTCAATCTTATTTTCAAGTATAGGCAGGATATCAATATCAATAGAAGAAATTCTTGATTGAAAAATCAAATAAATTATTAATGACTAATACTAATTCCTAATGACTAGACTAGCGAGGCTGTTATAGATATATGTATAATATTTATATGCTAGGAAAAATTATCTTCCTTTAAAAGTAGCTTAAATAAAATGATCTAATATTACTAATAATTCAAATTAATTAGGTACCACTCTCTGTACCCGTGGCACGCCGGCGGCGACTACCGCCACCTTACCAACGAAAAGGATGAGCAGATCTTGAAGTGGGTGCTAGAATTCAAGTAGGTCGAATCTTGTCTATTAATATATTTAATGAATCATTAATTCGGCCTATCACCATTTTCGTATGTCTGCGTGTGTGTTTGGAAGCGCTAGAAAACATCGCGAGGAACCCGTCATTTGTTGGAAGACCTTCTGACACACTTACGATTATTATTATCTACCAAATCGCAGTCTAACAGTGTTGGTAAAGCACGTGATTATTATATTATTATGTTAAGCTTAGTGCTAAATATAAATACACAATTCAATTTAAGGCGGCTACAACATGCATTAAAAACATATGAATATAATAAATCATACGATTATAAAATATGACTAAAACATTTAAATTCATATTGAAAAAAAAAATCAGTAAAAACTAATCACAGTCATTGATTTTGACGAGCTGGTTGGCGTAGTTGGTTGATACTTGCCTTTCAAGCCGAAGTTTGTGGGTTCGATTCCCACCCAGGACAGACATTTGTGTGCATGAACATGTCTGTTTGTCCTGAGTCTGGGTGTAATTATCTATATAAGTATGTATTTACAAAAGAAAAGTAGTATATGTAGTATATCAGTTGTCTGGTTTCCATAGCACAAGCTTTGTATAAGCTTAATTTGGGATCAGATGGCCGTGTGTGAAAAATGTCCCAGGATATATTATTGGTAAAACGTTTAAATTATACAAAAGAAAATACTCCGTACTACCGCCTGACATCCAGGCGCGGATCTACCCTCAAAATTGGTCGTGGTCGGACTTCGGTCTTACTTATAATCGATACATTGCATCCCTATTTGTCAGAAGGAGATGTTAAAAAATGTATGTCGGACCCGCGGATATCTCCGAATGGAGCTATAGGCACTTTTGCCGACCCCAGGTTCTAGAGTAAGATTGTGGGCATGACATCAACGGTGAATCCGCGTCTGCTGACATCATGAATATGCATTGAAATGTGTTTGTTTATTTTCAGTAAATATGACCTGTACACTAAAAGTGAGAAAATGCCCGACATCGAAGCTCTGTGGCCCTACTACGAAAGTCTCGTCGAGAAATATATTCCAGGCGTTTGCGAGTGGTGATATCGACCGATAATAATGCTGTCAATTGTAGAAACTGTGTATTATAAATGAGTATTATATTCTATTTAGGATTTTTAACTTTAACGTATTATTATTATGTCTAACTATAAAATGGTTAAAGGTTGTTTTTATAGTACAAATAAATATAATTCGCTTTAAATAATAGGTGTTTTAAATATTACTGTGTAATCTCCTTTTCTAGGTAGGGCTTTGTGCAAACCCGTCAGGGTAGATACCACTTATCAGGTATTCTACCACTAAACAGCAATACTTGGTATTGTTGTGTTCTGGTTTGAAGGATAAGTGAGCCAGTGTAACTACAGGCAATTTTCTCAATTACTGAGAAATTTTGCGGTTATTATATGGCGGTAGTAGTTTTAACGAAGTATATAGTAACGAAGTAGTCATATAGCAGACGTTTTACCTCGCTACCCCGTTTCACCCTTTTTAACCCACTCGGGGCTCTCACCTCGGTCCGTTATTATTTAATATTTTTGTAAATGATATTCATAAAATTTTTGATCATACTGTTGTATGCCGATGATACGAAAATCTTTAAAGTTATTGCTAATCCTTCGGATTGCAGCCTTTTGCAAAATGATCTACATAAGTTGTGTAACTATTGTAACGAAAACTCACTGAACTTAAATATTAAGATATGTTGCATTATTTCTTTTACACGTAAGTCAAATCCAATAACTTTTAATTATAAACTGAATAATGACAATATTACCCGAATTACTGAGGTGAGAGACTTGGGGATATATCTAGACAGCAAATTAACATTTAAATTCCATATAGATTAAATAGTTGCCAAGGCATTTCGAATGCTTGGCTTTATACTCAGGGTTAGTAAGGATTTTGAAAATGACACAACCTTTGTCCTTTTATATAATTGCTTTGTCCGGTCATTGCTGGAATATGGTTCTGTAGTCTGGAATCCACATTATAAAACTTATATTGATACAATAGAAAAAAATCAACATAAATTTGTTAAATATCTTAATTCTAAATGTTTCACTCTGAATCGTAATCCACCTAAAATGATTTCCTTACTGGATCGTCGTACAATGCGAGATCAAAGTTTTTTATTTAAAATAATTCATAACTTGAATGATAGTCCATATCTTTTAAGCAAAATTCACTTTAGATGTAAAAAAGTGAACACACGCAATAGTGCTTTATTCCACTTACCCTCCACTCGAACCAATTATGCTCAAAATGAATTTATATATCGCTCTTGTAAGAGCTACAATAGGAAGTTTATTGCCTTGGACATGTTTTCTTGTACGCTCAATACATTTAAAAAAAGAGTTTGTGTGCATTTGTCAACTTAGTCAATGTTTTTTTTTTATCTATTTAATTTTTATTATATATTTATTATTGTTTTGCTGTTTGTTAACTGTTTAAATCTTAATAATTATTATTTATGATTTACAAAATTGTTTACTGTCATACATGAATTAGTTTTAAGTGGAAACTTGATTGGTGTGTGATCGAGTTAATTTGTTGTATAATGTATGTGGTGTATACTGTTTGTTTCTCAAATATAATAAAAATAAAATAAAATTATTCACACACGGCCATCTGATCCCAAACTAAGCAGAGCTTGTGCTATGGAAACCAGACAACTGATATTATACTACACATACTACTTTTCTTTTGTAAATACATACTTATATAGATAATTACACCCAGACTCAGAACAAACACAAAAATGTTCATGCACACAAATGTCTGTCCTGGATGGGAATCGAACCCTCAACCTTTGGCGTAAAAGACATGTATCTACCAACCACGCCGACCGGCAATTTGCACCAAATTACAGATATTGCTTTTTAAATCGTTTGGGTGCAAACGGAGACAGAATTAGTGATAGAGACTCGAAAAATACAAGCAATTAAGTGTGTGGGTTATATCGGGTTTTACCGACAGCAGAGAACCAAACAATAAAAATCTGAAGAGAAAGTAGTTACAGACACAAGGGACATAAAATCTTAGTTCCCAAGGTTGGTGGCGCATTGATGATGTAAGCGATGGTTAACATTTCTTACAATGCCAATGTCTATGGGCGTTGGTGACCACTTACCATCAGGTGGCCCATATGCTCGTCCGCCTTCCATTCTATAAAAAAAAGGAAGACAATAAGTTAATATCAATATCACCATATATTATAAAACAAAGTCCCTCCGCCGCGTCTGTCTTTTTATTTGAACGCTATAAACTTAAAAAACGAAACTAAAGCTGAACGGCTTTTGATAAGGTTTTCACCAATCGACAGAGTAATTCATGAGAAAGGTTTAAGTGTATATTAAATTTCATTATGGTTTCGTGTAAATTGGGTGAGATATGACGATGGCTGTTGAAGATGACGGAAAAACGTAACGACCTATATACTGGCGTGCGCCGCTTAAACCAATAGTTATATGTATTACGATTTAATATATATTATAGTTTTGATCCATATTGTATATTATGTCTTATCATCTTACGTCATACGCGTATACTTCTGTAGACTTATTTTCTTTTAATCTAAGAATTAAAACAAAAACAAATAAAAAAAGTTCACAGTCATTGTGTTTATAATAAAAATATAATAATTTTTTATCATGTGTTTTGTTAATTTATCTGCGCAGTAAACTTGGCCGTGACATTTTAATATATCTTCCATCACGCGGGTTGGTCTGTTTTATTCGTATCGCGATTTATAAATTGCCTCGTGTACTGTTAAAAATAGATTTAAATTGAACGGACGTGAATGAAAATAAATTGCTGTTAACAAACTATTAATGGAACTTACTTAAACGATTCTTTTATATAAATATATATACAAAAATACGTAATTACAGGCATAAGGGACAAAAAATTTTAGTTCCCAAGGTTGGTGGCGCATTGGCGTTGTAAGCGATGGTTAACATTTTTTACATTCCTTATGTCTATGGTTGTTATGACCACTTACCATCAGGTGGCCCATTTGCTCGACCACTACATTATAATATAAAAAACATATATTGTTTAGGTAGGCATAATTGCAAATAGGCCATCTGGTTGAAATTGGTTACCACTGTTTTTATACGTTGTAAGAAATGGTAACGATCTCTTACATCATCAATGCTCCATAAGCCTTGGGAACTAAGATGTTATAACCCTTAAGCCTGTAGTTATACTGACTCAATCCGAAACATAACAGTACTAAATATTGCTGTTTGGTGTTAGAATATAATATGCTGCATGGGTGGTACCCGTAGGCACTAGGTACCACCACCCGTAGACACTTAGTGGTAGGCTTTGCGCTACAAAGCCCTACCACTGAGTGTCTAATTACTTAAATTAATTTAATATCTTTCTTTCTGTCTTTCTTTTGAATATTTTTTTAAGGTTATAGTTTTTATCAGTAAATAAATTGCATTGTGCACTCTCCTTTAAACAGACAAATGCAATGCAACAAGTAACCTGAGTACTTATTGTACATGTATGCGTCACGTGACTGACTTACATATGCGTAGAACATACGAAGCATATAAACATACAGGATCACTGTTAAAGCCTGTGACTGTCCCTCTGCCGTTCAGTGTTTCCTCTCCCTTTGGGGTGAAAGAATTTGACCATAGGAATATTTGGTCTCTTACATATCCATTCAAGAAACACTCTATTATTTTATTAGATTGAACAGTATTTATTTTCGATTTTTTGATAGAAAAAGTAACAATTATAAAGTATTAATCTATATTTCTATTACACTTATAAACGCGTCTATGACCTATGTAATATTTTGATATATACTCAGCCAATATATTTAAATCACGTTACAGTTTATATAAATAGTTATATTAAGTAAATATATGCTAAAAAGTTAAGCTATATATAAAATTACTTATCAATACGTAATACGCAAGAACGTGATAAAATGCAGCTTCAAAAATAAGTACCTTAATATTTATATATAAGGTTTAAAAAAAAAGTGAAATTTTGTAATTTTTAATTATCATTATTTTTTATGGTTACTTTAACTTGTCGCTAAATAGTAACGAGGATATAACAGAAACAAATATATCTAAATTAGTTATGTACGACAAATTAAGTGACATTTATTAGTTATTGTTTTAAAAACATCTGTATAATTAATTGAATTGTCTACTTAACTAATTATATACTAATTATAACCATTTATAATATAATCTTAATAATCTAATCAAATTGAGTACCAATAAATTAATGGACAATTAGCTATTATATATGGAAATTTGCTTGTATACTTATGATACGTAGAGGCTAGATAACATTTTCGCTTGACCCGTGATAAATCAATTCGCTCAACTCACATTTAAGTTCTCAGCCTTGTCCAACACGGTTAGTCTTTTTGATTCTGTCGTCAGATATTGAACAAGTGCGAAATGAAGTTTAAAAATTCCGTAAGTTTAATTCTACTTATAAAATCTCATATTTGATTGTGTTATAGAGATATAATAATATTACATAATTTACTTAAAATGTTGTATTAGTGAAAATTTAAGCGAGAAATTCACAAGTAAAGATGATGAAAAAATAATAATGGAGATTTTGGGCTTTGGACGTTTATTACAAAGCCGAAGTCTGTTACAGATATTATTAAAAAAACAGTTCAGCAGTTGATAATTTCAAATAAATTGGGCAAAGACAGACTCTACGCCCTTCTATATTACTGATAGTTATTTTCCAAGCTAAGGGTTTCGGCTTTTACATGGAAATTTCAAAGAAACGTTTTTTTTTAAATCTATATTTATTTTATATAATCTAAAATATTCAAAATTAAGAGTTCGACAAGTGATCAAGGCTTGCAAGTCTATCTTTATATCTGATTCTTTTGCATACTTACTAAAATTTTGGCAAAATCTTAACGAACTATCAGCACAGATGTACAGAAAATATTATACACAACGTGTTACATACAACAATTTAAAAAACAATACAATAATAAAAGTTTGTATGCAAACACGCGTAGATCTAAAATCCTGGGTTCGGACCCCTGGATCTGGCAAGTAAAAAGCGCTTGGATTTTTCTGTTGACTGTCGAGAAAGAGATCAGCACTGGAAGTTAGAAATGGGTACCAGTGCCTCGGAAGTTACGTTAAGCCGTTGGTACTGCGCCTTAACCCTATCTGGTCGTATCGCACTTGCCTTTCCATCCGATTATGAGAGTGAGGGATTACAGAGTGGACCTGTCTTTGTATAATATGTTCAGCGCAGTGTATTGTATAATTACTGGTCTTTAGTATCTGTTTATACACCTTTATACTATTTATTACTATTCATAGTTTTTTACATATTCCTAACACTCTGTTGGCCACCGTGACCGAAATAGGGCCGGAGGACAGAAATATTTATTCCCTTTCATAGCCCATAGGAATAGCCATTAGACACGACGGAGAGAGATCAAGTAAATGACCTTAGTGTTTTCCGAGGTGAGAAAGTGCTACTAAGTCCACTGCCAACTATTTAGTGGCAGAACAATACTAATAATTTTTGTAAATGGCTAGACCAAAGATTTACGAGTTTTAACTACGAGTTTTAAACCAATTAGGCAGTTAGATCGTTTAGTACTACAATATTACTATAATATCCTAACTACAATCTTGTTTTACCAGGACAATACTATTTCGATGATAGACCCTTCTCTGCTGCTGCGGCCAGAGAAGGTCTACGATGGAAAACCCCTGGAAGCCTTCCGTGACTACTCTGTGGATGACAAGGATCCCATCAAGGAGCGTGTCTGCAAGACTTACTACGAAATGCACACTAATATGACAGTTGACTTCGTTAAAGGTATATTCCGATAATGGTAATGATAGCAACCTAGGTATACCGAGATAGGCTTTTTATGCTTGATTATTTTATTTTTTTCAAGTGAATTTACTTTATTGAACATGGTTTGAATTGTTTACAAACATTAAACCAATGATTTTCTATAAAAATGTTCTTTGGTATTTTAAATGCATTTATCTTCATTTATTTGGAGATAAATCTTCAACAAAACCGTCAAATCGTGTGAAAATAAGCTAAATTTTTTAGGCAAAATGGACAAATGGTTAAAATTCAACCATTTTAAATCATCGGTAAAGGATGCTCTCATCAAGCTAAACGAGCTGGTGGATGAATCAGACCCCGACACTGACCTGCCCAACATCGTGCACGCCTTCCAAACCGCCGAGAGGATTAGACAGGACTACCCTGATGACGACTGGTTCCAACTCATCGGACTGATACATGATCTTGGAAAGGTATAATCATCACAATCGTAAAAAATTAATCTATACTTTTATAATAAAGCTGAAGAGTTAGTTTGTTCGTGTTAATCTCTAGAAATACAATTTGAAAAAAAAATTCACCTGATAGTTCAATTTTTAAGAAAGATTTACTACTATACATAATGTATGTATTCAAAGTATCTTTATTCTCAAAAAAGACGAACGTCACTTACATGAGAACAGCATGACAAAGTTAAATATAATAATGGTCGCCATATAGGTAGGTACTCAGCTAACGAGATATTACGTATGTTTCATGTCATCAGTATTAATTTTCCAAAATATAGCGTGAGAGCCAATACTTGAACTCGTTAATTAGGAAGATAAACTTATTTTTCATGGTCTCAAAAAATCATATTTAAAATTAAAAAAATAATAGCGAAATTTTTCTACAAGGTGAAAATTCAGCCCGACATGGAGTACTGCTCTCATCTCTGGGCAGGAGAGATGTTATCACTTTGCATCTTCTATCGAATCTTTTACGGGAAATGCTCTGAGGGACTGTTTCAATTAACGCGATGTCTGGTGGTGAAATTCAACGCCCCATGCGTTGATATTCACCACCAGACATCGCGTCTATAGTCTAAATTCCATCCATACCATCTCGATGTCTGGAAATCTACTACTACAGCGCTATTTTTAAAGCATTTCCTGCCTCGCACAGCCACTCTGCGGAACCATATTACCCGGCAACTTTTCCGAACCGTTATGACATAGAAACCTTCAGAAAAGCCTAAGCCTACTCATTCCTTTAAGGCAACGCACCTGCAAGCACTCAGGTGTTGCTGGTGTCCTTGGACCGTGGTAATCACTTTCCATTTGGAGAGCCTCCTGCTTGTTTGGGGGGCAAACAAGCAGGAGGCTCTCCAAATGTTTGGGGGGCAAACAAGCAGGAGGCTCTCCAAATGGAAAGTGATTTTACATAAAAAGGTTTCTTCCAGTAACAGTTTATTTCATTAAAAGTAGGCTCACATCACTATTGGTCACACCAATGCCATAATATGTTTGCATCCTTCACATTCGCGATAGTCAACTTTATTTGCACTTTCATTAGAGGCAAATTTAAAATAATATGCCGTGGCTCTATATCGTAGCTATCGCGCTCCGAACTGTGTATGTAAAAATCAAATTTAGGAAATGTATATTATATTCTATATCAATATTATCTTCTATCGAATACGGAAAAGCACTAGTATATACATGAAGAATATGAACTTATTGCCGATCACAGTTATGATCAATCTGCATTAACAAAAGATTAAAATAAACAATAATAATAAGCTCACTAGTATATTTCGCATGATTTGTGAAACAATCCGCAATCTTAAGATCGACTTTCGGTCGATTATTTGGTAGTCTACGTGAAAATACTGCTGTTATTTTAGCATAAATTAATATATTAATAATCGTTCTAATATTATTATAAGTGAAAGAACGTATGTGGGGCGTCAAATCCCAGAGAAGGATAAAATAAATACAAAATTATCAACGCGCGTATCGCAAAAGAGTCGCTCCCAATAATGATTGGACGAAGTGACGTCATAGTCAAAATTTGGACGTAGCAAGAATTATACGAGAGCGCCTAAATTGATTTATTTATTAAAAAAAAAGTATACATGATATAATCATAATTTTTTCACACATGTTATTGTAATTATGTAAAGATTATTTTAGTACAAAAAAAATTTTTTTTAATTTACATCTTCCTAATTGAGCTTACATTTTTTATAGTAGGTTGTAATTTGTTATAAAGTTTTACTCGTATATATGTTATATATTAGCTATTTAAAATCACGGTTTAACGCGGCTAAGGAAATTGTGTATTTCATTCATTTTATTTTTCAATACAACAATTAAATACAGTCAATATAATGTTACCGTTGTCCTGAACACTTTCAGCCACGGCGAACATTTTCAAGAGACAAGCGCGCAGACATATTAGTACATGTAGTACGTACCCTATAATAATGAATGATATTTATTATTAAATATAAAACCCAATAACTCTTAAATTAATGAAAATATTTTATGTAATTAGGTATTACTGTTAAATAATAAAATTAAAATATACTTTCTTTAAAAAGGCGCTCACAAGTGCTTTTGAAAACATCGTCTTGCAAGATTAAATTAAATTAACCATAATTATTAATTATATAAAGGTGAATATTGATTGTATATGCATTGGTCGGCAAAGGTGATGGCGTTCTACGGCGAGCCGCAGTGGTGTGTGGTGGGAGACACCTTCCCCGTGGGCTGTCAGTGGGGAAAGAGCATTGTGTACGGAGACGATAGCTTTAAGGCTAATCCAGACACGTATAATGAAGAATACAAGTAATTTTATTATTTCATTGATATACATTTGATAAAATTAAAGATGCTAGTACATTTATTATGTATCTAAGTAACAGTGAAATTATTTTGCGTCGAAAACGTTATGTATAGAGACGTTGCTATAATTACGCCCTATTTCACATTTATCTACGACCAAAGTTTCGCTTCTAAAAAAAACTTATTGCTTTGTTTCTATTTGTAAACATGATGATATCCTTTTGAACGATTTGATGATCATTTGACAGTTTGAGAGCCTCCAAGAGTTTATTCTAATGGTTGACGAAGCATGGCGAAGGTGACTACTTACTACAATGGGTACTGCTTGCAAGTCTGCTTCCCTAAAATAAATTTTAAAAAGTCTGAATGTCTGACAATATATTAAAGAGTCTAGATCATCGGCGCTTGCAGCACAACCTAATATATTAAGACCATTAGTTGAGTTGACCTTGAACGTGTTAAGAATATGTCAAATCATAAAAAAATACCTAATTGTCTATGACCTCATCCTAATATATTTGATATTAGTGCGCCACAAGGTTAACTCTGTGACGATTAACACGTAAATGGTGTATAGTTGATTAAACAAGACAAAAGACCTATAGTAACAATATCATCATCAATATATGTAGTCATCATAGGCCATAGGCTGGACAAGGCCTCCTCACCAATATCTACTGGTGGTAGGGCTTTGTGCAAGCTTGTCTGGGTAGGTACCACCCGCTCATCAGATATTCTACCGCAAAACAGCAGCACTTGGTATTCTTATGTTCCGGTTTGAAGGGTGAGTGAGCCAGTGTAATTACAGGCACAAGGGACATAACATCTAAGTTCCCAAGGTTGTTGGCGCATTGGTGATGTAAGCGATGGTTAACATTTCTTACAATACCAATGTCTATGGGCGTTGGTGACCACTAATCAGGTGGCCCATATGCTCGTCCGCCTTCCTATTCAATAAAATATATAGAAAGAACTATTTTTGATTCTTGCTATATTTTCAGTACTAAGTATGGGATGTATAAACCGAAATGCGGTATCGAAAACTTGCTGATGTCGTGGGGACACGACGAGTATCTGTACAGAGTACTGAAACACAACAACGCGAAGTTCCCGGAAGAAGGTCTATGGATGATCAGGTATGTACATGACCTTTGGCTAGCCGACTTTGGCTACCTGCAGATAGGAATTTTAGAAGATATTTTTACACAGAATACTTTATTCTTTTAGATATAAAAAGTAGCCTAACAGAAAGTTCTCTGAATTTATAAGTCTAAAGTATATTTTGGTTTAGATAAGAGAAGAGAGAGTATAGTGAGTAGTAGTAACAGCCATAAGCTGTCCCAAAGTTTCTCTACTTTCTCGCTTCTCAATAAATAGGTTCGAAGCTTCTTGAAATAATATAAAAGCGTGTTAATAACAAGCAAGTTGCACTGGACCATGACTACAGCCACGCATGGTTGATTTGTGGGACATGTGTCCACATACAAATTAAAAAAACAAATTAAGCACATGAAGAACACACAGTGGTGTTTTTGTGGCCAGGATTTGAATCCACTTCGATTGAGACTTAAGTGATCTCTGTACGAATCAATACTTTTAAAACAAAACACAAAAGGAACAATTTAAATTAGCTAATTATGCGCTAAAAACATTTACAGATCATATCGTTATCTTACACTGACAGATAACAATTTCCCACCTAAGGGCTCCCACACAAAACTGCGATGCGATGCGATGCGATTTCGCATCGCAGGAACTTGCGATGCGAATTTCTGCGATACGATTTAGTGCGGCAAGCCGTTTGGTAGGGCGACCATTCCTTCAAGTGTAGTCAGCCGTACTGGACGTGTTTTTAGGAAGCTTAAGATGGATCGCAAAAAGATTATTGCACTGCTGTTATTGTTAAATAGATATAAAAGAAAAAGAAGATTCTGGGTTCATCCATTTATTACGATTATGAACTCTGACTATTATGAACTCACACGCTATTTAATTTATACTTATATGCATTGATTGTATTGTTGTAGAGATAAAAGTACTTACCAAGTTTCGTTTTTTCGCTGTTTTCTTTGTCTTGGAAATTTGGAAACAAACTTTCACAGATGCTCTTCCACGCATCTTGCTTAATAAATTTATTTTTATAATGTTCATCACTTGTGTCCCAAAGGACGGGACGCTCCGCAATTAAAGAAATTAAAAAATCTATATCATGCGCCGCGCGTCTTTCTCTAAAGCTGTCTCAAAGCGGACTAAAATGGCGTCACCAAGGATGTCGTAATATCGCAGGAATGTGCGATGCGAAGCAGATCGGAAATTCTTGCGGTGCGTTCGTGCGAATTCGCAGATATTTGCGATGCGATGCGAATTTGCGGTTTTGTGTGGGAGCCCTAAAAGAGTAATAATAAGCAAAAACGCCCGTGACAGTTACGATATGTGTGTTGCCAGTGCTATTGTCCACAGATGTTTGCTAAAAATATAATATTGTAATAATTTTGGTAATACATAATATAATATTGCGCCAATAGCGCAATGGTTCACTGTACGCCTACCGGTGTATAAGTCGCAGGTTTGACGCTTAATTAGAGGGGTAAATAGATATATCAACAAAAAAAAATTAAAAATATATCAATTATTACACACGAGTAAATTCAATTTATTTCAGATATCATTCGTTTTACCCGTGGCACGCCGGTGGAGATTACAAGCAATTCACTACTGAAAGGGATGAAAAAATAAAAACAGCTGTACTTAAATTTAAGTGAGTATCATTTCAAATTACATAAATAATTTCAACCACTTGCAAAACACCCGCCTTGGCAATGTGTTAAATTAGCCCATATTACCATGACTGTGGTAGAGTTGACAGATTCGTTAAAATTAAGCTGTTTGTTTTCATCAATAGTACATTTCGTCATTACATAACAAACAAAATTACAATCGTTCTTGGATGTTCCATTGTATCCGCCAATCCACCGATTTTAGCACCGAGGTGGAATAAGCTCTTAAACATCTCAAACGATCTTTTTATTTCATACATACATAAGTGATGCCGGTCGGGTCGGATTTGCTGTCCGATTGGGTTATGACAGTGAATACTAACACACACTTGTGCACAATAATATGCCCTGCTTATCTCCCTTGAGAAAGGCCGCATTGACCAAATCGATCAGAACATCATCATGCTTACCAATAAAACTACTTAAAATTTTATTATTTAATCGTTTTAGTTAGCATTTGTAAATTCTTACTTTTTTTTCTGTAGCCAATATGACTTGTACACGAAGAGCGCAGCCATACCTGATATCGAAACTCTGTGGCCATACTACGAGAACCTCATTGAAAAATATATACCAGGAACACTTGAGTGGTAAATTATATCTTAATTATCATATACAATAACTGACTTGAGAAACAATTAAGTTTGATGAATACGCATTTATATATTTATTGTTTAAGCACTGTATGTAAGATTAGTACTCTAACATATTATATAATATTTAAAAATATTTAAAATAAAACCTTTAAGTCATAAACAAACATACATAAGAAAATAAGATATATTTTTGTATTGATAAAATTATATAAGCCCTCTTAGATAAACTATGTATAGATTATATAAATAAGTTATTAATAATTTATATATTTATTGACGAGCCGGTTGGCGTGGTTGGTAGAACACTTGCCTTTCACGCCGAATTTTGTGGGTTCGATTACCACCCAGGACAGACATTTTTGTGCATGAACATGTCTGTTTGTCCCGAGTCTAGGTGTAATTATCTATATAAGTATGTATTTACAAAAGAAAAGTAGTATATGTAGTATATCAGTTGTCTGGTTTCGATAGCACAAGCTTTGTACAAGCTTAATTTGGGATCAGATGGCCGTGTGTGAAAAAATGTCCCAGGATATTGTATATAATTTAAAAAATAAAAAACATTAAAAAATAAACCAGGAACTTTATTTTAGCTATATTTACAATAATACAGATATCAGAAAATAGATAATTAATTTATATAGCTTCAACAAATAGCAGTCACATTGCGAAACGAGAATTCGTGTTTATTATATACGACGAACATTTATAGCAAACACATTAATCAAATGCAAAAATGAACTCTATTTCAATGAGCATAAAACATCATTTGAAAAATACTTTATCTATAAATGACATAAAACAATGTAGATTGTATGAAATCAGTCTCGAGACAGAGATAACACTATAGATGACAAGAAGGCGTATATTATATCATTACAAGTATATAGTCGTCTCTTTCTCTCATATAGAGATCTCGTCACAAAAAAAATTGAGAATATTCATTTAATTTTCGATCATAAATTACTATCAGTAAATTTATTGACACATAAATTTCAAACGCTAGAATGTATTATATATAGGTACAAGAAAATATTATTCACAATATAATAATTCAAATTCCGTGTGCATCACCATCATACATCAATCTTCAATACAATCACAAAAACTGTCACCAATCATAACCTAACGAACAATGTACACATTGAATGGAATTAAAGAGGCCATAGACAATATCCCTCTCTAAAGTTTTTTTTAAAAAAAAAAATCATCATTAGCATTTTAAATTTTAAACAAAAATATAGTTATGTTCAATTTGCGTAATGGCTTTTACTTTTATCATGACTTCAGAATCTTACAGTCTATTGAAATAAAGTAGACCATAGACTATATCACTGAACTCGATTTGTTTTTTATTATTTTAATCAGAAGAGGTTGCCATATGAAATATTATTAACAAGTCAAAAAAAAAAACGTAGTTATTGTATTAATTAGATTATTTGTATAATAACTTTCATTTCTTCCAAAGCATATTATCATGAAGCATGTACTACAAACTTAGCACAGTTGCATTTTTTTCATTACCAATGATATACATTAATATCGGCTTTAATTTGTTTTTACATTATCTTTGAATACTTATACATCGTATACTCTATATACGGCTTCACATATAAAAGTTTATTAGTTCTCCCTTTCTGTCATCATTGATTTGACATTTGAAAGAAGAAGACAACGGTGTTCAGCTTATCATCCTACCAAACTTAAATGTATTTTCAATAAACAACGTCCAGTACAGTATAATGATGCTAAATTTGAAAGTCGATTTTTGTAAGCAATTCTATGAATAACCTTTAAGTTTAATTATAATTGGTGCAGCGTCTCGCGTCGAGATAGTTATATATAAAGTGTATATACTTATAACAAGGCGTTAAACTGGATATAGACATCAAAGGCTGATTATACAATAATACAAGTCTATTTTATCATAATTTATAATGGCATTATACATACTGTTTAACATTTTATTACATATACTGTAACCCGTTAATAGTATGAGGGGGACAGACGATCAGAAAATTCATACGATTATAAACCTTATACTCAATACTACAAAATATACTCTCGCATACAATACCAAGGCCGTTCTATTCTAAGGCGTTTCATTATCTCTACCTTACTCTAATTTTCTTTATTTTTAAGGTGTATACACATTTATGTGTGGTATATTTGTATGTCTTGGTTATATAAGTTCTATTTATTACCTTTTATTTTATTTAGGTATTTATCCGTATATATATATGGCTATGTCAGTTATACATTTCAAATTAATAAAACCATGGAGACCCATGTTAATACGCTTATGTGTACACACCCTAACAAATGCCAGAGGTTAACAACCATTTGAAATTTTAAATATCACGAAAATAACAAATGCGCGTAAACATTTTGAATACACTTACAAAAAAAAAAAAAACAAAAAAGAAATTGCCGACCCCTGGCAATTGTCAATCTATAGAGTAACGCTTACAAAAAGATCGTGACCCAACTAACCTATCATATCAGTCTCTATATGGAAAGACGGCTATCAATTCCTCACACAACTCGAAGGCGAAATCTCACAAAATGGCGGACATGATTTAAACTATCACACGCAATAAGCCAATCGCAATATTTAAAAACATACACATTATAATATGAAAAAGGTATTATATGTAACATACAAATTATTGGAATATATATATATATATATAGTGGCATGACGTGGCATTACTGGTGGTAGAGCTTTGTGCAAGCTCGTCTGGGTAGGTACCACCCACTCATCAGATATTCTACCGCAAAACAGCAGTACTCGGTATTATTGTGTTCCGGTTTGAAGGTTGAGTGAGCCAGTATAATTAATGTAATGTAAAACAGGCATATGGGACATAACATCGCATTGGTGATGTAAGCGATGATTAACATTTCTTACAATGCCAATGTGTATGGGTGTTGGTGACTACTTACCATCAGGTGGCCCAAATGCTCGTCCGCCTTCCAATTCTATATAAAAAAAACGTTTGTCTAAATGTAACTGAACGACTAACGATGGATGACTCAAAGATGGTTCTTATAAGTCTAATTGAATCATTTATATTTCGATAATGATAAAAAAATACGCATTAAATAGTGCTATGTTTGCTTAGTAATACACGAACGTCACAATGTTGAAGCCATTTGGAGTCAAAAAATCGTTATGGTCTAACATAAACAGAGTGAATATTGATATTCAGCTGTATAATAAATAAGGATAAAATTACATATAAATGCAATTTTACATACTGACATATATACGTGATGGTATTACGAAATCCAAATAAGCTCCAAACCTTCTCAAAAAAGGAGAGGAGGCCTTCAGCCCAGCAGTGGGACATTCACAGGCTGTTACGGATACGGATTATGAAATCATAAGACGTACCGTATAAGTGTGGAAGCAGCTTTAGGCTGTCCACTTGGCTTGTTCATAAGGTGCGTTTGATATTATAGAACTCATTTATTTTTTATTTTTGCCTTAACTATTGCGATTGGTTTAGAATCCTAAATTATCCTTACAGGAATGTTACTTTACAACCTATCAGACTGCCTTTTCGGCTTTGAATATCGAACTTTCTAGATCATAAACGTTCCGTTTCACATGAAGTATGTTAAGAACGATGTTTGTCGATTTATTCTTATCGTAAGTTTTTTTTTCTTAATTTCAGTGTTGGTCAGTTATAAGAACGTTTTGGAAGAACAGATTATACTACAGCCTGATTCCAATGGCACGAGGGGTAAAGATAAATATATAACCATTGACCTTAAATTAACATGAAATGATCTATGGTTTCGTGATAAAATGGCGGCTTTGATTGTCGGCGAAGTTATTACAAGGAAGTTTAGAAGTAAAATTAAAGTGAATAAAAGTAGTTTAGTGCAATAGTGTTGTATTATAAATAATGATATAGTAATCAAGAAGTGCTTGTAGCGCATAATACAGCAGAGCTATTGACAAAGATGTATAAATCATAGGTTTGTTTATCTTTACTCCCTCTGTTACTGGAAAATATTATACGTCAATAGATAGAAACGTACGAAGAGCGGTTTGTGCCAATAACGTTTGTTTAAATATATGGAACGATTAATGATTTATAGTATCAATCGAATTTAGTCTTTATAACGCTATAAATACAGTCTACGTCTCGAAATGTTTGTAAATGCTGGTTACGTACGCCATCACCTGCTGCCAGTCCGGTCTCTCCTGTTGTATCATATCTTGAATATTCTGTTAATCAATACAGATAATTAATAACAACAAAAATATAATATGTCTATATGAGAGAAACAAAGTGTGAAATCTTTTTTTTTTTGTTTTTCTTAGAAAGGGAAAATTAAAGAAACAATTTCTCATCAAGACTTTACCTTGATGAGAAATTTGATGATGATGAGTTATTTCATCACTTCTTAAAAGATGGTTATTGCCATAGTGAAACCGTAACAAAAATATATAATACATATTTGAAATATAATAAGTCATCTGCGGGATCCCGTTTAAAATTTCGCTTAATAAACTAAGATTTCCAATTACTAAGATCGCAATTGCAACAAACATATTATTTATAACAGAACAATCTAGACAAAAAACTTCAGTAACTTTGCCTCTAATGTTTATCAATCGAATTTAATTTTTTTTTCCACTAAGCGAATACTGGTATTCTTAATAGCACTGATAGATATTCGTAAGATATATGAATGTGACTCACGAGCGTGGTGGGTATCCCGACGGACTCCGCGGCGGCGAAGGCGACGGAGAAGTTGGTGCGCTTGTCGTGCGGCGACAGCGACGCGTACGGCACGCGCGCCTCGCCCAGGTACGAGTGCAGCAGCGCGCACACCGCCAGGCCGTCGTTCCACGACGAGCTGCGGGCGATACGCGTTAAGCACCACGTGGAACTCATTCACCCGGAAGTACAGTCGGTATGTAACGAGCTGAACGAGATGGCCCAGTGGTCAAACCCGAGCAAGCACCACTGAATTTTCGTGTGCTTAATTTGTGATTATAATTCATCTCGCGCTATACGATGAAGGAAAACATCGTGAGGAAACCTGCACGTGTCGAATTTCACTGAAATTCTGCCACATTTGTATTCCACCAAACCGCACGGAGCAGCGTGGTGGAATAAGCTCGAAACCTTCTCCTCAAACAGTGAGAGTCTTAGCCCAGCAGTGGGACATTCAGAGACTGTTACTACAGTCGGTATAGTTCCAACCTGAAGTTGGTGATATCGATGTTGTTGTATCCCGTGGTCTTCTGCTGGCACCACTTGAGCAGCGCGTTGCGCTTCGAGCCGCCGTTCTTCACTTGCAACGCGTTCAACGGATCCTTTCTCTCACCTAAACATATATTATTGTGTGTTATCATACAAGTGTATCGCATTATAATATATTTAACATTCGTAGGAGGGAAACGAATTGAAGACTAATTATTCGTTACTATAGAAACGATTATAATAAGAACGTGTAATTTGATTGTCGTATATATATATATATATATATATATATATATATATATATATATATATATATATTTGCCTTTACTTAATTTATATTTTATTATGTCTGATTTTACCGCCGCGAAAAAGACATTGGCGCCGTACGAAATATTAACCGTTCCTTATTATTAGAACAATGTGAATCTTAACCGATGAATGTGGGTTCAATGCCAAGCAAGCACCTCTGTATTTTTATGTGCTTAAATCGTATTTATAATTCGTGCTTAGCGGTGAACATCGACACCGCCATCTCGCATTAGAGCTGCGTAGGGGAATAATCAACGCAACCAGCTCAAATGAAGTGGATCCCTTAGCCCAGCAACACATTTGAGAGTTTGTTATGATGTTACTTTATCTATTAAAAAAGAAAATGTAGTTATACTCACGTATCGAAATTAATTCTACTATAAAAACTAAAGTTGTCAATTTAATTTTCACATCGACGCCGTTTAGTGTATCGTTACACTTTGCCTAGTGTAACATACACTATGATTAGTAAAAGCGCAAAGCACGTCAAGTTCACGTCATCATTAGTCACTCACATATATCTCCGTAGCTGTTTCTCCTTACGAACGACTCGATGGCCTTCTGTTGGAGAGTGGCCAGGGCTCGCTGCTCGTCGGGCATGTTGGCGATGTTGGTCATGCTGCTCATGTTGGTCATGTTGGCGCCGCTTGCCGCAGTCTCTGCCCCGCGCGTTAGACACATCAACAAGCCGTATACACCACGCTTTGTCTCAGTTTTATTATCCAGGTCAAAATATACTATCAATTATGGCAGGCAACGATTAGTGCATTATCGTGAGGAAATTATGCCAAAATATAGTCAATATGTGTATAATATAACTGACACAAAGCCGTGAAAAGGTACGAGAATGATCGCTAGGCGTAATGGAGTGTTTCAAGATACAATCCACCAAATGATTTGATACACCAGGGTACATCACTAATAATGCAATGGATGATATTCCTATTTTTAGAAAACGTTAGCGTCCAACGAATACAACAACACTGTCGGAAACATCTACATGAACCATATATCTAAATCGAATTTTAAAGGCAATTTTTTTTTATTTGCATTTAAAAAAAGGTTTTAATTGAAACAATGAAAATAACAATATTAAACTTAAAGTGATAAACAGATGTCTAATGGCAAGCATGATGAACTAAAACATACAAATAAAACAACAACAGAAACAAAAGAAATTGTTAGTTACAAATAAATCAAACACTACAGTACAAGAATAAATAAATAAATAATTTAATTTTGTTATGGCAAGTTTTATAGATACACAGACAAAGAGATTAGTTAGGAAATATATAAGGCGAGAGCTATGCTCCTCTATCATGCCGCCATGCTGTAAGAAAATAAGCAAACACATACATGCGTCCGTTTAATATTTTAAACGTTGAATTAGTAACATTTCAAGTATGACAATATCAAAAATAAAAAAAAATCTACAACTTTATGATTATGGATAGTATGTCCCCCCCCCCCCCCAAAGGTAATACTATAATCTTGTTTTCGTGCTATAATATAAATTACAAATAGACAGATTTGAAAAAAAATATTAATAAATTATCAATAAAAATTAGTGAGCCAATTAAAATTTCCCAAAAGGTAAATGAAAATACCGTCAATATATTGTACATATGTATCGTTATATATCGATAAGAATAGCGAGACTTTGCCCTTTTGGTCGATAAGTTATAGATAAATCGATTTATTCCAGCCATACTCAATCTTTTTATATTTTTATAAGGGTCACAAACACGCGTTAATTATAGTGTCGCGGTAAACAAACAAATAATATTTAGGTATATTGTATGTGTATTTTTTTTATAATATCCTGACGTTTCAAGGAGTGTCCGTGGGCAGCAAGTGTTTAATTCAAATTATTTACGTGTTAATAAAAAAAAAACCTTTGTATTTTTAATAATTGAAACTAATTGAACCAGTCAAGTGGGCCAATCTCAAAAGCCCGGCGGGCAGGTTGAGTACAGCTGCTTTAATCGAACATAGTCAGCTAATATAGAATGTCACACGTGACGCACCTGTGGTGATGGGAGAGGGTCGGTTGTTCCGGGGCGCGGGGGGCTTGGCGGAGTAGTTGGCGGTGCCGTTGGTGGCGGGCGTCGGTTCCGACATACCGTTCTTCATGTTAGTCGATGGGTTCGTCACGCCCGCTGTTGTTTGGACCTGTTGGAAATTACTTTTTTTCATTATAAACAAATAATTATTATTTTATTACGTTTTCATAATTATTGCTATTATAACCGGAAAACATGTTTAATTAAATTTATTTGCATACAAAAATATTCTTTATTAACCTAAAACGCACTTGGACTTGGTCAGACAGTGTATCATAATAATATGATCATCAAAAGAAAACATAACCGTATATGGCAAACGGGTGCGTATGCCTTTATTATAGATCTATATCTTTTTTATATTATAGATAGACAAACGGGCACGTGCGCCACAGGGTGGAAAGCGTTCATCAGCGGTCAGACGTTGGCGCTGTATATAATACATGTACATATACAGTTACATCGCCAATGTGCCACCAACCTTGGCTACACTGCTATCATAGCCAATGTGCCACCAACCTTGGCTACATTGCTTTCATAGCCAATGTGCCACCAACTTTCTGTCCAAGAAAGGTCTAAGATAACATACGAACCTTTACTAAGCTTTGGTAATACTTAAGCTACAGACAAAGGCTTTTCTGAGGGATTTTTATACTAGTAGGTATACTGAATATTAATTATATAAGAACTGTGATTAAATATATGAGTTATGAATATTTCTGTTGTTTATGCTTAGTTACTCTGTGGATATTGTTATAACATTTGTAATTTATTATTATATATTAGAGAAAGAAAACAATTTTTAGCACTATGAGTGATTTCTTTCCCCGATTGTACCTGCGGCCACTCGGTGACCGGCGTGGTGGCCGGCGACTGTTTGGCCGCCTTCGCTGCGTTCTCTATACTCTCAATCAGGGACTTCACTGACAGACGCGAATCTTGTCTACTTACACCTGTAATTTATGTTTTATTACTTCATAAACACGCTCAGAGACAAAAAAAAATGTCGTTAGAAAAAGGTTTTATGTTATATTTTATTTTAATTAATCAGTATCTGTTTGGCAAGCTGTGATTAATGGCCTACCCATCACCTATTCATAGGTATTTCTTCTACCACTAAAGAGCAATACTTTGTTCTGCTCTATTTCGGTTTAAAAGTAATCTCAATAGTCTTTTTCTTTTTAGTTTATGAGCTTTTATTTATAATATTCCATTTTAAATATATAACAATATATACCTAAATATGAGTTGAAAATTTTTAAACATGGCCTTATATCTTCATTAACAATACACATTCAAAATATAGAAACCATACACATATTTTTTAATTTTTTTTATACAATAGGTAGGCGGACGAGCAAATGGGCCACCTAATGGTAAGTGGTCACCACTGCCCATAGACATTGTAATTGAAAGAAATGTTAACTATCGCTTATATCGCCAATGCGCCATCAACCTTGGGAACTAAGGTGTTATGTCCCTTGTGCCTGTAATTACACTGGCTCACTCACCCTTCGAACCGGAACACAACAATAACAAGTACTGCTGTTTTGCGGTAGAATATCTGATGAGTGGGTGGTACCTACCCAGACGAACTAAAACCACTATATAACATTACTCATAATTTTGGGTTCAGTTTAAGAGCGTCAGAATATTTATTACCTTTGGTCCGTCTATGCGATGCAGCAGTCGCCATGATGTCTTGCAAAGAAGCGCTGGACAGTAACGGAGGGGGAGGCGGCGTCTCTTCTGTTCGAGGAGGTATAGCTGATATGAAATTTACAATTAAATTAAATACGCTAAACAGAATTTGCAAATTTTATATATTTCCATGAAACTATTCTGCCCATTCTCGGACATACTAAACGATTTGTCGATGTTTTTTTTTTCATTTAATATTTCGTATAAACTGTTAAAAAGAGGTTTCATAGCTTATTTTTACTGCACGTATTTCAAAATTCACCCGATATTAATTCTATAGATCGCATAACACGAGAAGAATTTAAGACATAATGCAAATAATTAGAAAAAAAAACTTTTGTTTAGAATATACATTGCTATCATTGCTTTCATCGCCAATGCGCCACCTACTAAGAGAACTAAGTTGTTATGTCCCTTGTGCCTGTAGTTACACTGGTTCACTCACCCCTCAAACCGGAACACAACAATGCTAAATATTGCTAATTGGCTGTTGAACGTGATGATTGTGCGGTACCTACTCAGACGGGTTTGCACAAAGCCCTACAACCCAGTAAATATGGTACCCACATGATGGTACCTTCAGGAAATCAGATGAAAGTATGATCGTGTTTCTAACATATCGTTAAAAGCAGAGGGTATAGCTGCCTAATGTAAAATGGTCGGTGTAATACCTAAAAAATATACCCATGTCCTCTATATAACAAAAGTCCGAATAATTCTACCCAAAACCGACAGATAATAAAATAAATTTAATTATATGATATTAACCGACACCAATATATCTTTAAAGCGATACGCAATAAAAAAAAAAAAAAAACAATATATTTTGTTCAATAATAATATGTGAATCATTAGCAAGTCATATAATCGTAAAGAATTGGTAACTATTTACAAATAAATATATTCGAAAAACATGATGTAACAGCCTGTTAATGTCCCACTGCTGGGCTAAGGCCTCCTCTCCCTTTTGAGGAGAAGGTTGTGGAGCTTATTCCACCACGCTGCTCCAATGCGGGTTGGTAGAATACACATGTGGCATAATTTTAATCTTCTCACGATGTTTTCCTTCACCGTCAAGCACGAGATGAATTATAAACACAAATTAAGCACATGAAAATTCAATGGTGCTTGCTCGGGTTTGAACCACGATTATCGGTTAAGATTCACGCGCTCTAACCACTAGGCCCTCTCGACTATTATACATGATGAATCAATAATAATATTTTACACATATAAAACCTCTTACCATAGATAATAACATTTTCCTTAATCGCAAATCGTGTAAATAGTGTGCAATATAAATAGTTTATTCCTGTTGGTTGACAATGAGACATAAGGATTTTAAAGGTCATAATATATTATACAACAACAGCTAAACGGCTTATGGCTAGCTTGATAATGTATTATGATTTTCGATACCTACTCATGTCCGATTACTATTTATTTAAACGATTCGTTTCGCTTACGGATAGTAGATTTGTCGTTTACATTTGTTTTATTTAAACAATTTCTGTCACCTTTATACATTTAACCTAATATACATTTTAGTAGCATTTTGATATATAAGTAGCAAGCCAATGGTAGAATATAATTTACGCCTCGTCAAAAATTCTAGTATCCGTAAGAAAAACGGATCGTTTCTTGAATATAGTAACCGGAAATAACTATGTTGAATTGTGCTATTTTCATACATCATGAAAACTTTATAGAAGCTTGCGTACAATGCCCAACACTAACGCCTCCACCAAATGATACACATAAAACGACACGCAATTATACATAAAAACAAGTCTTACACTGTTATTTACATTCACAGATATCACACGGGACGTTTCGGGGCACAAAGCCTAACTTACGTAGAGGTCTTGAAGTCGAGGTGTCGTTTAATGACCGTATCGGATGTGATAGCCGTTTGTGTTCCAACGTCTTCCAGTGGTATGTTTTTCGTAAGCGAGGAAGCGAACCCGTATCTATTTCTGTGTTAGGCGACTTCTGACTCTGCAGGGAAAGCTTTCTTAATGGTACTTGAGGCATGGGTTCGATCTGATTTTTAACTAAACTTTGAACGATATCAGAGACAGATCCTGATGATTTTTTAGTAGTATCGTTTGCACTCGGCGTTCGCGAGAGGAATATAGCGGATTTCGTAATACTATTTGGTTTATTTTCTTCAATGTTTTCATGTTTAGTTTTACTAGGTACTGTCGTTTCATGTTTCTTTGTTCGTTTTGGTTTTCTCGGTACTTTAAGAAGTTCTTCGCGAGTTATGCTTTTAAAATCATCGGCTGTCGGAGTTTTGCTCGATATCTTTTCGTCATCTGCGACGTTAATCGTTTGACTCAATGATATCGGTTCTCCTATTTCCTCGTAATAATTCTCTTGTTCCTGTACTTGCTTCGATTGATCGAAAGATATAAATGGGTTTGAGTTGATTCGTTTTATAGGAAGCTCCTGTTTTGGTAGGGTTTCTTTGACAAATGTCTGCGCTGTGTTAATGACAAATGGTACGTTTTGCATGGGTTGATAATACTGGTTATCAATTAACCACTCTGGTGTTTTTGATAACCTGACTACTGTTTTCGTAGGACTTCTGTTTGGTGAAGACGATTTCGATTCCATCACATTTTCATTAGATCCAAACATCTTCAAAGATAAAAATGGAAGTTGTTTTGTTTTATTATTTTTCTGATAAATACCTTTCCGCTTACTTTCAGAATCCTTTGTCACTTCATTCAGTTTAGAACAATCTTTGGTAATCACTTGATCGATGTCATCATAATAAACTGTTCCTTTTTTGGTATCATTCGTTAAATTCAATTCTAAAACTGCATTGTTTGGTTGGAAAAATATTGGTTGAATTAAAACAGGACTAAGTATTATCGGAGACGATGAACCGTCTATTTTGGAGTTTACCACGCTCATTGGAGTTAGAGTAGTTTTAACTTTATTGTCAATGTCATTCGGTTCATTATCGCGTGTCCCAGCAGATACGTTTGGAGGATCGAAATCAGTGACAGTATTTATTTTTAAATGATAACTGACGTTATCATCGATTGCAGCTTCGAGTGTTGTTTTCGGATCATTCAAGTTAGTTACCTCAATAATATTTACATTGTTCGTACTTCTAAGATTTTTGTCTCCGTTTTCTGGTATAACATTTACATTATTTTCTTTATGATCTTTAACATTATTAACTACTTTTGAAGATTTGACCCCATGAAATTCTTCGCCGACGTCATTATTTTTACTTGATAATTTATCTTCAAAGAGGTCGATAACATAGTTTTCCTTAACACTATTTATTGATTCGTTTCGTTGAAGAATATTTTCTTCCCCTTTAAATGTTGACAGACGTTTTACTGGCACGAAATTATCAACAATATCTGAGTTATTATCTATGTCCAATATTGGTGAATCTATAGTTGTCTTAGACATAATTAACAATTTATTTGTCGTCGTAGATTGTATATCGTTTCCGCTTATTCTATCCAAGGCTGCTTTGAAATTAACTTTTAGTTCTTCATTGACTTTCTTAAAGTCATTTTCAATTGTATTATTGAAGTATGTTTTATTAAATTCCGTGGGATGTACGTATATATCATAAACGCCATCAGATTTCCTTCTACAACTTATGTCATCCGGATACGGAAATGGAAGAATAGACTCTGCTTTTACTACGGGTAAATTCAATATATTTGCTTCCATAGTTTCCGATGGAATATCATTTACATTATCTGTTTTGTTTATATTTTTAATAAAGGTTTTTTTGGCATTTAAATTAATTACATTATTATTTTTTTCTAACGGAGACAAGAAAACACTGTCTGATCCTTCGCTCAACAAAGACGATTCACTAACATTGTACGTGTTATCTAAAAATTCTATGCTAGTTGCCTCTTTAAGAGCATTTTTAAACTCTGTATTTACATTAAGATTATCTGTACTGTAAGATTTTTGTTTGCCATTAAATAAATTCGAGAGATTCTTGTTAAAAATACTATTTTTTTCTATCTTTTTAATATTATTAGATTCAGACCTAAAATTATAATTAACATTATCATTGATTGGATCAGGGTCGTTGTCTACAGCATCCTGACGATTAATCTTCTTCGAGAAACCGTCGAGGGCATCTTGTCTCTTCAAACCTTTACTTTCAAAGGGTGTTAGAACAGCTTCTGCTAAAACTTTACTCTGACAATCGTCTGCATTTTCCAAACTGGATTTGTAACTTTCATCGTCATTCGTTTCATCAGTCGTCACGTTATCTATTTCAAGTTTAAGCTCTTTAGGCACACTTACATCCGAATCACTTTGAGATAAATTATTACATGATTTATAGAAAGCTTGATCTACCAAACTAGCGACCTTGGGGAGTTCGTTAACGCTGTGAACCCTCGATAAGTATCGCGATCTAATATTTTTAAAAACGTCTATCGAAGAGCATTCACTGTTCGAATCAAAGCTTTCAGAATCTTTTGACAAGATCTTTCCGTCAGAATAATTTCGCGTGCTATCCATAGATCCTTGACTGTCAATACCTGTTTCGGTACATGAAATTTTTATTAGACAAATTATATTAACATTATGTGATATGTACATTTTAAATATTTTAGACGATAATTTACAGTTAGTTCTATGGCTGCGACTACATTTTAAAGCCTTACGTAATTAGTGCATGATAATGTTGTTAATTTTGCTTATAGTAACTTTTGTTTTAAAATAAAAAATATTTTAATTCTATTACACATGCAGTCTTCGCTACTAATAACGCTGAAAGTCAAAGGATTCTTTGAATAACTTTGCATAAAAGTAATTATTTTAGGTCATACTTAAAATGGGTTCCTTCAAAAGTATCACAAATTAATATATTATTTACTTTTTTAATAAATTCTCATCATAGTCTCCATCACACGGAACAATTTAACGTAACAGTAACGAGCCATGAAGCAAACATAAATTTGGTGTTCCATTAAAAAAAAAACAGTATTATCAATTTAAGCACTTATAAAAGGAACACACTTCCAATACAAACACTATATAATCAAATCATTACAATGGTATACTCAAGATTGTTTTTTTTTGCTACTTTCTACCTTTAAAAACCACATGCAACAACGAAAAAATCTATTCATGATTACAATCAACATTTAAACTTAATGTTCTCATGCTGTCTCCCTCTAACGGTAGTCTGCTCACTTCCTTACTCCCTCACTTACCTTTAAGAGAGTGCATTTGGTCTTCGAGCAGCCGTATGCGATCTCTTGCGATCTTGTTCTCAGAGACAAGTCTCTCTAGTTCTCTCTGGGCTTCTGTCTTGAAGTCATTTGCGACTCGAACAGTCATCAACAAGTCGCTCTGGAACTGTTTCCATTCTGCCTCCTATATTTAAGTAGGTAAATCGATATACAGTAACAGCCTGTGAATGTCCCACAGCTGGGCTAAGGCATCCTCTCCCTTTTTGAGGAGAAGGTTACGAGCTTATTCCACCACGCTGCTCCATTGCGGGTTGGTGGAATACACATGTGGAGGAACTTCAGTGAAATTAGACACATGTAGATTTCATCACGATGTTTTCCTTTACCGTCAAGCACGAGATGAATTATAAACACAAATTAAGCACATGAAAATTCAGTGGTACTTGCCCGGGTTTGAACCAACAATAATCGGTTAAGATTCACGCGTTCTTACCACTTGGCCATATCGGTCGTATAACTGGGCCATAACATAAAACAATAACTAAACTAAGCAAATACTAACTTCACCGAAAATCGCAAAAGTCTTAGGTATAAATATGAGCCACAGTAAATGTTTAATCGAATAATTAATTATTACATCATGCTATTAGCAGAACATCTCTGGCACATTTTCAGCAGCAACACATCCATCTCATTCCCACTTAGGTATAATTGTATTTATTATAAAATCTCTTTGGTTTCCACAATACATATAAAATAAACATATATCCATTCCGTTCGTTTTGTACTCTCTCTCTCTCTTTCTCACACAAACACACTTTGCTCGGTTCTCACAATAAAATATACTCGTCCCGCTCCCTCCCGTGTTGTACTCACATCTCTCTCCCTGTCGCGCGTGACCTGTGCGAGTCGCGCGCGCGAGTCCTGCAGCTGTCGCTCGAGGTCGGCCGCTCGTGCGAGCGCTTCCCCCGCGCGACTCATTAACGCTAATTTTTCGTCCGTTGCTACTTGTACCTGAGGATATGTAAATTTTATATAAAAAAATATATATATTTAAAAACATATTTATAAATAAAAATCCAAGGCAATTACGATTTGTGAATCAAAAATACATTTTCAAGAAACTTACTTGTATCTGCAATTCTGAAGAATTCTCCTGCAAGGTCTGCAGTTCTCCCTGAAGAGCAGTCTTCTCCTGACGCAACTGTTCGAGCTGAAACTCCAACTCTGATATTGTAGATTTGGCGGTATTCCTCGATACCTGTTATATTGAAATTCAACCAAAATTTAGAATAATATAGAACACCGGTGGTAATCACTCATTTTTCCTAGTCTTTTATTTACTTTTTTTATTTTTTATTCTGGTACTTTTAAGGGACCTTTACAGGTAGCATATAAGTCGGCCCCGTCGTTACACTCCAAATTAAATCAAAAAAGGCTCAAGAGAGAGAGACTAATTCAGTTTAAGAGAATCATTAACAAATTCATACTCGATGGTTTACTAATAATAGAATTAGAAACACCATTTAAAAATTTAAACGTAGCTCATATTTTACGGTTTCTCTCAAATTGGGTGGATTGGGTATGCAGCGGAAGTGGAAAGCGAGTGGAAACCCAGAGGGCGCGCCGCCGGGACACTCACGAGCGCGTCGTCGTGCAGCTTGCGCGCGTCGGAGTGCGCGCGGTCGAGCTGGCGCTGCGCGTGCGCGAGGCGCTCGGCCAGCGCGTGCGCGCGCGCGTCGGCCTCGCGCCGCGCCGCCGCCGTGGCCGCCGCCTCCGCCGCCGCCGCGCCCTCGGCCGCGCCCGCCAGCTGCGCACACGCTCAGTGAGGCCGGGCCGCGCTACGCCCCGCCCGCTCGCGGCCCGCCCGGTACCTGCGCCTGCGCCGCCGCCAGCAGGTCGCCGAGCGTGGCGATCTGCTGCTGCCGCGCGCCGGCCGCCTCGCGCGCCGCGCCCGCCTCCTGCTCCCACTGGCAGCGCTCGGCCTCGGCGCGCTCCAGGCTCAGCTCCAGCGACCTGAGCGCCAACGGAATACGTACGCGTCACTAGTGGGTGCCGTTGAGATAAGCTAGTAGTGTATAGGAGCTTGAAATTGACGAGCAGAGCCCCGGCCTATACAAAGTATGTATGTATTCGAGTGTCAAATGAGAAATGACCGAAAGAAAGAAATCAGTGTTTAACTAAACTGTCACTAAACAGTGTTTATAAACTAATTTTTATTTTTATTATTCCGCCTACCTATAGGCGGACGAGCATATGGGCCACCTGATGATAAGTCACCGACGCCCATAGAAATTAGCATTATAAGAAATGTTAACCATCGCTTACATCGCCGATGCAAAGTGTTACATATATATATATCCATATTATTTATCCACAACCCAAACTCTGTTCTCACCTAATTCTTTCAGTCAATGTTTCATTTTCTTTGGTTTTCTCCTCTAACGTCGTTTTCGTTTGATTCAGATCGGCCTCGAGCTGTTCTTGTTTGCTCAGCAGAAGTCTCCGCTCTTCTTGGGACACCTTTAAAATAAAAAAAAATGTAATTTAATGAAATAAAATAATATGTACATATGCAATTTTCATATTATTATCCCAGTTGTATTATTGTCAATTGCAATACAAACTAACTACTCGGAAAATCACGTCAACAAGGAAAGGAACACACCTTCGGATTTCATAGTCATAAATATATATACATATATAAATACGAATACAGAAAGGTCCACATATAATTTTATCCGAAAATACTATGTTTTTAATTTTAATCCTTTATTAAATGTCGTCGTGTTTTTGAATATTATATTATTACGTGAAACAAATTCTGTCACCATCACACTAACCCACAATAAAACAGCGTGGTGAAATAGTAAGTATCAGCCTGTAAATGTCCCACTGCCGGGCTAAGGCCTCCTCTCCCTTTTTTGAGGAGAAGGTTTGGAACTTATTCCACCACGCTGCTCCAATACGGGTGGGTGGAATACACATGTGGCAAAATTTCGATGAAATTAGACACATGCAGATTTCCTCACGATGTTTTCCTTCACCGAAAAGCACGAGATGAATTATTAACAGAAATTGAGCACATGAAAATTCAGAGGTGCTTGCCCGGGTTTGAACCCACGTTCATCGGTTAAGATTCACGCGTTCGTACCACTGGGCCATCTCGACTTTTTACAAAGAAATGTGAAACAGTGGTGAAATAGTCTTATTACAATTCCTCTCCAGAACAAGAAAGCAGTTCTTGTCCAGCAATAGGACCACACATTTATATTACAGTATCTTAAATTAACGTTCTCACCTTCAATACAGCGAACAGCTGTTGGTCGACATCGCCCGACACTACTGTCTCGGGTTCCACGTCTTCCCTCATCAATAGCTCTTGTAACGTATCGACCTGAAGAAAAAAAAACGTTCTATTTTTAAAAAATCACTATTATTATTCCAGATTTCGATCTTATAAAAAATGAAATAAAATCCGATATCAATAGAGACACATAGCCGGGATAGAGCGAGAGGAGCGATCGCTCCAGGCGCCAAAATGGCAGAAACTATTTTCAGAGGTACATAAGCGTTGTTATATGTGTATAAATATTGTAATTATTATTTATATAACACTAGTGTTCATCCGCAGTTTCGCTCGCATATTAGGTACGAGGGAGAGATGCTGGGGGGGGGGGGGGGGGGTTGTTATAAAAAAGTAGCCTAGCCTTCCGTCATACCATTTTATCAAAATCGGTTTTAGTGTTCTTGCCGTGAAAGCGTAACAGACAGACAAAGTTATTTACGCATTTATAATATTAGTACAGAGTATAAGTTTCACTTACAGAGTATGCAATTCATATGAAGTGAAAGCGTCGACCTGAGGGCGCTAAAAACTATCTGCCTCTCCCTGATCAAGAGCCAGGACCAATTCTGATTGTTTACAAAATAAAATTCACATAGTTTCGTACCTTCGTTCGACTATCTTCTAATTTCTCAGTTTGCCGGCACAGAGATTCCAATAAAACTTGCTTCTCGTCGGCCAACCTTTCATTGTCGGCGTGTGCGTCGGCCAACTGGGATTGCAAATCGGCAAGTTCGGCCAGGGTTGCTTGAAGTTCTTCGCTCGTGCTGTAAAATAAAAATTGGAACAGTTAATAATCAGTAAAATTCTATATATATGCAAAAACTGCTAAAAATTCAAAACATTAAAACTATCCAAAACGGTTAAGTAATAATCTTTAGTGATTCTAATTTGCTTATCTACCTTTAGAAATGTTTGTTTATTGAGGAATAGCAGTATGAGTTGGTCTGCAGCCATGCATCCAGTTAAGAGACAGTATAATTACAGGCATATTTTGTCTATTTATAGGAGCATAATAATTGTATATGTAAGTATGACTCCTTGCAGCGTCATTGGACATTAGGCAAAACTTACCATTTGTTGGCACATCTGATCTGCTCATTTACTTTCATGGTATTAAAAAAATGCGTCATATTTCGTATTTCCTACCTGTAATGGTGTTCTTCCATTTGCAGGATGCGATCCTGTAGACAAGCGACGGATACTTCGCTGAGAGAAGACGAAGAATGCTTGTCCCATTCTGGAGTACTCGCTTCGCCGCTGTCTCCTTCGCCCTGAAATTTTAAACGAATATCATTATTTAAATAAAGAAAATATTTATGTTAGATTTCGAGTAATCATTCAAAATCAGTAACGCCAGGTAGCGGAGAAAAAACCTGTTTGCCTTTTTACATAATTACCGTCGAACATGTTTCGCTTATCTGTGCAAGATAATTACGTTTTTTTTGGCTTCTGCAATTAGCTTTACATACCGACGCTAAAATGTTTTAGACTATTTAAAATGTTGTTTTATATTTCTGGTATCTACATCTTAGTCTAGTTTAGTATTTAGTATTCGGAAGAAATTAGTAAATATCCAGAGAACACTGATGTTGCCCTGACCCATTTCGTCCACGGTGGCCTTTCACGAGGAAGACTAGTCAATTACGCGGGATATATTATAGTGCACCAGTAGGTGCGCAAACACAGGCGCGCCTCTTAATTATCTCACTTTCATTATCTGATGGGACGGCAAATTTGACAGGAACCTACGTGTTTCACTCTCCTACTAAGATTTCCTTGCCAGAAAAACCTAATACATTTTGTTGGCTCAACCTGGGGCTTGAACCTCGGGGCAGAATCTCAGGATCTGCGGCATTATAAGCTCAAAGTCACGGTGTAATTACATTGTGCGCCAGCGCGATGGAGGCGGGCGCGGACGAGTGCATGCGGCGCGGCGCCGGCGCGAGCAGCAGCTGGCGCTTCTCGCTGTCCGACAGCGGCGAGTGCGCCACGCCGCGCAGGCGCGCCCGCAACGCGCCGTTCTCGTCGGCGAGGCGCTCGAGCGCCGCTTCGCGTTCCGACTCGTGATTCTGCGTAAACAAAAACATCACATGTTGAAAATAAATATTAAAACGTTTCTAATCGAATAATACAAATTTTACAACCTATCCAAAAAAGGATCTTATGTTGCAATAGTGAACCTTACTAATAATTATATTACGCTTACCTCCAGTTTCTGAAACGTTGGTCAATGATTAACTAAATTGGCTATAATCAGAACGTCTGATTGGTCACCTATTACGTCATCGGCTGCCACCGACCAATGACCATTCAGATTAAAGCTAGATTAATTTGAGTTTTATCAGCGTGTTAGAAACGGTAAGTTAATGTAAATAGTTTATTGTAGTATGACTGCAAGACAGGTATTAATTATCTAAGTATATATTATTTTTATTGTTGTAATGGTCATTTCGTCAGTTACCTTGAGTCGTTCAAGTTCAGCCCGCAATCTATCGGCTTCATTGGCTCGTTCCAGCAGCTCGTCCACGCGAGCTTGTAGTTGAGCCCGCTCCATTGCACTCGCTTCCAGCTCTCTTCTTAGAGATTCTAATTCACGAACTCCTGATGTGAGCGATACCTAAAATCACCATTACACTATATATCGTGTATCAAACATTCAATTGCAATTATAATTTAGATTTTTTTTTTCACTAACACATTTTTTTATTAGTTGTTTTCTCTTCTTACAAAACGTATTCAACTTTCTCTGACCGTTTTAGGTAAAAGTACGTGTGATAAAGCAACTATTGTTCATATCAAAACAATGAAACAAAAACCAACAACTCGTCAAAATTCGTTTAGACAATAGTAAGTTCCTAGTTCTCTTCATCTTATGACATCTATAATATACTAATATTCATATGTTTATATATATAGTTGTTGTTATATTTGTATGTATGTATATTTTTGATTATTAATAACCGCCTTCACGGATTTCTGCTTAGCCTAAAGGTTGACTGGTAGAGAATGCCTTCAGGCATTAAGTCTGCCTTTTGTTCCTGCTACACGATGTGGTAGTCAAAAAAGTTTTTAAATAAATAAGCGTTCCGTAACTTACCTCAGATGGTACTCTAGGCCTCAGCTCGACCTCTTGGAAGCCCGGCATGTGGTCGGCGTTCAGCGTCACTGGTAGGCTGATGCACTCTTGGGAGCCCCGCTCATCTACGGAACCCACCCCCAACTCCTCCGCGCTGCCGTAATCATGATCCCTGTCCTGTCCATCTTCGAACTCTAAGCCCTCCCTCAATTCAGGATCCTCTAATACAGCATTGTTATTCCCTAAATCCTTCTTTTTATGTGCCTTGTGTAGTTTCTCTTTGGATCCGAATATTTTATGTGATTTTTCTCTAGCCGGGGCTACCTTGTGGTGCTTCGAGTCGAGGCTTGACACTGACGGAGCGCCTTTCAGGGTCGCCTCCTGCTTCCCCTGACTTGGTCCTCTACGGAACAATGATTTGAACTTCATCATCTTGATTATTTTATATCATATTCGTTATCGTTTTACTTTTCGTTTCTATTTGCATATCGTAACGGTCACTGCGTCGGCTGTTGTGTGATCGGAATTATTATCACTATTGTTTAGCGTCTATCGGAAACACCGCATCGTTTTTACATTAACATATAAAAGGTTTATAGAGGCCGTGGCTAAACATGGTGTACCTACTTTAAATTATGAGCCTCTGATTCATTGAATTGTTCGGAATTGCCAAAAACGTAATGATATTTATTTTTAGTCTCCGAATGCCCAAGAGCGTAAGACAAGCCCTAGCTAGAAGTAAGCAATTTAGAAATAGTTATAAACTTTGTATAGTATACTGATGTATTGTTACAATTCGTTATCGCTATTTTTATACAAACTTAGGCAGTGTAAGTTTTCCTACAATATGTTTCAACTAACAAAATCAATATCGCAAGTAACCCAGACGTCTTTGAAAGGACGTCAGTCATTTATTTACTTAACGAAAATAGCTTCCTATCGCAGCGTATCAGATAACAGATAACTTGACAATACGACGGTTAATACCTTCGCATCACACGTGCTATTGATTCATGATATTATCTACGAATATTATTTTGTAGATAAAATTGTAATATGAGAATTAATTCAGGAAAAAATTGTCATTTAATTCGGTCACAACTAATGCAAACCACGACCGAGAAGCGTTTTTTTGCGTTCTATTATCGAACAATATAATTAACAGCGTTGTTTTGTTGGGCGATTAGTTAAACGATGCTGTGTCTTCTTCTTTCGAATGTCAAATCAATAATGACAGAAAGAGAGAAATTTGTGTTTAACTAAACAACAGCTAAGCAACTTTTATAAGTAATGCCGATAATATTGAACTTCACAAGTATGAAACAACATTCATTTCCATTGTTTAATTCTTTTTTAACCGGACATACATTTCCATTCCGCGACTACCATTTCTTTGCCTATTTTTATAAAAAAAAAATATATTTACATATAACAAATGCAGATACCGTTTACCAATATGTTTTATCAAATCGAAGCAAATCAAAGACCCTTCATAATAGACATGAACTGTCCCTCGACTTGTATGCAATTATTACATAGGGGAATGACCTCCGACCACACCCTATGTCCCTCGGATTTTACCGTTATTTAATATTATCAGGCAACCTATTACATTCAAAGAGGACGTTTATATGTTAACATTTATGAATATCGGTTTCGTTAATATATATATTTTTTAAATAAAATAAAAAAAATTTTTTTTTTTAAATACTCCTCAAAAAAGAGAGAGAAGGCCTTTAGCCCAGCATTGGGACATTCACAGGCTGTTACGGAATATATATATTAATATGAAGCCGCATATCAAGGATAACCACGCTCAAGTTTCATTGATAGCACAACAGAAAGACATTGAAACATATTGGCCGTACAAATACTTACAATATCTAGCCGAGAACATGGATATAAGAAACAATTAAATTTCGACTATACATGATCAAATTAATAGCTCAGAAGTCACATGTATAAAAATAAATATCTCATTTATATTAATACATTCGACACCGTTTGACCGAATACCATTAATTTTTTTATTTTTTTTTATAGAATAGGACGGCGGACGAGCATATGGGCCACCTGATGGTAAGTGGTCACCAACGCTCTTAGACATTGGCATTGTAAGAAATGTCAACCATCGCTTACATATCCAATGCGCCACCAACCTTGGGAACTAAGATTTTATGTCCCTTGTGCCTGTAATTACACTGGCTCACTCACCCTTCAAACCGGAACACAACAATATCAAGTATTGCCGTTTTGCGGTAGAATATCTGATGAGTGGGTGGTACCTACCCAGACGAGCTTGCACAAAGCCCTACCACCAAAAAAGAATACCATGAATGGTTTATTAAAAATAAAAATGTAGGCGGACGGGCAAATATTACACCCGATGGTAAGTAGTCACCGCGCCTTTGTCTATGAACAGTCATTGGCGCTGTTAGAAATATTAACCGATCCTTACATCACCCATGCTCCACCAACCTCAAGGCACATTTATGTATTTTCCAATTGGTGTTTGGTAAAGTAAGGTAACGTAAGCCCTCAACCGAGCGAAGCCTTCTGCGGAAACTAGCGTATACAACACTACGCTTTACGAGAGTTAACAATTGACGCACGTTTTGTTCCTAGATTTTATTTTATCAATATAATTATTTATTTATGTACAATATTTTTTTTCCTCGAATAAATATAAATAATATATAATAGTAAGTAGAGTTACCGTTATGATAACAGCGTGTCGATACCATTATGACCTCTACCGTCAACGGTTTATATAAGGACGTGCGTATTAAAAAAAAATATTACGGATAATAAACATAAAATTTACTTATTAGATTTATAATAGCTACACTTAATCATATTTATTTGATACATTATTTGATTATTGCATTTTTCTTACAAAATTTTAAATTGTAAATTAGCCAAAGACATTAAATATCAATTGTTATCGAATTGCTACAACATAAACGATACGTGGGTTCAAACCCGGGCAAGCAACATTGAATTTTCATATGCTTAATTTGTGTTTATAATTCATCTCGTGCTTGACGTTGAAGGAAAACATCGTGAGGAAACCTGCATGTGTCTAATTTCATTGAAATTCTGTCACATGTATATTCTACCAACCAGCATTGGAGCAGCGTGGTGGAATAAGCTCCAAACCTTCTCCTCAAAGAGAGGAGGCCTTAGCCCAGCAGTGGGACATTAACAGGCAGGCTGTTACCTTTAGTTTACTATATTGTATTGCCACTATCAAAATTTCAGCTCAATTTGTTGAATGAAATGGAAACTTAAGCTTTAGTTTCAAAATTGACCCAATCAAACTAACTGATAAGGTTAAATAAGAGCTTGTCAAATTAAATCAAATCAAAATCATTAAATGATTGTCAAATTAGAAACTACCATCGGTTCGGAAAAGAGCTGGCCTGACAAGAACCGGCGAAAGAAACTCGGCGGGTTTTTGTTTTTTAATATGCCTTGTAATTGCTTAAAAGAAAATCCGTATAAAAAGAAATATCCAGGTGGCGATTGTTTCATTACCAAGGTGTGCTATGTTCCATAAACTCACTAATTGTATAACCTTTGTACATAAGAGTTATGTTTTGTACATGTGAGTTATTAATTGGTTTAAAGGGTTGAGCTGTTTTCGCCTTACTGAAAAACAATTTTAGACTTGAGTACTACAAACTACCATTACAGATCTAGTTTAAGGTCTTTGATAAACTACATATATTAAAATTTTAAATATGATGTATGTTCAGGGCATTATATGGTTAAGTGGGGAAGAGACTGTTACTGTAAACGATACGTAATATTTCATCTCGGTTTCGTCCCACATTATTTTAAGTGAAAAGTTTAATTTGTTGTTCTTTCTTTTTGTGTACCGCCCGTGTGTTGTATATATAATATTTAAATATGTTAATATTGTTTATTCCAAATATTTAAAGTGAATTGTATTATTTTTTTGAGATATAAATCCTTAAATCGTATATAACTTGTCGAAGTACTTATAAGATCCAATTGTGAATGTAATAGCAAAACTTAGATTTAGTTTTTATATCGTAAATTCAGGCTATTGAAGTTCCACTACTGACTATACATATAATGTCTTATGTTAAGAATAAATCAAAATATATGATTTGTCATAATACTGAATCAAATAAAAACTTCCAAAACATATAACACCCGTATTGCCTTGTCCTGCTGGTGACGTGGAGGGGAGGGGGGGATAGTTCATCATTAGCCCAGTATAATGGGTATTGTGATTCAACGGTGAAATGCTTCTTGCATGATTTTTACCATTATTATAATTTTACATCATTTTTTAATATTGATTTTCATATACTGAATTCAATCATCAATGTGAATAATTCTTAGATATAAGATTATATATAGAATAAATCTTGAATGAACATATTTGTGTATCTCGAAAACGACTCAAACATTTTGATTATTTTATATTTAGATAATATTATGCTTTTTAAGTTAATCTATATATGTGTATATGCTGAAAAAGAAACGCAAAAAGATAATCCCCAAACACCATACACATCACATCAATCCTAATTATTAGAGCCGTTCGAAGTTCGTATAAGTTACTAAATAAACCTACATGTCTTATACGTAACATACATTCAACAGTATAATAAATCAAATATAGTTTTTTTTTATATAAAATAGCAAGGAGCATATGGGCCACCTGATGGTAAGTGGTCACCAACGCCCATAGACATTGGCATTGTAAGAAATGTTAACCATCGCTTACATCACCGATGCGCCACCAACCTTGAGAACTAAGATGTTATGTCCCTCGTGCGTGTAATTACACTGGCTTACTCACCCTTATAACCGAAACACAAAAATAACAAGTACTGCTGTTTTGCGGTAGAATATCTGATGAATGGGTGGTACCTACCCAGACGAGCTTGCACAAAGCCCTACCACCAGTACAGTGTAAATGTTTAATGACCAAAATTTTGCAATTCACAATATCGTGTACATTAACTGAATCGTGACTATTTATATGCAGTAGACTTTATAGGGTTCTCGACCACTACTAGATAAAGGCCTGGCAACATTATTTTGGTGATTATCCAGTTTCCAAAAAGCCGAGATGGCCCAGTGGTAAGAACGCGTGAATCTTAACCGATGATCGTGGGTTCAAACCCGGGCAAGCACCACTGAATTTTCATGTGCTTAATTTGTAATTATAATTCATCTCGTGCTTTACGGTGAAGGAAAACATCGTGAGGAAACCTGCATGTGTCTAATTTCACTGAAGTTCTGCCACATGTGAATTCTACCAACCCGCATTGGAGCAGCGTGGTGGAATAAGCTCTAAACCTTCTCCTCAAAAAGAGGAGAGGAGGCCTTTAGCCCAGCAGTGGGATATTCACAGGCTGTTACGGTACGGTACGGTATCCAGTTTCCAAACTACAAATGCAATCTCAAAATGTATTCCATCCGAGCACGAGATGAATTATAAACAGTTCTCTAATGTAAATATTAATATGTAGTAAATATATTGATAAATGTATTATTCAATCGTACACAATATACGTATAAATCTCGCATAGAATTAATAAGTTTACGTTAATATTGAATGGCATACCTCGATTGGTGGTATCGTGTAGGGTGACCATTAATGATATGACTATACATCAATTTAAAGTATTATTTTTTTAATGTTAAACAAATGATTTTATTAGTCTAGTCCTCTAGTTTAAAATCTTCGAAAGTAAACAAACTGCAAATGTCACACTGCTATTATACGGTATCCTCTCCGTTTGAGGAGAAGGTTGGGAGCTTATTCTGCCAAGACGCTCAATTTCAACGTTAGAACGTTGATACCAAATAGGAAACATGTATTTTGTTCACGACCCATAAGATGCAATTTAAATTTGTTGAACTTTAATCACCATGTTAATATTAAATGTTACTAAGTATCGCGTTCCAATATTCAACTTATAAACATGAGTCACGTGGTCACCCTTCAGCTAGGAATGGGTGAACGACCAGCCGTGGCCGCGTAGCTCCGCGCCACATCTAATATGGAAGCTTGTATTGCACTTTTTTATTATTTTTATCGCTCGCGGCGATTGATATATAGTTTTTAAAGTCTAGATCAATGGGTCGCTATTACAAATTGTATATGGTAACGACGAAATAAAGGTTAAACGAATGTCATTTCTATGTGATATATACGTAAAAGCATACTTGAATAATAATCTTGACTTTAGTTTTGATTGCTTCTTCTAAGTAAAATCCACTTTGCCAACCTGTGGTACCATTACGTATAATCGACACCATCTATCAACTATTATTGAAATGACAATTTAAGTGCTTCACTATATTTTGATTAGATTTGCGGACATTAACATTACAGACAAGACAAAGCTTATCTCGATACAAATCAAAAATCGATTTGTATAAATTATTTAAGCAAATGCCTATATAGATAAAAAAAAAAACTAACACCCATTAAAATAATTTGACACAAAAACATCATTCAAAACCCGTACACTAAGTTTGATTGGCGCCATTACTGACCTTCAAATCTAACCTATGAAATGGGACCTCGATTTCTATGCGTACAACCGTTATATAACTGTCCAATATGGTACTTAATACTTTAAAAATAAAGACTATAAAAATAAGTATCAAATTTAATATTATTTATTGAGTAATGACCCACTATTGCGCTCGGTGTTCGTTTGGAAATACATAATATACACATATAATCATTATTCACGCTAAGGAACAAATGACTTTTGTCGTTGGAGATGACGGGCTAGGTATTTTCTTTTCGAACCGTTGGTTGTTTCTAATTTAACTATCAATAAGTAAGTGTAATGCTTCTGACAAGCCGAGATGGCCTAGTGGTTAGACCGCGTGAATCTTAACCGATGATTGTGGGTTCAAACCCGGGCAAGCACCACTGAATTTTCATGTGCTGAATTTGTATTTATAAATCATCTCGTGCTTGTCGGTGAAAGAAAACATCGCGAGAAAACCTGCATGTTTTTAATTTCATTGAAATTCTACCAACCCGCATTGGAGTAGTGTGATGGAAGAAGCTCCAAACCTTCTCCTCAAAAGGGAGAGGAGGTCTTAGCCCAGCAGTGGGACATTAACAGGCTTTTACTCAACTACTGAATGCTTCTATGTTAAATACAGTATTTTGATAACAAATCGAAACATTCGGAAGGCCATTTTCGAGAGCAGCATAACTTTAAATTATAACTAAAATTTCGCGAGGCATCTGTGTCTAAGATTTGTTTGTCTGTGTATGACGTTAGTATATTAAAATCTTTATTCCTCAATATCAAATGTTTGTCGATATTTAAAAATAATTACGTATATAACTACAATGTAAAATAAATAAATGAAATATCGGTCACTCATACTTCATTGTTTTAATGTAATATTGCCAGCTTTAAAGGGATAAAAGACAAAACATTGGTAATATTCAGCGTAAGACTTTAAGGTAAAGATTAAGTACTTAATACAAGCTACTTATTGACGAGTTGACGAAACTTCATGATAATTAAAGAAGTTCCTTTCTTAATTTACACATGTTTCGTTTTTTTCGTAGGGCAAGACTTGTTAACAAATTTTTAAATTAAATAAGCAAATTTCCACAGAAATTTTATTATTATGATTGAGCTCATTTTTATAGCCTACATGTTTTCATTTCACGGCAGCATCGCACACGAAATATTAAGATATTTTTGATTGTAGTATTCAGTGAGACGGATCATAAGATTTTTTCTAACACCATAATGTTTCATTCGTTGGACAATCAATGATATACAAAAGCTTCAATGTAATTAAATTTTATAATACAAGGCAATTGAACCACGAATGACACGATACGATACATTCTAGACCGACGGAGAGTAACCCGAGACGGGAAGGGCCAGAGCATTGCAGATTATACGACTTATCGGCGCCATATTCATTATTTATTTGTATAGTATTAACCAGATATATAATATTCTTTATGTTATATATGCAACGTATAATAAAATGACCTTCATTTACAAGGAAGTCTTGAACAATTAAACATTCAAATTATAATAAGAAACAAAATTAAAAAAAACCATTAAGTG
Source organism: Nymphalis io (assembly GCF_905147045.1). NCBI lineage: Eukaryota > Metazoa > Arthropoda > Insecta > Lepidoptera > Nymphalidae > Nymphalis > Nymphalis io. The sequence continues at coordinate 9,380,976 of NC_065905.1, forward strand.
TTCCGCGTGGTTTCACAACCCTTAAACGTTACTGCTCCGCCCTGCTGGGTCGTAACTAGTAACTTTATGTTATATAGTCTGTAATCTTCCTCAGTAAATGTAAAAAAAAATAATTAAAACGACTGCTAGTATTGAGATTAAGGCGTTGAAAATAAACAAAAATTCATCAAAATTTGTATATCACAATATATATTATAGGATAGATTTCTTGATCGTTTAATTATATTTAAAAATAAAAATTGTATTGTCTACCTTTCCTCATCTCATTTTAATATTCTTCATATTGGAGCTTATTCCATCAAGTATCTCGATTTAATTAGTAACCTATATCGTTCTGTAAGACAGCACGAAGTCAAATCAATGAATACGATGATACGAAAAAGTGAAAAAAAAAATTACATTTATGATGCTCTTCAATTAAGCTTTGTTCAAGTTGAAAACAATAAAAACAACATTTTTCGTATTCTTAATTTATGAAGACAGACGATTAATAATATTTTGGGACATTATTCACACACGGCCATCAGATCCCAAACTAAGCAGAGCTTGTACTATGGAAACCAGACAACTGATAAATTACATATACTACTTTTCTTTTGTAAATACATACTTATATAGAAAATTACACCCAGACTCAGGACAAACAGATATGTTCATGCACACAAATATCTGTCCTGGGTGGGAATCGAACCCACAAGCTTCGGCGTGAAAGGCAAGTGTCTACCAACCACGCCAACCGGCCCGTCATTATTTAACGTGTCTTCTTAAAGTATATAAATATAGTTATCTTACCACGAAAGCCACCACTGCATCTAGTTCACCCTCTCTTTATGATAGACTAGTTTCCGCACGTGATTAGGGGGGAGGTGGCTGGTATTAAGTATAATAACAATCCCATGTCATTCCTCGGGATTCAAGCTTGCTTCATACCAAATTTCATCAAAGTCGATTAATTGGTTCAGCCGTGAAAGCGAAACAAACTGACAGACAGAATTACTTTAATTTATAATATAAGAATAGACTTCATAAATCAAATATTTTGTATATGTATTATTGAGTAATGTACATCGTAATTCAAAATGAACACATGTAAAACATTTATCTAGATCTCACCTGAACTTCGTGAAGAATTTATACAGGCAAGTTCTATCATGTCTCTACATGGCATTGTATCGGAGAAACGCTCCTTGTGTCCACACCGTGAATACTTAACGAGTTAATAAGTCACGATGACTTTTGATGAAATATTGCATAATCATTATCATGACTGTATTGTTATGTGATAAACATGGATAATAAATATAAATAACAGCTATATATTTTACTGTGAAAAAAATAACTTTTTTCAGGCAATACCTCTTATATATTAAATGTACGTAGATTCACTTAAAAAGCAAAACCTTAACTAAATACAAAACTTGAAACTAAATACACAAAATCATGCTAAAAATATGTACTAAAATCGCTCACTTAACATTATAAGATAATGGACCACCTAATTCTATATGCCGCAAGGTTATTGCTAAGGCTGGAATATATAATTTGCAAGTAAATTTGTCAACCAACTCACTTTCAGACAAATTCAACGACGAACTTCAATTAAATCGTTATAACACTGCACACATTCAACAATTTTTAAGGGGGGATGGGCAGCAGCGTCCCCCCTCCCATAAACATCTTACCCCCTACTGCGCTCGCCAACACGCCTGCCCAGCGCGGCGAGTATGGGCAAACCCCTCCCTAAATGGCAGATGCGCCCAAAAAAAAGGCCCCCAGTTACCGGCAAGCCCGCTAGGCCCGACCAAGGTAGCGGTCGCGGTATCGGCAGGGCAGGGGGTGCTAAGAATCACCGGTTCACGGCAGGCTACCGTATAAAACGACTGAAAATGGCAACGTATAATGGACGCTCGATGAGGCTGGACCATCACCTCGCCGAATTAGAAGTAGAGTTAAGTCATATAAACTGGCATATACTGGGGTTATCTGAAGTCCGAAGACAGGGGGAGGACACGATAACTCTAGAGTCCGGTAACTTACTCTACTTCCGCGAAGGTGATAACCTCTCCCAGGGTGGTGTCGGTTTTCTAGTCAAAAAGGATCTCATTAGCAGCATTGTGGAAATCAGTAGTGTGTCGAACCGGGTAGCGTACCTTGTCCTAAAACTTTCCGACAGGTACTCCCTGAAGGTTGTACAGGTATATGCGCCAACTTCGACATACTCTGATGATGTGGTCGAAGCGATGTACGAGGACATCGCAAAGGCCCTCAACGACACCTCGAGGGCCCACTACAATGTTGTTATGGGAGACTTTAATGCTAAAGTGGGAGTACAAGATAGCGGTGAATCGAAAGTCGGACCTTACGGCTTGGGCTGCAGAAATCACAGGGGGCAAATGCTGGTAAACTTTCTCGAAGCGCAGGGGCTTTTTTTGATGAATTCTTTCTTTCAAAAGAAGCCTCAGAGGAGGTGGACCTGGCGAAGCCCCGATAACGTGACAAGGAACGAGATAGACTTTATCATCTCGAATAAAAGGCACATATTTAGAGATGTTTCAGTGATCAACAGGTTTAATACCGGAAGTGATCACCGCTTGGTTCGAGGCACTCTAAATATCAACTTAAAAGCCGAAAGATCGAGAATGATGAGGTCTACTCTCCGACCTACCATGCTCCAAGCTGCTCAAGGCTCCGAAAAGTTCCAAATGGAACTTCAAAATCAATTCACCGCGTTGGAAACCATAAGCAGCATTGATGAGAGAACCGACACGCTGGTCAAAATACTGCAAAACACATCCCGCAAGTGTTTTCCGCCACAGAGAAGAGACAACGCACCAAAACTCTCTGCTGAGACACTCGAGCTCATGAGAAAACGACGAGAACTACCATCGTTTTTGTCAGATAAGGCCTTAAACCGAACAATAAAAACGCTGACGCGACGCGATCTCCGACGCTCCAATACCCGTGCCATCAAGGCTGCGATTGAGCAAAATCGGGGATCGAAAGTGTTCGCTCGCAAGTTTGGGAGGCCGCGTCTGACAAAACTTAAAACTGAAAATGGTGGGGTCGTTACCTCTAGGCCTGAGATTATCGGAGAAGTAGAGAGGTTTTATGGGCAGTTGTTCTCTTCAAGATCGGATAAACCCATGGGAATCAGTATTGATGACCAGCGCGCCCCTCTTATGCGCCATTACTCCGAGGAGCTCCCGGTCGTTGACCAAGGAGAGATTAGGGCGGCTCTAGAACAGCTTAAAAACAACAAATCTCCGGGAGATGACGGAATCACAACAGAGTTGCTTAAGGCAGGCGGGACTCCGGTCCTGAAAGAGCTAGCAAGCCTCTTTAATTCCGTCATCCAACATGGCAAGACCCCGGAAACGTGGAGCGGGAGTGAGGTGGTACTGTTTTTCAAGAAAGGTGATAAAACCCTCTTGAAAAACTACAGACCAATCTCCCTCCTGAGTCACGTGTATAAGCTGTTCTCAAGAGTCGTCACGAACCGTCTCGCCAGACGACTTGACGAGTTCCAGCCCCCAGAGCAAGCCGGCTTTCGATCAGGCTACAGCACCGTGGACCACATCCATACTGTTCGGCAGATTGTGCAGAAGACCGAAGAGTACAATCAGCCGCTGTGTATGGCATTTGTGGACTACGAGAAAGCCTTCGACTCCATCGAAACCTGGGCAGTGCTCGACTCATTGCAGAGATGTCATATCGATTGGAGATATATCGAGGTACTGAGATGTCTGTACAACGCCGCTACAATGACTGTCCACATCCAGGACTGTAAGACGAAGGCGATCCAATTGCGCAGAGGGGTGAGACAGGGGGATGTAATATCCCCGAAACTGTTCACCAACGCGTTGGAAGACGTTTTCAAAACGCTGGATTGGACTAGGTATGGAGTCAATGTAAACGGCGAGTACATCTCACACCTTCGATTTGCCGACGATATCGTCATCATAGCAGAGTCGCTGGAACAACTCACCGAAATGCTGCGTAGCCTAGGCGAGTCTTCCCGGTGTGTCGGTCTCGGCATGAACTTGGACAAGACCAAGGTCATGTTCAATAGGCATGTCGTGCCGGGACCGATATACGTCGAGGGGAAACCTCTCGAAGTTGTTAGTGAATATACCTACCTAGGACAGATAATACAAGTCGGTAGGAACAACTTCGAGAAGGAAGCCGATCGAAGAATTCGCTTGGGATGGGCAGCATTTGGCAACCTTCGTCAAGTCCTCAAGTCGTCTATACCGCAATGTTTGAAGACGAAAGTCTTCAACCAATGCGTCTTACCTGCCATGACATACGGTGCCGAAACGTGGACACTAACTGCGGGACTAGTCCACAAATTCAAAGTCGCTCAGCGTGCTATGGAGCGAGCTATGCTCGGAGTATCTTTGAAGGATAAGATCAGAAATGAGATTATCCGGAAAAGAACCGGAGTCACCGACATAGCTTGCAAAATTAGCAGGCTGAAGTGGCAGTGGGCTGGTCACGTATGTCGTAGGACCGATGGCCGTTGGAGCAGACGAGTCCTAGAGTGGAGACCGCGAATCGGCAAGCGCAGCGTAGGGCGCCCTCCAGCCAGGTGGACCGACGACCTTAAGAAGGTGGCGGGCACCAACTGGATGCGGAAGGCGGAGGACAGGGAGCTTTGGCGCACCTTGGGAGAGGCCTATGTTCAGCAGTGGACAACGATTGGCTGTTGATTGATTGATTGATTGACTGCACACATTCAACATGTTGAAATTATTCGAAATAAATATTAGCAATGTGTGACTGTGTGTGTGTGCGTGACGTTATATTCCTGCAACTGCAATATCACTTTATTATAAAGGCCTATATTATATAGTCCGAGATGGCTCAGTGGTGAGAACGCTTGAATCTATCGTGGGTTCAAACCCGGGCAAGAACCACTGAATTTTCATGTGCTTAATTTGTGTTTATAATTCATCTCGTGCTTGACGATGAATGTAAACATCGTGAGGAAACATGCAAGCGTCTAATTTCATTGAAATTCTGGCACATGTGTATTCTACCAACCGGCATTAGAGCAGCGTGGTAAAATAAACTCCAAACCTTCTCAAAGGGGAGACCTTAGCCCAGCAGTAGGACATTAACAGGTCGTTACTGTATAAAGGCCTAAGTAGTAGCTTGCTAAGTCAAAATAACCGATGATCGCGTGGCACCCAGGGGAGCTGCTAGAATTAATTCATTACCAATTAAACAAATATATGTTCTCTATGCTGGACGGTAAAATTTCTAACATTTACTTGATATGTTTACCATTATCCTACTGTATAGTATCCTACTGATATTGCTCAAGTAAAAGTAAGCAATGGTTGTTTTTATTATATTTTTATACTTTGTATATATATACTTTGTAGACTTACAATCTATGTTAAATGAAAACATACATCACGAGGACATTGGAAAAGAAAATACTATTATACAAGCGTAAAACCTAATATATATGAATGCAACGAAAAGAAATAGTGACTTATATATTAACAGCAGGTTTATATAAGGAAATCCCATTAGTCAATCACGTACACATATATAATATCTTGTTCAATCGTCCGCATATCTAGTGAAAGTATACTATTTATGTATGATCGATTCCATTGAGGATATATAATTTGTATATAAATTGTTTGTATAATACACATTGTGTGATACTATTTATTTATAACTACAAGACGTCAGGTTTGAGGAAATTGTTATAAGAGACGTATTCCAAGTTTAATTATTATATTATGGATAATTATAATAATGGTAGGTACCACCCACTCATCAGATATTCTACCGCAAAACAGCAGTACTTTGTATTGTTGTGTTCCGGTTTGAAGGGTGAGTGAGCCAGTGTAATTACAGGCACAAGGGACATAACATCTTAGTTCCCAAGGTTGGTGGCGCATTGGTGATGTAAGCGATGGTTAACATTTCTTACGATGCCAATGTCTAAGGGTGTTTGGTGACCACTTACCATCAGGTGGCCCATATGCTCGTCCGCCTTCCTATTCTATAAAATAAAATAAAAAATTGAGAATTTTTTGGATATGATGTTTTTTGTTTCTACAAATGTTTTTTTTTTATATTAAAATACTTATTATGTGGTTATGTGAACACCTGAAGGTTTTCCCATTCTTGTAAATTATAAATTATTATCCTCCATATAACTTAAAGAATATACTCCGATAATACAATTAAAAAGTATTTTTTTATAAATCAAAGTATATCAGATTTACCTAATTAATATATAAGTTTTTAATAGTAAAACGAAAAAAAAAATAACGTACGTTAGAGTTTTCTGTCAAGGAACGATACTAATTATAATTTTATTTGCTTTTTTTATTACTTTTTAAGGTATTATCGCCTTATACAACATAACTACAGGTCGGTCCTATAAACATTGCCGATATGTTTAACAATGCTACAAAATTTCTTGTTCCTCAACGATGCATTCATTAGTTTAACACGTCGTGGGAGAGATACAACCATTGTCTTCTAATTAACCTCGTGGATTTTATTCATATAACGACAACAGGGTTTAAGAGCGAGTTTATACTAGACCGTGACGACATTTTATCGTAAGCTGATTTGATGTGTTGCCCATAACAATATATTATTGTTATAATAATAATAATAATAATAATAATTAGTAAGTTCAGAATTTCTAACGTCGTCGCTGGAGACGTTTTCCGATGGAGATAAGATGGAAAGGTTTCCGATACCGCGTTTTACATACTTTAGACCATCGCCGCCCATTTCATATATAATACACGACATATAACTACTGCTTTCCTTTTATGCCTAACGGTTAGCTACAAGATCAGGAAAAAAAAAGTTGAGATGGCCCAGTGGTAAGAACGCGTGAATCTTAACCGATGAACGTGGGTTCAAACCCGGGCAAGAACCTGTGAATTTTCATGTGCTTAATTTCTGTTTATAATTCATGTCGTGCTTTTCGGTGAAGGAAAACATCGTGAGGAAACCTGCATGTGTCTAATTTCATCGAAATTCCGCCACATGTGTATTCCACCAACCCGCATTGGAGCAGCGTGGTGGAATAAGCTCCAAACCTTCTCCTCAAAAAGGGAGAGGAGGCCTTAGCCCAAAAGTGGGACATTTACAGGCTGTTACTTACTTACTTACAAGATCAAGAGATCCTTGGTTAAAAGCCTGGTCCCCAGTCAGGCCAGTAAAAAGTTATTAGATTTTTTTTTACAATCCTGAGCCGTTAGTTTTTGAAGCATTTCCAGTCACTTGTGTCAGTACACTTGTGCCTGCCGCATGTACTTGTTCACTAAAATATAACTATTTATAGTCTATCCATTACGAATAACCATCCTCATCATCATTATGACATCCAAGACGATCGTTATTTTACAATCGTTGCATAGCATCCATAATCAGCTGTACGAGAAATTAGACGATTTTCTAATTCATTACTACAAGATGCTCACTTACATATATATTAAATTATACCGAGAGTTTATCGTAAGGATTTAGTGTAAACCAACTTAAATTTTTCACACGTTACTGAAGGTCATTATTTTATCCAGATGCTTACACGCTTTAACAATTACAAGTTGCAACAACAAAAAATTGTTTTTAACATTTTAATTATTCACTATAAATAAACCACGTTAGAAAAATATCAATACTAGAAAATTTTTATTAAAAACAGATTTGAATATCATGTACCTAACGGTCATTCGTTTTAAAATTCAATAATAGAATATTAGAATAAATAAGAAAATAAAAATATGTTTTAAAATTACATTAGAAACGAGCGTTGAATTAAAAAACAAAAAAAAACAATTTTTTTTAATCTATGTATATTAAAACAGAACGAATTCTTATTTTTTTTTAAATTGGGAATTATATTGTAAGACTGAATACCAGTGTGTATTTATATACACGAATAATAAATTAAATATTTAAAACTAGAACACACTTTCGATCGAAAAAAAGTTAATTCATCAATCAATAATAAATTAATTTGTATACTCGTGTTACACAAAGAGCTATGGAGCGTGCCATACTTGGTTTTCGGCTTATAGACCGTGTTCCCAACATTAAACTCCGACATCGGACAAAAATTACTGACAATAGGAATCGAGTAATGGAACTGAAATGGAGCTGAACCGGCCACCTGGTTCGGTGAAAAGACGACAGGTGGGGCAAAGCGATAATTGAATGGCGAACGAGAACTGGATACCCGGTTGAAACTAGCAAATGATCTTGAGGAGTGTCAGAGAAAATAATAATTCGTTTCAAATTCTTATCTATAAAATAAATAAATTAAATGGGCTTTTTGTGTGTATATATATTATGTAATTTGGAAACGGCTTAAACAATTTGACTCAATATTTGCATTTAGATAAGGCTTTTGCTTTTTAATCTGTTTTCCCACAAAAAAAATATATCTAATTATTATTAGAGCCAAACGTAGCTCGATCGCCTGGTAGTTATTATATATAATATTTATGTAAATGCGTCACCATAAACCAATACGCGATATTTGATAACAGCTATTTGTCCAAGTGTGATTCAAGGATAGGTTTTGTTCGGTTTACAATAACATTGTTATACGGTAGACTTAAAAGTCATTCCTTTAACTACTTCGTATTATGAAGACTTGGGATTACTAAAACTGTTTACGTATTCTCTTAGTCACTGCAAAGACCGCTACCACGTTACACATCCTTCGAATTATTTCAGGATTATTTATAACGGTTGGTATGCGGTTTCTCCTGCGTTAAATATTACTGCTCCTCCCCGTGAGTCGTCAGTGTAGCTGGTCGTGGTCATCTTATACAATACATACTTTTTTTTATTTAGGCTATCTAACGAATTTTTTTCAAAGGGACTTCGTATATTAAATATACTCGCGACAATCAAAGAAAAATGCTCTTCAGATTTGTATTATAACACAATTAAAATATTCCTCTGTATATTTCATGAATACAAAAATGTTTATTCAAATTTTATAAATACATATATCATTTTGGATATTATTATATCAATTCTATATATATATATAGTATTTCGTACCGAAAACTTTATGGGCATCGTACAATATTTTCAACGAAACAAAACAAAATAATCATTCGTTATTTTATAAATAAAACCCATCACAAAAAAAGCCCTGTCACGATTCACGACGTTCTCAACTGGTTGTGAAACGACGGTTTCCTTTTTCTCGTTTCTTCAAGTTCAAGAATACTTTTCAAACATTTGACTAGTTGTTTAACGGGATCTGTGTTGCCAGACTGAATTATTTCGATAAGAAGTTTTTGCACACTTAGTACAAAAACTTCTCATCTCATTAGATATATTTTTAGAATAAATAATTGTGCGCTTTAAAAGCGATGTTAGGGTGCTCTATCTCTCGTCCTTGTATTACTTTGTTCAGTCATTGATTGTACTTTCTATTCGACATTTATTTACAATCAATGTAGAAAAATAGTAGTTTTAAGTTGAGATGATTAGTGGATGGATCACGTGGATAAATAATTAATTAACCTTAATAACCTACAAGGAGCTTAGAGGAAGGGATCCATATAATTATGGCTATAATTGTTTTGGTAAATTTATATTCAATTTAATCCTTTAAAATGATTCAAAACCGTTTATAAGAGCCTACTGAATATAGATATTTTGAAATGTGTACATTCTGATACATGTGTATTGCGTAGGAACCAACCCGCAATGGAGTTACGTGATGAAATATCCTATGAATCCATATCATTAACACAAGCTGATACTTTCAAACGTAAGCCCTTAACTTGGAAATCTTGGCATCATTTTTTTACAAAGACACGAACGATTCATTTTATTTTAATGTTTGGAGCGTCCGTCGGACGTCGCAATGGCATCATTAAAGGATTCTTTGTGGTAAAGAATATTAATGATTGTGTATGTCTATGATGCCAACGTGTTTTGTATTCATTCAACGACTGAATAACTAATTATCACGAATAGGGTACTCAGATCTCATATCCAAGTGGAAAATCAAAAGCATCTGCTACATGATGTGATGCAAACAAGATCGTAAGAGATACCACGTGTATCTAAAGAATAACAAATAACAATTCACCTCAAATTCAAACTTTATTAGCATTTTTTTAAAATAATGTAGCTTTATATCAGACGTCATATAAAAATGGAATTGATAGCTCCAGGTGTTCAAGATCCTCCTTAATGATGACTCCTTAATGATGACAAACCAAAATGCGCAGGTGATATTTAATTGCACAATCGTGTGTACTAATACAGTTGCACGGTCTATTCCCTCACTCTCATAATCCGATCGGACGGCTGTCCGACACGAACGGAGAGAGTTGAGGCGCAGGACAATAAGCTAAACGTGCTTTGAAAATCATGGGGGTGAAAACACTGGCGACTTCCAAACCCAATGACGACGTTTTATCCTGGAAACTACTTTAAAACTAGACTATACATCGTTACACTACACTATTACACTATTTCTACAATCATTATTACTACATAATGTACTAAATAGCCAAATATTATACAGTTAAACATAAAATTGGCAATAATTAGACTTGGTTATGATTTCTTCTCTTATAAAATAAATGATTCTATAACCAAACTCAAAGATATTGCAAGATTCATGAATCAGCTTCACTTATACATGGACAAAAAGCTGATAAGTGAAAATAAAACTTGAAATATATGAAAATAGTATCAGATGAATCTCGTGGATCAATAAGGTGTGGTATTCTCTGTTCGCACGCTCCTTAATGGGGCATTGCTCACAACATGTTCAGTCTGGCACACTCTTGAGCACAGTTGTGGCCATATCATTGAGAATTCGTATTGATCATCTTATACGTATTAAAACTAATATATTTCATGAATCGAATGTCTGAACCTAGTATTGTAGTAGTCACATAAATAACATCTTGAATATTTTTTTCTTTTTATTATAGTTTTTATAAAGAAAACCTTTTGGTAGGATACTTTCGGTGGCACCTTTTCTTGCTGTATACGTGCCCTTTGCACGATAAGTATTAATTTAAAGGGTAGAAGTATTTCTTCTTAAATGTGTTAAATATTCTGGTATAAATTCATTGATCATAACTTTCATCTGATGAAGCTCTCAAACCATTTATCGACTTTTAATGATATTTTTTTTAGCTTGCATTTCTTACAAAATATAAACACACAGAAAATAAATCTTATTCACGCAGCCCGTTTTAAATCGTCTTTTTAAAAGTTTGTTTACATGTGAATAGTTTCACTTCACACATCGCTTCGGAATTTTAATTATACTCAAGAAGTCACAGCAAAAAATTAAATAGTTTTCTATTAATTGCAGTATAGACTACAAATATATATTTATTTATCGTCTATCAGAATAATAAACTCGTGCTCGTCAAGTTTAAATGTAAAGTTAGTATAACTGCGAAACGCAGCTTCTTATATAGTTATATTATTTAATAGAACTATATAGTTTTATGTATATTGGCTTAATAATTTTTTTCAAATTCAAAAAAAGAACTAAAGTATAAATGTTGGCTATTATTTCTTTTACATAAACTAATATTATGACTAACTTAAAATATGACTTAGTGAATGCTTCAATATATATTTATTATTTATATTAAGTACATAAATGTATACGACAATCAGTACATAGATGTTGTCTCAAATACTCAGACATGAGGATACTAAGAAATAATAAAAAAAAGTTCACTAATTGAAGCTAAAAGTAAACCAATCTTCATTTAGCTTGACGTTCGACCGACCGACGTAATTTCATTTAGTCTCCGATTTAACGGCTCCGACTTATACAGCTTGGAAATAAATATCATAGTCGGCCATAAATGCAACAATTATTCAAAAATCTTTCGTAAAAGTGAAATCTATTTAAAATAACAGAGGTGTGGAGTGTTTTTTATTAAATCAAAGTTGTGTATTGATTTTTAACTAAAATTGACCATCTTTGTTATAACAACGTAATCAATTGTAAATAATAGATAAGACCCTTACACGAATTACATACGACGGAAAAAAAAGTCGAGACAATTGATTTTTATCGTTTTTAGATTTCAAAATAAACGTTATTCCTTCGTTTATACTTAGTGTTATATTCGTACGGCTAGCAACGAAATTAATACAATTAATTGCTATTTAAATTGGCGACTTTTTGGTCTCAATGTGTGGCCTTAATAGTAACGACTGTTACGTCACAAGCAAATACCGAGTTGATTCATTCTCATTGTTTAATTGTAATCGCTTTAAATCTGCAATTTGGATGATTTTAAGGCGCAAAAAATATCTCTTTAAATTTGATTTATCATTAAAAAAATTAGATTTTTACAAATATCAACTAGCAAAAAAAAAAAAAAAATTTAAAAATGATGTTATCTGTTATTTAAGACATTACTTTTATAGCAATAATTAATATACTTTACAAATAATGAGCTGGTTTTTATCTTCAAACATTATGTATATTTCTAATAATAAGAATCGAAATAGTTAAAGGTACCGTAATTATCTATGCAAAATATACGAATAATATCCATGTATAATATTTTATCTACTAAAGTAGATTAATGGCTTTGATTCCGTATTCAGAAGCGACTCGTAATAAGAGTGTCCTTGGAATGTCACTATTAATTACAAGCCCTTGCTTATCTTTATTTTGCTAAAATTTCATACAAATATTATAGTCGTTTAGTTAACACGATAATTTTTGATTCCGTAATTTTAAATTACTAACTTATCAACTGTTATAATTTCGTAAGGAAATATTTGAAATGATTACTATAATTATATAAAGATGATAAGTTAAAATCAATGTTTCTTTTTTATTCAATCTAAATATAAAGAATGAATGAAACACAATAAATCTACTTTCAACTAACACGCTGTAGTGGTATGTTAACACGAGAAAGCAAGTAACGAGACACTAAGTAAAAATTTTGTTACATCTTTGTATAGACGCTAAACACTAATGACATAAACACCTCGATCACACTACACTTATTAAATTTGATCACACAACACCAGTAGACACAAGTTATAAACGCACCATTATAAAAAGTTCGTTTCGTTTTTTTTTAAAGTTCGAAATAATAAAGCGCCGGCCAACAGGACACGTCCGCGGCCAACCGTGGCAAACAAACTTGCTTTACGGTCGCTCAAAACTCAAAAGTCTGGTCTCACATTTCTTATATAATACGACAAATTTCAATACACTCAAGTGATTCGATTTAACTTACGGTACGATAGCGCATAGTAAAAGTCGTATTATAGTTCAAGTAAAACATTCCCCACTGCAGAGAGAGACAACATACATAATGACATAAGTGCGAAAGAGAGCCGTATAACGTGGCAGGTATACAAGGCACAGACAAACATTTTTCGTCACGTGTGACTTCGTATAGTTACGGTTATTGTTCTTAAGTCTATCTGCTACTCTATTACCACAAACTAAAGGTCAAATTACAATGGCCAAAAATAATTTAAATGAGTTTTATCTTTTGTCACTATGGCGGGAAAACTTAAGTTGATAAAATAAAATACAATCGCCTAATCGCTTTGAAATATTATCCACATAATAATTTCAAAGATTTAAAACAGATTTTAAATAATACTAAATATTGATAAATAATAATAATGTCTAGTACTTACCGAATATTAATTAATGGAATTTTTTTCTCACTCTTCACATTTGCATTAGTCCAAACAGTGTTGTTGTTTACATATTTCTCACGTTTTAATTTAACTTTCTCTGGAACTTTCGGCTTCAAAGTGGGCGGCAGTAAGGAATCTGGAGTTTTTGGCGGCGGTTTTGGCGGTGCGGGTGCTTTTCTTATTATCTTCAAGACATTGGAACTTAGGTCCTTTTTAACAGTTTTAGTACCCCCGTAATCTGGTGTAGTAGGTGTATTGCTCAAAGGCCCAGGAGATTCCAAGGTTTTATCAGTTCGAAGACTTAGATTTCTTTCACTATTCCGTCTCCTGATCTTCGTTTCAGGTTGAGGTACTTAAAAAAAAATTATAATTGTTTTTTTACTAATCCATACTACAAAAAGAATCAGTTTATTTTCGTTGTTTATCATATTCTAATTCTATTTCTAAAACTTTCTAAAAATTATAAAATTTATAATCGAACAGATGCTATAAATTTAAAAAAAAGTCAAATATTTTACAATATTTGAGTTTTTTTAAAACATTTCCGATTCCCTCGGTAATGCTAGTCTTGGGGCCCAACAGTTAATCGAAAATAATAATATTATTAATGTAAAAACTATGTAACAAGACAGGACAAGTTTTTTTTATTTCAGGCCCACCTGCCTCTCGGTCTTATAGGTTTGCCTACATTGCCTATTTGGTAATCTGGTAAAAAATCTTTAAACTCCTTGTTTGAAGCAGAATATATTTCTCACGAGCAGAAAAGCCATATAAAAAATAACGTGAGGTTTTCAATAAAAATATTAAAAACAGATTAAAAGAAGCTTGAAAAATAAAAAGCATAAAAATTTTACCGGTTCTTGGTCTATTTCTTGTAACAGGCTTAGTCTCCGCACTACCTATTTTGTTTGTTTCTTGAACCGAGAAGGAAGTGGCGGTTGGAACCGCCTTGCTTCGTGAGCTGAAGGTTGTCTTGAAAAAATTTGCCGCTATGCCTTTACGGATGAATGAAGAACTTTGTGGTTGCCTAGAAAATAATATAATTGCTAAGATACCAGGTTTCCAACTAGTGATGTTGAATTGAAGCTACATATTTTTCTACGGCACTGAGCAATGAAAAGTTAACGGACAGCGCCATCTAATATGAAGGGGCAAAAAGTTTATGTCAGTTCGTAATAGATGGCGCTAGCAGTTAACAAATTGAATAGAACGACGAACGAAACGAAACAATATTTGTAATTAGCTTAGAAATTATCATATGATAAATAAATGTTATTTATTATGTATTAGATAATTCATATTTATTTATAATTATGACTCACTGGACTTTGATGTTACTAGGCACCTTTGGCACCTTCTGCTGCATAACCTCCTCGATCTAAAAAAAAATCAAAAATATTAATTTATTACTAATGTTATTAATGTGTTTTTAAAATTATATGGATAATCTGCAGAATACAGAAACAACGCACACTTTCACAGCTCATGACATGAGATTTTTAACACAATTTTTTTCGTGGAGACGATGCACGGTAAAATTGCACAATAATTCTAATTTACCCGCAGTTGCTTATCGCACATTATTATCGTTATTGATTACTTAATTGTTTATATTTACCACGATAAAGTTATATTCCCTTGTCCTTCTGACTCCTGTCCACATTATAATCTTAAGTGATATAATCTTAAGACGTATATTCTACCGAAATTGTTCCGGTTTGATATCCAACAATCCTAATACCTACTTAATGTTTTAAATATACTATTCCGTCTATAAACTTGTACTTAGTTAAAGCTTAGTACGAATATGTATGAAAGATGGCATTTGATCACTTTCTAGCTTCTATTGAAGTATGTAAATATTGATAAATGCTACAATCAAATGACATAATAACGATTACCATTTCTTTTTAAATACGATACAAAGGTCTCTTAAATTTTTTTTTTTAAATAAAAATCCTAAAAAGGTTTATCTATTAAAAATTATGGCGAACGAAATCGGTTTAGTAATACATACAACAGGTATATGTTACTAGTTTTGTTTTGACTTTATACTCATAGGTATATTTTGACAATTATTAAAAATTAAAGACTACTATTATAAGCGAAAGTACTCTATATGTCTGTTAGTAGCTATCAGGACGAAACCAATAAACTTATTGATTTGTAATTTGGTCATAGAGGTAGTAATTATAGCCAGTTCCTTAAGCAAAAAAAAACTGGATAGTAAAATGACGTGGATATTGGAAACGTTTTGTAAATAATAACAAGTAATTAAGTTTACGGATAAAAAAAAATCATACCTTATACAAGTAAATTCTCATTCTTTATACACTCTTAAGGCACATTTATGTCATTTCTGTTGTATTGTCTACTAAACTCTCGATACAATCAAAGACTAAATATTAACTTTTTAAAATTTGTATCTCGCGGTCCGAGTCAAAGCACCAAAATGTCAATAAAGTAATTAAAATCGCCGTTTTGATTCTCTGATAAGGTTGGTATGGTGCAATGTTTAAACAAAAAAATAGTTGAAAAATATTTGTTTTTAAGGGATACGACTAGATTTAATAAGAAAATATTTGTTGATGTATTAAAATTAATTTGTTTTTTTTTTTTAGATTAACGCACAGCGTTATATATAGCACTTATGCACTTAATATGGAGTTTCATATTATTTTAAATTTTAATTTCAGGACGAGTATATAATCCTTTCCATATTTTGAGGTATAAGTAGTATATAATGTCAAATCGGAGACAAAAATCCGTTTTAGTAGCGTGTCTGGCAGAATGCCAATACTGTAACAGATACGCATAAGACAACATTAAATAGATCACAACAATTTACTTGATGGTGGGGCTTTGCAAGCCCGTCTGGGTAGGTACCACCCACTTGTCACATATTCTACTGCCAAACAGCAATAGTCAGTGTACAGTGCACAAGCGACATTGCATCTTAGTTCCCAAGGTTGCTAGGCCATTGACAATGTAATAATAATGATAATCATTTATTCTCAGACAACAAAAGTCCATACAATTGAGGTACAACAAAAAAAAAATACAAATTTCTTACTATATCATTGTTAGACAGGTCTCTTACTTGTTCAACAGACCTTTTAATAGAACGACAGTTGAACGTGCTTAATGTGATATTTGTTCTGGTCGTACTACCCATATTATTTAAGGTTTAGGTAAGTAATGGTTAATATTTCTTACAGCTCCAATGTCTACAGGCGATTGTGATAATTTACCATAAGGTAGCCCATCATCATATCCGAATTCCAATTTTATAAAAAGTAATAGTCAAACAACAATAAATAAAAAATAACGGAACTGCGACAGTATATTATCTGTCTTTATAGACGAGTTACAGCAATCATTTATTTTAGTTCAATTTATTTGTCACAGATAATTAATCCTAATTAATAACACATTCGTTTTAAAGAGTTATCAAAAAGTTCGTGAACGTTAAAACAGAATGTAATAAATGATAAACATTGATTACTATTTATTTAAAATAATTAAAAAAAGCTTATTAAATTATGATTAAAATAAGCGAATAGTTTACCTATAACCTATTCCGACCACAAGAGGAGTAAACCCAAATGAACTACTTTTACTCCGATATCATTGGTCACGGATATCAATAGACGCGATATCATTGGTCTTGAATAATCTATGATATTCACTATGGATTTGCGAAAAAATGGCGTTTTGAATGTCAGCGAAGTTGTAATCGGAACTTCGAAAATTAAATCAATGTTGGTTATAACTAGTTAAGTCGAATAATGTTGTATTATAAATAAAGGTAAACTAATCAAGAACTAAAAAGCCGAGATGGCCCAGTGGTAAGAACGCGTGAATCTTAACCGATGATCGTGGGTTCAAACCCGGGCAAACACCACTGAATTTTCATGTGCTTAATTTGTGATTATAATTCATCTCGTGCTTTACGGTGAAGGAAAACATCGTGAGGAAACCTGCATGTGTCTAATTTCACTGAAATTCTGCCACATGTGAATTCTACCAACCCGCATTGGAGCAGCGTGGTGGAATAAGCTCCAAACCTTCTCCTCAAAAAGAGGAGAGGAGGCCTTTAGCCCAGCAGTGGGACATTCACAGGCTGTTACGGAATCAAGAACTGTTTATAGTGCATAATACAGCAGAATAATTAGAAAATCGCATGAAATTTGTAAATGTACGGTTTATTTACCTTTACTCCTACTTTGATTTGAATAGGGTATATCTACATATAATATTTTAATAGATAAAATCGCTAATCGCTCACTCCTGTATCTGACACACTCCACCCACACCCTTAATTCGAACAAAAGTAAAGCCATTGAACCTTCCCCATGATATCATTCAATTTCCATATTAATGTATTCGTGGTATACAAAATTAACAAAACGAAACTTTTAAAAGGAAATTTTTATTAAATATAACTTGTAATTATTTAATTAAGATAAATTATAGAAGCAGTGTGCCAAGTGGTTTGTTATTTAATAGTCAATAACTCAAATAAAGATTGCGGGTACAATTTAGCCAAGCAACACTGAATTTTTATGTGCTTTAATTGTTTACAATTAGTCTTGTGCGCGACAGCGAAGGAAAACTTCGTAAGGAAACCTCTTCTTTATAATCTGTTATTTTACAAAAAAAGCCGAGATGGCCCAGTGTTAAGAAAGCGTGAATCTTAACCGATGATCGTGGGTTCAAACCCGGGCAAGCACCACTGAATTTATGCCTAGTCGCTGCCAGTCCGCTTGGGATCTAATCACCTCTCCAATTCTCTGTCATATTGACTCATGTACCTCCACATCAGATTTGCAACTACAAAGTGAGAAGTGCCAGTAATATTTGTGCCAGTTATGCTATTTAATTTTCATATGATAAAGCTAGCGCTTTACCCGCGACTTCGGTCGCGTCATGTATCATCTTACATAAAAAATTAAGGATTTTCATAGAAATCCTTCTTTATTTCATTTAAAATTAATTATCATGGTGGTAGCCCCTGTAGTTTGAGCTACGCGTTAATATGTCAGTGAGTCAGTCAATTATTATTTTATATATATATACAGATAATTACAAAAATTTATTTATTAATCGCATTATTCTCAAAAGTTTAAAAATTCAACAGGATATATTCAAATAGTTTGGTTTCAATCGTACAACGAAGTATTAATTCGTATTCAAGTCATCAATCACTTTCTAGTTACTAGCCATTGGTTTAATCTTGGTTAGAATCCGCAATGTCAAATGTATATATAAGTATATAATATAAAATTCTTGGTTATACAAGATGTTGTTTATCAGTAAACATCTAAGAAACGACTAACCTTGAAAGACATTATGATAAGAGGTCGAACGTGTCTTGACCCTTTTGTTTTTTAAATTAAATTTTGCAAGTCATTATATTGCGCAAAAGAATGCACAAACACTCTGTGCACTCTCTTGTTTCTCAATCCCTAAGCCCAATGTGACAATTCACAAAGCTAAGTAATATCAGGCGGGGTCAACAATTTTCTACCAACCTAGTTTCTGAGGGCGATAGAGTGACACTGCCTTCTTAACGGTATTGAGAATTTAACTTTTTTTATCGTCCGGGATTTTAACCCGTTGACCCATCGGTCATCCTTTACTGGTGGTAGAGCTTTGTGCAAGCTCATCTGGGTAGGTACCACCCACTCATCAGATATTGGGCGTTGGTGACCACTTACCATCAGGTGGCCCATATGCTCGTCCGCCTTCCTTTTCTAATATCATTAGCCTCTAATTAAATTGAAAACATAACAGTACACAATATTATATACCGCTTGTGAAGCAAATAAATAATTTGACTTATTTGAAATCTATTGATGTAAAATTTCAGCTACAAATTGCAAATGAAATCAATACATTCGTCAAGAACCCCGTCGATTCAATTATTCTTATTTTGAGTCATTCAAAAATCATACATTTTATGTTACTTTCCAATTATATTCCTGATTTAATGGCAAACATGCTTGATAAAATAAGATTTAAGGTACATATACTCTAACCATAGACTTTAGCTATGATGTTATAAGAAACAGGATCGATATATGTTACATTGTTCAACGTAAAGTTTTGTTTTTGCTAACTGTACCTTTTTAAAAATATAAATGACAATTAAAAAAAAAATCTTTCAAATCCCTAAAAATCGTTTTCTTGTAGCTATAATATTTAAGTTCGTTTTATAGTTCGACTTACTGTTCTGTCTAAAATACCTCTCCCCCCTTTCGCATAAAAATACTTTTCTTCGGACATTATTACAAGCTTTAAAATATCAGTGGTATCACAAAATGTTTCTTAAAATATATATAGGTACAATCATTTTCTTTTTGATATACTTATGTGAAATTTACATTTAGCAAGTACTAAATCTCTATACTAGCACCCCATATTATATATTAATATTATATTATTTGAAAGGAAAAGACATATGAAGAAATAATACGATTCAAATACATATAATTGCCATCAAATAACCGAAAGTAACAAGCGTCCTTGATCTGTTATCTTATCTCGAACATTGTAACGAGATAGCACATGTTTTCGTTTGTTATCATGTCTGCCTTAGACACAGTATTTCCTAATTCCTAAAAACCACCACTGACTTTATATAACTGTATATTATATATGTATTTGAAAGTAAGTTTTCAATAAAGTAAATCGGCGTATTTTCCACAATGGCATATTTGACCTAAGGAGCATTTTTTTTTTTTTTTTTTATAGAATAGGAAGGTGGACGAGCATATGGGCCACCTGATGGTAAGTGGTCACCAAACGCCCTTAGACATTGGCATTGTAAAAAATGTCAACCATCGCTTACAGCCAATGCGCCACCAACCTTGGGAACTAAGATTTTATGTCCCTTGTGCCTGTAATTACACTGGCTCACTCACCCTTCAAACCGGAACACAACAATATTAAGTATTGCTGTTTTGCGGTAGAATATCTGATGAGTGGGTGGTACCTACCCAGACGAGCTTGCACAAAGCCCTACCACCAGTAAAAAGCATTATTATCAATAGAGATTGAGTGTCTATATTCAATGAGTTTATTAATCTGAAGCTGAAGATGTTGTTTGTTTGTTTGCTCTAATGTCAGAATCTATAATTCCAATAAGGAGAATATGCGTAATATAACTCATTTATTTATTTATCACCCACGTTGGCGGATAAATAACGTTTAAAGCGGACGTAAGCGGGCGGAGCTGTAGTGCTATTCACTTTCTGACATTTCACGACCGTTTTCTGTGGTGAGTTTCGAGTTTGTTGTACAGAATAGCCCTACTGCTAATATTGTGTATTAATGTTGTCAGTACGTCCCGATCTTCTGCCTGGGATTCATTACATGAAGTTGTTTCCCCAAAAGTAAGTTTAATAATATAGATTAATAATATATCCTGGGACATTTTTCACACGCGGCCATCTGATCCCAAATTAAGCTTGTACAGAGCTTGGGCTATGGAAACCAGACAACTGATATACTACATATACTACTTTTCTTTTGTAAATACATACTTATATAGAAAATTACACCCAGACTCAGGACAAACAGACATGTTCATGTACACAAATGTCTGTCCTGGGTGGGAATCGAACCCACAACCTTCGGTGTGAAAGGCAAGTATCTACCAACAACGCCAACCGGCTTGTCGAAAATATTAGTCTAATATAACAGACATACCTGTATATATTATTACCTATATGGAAAGTTTACATACGTAATGACAGCTTTTATTAAAAACTCCTTGAGCCTGTTGTGATAGGCTCAAATTCTCCACGTCTATACTCCTATTTAGCCACATGAATTTCTAAATGATTGATATCCATATATTTATAATAGTTAGGCAGCTGTCTATGCTGTTGACGCCGCGGATGGTTTCCGCCAACCAAGTGAAAAATTTGTTGAAGTGGAGTTTGAAGAGTTTAACTAGAGGAGGTATTTCCAAAAACCTCTGTGATATAAGAAATAAAATTTCAATTACTTACATTATTGCTTAAAAATTTAAAGCGTTTTATATTTCATATCCAGCACATTGACTTTATCTATGAATGAATTCGTTTCATACTTAAGTAGTTATTTTCGCAAACGAATGAATGAAACCAGCTGGCCTCGTTTCTGTTTCCAAACATTTACGTTCTGATAAAATTAATGTCAATAGTTATATGCATCAGTAATGAGCTGATTGTATTCATTACTCCGATGCATATTAATAACGAACTGATGTCTCGTCTTCATTTTAGACGACTTTGGACGTGAAGAAAAACTTTATCCAATCCCACTTAACCATATAAAGCCCTGAACATACACCATATTTAAAAATTTTAATATATGTAGTTTATCAAAGACCTTAAACTAGATCTGTAATGGTAGTTTGTAGTACTCAAGTCTAAAATTGTTTTTCAGTAAGGCGAAAACAGCTCAACCCTTTAAACCAATTAATAACTCACATGTACAAAACATAACTCTTATGTACAAAGGTTATACAATTAGTGAGTTTATGGAACATAGCACACCTTGGTAATGAAACAATCGCCACCTGGATATTTCTTTTTATACGGATTTTCTTTTAAGCAATTACAAAGCATTTTAAAAAAACCAAAACCCGCCGAGTTTCTTTCGCCGGTTCTTGTCAAGCCAGCTCTTTTCCGAACCGATGGTAGTTTCTAATTTGACAATCAATTAATGATTTTGATTTAATTTAATTTGACAAGCTCTTATTTAACCTTATCAGTTAGTTTGATTGGGTCAATTTTGAAACTAAAGCTTAAGTTTCCACTTCATTCAACTAATTGAGCTGAAATTTTGATAGTGGCAATACAATATAGTAAACTAAAGGTAATAAGGCCTGCCTGTTAATGTCCCACTGCTGGGCTAAGGCCTCCTCTCCCTTTTTGAGGAGAAAGCTTGGAGCTTATTTCTCCACGATGTTTTTCTTTACCGTCAAGCACGAGATGAATTATAAACACAAATTAAACCACGCGTTTTCACGCGATCTAACCACTAGGCCATCTCGACTTAGTAAACTACATATATATAGTTTTAGTCATTGCATTGCCGTCAATTTAAAAAGTTAAAAATGTAATTCCGTCACGAAAAAAAATAACAGTTTTAAAAAATACATGTTATCAGATGAAAAAGTTACGATTTTATCTCCTAGACATAAGACTACAATCGATGACCATTTAGGGTTGTAGGTCTGGAAAAACTAGATATAATAAACTATATATAATAGTATCTTGATAGCATGTTTTGAATAAATTAATAATTTATAAACTTGTTGTTTCGTATAAAAACTTTTTGTTAAAAATACGTCAAAGAGTTATTAAGACTATACCGCTATCCTAAGCTGGCTAAAATGGTTATTTATTTAAATACACTAATGAATCATTAATATATTATTAAAACTTTTTTTAGTAATTATTAAACACATTTTGATTTAGTTATTCAACGCAAGTATTGTTTAACAAATGTGTAAAAAAACATATTTTAGTTTTATAAAGAATATTCGGTGCTTATTTTCAACAAATCAATTACTTTTATTTAATTTGTGTGTCGTAATGGTCGATTTTTTTTAGCTTAACTTTCAACCAGTTTTACTCAAATGATTAAACAGAAATTAAGCAAACCTTTTCGTTGTCAAAAAAAAAACTAACAAATTGCCGCCAAAAATCTATGTTTCCCAACCAACGTTGTTTGAAGAGTACAAAACTAATCAAAAGAGGGAGGCGATTGTAATTGTTAAAATATATAAGGCAATTATAGCAATATTTATAGTCTGCCAACCCTGAGATTATCTGGAACGCCTTGCAACAGCCGCCCACTTGCATAAGAGTAACTTGATCAACCTCTAATGTGGCGAAAACTGTATTAGTGTCGTTAAACCATTCATATTCTATGTAACTTTCTTTTATCCATAAATAATTTGCATCAGATTTAAAATTTAATTTCAAAAATATTTCGAATAATATGTAGTTCCAAGATTACGTATATTTTTTCTGTATTAAAACCGTACCGGAGTTCGGATTAAAAGATTGGAAGGATTCGAAAAAAATTTGAAAGAGAGAAAACCTACCCTGGTTTTTTTTCATTTGTTAAAAAGAAAAAAAAATGAAAGTGCATAGTTTTCTTTTAAAGTCGCCTACTTTGTCATGGTCTTTAAGAAAAATCGTAATTATTTTTAAAAATCAAAACCTTATCCGACTATACGACGGGCCGGTTGGCGTGGTTGGTAGATACGTGCCATACACGCCAAAGGTTATGTGTTCGATTCTCATCCAGGACAGACATTTGTTTGCATGAACATGTCTGTTTGTCCTAAGTTTGGGTGTAATTATCTATATAAGTATGCATTTACAAAAGAAAAGTAGTATATGTAATATATCAGTTGTCTGGTTTCCATAGTACAAGATCAGATGGCCGTGTGTAAATAATGTCCCAGGATATTATTATTATATAATCCTGCTATTAATAAGTCCCAAAACAATTATTGATTGTTTAGTCGAGTAACGGGTACAGTATATTTCAATAAATTTATTGATACTCCAATATATCTTAGACAACGTAAGGGCGTCATGCCAATATGCTAAAGCGATGCCATGGCGACCCACTATGAAGAAAAAAGAATAGCCAGATTTTGGTACCAAAATACCAGAATATAAAATTAATATGCTTATACAGTGAAAGCACTGTGTAAAAATATGAATCATCAGTCATTTAGAAGAGCAATGAAGCAGCCCTTTTGTCGTGTAGCCGATAACACAGGATGAAATCAGATTTCTCATAATATAAAGATAAAATCTATATAACTAAGTCGCTATAAACCTATACTATACATAACATGTTTTTTAACCTGTAAAAGGTATAGTAATTAATCTTACACGTATTAATTTGAGTATATATATTTTTTTCTCTCCACGTTATACAATACGATACGTATGTAACTGATCTATACAAATGAGTAGGTAAAAGGCAATTTCTGTTGGACTAAACTACACTTTCGTGAAATTTGAAGATGACTTTTCTTTTACAATGTTCTGGTACTAAGAAAAGAGCCGTTGTATTCCCGATCTATTTTTTAATCGACCCGTTCTATGTTTTACATATTATACTTATGGGGTTGATAAAACGTGATGCCGCTGAAAAAATTATATGACTCTGGTTTTCCGCGATCACAGCCGTGACGGGTTAGTTCAATCATAATAAGCAACCTTATTAAGTTCATTTGAAGTAGACCAAGTTTTTTTTTTGTTAATACATAACGTTCGAACATGTCCTGCATACACATTACATATTATAAATAACGACGTTTGTTTTGAAAGATGGGCAAGAATATGACAAATCGAAATTATAAAAAAAATTCCGTTTGTATAAACTGTATCAATAGATATTTTTTGATGAGGAAACGCTTTATTTGAATTATAATTTATTATATACTTAGTTTGAAATTAAAACAGTGGGCTCGTACATTATACCGATTAGCTTCAAAATTATACATTCTGCTGACGACCTCTGGCGCAGAAGATAGAATTCAGCTAAGTAGGCTTGAAAGTTGAAAGTGGGCCGATTAGATATAAGCATTCCATATATCACTTATATACTAAATAGAATATTTGTATTGCAATATTATTTTCCAATTATAGAGAAGTTATACAATAAATTGAAGTGGATTTAAGATAATAAAATCACTAAAACAATTAAGAACTAATTAAATTATGTTTAATAAATATATAAGATAATAATTTCAAAATCACCAACCTTTAGATATTAATGTGGTAAATCGTGCAATTGTATTTCGCTTATTATTTAACACAAAACAAATAAACCAATATTACAATTGATCAGTAACACTAGTGGGTCATCAAATCACACACACCGCGCACTGGAATTCAATGTACTAAACACAAGTAAAATGTACAATACGCCTTTTCTTATCGCTAAGACACTTGAGATTTGATGATAAAAATACCTACGTAATGTGAGCGCAATTTGTTTTTTTTTTTTTTAATCGCGTATATAATAATCTTTTTAGTCTGTTGTATGCGTTTCGCGCGCTCTTGCTGTCACTGCTCACTGGCGGGAAACGAATCTTGCGTCAACGTTGCCGGTGAAGTGGGTGTGATAAGCATATAATTTCGCGAATAAATTTCGTACTAAGTATTTGGTAACCGTATTTGAATTTACAAACTAATAACCTTTTAGCGAAACTTGTATTATATAATTACAAATACATAACGATAAAACGATATCCCATCCTTTTTAATATTATAAACGTTTTATTAAGTACTTATTTATACCATATAAAAAATATAAATTTGAAAGAAATACAATTTCTAACCTTAATTAACTAATTATTCTTTGGTATGTAAATCTGATTCTCTAGTATAAACATTATGTAAAAAAATATTAACGCAAAACTGTAGGTACATAAGCGATAGGAATATGTCATATAATAAAAAAAAAAGAAATTGTCTATGGTCTCATCCTTATTCTAATAGATTTGAATAAGGTGACAATTAACACGTAAATAATGTATAGTTAAATAAACGAGAAAAAAGACATATATAGCAACATTATTATAGTAAGAATATACTTTAGTGATTACTTAAAAAAAAAAATTATATATTTTTAAGCTCTACCGATTTTATTTATTGTATATTTAATGATCAAGGACGAACAAATAATTGGGACGTTGACTTTTACAGGAAACAATGTTTCCGTTTTTCCTCACCTTGCATTTGGAGGTTGAATTCAGTAATCATCGGGGTTTTATAGTTTGACATTAAAGACTAATTTCCTTTCGGTGATGTTGGTACATGTCACGATATAAAGCGACAGATTTTTGTCAAAATGCCATTTTGTTTTTAATCTATAACCATAAGTTTTATTCCATACCTAGGTATGAATTTATACAAATGGCGCTTCAGTAATCTTAATAATTGCTCATAAGGTAAAATGTTATAAAGGGTATTACATACATTCAAAGTTATAGTTACAATGAGGTTTAATCGTAAAATCTATAGACAGGTATCATTAAATTGTGTGTGTTTGTACATGAAATACAATATTTTTTATTACACATAGATTATTTTCGACACATAATAAAGGTTTATTTACTAAATAGATTTTAACACCTTATTTTGTATATGATATTTTTTGAAGAGAAAGTTTAGAGCTTATTCCCCCACGCTGCTAAAATGCGGGTTGGTGGAATACACATGTGGCAGAATTTTAGTGATATGAGACACTTGCAGGTTTCCTCACGATGTTTTCATTCAACGGAAAGTACGAGATGAATTATAAACACAAATTAACCCCATGAAAATTCAGTGATGCTTACATTCAGGCGTTCTAACCACTAGGCCATGTGGGCTTAACAAAATATGCAATTATTATTTGATATTTTTTTGTAAATTAATAATGTATATGTATATTGAATCAATTACTTGCCATAAATTGATGATTTATGATGTTACTTTAATTGTTGAAATCAAATTTAAATATTTTTAATGACATTGTTTATATTTATGTTCATTAATATTATTGTAATTTAACTTCTTGATTTTTTTTTTTTTTTAAATTTGTAATTAGTCGATTTGATTGTACTCGTAGATTGCATTGTATTTTTGTCTCTTTCTGTTGTCTTTTTTACATGCATACTCTAACATTTGTACTATTTTTAAGTGGAAACTTTATTGGTTTATGATTTAGTAATAATTCCTTAATTCTATGTAATAACACACTGTATGTTTCCCAAATATAAATAAAATAAAAATAAAAAATGCAATATTTGAAAATATTGTCTCTACCGTATGTCGGTATTAATGTACAATTTTGCGCAATCTCCAAACTGAAAGGATAACAATATGAGTTACAACATCCGCCCACAGCCACCTTGGCACCTCTGTGCTACTCCATTCATTACTGCAAATTGCCTTGAGAAACTGGCAGTACGGGCTGGCGACCCTAACACAAATACAGTTCCCGTATTATTTTTAATCTTTTACATATACCATGTTACGTATTATATTGTAATATAACAAAAACTTGTTCGTTTTTATTATAAAATTGCGTTTTGTTTTTCTTGAAAATTATGTTGTTAAGATTTTGTACTTAAGTCATTTTTGTATTGATGCACTAAAATAAAAGTACATCAAAATTTAAAGTTATAATATTATTTCTTAGTCGTTTAAAAAACGAAGCGAACGAAACGAAGAGAAAAACAAACGATATTGCTTCTACATTTATGATAAATAGTCTATATTTCTATAATCTTGTCGTGTGTTTTTTATTTATTTTTAGATAGAGTAAAAGAATGAAGATACTTAGTAAATTGAACATCATTTATAATAGTCGGTAATTATTGTGTATACCTATAGTATTATATAATAAGTTATTCTAGAAAATAACCGAAGTTTAAAATTTCAAATTTCGAATGAAGTTCCAAAATGAAATAATATTCTATTTTTTTTTCTCATATTATTAAAGCACAGATAAAAAATACTTGGAAAAATCATTGAACTCATTACTATATAATACTTTATCTCACGTGTTATTGAATTAATAATAAGCGTGGGAAGGTTTTATTCGTTGACATGTTGATTACTTATAATGTATTTATTCATTTATATTAATAATATTATTTTAATGGTTTGTATTAATAAAACAGAAATCAAAATATCTAGATAGTATATATTATAGAGATAGTTGGTTGGTATTTCTTGTTTTGTACATATACAATACAAATTATAATTTATAACAAAAAAAAAAAAATACAATATAGAAACTCGCACGACCTTTATACTCGCACCTCCTTATTTTTTTAAACCTTTATTATATATATACCTTAAACGAATGGTCATTTAAAAAAAAGACCTTTTTTTAACGATGGAAAAACGCGTTACGCGTTTCCCCCACGGGCACAGGGGGGGGGGGGGGGGGTTTATGAGGGGCTCGCCGGTGTCCAAGGCGCCGAGTGCGCCCCGAACATCCGAATACCCACTAAAAAACCAGCGGTATCCTTACCGTCTTAACGAGGAGCGCCACGGGATCGCTTTCGAATGCTACCGTGACGAAATCATAAAAAAAGACCTACGTAGCCTCCTCTAACCACAATATAAGTAAAGACAGTAACAACTTTGACATTGAATTGACGAGTTATTGGTCGAGAAGTTGATATTGGAAATAAAATTAATGTGAGTAGTTAAGTAAGTAAAGATTTATATTAATCAAATATATATATAAATTAATTAAAACATGGATAATTTACAGCCACAGCCACTCGGGATGATGTAAGGATTCTAATGATACCATACAACCAAACGTTTAGGGATTTAAAAGTTACGGTAACAAACTCACATGCATGGACCCTAAAAACATTACGTGTATATAAAATGCAACGTTGGTCTGATCAACGAGGCAATGATTACGTAATAGTAGTGAACACTTTCTTCTTCACCGTTTAATGCAGATATTACATAACCTCTAGTCTAGACTTCATATTCATACTGTTCGTAGCGCGTTAAGTTTCTATTAAGTCAATTAAGTAATTTTATTATTTAACCGTTTGTAAGATAAAAAGTTCTATTTTTATGTCGTAATTTTTTTATATAGTAGGCGGACGAACATATGGGCCATCTGATGGTTAGTGGTCACCAACTCCCATAGACATTGGCATTGTAAGAAATGTTAACCATCGCTTACATAGTCAATGTGCCACCAACCTTGGGAACTAAGACATTATGTCCCTTGTGCCTGTAATTACACTGACTTACTCACCCTTCAAACCGGAGCACAACAATACCAAGTACTGCTGGTTTGCGGTAGAATGAGTATGAATATGATGAGTGGGTGGTACCTACCCAGACGAGCTTGCACAAAGCCCTACCACCAGTAAATATCATATACCAGCTAGCATAAAATTTGAGCCATTCAAATTCACTTTTTATTGACACTTTTTGCTACATTTTGTCTGTCAGTTTTCTTAATTCACATCGACAATTGGGATTAAAAATTACCTTTACACTTAGCTTATTATTCATTTTATTGTATATAATACACTTTTTATATATCAAACAAATAGCTACATAATTAATAAGAACGAACGAATTATAATAAAACTTCTTTTTAAATGTTATTCTACTAGATTCTTTTAATTATTACCTTGTGCTAGGTCTGTACAAATTAAAGTTGATAACTATTGTGTTGTAAAACGCATTCGTGAAAAAAGTTTCTATACTTTATTTTGAAGTTAGAAGAACAGCAAACACTGAGATTACGAACTATCCGTATCTTTTTTTTTTTGTATAAGCCATATGAACCAAATAATTAATTAAGTAGTTAGAAATTTTCGCTACCATTTTTTAATAAGAAATATGATATCTAATTATAGCAACTTATTTCATTCAATTGCTCACCAAACGCTGCGTGGGTGGACTTTTTGATATCGATTTAATGTAAAAAAAGTTCAAGGACAGACGACGCTAATTTAATGAAATGCGAAGATACTAATTCCGCCTGCGGCTTTGCTCGCGTGTTAGGGGAAGATGTTGGGTTCCCTATGTCTCTTTTTGTCCCCTGAAAGAAATGCAATATTTCATGATGATCGGTTCGGCAGTTTAGACGTGAAAGCATAACAAACTCACTTTCGTATTTATAATACTTAGGATTTGTAAAAAATTATCTGAGTTATATATATATGTATATTTATATGGGTTTTTAAAATAAGATTTTCATTAACTTCCCGGAGTCTGAAAGTTGGAAATGTGTACACTTCCGTGCTTCGGAAAGCACGTAAAGCCTGGATCCTACGCCTTGATACTTTCCGAACATGTCGAATTGCCGTCCCATTGGATTATGAGAGAGAGAGAATAGAGAGTGCATCTGTGTTTGCCCACTACTTTTGATTTGTACATTATAATATGTCCTGCACAGTTTGCTAATCTCTCTTCAGATTGGCCGCCGTGACCGAAATCGGTCAGGAGGACATCATCACCACACTGGTGAAAATACAATCTAGTATGTACATCAAACTTTGTACGCTTTAATAAAATTTTAATTTTTACAGTGAATTTAATTCATACTGCACTACACAGTGTTTAAATAAGTGCAAAAAATAATTAACCTTACGTACCACGTATTGTGTACTGTCATTACTGTGTATCATTTAATTGCGTTTAGTTAACACTTAACATCCGCTAATTATTTTCCCTAATCCGTGTTATTGTAATATTATAACTACATAATATATAAACCGGTGGGAAAAACTGTCTGTTTCGTATTTGATGTCGATTATTGGTACGTAATCTCTCTGCTACTCGTTAACTTGTCAGAAATATAAACACTATATAATAATATATCGTAAATAATTCATCTCGTGCTACTCGTGATCGAAAACCTGGATGTTGCGGATGAAACTCTGCCACATGTATCCACCAACCCAAGGCGAGGAGACCTTAGCTCAGTTACATACAGGCCGTTACTTTCTTTTAATTTCATATATCGTTGTCATATAAAAAATACGCGGTATAAAAAATATCCGGTATACTTGTCGAAGTACAGCTGGATATTAATGTGTAATTAGTGTTCGAAGTCCGTTACAATGGCGTTATCTTGTTAAAGTCGAATGTTCGAACTACATCACTAAATCCTATCATTAAACACCTACCAATCCTATCACGTAGTGTACTTATAATAATATCACATATATTCACATAGGCATAATCGTATATTTTTTAATTTTATAATATATTTTTTTACGTTTTTCAAACAGATAATTATATAGATTCTAATGTATACTCATTGGTTTGAATGCTGCCACATGTGTATCCATCAATCCGTAATGGAGCAGTGTGGAGCAATATACTCCAAATTCTCTCGTCAAGAGAGGAAACCTTTACCCAGCAGCGAGACATTTAACTGCTGATGATTTTATTTGTAGATATCCTCGAATTTGTTTAGACATTGATTGCTTATAATGGATATTTCTAAGCGGAATTCACTTATAAGGTCAAATACGACATAGTGTTGCAGTATCCATACATTTAAGATGTAGACGTGGGCGACGGAAAACATCTTTTACGAATGCAAAATGTGTCCTGATTACAATATTATGCCATACGGTACCTAGTTAACCTTGAGGTACTGCGTCTAAAAATATAATGTGTTTTATTGAAGAAAAACATAAAAATAAGCGAATTTAACTTATAACTGAATAATAATAGGAAAATCCATAGAAACTTTATTTTAGTTAATTCTCCGTCCGAAATTTTCTAAGGCGGATGTATATTGCTGAGGAGCTGAGAATCGATTAATACTTTACAGTATACTCTTTCTAACCAAACTTATACCATTAGTACTATTCCGTAAGAACCCACACACTCACTTCTCAACTCGCTTCTGAAATTGTGAAAACCTAATTATTGATACATGTATTCTTTAAATAATGTTACCATTACTATCATGCTCAATGTCGCATTTCGGATCGTGTCCAGCGAGGAGTTCTTACGATTGGTTTTAAAAACTATATGCCAGCGCAGGAGTTCAGGAGGAGTTTTATTGTGCACAACTCTATATATATACTTTTATAGTCACATGGTCATATGACACAACTGGAGAGAGATCCGACCAAACTTGCATTTCGTCAACTTCTTTCCTCTACTTGGTGTTTCTTGATAGAAAATCCCAATAATAAAAAAATCAATAACAATTTGTACTCAACGACCTCGTAATCTACAGCCTTTTAAGCTAACCACCAGACCGACAAGGTGGTTAATAGATCAATCAACCATAATTAAAACGATAAAAGCTATGTTACATGTGATTTATTAATATACAAAGTGGTTCTAGTCAAATGTTTACAGAAAATTGAACAACTGGACAAAAATATAATATTTTACTTGGTCGTAGGGTATTTTACTTTGTGTCAGCCCCCCATCCGGGTATCACGTAGTCTTCGCCAAACAGCAATACTTAGCATTGTTTTGTTTCTATTTGGAGAGTGAGAGACGCATTGACGATGTAAGGAATGGTTAATATTTCTTACAGCGCCAATGTTCATGGGCGGTGGTGACCATTTATCAGGTGGCTCATTTCGCAAGTTTGCCTACCTATTTTGAGAAAAAGAAATTAATACTTTTAGTATTCGCTTATGTGATATAGGATGTTTGTGTATGTCGCAAATTTATGGGATCCCCGATAAAACATTTCCTAATTTAGTCTAATTTAACATTCATCAATTTTAATAACACAAACTACACTTGTTATACAGTAATTGATAGATATACTCATCAATAAAATATCAATCAATATTGTCGGTAATTGCTTATACCGGATCCCTGACAAGGTGCTATGCGCACGCGCATGCGTCGGCGCATTCGGGTCACTCACGTGGGCTATACCGGTTAGCAATGTAATTCAATCATAATAATAAATAAAACATCATAAATTAAGTTATAATTATTAATCTCGTTATAGTACTAAAGACTCATAGAATTATTATTAATTTTGGGTTATTATAAACATAATTTTATTTAATAAATTATTGTCCTGTTGAACATAAAATAATCGAACTTAATGAAATCTGTATGTTATACCAAATATTGAATTCATTCCTTAATTTTGTTACTGAAATCTCTCAGCGGTTATGGACACTAGGACAACGTGCCGATGCCGACTACAAATTAACAATATTTGTAATTAATAATCCTTGGTGTCTCCTAACAAAATGTACGCTCAACTGAATAATTAGATAAATTATTACCTCATTAAAATTCAATATTATAAAATATAAAAGCAATGTTTATATTATATTAAATATATACAAGGGTAAAGTTCAAAAGCGATTAGTCTAATTTAGACTTTATAATTATAAAGCAAATAAATTACTCACACTCAACGCCGTACTAGAAATAGACCACTTGGCGTTCTATGAATATGAAAGATTTACACCGTCAACGCGCCGTCAACTTAGACAGCTATATAAGTATATAACCATGTGGTGGAAACATTAAATTGTTGATCATGTTTATCAGTCAAATAACTGCCATATTGGCGGTATGTATCCACAGTCTTTCACAAGGGAGGTCTGGTTGGTCTAACTTATATGGTAAAAAATATCTTTAACAGCTAGCGCACAACCTGTGCCAAAAGCACAACTTCTCTTCAGTCTTCATGGTGATATCCTCCTAGCTGATTTTGATCACGGCTATCATTGTCACCTGAGAGAAGCTAACTGTATAGGAGATATTACAGAGCATTAGTGTATGCTCTAACCGACGTGCACTCTCCGATTCCCTCACTCTCATTACACGATAAGCCGGAAATGTCGACAGGAGTTCCGGCGCAGGAACGGATTTATGTGCTTAAAACACAATGTATTTTTTATGAAATAGGTACTGACTGGTAAATGGCCACCTGATTGTAAATGGTCACCACTGCACATAAACATTGGCGATATAAGAAGTATTAACCATTCCATATAATAAAGATTTTATGCCCTCCATTTAGAAAAGCGAGTTAAAATCGACTTGTGAATTTTACTTAACAGCTGGCTTTATAAAGACAACAAAATATTACTAAGCTAGTTGTTCCCCACAACTCCGTTCGAGTCAGTTTTTTTAACCGTAATCTATATGCCTGATAATTCTTTTCCAAACATGTCAGTCAATTTAGTGGTTTAGTAGTAATGACCTAACAAACAGACAGGCATAATTACTTTCGCATTTATTTATTTTTTTTTTTATAGAATAGGAAGGCGGACGAGCATATGGGCCACCTGATGGTAAGTGGTCACCAACGCTCTTAGACATTAGCATTGTAAGAAATGTCAACCATCGCTTACATATCCAATGCGCCACCAACCTTGGGAACTAAGATTTTATGTCCCTTGTGCCTGTAATTACACTGGCTCACTCACCCTTCAAACCGGAACACAACAATACCAAGTATTGCTGTTTTGCGGTAGAATATCTGATGAGTGGGTGGTACCTACCCAGACGAGCTTGCACAAAGCCCTACCACCATAATTATAATATTAGTCTGACAACAATCCACACAAATATATGTAATTAAATATATAATAAGTGGGATAGTGGATTTACTGGTGGTAGGGCTATGTGAAAGCTCGTCTAGGTAGGTACCATCAACTCATAAGATATTCTATCGTAAAACAGCAGTACTTGGTATTGTTGTGTTCTGGTTTGAAGGGTGAGTGAGCCAGTGAAATTACAGGTACAAGGGACACAACATCTTAGTTCACAAGGTTAGTAGCACATTGGCGATGTAAGCGATGGTTAACATTCCTTTCAATGCCAATGTCTATGGGCAGTGGTGACCACTTATCTTTAGGTGGCCCAGCTGCTCAGCCGCGTACCTATTCTATAAAAAAAATAGTATATGGAAAATTTCAAACCATATCGGAACCATTGCGATATAGAATTAATGTTTCTATAACCTTTAGGTCATTTTTATTGAAAATTGCTAATATACTAAATATTTTGGTGCAGCATGAGCATCCGATAAAACTTATAAAATTACCAAAATTATTTTTATCAAGATCATTTCATTGTTATAAAGAAAGATAGTATTGGAGAAAGAAACTAAGTTCGCACAATTTGGTCATATTTCTCATCAAATAACACCTTAACAGCTAATGTTTCTTTCGCCGGTTCTTCCCAGGGCTGGATGTTTTTTTTCTGAACCGGTGGTTGTTTCTAATTTGACTATCAATAAATGTAACGCTTTTATGTTGAATAAAGATTTTGAATTTTCATCATTCCATAAATATTAAAAACCGAATTTAACTTTTGGTATTTCGTGCTATAATTTTTTTTATATACCATAGAAGTTTACAGTTTATTTGTTGCTTGATACCGTTAAAAAATCTAGCCGTTTAGGATCGATCTTTTTAGAAATAAAATAAATTAAATTTTGTTTTAACATTACATTTTCTGCTAATTTTTTATTTAAGATTGTCTACCCTTTTTACTGTGTGAAATTTGTTAAATTGCTCTTTAAGTTAACTGCTTTTTTTAATATAATAAAGATCTTTAAACTGAAATAAATTAAATTAAACTTACCCATTTTTAAAATATTCCATCCGCTTGTCTTGAATATCGTCTATAATGAAGGTCAGTCCACAAGCTAAACAGTTCTAATCACTTAAAATATCACAGAAAACAGTTTAAACCTTTGGATGATTTTATCACTTCAATTAAACTATGTTCTCTAAAACATAATCTAAAAAGTTGTCATATCAAAGTAATATTAATTTATATTTTTTTTTATCTTTAAAGTAGAAAAAACGCAAGAGTTGGTATCCACCCTATCTCAAGTAACTACGTATACTCAGAGTGGAGTGGTTAGAAGTAATATAGATATTTTACTGCCAATGCGCTGCCATTTATTTCTTTACGCATAAACTGGTGAGTGGGTGGTACATAGAACGATATTTTCTTCCACCAGTATTAATTGTAATATAAAAATTTATGTTAATTCTGTTATGGTGCAAAATAAAAAAACTTCAATAGTTAGATATTAAGCGTCTATCAGATGATGACGTCATGCTAAAAATAACGAAAGCACATTCGACAAAGCATCAATATGAGCTGAAACCGCAGGACCAAAAGTCATACGAAAAAAAATACGTATTGAACATCCCATTAACTTTTTTATATATTTCCATCGTATTTTGACATACTAATTTTTACAGACTTATTACATAATTGTCTACGCGTTAAGTCAAATAACAAACTTGGACGAATATAAGTAAGCCTTTGCCATTACAAATTGATTACAAATATAAATGTAGCGTAAAATACTTTTTTCTTTGTCTACATATCTCTCTTATCGATGGATCTATACTCTCAATTCAATATAAATATGCAAATTGACTTAATTTTCCAACATTCCAGAGCCGAGTGGCATGTTGGAAACTTACACTACTTTCCTGATTTTTTTTTAGCTAATGAGAAAAGAAAATAGCAACAAATACATATTTACATTTAAACATTATCTCTTGCGTAGAGCACACGTAAGAAGAATGCTATTACCAGCTACATCCAGAAACTTATTTTTTTGAGGTCAAGCAAAAAGGAAAAGGTTGAAAGGTTTTTAAAAAAAGGACAAGTTTTAATTAAAATGTGTTGAAAATATTTTTACTTTTTTTTTATTAGATGACAAGGATATATCCAATTGTTGCCAAGTGTCAAATGATACATGTAATGTATGTATTTACGTAGATTCCTACCAAAAAATAAAACCTCCACTTGTACAAATTTCATATTATAGGTATACCTATAGTTAAATAAGAATAATATATTTCGGTCGTAGTCGGTGAGGCTAACATAAAAAAATGAAATGACTGAATTCGAAACGGAAAAACAAAGGCCTTTATATAATAAAACTTTCACGGAATTTCACGGTTGGCTATTATTATAATTTACATCGTCAAGTGACAAAATACCTTTTCAACTAAATTGTTACTGTCTCTTAATGTACATACATAATACATATACAATACGACCCCTTATAAAGATACTCTAAGCTTGGTGTGATGCTGAATATTATGTATAAACATACTATTTATAACATAATATTTGTTTATATTATTTAAAAGAAACTTTGAATGTATTATGTTGCTCGTTCTTCGTATTTTTATCTTAAAAGATCAAAATTTATTGTTGTAGGAGCCCCTAAATGTGGTATCCTTTAAGCTCGATCCCGTTAGTATGTATATGTAATGTACATATTATCTTCTTTATTTTACTTCATGGTCTAGATTTTACATATGTATGTTAATATATCTGCAAATATTAGATTATTGCTATATGCTATTTACTGTAGATAATCTCAAGAAACCTTATATATTTTGCTGTACAAGCGCAGAAATACACAATACGATTTCTATTTTTTTATATACAATAGGTAGGTAGGACGAGCAAATGGGCTAACCGATGGTAAGTGGTCACTAAATAGACATTGGCATTGTAAGGAATGTTAACCATCCCTTACATCGCCAATGCGCCACCAACCTTGGGAACCCTAGATATTACATCCCTTGTGCCTTTTATAACTCTAGCTCATTCACCCTTCACACCGGAACACAACAATACTAAGTACTGCTGTTTTGCGGTAGAATATCCGAGGAGTAGATGGTACCTAAACAGACGAGCTTCCACAAAGCCCTACCACCAGTAAACTAAACTGATCGATAGTCAAATATAAACGTACTTACAACACACTCTGGTAGTCAACGTTAAAATTTATCAAAACGTATTATAAATATACTTAAATGTAACAGGTTTATATATATAAGAACGTTTCTCAACAAAATAAAAATTAATACCGCGAACACTATCCACATATTACATAAGTCAGAAATATTATAGATTGATAGACGGACAGATTTAGTGGTAGGATTTTTGTGGTTGTAAGTATAAGTGTAAAAGGTAGATGCAACGCACTCATCAGGCATTCTACCGCCAAACTGCAATAATTATTGTTAGTATAGTTGTATTGTTTTCCGGTTTGAAAGGTGAGTGCTAAAAAATATCTTCTTGATATTACGGAAGCCGTAACAAAATTTTTAATTAAACTTGTAGTACGATGATAACTTCAGTCATCGAGAGATATATTATTTTCAGGATAGTATAATGGTTCTCTTGATAACTTATAATGTTATAATTCCGTGCGCAAAATATTTAGCGCTTATTATATAATACATAAACTATTGAAATAAACTATATGTCATGCTCGTTCTTTAAATAATTGCTTCTATTATAAGGTAAATCTTTTGTCCACAATTATACGTGTAAGGTTTCCTTTGCGTCATACTAGATTTAATAGTCTTGAATATGTAATATGGCAGTTAGCTACTAGGTATATAGAGAGCACCGGTATTCATTCTTCCTAAAACAAAATTGCTAATGGATTTCCCAATGGTCTTTCGAATTACATACATCGAACTGTATTTTATTACTTGTAAAATGTTTATCTACTTACATGAAAAATTTATTATGGTAAATTAATTTAGCATAATTAGTAGATAATAATGTGTATAAAACAAAGGAAAAGAAAATATCAAATATACTGTTGCAAATTTTATAGTTCCTTAGGAAAATAGATATGTACATAAATATTTAAAAAAAAAACTAGTGAAAGATTCAAAATCTAAAGCAAAAAGTAAAATCAACTTTATATATATTTTATAAGATAAGTATATACTAGCTTACGACACCACACTACTTAAACCACATTTAAACTAACATAAAATTTTGTGCTTATAATATAAGAAAATACGAAGAACGAGCGACTTAATACACTCACATAGTATAAAACTCATATTGGTCTAGTCTTATTGGCCAGGTTATCAAATTCATAAACTTATTAGAATTGAAATATATAAATATTTTAAAAATGTGTAAAGCAAGCAAGGAAAATCATATAGGAATCAACGAAGATTATTTGTTACCACAAATTTTCGTCTTACGATATTGATCTGTTTAAATCGCTATGTTTAAATTTAAAGTATTTGACTTTATGTGCAGTAAATATTTATGATTATAAAATATATTTTAGAATAATAATACTTTTGTCAAAATACATCACAAAATTAGATATTAACTTTGATAGATATAAACAGTAAACGAGTAATAATTTGCCGAATATGTTACATTCTTAAAAAAAAAAACTGGTAAAGCCAGTTGGAGCAGAGAATGCGTGCTCGTCATTTATTGTAATAATAAAAATTAAAATATACTCTTGATCCGGGTTCTAGTCGAAGACTATCGTTCTATTATTTAAATAAGATAACACGTTTTTGTCCATAATTTCCAAACCTATTTTCATAATGTTCGTTTTAAAATTATGTATAAAATATGTAGTTATAAAATTAATGAAAAGACGTAAACAAAACACCACAAAATTATCATCTTGCACCGGTGCAATGCAGTAGCGCGAGTCGATCGATAACAAAACGCACGTATGAAAAAAAAACTAGTTTCCCGCGTTTTTTGATGTCAAAATAACCACTATAAACGATTTTACATGTGCATTTGAAACAACACTCGAAATCACCTTTATTTTACTCCATTAACTACAATATTCACTATACGCTAAAAATACGCATTAATTAAGTCACATAGTGTAAAACAGACGCGACAGTTGGTACGTTCGTGGCGTAACTGACTACCGGCCGGCCGGGTGGGAAACGACAGGACGCTAGAGCGCGCGCCCAAACTATAACCTAGCCAGTTGAAATAGCAGGGCGATAGGGAGCCGAATGCGAGAGACAGATGTAAATAAAAGCGGGGCGGGGTAGTGGCCATTCATGTCCGTACTAGGGGAGCGTAACGTAACTCAGCTTCCGCGTTCGAATACCATAACGAGTTCAGAGAGAAAAAAAATCGAACATTTATTTCATACAAACTTTATTTAAATCAAAAAATAAAGTCTACAATAATTCTTTACTTCAATAGGTATTAATATGTATAATAATAAATTTGTTTCAGCTTTACCCATCTCCATAGTCAGCCGTCTACTTACAATTTCTCATAACAAGGCCAACTTACCCTCAACAAGTAAAAATGCTAGCGTTCTGTTGAAAACTATAAACTTAACATCCAATTAAGTGTAAATCTTTAGCTGAAGAAACAAACACATTCAATCATTATCTATATGTATGGGAATCTACAATAATATCAAATACACATTTTTTCTCACATAGACTTTAGTTACTGAACACAGTGTTATAATTTGCACAAAGGATGTGATATGTTAAGTAAAATATATATATTAATTTTGCTACAATAAAAACTTTCCCAATATAACATATCTTATAAATTGTTAATAAAAGTAAAAAATCAATACCCACTATAGAAATCGACTTTGCCTCGCACAACAATTTTGTTGAACAATTGACTCCCATACTTCTTCGAGTGTTAAATATGTAATTTACTAAAAAAAACCTTAATGCATATCTTAACAAATTATATTATAACATCTTTTACAGCTAATTACACTTCATAAAATTTATTCTCAATAAAAATACATAATATCTCATTTTATCAAAGAACACTTTTACCTATGTATTTTCTTGTTTAATCGGTAACAAATGAGGCACATTATATTAGATATTATTTACTTTCCCTATATAGGTACATTTCATATGTACAGCCTTGGACTTTCATGCTATCATTTTAGCGAGATATATTCATTCTAGAACATATAAATACAATGTTCAATAACAGTTTTTCTTTATATTAAAATTAAATACTCAACAAGATTGCAGTACACAAAACCGTTTTTGGTCTTCATTATAAAATCAATGGTTCCGTGATCACAATATATTATTTGATAAAATCTAGAATAAAGATGGTAATGTCACAGATAAAATAACAGAGAAAAATGTTCTAAAATTTATAAGGGTTATATAAAGCACCAAGACTTATAACTGTAGCAAAACACACAGACAGTGAATGTCAATATTTTGAAGAAAAACAAAATTAATAATATATGAAAGAAACATAAATTCATTGTAATTTTCAATTCATGTTTAAGTCAGTACGGAACTACCAAACTTAATAAAGCTTCTAGCAG
Source organism: Nymphalis io (assembly GCF_905147045.1). Classification (NCBI taxonomy): domain Eukaryota; kingdom Metazoa; phylum Arthropoda; class Insecta; order Lepidoptera; family Nymphalidae; genus Nymphalis; species Nymphalis io. Next base: position 9,422,274 of record NC_065905.1, read on the forward strand.
GAAGTACATAAATAATTCCTTTCTTAAAAGAATAACTTCTGTTTCTTAATATTACAATTGCATAGAAAAAATATCTTTTTATGAATAATTTACAATTTGGATTTGGTGTTGACTGTACAAAAAATATTCTGCATATATCAATATATATTTTCTATATTACTAATTTTACTTATAATATTTTTGAGAAAGCACTCTTGGTATATCAATGATTTTTAAATAGTATTAATTATACTTTACTTAATAAATTTATTCAATAATAATAATTTCTGTGATAATTTATGCACTTGTCAATAACAATATTAAGCTGAATGTTTCTATGTAGCCTCTGATTTGACATGATCTTTATGAAAATCACATTTTCATATTTGCTTACAATTAAATGCAACACGACAGGTGCTATAAATATAGACATAATAAACATTTATTTGGGCTTATTTCGTCCATCTGGTCCACACTTTCATTTTACTAGTTAACTAAGCAATTTACTTTTTGTACTATTGATTACAGTCATAGTTGACTCACATTCGTGTTCTTTCTCATCTCTCCGAAAATAATAAAAAGTATATTAACCGTGAACAGTAAAAGCGAAAGAATGAATTCGTATCTCTGTAGCACTAAATCTGAAATGGGTCTAGCAATAAAATAAAAAAATAACAACAGAAATCTAACCGTATACGACGCAGTCATCTTTGGATCTCTCTGAATCTCGCGACCGGCGATCGACAACGCCGGCCTCGACATTATATATTATAAAAGTCAAAAGTACTTTGGCAGTACTGAAGGCACCGTTGCAATCCCGCACACTCACAGGTAACCATAACCGAACACCGAACATACTAAATAGGACGCTACTTAACGAGTCTCCTTCTCAAACGATTTCGAAGAGCAAGCGCTGGAGCCCACGGACCCGTGGCGCGTTTGCCGATCGCGCGTGCGCACCGCTCCGCAGTCAGGCGCGCCGCCTTGCCGCTACTCGGCAGTTCCTCGGTGCGCGTACGCTTGCAGGCAGCACGCGGAGGCGCCACCGCCTCGTTACGTGAACGGAGAGCCCGCTCGGGACCCGCAGCCGCGCCGCACGCTTCGCCGGTGGTGGAGTGCACCTCGGGCTCTCCGGACGCGCTATCTGCGCGACGAGTGCGCGGCGGCGGGCGCGAAGGCGGCGAGGGCGAGGCGGGCGCGGCGCAAGCGCGCACGCGGCGGCGAGCGACGCCGAGGTTCTCCTTGGAGCGGCCTCGTGCCGCCGCCTCCCGCCGCGCCACCGGGGCCCGCCGCACCGGCCCCGGGGCGCGCAGCGAGTTTCCCGCGCCACCTCTCGTCTCGCGCGGAACTCTCGCTGCGACTGCTGCGATCGCGTTTTGCGAGCGGGTAGCTCGACGAGCCTCATCGCCACCGCCACCGCCTTCGCCGGGCAAGGGGTCCGGTGCGGGGCGACGCGGTGGTGGACGGGATTCGGCTGGCTGCGTTCGCTCCGCACGAGCCACGGTAGGTGTCGCCGGGGGGCCACGTCGTGTGAGAATGACGACGCGATCGAGAGGCTGGGCTGGCTCGGGTGGGAGCCGTGAGCGCGTTGTTGTAAGACGAGTTCGAGGACGGTGCGGCGGTTCGATTTCGTGATGGGAACGCAAAACTCTGTCGTTTGGCGCAGCTGGAGGTGCATCCTTTCGTGCTTCACCTCGGAATCTACGACCTCGGGATCTGGGTGGTCCTTCGGTAGGCGAACTAGATGATACCTCATTAATCTGGATACTGACATCATCAACATCACCATTGGTTTCATCCCTTTCCTCTTCGGTTGCAGGTGGTGTGTCATTTGTAGCGGCTGGCGTAATGCGCGAATTGCCGGTGTCGCCGCCACCAATCTCAGGCAATTCCGTTGCAGAGGGTGGTGACGGTTCCCGAATCTCTGACTCATCTCTAGGCAAATGGCCATGAACAATTTCATCATAGACTTCAGCAAGTGTGTTGATTACACGGGTTCGACTAAGTAAACGAGCCATGAAGTAAGACTCTGTTGGATTTCCATAATTAGTGATAGCTTCAGTGTCTTCCCTACCATCCTCTTCACGTGAAGTCTCCTCCCTATGTCCAACAGAGAACCGACCATCGAGTGTAGCACATGGAGGCAAAGGGGTCCTCTCAGAATCCTCTGTTGGAGGAACTGTTTTATCAACATCTGAGTACCTCGTCATTATCGTGAGTCCATTCTGAGGCACTTGTCGTGAGTCACTCTCAACATTCGCGACATCTGCTTTTAGATCTTCGGTTTTAGAAGGTAAAGATGGAACACCAACATTTGGCACAGGCACTGTTGATGGCAATGAAGATTGTGGCGTTTGTGCTGAAGTCCTTGAGCGTAACACTGTAGCTCTTGGTGGCCCAGGAGGATCTAACATTAATGTCACGACAGATGTATTATCAGCTCTCATTCTTGTATTGGACCACCTGCAAGACATTATCATTAAAATTAAATGTAATGCATACACTATAACAAAAGTAAAACTATACTGTTTCCGTACCTCTTTAGAGCATGATCCACTAAGCTTTTAGAAGGATTTAGCCAATCCCTTGGTTGATTGCCACCACCTCCTACTAGGGCAGCCTCATTATGCTTTTCTGTAGCCTGAACTAAGCTTACAGCATCTTCTGGTGCTATCATATTCCATAATCCATCAGTGCCAAAGATAAGGCACCTAAAAAGATACTATGTGTTAATAATTTTACATAATATATATTATAATAATGAGTTTATCACAACTTTGATTGAAAGTAAGCATGGGTGACACAAATCATACACAGATACAATATCTAAATATTGGTGCCGTAGTACCAATTTAAGATATTGTATATTTTATATATGATGATCCAATCGTAGGTTTACCTAATATCCATGTATCGGAGAGTATCTATATATTCGGATATCCGCCGATATTAGTGTATACTTTATATCCGATATTGTTGTAAATGTCAAGTGTCAAACGAAATACGCGCAAAGGCAAATAGAATTAATAAATATACAACATTAAAAACTTTGTGAATAATTTTTAAGCTGACTTTTTTTACTGAAGCCAAGAATATCGATTTTTTTTTTCGATATATTAAACTCCTATATAGGATGTATTTAAAAATATCTATACTTCGATATTCCGATATTTCTAAAAATACCAACTGTCCTAAACGCGCATCGTATTTATGAATAGAATATCTATATATATATATATATATATATAATATCTGATATTCCAAGCCAATACATAGATAGGATTCAATACAGCTATTACCCATGCCTAATTGAAAGTATATAGATTTTTTCTTAAATAAGAATATTATTGCTAGTAGTATCAATAAAAATATATTACTTTTTCTAGGACTTATATATCAATTTTTCACATTTTATTAATAATTAAAATAAACCAAAATTATTTTGTCAAGCGTATTTTGTCTTAAAAAATATCTGACTTCCAAATTAAATAAGATCAAAATAAAAAATTATAAAATTTTGATCTAAATGAAATAATATTGAACCTTATAGAATAGAAAATGCAACTGTTTTTGTATCTAATTGAGCAGAATAATATGTCACATGCAGTTGGTATTTCTTGAGAATAGCCACATTGACAAAAATTGGTCAAAAGTACATCTTCACCAACATAAACATGATTTGATATTACTTTATGTATAAACTAATTATAAGACCGTAATAAAGATATTCTATTTGTTTTAAATCACTAACATATTCTAAGGATAGATTGTAGAGAAACCATAGGTTCAGCCCAACAATCTAAATCTTCAAGAAACTATACCAAGTCATTAGTTTTAGTTCATGTAATCCGGTATCATATATTTGTAATAAATAAATTTACAATATTACTTTACCTAAATTTTGTGGGATCTATAGTGAGCACTCCAACGTCTGGATCAGGACTAACAATAAATTCATCATTTTGAGTATTATAACTCCAAAGATCACCAAGTGAACGTGCAACAGCAAGAAAAGGTATTTCATCCATTTGGGTATTCTTTTTGATTGGTCCCTTGTGTCCTAGGCGAGGTCTATTCCACACCACTCGTGGGACACCCGCCTTTGACATTACTTTGCCGCCACATCTTTGAATACGTTCTATCTCTGCTGTAGACTCGGGTTTGTGGTCTGACGTCAATGGTTTGGCAGCCCATTCTTCACAACCTAAATATCAATCATCAAACAATATACTAATTTCTCATATTCAATTTTACATGTTTTTTATATATATCATTTTTAAATTTATCATTATTACTACTATCATTACTTTGCAATAAATAAACAAGATTGGTTGAGAAGTAGTAGAAGAATTAAAGTCAGTTACAGTAACAATATCAGTTAGGATGGTACACAACTTGAATATCACACAGGAAAGCACTTAGAACTTAATAATACATGCCTTTAATTAATTAAAAAATTTTGACATGTTTTCTGTTTATCATATTTAAGAACAGCTAAATGAAAGGAAATGTACCTTGTTATTTTCACCTAACAAGTGTGACAACAATATAAATATGTGACAAAATTCTTATAGCAATTAAGAGAATATAGCAGCATACAATTAATACAAGAAAATATTGGGAATAAAAATTATGAACTTGATCATGAAACTACCCCCATTATAGTAATTAAAATGTTATACAAAACTAATCCTCCCATAATATATTTTATTTAAATCCTCTTAGGTAAAATATATTATTTAATTACATATTAAAATTCATATTCAAGTATGAAATAATATTTTATGCAAAGTATAATATTGTGCTTAATGTTCATCATTCTTAATGTGCTTTCAATGTTGAATAAGCTCCATACCTTCTCCTCAAAAAAAGAGGAAAGGTCTTTAGCCCAGCTGTGGGACATTCACAGGCTGTTACGGTATTGTTAGTGTTCATCACACTTTGAAATTGTATTTACACATACCATCTTTTTGGTAGCCAAGCACAATAGCAGAGTCACCAACGTGACCAATGTATATTTTCCCACGGCGAATAAATGCTACACTGGCAGTAGTGCCCGCTGTGCTTGGAAGCCCTGTTATTGTTTTGGGCCATTTTTCTGTAAAATAGAGAACAAATACATTTTAAGCGAAATGTTTGTAATGCATTAATATAATTCATGTAGATCTTGTAAAAGTTCTATAAAATATGTTATAATGCTTGACCTTTATATTGAACAGTTTTTGGTAAGAGGCAACTTGAATCTATATAAAAAACTGAAACTGGTAAAACAGCTTTCACTTTAGCAAAATGTGGGAGGTTTCCAAAACTTGTGTAATGTTAAATTATGTGAATGTAACCACAGATGTTATCTAACGAAGTTACAAAAACAAAACATCGACCATTAGAAATTCTTTTGTTGACTCAATGTCAAAGCACTCTAGAAAAAATAATGAACAGACAACAAGGTCAAACGAAACATTTCGTACAATCACTCGCCTCGACTTCTAACCACCTCAGGCCTCCTATAGAATAATGTAACAATAAAAAATAAAGTAATGATCCTGGAATTTGACATTTACCTACTTCTTTCCACATGTTCAAGTGGGTCAACATGTAACCATTTCGAATTGCTTTGAGCACATCCTCATCATTATCAGACCAAAATTGTCGTTGTTTCACTATCGAGTCCATCAAATGCTCCTTGGCAAAAGCTGCTGCTTCGCCACCACCATGACCATCGTATATTCCGAAAAAAGCGTACTCCAAATCCCTCTCATCTTCCGTTTGTTGATACGCAACGGAAAACAAATCTTCCATATACTTTCTACCGCCTTGGCTACAGTGGCCAGTAACACGTAAATTAACGCCAATTGATGCAGGCATTTTAACACCATAATATAAATTTAACTACTAAATAATACTACTTTAAAACTACACAAACTTTTCCACATTTTGCATTTGCAATTACGCGACCTGCGAATGAAGCTCGACTGACGGTGACGACAGGTCACGTGGACATATTGATTCTTTACGCGTGCCTACTGTGTTATGGATAAAGCCGCGCGAGGAAAAGAGATAACTATATAATCGTTAGCTTCATACTAGTTAGAAAAGAAAACGACGCCATCATGCTTTCCGCCATTTTTGCTTGTCTAACAAAAAAGTACTTATTAATGCAATACGCAATCCTGGTCTAAGATTCTAATTAGTATAATTTAACGAAAATGTAACTAAAAATGTTAATCAATAATGACATCATTTTAATTGGTTTAATAATTTTTTTTTAAACGTAGTTCATACGGACACTCAAATGTAGCGTTCAAGTTATTTAATTATGTTTTTTGCGATATCTGAAATTTAATTACTATTGTTTAAACGGCGCCCGGCTTACATTTTGTTTTGTAGATTTAATTTATTATTTTTCTTAAATGAAATGCCAAACTAAATGGAGATTGTAATAGGAAAAAATAAAAAATACAATCAATTATAATAAGAATCGAAATTAAACTTTCATTAAATAATTTATAATAAAAAAATTAAAATTATATACTATATATATAATTATAAACTTCATATTTTACTAAACTTACTCAGTAAAAACTGACTTAAGTAATAAATAATAAAGTAAGGATTCAGAAAATAAAACAGAACTATCATTAATTTATTATAAACAACTAAACTTTATTACTTTATAAACGTACAGGTAAAAATACAGGTCATTCTTCCGTGACTTCCCATGGTTTTTCAGTTCTTATCCAATCCCATGGCTCAGGTTTCTTATATACAGACTCTTCCACTAATTTAATACCTCCTTTAAGAACCTCATTCAAAAATTTGTCGATTTTGCTGCCTTTTTTTGATTCTATATCACAGGACATTTCTGTTATCCCACACTCTAAGCATCTTTGGGCAAATACTCGACCAAGGTTTATATAAGCACATGTATCCGTCATACTATACAGTTGATTGCGGAGAGCCAATTCTGATGTTTTGGCCTCAATAACAGGCCCATTAACAAAATGTATGACTTCAGCTTTTACTGTTCTGTTTGTTGGTGTTATTATGAGTCTGAAATTAAATATTCATGAATAATTGGAATAAAAATATAGTTTTATGTTATTTCAAAAACATAGAAGTATTTCTCAAACACTTAACATTCCATTTATAATATTTAGTAAGTTTTTTTTTTATAGTATAGGTAGGCGGACGAACATATGGGCCACCTGATGGTAAGTGGTCACCAATGCCCATAGACATTGGCATTGTTAGTAATGTTAACCATTACTTACATCACCAATGGGCCACCAACCTCGGGAACTACGGTGTTATGTCCCTGTTGCCTGTAATAACCCTGGCTCACTCAACCTTCAAACCAGAATACAACAATACCAAGTACTGCTGTTTTGCAGTAGAATATCTGATGAGTCGGTGGTACCTACCCAGACGAGCTTGCACAAAGCCCTACAGTAAGTGCAATTTTAATTCACATATAAGATTATGATTTATGAGTTTTTATGGGAGTTTATGATTAGAAATATATATAATAGAAGTATGTGATTAGAATTTATACACTTACAAAATTTAATATTGTAGTTTTGTCCTAATTATGTCTTCATTGAGGATCTAAATAACGTTTTTTTAAATATGATAATTTAAACGAGATATTCATTTAATTGATAGTTTTAAAGTATCCAGGAAATTAGAATAGCCTAAATAACTGCCTGCCATAGAAAGGCTCGATAACATTTGTTGATAAAATTAATGTAGTTCTGTTGTTTAACATATTTAACATATATCGCATTTTTTGTCGTTAAACCACATCTAATCGTAGACACAAATTATGTTCTAGAATGAACAAGTATTATTTTTTATAAGGGTCTCACTTGTGCCAAAACACTCTTCCAGGTCTCTCCAAATGGTAGCCATCGGGTTTACGAGCTATTCTCATTCGCTCCAAGTTCCTAGGATTTCTATTTACAAATGTAGCGGCTGTTGAGTTGTATCTTGCCAGATTCGCAAAAGGAAAAACATATTTGGTTGATAACATCTCTTTTCTGTTTAAAGGCCTAGATAATTGAACAGGAAATTATTATGATCAAAAAGTTAACAGACTTACAATCTTAACTGTATACCGAATATATAATCATAAATGTATTATTTAGTTCAGCAGTTTTATTTCGATTTAAGAATAATTTGTAGGTTATTATTATTTTTAAGTTACGATAAAAAAAAACTTGACAGTGGTCAGTTGGCACAGACAATTAAATCATAAGAAAGTTACAAGTAGTTCAAGACTTCAAGTACTTCAACAGTCAGAGAAGAAACGACTTTTAAATTGATTATACAAAGAGAATTAAATGTAGCTGAAAATATTAACAAATTTTATTTAATTCTCATATCCTAAGTTTTTAAATGTTTTATAATATTTTAAATTAAAACAAACATATGATAGACAATTAGTACCAATTTTATGATAATATTTTTTTGCGATAATACGAATGATATAAAAAAAGGAATATAGCACGGTAGAGCTATTCTATAAAAACAAACTCGAAATACATCGCAGAACACGATCGTGCAATTTAAAGGATATGTATCAAAATAGTGTGTTACCTTAGGTCGTTTTTTAACATTTTACGAGTGAGATACAAAGTGAGTTCTTGCCGAATAGAATTGCAAAACTTTGGAATTTTCGAGACCATGTAATATGGTCTTCAATAATCTATGTTTTATATATTTATTACAAACAAAGTAAACAGTTGTTACTTTTTAATTCTGTATAAAGTAAGATTATCTTGTGAGTGGTTACATCTATTCAAAATTATTAATGACCATCAAATAATAATGAAAATCAAATTAATAACATCGATGAAAGTGTTAGTTAGTATTATTATAGTGTCTGTGACAATATAGAATATATTTTTCCCGATAAACAGCTGATGGTTCCACACTCCAGTTAATGCTTCTAAAAAATACATAACGAATGATTATCGTATGTTATCTGTATTCTAATACAAAGTGACGTATGCTGTGCATATTCGTTTCAATAATCGCAAAAATCTGAGTTTAGCACTCTGTGCTTCGAACCACACGCAATGTTTTAGTTCTGCTACGACTGATAAATACCTATTCATTCGTAGCACGTTTTGTTGCTGTGTTTATTACGTTAAAGTCCATACACTGTCAGTGTGTATTTTTCGACTTAGGTTTAATCAACAGAAAGTGGATTTTGTCCGCGAACTTTTTTGTTACTTTTGATGTGTTTCGACGGGCGTCAACATCCGGAAGAGTTGCTTGTTTTGTAATTATTTCGTACGCCCACTCATTCCATCTGGTGTGTTGTTTGTTGCAATGGTGTCTTGCCTAGTGTAAGTGATAACTGAGTTCGGCTGTATTAAAAATGTCACTCCAAAAAAGCGTTAAAAGCGCAGGAGGGGAGAGAGCTGACCAGGATAATACATCTATATGTTCATCAGTAACAACGCAGCCTGACCGACATGGTTTTTTTGGTGGAGCTCAGTATAGTCCAGAACCGTAAGTTACATTTTATTAATATTAATGTAGTTGACGTAAAACATAGTAAATATATACTGTGTTACATGTTTCCTAGATTTTGTTACGTGTAGTCTAAAAATTTTATATAAATTGTAAATTTGGTGCAATAACAATTATATTGTCACATTTATCAACCTTACTATAGTGCTCTATGGTTGATACACAGTTCACGATTTTAAATTGCTCTGCTAATTAGGCTGTTACCAAAACCTGATATGTTGCAAGTTATAATATTTTTAATAACAAACTCCTAGTGTTACTTAAATCCAAAGTATGCATATAATTTGTAAGCAAATAAATATCTCATACAAAGCTACTCATATTAAAATACTTTTTTTTAATTTTATATATTGTCTGACCGTAATTTTAAATATTAAAAAAAAAAACTTAGCGATATTTTAATAGTAATTGTAAATGATATGTTAAAATAATATCTAACATTCATTTAATAAAATAACTTTCACACAAGTCAATTACTGTTATATTCACATACACATTCAAAAATATGTTAATGTGCAAAATAAAAAAAGTAATGGTGAGAAATATGGCCGCTGCAAGATCAATTAGAATGCAAGAAGTGAACAATTATAGTCTTTCGTACACTAATTATGTGTGTGTAATTTGAAGGTTGTTTCACTCAGTCTAAGACATACCTAATTTAATTTGCTTTATATGTGATTGTATTCATTTGATTTTGAAGTTATTTAATTAGACAACTTGCATATAATGTAATTAAATCAATATTAAAAATGTATAAAGTTTTTGTTAATTGTCAATTCAATGAAAAAGATTTATTTGTTTTGTTACAAAAAAATACATAAAATTGGTTTTTGTAGCATAATGAAAGAAATTAATATAGCAATTATTAAAATTAATATTATTATATTATGATATATAAATAACAATTTCAGTTATTAAACTATTGAAGAAAATAATTTTCATAAACATTTAGTAAAGCTAAAGTCTAGTCAGATTTCTTTGAATATACAGTCATTGCTTAATAAATAGAAACCTAAGTGTTTTAAGTCATGAAAGCTATGTTATCTTATGAATGAATGTTTCGTAATCTCATAAAAATGATTTTCCTCTTCATATTGTTATCAATGGTTCAAACTATTTCATATTGATTTATTTATTATTCAATTTGTAAACAAAGTTATTGCAAAATTATATTACACAGAAGCCTGGTTACATTATTAAAAAAAAAATTGGTTATGCTCTATTGATCATGATTAGGATAATATAGATCGGAGAAGTGTCTTATTGAATTCAATTTGTTATTGTTGGAGTAGTATCAGTCAGGTTCATATATTTATTCTTCTACCCATTATGTGTAAGCCTTTGAGTCATAAAGAGCAAGTCAAGTATAGCATAGATTCTTCTGTACAAAATGTTTATAACATTTATTTATAAAATTCTGGTGTTTATAACATTTTGTACGGAAGAATCTTAACTAAAAGTACCTGTTTTAATAATATTCTGTTATAATTCAATGAGATATATGAGCTTTACGAGTGGTAGGGCCTTGTGCAAGCCCGTCTGGGGAGGTACCACCCACTCATCAGATATTCTACTGCAAAATAGCATTACTTAGTATTGTTGTGTTCCGGTCTGAAGGGTGAGTGAACCAGTGTAATGATATAAGATGTTATGTGTTATGCCTGTAACAGGCACAAGGAACATAACATCTTAGTTCCCAAGGTTGGTGGCGATTTGGTGATGTAAGCCATGGTTAACATTTCTTACAACACCAATGTCTATGGCCGTCATGTCAGGTGGCCCATATGCTTGTCCGTCTACCTATTCAATAATAATAAAAAAACATATATCAATTTTTCATCATAAATTGAATACCTACTAATATTAAAGATGCAAAAAATTGTTTTATCCCGAAATATGTGATAACAGGTATAGAAGTCACACTACAAAACTCACTTGAGGGTGACCATTAACAAAGCCATATAAACATTTTTTAACAAATTGAATTACATGGAATCAGTTGCATAGATTCTAATTAAATACCTGTAAAAATTACAAAAACAGACTTGACAGCTTTTTAAAAGTCAAAAATAAATATAACTGTTAAGCAAACACTTCTGTAAACGGTTATGATATTGAATATTACCTTTATAATGATTAATGTTCTATATATGTATATTTGTTAATATATAAGACTATTTAATAAACTTTGGCCATTTAATTGATCATTCTACTTTTCAACCTTCAATATATAATATAAAAAAGTATATGCCGCTACCGCAAAACAGCAGTACATATATATCATTGTTATAAATCAACTAGAACTGTGATAAAATTCACAAATAATAGATAGTATCAAATATATACACTGATACTAAAATCAAACACAAATCCATTCATGTGTGAGTTCCTGTAGGGGAATTAACTATGTTAATAAAATATGTAACATGCACGGAGTATCCACCCATCATCCTGCTTACGTAATCGACTTTCTGATATGCAAATGTATATGTAGTTGTGTTTTTGTATGTGTAGTGAAATTGTTATTATTGTTTTGTTCACACACACACATTAATTCAATAGGCAATGAAAGAAATTGATCAAAGGTGTTGAAATACATGCTCTAGGGTTCTGTATATTTGTTATATTGTTAAGTTATGTATTACAAAAAGGTTAGATGGCTTATAGATGGAATGTTTGGACTCTACTACCACTTACCATCAGGTGGAGTAGAGTCATTTGCCCTCCCGGCAAATATATATATAAAAAAAAAAAGTATAGATTTAAACCTAGGGTTCATACAGAGATAAGCATTACTGTGTCTTCACTTGCTTAATTTGTATTTATTTATTTACCTCATGTAGTGAAGGAAAACATTGAAAGCCAAACTGGCATTTGTCAGATAGTTTTTAGTTGATTGTGTTGTCACCAACCTGTACTGCAGATTTTTTACTAATAATCTTTATTGTAAATGATGACAAAATGCGGCCTTGCTTGCTAGCTATTTCTTCTAGGCAACATGGGTTAGGTTTATGTGTAATTCAAGGTCATTGAAAATTAAGATGGGTTCGTTGATAGTATAGTTGATTTATTTTTTATCTAGAGCTTTGGGGTGTATTTATTATTTATGCGTTAAGCTTTGTGATAGGATAAACTTCAAAATTTTGAAGAGAAGGCTATAAAAAATTACATATTGCTTGCTTTTTAAATTTTTTAATAGAAACATGTATAATATCATAATTAATTTTATAAATGCGAAAGTGAGGTTGTTTATTCGTTTGTTACGCATTCCCGTCTTAACTACACAACCGGTCATGAATATTTGCTTACGTTGTCAGAGGTACAGAAAAGAACTATGGTAGTATACGTACTAACCTAACACATGCTCATCTCCTCGCACGTGGGCGAAGCCGCGGGCGGAAACTTGTATCTAATACAACTGTTAATTGTTCGATTTCGTATATTTCGAAGGTTGCTGTGTTTGCGTCTGGTTAAACATTGTACGTACATACGGTCGTACATAATTGATAATGTTTTGCTACTATGCTAATAAAATTTATGATTTCATAGTACATATTTACGTATATATATACGTAAATATATATATATATATATATATATGTTTGGCATTATTATGGCATATTTATGGCATATTATATATATATATATATGTTTAACCGTATTAGAGAAGTAAATTGAGTGTCAATAGTAATAAACATCGAAAATAAGTCTCTATATGACATGAAAAAAATAATGTGCTTTTAAGCACCATTGGATTTAGTCAGCACCAAGTAATGGAAACATTAGTAAGCCGTAGGGGAGGTCATTACGTATACTGAGCCTTTTAAAGCTTAAAAAACAATACATTCTACTAGATTTTGGTTTGGATTCCTATCAAATGCGCAGCTTTGAGCTCATGTGCTAAATCCCATAAGGGTAAAGGCGCAACTTGACATCGATCTGGCGTTATTTACTCATCATTAAAGCAAATCATGTACTATAACTTGACTTGTCTTCCCGTCTGCCTTATATCTGTTGTTGTATAAAAATTAAAATAACATCTTTATCGATATGTAATAATACGTAATTGTTTTTTTTTTATCTAAGTTACAAATCATTGAAAGTAGAATGTTACGTTAAACTACACATTAACGGCCTTACTCATATCCTTTGTTCAGCGGATTTATACAATGCTGTGTCCTCTTCTTTCGATTGTCAAATCAACAATGATAGAAAGAGAAAAATCAGTTTTTAACTAAACAACCGCTAAGCAACGTTTGTTATTATGGTTGTAAATTAATATTGCGCGGAACCCTAAAACGCAGCTATTTCACAACTTCCCATTCATAACATTAAAACTTTCAACATTTTTACCGGAATATAAAATTAATTAATGATTTCATTAACCTTGATACATTGTCTTGGCAGTTGCTTTTAAATTAAACGCGGATCTAAGATATTGAGAGATAAATATAAAGTCAATCATTAAGTGAAATAAAAAAAAAAAAACATGCTGTCTCTTGAATTTTATGAATATGTCAATCCGGAAAAAGGGAGAGGAGGCCTTTAGCCCAGCAGTGGGACATTCACAGGCTGTTACGGTACGGTTACGATTAAAATTAATGTTTTGGATGGTATTTAAGATTTCCGTCTCAGATTTCAGAAGCCTACCTAAAATGTGCTCATCGATTTTTGTAAATACTACATATTATTATTATTATTACATGCCTTTCTACTTTCTTTTCACAATTCCCTATTTTTTGCTATATGAAACTAATCTTTCCAAAAGGAGTCCAGCTCGTCTCGCCATCTCCGTCAAGGTATGCCGCGATGTCATTGGCCATTACCATGACGAGCCGGTTGGCGTGGTTGGTAGATACTTGCCTTTTCACGCCGAAGGTTGTGGGATCGATTCCCACCCAGGACAGACATTTGTGTGCATGAACATGTCTGTTTGTCCTGAGCCTGGGTGTAGTTTTCTATATAATTATGTATTTACAAAAGAAAGGTAGTATATGTAGTATATCAGTTGTCTGGTTCCCATAGCACAAGTTTTGTACAAGCTTAATTTGGGATCAGATGGCCGTGTGTGAAAAATGTCCCAGGATATTATTATTACCAGGGACCCATTTAGTTGTAACTTTGTGCTAGAGATCAGTTACATTTCAACGTCGCAGCTTTTTGATTGACAGCGAATACTATAAATAATAAATATACTAAGTATATTTGTACCATCATGGATCCAGTTACATTTGTATTCACCCTCTTGGTCCAATCAAATTACGTCATTTTCTGGCTGGACTGCTATATTTTGTTTAGTTTCAGCGACGTGGTCTGAGACCTATAAAATTTCAATTACGAATCTCAAGTTTGTCAATTTATTTTATCACTTTCTGATAGTGTAATGTTAATACCAGTACTTAACATTTTATTTTTTATTGTCTTTCAAAACAAAATTATATTTATTAATAAATTATAAACCTATTTAAAATTCACAATTCATAGTATATAACATACTACATATGATAGTATATGTATATTTACTGGTGGTAGAGCTTTGTTTGCTCGTCTGGGTAGGTACCACCCACTCATCAGATATTCTACCGCAAAACAGCAGTACTTGGTATTGTTGTGTTCCGGCTTGAAGTGAGTAAACCAGTGTAATTACAGGCACAAGGGACATAACATCTTAGTGCCAAAGGTTGGTGGCGCATTGGTGATGTAAGCGATGGTTAACATTTCTTACAATGCCAATGTCTTTGAGCATTGGTGACCACTTACCATCAGGTGGTGCATTAGCCCATATGCTCGTCCGCCTACCTATTCTATAAAACATATATACACAATATAATTACACAATATAAACATATATACACAGTATAATTATGATATGTAGATGTTATAAAAGCGTGGCGTTGGTATTCGTTAATTTCCATGAATGAAAAATAAATATATTTTTTTATAGTTGATTATGTTTTTCTTTTGAGAAAAGACAGAGAGAACCGATGAAAACGTCATCGGTTCTCTCTGTAGAATCTACATTCAGAACCGGTGGTGCTTTATATACATAACTTGACGATTCAAAAGTACTTATTACTACTTGAATAAAGAATACTTTGATTATGTCGCGGCAATTTGCCTTTTTTTGTCAAATTAAATGTAAGGATTTGGCATCAGCAAACAGATGTTTCAGATACGTTAAATATATATTTTCAACACAAGGTTGAACCACAAACCATAACTGTACCAATGGTTGATAGCATATCAATTTATGTCATGTCAAACTGCAATAACACCGAACGCTAAGGCAGTTTACGGAATGTTGCTACATTGCAAAAAAAATATTTTCTCATATAATGGTTTCAAGTATAATTAGAAATAATATATTGTTTCATTTTTAAAATGCATCATTCTATGCCGCTATATTTAATAAATAATATATATTCGTTTCTCCTCACGAAAATTGCTGATCCCATTGGCTGAACTTTCCATGTTATCGTGATAGTTTACTTTCAGATTGCTAATGCTATACAAATATACGTGATATTTTTTTATCTCAAAGGTTTTGTACATCACTGCAAAAGTTAAAGAAATATCCCATATTTATCTATATATATTTATGTAGAAAACTCAACTCGTGGTTTTAGACTTTTAGAGGCTGGATTGTACATCTGTAGACTATGAGTATTAAAGAGAGAGTGAGTATGAGTATTAAGAGACTATGATCTGTAACCCGCGCCGTGTTTACTCTATTCCAATTGCCTCGTCGGATTGTAAGATTGAGGGTATAGACTGAACCTGTGCTTGTACACATATAGCCTGTGCAGTTAAATAACAATAACGGCTTTGTTGAAATTAGGCAAGCAAGACAGTCTTAGAATTTTCATAATATTATGAGCGATTTAAAAAAAAAACCCGCTCGCTGACTAATGTTGTTTGACAATGCGGACATGAGTGTGATTCGAACCTTTTCGTTGTCAATTTTCTGCAAAATTTGCCTCTCGCACATTCTGTTAAAAACAGAACCGTTTTGTCAAATTATGTTTTTATCTTGCAATGGCGTAATATTGAACAGTTTTACGTGTTCGATACGATTTAAAACCAATCTATGCAGAATATCAATTCCAGACATTGTGTGCACAAACGGTAACGAGCCGCTACGAATCGGAAATACTCGAACGCACGGTACGGAATGTTTCAGTATATATTTTTTTCTCTATGAATGTTCGAAATTCCTCGAAATAACGTACGTAGTATAAAATTTTCGAAATATGAATCATAAGCGCGTCAATTATCGATTAGCACTCGAGACCGTGATAACAGAAGTGTATCTTGTAATTTATATTTAAGTAGTATCGCGTGTTGTCGAATATAGCTTATTTATTTTTGAACGAAATTCGACTTATAAATAAATAAGTTATTAATCTAAAATGATATATTTATATTAATATATATAATATAAAGCTGAAGAGTTTGTTTTAATATGCTATCGTTTGGGTATAGTAATTCGATTTGGAAAAAAAACTTCTTTAAATTCTCCCGTTAAATAGCTTATTTATTGAGAAAGTTTATAAGAATTATATAATATGCTACGAACCATGGGGACATTCGGGACTGATGAAAACTCTTGAACAACAAGTATGTAGTAAGCGATAAGGTCGCCAAAATTGTATGCTACTTTTATTTAGGCTGTATCCATGTTTTGTATTTTTTTTTCTCTTTGTGGTGTTCAATAAAATATAAAGTAAAGTAGTAACGTAGTTGACGTATTTAAGACACGTACGAAACGATTTGCCTCCTCGTTTCTGATACGCACCGCTAAGGTCTGGAATAACCTCTCGACCTCCGTTTTCCCCACCACCTGCAATATCTCAAGCCTTCAAGTCAACAGTTAATAGGCATCTTCTAGACAAGCACTCTCCACCTTAGACTGTATCTTCATTTTCCATCAGGTGTGATAACAGTCAAGCGCTAGACTATATATAAAAAAAATACTTGCCTATTTAAACAGTTTCCAAGTTTAGTCTCCAGCGATTATGCCAACGTACATATATAGATGTTTGAATGCTTATTTAATTATTTTTAATTATATACTTTCTAACATAACAAACGAAAACATGCATTTATTTCACTTACATTAACTTATTTAAAAAATAAATATATATTAAAAAATTATCTTCTATTATATATTCTGAAATTGTATTTTATGAATATTTTTATTGGTACAATATCGTGTTCGTTTTATAAGTAATTCATGTTACATTACTTTATATAGGCATTTAGTGTCAACTAAATACAAGCTACAAATGTTAAGTTTGTGTTCGCTCTCTCGCACGTGGTGTGACGTGATGTGACACTAGTGCTTCTAATGTACAACAAACATGACCTACATTTTATTGTATAAATCGTTCTTTTAAAAATACTTCTAGTACTTAGGTTTATTTTTCAAACCAGGGTCGGGCCAGTACAAAGTTATCGGATTTTTCTATCAAATTCAGAATATGTAGAAATACAGAAATTCGTTAAAATCTTTTTAAATCACGTCACATACATGACTTCGAAACCTTGGATTTATTTTTTATAGAGTTCTGTTAGCAAAACGAATCGTTTCTTGAATGTAGAAACCAGGCATTAATTAGTATGTACTATAAGAGTATTATTAGCCTAATACAATATTGTGTACTTACCTACATGTTTTTGCGAATAATAATTGCGGGGTATGCAGTTGGGGTGCAGTTCAATAAGGTGACTCAGTGTCATTACTATATATATATATATATATATATATATATATATATATATTTTTTATAGAATAGGAAGGTGGACGAGCATATGGGCCACCTGATGGTCAGTGGTCACCAAACGCCCTTAGACATTGGCATTGTAAGAAATGTCAACCATCGCTTATAGCCAATGCGCCACCAACCTTGGGAACTAAGATTTTATGTCCCTTGTGCCTGTAATTACACTGGCTCACTCACCCTTCAAACCGGAACACAACAATATCAAGTATTGCTGTTTTGCGGTAGAATATCTGATGAGTGGGTGGTACCTACCCAGACGAGCTTGCACAAAGCCCTACCACCAGTAATATATATATACCAAACCATTCTGTTATCTGTCTTTACGGTAAAAGATAATCGAATGTACGATAACTGCTAAATGTATGTCAGATGTGTTTATTAGTTTTAAACAATACTGTCATTATGAAATGTAAAATTATTCATTATATTTGCTATTTTTTGTATTTAATGTTTTTTTTATTATCTGTGGTGTGCCTGGTTAGCGCCATTGTTATGTTATGATTGATAAACGGATCGAAGGAAGGAAGGTACCATATATATAAACGATAACGATCACTCATGAAACGTCAAGATGAGTTTTTTAAAGACCTCGGTAGGAGTCTAGTGATCGTTTTAATTATTCGTATATATCCTCATTTCGTAATAACAATGTGATCAGAGAAATTCAGTAAAAAACATATTTGTCGCATATTGTCGAGATATAGCGCGTAACAGAGACGAACTAACGTGTTACGTTATAGAACTAAATTCACTGTGGGAAACATTGTCGATTACAAGACAAAATAAATCTTGTTTGAGATTATTGCCTATTGCCGATTACGTGATGCAAGATTTTTATGTAATCAATGATATTATTATATAAAATAAATGGTTCAAATATAAATTAAAAACGCAGGTATATTATTTTATATAAGGTTACGTTAATTGTAACCTTATATAAAATAACAAAATATAATATTATAGAAAGTAAATTATCGATAAAGTCTATTCCCAATCACAATATTTATAAATTCCACCTAAGATATACCGGCTTCATTTATAAAAGTGTTATAACGTTTATTCGAACAAATTTATTATAAATAAAAATATTATATAGGGACAATGATAATAAAATATATTTCATCTTAATGATTTACCTTGGCTCTAGACCAGAGGATTATTAATATTGGCGCCCGACAAGGGACTGCTCATTTGAAGGATATTTGTTTTGGCGTTAATTCTTAACTTTGATGTTTGATTTTCAAAGTAATAAACAAACTGAAACCTTTAGTTCCAATTCATTGGATTTATTATAAGACTTTTGATGTATAATATCTACTTACACATATATAAAAATTGATACTTCTTTATGTTTATATTGTATGCTTTCAAGCATTGTTGATCCGATTCAATCAATCTTAAATTCTACATTTGTTTTTGGCGTTTGTGTAATGGTTTCTCGCATAGTACCGTCGTCGTAAAAAATGTGGTGCGTGAGACGTATCGAACTATTGTTTATCCAGATTTTCGCTAGTCTATTGCAAAATATGCTGGTAATAAATAAATGAATCTAAAATTTGTATTAAAAGTTTGAAAGAGAACATTAATTATATTATTAATTCCTCTTTATTTTTTCAGAAAAAGGACTGTATCTCCGAGCACTATACTTAAACGAGAACAAAAATGGCTGCGCATGTTGAATAATTGGGAAGCGTTTATGAGCAAAAATTATAAAAAAGTACGTGAGAGATGCCGAAAAGGTTAGTTTTGGTGATAATTGCTTTTAAAATATGCATGGGTTTTTGTTTTGCATAGTAACAGCCTGTAAATGTTCCATTGCTGGACTAAGGCCTCCTCTTCATTTGATGACAATATTTGGAGCTTATTCCACCACGCTGCTCTAATGCGTGTTGGTGGATACACATGTGGCAGAAAAGGCTTTGGATTTGAAAATAAATTATTTATCATTTAATTTTAGGTATTCCTGCCTCAGTCAGACCGAAAGCCTGGCTTTATCTCTGCGGGGGACAGCTGTTACTGGAGAAACATCCTGAAGAATACGAGGAACTTTTGCAAGCACCAGGTGACCCGAAATGCATGGAAGACATCAGAAAGGATCTCCATAGACAGTTTCCATACCACGAAATGTTTATAAGGGAAGAAGGACTTGGGTAAGTTATTATTATACGACACTAACTGCTCCGCGTTTAATGTTCCTGCTCCGCCCCAGGGCCGTAACTTGATAAATTCGACTGGTAGTTTTTGAGATTAGGATGTTCAAACAACAAAACAAAATCTAAAGTCTTATTATGTTATTATAGATTACAAAATGAGAAAACACATTACTGGTGGTAGAGCTTTGCGCAAGCTCGTCTGGGTAGATTCCACCCACTCATCAGATATTCTACCGCAAAACAGCAGTACTTGGTATTGTTGTGTTCCGGTTTGAAGGGTGAGTGAACCAGTGTAATTACAGGCACAGAGGACATAACATCCCCAAGATTGGTGGCGCATTGGTGATGTAAGCGATGGTTAACATTTCTTACAATGCCAATGTCTATGGGCGTTGGTGACCACTTACCATAAGGTGGCCCATATGCTCGTCCGCCTACCTATTTTATATAAAAAATATTGCAAATATATTTATATTGCTTGTTCCATATTGGATTTATCTAAAAAGCTTATTACAATTAATCAATTTAATCGATATGTAAAAACCGGCTTAAGGTACAGATTCATCACTAAATTAAAGCGCGTGTATATTCAGCTTCGTATCGTGTTTTGTTTCGTCATCGTATCGTGTTTTGTCAGAACCGTAAAACGCTTGATTTAAGAATCACTAGTGTTTGACCTTGAAGTGTTACCCTCGTCACGCTCAAAGGGGTACTTAATAAAATAATAGACATTTCATATAACATCTTAACCTTACAGATACTAACCTTTACGTCAATATGGGTACAATGTTTTTATGTGAAAAACAAATAAACTTACCTCTTTATAATATTTATTAAACACATACGATACGGTCTGTTCCTCCCCCCCCCCCCCCCCCATCCGCTGTCGGGCAAAAACCTCATCTCCTGTGTCTTCACTTCAGATTTAGTAATTATTCCACCATTCTACTCAACTGCTGTTTGTTAGATATGCACGGAAGAGTTTTATCTCATTCATGCAAGTTGAATTGGACAAAATGTAATCATGATTACAGATTAACTTTGATTGATTCTGAAGAGGGCACGCTGGGATGTCCTGCGGCACTTTCTTGACTTACTCACTTTACTTTTTTATTTTATTACTTTAGTTAATCTGTAATAGTAATTGTTAATCATTACTCTGATTATATTTTGCCCGAATCTGCTTACCTATCTTAGGTGTCTTCGCGATGATTTTCTCCATCGATTGGTAAAAGATTATAATTCATCTTTAAAAACAAAGTACTACGTGAAATGTGTGCGTTAGTTATCCGTACCAACGGGTTATTCATGTAAGATCCTCGTGGTTTGTTCACGGGCCTTCTAGGCCAGTGTTAGTATAAGTTTACGATAGTTTATTTCACTATGCTATTGAAAATCCTCGCGATGTTTTCCTTCATCGCTGAGTAAGTGATGAATTATAAACACAAAGTAACAGCTGTATCAAATCCGTTATCATTCATTATCTGATCTGGAAGGTTCATCATCTGGGCCAACTCGGCCAATAGCGGCTATACGGCCATAGTGTTATTTATAAAGATCGAAGTAATGTTAGTAAAAGTTCACAAAAACTTGTGACGCATAACTTTCGATATTTTCGAACCGTATGGCCTGACGCCCGGCACGTAATGAATGATTCATAAAGGGTGCAATTCTTTCCGTATTTAATAATCGAATGAGCTCGACCACACGACCAATTAAGTTTTTATGTGTTCCCATTTGACAACAGCAATTTCAGTAGGCTCATCCTCATTTCAATAGATGAAATTAAATGTAGACTATTTGGAAGTACTGGCATTGTTTCTAATCTGTATATTCTGAACGAATTTGATTTGTAATAATATAATTATTAATCTTGAATAGTAATTTCCTGCTTGTTTTTTCTGTCTATATATTTTTATATCAAATGTTATGCTTCGTCTATTTATGATTACCAGTCAGGGTAAGTACAGATACGTACATCGTGGTTTTTCTCATTACATGGCAATAATTCAAAACGTTACTTAGAACTAATTGATTATTGCACTAACTATTGCGTAGTGCACAAAATTGTACCTACTTTTTGTTGACAACTCAAGGTAAAAACTTGTTTTACCAAAGCGTGTTAAAACGATACACAAATTATCAAATGTACTTTAAATAGCAAATATATATTACTTATATACTACACTACTGCCAGTGGCTTCTTCCGTATAATTATGAGGGGGAGTCAAGTTTTAGGAGCCTATTTGTTACGGATATAATATAATCCTCTACTACAAATTTTCTCCAAATCCGCCAAGACGTTTTTGGATGATACAACCAAACTTACATTTATAATATTTTAATAATTGAAAATAAAAAAAGAAAATATTGAAATATTACTGGTGGTAGGGCTTTGTGCAAGCTCGTCTGGGTAGGTACTACCCACTCATCAGATATTCTACCGCAAAACAGCAATACTTGATATTGTTGTGTTCCGGTTTGAAGGGTGAGTGAGCCAGTGTAATTACAGGCACAAGGGACATAAAATCTTAGTTCCCAAGGTTGGTGGCGCATTGGCTATAAGCGATGGTTGACATTTCTTACAATGCCAATGTCTAAGGGCGTTTGGTGACCACTTACTATCAGGTGGCCCATATGCTCGTCCACCTTCCTATTCTATAAAAAAAAATAACTAAAGATTTTGGAAGATACAAGTTTTGGATACCTACGATTATGTAAACAAACGATTCTTAATATGGGTTCCGAGGCGCCTTAGGGTTAGGGTTGAAAATCATTAAATACTCACGACAATCCTTGAATTATAGTTGTAACTAATCAAAGTTTTTACGTTTATTTCGAAATGCAGGGCGTTTTAGTTATTATTAAAGCTCGTATATGGGTTCCGTGTGAGAAGGAGATTAATTTCTGAGCTTAAGAACCGCTGACATAGACTATTACGAGGCGTGAAATTAACGCCGCTTCAGGAATTTTAATTAAATGCGGTCAAGCGCTTATTCTTGCATTCTCCTTTTATTTGATTACAGGTGGCAGGGTTTTTTATTCATTGGAAGATGTAAGCTTTAGAATTCGTATTTTAAATTTAAATATATAGATATACTTGAATCTGTTTCATATCATATAACTGTTATTATGGTGATGTCTTCCTGACCGATTTCGGCCACGGCGGCCAATCTCAAGAGAGATTAGCCAACTGTGCAGGGCATTTTTTTTTAAATTTATTTATTTATAACAACAAAATATTAACATTTATTTGTATTCTTCCTACCTACAAGCTTTGATAGCTTGTTTGAGTGTTGTATATAGCGCAAACACACACTGCTTGATTACTACACTACTAATAAACTAAATAACTTTTTATTGGCCCGATCTGGATTTTGAACCGAGGAGGCTGTGTGGCCCTATAAGTAGCCACTACACCAAAGAGGCAGTCGTTCAACAAGACAAACCCTCGGCTTAATATGTAAACTAGCTCCGCACGGTCTCATCTTTATTTTATGACATATTCAAACGATTTTACCAGCTAAACCCAGGCAGTACTTTTGAAAATACATTTTTAGTTTGATAGTTCCATTATTGAAAAAGTCTATAGGCTTTATAAAGTACAATAGAGCCATTCTGTAAGAACGAACTTGAAGCTCACCGCAAGAGCATGATCTTGAAATGTCAGATAGTGATATGCGACATTGACCATAATAGTTATAACAGTTAAAGGATACACGCGTCAAAATAGCGTATCACCGTAAGTCGATTTACAATATATTACGTGTGAGATGAATAAATACCGAATAGTGCTGCTGTGCTAGTTGAGTATAACTTTTTAAACGTCTTCGCTAATCGAGTTAACGAACATTCGAAAAAGATATGAACAGTGGCACGCGAGTTTTATTACTTATTCCATAGCTTTGACGTTACCTGCGATTTGTATGGAATTACGATTACTGTCACTAGGTGGCGCTGTTTTTATTCCATACGAATCGTAGTTAAAGTCAACACTCGAATAAGCCAAAAAACTCAAACTAGGTACACTGGTAATCAAAGTATATTATTATATACTCAATATAATAAGAATGTACATGATACGAATCTATTGGAATTAAGCAGTAATTTAATAAAAACTTTTGTTAGATTTCTTAATAAAGGCGAATTATATTTGCTCACAAGTGACATTTTGTATTAATAAATACGAACAACGCCACTAGCGGATGAAAACAAAAACAACTCACACGTTTATGAAGGCAGTCCGCAACAAAACGTTTACAAAGACAACTATGAAATACTTGATAAATTTTTATTTTATTGATTTTATTGAGATGAATTAATCTCTGTTTATAATGCACTATTCAAATAGGCTCTAAAACACTTTAGAGTCATTTAACAGGATTATATTAAATTTAAAAATTAATAATGCATTTAATAATTTAGCCGACATGGCCTAGTGGTTAGAACGTATCAATCTTAATTGATAATCGTTGGTTCAAACTCGGGCAAGCACCACTGAATTTTCATGTGCTTAATTTGTGCTTATAATTCATCTCGTGCTTGACGGTGAAGGAAGACATCGTGAGGAAACCTGCATGTGTCTAATTTCATTGAAATGATGCCACATGTGTATTCTACCAACCCGCATTGGAGCAGCGTGGTGGAATAAGCTCCAAACCTTCTCCTCAAAAGGGAGAGGAGGCCTTAGCCTAGCAGTAGGACATTAATAGGCTGTTACTGTAATGCAATTAATGAGTTATTACAGTAAGATGACATACGTACCTGTAAAATTCACAACTACAATAATATGTTTGTTCTTTTGATTTTTTTCAGGCAACAAGAATTATTCTGCGTTTTAAAAGCATACTCAGTGCTGAATCCGAAAGTGGGGTATTTCCAAGCGCAGGCGCCGGTCGCTGCGTTCCTGCTGATGCATATGCCAGCGGTGCAGGCGTTCTGGTGTCTCGTCAGCATCAGCGACAAATACCTCAGCGGATATTATAACCCGGGATTAGAGGTTATTTATTTATATTCGTTTTATTCTAGTGTACAAGTTTTGTGTTGAAGTCAGAATACTAAATTTTTATATAAAATTTTAAAAATACACACATTTAAATATATAACATGTGGCCAGGTCCTCCAGCGGGACGGCGACATCCTGCACGCACTGCTGCGCCGCACCGCGCCCGCCGTGCACCGCCACCTGGGCAAGCACCGCGTGGAGCCCGTGCTGTACGCCACCGAATGGTTCCTGTGCGCGCTCACCCGCACGCTGCCCTGGGACAGCCTGCTGCGCGTCTGGGACTGCTTCCTCTGCGAGGGCGTCAAGGTATCCTTGGCGACCAACATTACTATCTGCCTCCAGTAGCAACTGGAGGTGAGGTGCAGAAGATATAACAGCGCATCTGTGTGCGCGCAAACACTGTTCCCTTAATCTCATAGTCTGATGGAATGGCAATCCGAGGCGATCTGTTTGAGATCAGACGCAGGAGGAATTATTTTAAATTCGTACAGCACTCCGTGAGATTTAAAAATAATAGTAACTTTTATTGCAGGATTAATGACTCTTTAGTAAATAAATTAATAACAATTAAATATGTTTCCAGGTTTTATTCAAAGCGGCTTTAGTAATCCTAGCGGGAGCGTTGGGTCCGGCCAAGGTCCGCAAGCGAGCGGCCGGACTCTGCGAGACTCTGGAAGTACTTCGTCATCCGCCCGAGGGGATCCTCGGGGAGGACTACCTCATGTACCACATGCAGCGTCTCAACCTAACCGAGGAGGACTTCGAGTTTGAGCACCAGAGGCAGACCGCCAAACGACGCGCCATGGCCAATAGAAGGTATTTATTCATAAAAATGAGTGTCTTGGTTTTATATGTGGCAACATTTATAGTTGTTAATAATTATTTATAAAGAAAAATTAAAGATACTTTGTATGCCGACTATTAGTTAATACATTTAGTAGAGAATGTTGATGTTTGTATATAAAATTGATAGTGAGTGACGCCCAAATTGGTGTTTAAACCTATACCGAAACATAACACAGGAAATTATTTATAACACACACAAACAGACACGTGTGTTTCAACACTGGCTTACAATACATGTTATTATCTATTTTAAAAATCAGAGATTAATTTTTTTTTATATTGTCATAAGTATTTGCAAAAAAACGTCTTATTTATTTTATTCGAATGATGATTATTTATGTAGTAATACAGATAAGTCATAAAATCCTAATCAAATATTTAACATTTCCAGTGGTAGCTGATTCAGCGAGTGTTCCTTTAAGCGTTATTCAAAGAATAACGCGCGGGACATATTCCACACTCTGTAAATGAGTGTTATAAAAACTGCCAAGTTAAAATAAACCTTAAAACGTGAGTGATATTGACGATAATACATTGCGTGTATAACGAACTACGAAAACGACTTTTTTTAAAGTGAAGTGAGGTGTAAGTGGTAAATTAAACTGCCAATGAAACGATGCACAAGATATTGGTGAGTAATGTGATTTGTATGATTGCAATAATATGATTTATTAGAAATGAAAAATTTTAATCGACTGCAATCAAGGTATAAAAATGTTTTTTATGTATCCGTGTATTGTAAAGTAATTTAACTCTTAATTCAATATTATTATGACATAGTTTAGAATAATGCATCTTTTACATATATAAATAGAGAAATTATAATGTCAGAAACAAAACTAATGATTGACAGCTAGCGGAAATATATAGTGTGGAAAATGGGGAGACTACCATTAGGTAGCAATTATTTTTAGTATCAATCAGCAGAATCTGTTATCACTCAGTTATATCGAAAACTATCAAATTGAATTCATCTTACAAAGGTAAATAATAATATAATATCAATTTCTTATTAATATAAACACATTAAATAATGTTATTATTGAATGGGTAAAGTTAGAGTTGCAATGACTATTATTTTAATAGAAAGTCAAATACTGCTAATAATAATACTAGATTGTTGACCGAATAGTCTAGATTCTAGGCTGTTGTTGGTTTTGGTTTGATTTATTTAATTATCAGACTTTTCTTTTACCACTAACAATATTTATAATTTCTTTGGTTCCTTAGTTGTTGTTACAAAAATAGTTGATTATAATTATTTTTTTATTTATTTAATTCTGTATTCAGCTGGAAGCAAAACAAATAGCTAATACAAAATAGTTTATCTTTGCAACTCTAGATACAATACGTTCGGAATGACATTATCATTTTGATGTTTGTGTTTGCATCTAGTCTATAAATAGGTGCTCTTAATCAAAGTATATCTGAAGTTAAATATACAAATTGCATAATATGTACATTAAATCTTACAGGCTATGATAAAATTACCATTAATAATAAAAATATTTTTTACCAAAACGACGAATAACCTACTTCAAATACTTGACTAAATGTATGCATCCAAGAAAATGTTAACAATTTCCAATACCAGTAATTTTGAAATGGGACTGTACTGAAACCGACGAAAAAAGAGATCATCATAATTCAAAATTCAGATTCAAAAGCAATAAATTATATAAGATACATACATAGTAATATGTACATAGTAATATGTATGTATCTTACAGATAGGAAGAACTTTCTCCTTTTATATAGTTGGTTAACAAATAAAATGATATATAATATAAACATTTAACATTGTACACTACTACATAAGAAGCATACGATAGATTTCATTAAACTCGATACATACTTTTTTTTTTTTTTAAACTGATGCCATTATTTTATGCATAATATTTTGTCTGTTTCTTTGCAATATTTTATTTTTATTCAACAAAATTTTCTTTTGTTATTATATGTAAATGAAGTTGTAAAATTTTCTTGTATTAATAGCAATACTGTATAGTTTATTATTAATTATCCTTATATTATTTATATGGGTTTATATTATAAATGATAAAGTAGTTCAAAAGTTAATAAAAGCATATGGAAATACAATCTATGAAAGGACTTAAATAATTATATATTGACCCCGATGTCGCACATTCTTTGCTATGTATATTGGACAATTGTATTTATATATAACTCGGGTTTTAACCACTGTTATATAAATAACGAACTCATGACCAAATAAAAGTTATGATTGTGTTAAAAACTTGGGTATTTATAAATATAATTCATAATGTCATTGGTATGTATGTATTACATGCATATTGACTATTAGCACTACTTAATTTCTCGAATGTAATTCTCAATCATTTTATTTGTTAAATTATGTTCTACAATGAAATAAAATAAATTTCATAGCATTTTTTACTTGTTATGTGCAATGAATTTCATAATAAAAAAAAAACAGAATATGCAGATAAAACTTTATCAACAGATCAAAATAATTGGGATCAAATGATTGGGAAGTATTTTACAGTATTTTTATAGTTTTTTTTTTATTAGCTTATGTAAGAAGCAAAGATAATTAGGCTTAAGTTATTTGTTTTATAAAGTTTTCGAAATTTTGCTTCGTAATTTATTGAAAAATGTAAAAATTTAAATTTCAATAATGCATTGTGATAAGCGATAGTAAGTTTAGTGATAACATATCTCGGGAAAATGTAATATGTAAATGAATACAAAAAATATACTACTTTTGTATGTGGAAAGTACAATTAGAATAGGAACATTAATATGTATAATATTTTCAGTATTTTTGACTCCTTTGGAGTTTTGAGAGGAGTTTATTTAAGTAGGATTTTTGACACCAAAACTATAAAGTTTTTCACTATCTATTAATTGAATTATTTTAATAAAATAAACAATCTTAGATTGAAAATCTTTATAGGAGATATTTAAACATGAATATGTAAATAAAAGCAATAGAAATATGAACCTTAGTAAATAATTTCTTCCACAAATAATATAAAATTTGAAAGAAAAGCAAATATTAATAGTCGATAAATGATTTATTTTCATACAACGAAAGAAATATCTTGAATAATCAGCTATATTTTTCTTTCATCATAACTGCTTTAAATTAAACAAATGTGAAATAGAAAATGGGTTACATACAAATAAATTTGAATTAGTTAAAAGCTTAATCAATAGAACATTCCTTTATTCATTGAAAGTATAAACAGATAGCAGACACTTATATACACTTATGTGGCCAAAGTGAATTTGTAAACACTGTAAATTTGTGGGTACGTACGTGGTACCCACAAATAAATCATAAAATTTGATACTTACCCTTCACCTGCAACCAAATACGTTTAACATTGTTTGAACGGTTTTTCTGGTGTATTTAAGGTTTAAGTTCCATAATCCACAGCGGTACTGGCTATACGATGTTACACGAATACTGCGTAGTACGTACGTAGTTGTCAATGTACAACCATTGCTGGCCATAGACAAAGAGACTAAAACATAAAAGAAACATTATGTTTTTTAATTTGGGTTATTTAGAATTTTTAAATTTAAAATTTATTGTTCAATTTAATTTTACGCAATTACGAATTTGACATTTCATATTATATAAAAGTGAAGTAAGTGTAAAGCGAGTCTGTTCTCTGCTATGGCTTTAGTGATTAAAATCACCACAGAGTATTATTACCGGTAGTTTTTCATATTGTTATGTTACTGAACATGCATTAGCTGCAATAGAAATAATTTATATGAACAAATGTTTAAATTTAAAGTTTCATAAACATTTTCTTTCGTCTTTAACGCGTACGGTTCGATGTCTGCGTGAATTATTTTTAAAGGGTTATAACGTTTTATTAGAAGCTTAGCTTGAATATAATCATGGGTTGATTATTATTTTTAAATTACTGATAGTTCCAGTATCCTTGATGCTTCATATTAAATAGATTTCATAACGATGTGTTGACGTCGATATTTATTAATGGTGTAAAAATAATTAAAAAGTAAAAAATATAAAAAAAATATCAGTAAAAATGATTTGTATATATTTGAAATGACCTACGCTTGAAAAATATTTTAATATTTATTATCTGTGTGTATTTATAATTCCCGCTGTATAATCCGTTTACACAAACCTATATTGTTTAAATATTATGAATATGAGTTATTAGGCTACGTTATTAGTATTAAAACTCATATTTTCCAAAATAGAAATATATAGATCTGAAGCTACTACTTTCAGGTGGGTTTGGGAATAATAGTCAGCCCTTTAATGAATATTTTTATGCACATTTCGAATTTAGGCTATGACTTAGTTTTAGGTTCACGCATTAGCGTTCTATCTTGGTGCATAATGTTTTTCCTCATTATTATATTATTTAATGTTTTGTTTATTTTACGAAACGGTAAAGTGTTTTGTAACTATATATTAAATAATGAAAACGATGCACTCGTGCCAGGGATGTAATATTATCGCATTCCAATAAAAAAATCGTAAAACTTAAAATTGGAACTTTTTTTTAATATGCGCCATTTCTATTCATTAATCAACTTTTATGGCGCGAAAATTTTGCAGATCGTTAAATTGACAACGAAAAAATGTTTATACGTGCTGTTTTTAAATATAAACTTAACAATTTCATTGTTACAAAACACATTGAGGTTTCATTTAGAATTAAATATTAAGAGATTTTATTGTATTTTGAGTGTTGTGTGTTTTGTTCTGAAGGGATTTTTATTTAATGTTGTGTACTTGCTGTAGTGTTTATTATGTATTGGTGATAAATGGCTCTATTATGTTTGAACGATGGCGCCATCTATTCCCAAGATTGTTATTTTCCAATATGAATCTAAAGAACTATGTGACACTGATGTAAAAATTAAAGGCCTAACTTATAAACGTTGCTTAGCCATTGTTTAATTAAACACCGATTTCTCTCTTTCAGTCATTATTGATTGACTAATTATCCACTACACATGTATATATATATATTATTAACGTTTATAAGTAAGGCCCCGTAAGTTGCTTGAAAGATAATTCTATACAGTCGAAGATTGTTCTATAATATTTTTTCCCGCCTGTTTATAATATGCCGTATTACACTTTGCTACAGATTATAAAAAAAAACGATATTAATCATGACAAAAACCTTTTTTTCAGTCATAATTTATATGAGAAATCAATTTATATAATTGTATAGAATTAAAATTATCATATTGTTTATTTCCTAGTCTTGCTTGTAGGGTAAACCAATCAGGGTTTGACTTCTATCGCTGTAATAATTTTGCTCTGTGTGGTACGGTAGTATGTATGAATGACCAAAAACAAGTGCACTCTATTCCAGATTCTACCCACATTCCGTATTTTCAGACTGTTTTTTTATGTAATTTAAATCTGGTTGACGAAGTTATTCTTGACCGTATTTTTGTACTATGCTGATTTAATTATAACGCAATATTCGTGATGTAAATAAATAAATGATTCAAGTTCAAAAAGTTTATCATTTTTACCTATTTATTATAAATTAGCTAATATACATACAGCTATTTCCAATCACAGGAGGTTAAAGGCAAATAAACAATTTTGACATTGAGTTAAAGTGATATCATTGGTCGAGATCTTGAATAATCTATGGTATTCATTATGGTTCGCTAAAAATATCGGCGATGTTGTTTCCATAACTTTATGTTGTATATTAAAATAAATATATAATAAACATGAATTTTTTTAGTATACAATAAAGCAGATATGTAAATCTAAAGTTTATTTGTCTTAACTATTTCTTGCATTGGAATTTAGTATAGATTAAAGATAGAGGTATGCACGATGAAATAAATAATAAGTACATTGAAATGTAAACTTTTTGCATTTATTTTCTTTGTATAAGTACTTATATTTATCAAACTATTTATAAATGTACATAAATAAGTTTATTCAAACGAAATGCAAAATTATGACTTACTTATATTTCGATGATGATATAAAAATCAACATAGCCTAGTCATTTATAAAGCGTATGTAATTGTATGTCTTTCTAGCGCCAACCGAGGGCGGAGCGAGACGCGGAGTCGCGCGAGGCTTATTTACAAGATATGTATGTAGAAACAAACTATGACTCATTATGATTATACATGCTACGGAAGGCCACTTTATTGTAAAGATTTTAAATACTTCGATTTCTTTTTTAAAATATTCTTAACATCCGTAAGTACTTCTTCGAGTCCATTTTTTAGTTTTTGTTCCACTGGGCACTGATATTTATCGTTAATGTCTAGCTTCGCCAGCTCATCTTCTAGTTTCAAGACGCTGTAGTCGTACGTCGGCCATTTCTCGAAAACATCTTCTAGGAAGGCTATGGTGTCTTGCACGTCGTCGTTCAGCTGACTCAGCAGATCCGACGTGAGAATCTGGTCGGGAGACTGATTCGCCTTCTTTTTCGTTTTTTTCGCATTCGCCGGAGCGGTCAACTCGTTACACACACCCAGCAGGAAAGTCACGACACCTATAAACTACAAAATAAATGAGTAGTATTTAAAAAAAATATATATTTGCAAAAATATATTTAAAATAATTCAGCGCGTAATCTAACTAGACTATTTATAATTCATCCGCCTCGTAGGCCGTAAGAGTACCCCTATTTTTTAATATTACACTGCATACACGGTGAATGCGCTCATTCGCCTGCCCCGGGTACTCGTCGCTGCGGCTCACCTCCAGATAGTTGGCGTAGGCCTCGAGCGTGTCGCGCAGCGGCCAGGGCGTGGCGGGCGCGGGCGGCGCGGGCAGCGCGCGCTGCGCGGCGCCGAGCAGCGCGCGCAGCTCGGCGGCGCGCTCGCGCCCGCGCGCCGCCCGCGCGCCGCACAGCGCGCCCGCCATGCGCAGCGCGCACGTGTACAGCTCCCGGTACGGCACCGGCGACCTCACGAACGCTGCGGGACGCGATACTTTAGTGCAATAGTGCCGACCTGACGAATGCGCTCGACGGAGTGGAGATAAATCGTTTACACTTATCAATTTGAATTTTGTTTAAAATTATAGTATTATTATACATTTAATCATTTATATTGTGTAAATGGAACAAAAAATAAAGGTAATCCATAATCACCAAAATGAATCTGACTACACAATTTCAACTATATAATATATATTATGTATGTATATTATATAATTAGGTCACATACAAACTGCGTGTTTCAAATTTCTCAAATTAGAATTTCTCAATAAACAGCTAATAAGTCGAGTATTATATCATAAACCTAATGATATTTAAATATGATTAATATAATCGATCTCACCGATGATCCTCGAGGGCAGCGGCGCGGAAACACAGAGGCGCTGCTTGCCACCGTACTTCTCGCGACACTTTTCCATGGCGCCTTCGAACGCGTCGATGCAGGCCTGCAGCTCCTCCAGCTGTGGACCCTTTTCTTCTGCACTACGGTTGTCTGAGCATTCTATGCACAGCGCTACAATCATGGAAAAATATTTTACGAACTACTACCACGGATAGGCATACGACGCAATCGGTTTTGCGTCAGAATCACACGGGCGGGAACTTTAATACGATTTTGATACAATTGTAATTTCCGGAGTAAACTCGCCTATAGCAGAAACCAGGGCGTCCTTGAGGCGCAAATAAGCCACGTCTTGCTCGAAAGTACGCGACTTGAGGTCGGGGTCGATGCACTGCGGCGGCTCCCAGCTCACGACGGCGCTGAGGTCGCGGTTGTCGGCGGGCGCGGCGGGCAGGCGCGGCGGCGCGTGCAGCGGCGCGCGCGGGCCGGCCAGCAGCGCCAGCAGCGCGCGCTCGCGGGCCGCCAGCGCGCACCACGCGCACGTCTCCAGCCGCGCGCCCCACGCGCTCAGCTCCACCAGCTTCTCGAACGTGCCGTACTTGTACGCGTACGTCAGGTGCTCCTTGCTCTGAGCGACGGGTTCAGTCGAAGTTATATTACTTTCTTAGAATTGAGACTATTTTTTTTTATTAAATTTACGAGTAATTCGATATAAATATGTAATAAAAATCCATAAATTAAAATATACACTTCCAAAGTCCTTCGGTTCTG
This sequence comes from Nymphalis io, assembly GCF_905147045.1. Classification (NCBI taxonomy): domain Eukaryota; kingdom Metazoa; phylum Arthropoda; class Insecta; order Lepidoptera; family Nymphalidae; genus Nymphalis; species Nymphalis io. The sequence continues at coordinate 9,456,659 of NC_065905.1, forward strand.
CGACGCGTTGTACTCACGTCCTTGGCGTGGTGCCGGTGGAAGGCGTGCGTATCGGCCAGCAGCGGCAGCGCGCGCGCGGGCGCCAGTGCGGGCGCCAGGCGGGCGGCGTGCAGCCAGCCCAGCGACACGAGCTGCACGTGCTTGGCTTCCAGCCGCCGATACACGGACTCTGCCGCTACCGCGTTGCCTGAAATCCACCGAGTAGAGATCATTATTCTAATTATGTTTTTAATTTTATTAAATTGATGTCTTACACACTGACTATGTAGGTAGCAAACAAAAAGTACTTAAATTAGATACTCACCCAATAAATGGTAAAGAGCAATCAATAGCACCTTAGCATGAAAATTAGCAGGTGACTTATGTAGCACGAGTTCTAGTAGACACAACGCTTCTACTATAGGCGCGGTATTCTGTTGTTGAACCGCTGTAAAATAAAAAAAATACAAATCTATTAAATTTAGGCCACAAAAGTCAATTTTAAGACTAACCAGGTTTTACATAATTTCTTGTGCATGGGATCATAAAAATTGTTAATATTAATTTAATTTCTGTGTTTATATATGTATATACCGACTTAAGACTTTTGGATTTGCAAGTTTAAACATTAAATATAGGGCAAATGTGTAGCAAAACTACAAAAGGGAATCCGAATTCGTAACATTTACAATCTTGTACATACAAAACTGCTATTTTTTGACTAAGAAAAGCATTAGAAGCAACACAATTAAAATTTTTCTTTCTGGTTACAGATTCTTAGTCTGGTTCAGAATATGTTTAAACTTCTTTTAATTAATATAATTGTATACCAGCATAGAAATAATGATGTGCAGATAGAATCCCATAACCATCGGCTGCACAGAACTCAGTGGGTGTCGCTGTGACAAGACTTTGACTGACGCAGCGTAGATACTGTCGACGTAGTGTCGCTGCCACATCTAAGTACTCGTCCGCAGTGCACATGGGCGACGTGAGCCGCCACGCGCTCAGACAGGATATGTGGCGTTGTATATCATCTTGCTGGAAGTGAAATAATTATACACAATTTAAAAAAGTTATATATTATACTACAACAGTGAATACATTCTGCTCGACCTACTTGGTGGTAGGGCTTTGTGCGAGCCCATCTAGGTAGTTACCAAACACTGGGTCACTTCTTAATTTCCAAGGTTAGTCACACATTTTTGCAATGTAAGGGTTAATATTTATTACAGTGCCAATGTCTATGGGTGGTGGTGACCACATAATAAGTGTCCTATTTGCCAACCTGTCTGCCTAATTTAAATAATAAAAAAATTGTGTTTCAAAGAAATGGAAACCACATAATCATTTAATGATTCTTGATTAATACTAAGATTTACAAGCATTTGTGATTGACATTATTTAATTCCTAACATAGTCAAAGTTTATATGTGCTTATATTCTTGTTGATTTATTTATAAAAACATTTAAGAATCATACTTACTGATTCAGGTTCACTATTCTCATCATAGCCTAAACATGTTAAGAAGTCCCTGCAGCGATTCTCTCTCTCTTTCTGAGGTATCATTGCTAAATATGGTTTCAAATCAGGCACTGCACACGGTTTACTGGCAAATACTCTTAAATACTGAATACATAAAGCTACACCACTACCAAGTAAAGCTGTAGGATCACCATCAACGGACAATCTTTTCCATAATTCTAATCTAGCTAAATACGGCCCCCTCAAAGTTCGCCCGGAAGACATACTTTCAACAAGTTGACAGATAAATTCGTGACACTTCTCTGCTGTATCATCGGCACCACTTTCTGAGTCAGCCTCGGTATTGTTCATTAATTGGAAGACAGAATCAAAATATGGCAGATAATAATCCCAACGGTCCTGATTGTCCCATAACAAATCTTTACAAAGTAAATTAAGTCGCCTCCAAAGGCCGAGTTTCTTCATGTATGGTATGCTGGCTTGGGCAGTGGACCGTGGAACCAGCTGAGAGTACAGAGGTGATTCAATAAAATTAAGTATGTCATTCCATTTCTCTTGCAGCTCCAATATCATAATGTACAATCTAGCTTCTTGTTCAGCCTCCATTTTGTTTTCAGTTATAAAATTGTCCACCATTCTCTGAGCTAACGACAAAAGAATGCCTTTCTTTGTAACATCATCGGTACTTTTAGCCTGAAAATATTCTTTTAACATTTTCACTTATATCTACTAACTCGTAATCTAGATTATACTGCATTATTATAGTGTAGATTAGTTATTACCTTCTTATCAAAGAACAATAGTGTTTGAGATTATAATTAAGATATTATATTTGGAATTTAGGAACTCACATTTTGAATTAGATACTGTACATTCAGATGTAAAGGCTACTTTATTAACTTTTACAGGGATTTAAATATTATTTTCTAATTGGGATTAAATGAAATCCATAGTTAGAAAGTAATACTAATTAAGTTAAAAGCAACTTGTAACATACTTGTAAAACAATGCTCATCACAGCCCAAAAATAGTATGGATTTTTTGGTGCAAACTTGTACAATGCCATGGCAGACCTCTGTTGTGATCGGTAATCTCCAACCCTTACATAGGACATGAAGAGATGTGAATACAGCTCTTCATTTGTGGGCTCCGCTTTTACTGCCGCTTCATACAGTGCGCATACCTTGTGAACTGACAAATCACGTATTATAATAGATTTAAGAGTACCCTAAAAATAATAATTTCAAAGAAGTCAATATGAATAGTGTTGCGATGGCCCAGCAGCTAGATCAAGATAAGATCACTGAGTTTTCATGAGATTAATCGGTGTTTACATTTCATCACATACTATGCTGAAGGGGAATTTCATGAGGAAACCTGCTTGTTTTTAATTTAACTAAAATTCTGCTGTGTGTATCCACCAACCATTATGTGAGCATTGTGGTGGAATGAGTTCCAGTATCTCTTCAATAGAGGAGGCCTTTGACTAGCAGTAGGATATTTACAAGCTGTTAGTTTAAAATTTTAATGATGTATAAAACTCTTAATAAACGCTTATCAATCTTTTAAATGTACAAGTTACTTTGTTTAAACAAAGTTTAGGAGAAACTAAGTTAATTTGTAGTTTGCACTTAGTATTTACTTACATTGCTGGGATTCCCTATAGGATATTGTCATTGCCTGTAGCGTAGAATCGTCGCTAGGTTTCTCTTCAGCAAGGGCATCCAGCAAAGCGTATGCCTCCGGTCCTTTTCCTAACCTATATAAAGCAAGCGCTTTTAGAGCCTTAGCGGCTTGTAAGGAAGGACTTTTCTTAAGCACTTTCTCCGCCTCCTGCAAGGCCTTTTTATTGTTTCCATTGTCTAACCAGTCTGAAAACCAATTCGGTTATATCATTTGTATTTTTTCTTATTAGAAAACAAAATATTCACGCAGGTTACAAGTAACTATTACCATAAATCGGACGTAATCTACGTTCCACAATACCACCATCATGCATGTGCTGCGGTCGTACTGCCATTTTTCAATTATAAAAGACTTTTTCTCGAAATAAAAGCTCGATCGAGCCTTTTTATAGTTTTAGCAGCACGTTTGTTTTGAGATTGTCTATGCTTGCAGATTGACGGTGACAGTTATGATAATATGTTGCCATATATTATATACATATATTTTTTATATTTATTACTATTGTTATAATTTTGCAAATACTCTCTTTATAATATGAAATATTTTAAAGTTCGCCAGAACATAGGTTAATTTACTAACATATATACTTGCAACTTAATTTATTAATGAAATCGCTGGCGACAGGCTAGTCGTACTTTTATTTGAACAACAGAAGGAAGAAATGGATATAACGATTTCAGACATCATGGTCAACATGTTCATATATAAATAAAATACTAAATTCATACTAGCTGAATCATTTTATTACATTATATACTTTCGTAATGTATTGGGTTTAGAAATGAAAGTTCCATATTTTTTTATTAAATTTAATTTAACATAAATACACCATTCTGTTTTTTCTTACATCGTTATTGACAGATTTTCGAACCACTTTTGATTAAGGACAATGCATTTATATTATTAATTTCAATATATTCATATTACTCATTAAATATATTGTTATACGAAGTCAAAAAATAATAATAAATAACTTAAAGTGCGTAACATCAATAAATATATTTTTTTTGCGGTTCAAAAATTTCTGATCCAATACACAGCACAATCAATCACGCATTGAGATTTATTTATTCTACATCTATCGTAAATCTATTTATGACTAAAATCGGCAGTGGCAGTTTCAAATCAGCCTCACTTAAATTATTTCGATCTTAGATCTACTGTTTCGAAGCCAGATTCTGATATAATTTTTGGTGCGGAGATTTCTGGAGGAGTTTCTCTGGAGAGAGACGCTCTTTTATGTCTTGGCGGAGGAACTGGTGCAGGTTTGGGCACCTTGGATTTTAAGAGACTTTTTATATTTATACCTCCTCTGTAATAGTACAGGTATATTCCCGCCATCGCAGAAATTGCGATGAACAGAGTGAGCAAGGCAATAAGGATGCCGTACCATGCACTTCCAGTAGATTCTTCTGGAATTGGCACTGGAGGTTTCCTGCTGGGTGGAACGTATGCTGGCCTAGGTCTTCTGGTTGTAGTGGTAAAGCGGTCCCCTACAGCTATATCCGCACAAGCCCTAAATTCCTCTTGTGGCCCGCAGCCAACTGCACCTGTTCCATTAGCGCAAGTTCCCCAATTGTTACCAGCGATATATTTCCATTGCAATACACAATGTGTGCATTCCATATTATCAGGAAGCTGATATTTCATCTCATAAATCCTGTTACCTTCGCGAGGATAGTATTTCGTTTCAGCTTTTCCTGCTAAATGAAGAATTGATTTATCCATGCAGTCTTGATCTGTTGCTTTTGGATCGTCACACACTCTAAATTCAAAGAATCCATTATGATTGGCTGTCAATTCCACTTTGATAACTATTGTGTCTTTTGGAGCATAACGACGGACGATAACACCTTTGCCAAATCTGCCTCCTAATTCGTGGGGGCGAGGCTTAGGGACGTCCCAGGCGTCCCCGCAGACACCACATTTGCCTCCATTCTTATTCCACTGTCTGGTAAACCCTCCACAATATAACTCGTGGTCATTATAGTTGTGTGGTGTGTCGAATCCATAACGCCAAGCTGTTGCCCGAGATGGAGGTTCAATTAGCCTTCCATGTCCATTGACGCCTTTTTCCAATAAAACCAGGATTGCTACGCCGTACCATATTATCTGGAAAATGGAAAAAAAATCCTTATTAACATAGATATAAGCACCATTCGTTTGTAAGATACAAGGGTTTAAAATTATTTTCATTTAAAAAAACCTTCAGAATTAGAGACTTTCGTAAGTATTAACATTTTCGTGCGAATTCAGTTAACCTTGGCAACGTGTAACGTTTTATGATTCGCTAGCGTTTAGCGAATTCCTTAGGTTATAACATATTTTTTAAGACCTTACTAATGTAAGACAAAATATTTAATTTAGCAATAATGTTTAGTAGGTCTATTATGCACATAAAAGCAAAGTTTATTTTATGACGTATCTAAAACTAATCATCGTCAAAGCGAAATAAATAGTACAAAATCTGCTAAACGAACTAATAAATATTGCGCTGCACAATATTTAGTTCGATCCACTTCATAAACGTCAAACATAATAATATTACGGTATTTATTTATTACGCAAAATTACGCCACAGATCTTAATTTAAAAGTAAACACTTTCACTGGCTTTATACTGGTTATATCTAAATCATTTTAAATAAGACTTTTCATAATGTAAAAGCCATTTTAAAGTTTCGGCTGGACCAGTAAATTATATAAGTAGTAGATAGTAGTGTTTATTTTATTTTTTGTAATTTTGTATATGAGTCTTTTTACTTAAATAAATAAATTATTATTATTATTATAGTGTAAAAATATTTAATATAATTCGAAATGGTATTACAGATTTTAGAATTGTGAAAATTTAAAATAATATTTTAAAAGAATTTACTATAAATAGACTTTTTTTTAAACCAAAATAATTAGATAAATAAAAAATAAAAATAAATAAATAAAAAATAAAAAGTGGAAATAATGACGGGTTTAAAAATAACTTTTGTATTGTTGTTTTATTACTACGCAGATATTATATTTACCTTTTTTTTATAGTCGATTGTGTGAATTTCACTATGTAATGAATTTAGATTTGTTTTAATGTTGTTATTATCAATTCACAGGCTCAGACAATAAGTCAATATATAAAATATTGATTTGTTTTATAATTTCCCAACACGTGTTATGCATAACAAATAAAACATATTATTCAGACGTGACCTACTGTAGCTTCCTTTTCTCAAGCAGCGCTAGCGGGTCATTAGTTCGTTTTCTATTTTCAAATGACTTACATACGTAGGCAGAATTTTAGCGCGTAAAATCTTTCAAACTTGGAAGCTTTCGTTTGAAAATAATATCTTCGTGCAATTATGATGTTAATAAGACATTGACATGTCTGGAGTCGTGGAATAAGTAATATGCGTGTGTTAGTTCAATGACACTTTTCCGTGTTCTCGTTGACGGTTATCGTTAACAGAGAAGCACGTTTTACTTGTTACTATTGAAGATTTTTTCTAATAAATTGCGCATTTGCACTCGAAATTTTGTGTTTTCAATGTTTTTTTTTATAAACAACTCGATAGATTAGCTTAATGTATTTTGATGTTCTTTTTTTCTTTTGACATATCTCTTTATATCATAAGATATGCGGATGTAAGTATATGTAGTTCACGAATGAAGGTTCATAGAAAGTAGACTGGCTATGGTGTGTTATTTGTTTCTCATACTTAAATATTTTCGTAAACGATTGTCGTATTTTGCAAAGACTTGTATGAAAATTGTCGTCGTAGTAAGTAAATGACGGATATGGTTTTTATTGCGGATATATATGCGGAATTTTATTTTTAAGCCAAAAAACTATCACACTACTATCACTATACCCAACACAGGAGAAGTAAAAACAACTAAATCGCTTTAACATTAAATTGACGTGATATAATTGGTCGATATCTTAAATAATATCTATGTGGTTCATTATGGTTTCGGAGAAAATGGTGTTTTGAATGTCGGCGAAGTTATTATCAGGAATTTCGGAAGTAAAATTAAAGAGGATATAAAACTAGTTGATTGGAAAAGAGTTAATAAAAATAAGCAGAGCTATTAGAAAATAGGATTGTATTTACTCCTGCTTTAATTGGTAAAGGTTATAATATTTTACAGGCTTATTAGGAGAGAAAAGTATATGTGTTGCCACTATATTATAAATCAATCAAAAGAAAAAAAATTGGAAATAATTGGTCAGAACTTAAAATAAAAACGGTCAAATAAATTGAATGACGAAATTTCCATTGTTTTGAAAAGTAGTTTTTAAACAATTTAATTAAGTTATTTTTATTGTAAGTTACACCGAAAGAAAAAAAACTAATTAAACTATTAATTCTGCTAAAAATATTGATAGCATAAAATATTACATATTCAAACTGTATAATAAAAAACAGGATAGAAATCTTCTGTTTTTCTTTTGTTTACTTTGTAGATTACACAATTAAAGTTCGATGATTGCACGTGAATATATTTCCATATTTTAAGTTAACCACAGATAACTAATTTTAATATCAGCGTGAGAATTTATAAGATCAGACAATATTGTATGGCGTACGTTTTTAGCCGCAATCATTTCTAAATTTAATAAACGTGTAACTATATATTTTATATAACATTGTTCTGTGGATTTATTTGAAAGTTAATATTGTAGGCTCGTTCACTCGCTTTGCTTTTTTTTCTCTAACTTCAGTAAATAATAGTTTGAGTTTTTTTTACGTAAAATGCGTGGCAGGGTCTTTTCCTTTAAAAAAGTTATTTTTAAAATTGTCGTTAAAAGTAAAAAGGTTAAGTAACAAACTGTGTGTTTGAGCTCCTTGAAAAGGTTTGGAACTTATTTCACCACGCTGCTCTAATGAGTGGTCAATTTGTCCAATTGTTGCCGGATATAACACATGTGGGAGATTTTCTCCCGCCGAGCAAGAGATGAAAATAACATATGGTGTTTTCCCCGTTTAGAATTCCCAATCGTGGGTTAATATTCACAATTTCTAATAACAACTATTCGATCAAGGCTTTAAAATTGTTTTAATCACCATACTTATCCAGACAATACATACGTGCATTACGCCATTATATAGGGTTTGATATAATATTAGCAAGTATTTAAGTCATTTGCAATATTTTTTCACGCACGAATATTACATTTCTGTAATAAATACAGGGGAAGTAGGAAATCACTGTTCAAGGTGCGTCGGAACCACACGCTCTACATATTAAATAGTGAAGTGTTACGTAGAATCGATTTCAATACACATAATATAATATAAGTTAACTTTAGTTAAGAGGATAGCGGGTAAATTGTTCCAATATGATGTTAGCCTCTGCTCATAGATAATGGCGTGGAACGAAATACAAACAATTCCTGGCCACCAATGAGTGGTCTTTACATCGCCAATGCGCCATCAACCTTGAAATCTAATTCATCCTTTAAACCGGAACACAATAATATATTTAGTATTTGCTTTTATATTGCTGTTTGGTAGTATAATATTTCTCGTCTTATCAATCGCTCAATCGCCTGTAAACATATGTTACGTTACTGGCAGTAATATCGCCAACTAGTAATCTTATTGATTACGTACGTAATATTGTATTTTGTGGTGATAAGATGCGCGGAAGCTATGTGGATTGAAGAATACGTGGATCCGAATATAAGATTTATGGTTGAAATTTGGGCAAGGGAGTTTTCACGAGTTTCGTTTTAATTATCTCTTGCTCGCCAATGCAGGAGAATATTGTGAGAAAACATGCATGTGTCGGATTAATTTCTGGCAGCTGTATATACTCTAATTCTTTATGAAGCTTCCTTTGGCTTTTGCTGAGTATCATTTTGATTGCTGGGTGCAGTGGGACATTTACGGCTTTTTATAAGTTTCACTATTGAGAACTAAGTTTTTCCAATGTTATTTAATTAATTGAAAGCAAGTTTAAATTAAAATTACCTATATATTGTATAAAAGTTAAAAAAAAAATCAATAATAATAATAATATCCTGGGACATATTTCACACACGGCCATCTGATCCCAAATTAAGCTTGTACAAAGCTTGTGCTATGGAAACCAGACAACTGATATACTACATATACTACTTTTCTTTTGTAAATACATACTTATATAGAAAATTACACCCAGACTAAGGACAAACAGACATGTTCATGCATACAAATATCTGTCCTGGGTGGGAATCGAACCCACAACCTCGGCGTGAAAAGGCAAGTATCTACCAACCACGCCAACCGGCTCGTCATAAAACATATAATTTTGTAATCATTACATATTTCAAATAGATAAACTGATTACTTTTCTAAAATATTCTAAATAAGTTTATAAAGTTGATAATAATAGTGTGGATTTTTCGTTTATCAAGAAATAAAAAAACCATTTTAGAAAGTTAATACAAATTATTAATCATGTAATTTGATTCGTTTAGATAAACTCTTGTCGTTTTTCGCGGAAACCGGTGACACATTACATATAATTTTGTAAAATATCGAATTATAAGAACTTTATTAAGTTATATTTTTATATTGGTTTTACAAATTATTACTATTCTTGTTAGATGCTAATAAATAGTGTACTTTATTTCAGCCATAAACATAAGAACGACTTACATTGAAGTAAAGGAAAGAGGTATGTTTTTGTTCAAAACGCTACCAGTTACTTGAAAGTAATCGTAATTTCGTTTGCAGTTACCACGACGTTGCTACACTTTGGAACAATTGTAGGTTTTGCAATTGAGGGTCAGTGCAATACGTGTGAAGTTTGTTTATGACTTGATATCGGTGAAAAATATATTTGGCAATGGTTTCAGTGTGATCGTGTTATAAATCTTTTGTTACTCGTAATAATGTGACTGCCTCGTTGATCTAGTGGCTAGATATAAGGCCGCAGACCCTGAGGTCCTGGGTTCAAATCCCAGGTCGGGCCAATAAAATGTTATTGAGATTTTCTGTCGAAAATTCTCAGTAGCAGTCCGGAGTCTGGAAGTTGGAAGTGTGTAAACTCCTTTGCGTCGGAAAGCACGTAAACCTGTTGGTCCTGCGCCTGAACTCTTACCGGTCGTATCAGAGTGCCGAGGAAGATTATGAGAGTAGACTGCACTGAACTGTGTTGTGCACTATAATATGCTGCGCAGTTAGCTAATCTCTTGAGATTGGCCGCCGTGGTCGTAATCGGTCTTGATGACTATTTTTATTAATGTAATAATAAATAAGATTTATAAAATATCTCTTTCTTTTTATTAAATAAACTTTTTTGTTATATTTTATAGATGTGACGTAAGTATATAGAATGCCTAAAAATATTTTATCACGACATATTACAAAGATTATACTTAAATACTATTTATTATATTTAAACGTACTTAATAAGTAAAAAAAAAGGATAGACCATAGAAATGAGAAAAAGAAAACTTATGTTGTGTTGTGAACTTTTCATTCTACTATGTAATATTTAAAAGAAAAAGGTGATTTTATTTAATGTCTGATGAACAAATCGGCAGTTGTAACGAATAACGATTAGTATGCGCGTGCTAAGGTACCACTTCGTGGTGGGAATTGTAAGGAAAGTGAAACTTCACTACTGACGATATACTTACATTACTGTCAGTAATATCACCAAGTATTAAACTTATTAATTACGTATACATTTCGTAGTTATTGTTTTAATATACAAATAAAAACATATTAAAATTAAAATACATACGACGAATAAATATATGTTATATTTTCAAGAATTTAAACTTATTTAAATTTTAAAACTCGATTTAATTAAATGAGTAGTACAAATGAAGTACTTAAATACCTCATTTCGTCTAATTCTTGACTTTAAAATTAACAAAATTAGGTACCGAAATTATCTGTAACAAAATAATGGAAACGATTCCGGAATGAGCCATAATTATATATGTGTGTTTGTGTGTGTAAAGACAAAAGTATTTTTTCCATTTAACTAGCAATATAATTTTTTTTTCAATAAACTATTTTTTTTTAATAATAAGTATTATAAACATAGATTATAGAAGTATGATATTTAAGTAATTGATATTCTATCACAGTTAAGTTCTCAATGCGTCGTCCGCGTAAGTACTTATGATTAAAAATGTATCGAACAAATTTTTTTATATAAATCTCTTTTTTATCATTTCGTCCGTGAAACAACTTCCGTTCAAACATATAGAAGTTTAATATGCCCAGATTAGGATCATAAACCACGGAGCTATAATATGAGGATACTCCTATAATATGAGAATAATGATGATACGACAACTAAGCTAATTTCATAGGATAGTTGAAAATATAGGTTTCTTGAGTTTTTAGAGGTTTCAAACGCTTACAACAATTTTTTATGCGCATGTTATTGTATATAAAATGCAAATAGTATTCTGGAATTTAACATCTCATTAACATTTGGAACATGTTAATTGGAACATCATAACTGGTTCGGTTGGAAAATTAATAATTTACATTAGTTGTCCGAATATTTAATGTAAGTACCATTTACAAGTATGAATCAATTCCCCATCAAAACTGGCCGAACAGGATGTGTGACGTCTTCGCTCTATATTTCGTTTAACATTTAAATAAATTAATTAGAACGAACATTTAAAAGTTGAACGGATATCAAAGTTATATTTAAAAAGGTGTAAACAAGAGTTGTCTTTTGGCCCTTATGGATACCTAGTGACTAACAGTATACTTTTTTGTTCCCTGGCTGTAACAACGATATGACCGTAGCTTTTAACTTGGAAGTTATTTTTATTCTTAGATAATAGTTCATATTTAACAACTCTTTTTCTCATGTTGAAACGACCACAACCATCCAAACGTGGAAACTTTGTGTAGTATACCTAAGTATAAAATACAAATCAACAGATGCTGGCTAAATAACGCCAGCAACGGCATTTTAAAAAGTAAAAGACACGTCAAAAATTAAACGAATATACATGAAAAGCATTTGCAATGGAACGAGCATTGTTCCCAAGGCATGTACTCTCTTGATGATATTAAGAGAAAAAAAAACAAACAGCTTTTGTTTGTTTATATCTCTCGAGATACAGCTGTATTACGTAACAAATGGAACGTTGAATGCATAGCATTACATATGTTGCGTATCTATGCAGAATAATGTTATATTAAATTGTATTGTTATTCAGTTGACGAAAAATTTAAACATTTAAATAAGACCCTGATACCTTTCACTTAGAGTCCGCTGCCCAATTGCTGTCTGAATTTTGCAATATCGATAAAGCAACTACAATTTCAAATAGTGTAAGCACTAGTTTCCGTACTATTTTTTTTTTAATGTTCATGAATTATTTCACAAAGGTAAATTTTAGTCATATATGTAAATCAAGTTTATATTTATAATTCAATAGAACTTGATATTTTATATATGCACGTATATTTTAAATGTACTGAAATAACGTAAGTACAAGACTCATTTTTATTGGGTTCAATCAGATCTATTCAGTATTTTTCACTTATTATGTCGACCATAGTCTATGGGGTAAGCAATCATAGCATTACACAATTTTATGATGAATAAAGAATAAGTTTTAATTTAGTCGATGTAAGCAAACCACAACTATCACTAAATCCATATCGGCCCAAGGAGTCATTTACATTCCAACTAAAAACCCACTTAAAATTGAAAACTAAAAATTATTATTAAGGACCTATTTAATAAAATCGGTCCCAAAATAAAATCTGGGCAGAATGATTTCATTCTGATTACATCTACAAGAGTTCAATGTTAGTTTTTTTTAAACAAGATTATTTGGTAACAATTTACAGATAACAATAAAATACTTTGGTTACGAGATTGTCGTGATCAACTTTTTTTAAACTTCAAAACCAGTCTCGAAACGAGGAAAGTTTTGGGTGAAAGTGGTTAAACGGTTAATTGGTCAAGTATCTATCATTTCTACATTTTTCTTATGTTTTGTAAAATAATAAATATATTTTAGTAGAAAGCATTCGATCACAATTAAAAAAAAAATTAGAATAGCGCCGATTTTGATTGTAGGAAATTCTCGATATAATAACGCTTTACAGACTTCAAGTTAAATAGTTTATGAAGTTACTATTTAACTATTAAAAGACTATTTATAATGATTGGTAATTTTATTATATTTGTATGTTAAAAAAGATATAAATATAAACAAAATAACAGACAACGATTTGTATAGAATTTCACCATGAGAATGACAGTCAAAGAACTGCGGTAAATGAATAATAGCAATTATAGAGAAAACAACAGCCATTGAATGTAGATCTGTGTAATTTATATACATAGTACGTTTCACTTTAATCATTGAAATCAAATCATAAAGTATCGTTTTGTGTAAAGTGTTTCTAGTCATGAAAACTTATCGACAGTTTTGTAGAAAAACTTATTATGTTTTTTATTTTACTGGCAAGTCTTATATTCATAATTTGTTTATTTTTTTTTACTTTTTTTTAACGCAATGACAATATAATTTCGACTGCGATTTGAGTGCTAAATATAGAAACGCTATTAGTAACGTTGACACAGTTACATGAAGTGTCACTTGTCTTAAATTTGTTTTTCTATTTGTTGCAACTTATATTAATGACAAATACTGTGACTTTTACATTTCAATAAATATTTACTAGCATTTTTAACTTTAAGATGTATGGTTTTTTATAATTAAACAAAACCGGTTTACTTATTTTATTAGGCGCATAGCTGATTATAATGGTACCTTCTGAGCACGTTAATGATCATCATAAATAGCAGATCAATCAGAAAATATCGTGACTTGAATCTATGGATTATACGTAAATCACTTTGGGCCCATGACATATATTTAAATAGTATATACATTTTAAATTTAAAAATAATCTTTATGATATAAAGTGGTCTTCTGAAATATGCTTAATACATACTTTTGTATTATTTTTGTACACAGTACAAAACCGTAGCGGCCTTACAAATAATCGTTGTATAGCCAGTAAATACACAACGATTTCACTCTTTCTGTAGGTTGGCGGACGGGCAAATGGTAATGGTAAGTAGTCACCACCGCCCATAAATATTGGCGCCTTAAGAAATACTAATCAACCCTTACACCGCCTTTGCGCCACCGACCTTGAGCCTACACCTACTGAGTATTGCTGTTTGGCGATAAAATATTGGATGACCGGGTAGTACCTACACAGACATGCCCAAATGACTACCATCAAGTGTTAGTTAACCATCAAGGGTTAAGTTGTAGTTGGGTTAAGGCCTCCCCTGTTAAGAATGTTCGAACTTTTTATATAAATATGAATATATACTTACTACTATTATTTCTAAATTTAACCATTTTACCATTATTATACTTATTTAGAAAGTTAAATCTATTTTTAAATACTTAAAAACGCGCGTGAGAAAAACGCAAACAGTTCCGTTTTCATATTAATCTAAAAATAATTGTGTTCATTCCATCTTTTTTTCCTGGGAACCTCGTTTCTTTATGTAATCAGAATTTTCATACATAAAAGTCTGAGAACATTTTGTAAAAGTTTTAAGTTTAAATTATTTAATGGTAACGACAGTAGGTACCATCCACTCATCAGATATTCTACCGCAAAACAGCAGTACTTAGTATTGTTGTGTTCCGGTTTGAAGGGTGAGTGAGCCAGTGTAATTATAGGCACAAGGGACATAACATCTTAGTTCCCAAGGTTGGTGGCGCATTGCCGATGTAAGCGATGGTTAACATTTCTCACAGTGCCAATGTCTATGGGCGTTGGTGACCACTGACCACTAGGTGGTGCATTAGCCCATATGCTCGTCCGCCTATCTATACCATAGAAAGCACATGTAACTAAATGTAATATATTTTTTAAATTTTAAATGAGTATGGTATATAGTATGTTGTTTGAATGGATTTGAGTTAAAGAAAGAAATAAAATGGCGTCACATTTTATCCGCGTTCGTTTTTGTGTTATGTCTAAAAATATACTTCTCGTTGCAGGCAATCGTTTCATGAGCGATAATGTCTTATTTACAGTTTAAATAAAAGTAAGTCAACTAACAGCCTGCAAATTGTCCCATTGCTGGACTAAACCATATTTTTGTTAGTAGAGCTTGGAGCATATTCCACCATGAAAATGCACCGAGGTTTGTGGATGCACATGAGACAGATTTGATCTATATATTCGTTGTTTGTATGAAAAATTGGTGGTTTTTGGCTTGAATCCGCAACCTTCCTTAAAATTTTCATCTTCTAATTACTGGGCTATGATTACAAGTGCACTAAAAGTAAGGAATTATGGGTAGAGCTTACAACCTTTAATACCTCTTTGGGTGAAACCGCATCTTCCTAGAAATGGAGATAAATATAACTCTGTCTCCTTCGCTCTCGTCAATTTGGATGCAAGGGAGAATTCCGTCTCGTTCGCACCGGGACAATACGGGTTAAATTGAACGGATTACACTTTTATGGATGTATTTACGAAATTTTTTACAAGAAATGTCACATTAAGGGATACTCTATCATTGAAAGTACCGCCTGAAGATGTCATAATGTACAAACTGTTCCCGTTATAATAGAATTGGAAAAACAACGCCTTGACGAAATATGATAATTTAAAAATGTACTTAACAACCGAAACTACCGAAGTTTATTCCTAGTGCACTAAACTGTCTTAATTCTGACAATTCTTATACACGATATTCTCTTATGTATTGTCTGTTATGATTAAATATTTTTTTATTAGCTTTCATTAGAAAAAATATATGAGAAAAATATCAGATGAACATCACGATACACCTGATGATAACTCAATGGCAACTTAATAGTACCCAACTGTTAGAAATATTTCTAACTAGTTAAAAAATAAAAAGTTTTAAATGTGTATGGAATCATTTTAATGTTTGATTACATTATATAATTGGACAGTTTGCCAGAATGCTATGCACTAGGCAGTAGGTTCGATACCAAATACCCGTACCGTACTCGTGATTAATACAGGGCGACCGAACTGTCCTCGACTAGCTTTTTTGCTTTTTCTTTTTTTTTTGTGAAAAATTGCTTTTTTTTCGGAAATACTTATACGGAAATATAGATAAAAGAAAATACAAATTTTGAGACATCGTTACGAGCCGTTTCATAATTATATATATATATATATATAATTGATATATTTTATTATTTTTATTGAATAAGTGATAATGATACATTAACCATTTGATTTAAACAACAATGAAATTTTCACCGCGATTACCTAATGGCAAAGCTGCGGCGCTTACGTAACTTATCACTTACGTTACTGTTAAATTAATACAAGAAAATAAACATTATCATCAAGCGCAACAATATAATATAAACGGAATAATATATAACGGTATAATATATACGGAAATATAGATAAAAGAAAATACAAATTTTGAGACTTCGTTACGAGCCGTTTCAGATGATTTAGTGATTATATATATATATATATATATATATATATATATATATATATATATATATTATTATTTTTATTGAATAAGTGATAATGATACATTAACCATTTGATTTAAACAACAATGAAATTTTCACCACGATTACCTAATGGCAAAGCTGCGGCGCTTACGTAACTTATCACTTACGTTACTGTTAAATTAATACAAGAAAATAAACATTATCATCAAGCGCAACAATATAATTCTAATGATGTTTACATCAACAAAAAAATATACCGTTGAATCATTGCCATTGACACGCTCTTGACTTACTTGATTAAAAAAAAAAAAGAAAGATACGTACTATAACGCGAAATGCATGGTCGAAAGAATTACCTAAATAAAAATAAATTCGTACAAGGTATTATCAAACTTATTACACGGTAATAAAAACTAAAGTGACAGCAAACACTTGGAATGCAGTCTGTTCATTTCCTGATATACTCTCACTTCTTATAATATTGACGGCAATTGTAATTGATTTACTAATATGCGCTCTATTTCTATTGGTATAACATTAATTAAAGCATATCAGACTAATGGTCTTTGGAAAGGCTTGCGATGTAACGTACTTATATCTATAGTTTGCGGTTTATATTGTCGCGGTAACATTTATGTTACGCAATGGCTACACAAAATATTTAAAGTAATTTTATGGTGTTTGCAATCCTTACTCTATATTTGTGGCTATCCTTTATTAATCTCGTACGCAAGGATACTGAGTGTAAGTTATGTTTTGTCCTGGATCTTCGTGTGAAAACACGACGATCCAGGAATGGACGATTTTAGGAAACTAAAAAAGTCTTTACGCGTTTGCCCCACATGTAGTAGTTATGTGGGACTCATTGGTGACAAGCGCGTTGATGAACTCCGGGTCCAGGTGCATAAAATCCCGCCCGAAGCTTTCGTCCAGGATCATTCCCAGATACCTTATTATGCTTTACTTATATATGCCTTTCGAAGAGGGCCCCGACGTGGTTCGTGAATTAAGGGTGGGGCCTCCCTTTTTGAGATGGAGACCCTCAACCCCATTATTCCAATGGGATCGACCGTGAGTGACTTTCCGATTTCATCCAAATCGAACATCGACCTCCCATTTCTCTATTAAATGTTTAATATACCGTACAATCTCTTAATTTACTTATATAAACTATAAATTTATTCATTTTGATAAGGTCAGATTAGCTTACCTAAAGATAGATAGGCCTAGGATTTGCCGTTCACCAAACGCCCTCACGCAGATAATAAAACTGGATCGAATTCCGAAACCGGAATCTGTTTTGACATATTTGTCCGTCTAATAACCATATTGAACGTTTCAAACAGTAATACTGTGTTTTCAATATTTTAATGTTTTTTACCAAAACTAACACCAAATTAAATGTCAGGGATAACAAGTATAATTAATTTAAAGTTATAAGTATTTAATTTTTTTATCTGTTGAATTAAGTCAAAGTTCTGATAAAAATAACAGGAAATGTAGCTTAAAAACGAATCAACGAGGTTAATAATTAGGTTATAATAAAAGTATGAAATGACAAATTTATTAAGTAAAAGCATAATTTACATTCCAGAATTAATCTTAGAAAAGCATATTGTAAAACGATTAAGTTAAAAACCTTGTAAAGGAAACGGATAGATATATTTCTATCTGTAATATAATGTTTAGAGAGTTAATCTCATACTTGCAATTTAAAGGTTATTTAAGAATATTTCTACACCGGCCAGACACTGCAACTTATTGTTAGTTAAAATAATCGCTTGTGACTTGACCGCATTTGGGAAATTTCGACAGGTCTATTCTCTACAAAACCTTTGTTTTAGTTCATCCTCTTTTAAATTACATAAAGAGCCGAGATGTGGACACTCAAGGTGCACTCGACTAAAGTAATCGACAGAGCCTAGGTAATTAGCAAGCTGAAATGGCAGTGAGCCGATTAAATATTAAAACAACGCCGAACAAACGTAGGTAGACATAGTCTTAACCACTTCCCTTGTAAATAAAATTCAAATCACGCAATAATTAAATTGGAAACAACCTTACTTCACACTACAGACGTCCGTCAACGTGACATAGTATAGACATCCGGAAGATAAAAAAAAGTACGTACGTAGTAATTTTTTAAAAAACATTACACCAAGATTACGTTTAACCTTGTACCCAATCCAAATGAATGAAATAAAATCGTAGAATAATCATCAAAAATAACAAAAAAAATTAGGTTCGTTACTATTGCTTTTGGTAGATTAGTGCACGGCTCCAAGCATCTTAGTGGTCACAACTCTCATAGTGTATTCTATTACGCCAGCTCTCAATTTGTATTGATGCATTCTGGCTAGATGGGTTAGTGAGTTGGTGTACTTAAAGTCCAATAGTATAAAACAACTTAAAATACTGGTTAGCGACGCATTGTCGGGTCTATTAACTAATTGATCGATATATGAATAAAAGTTTAATACAGAGCAGCTGTCCTGTGACACTGGGTAGACAATTCGACCAATGTTTTACTCGTCAAACCAGTCTAGCATCCAGTATCCAGCCCTAGGTTTGAATAGCACAGCCGCTATTTTTTTCAATCCAGTAGCCTTGTCGAATAACTCACGAAGTTTTTTAGACAAAGCCCTTAGTAGCCTTCGCTTATAAAACCGTGAGACACTCATAAAGCGTCACCTTAACGATATAAAAATAATCACTGAATCCAGTGCCACAGTCGATCACTGGACTCCTGCGCTAGATGAAATAAAACCATTCTTTTTAAGAACCTAATCAACGACCAAGATGATATTTAGCTATTTACTCCTACTATATACATGTAGAATAAAAATCATAATTTAAAACATTAAAAAACTTCCCATATATTTTATACTAAGAAAGTATTTATGTTTTACATTGCGACAGTAACAACTAACCTTAACATAGCTGTGTCCCGTTGTTCTGCTATGAGTTAATAGAAAAAGAAAAAATTAAAACGAGTCTGATATCACTTCATGGAAACGGTGTTATTCTCGTTAAGCATTCACCGCGTAATGATTGGGTAAACAAGACATGTGATGCTATCAAGACTGATCAATATAGTATCACATGTCTTGTTTAACCAATCAATCAATCAATCAATGATCCCTCTGTAGTTTCATTTGTAGTGTGTACAATGAAAGGAAATATGAGCAGCTGAATCCGTTTTTAAAAATATATGTTAACGCGGAAAAAACGTTTATTTTGATACAACTATATAATAGTTATGTATACACGTTAATTTTAATAATTTTATACGTTATCTCACAATCATTTCGGCAAATATTATATAACTTTAAAATTGAATGCGCTTCGGTTAACTTGGAACTAGCAGGCTAAATTATGTAATCGAATTTATTATATTTTTTATTTCCCATGTAAATAATAAACTCTTTTTGTAATTATTGGAGACATACGAAAATATTAAAAATCAGTCTGCCTACCTAAGGCAGACTGGCCACAATCTCCCATAGCCAACCTTGCGAAATAAGATGTTATGTCCCTTGGGCCTGTATTTACACTGGCTCACACGCCCTTCAAACCGGAACACAACAATACCAAGTATGGCTGTTTAGCGGCAGAATATGAGGAGTAGCTGGTACATAGTGTATTATCAGAGGGACCAAAGCCCTACCACCAAGTAAAATATTCGTCGCCTTATTTATCATTAACAGCTGATTTTTTTAATTTTAAACATTAAAATAATACAAATAAAACCTACCTCTGTATAAAATAAGTATGTTAATAAATTTTGCTTTATTTTAAAAATAAAAAAAACTGCAAACAATGACGCGAAGGCATCTTATTTGAGTACTTAGTAGAGTTAGTATTGAAATTTAAACCACTATACTGTTTAATTCTAACATAGCTTATGCTTTAAATAATTACAATTTTTTTGAATCAAAGTTCAACACACTTAACTATTCAAACAAGAAACTTGACTCAGTCAATGATTCATAAAATGTTCTCGTGAATTTATATTATGATCTAACACCTGATGAGTGCCTTCGACTGCTCCGGAACCAATCGTAAATTCAAACCCCGGAAGTGCCTTATAGTAAAAAATTCGCATCAAAAATGCATCAAAACTTTTTTTTTAAATAATAATAATATTTGGTACAATTGCATGTCTTATATGACATATATATATGTACTACTAATGTTATAAATGCGAAAGTGAGTTTGTTTGTTTGTTACGCTTTCACGACTCAACTATTCAACCGATCTTCACGAGATTTGCATACACATTGTCAGGTGTACAGAAAAGGACAAAGGGTACCTAATACCTTCCCTCTACGCCCCTTACGAAGTAATTGAATATGTATTTTTGTTGGAATTATTGTAGGTTGTAACCGCGCTACCAGCAGCCATCTATGCAAAAAAGGTAACATAGAAAAAAAAGTTTTTGATTGAAAGATCATAATTATTTCATTTCGCTGGACTTTTTTATTTTATATATGACAGTTATAAAGTTGCGAAACTTAAAATACAAATTCTCTTTAGTGAAAGGAAACAGGTTATTTAAAAGAAAAGGAAAGTTAGAGTTAACGAGGGGTCAAATCTTGCAGTATTAACATTAAAATGAACAGTTTACTCCTTTTTGCGGTTCTATCAATTGTATGTAAATGTATGTGAATTTTTATGTACATAGTACAGCCGAGATAGTTTTGTCGCTTCAATGAAAAGTTTAGATTGCGTTATGATTTTAAATAATTTAAACTTTTAATTATTGCATTAATTACTACATACATATTTTTTTATTTCACTGAAGTTAAAATTTTAGGTTTACGTCACATACATGTATTTAAATTAAAAGTACAGCAGTTCGGTTGCAAAAATATATTATACCTAAGTACACAGCACCTTAAGGGCTAAAATACTAACAATATATCTACGAATCTTAAGCCTGATCTTATTGTAAATATATATTTTAATAGACCTTTGTATATAAAACAGTATAAAGTAATAGTTACGGCTATCACTGTTTTCGTAAACGAGCAAAAACTACCTTTTGTCTTAACAAAGTTCACACATTAAAGCTTAAGATTGTAATCGTTCCGTAGTATTCATAACATTTTGTACGTGGTTACAAAATAGGCATATGTTTAATTATAGTATATGTATAACATACTCTGAACTGTCATCTGTCAGTAATATAAAATATTAAATGAGCACTGCCTGTATATATTCCTATACATAAATTAATTTCGTGAATTTCGGAAAGTTCTAACGATTGGGCAAAAATCAAATTTTGTCTTTTGTCTACGGCATTATCTCCATATTCTATATTTGAGAGTTGTGTGTGTGATGTCTTAAAATAATAAATACGTTTAAAGAATAAATACTATCAACAGTAGCAGGTGGACAAGGGCCCCGGTGCATAAGGAAAGAATCGGGCCCTCATCCCCTCTTTCCGCGTAGCTTGAACTTATATTGGCCTTAATTATAGATAGGAAACAGTGAGTTCAACTTATCCCTAGTAAGCTAAATCCATACGTCGTCTCTATGAAGGGTAAAATCTCTATGTGTTTAATAGAAGAAAATGGGAATAAATAAACAACGACGCACATGACAATACAGAATATTTATTATACAGATGAGATCAATAAAGGGAAATAAACGAAGTATGCCGCCTATCTACTAACTGTCAAAGATAACTTATGCTCGTTACTTATAGGATATTGAATTATTTTATTATTTTAATATGTTACCGAACACTTAACAGGTCCCTTTATTTTATAGTAGCGATAATTCCGTTTATGGACATTTTTTTTGTTTATTTCGTTTGTAGTAGCGATCATTTCGTTTGTAGTAACCTTTTTTCGTTTGTAGTAGTGTTAATTTCGTTTGTAGTACCTTCTATTCGTTTGTAATATCGGTCATTTCGTTTGTAGTAACCTCTTTTCGTTTGTAGTAGCGTTAATTTCGTTTGTAGTAGCGTTAATTTCGTTTGTAGTAGCGGTCATTTCGTTTGTAGTAGCGGTCATTTCGTTTGTAGTAACCTCTTTTCGTTTGTAGTAGCGTTAATTTTGTTTGTAGTAACTTCTATTCGTTTGTAGTAGCGGTCATTTCGTTTGTAGTAGCGTTAATGCCGTTTGTAGTAACTTTTTCCGCCTGTAGTAGCGTTAATTTCGTTTGTAGTACCTTCTCTTCGTTTGTAGTAACAGTCATTTCGTTTATAGTCACCTGGTGTATCTCATTATCGTTCGTATTTGTTTTGTGAAAGAAAAAAAATTGTTGAAAGGTTTAAAATTTTTTTTTTACTTTAAGGATTTTTTTGCTTCAACTACAAACGATTTTTTTTCACTACAATCAACTACAAACGATTCCCTTCAAGAATCAATGATTCATTTTGAGTGTCGACAAAACCGGGGATGAGTTTTTTTCGATGTCCTCCAATTTTTTTTAGAGCTACTACAAACGAAAAAATTTTTACTCCAATCAACTACATACGAATATCTATAAGAATCAAAAAGAAAAAAATCGATTTTCAAAAGTCGGGTGCCAAGTTCACATAGCATATTTTCTATTGCAATTAACGATATATGTCGGAGGCGATCTTGTCCAATGCTGTTTCTTAAATATTTTTTTATAATCATCAGTTTACTGAAATATCTTTCTGCAGCAGCGGAAGTAACAGGAATTGATCCAATATGCTACGGGCGTACTCATCCAAACTACCAAATAACTGAAATAATGATAACAAACAACACATGCTTATCGAGGACGCTTGGCGCATGTTCTAAAAATCTTAAATCAAGAGTTCTGTTATTGTTGATGTTCATTTAAAAACATTACAAAAAGAAAAAGAAACATATATATTATATATAGCAAGAAATAGGCCAAAATAATAATTCAATGTTTTTGTATATAGCTTTATTTTGATTTATTACGAAAAAAAAACGCCTTAACCTGTGTGTGAAAAAAATGGTATTAGGTATATACTAATTGCAGCTCAATACTAAGATGTAACCGAGTTGGCCCAGTGGTAAGAACGCGTGAATCTTAACCGATGATCGTGGGTACAAACCCGGGCAAGGACCACTGAATTTTCATGTGCTTAATTTGTGATTATAATTCATCTCGTGTTTGACGGTGACGGAAAACGTGAGGAATCCTGCATGTGTCTAATTTCACTGAGATTCTGCCACACATGTGTATTGCACCAACCCGCATTGGAGCAGCGTGGTGGAATAAGCCTTAGTCCAGCCGTAGGACATTCACAGGCTGTTACTGTTACTAATAAGTATATAGCTTACATATGAAACACATTCAATTTAAAGGGTCTCATTTGACATTAAATAAGATCAGAATAAGAGAACGATGCTGACGTCTGATACAAGTTACCTGTTCACTTATCTTCTTAGTAAATCAATCAAACACATCAAATTCTGATTAGTTCCTTTTAAACTTCCGTTAAACGTAATTTGGTATTATATAAAATAGTACAGTTGTTTAATTATGTAAAAATAACTATTACAATAAGTGATAAATCAATCATATCAAAGAAATCATTTCCTCAAATTTCATTATCTTTACGTAAGATGTGCTGAGCAGTTTAATTATTGTTAATTTGTTATATCATAAACGTAAATAATATTTAATAACATTTAACAACACTACAAATTTTCACTAACTAATCTATCAAATAATGTTTACCGTTGTTTTTAATTGTAATATTAAAAATATTTTTTGAATATAAGATGTTATGGCAACATTAAGGATGTCTTATTGGTTCAAATTATTATAAAAAAAAATTACTCACGATTTCGTTTCTTATGGTTCATTTAATTAATAACTATGACTTTCAAACTCTAAATTGCGCGAGATATATTTAAATCTTACATATTTTATATATATTAAGTTGCTGATCTAATTTTTCTGCTTATTTCTTTTATCTTAGATAAAAACGTAAATAAATAGTAGCATCCTCATCACTAATTTAAATTATACATCAGAAGGTATATGATATTTTATACGTAAAATATCTATTATCATTAATGTATCAGCACTTATTTATATTATAACAGTAACAAAAAACCAGTAAACCAAGTGAGTAGAATCAGTTAACTAACTTTTTATTTCAACAATAAAGGATCCTGAAGTAAAACTGTAAAAAAAAATATTCAACTTACATTCATATTTCAAAGGCTTTATGGCGTTCGTTGATAAATAACCAAAAAACGTCACAAATACACAAGTTTCTCCTTAAGAATTTCGAACACAATTATGAAGCACGGACTCGGTTCTTTATAACTTAATACACGTTCTTTTACCGCGGTGCCTAGCGGTCGACTAATGGATTTGTTAAAAAATGTAAACTTTCTCAGCTGGCCTGCGGTCGCAATCGACACTGCGACGATAGGGCCTTTGCAATTTGTATCGGGTTAATAACTTCTGATAACTTTGACGATACAATAACAATCGATTTTATAATAATTATTATTGAAGTTTTTCCTGTATTGGGTTTCTCTGGTCAATAGTACCCGAGTATAAAATAGATTCTCGGGGTCAGAAATTCCCTTGTGCTGTAAATAACAATGCTTTATTACAGCGATAAGATAACTCAGAATATATCATGTACTTATTTACAATTAGTCAATTTTAGTCAGAACTCATACCTATCACAATTACAGTGTTATTGTTGGCGATAAAGTTTGAAATTTATGGGAGAAATATATATATAAGGTTTAAGACATTTATTTCCTAAAAAAGAAAAAAGTCCACTTAAATTTAGGAAATAACATTAAATATAAAGTATATATATAACATTAAATATACCATAACTTATAAGTCTACATTTTGTGGCAGTTAATAATTTTTTTAATCTTTTAGAAATATATATCTTTCGAGCATTTCAAATTTATTGTCAATGAAACGGTTAAACATTTTTCGACTGGAAACAGTAGAGAATAACAATACATGTAATTAGTAAAAGATCATATCGACTGTAAAAAACTCTTCCTAGAACAGATGCATCACTTGAATTTAAACAATCAGTTTGGTGGTTAAAATATTTTCGAAAATCTTTAATATAAATATGAATTCAATATCATATATCCGAAACATTCTTTGTGTCAAGTTTTGTACCTATTGTGCTGTATGTAAATAAATATGATAGGTTTCCTAATTTTGAACTAATAAATATCTCGTTTTTGCATTTCATTTAAAATAATCACATGAAACTTTTACTTAGTTTTAGTTTTTACTTTAGTTTTTATTTTAGTTTTTACTTTAGTTTTAGTTTTTTGTTCTTAAAATTTCATTTATTTATTTTCGTGTGCGCGCATTTGTTTATGTTTACCCAATAGTCAGGGGCCATCTGAAAATCAGTGCTGTGCATTAGCACAGCTTATACTGAGATGAACCCCTTGCTACCTACACTGTATTCTTTAAATTTAATTATCTTTCTTCTGTATAATCTATGTAATGTATGTGTGTAGCAAAATAAATGGTTTAAATGGTAAATGGTTTAAAAGGTAAATGGTTTAAAATGGAAACTAAAAACTACATCATGTTTTAAAAGTAATATAAGAAATATTCAAAAAAGGACAATCCTCAATATTATTGTTTCGAAATTGATTTTTTAAATTCATATAATAATTTATTAGTTTATTTTGCTATTTAACTTTAATAGAAAGTTAAGTAATAATAGTGAACTACGTAGGTATATTATTTCTATTTATTTGCTCTACTGACCATGTAGGTATTTAGCAATGTATCCATGGTAACTGAACTCCAATATCTATACATTGCTTATTTAATAAGCAACCATCATATTATATGCAACTGCAACCGATACGTATGGATGCAACAAGAAAGTGTAGTGTTTATTATAAACGGAACCGGCAACGTTGTGTAATATTTAAACTTCAATATTCATATTTTTTTAGTTCATTTGACTTCAATGTAAATAACGTCTAATGTTTAGGTATAAATTTACAAAATAGTTTTAATATTCCAACACCACTATAAACTATGAAAACCAGTATTAAATAAAACTATTCAAGGTCCCACAAACACAAGGGGTCTAACTCGTTGTCCTTGAATTTACCAGTGACCCGCACATAAACGCTTTTTCCAACTGTTTAACCTAGTACGATAAAAATTAAAAATCATAGACTATCCTCTGTCGTTTGTTTAAGAATGTATACTATATGCAACTTTTCTATTTAAGTAAAAAGTAATAGTTGTTTTTACTTTTTAAATTATGCCAAAAAGAACTGCCGTCATTAAGGTGTCAAGCTTAATGAAAAAAAAATTCTGCTGTTGAACGATGTTTAAAAATAATATTGTTCTAAATTCAATTGCAAAATTTGTACTAACATCTATTTTTTTTTAAATATGTCTATTGTAAGGAGTGACACTAGCATACGGCTTTACTATCGGTCTTCAAGGCAAGACCAATTATTTATTCAGACATTAATTATGAATTTTAGTATCTAGATAGTTAGTATCTGATTATCCTCTAGTTCAGAGGTTCCCAACCTGTGGTACGTGAAAATTATATTAATAATGGCGGAAATCCTGAAGTTAAAACAGTTAATTTATATAAACATTATTATAATGTATTATCTACTATATTTAGTTTAAAATGTACCTTATAACTAATAACTTACTAAAGACTGATCGTTGGGTTAATAAAATACAGTATATCCGTATGTATTTTTTTTTCCGGGAGGGCAAATGTCTCTACTCCACCTGATGGTAAGTGGTAGTAGAGTCCAAACACGACGACGGCCAGTACAGTCGGGAAAAATGTTCTGCACTAGCCGTCTTCGCCTTGCCGGCCCGTGAGCTGGTAAGGAATTCCATTTTTTGGAAGTGCGACAAAGAAAGGAGTTGCCAAATTTCTTTGTGCGCGATGGAATTGATGTCACAGTTAGGCGGTGGCATCGAGAGCCAGCACGCGTAGACTTATGAAAGAAGGAGGAAGCAGGAACTAGAAAGACTAATTCCTCAGAGCACTCGCCGTGATACAGTCGATAGAAAGCGCTCAGCGCTGCTATCTCTCGACGCAATTGTAAAGGCTCGAGGGTGTTTGTGACCTTTACGTCGCCAATAATGCGGACCGCACGTCGCTGCAACCGATCCAAGGCCTCCAGTAGGTACGTAGTGGAGCCATCCCAAAGATGCGAGCAATATTCCACGCAAGACTGTACCTGTGTTTTGTACAACAGGTACAGTTGTTGTGGCGTGAAAAAACGCCGCACCCTGTTCAGAACTCCGAGTTTCCGTGAAGCTGTTTTTATCACCAGCGGAATACCACAGAGGGAGGGAAGAGGGAAAAATTGTGACTTTTTCACTGTGAAAGCGCATACCTGTGTTTTCTTGGCATTAAACTCAACAAGATTACCAGAGCCAGGCGATGAGTTCTAATCTCGAACTCGATAGAAATCCTTCCGCCTCTCCTTAATTTCCGCTCGCCCAGCCACTGCGCGTCCATGGTATCCAATATGCACTGTACTATCGTCTGCATAGCAATGTATGTTCCCAAGAGAGAGCATATCATTGATATGCAAAAGAAAGAGTGTGGACGATAGCACAGTCCCTGGGGGACACCAGCATTCACTACATAGAATTGTGAAGCGCAGCCATCAACTAAAACACGAAGGCTACGCTTGTGTAGGAAGCTGGCAATCCAGGTGCAAAACTCAGGCAGACGATATGCCGGCAGCTTGGAGAGAAGAATTCTGTGCCAGACCCTGTCGAAAGCCTTGGAGATATTGAGGCTGACAGCCAACGATTCCCCATGCTTGTCGATAGCTTCACCCCAGAGGTGTGTTACGTACGCTAGAAGATCACTTGTAGACCGTTTTGGTCGAAACCCCTAAGATCATTCATTAGACAGTGATCTTCTAGGTAATGGATAAGTTGGTTGTTAAGAATCCGTTCCATCACCTTACAAAGTACTGAGGCGATAGCTATTGACCGATAATTTGCCGGGTCAGACCGATCCCTTTTTTGGGAACCGCTTGCACATTAGCTCTTCTCCAAACCTCCGGCACATCTCAAAGAGAGAGAAAGTTGGAACAGGCGCATTAACGTATACCGCTTGTCTAAAAGCGGCTACTGTACGCAAAGGATTCTTTATTATTCTTTCTTAAAAACGCAATTTCAGAGATTAGCTCGTAAGGGTAAAAAATATCGTTAATGTAGTTTACTCTTTATATACCCATGGTTGCGATTGTATACTTTATTTCGTGTTTACTTTTATATATTTTTTTACTTCAGTAAGGATTATACTGCATTCTTTTTTTTAGGGTTTGTTATTATTTTGTTATAGGATTTTGCAATCAATTTCGACAATATTGATTTGTTTGTATTAATTAATTATGTTTAAAATAATATAAAGTTTAAGGATATACTTCTGAAATTAATCTAAATAGGCTGGTTTTTAATATATCAGAACAAAAATCAAATTATTTTGGAATAAAAATATCCTTGAAAACAATACATAAATATTTAAATGATAAAAAAAATGTTATTGTGCATAAAGGGACTCCTACAGTAACTCTCTATAGATCAGTACTAGGTATATTTCAAAGTTAAAGTTGACAGTAGATAGACCTTAAGAGAAACAAGACATTTAGGAGTAGGTAGGGAGTTACTAGTTAGGGCTACTCATAAATGAAAAGATTTATTAAGGGGTACGGGAACGAAAACAGGTTGGGAAGGACTACTTTTACTGGTGATAGGGCTTTGTGCAAGCTCGTCTGGGTAGGTACCATCCACTCATCAGATATTCTACCGCAAAACAGCAATACTTGATATTGTTGTGTTCCGGTTTGAAGGGTGAGTGAGCCAGTGTAATTATAGGCACAAGGGAAATAAAATCTTAGTTCCCAAGGTTGGTGGCGCATTGGCTATAAGCTATAGCTAATTGGCTATAAGCGATGGTTGACATTTCTTACAATGCCAATGTCTAAGGGCGTTTGGTGACCACTTACCATCAGGTGGCCCATATGCTCGTCCACCTTCCTATTCTATAAAAAAAAAAACTAGTTACTAAAATATCAAGTCAGTTCACGAGACAATACGAGTCAGACCCTAAATATAGTCCGTGTTTCATTGTTTTTATATGCACATGAAAGTAGCTGGCATGCAACTGTGTAAGATACAGGCAAGTGTATTTTTGCATTAAGTCAGATTAGCTCATCTCAACTTTTGATCACCGTTTCAGAAACGGGGATCAAGAGTCCGTAGGGTTTTGTTAGAAAAATGAGAGAAGAATATCAAGTTTTCTTTAAGGTAATCAAAAGTGTCCTTCTGTACATGCTCGCAATATTTTTAGGTATTAATCATTGGCATATTAAAATAAAACTTAAATTATGATATAAAATTTAATTGTCCTCAACCAAAGAGATAAAAGAAAATACATTTAAAACGAACCATTTATATTGTAAATACTTTTGTATCGTAAGATTACATGTAGACCTTCGAAGTGTATAATAATGCACGTGATTAAATAATAATGGCGTAAACATAAGAAAAGTAGGGTTCAGCGGGAAGCGATGAATAATAATTGCAAAAAGAAACTTAGATAATTAATCGATCATATATGTTTTAAATTAATCTAAGAAAAATATTCAATTAATCAATTTAGCTTTTAGAACATTTAAATAAAAAAAGAGTCATATTTTAATTATAATAATTTATTGAGTGAATGTTAAACAAAACTAATAATTGCTTTTAAGGCTGAATAAATGTCTTGAATGATAGTATTAGAATATGCCATACAGCGTTATAAAATGTATAAAGAAAATATAGCTTAAAAAGGGTATAACTACATAGAAATGTGGTTTAAAACATTTAAATTTGTAACTAATTTAAAGGTATGTGAGATAGTTAAATGTTGAAGAACCGCTGAACCCTTTACAAGTGCTGTAGTTGATCTCTTAGCGTTTTGTAGCCTGCTGCCACTCATCTGGGTCACGGGCTGAAACATAAATAATTATTAAGAAATAAAGGATCCAATTCTCCTTATTTAATCGAAGCGGAATTTAGGAGCTGTATACTAAATTCCTTTGATTAAATTATTTAATTCGATATAATAGTGTGACAGCGGTGAAGACAATAAATATTAAAAAATCATGTGCTGCCCATTGTGACAGACTTTCTTCTATAAAAATAATTATAGATCATCACTCACGTTTGTCTTCCCGACGAGGCGGCGGACGACGTTCGCGATCATCACGTCGTGGACCATCACGGTCATCACGATCATCACGACGTGGACCATCGCGGTCGTCACGACGTGGACCGTCGCGGTCATCACGACGTGGACCGTCGCGATCATCGCGACGTGGACCGTCACTATCGAAAACAAACATTGATTACGCGTTTAATACAATTTGTCTGGATCTAAAACGACTAGATTAAGCTATAATGCAGCACTAGTACTGTTATACTGTACTATAGCTACTGCTTAATAGAATCTTCAAGGGTAAACTCTGCACTATATGATTTTTATTTGCTTAACTAGCTTTAGTATGCTTATAACTGTTATTATTATTTGCGTAACTAATTTATTATATATACGTTATATATTGAACTATTTTTTCTGTTATTTTTTCAATGATTCTTACCGATCATCCCTTCTAGGCGGGAAGCGATCTCGTTCCCTGAATCCTTCCCGGTCCCGCGGTGGATCGCGGAACCGGGAATGCACTTCCCGCCGATCGTCGCGAGGAGCCCCTTCTTTTGAACGCCATGCTGACGAGCGCTCCTAAACAAATTTTTAATTAAGTCTGAATATATAATTAAAATTGCAGGTATAAAGATTAGGTAAATTCGAAATAAAATCTAAATCTAAACACGACAAAACTGAAACTAACGTAGACAGCATTTTTTTGTAGATCAATAATGACTATTGAAAATTTTATAAAAACTGTATTTTTCTCTTTCCTCCTGTGCACTTATCAGAGTTGATATCATATCACAATCATAAAATATGTTTTATAGGAAGTATACGTACGGTGGGCGCCGGCGGAGGGTCGGCGGGCCCGCGCCTCCAGCTAGTGCCGGTGTCGGGCCCGCTGGTGCGACCCACGTAGCGCGGCCTGCGGGACACATACACATCAGTTACATCCCATTACAGCATGACAGATTTTGTATTGATAGTGTGAATCTTAATCGAAGATCTAAATCTATGCTTTCATGTGCAAGATTTGTGTTATAATTCATCTTTTACTCTGCGGTGTATTTACGCCACATTTGTATGCGACAAACCGCAATAGAACAGCGCGAGGGAATAAGCTCCAAGTATTCTTCTTAAGAAAAAAAGAGGCTTTTGCCCAGCAGGGTAACAAACTGTTACTTTTTAAATCAGAGTAACAGAAAATTGTGAAGTAACAAAATCTTGAAATGCCAATAATTTTACGCAATAATATTAAATTATCAATAATATTAGTGTACATACATTTCATTATCGTCATACGCTGACGTATGATACAAGGAAAAGTCTAAATACGTAGTCTGATCATAAAATAAAATCTCAGAAGATTTGAAGTAATCATTATAAACGATGCAACATCAGATAGGTCTTATGATGTCTACTTATAGTGGTGAAAACAAGACATGAAGCATTGGTTTATATATTTGCTCTGATAAGTACCTTTCTCTCTCCCTATCTCTATCTGGCTCGCGGTTAGCAGATCTCCATCCCCCTTCATCCCTGGGCCTGTCGTCTCTCTGTCTATCTTCTCTAGACCTGTCCTCTCGGGGCCTGTCCTCCCTGAGACTACGTTCTTCTCGTGGACCGCGTTCATCACGAGGTTTATCATCTCGTCTGTAAACAAATTTAAATATAAAATTATATATATTAATCGAAAATGCTTGCTTTTGGTGAAGAGTTTATAATAAGACCAAAGCAAAGATATATATGTTTATATATATGTTAATTTATATTTAAACATTATGTAAATTAAGAAAACTATCTCATCATAACGGCTATATAAGACTATAAAAGATGATCATAAAATATTATTTATAGGATGTATAATTATTTACTTCCTTTCATGAACGAACACACAGAGTTACTGAAACCGAAAACGCTTCTGTGCTTTCATTTCTTTTTCATCTAAACAAATAAACAATACCAAAGATAGACATAAACTTAATAGTCAGGCTAAAATATATTTGTGGTACCATCTCAAATAGTGGTACAATGGTAAATGGAATATATTCCCACAATAATCTCACCTGTCATCCCGCAGCGGAGCGCGACCCGGAGAGCGTGGCCGGTCGTCGCGCACCGGCTCGCGGATACGGCCTGGTGAAGTTATTAACATGTTAATATAATATATGTGTATCAAAACTCACCACCAAAAGTTTTTCATAACAAATAAAGATGAATGCAATTGCAACAGAAAAACATTACGTCGACTCGAACCAAATGGGACAAAATACAGAGATACATGACAATTATTGTACGAATATTGTTGATATAATCCTGGTATGTATCATTATTATAATATAGCTCACTTGATCTCCAAGGCTCCTTCTTCTCGGGCTCCTTCCTGTCGGTTTCCTTCCCCTGTCTCCAGCTGCCGGTGGAGGCGGGCTTCTGTGTGTCCATCTTGCGAGCGACCTCCGCGTCCGCGGCGCGTGCCTTCGCTTCCACACGGGCCAGCATTTCTTGGTGTTCCCTGGATAAAAATTGATTTATTATTATTTAAATTTTAAAATGTTGCAAACAAATATAGATTTATTTCAAATAGCCTTTAATTCAACTTATATTGTTATTAAATTTTAAAATATATAACCAATTGAGACAACATTTAATATATATTTTTATAACTCTATTTAATAGTTGAAAAAACATAATCAACCTAGTCTACATTAGCACCACATTCTAAAATGTAAGGTAAATATTACATAGAAAACAATTGTCAAGTCAAGCAGCCCCGGTTGACTTTAATATTTGTTAATCTGTGTTGGCAATATAAAGAATGGCTAACACCTCTTACATTTATGTTGTAAGAAGAATTAGCCGTTCCTTATGTCGCTAACACAAGCATCTGCTATGTTGTCTCCTAACTAGTTCCTGTCGTAACAATGACTCACATCATGTCTCATCACAGTACTAAAAGCCACCAGGAACTTAATCTACTCATATAAGAATATGGACTGTGAAAAACAATTATTGTATCACCTATTATAAACTCTAAAGTAACAATTTTTTAAGCATGCGAGGCTCTTTTCTTATTATCTTTATTTTTCTGCTTATCTTAGCGAGTAATCCAATAAATCGTCTACTCTCAGTGTTGCACCCACCTCTCCTTCCTCTCTTTGAGCGCAGCGAGCTCCTCCTGGTGTTTGCGTTCGCGCTCCTCTTTTTCCTTTTTCTCTTGCTCCTCTGCGATGCGTCGCGCCTCCTCGGCAGCACGTTCCTCCACTCGACGCTTCTCTGCTAACCACTAAAATGAAAAACAGTAAAATATTAATTTATAAACTTTTAATATTTAGCGTTAGCCTATTTATTAAAATTATAATATGTAGTAAAAATAGTTCATGTCCGAGATGAAGTGATTATCCTTTTTGAGAATGTTAGTTAAATAATACAAATATTATAACAATTGTTCCTTTTCCAGAAATCATCAAACAATGGATTTTGTGATTTCATCACCATTTTGGTGGTTGCTGACTTTTATCGCGTCCATTTGGGGGTCAAGAATAATTTCGATCAGTTGTCTGTGCGGTGGTGCAGACCGACCTCCTGGCGGCGGGTTTCAGCGCGCTGCTGGCGGCGCTGCGCGAGGCGCGCGTCGCGCTCGGCCGCCAGCTTGGCCTGGAAGGCGGCGAGGCGCTGCGTGTGCATGGCGCCGCGCTCGGAGCGCAGGCGCGCCATGAACTGGTCGCGGTGCACCGCCATGCGCGCCAGCCGCCCCGCCGTCGCCACGTCGCGCGCGCGCGTCTCTGCGGACACGGGTAATGTTACAAAAACTGCCAACACTAACGCGAGTACAAGTACCACTTTCGGTTGGCCTATAGTGTATTTAATGCAATGATTTAAATGGCAATTGAATTTATTGTTTAATTGAGAATATTTTTAAATAACAATTATACCTATGAGCTGTTCAATGCGTTCTTTCTCCTGCTGCTCCCAGAATGCTTTGTCTTGAACTTGCTTCTCTTCCAAGCTCTTCTGGAGGAGCGGAATCTCTTCAATTCGCTTAGCACGTTCGAAATAGTCCACCTTGATATAACAAAATTGTAGTTTAGTTAAAGATTTAGAAGTTAACTAAAAATGCGGAATTTCGGTATTGTTAATAAATAATTATTGACTCACCATATTAAATAAATAATAATGTACATTCAAAGCAAATATTTGAATAAAGTGCATCTAATTACTTTCTTTCTCTAGAAAATTAATTTTAAACAACTTTCACTTAACTGTATGAAGTTATTTACCTTTTTCTCCTGAGACTTGAGGCGAGCTTGTAATTCACGACGTTCTTTCATCAATTCTTCAGCTTCACGTTGGGCGATCGCCTCTGCGTCCATTTTTTTCAAATCCTTTTATACAAAATAAAATTAATTTTAGGAGTTAATATATATCAATGAATATCAATATAATCATGCTGCAATGCGAGGCAAGGCGGTGGAATATGCTCCAAATATTTTCTTTTTTTTTTTTTTTTTTTTTTTTTTTTTTTTTTTTTTTTTTTTTTTTTTTTTATATCGCCGGGAGGGCAAATGACTCTACTCCACCTGATGGTAAGTGGTAGTAGAGTCCAAACGCGACGACGGCCAGTACAGACGGGAAAAACGTTCTGCACTAGCCGCCTTCGCCTTGCCGGCCCGCAAGATGCCTCTTCACGCCTCGTTTGAAGGAACCCGGGTTGTAAGAGGAGGGGAATACGTGAGCTGGTAAGGAATTCCATTTTTTGGAAGTGCGACAAAGAAAGGAGTTGCCAAATTTCTTTGTTCGCGATGGAATTGATGTCACAGTTAGGCGGTGACATCGAGAACCAGCCCGCGTGGACTTAAGAAGGAAGGGGGAAGCAGGAATTAGAGAGAATAATTCCTCAGAGCACTCGCCGTGATACAGTCGATAGAAAGCGCTCAGTGCTGCTATCTCACGACGCAATTGTAAAGGTTCAAGGGTGTTTGTGACCTTTACGTCGCCAATAATGCGTACGGCACGTCGCTGCAACCGGTCCAAGGCCTCAAGTAGGTACTTAGCGGAGCCATCCCAAAGGTGCGAGCAATATTCCACGCAAGACCGTACCTGTGTTTTGTACAGCAGGCACAGTTGTTGTGGCGTGAAAAAGCGCCGCACCTTGTTCAGAACTCCGAGTTTCCGTGAAGCTGTTTTTATAACAGCCTCGATGTAATCCCTTGGACTAAGGTCGCAGCGAACGTCAATCCCCAGCATGGCGATTTTGCTTTGCATCACCAGCGGAGTACCACAGAGGGAGGGAAGAGGGGAAAATGTTGACTTTTTCGTCGTGAGAGCGCATACCTGTGTTTTCTTGGCATTAAACTCAACAAGATTATCAGAGCCCCATTTGGCGATGAGATCTAACGTCCTATCGAGTTCAATGACAAGATTCTCCCGCCTCTCCTCAGTTTCCGCCCGCCCAGCCACTGCGCGTCCGTGGTATCCACCATGCACTGTACTATCATCTGCATAGCAATGTATGTTCCCAAGGGAGAGCATATCATTGATATGCAAAAGAAAGAGTGTGGGAGATAGCACAGATCCCTGGGGGACCCCAGCATTCACTACATAGAATTGTGAAGCGCAACCATCTACTAAAACACGAAGGCTACGCTTGTGTAGGAAGCTGGCAATCCAGGTGCATAGCTGAGCAGGCAGACCATATGCCGGTAGCTTGGAGAGAAGACTTCTGTGCCAGACCCTGTCGAAAGCCTTGGAGATATCGAGGCTGACAGCCAACGATTCTCCATGCTTGTCGATAGCTTCACCCCAGAGGTGTGTTACGTACGCTAGAAGATCACCTGTGGACCGTTTTGGTCGAAAACCGTACTGACGATCATTAATTAGACAGTGATCTTCTAGGTAATGGATCAGTTGGTTGTTTAAAATCCGTTCCATCACCTTACAAAGTACTGAGGTGATAGCTATTGGCCGATAATTTGCCGGGTCAGACCGATCCCCTTTTTTGGGAACCGCTTGCACATTAGCTCTTCTCCAAGCCTCCGGCACACTTCCCGAAGAGAGAGAAAGTTGGAACAGGCGCGTTAACACAGGAGACAGCTCCGCTGCGCACTTCTTCAGCACTATGGCTGGTATTCCATCGGGACCGCTAGCTTTCCGTACATCAAGTGATTGCAGCTCCGCACGCACATCACGTTGCCTGATTTTAATGTCAGGCATCGTATGGCCACATGCAGGTATTGTAGGTGGCAGTGCACTACAATCATCGATGACGGAATTGTCGGCAAAGAGTTTAGCCAGGAGATCAGCTTGCTCTTGCGGACTGTGAGCTAGCGATCCGTCCGGATTTCTGAGCGGTGGCAGCGAAGGTTGGCAGAAATTGTTTTGCACAGACTTGGTCAGACGCCAGAAGCTACGGGAGCCCCTAGGATGCGAAACAAGGTCATGACCAATCTGTACAATGCGCTGTGCATCCGCTCTCGTGTATGCCTTTCTACAGGACTTGGAATTTTTATTATAGTTTGCTTTCAGTGAGTCAATGTTAGATGCCCCGCTAATGCAGCCGTTGATCCACTTGCGATATGCCGCCTGCTTAGCTGATACAGCATCGGCACATTCACGAGTGAACCAACGGTTACGCGTACTCCTACTGACGAGATCTGAGCTAGGAATGTAGTATTCCATTCCCAGCATGATCTCGCCAGCAACAGCAGCGGCACTAGCTGTCGGGTCATTCCCACTGAAGCAACGTTCCTTCCAAGGGACCGACGCATAGTAATCGCGCATACCGTCCCAATCCGCCGACTTATAGTGCCAAACGCGACGTTTGCATACCGCTAGTGGCGGCAGCTTGGCCTGTGGCACTCTGGTAGAAATAAGGCTGTGATCCGAAGAGCCAAGAGGAGCCTGAACCACAACCTGATATTCCACCGGGTGAGAAGTCAGCAGAAGGTCCAGTAGAGAAGGTGCTTGCCCATCAATGTCTGGGATCCTGGTGGGCTGATCAACCAGTTGGGTCAAGTCATGTGTGAGAGCAAAAGCATGAGCAGTCCTTCCAGCATGGTCAGTTTTGAGGGATTTCAACCAGGATTCGTGGTGAGCATTAAAGTCCCCCAAAAACACCAATTCCGCGTTAGGAAATTGCTCTTGCGCAGCATCTGCCACCCGACTAAGATGGTCAAATAGTCGGCTTGTCTCCAAGTCACCATTGTGGGATCTGTAGAGGCACACGTAGACTCGGCTCTGACGAACCAGGTCCACACGTACCACCAACATGGAGAAGGAGGGGTCCTCCAAGCAGCGCAGTCGGTGACAGCAAACATCCGTCCTGACGAACAAGCATACTCCGGCTTTCGCTTTGAAGGATTCTTCAAGCGTGTAGCCGGGATAATTAAGGTAGCTGGTATCGGCAGGACGGAGTATTTGTGTCTCCGTGAGAAACAACATTGCTGGCCGTGCTGTCTCGAGATGGTGGTGGACAGCGTTGAGGTTAGCGTGGAGTCCTCGGATGTTAGAGAACTCGACCTCAAACAGCGTGGGTATGGTGGGGGTGAGCACCGCTGTACGACCGTTATTTCTTTTTTGTTGCGCCATTTGGGAGAAATTAAATGGAAAAGAGACGTGAAGCGAGCGATGTATTGCCACGATAGGGATGGGCAAAGTGTGGAGGCGTGTTTCCCCAAGTGGTTGCCAAAAGGAAAAATACACTGACCCGCCGGACGGAAGGGCCCCCGAACCCCCCCGGAAGTGGCCGCCGGGACCCCACCTACCGGTCACCAACCGGCACGACGGTCCACCCCGAGATTATGCGTGGCCTGGTGGGGCAGCCTCACGAGCTGGTTAGGCACGCTCGGGCCCCTGTACTATGCCACGGGCGGCCAGCGGAACAGCCGTTTCTTCGGGTCTCCCTGACCGGCAGGTCAATACAGTTTCCCCCGGCATTGGTTCAACAGCCGTCTCCAACCGGACCAACACCCATCGCGGCAATACTCGCTCGGGCTCTGGCTGTACGCTGGCTGACCTCGAAACGCGGCTGCAAGCCACTTCACGAGTTTTTCACCATGCGTACGGTGGTAACAAGCCAGGCGGATGTTAGCATCCTACCACCAGGTGAGCAGATGGTCGCTCAGATATCCCTTAGTCGCCTCTTACGACACCCATGGGAAAGAGAGGGGCAGTGAAATG
This sequence comes from Nymphalis io, assembly GCF_905147045.1. Taxonomy (NCBI): domain Eukaryota; kingdom Metazoa; phylum Arthropoda; class Insecta; order Lepidoptera; family Nymphalidae; genus Nymphalis; species Nymphalis io. The sequence goes on from NC_065905.1 coordinate 9,495,616, forward strand.
TATTCTTTCTCCGTCACTGCACGGATACATGAGAGCTTCTTCGCCTATCACATTACATGTAGTTACTAAATTAGAGTCCCCGCTCACCTCTTCGTCCAGCTTCTGCAGCACCTTCTTCCCGTGCATGGTCTGCGAGATGTGCGCGAGTCGCTCACGCAAGTTCCGCTCGCGCATGGCAGCCATCTCGGACGCGTGGCGTTTCTTTTCGCGCTCCTCTCGCTCCTGCTCCAGCCGGCGCGCCTCGGCCGCGGCCGCCGCTCGGAGCTGCTCCTCTTGGCGACTACGGTACAACATTATTATTGTAAAATAACAGAACAAGTTCAAATCTGTGATAGATATAGATAAAGTAGGATGCCAAACCTTATGATGAGAAAAACCAAACTTTAAAGAAGACACATCGATTCTAATATTATAAATACAAAGGTACCTCTGTCCGACGGTCAGTTACGCTATCACAACTAAACTATTCGATCTATTTTGAAAAAATTCGGTATAAAGCAAGCTTGAAACCCAAGTAAAGACATGGCCACTTTTTTATACATAACACCTCCTCCCCCCCTAATGCGAGCCGCGGACGAAAACTATTTTTTTTTATATAAAAGTCGGTAATTCATTTTCAAAGCTACATCTAAATTTCGCATTGCAAGTGCGTTTGCGTTACATTCAGTATCGATCGACATCATCATCGACAAAAATGTCTACTCTAGGAAAAGCCAACAGTCCCTAACCACGACAAACATCCCGACTACATACCGGAGCTCCTCCTCCTCGCGCACGGTGTTGAGGCGCTCGATGTACTCTTTGCGCTCCTCGATGATCTTGTGGCGCTGCAGCACGCGGTGGTGCTCGGCGTGCTTGTTCTCGTGATAGTGCTGCACCATAGTGAGGCGCGCGCGCTCCCGCTCGGCGCGACGGCGCGCCGGCAGCAGCTCCTGCGCCGCGCGCGACAACACCTCCGCCGCGCGCACCAGCTGCTCGCGCACCTGCACCGGGCCCAGTGTCAACTCTTATGTCTGACCTATCTCATCGTCCGCCTGACTCTGTCTCTCGTTACCTGTTCAGCGGGAGTCGCCTGGAGAATGGCTCCACCGCAAGCTTCGTCGGCCGCGGAGCACCACTCGCCCCCACCGGCCTCTACGCCGAAGTGTACACTCCTACACAACAATAATAATTAACATGTATAACTTTTTTTTGGACGAAACAAAAACCATATTTTTATGTGTCATATCTCCATACTTGTTAGCGTGGTCCACTCGAATCTGCATGTCGTTGTGCCGCACGCAGTCGACCAGGAGTCGTTCGATGTGGAACAAGTCATCAGTGCCGGCCAGCTCCAACAGGCGAGAGAACTGAATGCAAGCATAACACTGCGCGACTTGACGAATAAGACGAACGAGCGCGACGTCCGTTAGTGCCGTCGTGTATTGGGCGAGAGACGAATCTGTAAGCATTTTAAGTTTTAAGTGTTTATAAATTCTTATCAACTCTTAGGTGCTGTGATTAAAAATAATATTATCAATTAGTGGATGAATTTGAACAATCACTGAACTACATACACATAGATATTAGTGAAACTTATACTGAGTTTTCAATAATAACTAAGACAGACACAAACAGATGGAATTAAAAAAAAAATATTGTGGTGAGTGATTGTATGATATGAATTATCTGAAGTATTTATTTTAAAAATATTGATAATTATCAAAATTAATATAAATAATACATACTTGGATCTTCCTGTAGAGATTTGATGACAGTTTGCACATTGTGGCAGATTGTTAATGGATCAAAATCAACTTCAAGCCAGTTGTAAAGCTGTTGCAACTGTGGCGACGCCAGCGCCACCACATTCAGACGTACCACATCTATAAAAAATTAACACCTTGATAAGTTAATCTGACTTTTTTCATATATAGGCATCCATCAATATAGGCGTATATGCCAATATATTTTATTTGTGTTAAAAAAATCATTAACTTTTATGACTTGCGCAAAGTCCTACCATCAAGTGAAGTGTATTTATTAATCATATGAAGAATCTTTAAAGAAGTTATTAAATATTTAATAAGCAACAAAGTGAGATAGAGATGTATAATGATGTTATTAATTTAAAAATGAAAAATACTTGATAAAATACAATTTACAATTTTCACCTAGATGTGGATGGACAATAGCTTTAATTACCTTTTAGCAAGTTAGCTCTAGTAGGTGGCTGTGCAAGGCCAAGAAGAACTGCCAATCTCTGAGCTTTCTCTACAGGGCTCTTATCTGTCTCGACGAAACGGTCAAACTCTGGGTGAAGTGATGGTAGAGGAACAGAGAGTACCGCAACTAACACTCTGCATGCCATTCTGGTTAAAACAAAGTAGGTTAAATAAATAAACTTCTCTTGTATTAATATGTAAATAAAACATGAATAAAATTATATTGGATTAGCCTAATCCGTGCTATATGCTATTTGTACATATAAAAATATATAAATTTATTCTGATATTCATAAATCAAATACATATTACAATTTTCACACACACATTTCAGTTATGACAATCAGTTTTAACTACTTTTTTTTTTAATATTGTGGGCACTTAAATTAACACAGACAGCATTTGTAGTATACTGAATGTCGCGTCAAGTTCCCTGTATCATATACCTCTGAGGCCTACCAAGTTCAAACTATACAACAGTTTGGAATGGGATTTTTTTCAGAGGATTATTTGAATTGAAAAAAATTGATAGGTAATACAAGACCATAAAACAGTACATATAGCTTTACTAAATGACACAGATCTAATTAAAAATCTATTTAATGAACTTAGTATAGTTTAATTAAATTTTAAGCTTACTTTTGCAATTCTTCTTGAGTTATATTCTTCTTCATCTCCCTAGACAGCTGGAAGAGTTTTAACAAAGCAGCAGCGTGGAAGAGGCAGTGACCCGCTTTCCAAAATACAAGTGCTAATTTGCCGTAATAATTAGCCATTGTTTTAGCCACTGGTGTCTTCTTGGACATATTCATTAGGTTGTGTATGTCCTCTATAGCTTTGTAGGCTTCCTATAAAATGGTATACAAGGTTACTACAGTGTTCCAAAATCAATGATGGTAGAAAGGCAGGAATTCAGTATTTAACTAAACATATTTTGTTTATATGTACAGCTATACATAACTTTATGAAAAAACTGATCTTAAAATGCTGTATCATATAAGGATTAAAATAATACATATTTGTGCAGGCTTTGATTCAAATAATCAACATTTAAGTCGACCATAAAGTCAAACCAACCATATGATTTACCTCCAAGGCCTACCACTTCATGTCTATTGTAAAGTCAGAAATGGGATTTAATTTGGAGGATTTAATATAATCAAATTGTATATATAATAATATTGTAAGCATTATTGTCATTATTTACTGAATTAAAATGAAATGTTAAAATAAAATGAAAGTAGTAATTATAATAAAAAATTGTTACCAAAATTGCAAACATAAATATATATATACATTTAGTATTTACACCATTTACGGCTTGCTGTATTAAGAGTAACAATTCTTACCAGCCATAATTCCATTTGGATTGCACTATCCAGTTGAAACAGCCTGGTTTCCAAGTTCAGCTGCTGTGTTTCTGGTTTTGTCATACTGACACTACCTGGCTGGGCCTGTTTAAAAAAATAAATAAAAGTCAAAACATGTATGTTTTTTTTTTTAATTTATATTGTAATTGCAAAGAGCCTTTTTAACTCACAGTAGATTTCCAAATATCTTCCAGATGTTTCCGCAACTTGTCACAAAGTTTCCGAAACTCTGTCTTACGTGAGTATTTGAGACAGAATTGGAATGCCATGCGTGCAATGTCATGGTACAAAGTCTCTACATGGGTGTTAGTACGAAGAAGCTCCAAGCACTGGCAGTAGGACTCCCATAGGAATTTAACCTTGAGGTAGAAAAACAGACAAATTAATATTAATTACATATCTGAAATATACTATGGTGTTTAAAAAATTCTTTAAATGATAAAAACAATTTACTTAAATGGGTTTTGAAAAGCACTTTTGAGAAATAATAAATCATATTTAAAAAAAATCTCTTGCAAATAACTTAATCTTGTCAAATTACATATATTTGTTTGGAAAGATGAATGTTTTGAAAGTTAAGAATGACTTTTCATAGAACTCTAGTAAAAATATTTATATATCACAAAAAAATTCAAGGAAGAAGAGGAAAGTAATATAATAATGTCACAATTACAGTTAATTTTTTCTTTAATACTAACCCATGGTGTAAGTATAGTCCGATCAGATCGATCCTGTGCATCTTCTCCCGACACCGCACTGAGCAAAATGCTTTCTGGAGTAGCGAGATTGTCTAGGTCATCGGTTTCAATAACAGCTTGAGTGGATTGCTCTCGAGCTGCTTCTGTGCGCTCCTCAGCCATGCGTAGATATCCTCTGAGGATATTATTTTATAATATAAAATATTTACTTTATCGCAACATAGTAATATGTTTTTATAAGAATGTGATGCAATAAAGTAGTATACATCATAATATTAAGTTTAAATTTATATATTTTCAAAAAGAATTATAGTTTGCTGTTATTCTTGAATAACATTACAAAGTTTTTATGTTTCATAGTTTGTGTCATGTTTTATATGAACAATAAAAAAAAAAAAAAAGTTGGGAAAACTAATGATCATGTTTATTATTGTAACTGTATTTTGGTGTTATTTACCTTATAACTTGTTCTAAAGATCCAACATTCACCGATTGAAACATGTTTCTATATTGAAACAATCCTTCCTTCGCAATATGGGACTTACGCAAATCCACGCACAATTCAAGGTATTTAAACATAATCGGCTCCAAGACGGACTCCGACCAGTTGTAAGCCCATTTCTTGTTCCGAAACACCTCTTGCAAAGTATCCAATGCCCTTGCAGGCTTGTCCAAATCCATGAACTCTGAGAAATACCCATTTTAATCAATTTGATATTTTAAGGAAAGGTTATGGTGGATAAAGTTCTTAATATTTAATCATAAGCAAATAAGAAACGAAAATAATAAAACATTAACGTATATTAAAGACTCCGTGAAGTTTTAAGTGGAAGCAAGGGAATAAGCTGGTGATTACGAAAGGTCAAAATCTATGCAACGTGGTATGCAATGATAAGGATGGATATTAACATACCGTTTGCCCGTTTAAGGGCATTTTCCGGTCGCTGGCCGTACCGGGCCATGTTATACGATGACCTATTCATTCATGAAAATTTTATTTTCCCGTCTGTCTCAAATATTAAGAAGAATAAATGTAATTATTCTTCTTGCACTACTATACTGTCAATCGACAGTAAATCAAAATGGCCTCTTAGACCGGCGTCACCTTACTTTTGCAGCAGATAATATACAGATATAAATAGTCTAACATTAAAGAAGTAATGTTACCTACAGAAAAAAAACTTTATTTCCAGTTCTTCAAGAAAGAATGACCTCATATTGACTCATGTAGGCAGTTAGAAAAATGATAAATTAAGTAATTAAATTTCTGAATAAAGAAAATTATGGTATTATTATTATGTATGTATTTAATAATATATTATGAACTTCAAACTGTTCTTGATGAATATATCTTTGCTTATAATACAACAATATTTCACTTAACAAAAAAAAATGCAATAGAAAACCATTTTTTTGGTGTCATTGATTTTTCAAATCCTAACTATATTGAAATACTCATTGCCAATGTCATGTCCAGTGTACCGAGCGTTCAAACTTGGGCAAAATTTAAAATAATCAAAATAATGACTAACAATTACGATTACAATAAGAAATCATCAATCACAATTACAATATAACAAAATATACGAAATACGAAATAATATACGAAATATACAATATACGAAAATATAACCAAAATAGTAAAGTGAGTGAGTCCAGTAAATGCACTAGGGCATTCCCGCGCGCCCTCTTTCGAATCAAAATCTGCATGTACCTAATATTATTTATAAAACAGTGATGAATATAAACACCTTGTTTACTAAAAAGATTAAATACAAATGTTTTTCGGTTTTCATTTATGTTTTCTATTTTTTGTTAAAAATATTAATAGTTTTTATACGTTTTAAATTTAGAGGATGAAATTTGAAGGATAGCCCAAACATTCGATAGAGGAATGTGATCATTACTAACATTATTATTATTTAAGGTGTTTTTTTGTTTCTACCCATTTTTCGATTGGTATAGGTTACAGAAATATAGTCACTTTTTCGGGTGAAGATCCAAGGTAAAGAGTATTGGCACCATAGACAGAGAAACTAATAGACGCAATGACCTTCTCACTTACACAAGAAAGAGAACGAAAATTACGTTACGAATGGTTTAGACAAAAATAGAGTTATCAAATCTTTTGTCCCTTATCGCATAACCAGGTTTGGTTTTCGCTACTCAAGTAGCGAAACAAACTTGACATTTAGTGTCTTTATTGTGTTTTTTGGTCAATTTTTGCTTATTTTTATGTTAGAAAACGATTCTAATCTAGTGAAAAGGCCGAGAAACAATCCTTATATCATATCGAAGGTTATACAATGGTGCAGTGTCGTATTATTTCATGTTAAAGCGATAGCAAGAAGAAAATTGCCGGCGTGTGTTTTCACGCGTAAGTACGACTATTTTATCCCTAAATATAGTTTCTAAGGGATGTTTATTTATGCCATAGCATAACGCAACATTATATTGCATTAAAATCCTGAAGATTATAGGATGTTCCAGTTTTTATCATTCATAACCTATAATTATTTAGCACGTAAGTGCTGCCAACGTCCGCTAAAAAAAATGTCCCGATTTTCGATAAAAAATATCGACTCGTCGACAATGTAAACAAATAAATACGGAGTCCAATTGTAACCTAAAGTGCTTCGCTATATGTAAATATGTTATTTTAATTTATTCGTTTTCTTATTTATAATTTCCTAACGACAACATTATTTGACATTCTTCATGAATTTATAATATTATTAGATTCCGAGTCAAGAGGTTAACATAGAAATGTGGCAACTATTCTTTATTAATAATTTAATTGAGTGTTTTAGATTTCAACATCTGAGGAGAATGCTAATCCAGTACCATATAAAGATGCTGTAGTACTATTGTTAACGGAAACAAAAACAAACAATGCAACGGTTTTTGTGTAGTAGGAAAACAAAAAAATATTTAAATTAAAAAAAAAGTATAATAAATATTAAAAAGTAAAATTTAATAACCTTATTTTGTTTTAATTAAATCCTGAAAAATATTTATCTCCCAAAACAGGGATGCAGTTACTATGGCAACATTATACACATTGACAAACTATCACTGTCTCAATCGCGGTTTGACGGCCCCTTGGTCTATTTGTTTCTCTGTCTACGGTCTCAATCGCGGTTTCATCGCCCATAGGTCTATTAGTTTCTCTGTCTACGGTGGTATATAACCATTACATTACACGATGGCTGATAGAGCTAACAGCATCTGACAGTGACATCGACAGCAAGCTGCTGTCCAGTGTCCATTCACCATTGTCAGTACAGTGGCAATAGGCAGTAGCGCAAATCGTTAACGATATTTTATTTAAAATTGATTTTCTTAGGTATCGCATACATGACTTCGTCCGGTGTTATTTTTATTATTCAATTAATAGTTTTACCTCAAATATTGTAATTAGCATAAATATAGTAATTTGTATTGGATTTGATGAATTTGAAACCTGTAAAAATATAAGTGATTCAAAAGGCAAGAGTATATTTATCTTTTATTTCGGTCCATTCGCTTTACTTATTATGGTTATTTACAATGGAAGACAAGAAAGTTTGGTCGAAAAATGAAGTATTTAAATTCATCGCTAGATATAAACATTATAGAGAACTCTGGGATACGAAATCAATAGAGTATAGAAATACGCTTAAAAGAAGAAATGCTCACAGTAAATTAGCTGCTGAATTTAATACCACGATTGCTGAAATAGGTAGAAAAATTCGCATTCTACGAAGTCAATTTTTTTATGAATATAAAAAAATGTATAATGATGATGATGAAGATGGGTCGTCTTCACAGAGTGCATATGTAACAAGGTGGAAGTACTATGAGCCTTTACAATTTATTCTCATTGCAAGGGAAGATGTTGCCGATAGTTCTGATTTCACGGTAAGACATACAAGATATATTGTGTGTTGTATATTAAGATTTTTGTTTTTTTTTTTTAATGATTTAAACAACATAAATTGTGAACTTATTTAAATAAATTCTTGATTCAAGAGTTTGTGAAAAGGTTTTGTTTTCTTGTAATCAAGTACAAATTCTTTATTAAAAATTTCCTCACTTTATAGGATTATAATAAAGATATATTTGAAGATTCAAGCCCACAAGTCATTAAGGATTCCAACAATAGTGACTCAGAAGATGACAATGAACCAAAAATTCTGATTGTAAGTCAAAAACGAAAAAGGTCCAATTCAGACAGCAGCAACGAGCAATCAGAGCAGAGTTTTCAAATTCACAATGATGAATTTCAGATATTTGGTAATTATGTGGCGAATGAGTTAAGAGCAATGCATTATGAGAAAAATATAAAAGAATTGAAAAGATTGATTCAACAGCATATTATAAGATTGACAGAAGAAGATGACCGAGAATACTATTCAAATTAAAATATCACTCACAATAAACAATATGAACAAGTATACAAATGTAACTTATTAACTAAACTTTTTTATTAAAAGAATGATAAAAATAGTCGCATATTCTAATTATAGTGTATACTCTATATAGTGACACTGAAGGGACCACCCATTTTATGGTGGTACTGAGAGTTGTTACATGGAGAGAAGAAAAATCAGTATTATTTTAATATTATAATATTTATTAATAAAGTATAAAATTTACAAGCAACAAATATTGTACTGGTGGTATGGCTTTGTGCAAGCTCGTCTGGGTAGGTACCACCCACTCATCAGATATTCTACCGCAAAACAGCAATACTTGATATTGTTGTGTTCCGGTTTGAAGGGTGAGTGAGCCAGTGTAATTACAGGCACAAGGGACATAAAATCTTAGTTCCCAAGGTTGGTGGTGCATTGGCTATAAGCGATGGTTGACATTTCTTACAATGCCAATGTCTAAGGGCGATTGGTGACCACTTACCATCAGGTGGCCCATATGCTCGTCCACCTTCCTATTCTATAAAAAAAAAAAAAAATTATTATTCATACAAATAACAACACTTGTTGCATATAGTACAGTATTTTAGTTGTATTCTCTTATGTATTTTATTCATATCTTGGGATATGACTGTGGGATCAACTGGGTTATACAAAAATATTTTTTCTAAAAACAGTCAAGGTAAATACGGCCTAGACAATAAACCAACAAAATAATAAACAAAAGAACATACATAGCTGCAGTTTCAGTAATTTTAGCAACTTAGAAAATACTGTTTATTGCTTAATAATGATATTTTTCTCGTTATTTAGGGTCTGTGTGATACTACATAGCATGCATCATTGTATGGACAACATGGTAAACCAACCAGATCAAGTAATTTCGACGTTTTAGGGAGTTTTTGGTTAAATTGAGTGGCATTAAATGAAGTTTACACTGTACTTTAATTTTATTCTTGAACAAACTAACTTTAGGTTATGATTACTGCTAAACATTTAATAAGTCTTAGCTTAGATACTAAGCCTTTGTAAAAAGAAACTATTCATTGATTCATTATATCAGGCTCATAGGTACCTGCTTCAGATAAAATCGAACTATTTTGAATTGAAATATAATAATATACAGCTCCAGTTTTTTTAAGTTGTTATTAAAAAATATACCTAGAAATGTTTTTATATTATAAACAGCGGTATTTATATAGGCTATTGATTTGTTCAGCATATTGTTTTTTATAGATGCCTGGTGAACATAGGACTTCTAATATGCAGCATTAACATTTAACAATTATTTGTTATAAAATCTCGGAAAACGATACAAAAAAATAATTACTTAACTATTTATTTTGATAGCTACAATAAACCTCAGTTGCTTTTTCAAATATTTAAATTTTAACTTATTGTGTTTTAATAGTTACAGACTTGCAGCATGTTTGATCCTTTGATTAAATAATTGTAATTTATGTAATTCCGCAAAAATAGTGGATGTTTTAAGGACATATCCTTACTGGATGTATTATAAATCACTCAGATTTTAAAATCTCGATATATTATTTAGTATATATTTATAAAACATCTAACAATACCAAGTTTTGTTGATGATTTTCCAATGCTTATAATTGAAGTATAATTTTTACTTGATTGTTTAACAATTTTACCATGATTAAACTTGAAGCTACAGAAACACATAATTATTCGGAAAAAAAACTACGCGATATTTTTGGACATGTAGTTATAAAAAAATATTTATAGACTGTATGAAATAATACTTTTTTTAGGACCAGAATAAAAATAATAGTTAGCCTTAACTTGACAAATGACAGTGACTTATTTGGCGGATTCTAAAATGTCAATGCGTGAAATCTAAACCTAAAATACAGTTTGTAAATGTTCATAAAATGCAACTTGTTACTAGAGTGCACCTTTATCGTAGCCCCTACACAATCTGCTATATTTCTGAGGACCGCTTAACTTTGCCTGATGAACTCAGTTACAAATCTATAGGTGTTAAAGTTGATACCAGTGACTTGAACATTGGTGATCAAAACGAAAACATACTAGAACTAAATAAGAAAAATTTAAAATTTAGTACGAGTGCATTATTTCTACAACCTTTCCTTAAAGAGTGCTTAAACTCAGACGTGTATAGATTAAACGTTTTAAGGAATTTGAATGAATTAAGTGGTTATCCTAATAGTGGGACATTGTTTTTAAAATTAATCTTAGAACCACCAGATAAAGAAGTAATTGATTATGCATGGTAAATTAACCTTACTTAAACAATGTTTCTGTTTGGTAAAATTTTTTGTTTATGTAATATCATGTATATGTAATATTTTATAGGAATGAAAGAATGTTGCAGTTAATATGGACAAGGGTTGAGGTGGAAAATGCATTTTCATGGTTATCAACGCTTGGTGGTGCTTATTCAGCGTTAGGAGACTATTTTGAACATTGTGTAAGTATAACATTTGGCCACCAATAAATACAAAGTATTTTTATCTGCATTAAATTTAAGATGTCTATAAGATTTCCTTCATAGAATGATTGTAATATTGACATATTGATTGAGGTACATAATTTTAATTATTTAAACATAAGGGAAATAGTATATAAAATTAATGGTTAATTAAACATATTTCTTTCCTCTGTTGGTAATTATTATAATTACCAACTTCCAACTGTTGGAAGGTATTATCCCCATATATTAATTTGCTTCCTACACACACTACATAACTAATTATTATGATTATTTTACTGATATTAAAATGAAATATACTAATATTAAAATACTTTGTGTATTTTGTTGACAGGCTGAAGAAGCAGGAAAAATTTCAATGCGTCAGTATGCATTGTCCAAAATACTGGGTGATGAGGGTCTAGCTGCCCGGAGTAGATTATATTCTGCAATAGCTTTTGCTCAAAAGGGTAAACTAAAACTAGCTAGGTATTTAGTAAGGAATATAGCAGCATTCGCCCGAGAAACACATGATAAATTTCTCAATAGAATGTGTCAAGGTGTATGGGTTAAACTAAAGTACTTAAAAGAAAGACAATGTATAGAAAAAAGAAATAGTGTTAAAGCTAAACATATTAAATCTGAGTGAGGTTTTCAAATGTTCTTATTAAAAGTTGTTTCAAACAAAAATGTTATAATTGTTGTTAAATGTTTGTAAAATTGTTTTAAGTAAAAATAAATATCTCTCACAAACGTTTATAATTGTATATACAAAATAAATAGTGCAGCAATATCCTTATATCATTTAAAGTATATAATATATATCAATTTAAAACCTATGTGACCAAAAATGAAAACGCTTCATATATTAAATAAGAAGATAGTATTTAGATTGATATAACCTGTGCCAGTAGAGAAAGAATTTACAAATGGCGGATTTACTTTCATGCCATCTCACTCTTAAACTATATGTATCTCTGTTGCACTGGGAAATTTCGAGAATCTAACTAGTTTGGAATAGAATATTTATTCAAAATTATACAAATTTTTTAGCAATGGTAATGTAATTTATTTTTTGGAAATTTATTATTTATTGGAAATAAATAAACTTTCAAGTGTTTCCTTCTTTGCTAACATTGTTAAATTCCGCTATTTATAAATATTTTCCTTATTGACACATGTATTTCTACATAAATTGCTTAGAATTCAGAAGTGCTATTATGAAATTTTAAACAATTGAATTTGATCATGGATTATAAAAACTGCCTTAAATTGACATGCAATACTTTTATACAATATGACTTGTGATAAACATAACTATCACATATCAATATAAGTCAGTTTTAGATAATTTGCAACCAGATTTATTATGGCCTTGCTGATATTATTTCTTAGTAACTTGTTATGTATTACATTACCGTTTTGTAATTTTGGCAATTATCAGCTGGCGTTGTTTATTTATTTCATTAGCATAACACTAAGGTAAGCTTTATAAATATTTTTGATTATACACATTTGTACTGTAAGATGTACATCGCTTAAGATATATTTAAAAGTCAATTGATAGTGTGTTTAATCACATTAAAAATAAGTTATTATTTCATTATTTTTGTTTTGAGTGTGTTCGGGGAATTTTTAATAAATGATCACTTGAAATTTATTGTTTACTGATACTTTGTTCCTTTACGCTGTTCGATTATGGACGACTATTGGTCTGTGACGCGTGAGAACTTCCCGCGCTTTTATGTTTGCGTTAAAATTAGAAGAATAAATAATGCTTTAGGATTATTTAATACGAAGGCATCGAGTATAACATCTCATCCTTAATATGGTGGGCGGTGGCATGATGAACACCACGCATCAGAAAAAGCTTGACAATTTCAATATTTTTTTACAAATAGAATAGAGGCAACCGAATGAATAATGACTACGTTTTATGTTTGTGTACGAGCGAGTGTATTAAAATAAATGAATAAAACATTTTAATATATTTTATTGTCTTAACAAGGTAACATGGCGGTAATTGGTTATTGAATATGAACACATTCCGTTACAATGTAGGTACAAAAAAAAAATATTAAAATTTATTATCTTAGGCTATACCAAATTAATTTTAATCCACAAATCATTAAAAAAAATGTTTTGTTACCCAAAAGTTTATACAATAAATATATTTATTATAGATTAATAAAATGCTAAAATAAGATCTTTTCTTCGTCACAAATACAATTGTTCAATCAGTGAGCATCAAACACATCCTATGTAATAAAAACTGTTGTTTTTTCTGTTACTTATACTGTTGTATACCTTTTTCCATAGTCTTAAGTCAGCGCTACACAAGTGCTAATGCTCTTTTGTTTTTTTATATGAATACGAAGTTTGGTGACATTATTACAGGCAGCCTATTCGAAAATGAATGCGAAATTCAGCTAAAACGTATAAATTATTTTTTTTTGATATCGAGAAATCTTTCGTTGTACATTTACAATCCGTGATTGACATAATACTGTGATTATTGTTCGTTAGATTTGAATGTGTGACACCGTCATAATAGCAGCACTGGCGCGGCAATTTTCTTTTCTTTAAATTCAACCAAACGTGTTGATTCGTTTTTTTCTGTAATGTTGGTATTAGCAACATCAATTCGAAAACTAATCGAGCTTATTAAAAAGGAATATATATTGAAAATTTATATAGGAATTTTTACATTTAATCTTATATTTTAATTTTAATTTGGGTCATACTAACGGCTTTACTTATAAACGTATATCGGGTGATTAGTAAACAATGCTGTCTTCTTTTTTCGAATGTCAAATCAATAATGACAGAAAGAGATAAATCATTGTTTAACCAAACAGTTGCTAAGAAACGTTTATAAGGCCGTAAGTGTCACATGTGACAGTTTACGTCTAGTAGCACCATGCTGTCTAAATGCAATAAAACGATAACTGTTTAGCAATTTAAAAATCATTGCTCAATTTATTTTAACATACAGTGGACCCCTTGTAATCCGGCACCCCTTGTAATCCGACATGATTCATAATTTTTGATTATTTTAGTAAGTACATTTGTTTGTACACATTTATTTCCTAACGTAAAGTTATTGCATATTTTTTGTAAGTTTTATAATAAAATGTAAGCTCCCTATTGTGTTGTTTAATTTACTAAATTATTGAATATGAACACATTCCGTTATGTATGACATACATAATGAAATATGATTTGTACTTCAGAGTACATATACATAACATATAGAATCTTATCATTGGATCTGAAATTTGTCGGATTACAAGGTACTCTTTTATAAAAAAATCCGGACTATAGGGGTATCATATATATATCCGGTCTTAGGCAGTACTACTATACTGCCCTGCAAAATGTTTGTCGGATTTCCGGGGGCCATTGTAATTATAACATATAATTGTTAGTTGGCTAATTTTGAATTTGAGAAAAATCATCGGATTGGTTTCATATATAATGCGCTTTTGTCTCTTAGTAGTGGAGGTAAGTTGGACACTGTTGTCAATGTTTTTGTAATCGATAAATTAAAAAAAAAATGTAAAAAGGAAATTACTTAACGATTTAACAATTACATTACAGTTTCCCTATTCTAGATATTTAGCACCATTAAATAATATCCATATTACATACCCGGCCTTGCCAGCCGAGCGTACCGAGCGAGATGTACACAACCACAGATGTGTAGTAGGCTAGATGTCGCTGTTCATTAAATTGTATGAAAAATCCGAACGTGTTATTTTCGTCGACACCATGCCAGCCATTTAGTAAATAGAAGTTTCTTATTCGTGCGTTCTTGCACTTTGTGGCAGGGCTTGCTAAGTTGCGGGCGACTCGCCCTGGGAACTCCAGGCGGAGGTGCTCGCGGAAGTGTACCGCTTCCGGGCCAAAGCGAAGGAACGCGGCGACCGTCCAGGGTCGGCGGAGGTCGGGCGGATCAGGGCTCTAGCCCAGCAGGCCCTGATCACCCGATGGGAGGAGGACCTGGGGTCCACGGCGGGCCTGGCGACAGTGGAGGCGGTACGTCCCCACTTGAGTCGCTGGGTCAAAAGGAAACGAGGCACGCTCTCGTTCAGGCTGACGCAGGTGCTTACCGGACATGGCTGTTTCGGTAAGTATCTGCACGAGATAGCGCGGCGGGAGGTGTCACCCTCCTGCCACGAGTGTGGTGCGCCATTCGACACGGCGCATCACACTCTGACGGAGTGTGCCGCGTGGGTGCCCCAAACTCATTCCCTGGCGGCGGTTGTTGGAGGAGATCTCTCCTTGCCGAGCATCATCGACGCGATGCTCTGAAGCGAGGGGTGCTGGTCGGAGATGGTCTCCTTCTGCGATAGTGTGATGTCGCAGAAGAAGGCAGCCGAGCGGGCGCGGGAAGAAGATGCCGCTGCAGACCCGATCCGCCGGAAAAGACCGGGGAGAAGAAAAACCTTCTCCCCCCGCCACAATAGGCACCGCAGGGACTAGGGGGGGTTCACAGTACCCTGGGAACCCTCCCTAAAGAATGGAGGCCCGCATAGGCGGGCCGGCCGTCAGAGCTCCACGGTAGCATGCGAAAGCGATCCCGTGGCGCTCCTCGTTAAAACGGAAAGGGTACCGCTGGTTTTTTAGTGGGTATTCCGATGTTCGGGGCGCACTCGACGCCTTGGACACCGGCGAGTCCCACATACCCCCCCACTGTTCCCGTGGGGGAAACGCGTAATGCGTTTTTCCAGTGTTAAAAAAAAGAAGCGCTTGCTAAGTCCTGGAAGCTTGCTTAAGTCCTGGTAGCTTGCTAACGTGCAGCCCGTGCCTAAAATGGGCAGTCATGCTGACCCTGCCGTAATGTATAAGTGTATATGTATAATGTAATGTATAACAGACCCATCTCGGTTACGTCCATTTTGTGCAAGACAATGGAACGTATCCTAAATACTAGGCTCCTGACGTACCTGGATGCCAATGACATTCTCAGTGACCGACAGTACGGGTTTCGCCGAAACCGGTCCACTGGTGATCTTCTGGTGTACCTCACACACATCTGGAGTGAGGCCATCGAGAAACACGGGGAGGCACTTGCTGTTTCTTTGGATATCTCGAAGGCCTTTAATAGGGTTTGGTATAATGGCCTTATCAGCAAGCTTCCTGCATATGGCCTGCCTGCTAGCCTGTGTGCGTAGATTTCAGACTTCCTGAGGAATCGATCGTTACGAGTAGTGGTTGATGGCCACTCGTCGGATCAAATGGCTATAAATGCCGGTGTTCCCCAGGGGTCGGTGCTCTCGGCGACACTATTTCTGCTGCATATTAATTGCATATTAATAATCTGCTGATGCCTTTATCCATGGGTACGCAGATGATTGCACAGTTGTCGAGAGCTACAAGTCCAACGCGCGAGCTAGTGAGGCCCAAATCCAGGCTCAGAAAGAGGCCATGGTGAAGCGCCTGAGCGTGACCCTTAAGGCAGTGTCCGATTGGGGCGATGCCAATCTGGTCATGTTCAATGCATCTAAGACGCAGTCGTGTTTGTTTTCCGCCAAAGAGAGGGAAATACAGCTACCTTTCTCCTTCCGAAATGTGTCTGTACCTATAACTGACCATCTTGACCTTCTTGGCATTACTCTCACGTCGACTCTAAATTTCGGCTCTTTTATTGAGTCCAAAGCCCAAATAGCCGCTCGAAAATTTGGTATCCTCTCCAAAGTGAGACGTTACTTTACTCCAGAACAACTGCTCAACTTATATAAAGCACAAGTGAGGTCATGTATGGAGTACTGCTCTCATCTTTGGGATGGCTCTGCCAAGAACCACCTTCAGGCTTTAGAGTTGATTGAGAGGCGTGCCAGAAGGTTAATAGGAGACGACGCATTGGTCGAGTCTAGGCTCCAAAGTCTGGAACATCGACGTGTGGTTGCATCGCTCTGTCTTCTATCGGATACATTTCGGAGAATGTGCTCAGGAATTACACGAACTGATTCCTGCAGCCCCTTTTTACTATCGAACGGCCAGGCAAACGCGACCAAAGCGCTATAGGTACACAGTGGAAATTCCCCGCCTACGTACGAAGCGCTTTGAGTCTACATTCATCATTCGCACTGCGAAACTATGGAATGCTTTGCCTGAGTCCGTATTTCCTGATAGGTATAATGTTGGTGTCTTCAAATCAAGAGTAAACAGGTTTCTTATAGGCAAGCGTGCTACATCTTAGACCGTGTCGATGCTTAACATCAGGCAAGTCAACGGTCAAACGCTGGCAAATTAATTGTAAAAAAAGGGCTTTGTGCAAGGTCGTTTGAGTAGGTAGCTTGCACCTACCTTGCTTGCTACCTACTCATCAGATATTCTACCGCGAAACAACAGTACTTGGTATTGTTGAGTTCCGGCTTGAAAGGTGAGTGAGCCAGTGTAATTACAGGCACAAGGGTTATAACATCTTAGTTCCCAAAGTTGGTGGCGCATTGGCGATGTAAAGGATGGTTAATGTTTTTTGCAATGCCAATGTCTTTGGCAGGTGACCACTTACAATCGGGTGGCCCATTTACCCGTCCACTAATTCTATAAAAAAAAACCATAACATCAAAATAACAGAAAAAAATATTATTCAAGGAAAATGGTAGCGCGCAATTGTCTTAACTTTCACAGACAACCTTTCGTGAAAAAAGTTTAGAAAAGCATTCACTAAATATTAAAATTTATGGCTACAGTCTTTGAATAACAAATATTTTAACTTATTATTGGAAAAGGTGCACGTTTAGATGGACCGCATGTATCTAGCTTACTATAAATCTGTAAACCCTTATAGTTTATTATTAACTAGAACTATATCACGACCTCTCAACCAAAATCTTGGTCTAGGGTCTATTCCAATCACCAGAGGAGTAAAGACAAAAAAACTACATTGAGATTGAATTGACCCGATATCATTGGTCGATATCTTTGATCGTTATGGATTCGCGATAATAAAGCGCTTTGAAAGTGGATATTAGTTAAGTGGAATTGTGTTCCATACATAAATATATATTAATCAAGACCTGGTTGAAGTACTTAATAACAATAGTGCGAATGCAGATAATGTATTGTTGTGTTCCGGTTTGAAGGGTGAGTGAGCCAGTGTAATTACAGGCACACGGGATATAACATCTTAGTTCCCAAGGTTGGTGGCGCATTGGTGATGTAAGCGATGGTTAACATTTCTTACAATGCCAGTGTCTTTGGGCGTTGGTGACTTACCATCAGGCGGTCCATATGCTCGTCTCCTATTCTATAAAAAAAATATAGCCGAGATCCCATAGAGGTTTGTTTATTTTTACGCCTTTTTCGATTGGAATAGTGTACAGTTAATAAAAGGGTTGTGAGTCATGACGCTTTGTAAATATCAATCCATGGTTATAACCTCAAATACAAAACTATTCAACGAATCGACTTAATTATTGTCACCCTAATCTATGCAACGAATTGAGTTTTATTATGAAATATAACGTAACACATTGTTACTGTTATTCGTTTGAACAAAGTGGACAGGCGAGCGTTCCCATGGGGTCCCAGGCGGGGAGAACTGTCGGCTTCTGTTTGAACACATCGAGCACTTCCTCCGGTACATATTTTTTATCTACGACAACCTGAAAGTAAAATATAAATTAGGTCAAAATAAAATCTTTTTTATTGTAGGAAATTTCTTACAAATTAAATAATTAGTATATAAACATTTTGGCGCGATTTGTGTCCAATCGCTTGGGTTACAATTCAGTTGATGTTAAAAATGTTTAATCCAATTAATCGATAGAACTATATCGCTTTCTTTTTTATTTTGTGTATTTGTTTTAATTTTGAACGTACAAAACAATCAGCGCTATTCTCTAAGCGAACAGGACTGAATCACTTGCTAGTTTTTTAAAATCAACACGAGACAGATGTCAAAGGGTCGGTAACATTAAAAAGTAGTCTATACTTATAATAACTATACTCATAATATCTTTTGCCTTGACTGACTATCAACGCAAAAACTATTGATCCTAGAAAGTTTAAAATTGGAACATAAGCAAAACAGAATTATATAATATGGGAATTTTGGAAATTTCAACTTTAAAGACGGGAGGGGTAACTTTTTATTTATTTTAGCCGTACTTAGTCGAGATGGCCCAGTGGTAAGAACGCGTGAATCTTAACCGATGAACGTGGGTTCAAACCCGGACAAGCACCTCTGAATTTTCATGTGCTTAATTTCTGTTATAATTCATCTCGTGCTTTTCGGTGAAGGAAAACATCGAAATTCTGCCACATGTGTATTCCACCAATAATGCGGATTAGAAAATTGGGAGCAGCGTGGTGGAATGAGTTCGAAACCTTCTCCTCAAAAAGGGAGAGGAGGCCTTAGCCCAGAAGTGGGACATTTACAGAGTGTTACTGTAAGTCGAGATGGGCAGATAATAATAATAAAGCTGTAGTTTGTTGTGTGCAATCTCAGGGTCTATCGTCACTAGTCAGATATGGAAAAAACTTTTCGAACAGCCGAGTTATTGAGTAAAGTACAACTCACGGGAGGGGAGATGTTACATTTAACGAGGATTGTTTAGTATAGATGACAGTATAATATAGTTATAAATACTAAATGACCTCACCTCAAAGACAAACTCCTTAAACCACGGCACCGTGAGCAGCAGATATCCCTTGTCGTATTCTTTGTCACCGTACGAGTTCTCCACGCGGAACTTCGTGGGGTTGCCTTGTTCCTGTCGAATAAATAACATATGTGTGATTTAAAATCGGTGGAAATGAGTTTCTCATTGGACGCTGATTGCAGTCAGGCGAGCGGTTCATCTAGCCTTTTTTGTATAGAATAGGAAAGCGAACGAGCATATGCCACCTGATGGTAAGTGGTCACCAACGCTCCTAATCATTGGCATTGTAAGAAATGTCAACTATCGCTTACATAGCCAATGCGCCACCAACCTTGGGAACTAAGATGTTATGTCCCTTGTGCCTGTAATTACACTGGCTCACTCACCCTTCAAACCGGAACACAACAATACCAAGTACTGCTGTTTTGCGGTAGAATATCTGATGAGTGGGTGGTACCTACCCAGACGAGCTCGCACAAAGCCCTACCACCAGTTATTCAGATAGGCACAAAATTCGTGTCTATTTGAATGATATGTATATTCAAATAGGCACGAATTTTCGTTACGTAAAATAAAATCCAAACAGGCGATATACCTTACTATGGTAATGTCTATGGGCGTTGGTGACCACTTACCATCAGGTGGCACATATGCTCGTCCACCTTCCTATTTTATAAAAACAAATCAATTATTAGACAGTTTAAAATATAATAAAAAATGTTTGTTTTGGTTTTGGTAACTCACAAATAGCTATATTAACATAAAAAGAGGCAGTTACTTTGAAATCACAGACAGAAATTTCAATTTTATATATTTGTATAGACAAGTTACCACTTACGTCTGTGCCAACAGCCGTGAAGGCCATCGCGTGTGTCATGCAAGAGTCACCGTACAGAAGTCTCTCGGCTTTGTCGAGTCCGATCTGAACCTCCGTGTTGAACACCAGCCGGTAATCTTGCCTGCGAAATATATACTGGGAATTTATTCAAATTTCTAAAATAAGTCTATAATTAATTTTTAATAATAACCATTAATTATATTGTTAACAAATTTAAAATAGACAAACATTTTGACAAAATCTTTTTACCAAACATGTTTTGTCTATGGACCTTACACATTACCGGATTGAGATATCCAAGGTCCTTAGACATTCCAGGCCCCTATTCCGAAGCGGTTAGAGTTAATTATAATAAAAACTAGAATTAGATAGATTATAGTTTTACAGAGATTTTTTTTTTATTAGCAAATGTCACTAAAGAGGTTTAGCGTCATTAAGTGCGGAATACGTTCATATTAACAACAAATTATATTATTTTTCCTGGACGGGGGTCTCTAGGCCGGCACCTTGTAAGCGTTGTAATAAACCAGTAAGCTTATTCCTTCTTTCTTAGATTACTTAACATTATTTAATAATATAAATAAATAATATAAGTGTTAAAATGACTAACTCGAAACGTGGTCTGTGCGTAGTATCCGTAGAATCGATTACTTATGAAAACGTGCAATTATATGTATGTCATCTTGCCCTTAGAATTTTTCATTACGTATCAACAGTTTAGGGTATGGAAATATAAGTTTTTATCAAGTTCGACTTACGCATCTAAGTCCTCGAGGCCGTTCTTCCTCTCGAACCGTTTGGACACCTCGCAGCCGAACCAAACTGCTTCCCCGCCCTGGATACAGTCTTTAACCGCTCTGAAATTATTATAATTTCATACAGCGTGGAAATGCGGCCTGCATTATTGGCTTTTGCGTCGGATGGGAATTGGGACTATTTTAAATTTAATTTTAAAAATAATATATGTCGACGTAAAATCATAATTTCATTATAACAAACATAACAAGCCTTTTATAAATAGCTTTAAAGCTAACACTTAACGTTATTAATAACGATTGTCGTTTAATTCATATTAATCTATAGAAGTCGTCGAGATGGCCCAGTGAATCTTAACCGATGATCGTGGGTTCAAACCCGGGCAAGCACCACTGAATTTTCATGTGCTTAATTTGTGTTTATAATTCATCTCGTGCTTGACGTTGAAGGAAAACATCGCGAGGAAACCTGCATGTGTCTGATTTCATTGAAATTCTGCCACATGTGTATTCTACCAACCCGCATTGGAGCAGCGTGGTGGAATAAGCTCTAAACCTTCTACTCAAAACGGAGGGGAGGCCTTAGCCCAGCAGTGGGACATTAACAGGCTGTTAATCTATACTAAATTATAAATAGGAAAGTAACTGTCTATTCGTTACGCTTTCACGGCTAAATTACTGAACTAATATTGATGAAATTTGTTATGAAGCAAGCTTGAATGTCAAGGAATTACTTAGTAATTATTAATTTAGTACTTTTTATTCGTTTAAGTGTTAGGGGAAGTCCCCTCCCCTTTATACTACATGGGCGAAGCCGCGGACAAAAACTAGTATAACAATAATTATAAAAATAATAGTCAGTAGTATCTATTTTAGTAAGTATTATAAAATTCATTTTTATATGTTTCAATGTTTTTAATGGTAACATTAAGAGATTATACCCTGGTGTTACCATTTAAAAAAAAACTAACTTTAAAAAAATAATGGTAACATAATATTATCAATAATATCTAGTTAGTGCAAGTGGTATCGCCTTTCTAATAAGATGAACATGAAATTAATAAATTATATTTACTTGATAAGAGTTTCGATGGGCTGGTTGTTGTATGCAGTCTGCCTGCCTCCGACCACGTTGCCTAAACACTGAAGGGTGTAAAGCTGACCGAACGGGTTCGATTCTCGGGGATCGCTCACTAGGCACACCTGAAAATTGTTACATGCAATCAAATATATATATTACAATTATAAATACAATTTTTATATACGAGAAAAATTGTCTCAATGTTTTTAAGTATTTAATAAATAACTTAAATGTATGTGTTTAACGCATTTTATCTCGACTGGCTTCTAATAAATATATTATAACTTTTTAATTTGAGAATTTTATTTATTTGAATTGAATTATTAGAATGTAGTTACATAGGCTTCCACATACCTTTCTCAGCATGGCGTGTGACATCCTGACTAATATTATAAATGTGAAAGTGACTTTGTTTGTTTGTTACGCTTTAATTACGTAACTACTCAATCGATCATAATTATATTTTGCATACACATTGTTAGGGGTATAGAAAATGACATAGGGTACCAATAATCTCTTCCCCTGACCTATTCGGGACATTATATTATAGAAGATTTGGACTCAGCCTGTAGAGTCTGGTCGGTGCCGTGCAAGTAACTGATAGCTACCTTATCGTCGACGTTGTACACCGGCCGTACGTGCTTGTTATAGAACTCCTGCGGGCTGAGGGGGCCGAAGGTGTTGTAAGCTTTTTCCTTATTGTAGAACTCGTATGTGAACTTGTCTGGTGGTGTACCTGTTTTAATATTAAAATAAAGTAAATAAAAGAAATTAAAAAATTAATCTTAACTATGGGACACAGCTGAGCTAAGGTCTTCTTCCCTGATGAGGAGATGGTTTGCAGCGTATACACATCAAGCTACTCCAGTGAGGGTTCGTGGATACACATGTGCCACAAACACGGGATTATTATATTACACATTCAAATGGACAATAGTTTTTCGAAAAATATAATATATTTCTTTTTAATTACAATATATAGTTGCATAGTATATATATAATAAGCATGTCAGTCTGTTTTCAGTTGCAGTATTGTGAGTTGCATACAACCATGGGAAAAGTTGTCATATATCTTATTTGTAATTTTAACCTTTCAAACCAAAACACAACAATATCAACATACTCTGTATTGTTATTGTTGGCTAAAGATCATTTCCACTCAGACATGCACAAGGCCATAACACCAGTGGCGAAGTTATCATATAGAAAGGCAGTGCGATGAACTAGGTTAACGGGCCCCTTGGGGCTACATATGAAATAGCTAATATTTACATACTAGGATTAAGCATTACCATTTTATATATTTTGCGTACCAACTAACATTATTATTTTATTTTATATTAGGCAAAAAAGACAACTGTCATTTATATACATTGACGTCATTTTTTCCAAACAATGCAATGTTTCATCGGGACCTTTATCCCACCTGTTTTGTGTATTTTTTCAACGTTGTCAGGTACTCACCAAGACAGGTGGCGACGATGTTGTAGATGACAGCTATCTGATTGTCAATGGCTTTTTGTATCTCCTCATCTGAGGCCTTCGCTGCCACTAGACATCTCAGCTCTTTGGCGTATTCACGCAACTGTAATAATCCTACATTTAATAAAGGATCTTGTATCCGTACGATGAATAATTTTTTCAAAAAATTAGTGTTTATTTTTTATTGTATAGGTAAGTGGACGAGTTGGGCCACCTGATGGTAAGTGGTCACCAACGCCCATATAAATTGGCATTGTAAGAAATGTTAAGCATCGCTTACATCGCCAATGCGCCACCAACCTTGGGGACTAAGATCGTCCGTTGTGCCTGTAATTACACTGACACATTTCATTTAAACTGGAACACAGCAATACCAAGTACTGCTGTTTTGCGGTAGAATATCTGATGATTGGGTGGTACCTACCCAGACGAGCTTGCACAAAGCCCTACCACAAGTAAAAAGAGTAACAGAACTCGAAAATGCTTTTATATTTGTAGCTATATTAAGCATAAGTTTAGACGTTAATTTTTTTGGAATGTCTGGATTTATGTATAAAGACATTTATACATAAGTATTTCGTGTACATTTTTTTATAATCACCTTGGTCTTAATTAGTGCGTTCATGTGTAGACTCCGGCGTGAGCTGAAGGTCTCGGGGAAGCATTTCTTCGGCATCAAACCGTGCTTGTTGATTAAGTTCACTATCAAGTCCCACTGGCCACCATCGTTTATTGGATCCTGGAAGAAAAATAATTATTTAATACACAAAGTTCAATGACCGAATGGAAATAGCTTCAAATTCAAGCGTTTATGTATCTCGAGGTATTTTTTTATAAAATAAAACATTTTTACGTGACGAGTAAATCGAGCCTTTCATTCTATACTAATAATATATATGCAAAAGTAACTGACATTAACCACTGAACCGATTTTGATTAAGTTTTTATGAAAAAAGCTGGAACTCCAAGGAAGAACATAGTATTTTTTACTTTATATCAGCCCCTTTCCAAAACGCTGGCTAAAACTAGTACAAAATAAATGTAATACCAATTAAGGATTTTTTTCGAGTTCAATTAAAAATAGAACTGTCATAGCCCTGTGGATACAACACGTCAGACTTTATCAAGATCTTAACCAAAACTGTTAGATGATTTTCTTTTATCCTCCTTATATATTGTAATTGAGTAATAATTAAGTTGGAACGCAAAATTATATTTAGTTTCGAATATAATATATTTCATATGTAACCCCTTACTTTAGGAGGCCCTGGAGCGCCGCACCGCTTTGCCCTATGATAGCTACGCCACTGTATGTATATATAGGTAGGAATTAAATGTTTTATTTGCTTATATCTCTACAATATCATATTGTTATCAGATATGTTATCAAGAGTGGTTTACAACTTGTTGTTTAAACAAAGTGACTTTCGAGTCATATCAATGCAAGTATATGATTCGTTTTTTAATACTAAGAACCAAGTAACTGTACCCAACGAAGGTTGTGGGTACTTCAAACTTCGTATAATGTTTAATGTATAATATCAGTTTCTTAGCGTAAGACTCACTTTGTATAAAATAATATAATCATAATATTTAAGATTTAATTAAATTTAAATTTACGAGAAGAATCGCCAAGAAACACAGTAGTTACTCTTTTCAGACACTTAAATTATTTATTCATTAGACACTGGCAGTATTAACAACACTGTCTCACTATTACACAAAGTTACAGTTTACATTTCAATGTCATTGACCTCTTATAGACATCTAGAACAATCCCTACCCGCTTCTAATAGTTGAACTTGCGTACTGAGGACAATATTATATATATATATATATATATATATATATATATATATATATATATATATATATATGGTGTACAATAAAGAGATAAATAAATATGATATCATTTTCATCAATCAATCATCATCAACAGATACCGAAACACACATGTTATAATAATTCTGTCATATGAAAACCTTCTTAATTTGAGATATATACCTTAAGTAAGAAGCTGACTAATCGACGGTCTAGCTTCTCTCCTTGTTTGGCGGTTTCCACTATATTGTTTAGCCAGAAGTGGGATCGTTCAATTTTGTCCCAGAAGAAGAGGTAACTGTGAATTAAGTTAATTCTCTATATAATAAATAACGGTCATACTTCTGATGGTTGTTTACTTTGAACTAAGATTTGCAGCTTTGTAAACTAGCCACTAGACCAAAGAGGTCAAAGTTGATATAACCGATTACTGAACAAATTTTTTTGTTTTTGTGCTTTAATTAAAATAATATTATAACAATATTTCCGACTTGATTTCACTAATTAATTTGACAATTCAATTAACCGGAGAGTTCTCTTAAAATATTTATATACCTTTGTGAAAATTCAAACTCTTCAATGCCATATTTTTTCATAAATGGTAACCTCATCACATTGAGGGCTGCAAACAGCCAACATCTACCTGTATTCTCTTGATTTGTTACAGGCTTGCCTTCTGACTCAACCTGTAATTATTAGTTTTGTATTAATTTATTGAAGCCATAATTATACTAATTTATGAGCATAACCAGCTTACCTTAATATTATAAACATGTAGGGATCTATCAGTCCTTCGTTTGCTGATAGCAACTTCGAAAGGATCAAAACGAGTGCAAGCATTTTGAGCTAATTCATTTATAGGATTTGTGTAGTAGTTACTCCTTAATTTATCCAGGGTTTCAAGGGTTAATGGTTCTGTGAATAGAAATGTAATAGAGTAATTATTAGAGAAATAAATACATAAAAGACGATTCGGTTTCCGTGGTTGGTAGATACTTGTCTTTCACGCCAAAGGTTATGGGTTCAATTCCCACTCTGGACAGACATTTGTCTGCATGAACATGTCTGTCCTGAGTCTGGGTGTAATTATCTAGTAACAGTAACAGCCTGTTAATGTCCCACTGCTGAAGGCCTCCTCTCCCTTTTGAGGAGAAGGTTTGGAGCTTATTCTATCTATATAAGTATGTATTTAAGTAAGTTTAAATGTAGTATATGTAGTATATCAGTTGTCTGGTTTCCATAGTACAAGCTCTGCTTAGTTTGGGATCAGATGGCCATGTGTGAATTATTTGCAGGATATTATTTATATTTATGTCCCAGTATATTATAAATACATAAATACAAAAAATTATTGGAATTCAATGTTTGTTACATAAAATTGATAAATATTTATGTAATATTTATGGCAATAAACAAATTTAACACACAATATATATTAAAAGTTGTTTTAATTAACTGAAAGTGTACAAAATTACAAATTTTGTAAATTTAAATTGAGTGATAAGACTGATAAGACCCTTGCAGGCATCATTTTACAATCCGCAATTATGTTTATATAGCATGACTATTCTTAAGCTTTTGTTTTTCTTTTTTACTTGTATTTGTCTTTTTTTCCTTGTGTGAGTGTGAGTTTTTTCCTTCTTGTTGAGTGTGCAATAAAGTTATTTAATAATAATAATAATAATAAAATTAATTAAATGCAAAATTTTGTCATTCCCTTGATTATTTCTGTCTCATTCCATAAGTAAATCTTACAAATAACCACATTTAACTTTATAAGTGCTATTAAATGTTCACAATCACTTTAGTTAAAAATGCTTAATAGCAGACTGTTATACAAATCTATTAATGTCAACTTTATTAGTATTGGCATACCTAACAGCCATAAAGCAGTAAAAAACTAATAATGGAAAAATACATTTCACATCGAGCAATAATTACATATGCCTAAACTGGTACTGATTAAATGTAAACCAGGGAATTTGATCAAAGGTATTATTTTACATAAATTACAAAATCGTAAAATATATTACTTTAAATATTAAATAACTGACTAATATTGACACATTAATTATTGCAATATAAAATGCTTTTGTTACAGTATATTAATAAAAATAAAACTTGACAATATGGTATATTCATTGATATATATTATGACATATTTAACATTTATATCTACTGATTTTAAATAAGATAATCAATATCTTATTGCTATGAGAAATGTGTAGGACTACAAAGTTCGTTGACATGCTAAACTTCAATTATCTATTAATAAATATTGTTTAAAAAATGTACTTACTTGAAGACATGGCTACTGTTGAAGTTCTTAGTATAAAAAGGGGGGTTTTTAATGAAGTTGATCGTATACAGTTGATCATTTAAGGAAAATAAACAATTAACAATTCACCGGCAAATGCGGCCTTTATATATACTGCGGTAGACGATAGATGCTAACAAGGTAAAGCTTATTTGTGAACTGTTTACACGAGGGAGATGGATATAGGATGATAAGTAAAATTACAAGGAATCTGACGTTTTTATAAATCATTTGACAGAAGACAGCTGACAAGCATATGCCACTTTCGATTGACCTTTGGTGGTCATTGAACTTGTTCAGATGTTTTATAAAATTATTATTTTTTATATATTTTTTTACAAATAATATGTAATATTATTGTTTACATTTAACCAATTTAATGATCTTATTATTAAAGAAAATGTTAAAAATTAATTTTAATTAATGATTTTTACTATTGGTAACATTTAAAATTTTAAAGCGGTAAATTCAAATTATGAGTTGATACAAAAGTGGTTTTTACGACTTATACTTTATTTTTCAGATGCCAAAGTTATTGATTTATTATATTTCAATACTCAATTACATTTTGCAATTTACAGAAATTAATAAGATATATAATGAGTCATTCGTTAATAGAGATAATAAAAATGTTCATGAAAATCAATACTTTTTGTGGCATAGTAGGTAACACTGACGCTTTACAGGGGCGACTAACACGACTTATATAAAGACAAAACAGACTTGGTATCGCCGTAAATTAATACTACAAATGTAAAATTCTTATTTGATATTTTCAATTTTTAATTACTCTAAAAATGGCTTTAAAAGCTTACGAAGATGCGTGTATGAGAGCGGAACTATTCGGCCAACCAAAACCAGAGCGAGAAGATTTTTTATCAAAACATAAACATTTGGATGTAGTCGAGTTTGAGGAAGTTGATATAAGGACTACAGAGGTATTTCTTTCTTATTATATATATTTTTTATTCATAAGCTGTGATTAATTTAAATATATTCCGGATTTCGTTAATGAATGTACTATTAACGTAGTAATTACGATAAAACGATTTTTTTTAATGATTAAATAATCTTTTCATTTTACTTTTAGCTAGTGATAATGATATTCTTTTAATATATTTTCGAGGAGAGTCCCTCGAAAATTCCCTATTAAAGTATCATAATGACTACGGACAAAGGAAAAATGCTGCAGATGTAATACTAGGTCAAGGGCGATATGAAATAATAGGGTGCTCTTTAGCCATTTGGCCTCAAAAGTAAATAAAAATGTGCCACCTGGTACTGTATGTATGTTTTCGTGAACAAAGCGATTAATATTCTATTTTTAAGTTAATATATATACGTTGTTTATTCTTGTCTTCAATGAAGCCATTGGCGTGCACTAAGGCTTTCTCTGCTCTTAGTAGAGCAACTACAATGTTTTTAATAAATCAACCGGAAATACTTGATACACCAAAAAATACTAATTTAGAGATGAATGTTAACATGCCCAATAATATATATACTTATGTATATATATATATATATATATATATATTTATTTTTCAGAATACGGCGATGTTAACTGATGATTTGAATCATGCAAGTGGGGGTCTCGCGGAACTGAACACAATACTTACGTCTACACAAACCAAGCTTAATCGTCTGAAGGTAAGAATACATTTTATTCTGTATTCAAAAAATAACGTAATTTTTTAACTCTCAGCATGTTTGTAAATCCGGATTAGCTTAATAGAAATTTTATAAATATTTAAGGCTAAATTCAAGTAGATAAAATAATTCATTTAAGTTGCAATTAAATTTGGTGACAAGACTTTAATATTTTAATTGGATTCAGTTAGTGACGGAAATTCTTCAAAATCTGCCATTTTTACGAATATAATGCCTATTTGAATTATTAGTTAGTAGCGGTAGTTGAAAATAAAAAAATGAATGTTTCGGTTTTAGTTACTCGTAACTAAGCAAGAAGCGATTATTTTGAACTCAGACAGATACTTCAATTTCATTTATTTGTATAGATATATGTACTACGAGTAGACAAGTACCCAACCCAAGTACTTAACAATAAATAGTTGCAGGGGCGTATTTAAATGTACAAACCATTATTTTTTTAAGAAAATTATCAATATTTATAGAAAATACATATTACTTTTAAAATTGTAGTTTTTTTTTTCTTTTTTTTTCTTATTATAAGTAACATTAGCTTTACGTCGCTGTGAGTATTACTGCAAGAACTTGCTGGATTTTAAAATGCATTTTTTTAACTCCTTTATAGAAGTACACTGGTCATTAAGCTGTATGTTATGATACCAAGAACAAGATATAAATATATAATAAAAGATAAAGTTCGTCGAATATTGAAGATATTATATTTTGCCATGCAGAGGCAGGCGCGGGTATTAATTAATCTTTATATTAAGATTTAAAAATATATAAATGCATTTAAATTTTATTTCAGGGTGTCTGCGGTACTGTTACCAACTTTTTTCGTATTAAATTAGCTACAAAAGATAATTTATCCTATTCAAGCGAACCGAGTTATGTTGGACAGACTAATTATGACAAGGATTATATACCACCAAAAAGTTCGGATGTTGGCTTTATAAACAAAGGCCTTGGTCCTGATGACAATGAAATGACGCCGCATACGAAAATAATGGAGCAAAATAGCCGCGACATTAATTCCGCTCTAGCGGAATTTGAAAAGGTTGAAAACAATTGCTTATTAGGTAAAGCGGTTGTGCAAGATTTTAGTAAACAAGTTTCTTCACAAAGAAGTAAGTTGGATAATTTGATTCTACAGGCTGAAAGGGCTGAATCCTCATTAAAAAGTCAAAATCGACAAATGAGGACTTTTTTTCGATAAAGAAAAGGTATTATGTCTATGCCGCCAATATATGCCAAATTACATTAATTCATTGTGCAATGATAATTCAATACGCTTGGTATTACCAGCAATAATTAATTTATTTTGTTTGCAAAATATACGGTTGATTAGGATAAATGAAGTAATTAAATTACGGACATTATTTTGCTAAAGACATATTATTATTTTCTTAATGAGTTTAAGGCAGATATTTGATTTAAGCAAATTTTTTAATAATACAGCTGAACTTTAATAAATCGAAATAATCGATGGCCACAGATTATAAGTAAAATAATTTTTACTCATATTTATAGTATTAAGTTACTTTTCTTTGAAAAAGAAAAAGAAAATATGAAAAAAATACGCGATGGCAATGTAGTTAAAGTTTTATTAGAAAAAAAAACATTACTCTTAAGTGTAAAACTCACAGACTTGAGAAGGACCAATGGGTTTTTAATAATATTAAATGTCCTGGATTTCTTTCTAAGGGTGTGCACTTATTTAAAAACACACGAATCAAACAATGACCTTTAACTTCAAACAAACATATTTTAATTTTTTTTTATATAGTATCGGTCACTTGGGTCACTTTGGTTTCATTCTGGGATTGTGGTGCAAGACCGTACTGCTTCACGAAGTAGATACTAGCTCTAAAGCCGGAGACTTTAAGTAATTTAAATATTGGTTTAGATATTATATTGATTGTATTAAGAATCATTATCTGAATTTATTTTTAATGGCCAATTTAAAAAAAAAACAAAAAACTATCGTTGCAAGGGGCAACACCAGGCATTGTCGCTTCAGGTTAAAATTAGATAGATAATTGAAATTAAACTCTCATCGCTCCAAAAGAAGTTTCATTTCAAAAACAAATATAATCGTTATAAAACTAGTCATTACATTAACTAGCAAAATATCTTCTTATTTATTTCTAGATTACGCTGTCGAGGGCAACAGCGAATACAAACTTCTATAAAAATATTTGTAGAATTTCGGTTTATTAAAGTTCAACTGTATCTTTTAGCAAAGCTAATGTATGATAACTAAGAGTTTTGGATTGAGTGATGTGAAGTTGGTGCTTATTTAAATATATAAGGTGTAAAAAAAAACATACATGTATCATAATGATCTAGAAACTTCTCTTTGATAGCTGTTAGAAAACTATATAATCAAAACATAATATAAAATTTAGAGAGCTATATATAAGAAAGAAAAGCTTCAAATATTTTTGCTTTATACAAATCATTGAAAAAAATGAAAAAAGAAAGGTTATTATTTCGATCCTAAGTTTATACATTGTACATAAATAACTAGTTAAAAGTATCATGGTATACAAATATTAAATTTATTACGAATGTATAATTATATTTCAAGTTTCATAACAGAATTATCTTCATTGTGCTATCTATATAGAATAAGCTCCAAATCTCAAATAAAAATAAAGGAGAAGAGGCCTTAGCCCAGCAGCGGAACATTCGCAGGCTGTTACTGTTAAGCTGTCTATTTTATATATTCAATTGAATTTGAATGAATATGAATGATTTGCGAAGATATACTATTAATATTGAATGAATGTTTTGCTAATATTATAACATTTAGCGCATTAATTAACAATCAATTAGTATGTTTAGCCTATTTCAACTATAAGAGGAGTAAACATAAATTAACAACTTTGACATTGGTCTGACGTGATGTGGTTGGTCAGGATCTTGAATAATCTATGATATTCACTATGGATTCCCCAGATATGGCGTTTTTAATATCCGCGAAGTTATAATCGGACTTTGGGAGTTAAAATGATTATAACTACTAAGTAGAATAGTATTGTATTATAAATAAAAGTAAATTTATCAAGAACTGTTTTTAGTGTATAACACAGTAGAACAATTAGAAAATCGCTTGGAATATGTAAATCTAATGTTGGTTTATCTTTACTCCATCTTCGATTGGAATAGGGATAGAATGTTTCGCGTTAAAAAAAATTTGCTATTTGTATATAAATTTTCAGTTACTACTTCTAAGAGTAATTACATTTCATTGTATAATTGAAAATGTATACATAATTAGTAATGTTATTGCTTGCTTAGTGAATATTAATAAAAAGTTATTTCGAGTTATGGGCCTAATCTGTGCCTTCATATTTATTTCAGTAAATATTGATCTATTTATAGCATTGTGATATGTATCTTTAAAGTAATATTTCAAAGTTTAATCAAATAAAATATTAAATAAATAAAATCTTCTTTAATTTATTGTAGTTCTTATTTACATTTAATTAAATCTTGTAAATTGACAAAACGTTGCTTGCAAATGTCTAATGGGCCTCCTGGTAGTAAGTGATCACCACCCAATACTAATCATTCCCTGCTTAACCATTACGCTACCAACCTGGCTTGAGAACCAATGCTATGTCCCGTGTGGCTCTAGTTACACTGGCTCACTTTCATACCGGACCACAATACTGAATACTGCTGTTGGCGGTAAGTATATTTTGATTTGGTTTTTAGTATGAATATTGTTTATTTGAAGTGTTTTTTTTATAAACAAATGAGAAATCTACGCGTTGACGTCACTGAAGTTAAATGAACTGATGTGTTCCAATAATAACAAGGAAATTTAATTCAATCTTCCTTAAGAATGCGCGAATTAAAAACATCAAAGATTATTATTATTATTCGACATTGGTCATGATAAGCAAGGGCAAGCAAAAACGGGAACACTTGAACCATGAAACAGTTGCTTATATAACTGCTTATTGTACCATGACAAGTCAATCTTGTTTAGTCGATTCGTCGAAATGCTACTTCTATACATTATCATTGAATTAGCAGTCGCTACTTTAGCCGATCCATTTCACAAGTACCCTTACGTTTTTCTACTCGATGTTGGAAATGAAGAAATTGAAAAAACGAACACAGAACAAATAAGACTAACGATTCCCGGAGGTTCATTAGCTTTAAAATATCCAGCGACTGGTGATGGGGACACGATTGGACATGTAAGGGTAAGCGGTATCGATTTTGGAACAGATCTCAAAGCGAATATTGTCCAAGGCGGTCCTGGGTACAAATACGTTGTTTTAGTATTTATGGGTAACCCAGGCGTGTCGTACGATGCAGTTGTGACCATCCAAACTGTACCAAATATTGATAGTTCAGATCAAATAGTATCGAATATGGATTCTGGTGATACGAATAATAATTTTGAAGATGATAGTCCAAACGATAGCGCTGAGGATACATCAGACACTGAAACTAAACATGTGTATAGTGTAAATAATAATGCGCAAAAAATGCAGTCGAGTTCAAATATATACGAATATGTTAGCAACGAAGTGGTTGACAATCAAAACAGTGACGATGATGATGATGAAACTCAAAATTCGTTAGATGAAGAATCAGAAGAAAAAGAAGATGGAGTTCAAGACAGCATAAACGATGATATTAGTGAAAATAAGAATGAAAATGTTGATTTGAAAAATGATTATTCTCAAGAAGAGAGCCCTAATGGTGACGATCATGTATATAGCCTTAATGACAATGGTTATGGTAAATATCAAGCTTTTAAGCCTCTTATAATTGGTGGTGTAAGATTCTATCCTCAAGCAGCTGTATATATGCAGGGCGAATATAACAAGCCTACTTATGATCAAGAGAATCATAATAATGATGACGGGGCTGATGATAATGAAAGTAATTATAAGGATACTAATAATAACGAGGATGCAGACTATGGATCGCCTGTTGAGTATTGAATGTATGTCAAGATATAAACAAATTTAACTTTATAATTAGAAAATTTACTGGCATTTGGTAATCGTTATTAGTAATTATTGTTGTTATTTTTATGTTAAATAGATTGTTTGACTTAAAAAAACATATTATTATTATATATAATTTTGTTATACCTACCTTTGTTGTAGACTAACCATTACAATATATTAAGAAGCTTACACTTTGAACTTTGAGGCTCTTCCATTCAGAAGCGATTAGAGTAAAATTATATTATATTTATTTTTGGGTTTGGGGGCCCCCCTAGGTTGGCCTTGTAGGCATTGGCATAAATCCTAGGCTGATCATAGGCTTACTTGTTTTGGAGTTACGAGGAGATAAAGAAAAAATAAGTTTGGAACTAGACCAGTCACTTTTGTACAATTTAACATTCAGAGTCAAATAAAAATCTAATATATAAATTTTATCTTTTATATAATCTCTGTAAATTATCAATCGTTACAACCTGTGTGTCATTACGGCGTTGGCTTTTTTAAATGGCCATGTAGGATTACAGTAACAGTACAGTAACAGCCTTTTAATGTCCCACTGCTGGGCTAAGGCCTCCTCTCCCTTTTTGAGGAGAAGGTTTAGAAGGTAGGATTACAGCGAGCATTTTATTTATTAGCGAGCATTGTTAACTATTAAGCATATTATATACTAATTGTCCTACTTATAAATTGTTTAGAGGGTCATTATTTAAAAAATGCTGTCTTCTTCACTTAAATGTCAAATCAACAATGACAGAAAGAGCGATTGCAGTGTTTAAGTAAACAGACGTACATAGTTGTAAGGCCGTACTAATATAAAATGGTAAAAATAAAATATGTTATTTTTGCCATATGTAAAAGATTTCAACATCTTAAAAATGTCTTCTATACATATAGCATATTTCATATATTATATTATATAATAGATAGAGCATGGTAACCATTTTTATGTTTAAAAATACACGATAAATTTAGTTCAAGTTATATGTTACATGTTAATACAAGTCTAGTAGTAAACTTTACATATTATTTAATATGTTTCACCTGACGGTAAATGGTTTAGTACTTAAGCACTTTTAGATGACTATATAAATCACTTCTGACCCCCGTAATGTATTATGTTCCTTGTGGCTTTAATTACACTTGCTCACTGACCGTTTGTAGTTTTTACCCAGACTTCCACATAGGTGACAGGGGTATATTAAAACCAAATCATCAAACAAAGCTTTAATCATAGGTAACTCGATTTTATTAATTTTTAAAAGAGTATTTATTGATACGATTAATAATTTCAATCGATATCTTTATCATGATAAATTTGATTTTTTTTAATTTTAACTTCTAATTTAATTTTAGGAGTGACCACTATACAGTTAGTTGTCCACTTACTGCCACTATATAAAATAATAAAAAAGAAAGAGAGAATATAATTGGGTACCATTGGTTTTTAGTGGATCTGGCGTTCGGCCAGAAGTACGGTAGAAGTGATGAATCAAAGACCTTCTAGCGATATATATAATTTTCTTGTCTCTGAAAAAAAAAACTGTCCAGAGTGAGACAATAGCTTACATATATAACAAACTGCCTCGTTAGTCTAGTGGCTTGTTGTAAGGCCGCAGACCCGGAGGTCCTGGGTTCAATTACCAGGTCGGGCCAATAAAAAGTTATTGGGTTTTTCTGTCAGAAAATTCTTAGTAGAAGCCCGAAGTTGTTGGAAGTGTGTACACTCCACGTAAAGCTGTTGGTCCTGCGCCTGAACTCTTTCCGGTCGTGTCGGATTGTCGTCCCATCGGATTATGTGAGTTACGGAATAGAGAGTGCACCTGTGGTTGCGCACACACTTGTGCACTATAATATCTCCCGCGTAGTTCGCTAATCTCTCTTGAGATTGGCCGCCGTGGCCGAAATCGGTCTGGAGAACATTATATAACAAAATACATTGTTTATATACCCACAATATGTTGTGGGTGTGTGTGTAGCGTGTATTTATTTTTTTGGTTGAGCTATTAAATATTGACAATCAATATGATTGGTAAAGGTATAATTATATTCAGCCGTATGTAGGCGTACACGTGTGGAGTGGCACAGTTCTAAATGACTTGCTTCCACGTGAATAATTTCTACCGTCTCAAGGTCGATTCAAGATATAAGCTATCTTTATTGTAACATAGCTCAAGCTAGATTACCTCCGCAGGGATGCAATCTTTGAAATTGAGGTTTGTATTATACGATAATTTTTCAACGTTTCAGTATTCCACGTGTGTAGTTCATGTTTGAATATAACGCAAGATATACACAACATTTGTATGTATAAATAATAATACTAATAAATATATTAATTGTGAACACAAACAAAGGAAAGAAACAGATAAACTTAAGACTGAATATTAAAAAAAAAATAGTGATCTCTTTCATTATTTTGTTTATTATTTCTATTCAACTATATTTGTTTTTTTTTTTCAAGCGCGTTAGATTGAACTGTTTTAAAAAAAATATCTCATCGTACACAAAATATACTCAATTTAAATTCCGTAAGCGGTGAATCGTCCCTCGAAAATAAATATATGTTTAAAGGTAGGTCGGTAAGCATGAGGTCTTTTAAAATTTTTATTCAGCCTGAATATGATTTGCAGCACCTGCCTCGGTCAATCCAAGCAAATAATATTACTGTGTGTGTATACACACGCTATTTTTTGACACATACAGGCTATTTTTTGACACATACAGGTTACATTATGAGATGCATTGCATAAAACATGAAAAGTTATCGATACTTACTTTCGATCATTGGTTATAATTATTTAAATGCGTGTCGAACCTTCCCACAAAGAAGTTTCGCTTCGATACAAATTGTAACGTCTGAGCGATATAAATTATAGTTTTATGAAGACCTTATTATTTATTACGTCTTCGTTCACATATGTGTATTAAAATACCCAATTCAATAATACCTAATTGACTTTTTATAGCGCATATTTTACTTTCGCCTTTATGTTAGTCAAATTGTTGTCATTTCATGTAAGATGGATTAAAGAAATTACTCGAAAGACTCTTTTATAATGTATTCTAGTACAAGAGATCGTCTTGTGTGCTTTAAGACCAATAAGGATATTGCTTCGTTAAATTATATTTACATACATTTTTACAATTAAATATCACTAATATAGAGTATGTTACGTTGTTAATTATTGTCTTTGTATAAAATATAGCTTATATTATATAAAGCCTTGAAAACTATGTTATTTTTTTAAGGAGTGCAGTCATAGGCCTTCCACCACCACACAGGGAACGGCCATCATAAGGACTTTAGTGGATAAGAACATAATAATATTTTTTACAAATATCTGGTACCTCTGTATCTAGAAGTTTTCTCCTGCGTAATAAAAAAACATGTTTTTCTCGCAGATACGTAACGGTCAATAGAAATTCAAATTTCGAATTTCGAGGCGAACATGTCGTGCGCATCGATACACAATTCTAATTTTAAAGGCCCGTGAAATATTTTCAACTCATGCATGCATTCGAAATGTCCTGCCCCGAATACATTTTCATAAAACTTTCTGATGTTTCGTGCGAAGTTCATGTTTTTTTATATATATTTTATGTAGCAAAATATGCTTTAGTTCTTGTGTACTATTTTTTTTTATTTCAGTTTTTCCTTATATTAGAAACTGTTTATTCCTTCAATTATTATTTATTAATTAATTAAAATAAAAATTTAAATATCTTTATAAATAGGTTTTATGTATTACACTTACATTTTTTTATAATTTCTAACTCTCCAAATGCGCGTTGTCCGTGCTCTTTGTATATATTATCTATGATTAATATTAATTTGCCTCCATGTTTTTATTTCGCAGCATCACAATTTAAGATTAAGGATTATGAATTGATGGAAATATGGTATTTATATGCAATATAAATATAAATTTTCATTAGAAGTTGTTAAGTTCAGATGGTTTCTTCATTTAGAATGTATAGCAGTTGACTAAAATCATTACACACACACAATAATTGATCTAAAAGAAAATTTTGAACACACATGTTTCACATTTTTTTGTACTTTTTTAATGTTAGTGTGATGGATGGATAGATTGTTAATTACATTAAAAATAAAAATAGGTATATTGTTATATAATATCTAGTGATAGTTTTTTTTTATATTTTTAATGCTTCGACGTTCGATAGCTTACATAGCTCATAGCGGTTGGCGAAACAATAATATATGTTTTTTTAATTTATATTTTCATTAATTTATCAATTTTAAATTTTAATATATAAAAAAAGTTAGTAACATACTTTTGTAAAATTTTTATAGCGTCATATTGTTTACCATCTTTTACATAAAACAATAGTTGGATGAGGCTGGCCACTGCATATTTAGCACAAAAACGGTCACCGAGGGAGATTCGAAATTCAAATATATCAAAAATAGAACGATCGTTCCGAGAGGAGAACCGCTATTGAATAATTAGGCCTATGTATAACCGTTAAATTGAATTTAAAATACCCGATGTGCTATATATTCGGACACCTTGGTTTATTACAATCATTTATTACGACTTTTTAAAACTGGAAGAAGCTTTATAGGTAATGAAGACTGAAGAATGTCATTATATGTCATTATATAATGTGACAATGTGTCACTTTATCTAATC
The DNA here is from genome assembly GCF_905147045.1 of Nymphalis io. Lineage (NCBI taxonomy): Eukaryota > Metazoa > Arthropoda > Insecta > Lepidoptera > Nymphalidae > Nymphalis > Nymphalis io. The sequence goes on from NC_065905.1 coordinate 9,534,948, forward strand.
AATCAATGTGTCATTATTATATAATGTGACATGGCTGCTATATGTTTAGTGAAATATTATAAATCCGCGTCGATTTTTTCGAATTTACATTTTTACTAACATTTTGCTGTTCTTGTTATTACCACTAGAATTTACTAGTACTCCACAGAATTTAAAAAATACTTTGACAAATATATATTTTTAAGGTAAGCATAATATTAGGTATTGACGACTTTAAGAGCTTCGGGTGCCACAACCAAAGGGCACGGGAATTATGCATTTAACGTATTTATCAATGACAATAATTAACAAAATAAAAAAATTACATAAGTAAAAATATGTAAAATGTCTATCTTATGTCTAACTTGTGATGTTTTTCTTTTTGTGTAATATGTTTTTTTTTCTCAAGGATATGGGCTTTTTAGTTTTAGTTTTTTGTTTTTATAATTTCATTTATTTATTTTCGTGTGCGCGCATTTGTTTATGTTTACCCAATAGTCAGGGGCAATCTGAAAATCAGTGCTGTGCATTAGCACAGCTTATACTGAGATGAACCCCTTGCTACCTACACTGTATTCTTTAAATTTAATTATTTTTCTTCTGTATAATCTGTGTAATGTATGTGTGTAGCAAAATAAATGGTTTAAAAATAAATATTAATACTTGCAGCGAATTGTTATTCAAGTAATAACTACTCGCAAAGGCAATGAAATCTTTTTATTTATGTAAATTATACAAATTAAAAACGTATCAGCAAGCTTTGTTATATCGGAGTAACTAACTAGAGAACGAGGCTATTTAAATGAAGTAGTTGATTGTATGCGTTGCATCTATTTATTGCAGAACATAATGATGACGTAATTCAGGTAAATAACGTATCACATTATTGAGACATAATCGTGTAGATGTAAGTAACTTAAGATTATTACGTTTATAATACGTAATAAATAGGAATAGAAGTCGATTTTATTAATAAGGTTGTCGTTATTATAAAGGTTTTCATTTTCGGTTAGATTTCAATGATATTATTAGTAAATCGAGAAAACTGTGTTTAATATAATATCGTAATAATTGTATAAAAAATATGTTATGTTTAAATATATACGACATACTAGCGCTTTACACGCAACTTCGCTCGCGCCATGATTCAGAATTGCTTAACACTATTTTCCGCAGCTCTTTCTTCAAAAATGAAGGACTTTCACACAATCTTTTATCCCCACTACCTCAGGGGCATATGCGTTGAGATGTCTGTCAGTCAGTGAGTTATTCTTTCAAATATTTCAATAAACAACAACAGTTTTACTAGAGCAATAATATTATTTCACTTTTATTTTTTGAGAACAATTTATAAAGAAAACTGTCAATTTAGATTTAACTTTATTCTTCAAGCATTAGTTATATTCACATTCTTATTATATAAAGCATTTGTCACGATGAAACGGGTATAGCCGAGATTATTAGATTATTCTATATAACTAAGACAGGAGAGAAATAAGAATGCCCGTTCACCAGGGTAGCCAAGTTTGGTGCTGAGAACTCGATATCTAAAAAAAAAAAAAATTGTTTTTGTGAAAAGTCTAAAAATTATAAATTACACCGTATTTATAAACATAAACCGATTTCTCTTATAATAGTCAATAACAGTTATAGCTCTTGACTCACGAACAGTATACAGCTGGAAAGAAACAATTGCTTTAATTGTTTCAGGGTATTTATATGACATACTATATGTATTTTACTGGTGGTAGGGCTTTGTGCAAGCTCGTCTGGGTAGGTACCACCCACTCATCAGATATTCTACCGCAAAACAGTAGCATTTGGTATTGTTGTGTTCCGGTTTAAAGGATGTGTGATTGTGAACAGGCACAAGGGACGTAACATTTTAGTTCCCAAGGTTGGTGGCGCATTGGCGATGTAAGCGATGGTTAACATTTCTTACAAGGTGACCCAAAGGCTCGTTCGCCTACCTATTCAATATAAAATAAATTAAAACATGAATAATTGATACGTTTCTATTAGATTTTCACTGCAGTTTAAAACCAACAAATGTTGCAACTAACAAAAGCACTTATTTGAATTATAAAATAAATATAGAGTTCAATTTTTAAAAACGCATTCGTGTCATTTTACCGCTGATATCAAAACGGTCAAACGAAATGGGACTTTCCTGTTTTTTTGGCACATCTTCTGAGAAAAAATATATAGGCTTTTATTGAATTTCAAGTAGAAATATGTGTTTTTGAATATAAATGACTTTTAAGATTAAAGAGTGTTTTTAACGGTTTTGTCATTACTTAATATATTGAGTATTTATAATAATTTCTCAACGGAGACATATATATATATATATCAGACCACACCAGCACAGATAGTTCAGGCGCAGGGTAAATAAACAGCTTTACCTTGTTTTCAAGCAAGAAAAAACATTAGAGCAATTCATTTATTGGCCAGGACTTTTGGGATTTCAAAGACGTATGCGATCTGCGACCTTATAAGCTCAGTCATTAGACCAAAGTGAAAGTAGATTTAGTACTAAGGTCTCATGAAAGCAAAAGGTTAAAAATTTACGTCTTTAAACGAAGCGCAGCGTGCGAGATAAAACAGAATTTGTTGATTATTTTGTTTTATTTGTTGCTACTTTATTCTAATTGGGTACGTGTGCAAAAATCATAAACATTTTTCATATGAGTCAACAATGCAAATTATTTCGGCGTGCCCTTGACATTTAGATTTTGATTAACAAAATGTTAGGTTTAATGCATTTCGCGCATTGTTACTGAGTTAATATTGGATTATTTTGTAAACACTGCAAATCTGCATAATCTTAGTTCTTATAATAGCGATGGACAAGTAGCTATTGTTGCTTTCAGCCATTTAAAAATTTTAGTTCGAACTATACAGATTAAATAAAAGTGCATCCAATGTAATTTGCTTGCTGAGGTATAAAATTATTTAAGTAAAAATAATTTTTATTCCACCACCTTGCTCTAACGTAGATCGGTGGATGCTCATGTGGCATAATATCATCAGCCATGGTGTTTTCCTTCACCGCTGAGCATGGGATGTTAAAACTATAAATATTATAGACGTAGATGTTTATTTAAGGTTGTCTTAATAAGTTATCATATCAATGAGTCGTGAATTTTCTAATAGTATTTGATAATAAAATTTATTATAAAATCTATTTCATAATATAGTTGCTGAGATGGCCCAGTGGTTAAAAATTCAGTGGTGCTTAATCTGTGTTTATAATTCAACTCGTGCTTGACGGTGAAGTAAAACATCCTGAGGAAACCTGAAGGTGTCTAATTTCATTGAAATTCTGCCACAAGTGTATTCCAACAGCCCGAATTGGAGCCACCTCAAAAAAAGGAGAAGAGGCCTTAGACCATTAGTGGGACATTCACAGACTGTTACTATAATATATTTGATGATTTTTTATGGTATACACTTTGATTGAACCTACATTTATAGCACAACCAGAAATAGTTTTTAACCATTCGATAACATCACCAGCCCAAAATAATATTTTAATTATAATTCTTTATGAGTGATGGAATAAACAAAAAGTAGTCTTTAATTTAATTAATATTTTAAAAGCAACTTTGATAGCCAACACAACAAAAAAAGAATTGAATGGTGGGTGGGTGGATGATTTCCGTTAAAATTTGTAAGTCCTTTGTTACCAAAGCTTCAAAGTAAGATTTAAAACCAAAACATGATGTACCAGGTTATCATGACCCTAAAACATAAGAGAAACTATTGCTTTCCTATCCGCCAGCAAAACAAAATATGCTTACGGTATACTGAAATAGAGTGAAAAATACTTCGACCAAGTGGAAATATTATCGCTACTTACACCGACTCGACCTCTTCCGACCGGTTATGTCAATACGGATAAAAGTTGTCGGTGTGAATAAATCCAACCAAAATTTTTAAATATAAAAGACAAAACATTACGTTGCTTTATATATTCAGCGTACTGATTTCACAAAAAAGAGCCTTTATAATTGTATTATTTCATTTACATTATCGTTAACGTTGAAGAAGAACGTATCTTGTTGTATTAATGATTGTTGTTGCTTTGTGATGTCTAAAAAAATATAATTAAATATAAATAAAATAAGTGTGTAAATTTATATATTCTAAGAAAATGGAATAACAAATATATTTTTTTTAAATTAAGGATATGACGGCTCCATTGTAATGCACATTAAGTTAACCTAGATTTACAGACATTTTTATAAAATACAAAATTAAAAGAACAAAATTCACATGACAAATTTAAAGCAAAAACACACCGTCTAAAAGATTGTCCTGTGGCATTGTACCCAAGATGCTGGCTAGACTATTGCCTGTCTGCACCGCTAGACTCAGCCTTTACGCTAAATAAGCACCAGCTCTTGGGTCACCAGAAGTGTGGACCAGTTAAGTTACGGCTCCATTTGCTTATTTTAGAATAAGTTAAAAAAGGAAATTTAACAACAAAAAAAGCCGAGATGGCCCAGTGGTTAGAACGCGTGAATCTTATCCGATGATCGTGGGTTCAAACCCGGGCAAGCACCACTGTATTTTCATGTGCTTGTGTTCAGTCATAAAAATATTGTTGTTCTTTAAAAAGAACTATAGCATATGTCTAGTTAATTATTATACCTATTGGGGAAACTGAAATGAGTTTTTTGCAATTACTGTAGTTATTTTCTTTACGTTCATATATTATTGGTAGGTAAGTCCTACTTGGATTATTGTATTGAGCATGGAACAAATATTTTTAAGCTGTTTAAAATCAAAAGTTTGTAAAAAAACAATTGTTATTTTACATTTTTTTATTGAAAAAGCATATAATAATTTTAATGTATTTGCCACACTTGGCTAAAAACAAAATAACAAAACATATACATATAATATCAAAGATCCCTTTGTTGTTTTTGTTTCTCGAAATTCACTTAAAAATGCCTTAATGGAAATTATTTATTAGTGTTTAAATGCCGTGTCGGTAAAAACATTATGGCGATAGACAGTGCTGCGAAACAAATGAGGATAAATAGTTTCCAAAGTCACGTTTAAACCATAAAATGAACTACCAGGGTATCATACACGATGGTGATACGTAAAACTATTCCTTTTCTATCAACATAGCAAAATATCCTTACAGTTATATAAAAGTAAAGATGAAATTTCTTTGAAATCTTTTTATTTGTACACACCGGCTTGACCTCTTTCAACCGGATATGTAGGAACAGTTAAAAAATATAAAGTTGACGTCTCTTCAGGAACATGAAAAAACACTTTGACCTGGTAAAATAAATTTTTGTCCTATCACTCCGCCTGAATTATTTTATTTTAATTGTCGTTACCAAGTATGTATTTGATAAATAAATAGAAAAAAATCAAGTATGTATAAAAAATATACATTTCAAAAACGGTGGCATATTTGTACTTAATAGGTATAGTCGCGCGCAAAACTAGTTATGAAAGTCGCGTTTAAACCATAACAAGAGCTACCGGGAAATAAGGAAAGAGCAAGAGATACATAAAATACCACATAGAATTTTGATTTATATTTGATTGCATAGCAACAATATGCACTTTGATGAGATTATTTTGATAACAGTTAAAAATTATAGGTTTATTATAGGTAAATAAGAACAAAATACGCATTACAAATTTATAGAAAAAACACGGCGTCTAAAAGATTGTCCTATATATAAAATATTGTACCCAAGACAATATTATATATTTATTATATATTATATAGGCACTATTGCCTCTCCGCACCAAATGATTATACATAGTTTGTAGGTAGAGTTGGTACACTGGTTATATAATATAATAGTTTTACGAATAAATGTTAATGTGGCTTTCTTATGGCGCTTGATTCTGTGGACTATTCACACACGTCCGTCTGCCACGGACAGCCTTGAACCAAAGCTCCGTCAACGGTGCATGTAAAATTAAATCAATATTAATAAATGATTAACTTACTTACAATCGGTACAATCAGCTGCCATCCTGTCTTCTTAAAAAGTGCACAGAAAGAATAAAAAAGACGGTATAATTTAATTAAAATAAAATAAAATTGGTAAGCAACACAAAAACTAAGCCAGCATAGCCGTGCACCATAGCCGTCTACTTTAGCCGTGCACCGTATAGCATTTGTCATCGAAACAGCTTAAAAACTCCATTCCCAAAGTAATAAATAGTAACAGTAATAATAGTAAATAGTATTAATAGTATTTCGAACTAATTAATAATTAAAATATCTCAAATCTCATAGTGAAACAAGGTAAAAGAAGTTAATAGAAAGTTGATCGCGTTCCTGTGCGTTCTCTTTCAACCAGATTTATCACATTTAACTGGTTTATAATTTATATTAGTGAACGAAAACAACAAGGTATGAAGTATTTTGTGATTATAATTCATCTCGTGCTTTACGGTGAAGGAAAACATCGTGAGGAAACCTGCATGTGTCTAATTTCACTGAAATTCTGCCACGTGTGAATTCTACCAACCCGCATTGGAGCAGCGTGGTGGAATAAGCTCCAAACCTTCTCCTCAAAAAGAGGAGAGGAGGCCTTTAGCCCAGCAGTGGGACATTCACAGGCTGTTATGGTTACGGTATGAAGTATTTTTAAGATTTTTACAAGTCCTTTACTGACTTTTTTATTTAAAAAAATACAGTAAAAAAACATCATTATTTAAAAATTGTTAAGATAATTAACCATTACATGCTTGATGCACTTAGCTAGCTAGTATTTGTCATTTATTGAATAAACGTGTATTTTATAAGATAAAGGTTAATTTTCTTTGCATATATAAGAACTGAACTGTACGCTCATACTGATGAAACTCTTTTTCATGGCGGCATAATATGCAATAGATTTGTCGTCAGTCATTTAATGCAAAATGTGGTTAATTATTGTTTTTTATTTACGAAACAAGGATGATACGTTTGAATTTTTTTTAATCGTTTTTTCTAACAAAATAAATAAAAGTCAGGCAAGATTTTTAAAGGTAAGTAAAGTAAGTAAAGTTATGGACGTGCGTCCATATTATAATCCGTGGGTGGCAAATATTGTATTGAAAGTCACGTTTAAACCAAAACATGAGGTACCAGGATAACACGTTTGTGTAAGAGTTCAAAATTACGACCTACTAGTGACCCTTATTCTTCTAGTATTAAAAAGTGCTTTTTTTATTCTTTCTTACTTTTAAAGAAATTATCGCTCGTTGTGTAATGCAAATTTTTTACCCCAAAGGTACAAAGTAGGAAAAATGTTTGTACGAAAAGTAATCCGTACATATATGTATGACTATTTTACATAGCTTGCGATGTACTTCATGCTTAATTAATATTACTTACAGAGCCAATTTCTACTTAACTTCTTATTAAAAATAAATAAATCCTTCGTTTCAGTAAATCAATTGATAATAAATACTAAAAAGTTTTTGTGTAACAAATCAATATTTTACATATAAAACGATTTAGATATATATTATACTTATATGTGTATAATTAATATTAGTGTAGCAAAATTGCTTCTTGATAAAATAAACATTTCAAACGAGCAGCCTTAACTTTCATCATCCTCTCTATATTCACATATAGTTCAGTCAGTAAGGACAAAAATGGTCCTTCGGCTCGAAAAAGGTGGTGTAGTTACAATTTTGGAATATGTCATTTAGGTTTGTATTTGACTGCCTCGTTGGTCTAGTGGCTTGATTTAAGGCCGCAGACCCGGAGATCCTGGGTTCAATTCCCAGGTCGGGCCGATAAAAAGTTATTGGGTTTTTCTATCAGAAAATTCTCAATAGCAGCCCGGAGTTTGGAAGTTGGAAATGTGTACACTCCCGTACCTCGGAAAGCACGTAAAGCCGTTGGTCCTGCGCCTGAGCTCTTTCCGGTCGTATCGGATTGCCGTCCCATCGGATTATGAGAGGTAGGGAAAAAAGAGTGAACCTGTGTTTGCGCACTCGCTTGTGTACTTATATATTTCCTTCGCAGTTGGGTAATCTATCTTGTATGGCCGCTGTGGCCGAAATCGGTCTAGAGGATTATTAAAATTATGATGAATAATCCAAATTTGTGACTTTGAGGTGTTGCCGCTCGCCATCCTGGAGTGAAAGGTGCCAAAATTTGTTTTTTTCAGTAAAATACCTTAGCGGTTGATTCTACAACTAAAAACTTTCAATATAAACTTGAAGAGAATAAAATTTCATACATTTTTTGTCTTACATTGTAGGTTCTGCGCAGATGCTATCAGTGGCAGCTATTATATATATATATACAGAAGATATGTCTGCCGATATATCTACTGTTATAACGTTTTAATTATAAAGAAAGCAATTTCCCTCAGTTCAAGATTCGATGCTGTTTTCGTTATTGGTGAAGACGTCGATCTTCTAGTTAAGTCCGTTGGTGCCAAGTTTTCAACCCCAGTCGTCTGATTTTTTCGATTCCATACCATTTCACATGGTGGTAAATAGTAGTAGTACTAGTTGAAAAACATTCTTATAAAGTAAAGATAAAAAAAACTAAAGAGCATGGTGCGAATTGATAGAAAATACACCTTCAAATTAAAACATTAGTTACCAGGAAATGATACGATCGTAAGAGTTTTTAAAATGTATTGTTGAAATTTAAGTTTTCATTTACTGGACAAAACTGTATTTTATTATATATAGACTAAAGTTCTAATCTCTTTGTGTAACAGATTGAACTGTACGACTTCTGTTGCATTCATTTATACGGATGGTCTTTTTAATTTCAAACTTATTAAAAGATTGAATCTTACAGGTTGTTGATTAAAAATCAGATCAATGTGGTATTAAATATTTGTTTATGATTAGAATTATTTCAAATAAATTGGTTAATAAGTAAAAAAATATTACCTTTTTTTTATAGAATTCCTATTCTATAAAATCCTATTCTATACAGGCTTTCATATATTTAATTCTTACAATACCAATGTCTCGTCCACCTTCCCAGGTGGACGAGACATTGGTATATGGGCCACCTGATGGTAAGTGGTCACCAACGCCCATAGACATTGGTATTGTAAGAAATGTTAACCATCGCTTACATCACCAATGCGCCACCAACTTTGGGAATTAAGACGTTATGTCCCTTGTGCCTGTAATTACACTGGCTCACTCACCCTTCAAATCGGAACACAACAATACCAAGTACTGCTGTTTTACGGTAAAATATCTGATGAGTGGGTGGTACCTACCAAAACGAGCTTGCACAAAGCTCTACCATCAGTAGAGCACTATTTATTACACTTATTATTTTTTTTAAATAAATAATACAATTATTTATTATTATTATAAAAAAGTACCCATTAAAATATTTGTTTTTTTTTTTTTTTTATTTAAGTAGGGAAATTATATCTTTCATACAGCATTAAAGTTTAAAGTTTAGTTTTTGTAAAAGATAACTGGGGTACCATGAACACTTAAGAGCCTTAGAAGGTCTATCTCTTTCTATGATTAAATTAATAATAAATACATTTTACTTATTTTTTTGTTGTCTTAACTCTTTGTCCTCTTTTAACCGGGTTTGTCTGTGTTTGGGACCAACTTTTGTGGTTACTACAAGCATATACCTATTGACTACTGCATGTACCGGTTGCCGGCAACTATTAATTGTATAAAAAAATTTGCATACCGAACTATATGAGCAAGAACTGTTTAACTTTAATCCAATCGACATTAAAACATTTATGGAGGATGGGTCGGCCACTTAATGGTATATGATCACCATCGCTAATAGACAGTAGTGCTGGTATAATTGCATTGCCAATGCGCCACCAACCTTGGACACCAAGATGTACTCCCGGAATACAACACTTCTAATTGTAAGCATTGCTGTTTGGCAGTAGAATATAAGAGTTTCTGGTTCCACTTTTATTAATCAATTTGCAAAATAATTGATGAAACTAATCATTGCAATACATTTATTTATAACATTTAATTTTTTTTTATACTGGCGTTATCATGTATTCTTGTCACTCATGTAAAACTCTCTTTAAAATAAAACTGGAATAACCGGAAATCATTTACTTATTGAATTCAATCACAGAATTGTAATATATACTAATAAACTAAACGCGAAAGTAACTAAACTCGGTCTATCTGTTACGCTTTCAAGACTAAGCCACTGAACCGATTTTGATACAATTTGGTATGAAGCAAGCTTTAGCCCAACTACAGACTTTTTTACCTAACACCTAATACCGTCTCTCTCTAACACGCGTGTGAAGTCGCGGTCGGAATACTAGTGAAGATAAAGCAAAGATTTTGTTTGTATATAATAAACAAAATGAATAATAATAATTGTTAATAAAACAAATTCACGAAAGTCGGGGCGCAAAAATAGTTTAAAAAGTCATATTTAAACCAAAACACGACGTACTAGGATATCACGTACGTGGAAGAGTACTTCTTTCAAATACAAAGATATTTTTTACTTCACAGGTTTTCTTCATATAAAAAATTATGGTAATAATAACAGCAAATAGAGGAAATAGTTCTTACTACACCAGGTAACCACCGCCACAGGTCTATGTGATCGAAATACAGCAATTTCAATCTAAGAGATAAATAGCTTATATTATTTGTTTTTAATAACAGACAGTACAGACATTTTTATGAAATACAAAATTAAAATAAAAAAACAAAATACATAATACAAATTTAAAGTAAAAACACGCTGTCTAAAATATTGTACTGTGGCATTGTACCCAAGACTCTGGCATTATTGCCTCTCTGCACCGCTAGACTCAGCCTTTGGGCTAAATAAGCGCCAGCTCTTGGGTCACCAGAAGTGTGGACCAGTTTCTTAGAAATATCTTTTATGATTCTTTTTGTATCGGACGACCATGGACCCAATGTTTCAAAACCCAGCCCCGCAAATTCATATCCGTTGGATAAAAGTGAATATTTGCGGTGCTTGAGTATTTGAGCAGCTTCAGCGGCTGCACTGCCTTAATAAATAAAAAACTTAATTACTGCGTAAGCTTGGCTCAACCCTATAGTTGTCGACGCATTTCCGTGTTAAGAAATGAAAATTGAATATTGGGACTAAGATTACAATCGATCTATTGTTAATTTTTAATTATTTTTTTCAGCCTTTTGCCTTATAGAACGCCAACCATCCCAATCTTGGGCAGCCTGTACCCATCCCGTACCTGCCTTTTTAAATTATAATTATTATCAAAGAAAAATTAACTCTCGGATGTGTCAAAATGTTTTTTCTTCTATCTTATCTACCAAGGTTGTCAGTCATGTTTAAAACGAAACATAATACTAGGATATCATGAGTCGTTAAGAGTTGCGAAAGTTAAGCAAATTGGTTGCTTATAAAAAAAAATCTTTATAAAACTCCTTATTTAATCAAAGTTTTCTTAACGTGACATTTTTTATCGATTGGCAAAGATTTGAGATTTTTTTTGTAGACACGAAGAATATCTTGGCCAAGGAAAGATGTCTTTGTTAAGACGGAAGCCTAGTGTTACAAGTTTTTTCTTTGCCTTACCGTGTTTACATAATGTTTGTCACCGTTTTATCACAAAAATTGAATTTGCTTAATTTTTAGCTTAACGTAATAGTTTGAGAAGAAAATATTAAAGTAATCAATGAATATACATAGTTTATATCATCATATGATTTGGCATCAACTTGAAATTGTATTCAAACTGCATAAAAATTTTATACATACATTTTTGAATGCTTATATTTTTCTATTGCTACCCTTTGTGATACAACTCTGCAAATTGCAATATGATTAAATTAATCAATAATATCAAGCATTCAAACTATTATTTTCATTAAAATATATCATCCGTAATCCCTACAATAGAAAACTATTATTTAATGATAGAAAAAATATATATATATCGATATTTACATTCAGGCTTATTTACTGTCAAGTATAATTGCAACAAAATGCACAGGTTCCATCCAAATCATAAGTTAAATTCGTTTCAATCGATCGATGTTCCGTAATATCCTCCGTAACAGGTCACGTTGAAACTATAACACAGGGTACTAGGGTATCAGGAACTCGTAAGAACTTCAACTCTACTAACTTTAAATCCATGCGTTTTTTCTGACCACCTCTACCTCTTTCAATCGGTTCAGTCGGTGTTTTTGACATGTCATTTAATTTTTTATGGGACATTCCGAGTTATTTTTACTGTAAAAAAATAGGAAGACCCAAAATGTTTATATTAAAATGTAATTTATTCTGTAAACAAAAATAATAAGTTATGAAAATATTTTTTTTTAATAAACTATGTACAGACAATATTTTTATAATATACAAAATTAAAATAAAATACACATTACAAAGCAAAAAAATTGAATTAAGCAAATAAATTTATGTCAGAAAAATTAAACTATAGTTAACTAGTACACTAGTTACTCTATGTAAGTTCACTTTAAACAAAAACATTGAGTACTAGGACATCATAAGCAGGCGGAAAATATCTGAAGCACTATTTACTTTTTTACCTTATAAGCATTCAAAATGTACTTTGCAGCGAGCGAGGTTGAAACCTCTATGAATGTTGTACCATACATCCCATTGCCTCTCAAGGTCGTAAATTGTATACGAATTTGAAGATAGAAATTAATAAGCCTTTAGAAAAATGTTTGTCTTATTTATGAACGCATAGTTTATAATTATATAATATAATATAATTATATACGTTGACAAAATGTTGAAATTAAGGAAATTAACTCAAGATTATGCTGCTGTCAAAAAGCCGTTAGTTACATAAGACTCATGATTAGTTATTAAAGTAAAGTCAAGAGATATTAACGCGGATTCTCACGGGCTGTCAGATGATGTTCTCGTCCATAAATGCTGCATTGCTAGTTGCACATTCTGATTCAACTTTATTGACGTCAGCCAGCCTGCATTGTTTGGCTAGTAGTAGCTTTCAGATGGAGTGCATCTTTAGTAAAACACATTGGGTAGGCTGTATCAGGGTCGCAGCCGTTTCACGGTGGTATGCGAAAGCGATCCCGTGGCGCTCCTCGTTAAGACGGAAAGGGTACCGCTGGTTTTTTAGTGGGTATTCCTATATGTTCGGGGCGCAATGGCGCATTGGACCACTGTTCCCGTGGGGGAAACGCGTAACGAGTTTTTAAAGCGATAAAACTTTTTTATTTATATATATATTACGGGTCGCAGCCGTAGCAGCAGTGAGGCACGCGAAATATCTTGGCGCTAAATAGTAATAAGTACTAGGCTAATCTTCTACAGTACAGGCCCTGATATACATACAATCAAAAAAAATCATATGCAGGAGTAACATTTATTTATACATTTTATTCAAACAGTGTCAAAGTGGGTTTTTACGTGCACGGATTAATGTTCTGTCTTGAATCACGCAACAGGCTAACGGAATATTTAAAATAATCTTAAATTAATTTAAATATATTTTTTGTTATATATGGAGGCCTTTGTCCAGCAGTGGACGTCTTTCGGCTGGTGATGATGATGATATTTTTTGTTGTGTTTTTTACATGCGTTGGACGCAGTTGCGGCAGTTTAAAGTTCGCTGTATATTCGCTGAAAATGGTTGCTCTAGAAATTGTATCAACATGCAGCTTATGATTTTGAATTGAACAGGGCTGTAGACCAATTCCAGCGTCTACGGTACTCAGCCAAATGCGTAACCAGCTCTTACTGTGCACATGTTTGTTACTGTCGAGACCAGCACGTTTTGTAAGAAGGGCCGGAGTCTCTCTCTCTTGCACGCCAGTTTTGTATGTTAGGTATCGCACGTGGTGGAGGAGTAGTCGTCGAATTTCTGTACAAAAAACACAAATTCTTCTAATGATCTCGTCATAAAATAATACTTCATTAACTAAACTCTATTTTTTATTTATTTTAGTCCATATTTATTTGTTTATTTTTTTTCATTATTATTTTTGTATATTACATCAATTTCATTGTTTTAATTCAAACCCAAAAGAAATATTTAAAAAATAATTTGGCTGTCGGCAACAGTGCAATCTACTTACTACCTATTACCGGGTTTCGCTTAAGTACGAACACACGTCGAAATTTATGTACAAAAAAGATTTTAAACCTCAATCGGATGAAAAACTTCCTAATGCTTTGATTACGAACCAAAACATGAATTTAATCTTATACCAAACATACTTATCATACATACATTGAAAAAAGATTTGAGAATTTTTTTCATATAAGAAACAAACACACATACAGAAGAAAAAAAAAGTACGGCAGTACAAAATCACGTTTTAACCAAAACACGAGGTACCAGGATACTATGAACGCATAAAAGGTTTTTAGTAAAATATGCTGCCGTAACATACATGTACTCGTAGTTTGCAGAATAAAATGCACTTTATTGCTAGTGCAGGTCGGTTAAAATTGGTTTTTATGTGTTATCTTCTTTTACTCTGATTTTGTCCTCTTTCAACCGGGTAAAAAAGTAATAATGAAAATGGCTGGGTTTGTTGATGTTTAGCGACATATTAATTAGAATAAAAGATATTATTATTCCTTGGAGTAATAGTGCAAAATGTTTCATTAAAAATATTAAACCCATCTTATTTCCTCAACTGGTAACAGAAGGGCTGGTTTATTTTTTTCCCAGAGAATCGAAATTGCAATTCAAATGTTGCAGCATTCTTGTCATCAATCCACGCGGTCACGATTTGTACAGTAACTATATTTAATTTTTATATGTATTTATTTGAGGCTTTCATGCAAAAAAAGCCGAGATGGCCCTGTGGTAAGAACGCGTGAATCTTAACCGATGATCGTGGGTTCAAACCCGGGCAAGCACCACTGAATTTTCATGTGCTTAATTTGTGATTATAATTCATCTCGTGCTTTACGGTGAAGGAAAACATCGTGAGGAAACCTGCATGTGTCTAATTTCACTGAAATTCTGCCACATGTGAATTCTACCAACCCGCATTGGAGCAGCGTGGTGGAATAAGCTCCAAACCTTCTCCTCAAAAAGAGGAGAGGAGGCCTTAGCCCAGCAGTGGGACATTCTCAGGCTGTTACGGTTACGGTATGTAAATAAAGATAAATAATTATACAATTTCAAATAAGTTTATTCTTACGTCTCTATGTCTCTATGTCATCTTACTGCTCTAATGATGTTGTAGTTCTTTTGAGTGATTATAATCAGTTAATAATTATTCATTTAAAGAGAGCGCAGCAGCGTGGATTACCATCCCTTTGTATATATATATATATATATTTATATAAAGATGTTGACAGAAAATAAAATAGTATTTATTACATATAATTATTTGAATATTGTTATAATGAAATAGTAAACGATCATTGATCAGTGCCTAGGCGATAAATACACGTTGTAAGTAATATAATTATCTATTTCTGGATACTTTTATTCTTGAAAATGTGGTACGTAAATATAGTCGATACTAAATACTTGAAGAGAAAACTTTGCACCCCTTTTAAAGAATATTGCGTACATATATATACTTAAGAAAACTAAAAATGGTGTATAATATGTATTAAAATATATATTAAATAAAATAATTCATACTTTACTTTCATACTCCCAATGAGACAACACACGCGTCAAATTAAAAACGAATAAAGTTTTTTTTTGTGAATTTTTTAAAGACAGCAAAAAATCTCCAAACAATTGTTGATTTTTGTACCTAATCAATAATTGAAATATAAATCAAAATAATAAAACAAACAAAAAACCGTAAATTATTAGAGTTTAAGATATATTGCAGCTAGTGGCATCCTTCTTTTCTTGCATATTTCGTTGTTTCGCAGTCACGTTTAAACCAAAACATAGGCTACCAGGAAATCATACATTGAGAAGTGATGTGTTATTTTCATTGATGCTTTTCAAACTACAAATAAAATAAAATGCACTTTATTATAAGAGCAGCGAGATTCATACTTCAGAGAACAGGCAATAAATATATTATCATCCTCTTTTAACCGGTCTCTTTGAACCAGATTTGTTCATGTATCTGTATGATCCACCATGCATACCAACAAATCTGTTGTATGATCGAAGTTGTTATTTAATCGAGTTAATAGGCCACCTGATGATAAGTGGTCACCAACGCCCTTAGACATTGGCATTGTAAGAAATGTTAACCATCGCTTTCATCGCCAATGCGCCACCAACCTTGGGAACTAAGATGTTATGTCTCTTGTGCCTGTAATTACAATTACTTTATTCACTCTAATTACTTTGTCTTTATATACTCCTTCTGTGGTTAAAATATGCTATTAATAATGTTGGGTGGTGGGCGGGCGTGTTGTATACATTTCTCACACAATTTGTACAAAGTCCTACCACCAAAGTTGTGAAGAAAAATACAAGCTTGATTTTAATGACAGCCATCCATATAATGAATTATAAAATTCAAGAATCTTGATTAGTTGCGAAAACTTTTAAAATAAATTTCCTTAAGTTTCCTGTGTATTTTTCTCTTTCTCTTCTTTTCTCACTGTGATGAGTTACAAAGTTAACTAATAATAAACTCAACTAAAACTCAACTTAAAATCGCAACAAGACAATGTCCTGTTCTTAAGCTGCAGCTATGCTGGATTCATTTAAGATTGTCGTCGATAGCAGGGTAAAATTTTTATACCTATTATAACAGTACTGAAAGATGGAAATTTTCACGTTTATCGAAAAACAGTTGAATATAATAATAATAAGTACTGTTTTTGTAGTTATGTGGCACAAAATGGCCTCATTCTCTGATTAACGTCATCATTTCTTTGATCACGTCAAATGCCCTAAATGTTGTTATTTTTACAACAAGTATATAAATCGTCAGTATATTTATCTTTTATAGACATTATAGGCCCGGGGAAAAGAGGCCAGTTAATATTATTTTAAGCCACTACTAACAAATAACACAAGAGCATTTTATTGCGATGAATTTCGCTATAATAAGTTTGATACTTTGGTATCGCATATTTTGATTTAAGCGTGTGTTTAAATACATACTTTGTCTGTCTGTGTTCTTAGCGTGACAATGATAAATAACCAGATGTGACCACAACACACATACAATAAAACATATTTAGATATACAATTTTAATTAATCTCCTGAATCCTATCTCCTAAAGTTGTGTTGTATCATAAATAAAATATATATGACAATATAAAAAAGGTGGTAGGTACGGGATGGATGTGGACTGCCCAAGATCCCAAGGGGGGTTCTCGTGTAGCAGTGGACGGCAAAAGGCTGACAATATATACATATATATATATATATTATAGTGAAGAAGTATGTCCATAATATAGAAATTCGTAAAGAATATGTAAATCTAGTTTGTTTATCTCTAATACTTCTTCGACTGGTTCCAAGTTTGTTGATGCATTGGCGATGTAAGGAATGTTTTATACTTCTTACATCTATGTCTATGATGATGACCACTTACCACCAGGTGGTCATTTGCCTTTGTTCTTAAAGCAAAAATTAAAAAAACGAATCAATTTAAATCTGTTAATTATTTATATTTAAATCGCATTAACCTTACACTATAATAATGATAGAGGTATCTCACATGGGTTAATCACCCGAAAAAGTGTCAATTGAAATGTATGAAAAATATGGGTTCCATAAATTGCCACAATGGCGCTACTGTAGCTAGACGGTATTACCTAAAATTAAAATTATTTAATTAATTCGGATTAATTTATTAACAGAATAATTTAAAAATTGCGCCTTTTGAAGGCGGATGTCTAACTTTTTGTCTGAAATTCCGTTTTAGTCTACCGAGTAATGACGTGTTCCCTCAATTTCATGCATTTTTAGGAACACTTTTAATACACAAAGATAGTTTTCCTTACCTCTTCATGGTCCTAATAATATTGTTGAGTACATATCTAAAAATATTTAATAGGCAAATATCGTCTTTAATGCATGATAAAATACAATATATATATTTATATATTTGTTTAGCTAAATGATTATTATTAAAATTTAGTAAGGTTAAGGGAAATAAATAAACAGTGCGGTCTTTAGCGTTCAAAAGACGGTCTCCTTCAAGGTTTACGGTCTTCAGTTCCATAACCACTGGCCTAAATATAACGCACCTGTTATGGCATCTCACACTGATCTGGCTGTTTTGAATAATATCTTTTTGTCTATATGACAATTAATGATAAAAATATTGTAGAAATTTTAATAAATAATTTTTAATATACGCTTTATATTCATTAGCTTTTATTTTTATGTAAATAACAAAATCCTTAGGACTAATAATTTTCTTAAGTAGACTAATGGTGTAGTAAAAGTAGGGATATTTCGCTTCTTACTTTATAAAAATAAACAGCAATATCAATGTTTCACTAAAAAATATACTCCCAGAAAATTGTTCGCCGTACCAACGAATAGTTAGATTATATTGAGTTTATAATTTTCATTTATAATGTTTATTTATTATTTATTTATTCATTTTCATTTACTTTACTTATGTTTAATTGTTATGTATTTATATAATATCTTTTACTTTTCTACTTGACAAATGATAAAATGAACCTAAAATTATTAAATATTTTCTTAATAAGATATTATTATATCTTCTTTTAAGCTGTTGTCAATTGATTGATAAAAAAGCTGTAGGAAAATGTTATATCAAAAGCCAGTCACGTTTTTTCCAAAACATCGGTACCAGGACATCATGAAGCTTAGGAGTTGGGTGTGTGAAATTCTTTGCCACCTTGTTACACCTCTTTGCTATTTTGAATGAAAATAAACTTTATTGTGAGAGCCGAAAGGTTGTTAATCACTTGTAGGGTTAAAAATCAATACTACCCTCTCACATATCAATAATGTGTTTGTGAGAATTACGTTTTTGTGTTTGTAGAATAATATATTGCAGTACAAACAGGAATGTTAGTGTGGGTGATGGCAACCACTTGCCTAAAGGACTCATTTATTCGTTGCTCTCCTGAAAAAAAAAATATTGACACAATAATTTTATTTAATCAAACCAAATTAATTCAAGTTGTATTAATTTTTTTAATTAGTGATTAGTGTAGTAAAATATATTAATTAAAAAAAAAACACTAATTAAGCAATTACTTTTCTGTAAGCCTTTCCGTGCCCAGATGCCCATGGTAATATCATAAAAATAATGAAGCTTAAAATATTCTGAGCCGTATCCTAACCTATGGACCGTCTCCACTCGTAAATCTGTCATAACGTTAATGTAAAAACTCAACAATATTATGTATCTGTTCAGTGTGAAAGGCTCTTTTTGAGATGTTTGCTCTGGTCTTGAGAACAATAAATCGAATGCAGCAGACATTAGTAGGACTAGTCGCGGAAAGCTTGCTCGTTACTGTAAACTGCAACGTCCCACTTTATGACATCATTCACCTAAAATAAAGTGTCTACTGTCCTTGTCCTAAAATATATGCACTGGTTTATTGACCCCTGGTAACTTGTACAAAAGTTTATCTGGTAAAATACAATTTAGACGTTTAATTGATGTCGTCCTTTTGACTGATTTCGGCTACAACCGGCCAATATCAAGAGATTGGCCAACTGCGCAGGACATATATTATAGTCGTCACGGTAGCATGCGAAAGCGATCCCGTGGCGCTCCACGTTAAGACGGAAAGGGTAACGCTGGTTTTTTAGTGGGTGGGTTTTTCCGATGTCTGGGGCGCCTTGGACACCGGCGAGCCCCACTAACCCCCTCACTGTTTCCGTGGGAGAAACGCGTGACGCGTTTTTCTAGCGTAAAAAAAGACATATTATAGTGTACAAGTGAGTGCGCAAACACAGATGCACTCTGTATTCCTTAACTTTCCCAATCCGATCGGACGGCAATCCGACACGACTAGAAAGTATTTAGGTACAAAACCAACGGCTTTACGTGCTTTTAGAGGCACGGAAGTGTACACACTTCCAACTTCCAGACTCCGGGCTGCTACTGAGAATTTTCGACGGAACAACTTATAACTTGTTAATGGCCCAATCTGGAATTCGAACCCAGGGTCTCCGGATCAGTGGCCTTACATGTAGTCACTAGAACCACGAGGCAGTATTATACTATTATAGTCAATGTTGCATATCACTATCTGCGATCGTCTGCGGTCAGTTTATTCGTACAGAACAACTATACAAACCACACGTGATACATTCGTAACAACACACATCGGCCTTTCGAATTTATGACCTGAGTCACGGTTTATTTCTGCAACACTCAAACTTTTTGATGTATGTTATATTGCGTCTTCAGTTATTTCCCTTAAAATTTATAAATAATCCAATTCCTTAATGACATTTAAAGTTATAGTCATAATTATTTGGTAGGACTTTGCCCACATTAACGTTCCATGATCATGAACCATACCGGTATATGTAAATAAATAACATTTTTCTTAATGACTAACCAAAAATAATAGCTACTATCTTGTTCCGTTACATATCAGCAACCTACCTTGTCTTGATCTTAGCAATAGCTAACTTATGACGTGAACATTTAACTGATACGTTTCGCCTATCCGATGTTGCTCTCTCATTCTCTCCGTTGTCCAAAATAATGGCAACTATTTTATATATACATAACATATTGTTAACCATAGCAAAGCTCCTCTTGATGTTTCAGTCAGAGTTGAAATTGTACTTGTAAGTTCAGTTCTGGGGACGAATTCGACTAATCTATAACGATTACGACAAATTCCCGATTCAATTCCAATCCAACTTTGACTATTTTATATTTATTCGGAACCGAACCTATATGATGTTAACATATACCGTTGTGTCAAAACCAGACTTCATTGTTAACTTTTATGACAATAGTTCATAATTAAATTAATTAAAAATCGGATAAACGGCAACGATCACGCTTTGATTCGATTGCGATAAAGTGACAATTTGTTAGTAGAACTTGCGCCCCTGAAAACAATGCAATTTAACGATACATGCAGTTTGTGTTATTATTTTTCATGATTTTAATTTCGATTCATCGTCACATAATGAATTATCGTTTTATTTGTTTTTCCTTAAATACATTAACCTCGGATCTGTCCCTGGTCGTAAACCTGGATTTTGGTCGTTATCGATCAAAGCACCACGTTTATTTTTCCGTGAGGATTGTTTGACAGATTACTCGACAGTATTCTGATATCAGCTGTTAATTAAAATAATCAGATGCAAGTTCGAAAAAATCTTAAAGGTTATAGAAGTTACGTATGTTTAATCTTCAAGTTGGTTTATTTGCTGAATCATTCATAGTTTTCCTAATTGGTATTATCAATCATTAATAATTAGTGGTACCAATAATATACTAGTCTTAAGACAAAGTAAATAATAATAATATAATGTCCTCCAGACCGATTTCGGCCACGGCGGTCAATCTCAAGAGAGATTAGCCAACTACGCAGGAGATATTATAGTGCACAAGTGTGTGCGCAACCACAGGTGCACTCTCTATTCCCTAACTCTTATAATCCGATGGGACCAACAGCTTTACGTGCTTTCCGAGGCCCGGGAGTGTACATACTTCCAACTTCCAGATTCCGGGCTGCTACTGAGAATTTTCTGTCAGAAAAACCCAGTAACTTTTAATTGGCCCGACTTGAGAATTGAACCCAGGATCTCCGGGTCTGCGGCCTTACATCAAGCCACTAGCCCAACGAGGCAATCAACAAACAAAGTAAATATAATAGGTAATAACACTATTATATAATAACATAATCTATTTTATACAAATTATATACAGTTTATATAAAATTAACAGTTATTATTTTCAATTTTATAATATAGGTATTATAGGCGGATAGGTAAATGGGCTACCAAGTAAATATCTATCTTTATATAAATAATGTATCAATAAACTGATTTTATCTTTGTCTCTTCTGGCACAACTAAAAACCATGAACAAAATACATCAGACCAAAGATATCATACATATTTATTGTTACCGAGTTAAGCGTAAACACGAAAGAGGCTAATACATGAAAAAAGCGATGATACCATTATTAGTGGCTGACCTTTTACACAGTCGTGGAACAATATAATTCGGATAACCCTCTATCGTCTGGTCGTCGACCCAGCGTACATTATGACAACCGAATAAGCGACGTTAGTACGGCCTTGTTTTTTACTCCGCTTGAGTGGTTTTTTATCATATATAATTGTATATGCCGCGTTTCAAATCCAAGCTTTGTATTATGATAATCTAATACAAAATATACTTATTTCATTCAAGAATACTCTTAAAGGTGCTTTTGAATTGAATTGATCTTGATGCAGAGGCTTTATACAGGCCTGTCTGGTACCACCGTCACATTTTATCGTCAAACGGTAATACACAGTATTGTTGTATTCCAATGGGACATAACATCTTAGTTTCCATGATTGGTGGCGCATTGAAAATATAAGGGATTGTTAGAATTTCTTATGCGTCAATGTCTGTCGACGCTTACCACTAGGTGACCCATTTGTCCAGCCTTTGGCTCACTCCTTCCTTGGAGTTCAAGCTTGCTTCACACAAAATTTCATTAAATTCGGTTCAATGGTTTGAAGCTCAGCTGTGAAAGCGTAATAGACGAACAGAGGTACTTTCGCAATTGTAATATTGTGAGATAAATAAAGTATCGAATATACTCTTTATGAGAAATTAAGTGTCTTTAAATGGCTTTAACAGTCATCACTATGTTATAATTTGTTGTTATCTCTTTTAACAGATACTAAAATGTGATTATTATCAAAATAAAAGCGTTTTTTATAACCTGTAAAATAATTTACAGCTTCTGGCTGTATTTCGGTCATACTTCTCTGAGTATGATAAGAGAATGGCCGATGGTGCGGAAAATTGACACGACGAGAAAATTTCAGGTGCCCGTCCAACCTTTGTGTGCTTTCTGAACAACGGGCGTCCAGCATTGCCAATTTAGACTGCAACGGAAATTAATTTCTTGACATCAAACCCGGACTCACAACCTCATGACCTCCAACTATTCAAGCTAGCCTCTAAAATACATATATTATAAATATTCTGTTAATATATTCTATGTTTTTGAAAAATATTTTAAATTTATTCCAGATCTTATATTGCTTTTTTGATAACAATTACTATTAAATTTGTCAATTAATCGAGATGATAAAAAAGCGTAGCGTATGCGTTGATTTTCATGCAGGATTAATAATAATTTCATATTCGACCATTTTTATTATTATTATTTTTGAGAAATTTTCAGACTTATGAAATCACGATTCATTGTATGCTGATGCCCATACGACACGGTCAACAATCCGGTTAAAAGAGGACAGATCGACGAAGGTTATGTTTATTTTAATAAGTACTATATAATTTTGACCTTACTGCACTAATCATAAAGTGAACTATTATTGCAGAAAACTGACATAGTAAAATGATTGCACTTTTCTCGACAATTTTACTCAACTCTCTTAATATCTGATATCCTGGTACCTATGTTTTGGTTCAAACGTGACTTTCTCGCTTGGTGGATTTTTTAAATGCTTGTTTTATTTACCACCCACAGACATTTAAATTTACATACGTGCTTGTTAAAAATATAAATGAAGAGTTTAGAAAACAAAAACGTAAAAGATAAAAAAACTTTTTTATAATCTGGTTAAAATTTAAAGTTAAAATCGAACTGATATATTTTAGTCGATTTAAAAAAAGACGTGTATGTTTCAAAAACGGGTATTTGGAACGTAAATATATTAAGGTAAGTTCAATATATTTTTCTTGCGTCTGTTTTTTAAGAAAATCATGACAAGCAATATTTATTAGGTAGACTACTGTAATGATTATTTTATGGATTTGGTGGAAATAACGTATTTTCAGTAATACTTTTTTTGGGCATGTCATTCGTTTCATTGTCATTACTAAGTTTCTTGTCTACATTTCGAACCAATGGCAGTTTTATTCTGTTATATTTAATTTGTTCATATAGTCTTCAGTGATATAAAAATATATATAACAAGATTAATAAGATAAAAGCGTATATCTACGCACGCACGCACGTTAATTATAATGAAGCATGAACAATGTAGTGTGATGGTTGGCATTTATAATATTTTTAACACTATATTTAGTCATAATTCCATGTGTCTCCTCCACACGTGTGCAATCGATGTCTAAACTGACATATATTTAATATTTGCGTCATACGTTGTAAGTTGTTGTGATTTAGTATTCGAAGATATTTTCGTCAGTGGACAGAGATTGATTGATTCGTTGATTCATTCGAGACAAGTTTCGCATGATCCGTTTCAATGGCGTCACATAATGGGAAATGCAGTTGTTCGTAACACTGTTATGAAGTATTAGATTTACGCATTAAATACTGTTGTTATTGTTAGCTGTGACGTAGAAGTTGTATTTGGTATATCGTCCTTTTTTATCAAATACATGCTTACATATTGTTGAACATGGGACGTGTTCTTGTGTGGGATGCAACTTGCGTAGATACGCTGACAGTATCTTATATCAAGAATACGTCTCGTAAGGCCAGTGCAGCCGCTGAAGCTCAAATACTCAAGCGCCGCAAGTATTCACTTTTATCCAACAAATATGAATTTGCGGGGCTGGGTTTTGAAACATTGGGTTGGGTCGTCCGATACAAAAAGCATCATAAAAGATATTTCTAACCCCCCTGGTGACCCCTGGGTCACCAGAAGTGTGGACAAGTTTATAAATAAGTTTATAAGTAAGTTTATAAATCTGAGCTCAATCAAATCTCAAGAGCTGGCGCTTATTTAGCCCAAAGGCTGAGTATAGCGGTACAGAAAGGCAATAATAGTGCCAGCGTTTTGGGTACAGTGCCACAGGACAATCTTTTAGACGGCGTGTTTTTGCTTTAAATTTTTAATGTGTATTTTGTTCTTTTTACTTTAATTTTGTATTTTATAAAAATGTCTGTACATAAAAAAAATCAATTTGAAGTTTATAAAAAAAAATTATCCATTAAAAATAAATAATGTTATGTTACATATACTCTGTTAATAAATGTAAATGTAGTGATGCTTACATTGTAAACGTATGTTGTGGAGTAAGTATTTTTAAGTATAAAAGACGAGAAATAAAATTTATATAATTTGGAAGATTGTGTCGATATCCGTGGTATGTGCACAAAAAATGTTGAAACTGTCCACGAAAGGCCTAAATGACTGAATGCCATAGTAATTGTTAATCCTTTTTTGGTTTGGGATACAAACTAATAATTAGAGAATAAAATAATTGCAAATTTCTTTTGTTTTCAGAGAATTATAATGACCTACCTACGTAGAATTATAATGATATACGTACCTAACCCATTAATTTATATTTACAAGTTTAAAACGCAAATAAACAAAATACACAACGCGATATAGAACTTAATTTACTCGATTTTTTTTATTATCTCAACTTTACGCTATCGAACGAATGATTTAAGTGAAAATAAATGAATGAGCCACAAAACACAAAAATGCTCTCGCCTAACTGAAGTCACGTTTTAACCAAAACATCAGATACCAGGATAACACGAGTAACAGAGAGATAAGTGTAATGTACTATTACTACGCTGTGTATGCCATTTCATCGCATAAAAGTGCACTTTAAGATGAGTGCAACTAGGTTAAAATTTGTTTGTATTCATTCCTATCAACACCTTATATACACCGATACAACCTCTTTTAACCGGATACAATATTATTATAGGAAAGGTTCCGTATTCAGTCGAAATGGCACAGTGGGCTCCATACGTGGTTCTTAATTTAGCACGGGTTAAAAATCCTGGCAAGCACTGAATTATTATTTGCTAATTGTTAATAAATAATCTTGTGCTCGGTGCTAGAGAAAACCCTTTTAAAGAAACTTGCAGTGGGATAGTTAACAAGCTGTTATTTTACTTGTTTTTGATGTGAAATGTTTAATGGCGCGCTTTGGGGGTATACTTTCTAATGACATCATGTCCTTTTACCGCTGCTATCTATTCCTTTGTGTATGCATGACGCGTATACTATATTATATCTTCTTCTTCGTCGTGTCACTCTTGTCAGAGCGGTCGTGGTCACCATGAAGTATTATAAATTATTCGTCGCTGATGTTATTCGCCTCACGAGCCTGCGCCATATGTGCCTGTCAGTGGTAAGCCTCGTGCATTCATGCAAAGGACCGCCAACAGTTGTTTTTATTTGGTCGGTCCATCGCATGGGCGTCCTTCCACGTGGTCTGATGCCATCCACCTTGCCTTGAATAACAAGGCGTTCAATGGAGTAATTTCCTTGCCGGGAAACGTGTCCAAAAAATGTTAATATGCGCTTTCGAACCAGCGCCGAAAGACGCTGTTTGATGCCGAGTTCTTGAAGAATGGAGATATTGGTGCGAAATTCAGTCCACGAAACTCTTAACATTCGTCTCCAGCACCACATCTCCAGAGCATCGATCTTCTTTTTTTCGACCTGCCGCAAAGTCCACGTCTCCGCAGCGTATAGAAATATGGGGAAAACAAGCGTTTGTACGAGCCGGATCTTGGTTGCTTTGGTAATGTTTCTGTTCCTCCATATTTTCTTCAGCCTCTCTATATTATACTATATTATATACTTTGTTCTTAAATATATGTGTATGAATGGTCCTTTAAGGGTCACAATTTTAAAGCAATAAAGTAAATTTTGTTAAGGTCGTTGATGGTTTAAAAATTAATAATGAAGTTCACAGTAATAATGTTGCTACACGATTAAACCTCAGCTTAATTAATCTGGCAACCCTGAATTTAAAGATGGAAATTATTCGTGCACACGTCTCGTTTATCTGCTAATAGTAGAGGACAAATGGATCGCACGACCACGTCTGCCACCTTTTTTATTTACTCCACATAAATACACATTAGACTAATGATGTAGCCGATATATAAACAAACACTCCCTTTTTAAGTTAATATTCACATTTTTATTTTCAAATAAGCAAAACCAACAGCTTCCTCCGCGTGGAATTAAGTTTGTGACAATTATCTATAAACTATAATAATATATATTATAAACGCGAAAGTAACTATGCCGGTTTGTTACGCTTTAAAGGCAAATTTAAATTTAAAACCACTGAACCGATTTTGATAAAATTTGGTAATATTTCTTACATGGCCAATATTTATGGGCGGTTGTACCATTTGATGGTCTGCCTTCCTAATACAATGATACAGTAACAGCCTGTAAATGTCCCACTGCTGGGCTAAGGCCTCCTCTCCCTTTTTGAGGAGAAGGTTTGGAGCTTATTCCACCACGCTGCTCCAATGCGGGTTGGTGGAATACACATGTGGTAGAATTTCGATGAAATTAGACACATGCAGGTTTCCTCACGATGTTTTCCTTCACCGAAAAGCACGAGATGAATTATAACAGAAATTAAGCACATGAAAATTCAGAGGTGCTTGCCCGGGTTTGAACCCACGTTCATCGGTTAAAATTCACGCGTTCTTACCACTGGGTCACCTCGACTTACATACATTTAACTTTTTTTTATCATATACAATGATAAAAAAAGTTAAATGCCCTTTTACTTTTCTGTAAATCTTATTAACTAATGTATAAAAAATATAGTTTACTAATTAATATTTATTTATAAACTATTGCTATCTCACTCCAATTTGTCCTCTTATAACCGGATTCCTAATTAATTGTGTTTATGTGTTTTATCGCTGAAAATCGCGTAACAGATACATATATGTATATAAGCGATTTATTTACCTTCAATAAATATATAGTCGTTATTAAAAAGCTTATTTTTAAATAACAAAAACAGCGATAATTGCGTAGAATCTCCTAATCATCTTTTTATTAATTAAAAAAAATAACTTTTTCGAACTTCTTCAAATATACGGTTTTGTGAAGTCACGTTTTAACCAAAACATGTTACCAGGATATCATGATCGCAGAGTAGTCGTAATATTTGCGTCTGCAGCAAACTGCACTGTATAGTGCATCCAGTGAAGTTAAAATCTCTTTGAACGGGTAGTTTTGTAGTTTACGAGTCGGCCTCTTTCAACCGGGTCGGAGTAAAGAGCAAATGGTGATTGATAATACAAATTGATATGAAGAAATTATATGCCTTTAATTTTTAAGCTAGCATTTTTAGAAATCATCTTAGTGCCCGCATTATATTAAAAAATAATCTAATTTAATTAATTTAAAAATAATTACGTTTAAATCATTATTAACAATAATGAAAGGTAAACAAATAAGGTTTAGACGAAACAATGCCGTTTTACGCTCAAATATCGTAGATACACGACAGAAAAGGAAAAATAAATAAATAAATGCTATCGTTATTCTCGTTTCTTTTGTCTGCAGTCATTTACAAATCAATGTTCTTTGTTTTTCTTTTTCTGGCGATATGTAGTATCTGTTCGCTAATTCATCGCAAAATATTTTGCCATTTGCCATATATTAGAGAGAGGTTAGATTTTGATTTCATATAGAGTTAGATTGTGTTTCGACTTTACAAGTTTATTTATGATTTCGATGAAATTTGCAACACAAAAAACAAGCCACAATGATGATTTAAAATACTTTGCTAGCTTTCCCGTTTTAAACCAAAACAAATACCAGAATATTATGAAAGCAGAAGAGGTAATGTTAAAAATCACTAAATACAAAATAAACCTAAAATTTCTTTGAGTATATAAAAAAATATTAATTTCTTTTATACCGATTGCAATCTGTCAATCAAATGATTGGATAAGTAAGTTGTATAGAATTGATGAACAGATTATGAAAACAGCCTTTATATATTTGCATCGTGACTCTATTTACAACACTACCACTTCGTGGGTATTTCTAATTGTGGGCTCAAAAATTTTAACTGTAAACCCAATCAGCCTTAAAAATTTAAAATACACTCAAGAAAAAAAAACATCCGTAATGATCTTTTTTTTCTAGTTCTTTTGCGTATTTATTTAGTTCCACGGGAAAAATCTACCAGGTTACGCAGTCACGTTTTAACCAAAACATTATACCAGGGTATCATAAATACAGAAGAAATACGTTAAATTTAATCTCGATATATCATCATGTATAGGCAAAATGCACCCTATTGAAAGTGCACCGAGGTTAAAACCTCTTTGATGTAGTCATCAATAATTCCATCCAATCGAATCGTCCTCTTTTATCCGTTGTAATGTGAATGTATGTTAACGGTAACTCACACATATAAAATTGAGGCGAGGTAGCCCAGTGGCTAGAACTCCCGAATCTCCCCCGAAGATTGCGTCTTCAAAACCAAAATTCAAACACCACTGCGATCGCGTGAGCTTGATTTGTGATTATAATTTACCTCGTGCTTACCTTTATAAAATTATAATATAATTGAACAAAAAATAAACCTTCATAGCTTTATACAAGTATATGTATGTACATAATAGGAGTACATTTATTACCTAACCTGTCCGTCGCAGACATAGTCGTGGTGCTGACATAGCTAACGTATCTATTCATCCAAAAGACGTTCGCAAAAGGATATAAATATTTCAAATGCTTTTTTTTACTTAAACGATTTTAAATGCTTTTGTCCAACAACTATTATATTTTTTCATGCTAACTAATATATATAATAGTTTAGATATACGTACATGTATATAGTTTAGATTATATACTTTTAAGTCGGCTCCATGATCATAAGACAAAACCCTTATATATCGATAAAGAGCATCTTTATATGATATCATATCATATCTGGATTTGGCTCTCCCCCAGGGAGTTTATAGGGCGGATTAGTGGTCAAAAAAATTGACACCGTTTAAGACACGTTACGGTTTCCCCTTTGGCTCTCTGCAGCCTCCGTCAAACACCGCGTCGCTAAATCGTCGAGTCAATTGTGCGGGCCTTATTACCTAGTTACCATAAAAATCAATCATCAAAATCGGTTTTTTATAATCGGCGAAGATATTGCGCATATATAAATAACAATAAAAATACATTAACTTATTTAAAATTAATGTTGAACAAAATATACAGTATTTAATTAATACAAATTATTGTTCCTCAGAAACAATGGCATGTAGAAGATAAGAGATGGTAGCGAAGAAAGTATATCGAAAAGTATAAACTCCAATATAGGATTATATAATCTTAAGAGGATTTTTGAGTCGACTCAGTATAGCGAGCGCTAACGATGTTCGAAAGTAAGCATGAAATGATCTGTCGTTACTTTTTTTATCCACCAACTTTTTTTTTTACCTTCCAGCTTTCCGCACACGAAGTCACGTTTACCCAAAACATGAGGTACTAGGATAACATGAGCAAAAGAGAGATAAATATTGCACTTTCACTATACTGTGTATCATTACGTTGCATAAAAGTGCACTTTAATATGGGTGCAACTAGGTTAAAATCTCCTTGGATTGATAACCGGTTCGCTCTCACACACCGATTCGCCCTCTTTTAACCGGATACAATAACTGTAGGTGTGAAACCGTATTGAGTCAAGATGCCGTGGATTCGTAGAAAGAACTTGTTATTTTAACCAAAGATTGCAGGTAAGTTCGGTCAAGGACCACTAATTTTCATGTATTTAATTTGTGTTTTCAACCATTAATCTCGTGCTTGACAATGAAGGAACATCGTGAGTAAGCGAACCAACCTGAATTGGAGCAGCGTGGTGGTATATCCTCCAACCTGACCCTCATTATGGCTTATACTAGCAGTGAGATTTTTATAGGGTTTTACTTACTTACTTATATAAGTAAATACGAATCAAAATTAAAAACAGGTATAATTATATCAAGACCTATCTGTTAGTGAAATGTTTCGAATATATAAAATACTGAATACACACTCAAAATGAAATGTTACTAAATTTTTTTCCAATTAACGTCCATAAATGTTGGTCAATGTTTTTATTATCGTAAAATATTTATTGCAATCGTATTACAAATTGCGTCTGCTCTGCTATTGAGGTTACAGATATGTACGAAGATGCACCTAAATGCAATACCATTTGATTTTATGGTCAATATTGTGTGACCTTGTTTGATAAGGAAAGGTAGCTGTTATTACTATTTAGCAATTCTGTTTTGTCTTTGTCTTATATTTGATGAATTTCAAGTTGGAAAGAGACGAAGTAGCTTTAAAAGTTATTTTATTTTATTCAACTAGCTGCCCGTTCCGATTTGTACGGGTAAAATTATACAAAGTCACCCCCTCCCATTTCTTCCCCTTAACAATAACATTTTAAATTTTTTCAGCATATGCTTACATTATAAAGTAAGCCTATGTTTCAAATTTCAGCTTCTTGAACTCAGTAGTTTTAGCTGTGCTTTGATAGCTTTTTTTATTATATATATATTTAGAAAGGCGGACGAGCACATGGGCCACCTGATGGTAAGTGGTCACTAATGCCCATAGACATTGGCATTGTAAGAAATGTTAACCATCGCTTACATCACCAATGCGCCACCAACCTTGGGAACTAAGAAGTTATGTAAGGGACAAATAATTGTCTTGTAAGAGCTTGTAATTACTTTGACCCACTCACCCTTCAAACCGGAACACAACAATACCAAGTACTGCAGTTTTGCGGTAGAATATCTGATGAGTGGGTGGTACCTAACCAGACGAGTTTGCACACAGCTCTATCACTAGTCGCTAGTTAGTCAGGCCAATCTATTTTATAAGTATAGATTAAATATTCGACTCTATTGTTTCTTTGTTCCAATCGCAGTTAAAACACTTGGACCTTTGAGTCATAGTACAAACGTTTCAAAATCAGAACATCCTATGTTATTGCTTGGTCTAGTGTTCAATTTTCGCCTAGAGGTTCTGATTGGCCATTCAACGAGGATTTTTTTTTGAGCCACTTGATATTAAGTGGTGTCACTACCGCCCATGGACATTACTGTAAGAAATATTAACCATTCTTTATATTGCACATGCGCCACCAACCTTGGGAATTAAGATATTCCTTGTGCCTCTAGTTACATTTGTACACAAAAAAAAAAGTTAAGATGGCCCAGTGGTAAGAACGCGTGAATCTTAACCGATGAACGTGGGTTCAAACTCGGGCAAGCACCTCTGAATTTTCATGTGCTTAATTTCTGTTTATAATTCATCTCGTGCTTTTCGGTGAAGGAAAACATCGTGAGGAAACCTGCATGTGTCTAATTTCATCGAAATTCTGCCACATGTGTATTCCACCAACCCGCATTGGAGCAGCGTGGTGGGATAAGCTCCAAACCTTCTCCTCAAAAAGGGAGAGGAGGCCTTAGCCCAGCAGTGGGACATTTACAGGCTGTTACTACTACTCACTTTTTATTAAACCGGAACACAAAAACACTAAATATTGCTGTCTAGCGATAGAATATGTTATGATTTTGTGGTACCTACCAAGGCTTACACATAGTCCGACACCAAGTAAATTCTGCAAGTATTCCTGCCATCATTTAGCTGATTATAATTTTTAAATATAATTATTTAATATAATTATTTAAATAAACAAAATAAATAAATATTTATAAATATCGAACGGTCAGAAGGTCTTTATAGATAGTATCTTTATAATATTCCCAGAGTTTTAGTCTTTGTAATAAAACAGTATTTTATATAAATAGATTGTGTTTTTTTTACCAGCATGTAATTGTCTAAGATAATCGCTATATGTTTTCAATTTACCTCACTGAAATGAAATAAAATATTATATGTAATAGTTTAGTTTCTATAAAACATAGAAAATAACATTAAGAAATAAATCATTGATTCGTTTGTTTTATAAACGGTAGCGTGAAGGTAACGGTAAAAAACGAACACACATATAAAATTTACATATTGTAGACTAGTTTCGCGTGTATTGAATATTCGTTAATTTATTAGAATTAAATTAATAAAAAAAATTGGCCTTGAAGAAAAAAGATTTAATTGTGTGTAATTTAATTTTTGTTCTCTATATTTATTATAACTTGTATAAATTGTTATACAAGTAAATCTGACAGGAAAGAAATGATATTGCAAGTGCTTTTAATTGTCAATATAAAAAAAGATATTTCATATTTCTATTCGACATAAAGAAAACTAGCGTCACTAACTCATAATTAAGTTCACAAAAAATTTAACATGCAACATATATGGAAAATTATAAAAGTGGCTTTAAGGTATACATTCTGAGTTTACACAAGGTTTTAATAAAAGAAAAGATTACTAGTCCACACTGTATCGTTTATTCGTTAAGCGTCAATTGATTTCCTTATTAGTTATTAAGAAGATTATTTTTGAGTAGACCTAGTAGACATTCATAGAAAAGTCATTGTTTTTCATATTTCCTCGGTCGCAGCTCATCTCAACGTCACCGAAGCGCGGCAACCTTGCTTTTTGCAGTCTTCCAGTCTTCCTTGTCACAAAGTTGAATCGTGACGTTGCAAAAAAATGTTTATTTAGATTTTTAGAAACAAAACGTAGGTATATTGGCATCATTCCCAATGAGTCATGGTTATTTTATATTGAAACATGTTATTTCCTTAACGAAAAATTACTACATATATATAAAAGAATAAGTGACTGACTAACTGACATATCAATACATTCCAAAATGGGGTTAGCACCATACAATTTGTATACAGATTGTTTTTACACAAAAGTTTAGCACTAAGAAAGGATTATTTTTAATTTAACCTCTAAGGTTGTGATAAGGGGGATGAAAGTTGTATAACAAAATATATTTTTAGCATCCAGAAGTGAAAAATAGAACATCAAATCATACAAATTTATGTAAATAACTCACTCAATAATCTTAAAAAATCCAAATAACACATTCGAACACATCAAATAAATCTCAACTCGCGCCAATAATGAATTAATAATAATTATACTTTACATTACTTTACCTTTCTATCCACGACAAAATGACGGTTTTAAATTACCACGCATCTTTTTTTTAACAACGCTGTTATATGGATCAAGGAATCTCCTAACTATACTGTATATGCCCGAAGTAATCGGGGAGACCACATGAGGAATTAAATATAACTAAACACTAATATTTACACGAAATTTTAATAAAGATCAACCTATGTAACATTGACAATACGTATATGTACAATTTACAAAGAAATGTAGAATTTCTAAAATTAATTGTCGCAATTTAGTGACATAATAAGACACATATTTTACTCTTAACAATACTGATGACAATAAAAAAATCTTGTGATACATAGCTTCGGCGCAAAAAGAAAACAACAGCGAAAACAAACTAATTATTTATTTCTATTACTTCTAATTGTTTATAAAAAGCGAAGAGTAAATGCTACATTGTTTTATTAACAACTGTCGAGGTTTTAATGTAACTCAAATAAGCGCATAGTAAACATAATTTTGAGATGAATGATTGATAACGCTGTATCCGTGTATGTATGTATTACCACATAGTGGGATGTGTATATGTGCTATGTAAAGAGTATGTGTACAGTATTATGTGTGTGTGTGCGTGTGTGTGTGAATGAGAGTGCATATGTAGTGGGTGTGTGAGTATGATTAACACACCCACTACACATGCATTGTCTGTGTGAACAGAATTAGTATGATTTAGATGACTTTGGTATGCTAGAAAAATTCTAGCAGGTATTATAGCGAAATAATTAATAACTCTGTTTTCTTTATTCATTATTTAATAGATTTATTTGATTGATATCTGTCACAAAATCCTGGGATAAGAAAGTTAGAAGTATTCTACGTTCGTACTACGGAAATCAATCAAAACGTTACTTGGTTGCCTAAACTCTTTCCTGTATCGTTCTCTCTATTGGGCTATAAGAGCGATTGAACAAAATGTAAATAAATAGAATTATTTTAAGAAAAATAAAACAATAACAAATCTAATTTATCGTCTGCAATAACGGCATCTCCCAAATAAAACATTTAGTACGAGTCAGATGTGTGAAGTAAATAAAAACTATATAATAATGATGAAATAACAATAAAAGTATTTATGTATTATAAAATTATATAATAATAATTTACTGAATGAATTTAGGGATTAAAATTATAAATATAAGTAGATTTCTATCTCATTTACTAAATGTAGACAAAATTAAAACAACGTATATATAAAATGCGTTATAAGTAAAAAATAATGATAATATAGAGTAACCAATATATGTAGCTTATTTAACTTTCTCCTCAAAAAGAGGAGAGGAGGCCTTTAGCCCAGCAGTGGGACATTCACAGGTGTTACGGTACGGTATGGCAATATATGTATATGGTAATATATGGCAGTATATGGCAGCTTACAAATTGCAGACTGAAGCGGCAGTGGGCTGGTCGCCGATGGCCATTGGAGCAGACGAGTCCTAGAGTGGATATCACAGAACGGCAAACGAAGTGTAGGCGTATTGATAGAGCCAGGATCGATGATCTTAAGGGGGCAGGCGGAGAATTGGAAGCTTTGCCTCACCTTTAGAGAGGCCGTGGATCGTGATTGGCTGATGATGAACGATGAATACATTAGATTAGAAGTGATTATTAAGTATTTAAAAAAATATATTTGTGATGTTATTTTTATATTAAAAACAATTTTAAATACAAAATAAATGAAAACATATTAACACCAAATAGAAAAAAAATAATGACTTATCGTATTAATAATACAATTATTATTAGGATAAGGAAATTAAGTTTTTCTTGTAAAGGTCAAGTACAATTATTATATAATAAAGTTCAAACATGACGACAACATGACTTGCAGTATTTAAATTAATAATAATTAAAGTAAAATATTGAATATTAGACACAGATGAGTTTCTGTTTCTTGATAGGTACAACGTTGGTGTCTTCAAATTCAGTATGAACAGGTATCTTCTAGGCAAGCGTTTTACATTTTAAGCCGTGTCGATGCTTAATATCAGGCAAGTCAACGGTAAAACGCTGGCCTAAATGATAAAAAAAGTTTTGTCTAATATATTCTTAGAAATCAAGATAGAAATAGGTTTTACATAACAATACAACAATAAACACAAATAGAACAAAGGAATCAAAACTGAGCAACTGGAATATTATTTAGGAGATATCCGTCACCACCGAGAGTCCAAGCAGATGTGTGTAAAGCCAGCCCGGCTGGCCGATGATTTCGGCAGGGCAATTCCCCACCACGATGATCATCACGTGATCAAGTCGCGCCACTAGGCCACGCCCCGTCGGAAGACATTTCCGTCCACCCTCCTTTAAATACACTTCCTCTCACTACTACCCTCCTATATTCCTACAATATAATAATTTACTTTTATATATATATATATATACTATATTTTTATATTCAACTTTGCCAAGTAAATACTTTGAGTTAGGATATATTGAGTTTCAGGACTCTCGCCCAGCAAGCCCTGATTCGCAGGTGGGAGGAGGATCTGAGGTCCCCATCAGCAGGCCTGGTGACAGTGGAGGCTATCCGTCCCCACTTGAGTCGCTGGGTAACGAGAAAAGGCGGCACACTGACCTTCAGACTGACTCAGGTGCTTACTGGACATGGGTGCTTCGGTAAGTACCTGCAAGGAATAGTCAGGCGGGAGATAACGCCCTCCTGCCACGAGTGTGGTGCGCCTATGGACACGGCATGCCACACTCTGATGGAGTGTGCCGCTTGGGGGCCTCAGCGCCTTTCCCTGGCGACTTTAATCGGCGGAGACCTTTCGCTGCCGAGCGTGATAAATGCCATGCTTGGTAGCGAAAGGTGCTGGATGGAGATGGTCTCCTTCTGCGAAAATGTCATGTCGCAGAAGGAGGCCGCGGAGCGGGAGCCCGAGGAGAGTGCCTCCGAGTGAGAGAGTGCCGAGAAGGCCCGCAGAAGCGGGCCAACGGGGCGGACGGCACGGTAGTATGCGCAAGCGATCCCGTGACGTCCCCCGACAAGACGGAGTGGGTACCGCTGGTTTTTTAGTGGGTATTCCGGCGCCTTCAGCACCGGCGAGTCCCGCATCCCCCCCACCTCCTGTGGGGGAAACATATAAATGTGTTTTTCCAGCGAGAAAAAAAAGGATATATTGAGTTTGCGAAGTTCATCGGACAGGGTCTTCGATTCTATAATAAAATTCCTCAAATCATGATTTATCAATGACTATATTTAAATAATATAAAAATTGATTGATTGATGTGTAAGCAAGTGAGTCTCGTTTAGGCTCTACCGTGTACCGATTTCACACACATATTAACGAACTTACAATAACAAATCTTACGATAACCTCATCTGACGCTCGAAACCTTACGCTGACGTCATCTGACGCTCGAAGGCTCAGTTAGACCCTACTGTGTACCAAGCTCTAAAATGCTTAAACATTTTGCTCATGCAACAAAAAAGGCATATTTTTCAATAGAGTCAAGCTTAGAACGCCCTGACAGGCACTACTTAATTTTCATGTGCGTAATTTTTATTTATAATCCATCTTCAGTTATAGCTTATACCAACCACAACAGGAATAAACCCAAATAAACCACCGATATCATTACACCGGTATCAATTGACGCAATATCATTGGTCGAGACCTTAAATAATTTATTCTCTATGATATTTACTATGGATTCGCGAAAAAATGGCGTTTTCAATGCCCGCGAAGTTATAATCGGAGTTTCGAAAGTTAAATTAATGTGGTTATAACTAGTTAAGTGGAATAGTGTTGTGTTATAAATAAAGGTAAATTAATCAAGAACCGTTTATAGTGCGTAATACAGCAGAATAATTAGAAAATCGCATGCAATTTGTTAATCTAAGGTTTGTTTACCTTTATTCTAATAGAATAGGGTACACAGTCACGGATCGACTTGTAAAATATTAATAGCAATAGTAAAATAGTTTATGGGTCGTAGAGTATAAGCTACTTTATGTATAGAAAAAAATCACAGACGCGGATTTATAATAGGCTAGCTGCTAGTTGGTAGATAAAGATAACGCGCGAGAACTTATTTATATTTCAACGCGAATGAGTGAATTAGTTTCAAGGAGAAGGTGTTACATGCACAATAATAAGTATTAGCTCACAACCTCACTGCATTGAGCAAAAAGGCGTAGCGCAAACTATAGAGCATATACGAATAAAGATTTAGTAAGTTACGATCTAAAAGAGCCACGAGTCTATCCCTAAATTAATAAGACCCTTTACTGATGATTCAACATTCTTATTTCTTTATTTATATATAATTAATATAATATTTAAATTTTAGTGTGAAGCGTGAATAAATCTAAATCTCAATCAATTTTAATAAATTCGTTTTTATAACAATTCTGAAATATGTATTTTACTTATTGTTTTTTTTAAACGAAATAATGATACTCAGTGGTCACCACGACCCCTGCACACTGACAATGTTAATAATAATATTATCATTATAAAGACGTCACGAATGCACCGTGGAATGGAAACTAAAATGGTATGTCCCGAGAGCCTGCAATAACATTGGCTTACTATCTCTTCAAATCGGAACACATTGATGAAAAGAAGACATTTATCAAATGTGTGCGTTCAAACAAATAAACGACCTTTTCAACTTTATATGTTAGTAAAGATATATCATATCATTGCAACATATACACAAACACAAAAGTCATCTATGTGAGAACTTATTTCTTTTATATTTACCGCTGAAGCGATTTACATTGTAGTTCCATGAGTTGTATGTGTTGTAATAATAAATAACGTTAAGTGCTGGAAGCGCTGCAGTGTTTATAGCAGCACGTGCTCCTGTTCATATCATCTAAGCTAATGAGGGTACTGGGTCAAAGACATGCAGTTTGGAAGGCCGCTTAGAGATGAAAATACGTAGGTCATTAATATTAATAGGGATCGATTGCCTCTTTAGTCTAGTGATTACATGTAAGGCCGCAGACCCGGAGGTCCTGGGTTCAAACCCCTGGTCGGGCCAATAAAAAATATTGAGTTTTTTAATCGAAAATTCTCAGTAGCAGCCCGGAGTCTGAAAGTTTTTAGTGAGTACTCTCCCGTGCCTCGGAAAGCACGTAAAGCCGTTGGTCCTGCGCCTGAACTCTTTTCGGACGTTTCGGATTACCGTCCCATCGGATTAAGAGAGTGAGGCTCAGATTACACCTGTGCTTATGCTCACACTTGTGCACTATAATATCACCTGCACAGTTGGCTAATCTCACTTGAGATTCACCAAAATGGGTCTGGAGGACATTAGGGATCGATTTCATGATATATGAATATGATGAATAATGGGCCAATTTCAAATAAATTGTAAACTTAACCAAACTAAACCTAAAAGATTATAAACTATTAAAATTGTATGCGTTTTATTAAATAAACACGTTCATATGTACATGCATGCAAGTTTTTTAATTCGTTGTCAATTAAATGAAGATGATGCCCTCATATAAAATGCAGGGGAGATATTAAACAGCACAAGTATGTTAGTAAATACAGGTGCACACTCAACTCCTGGCTTGCTATCCCATATGAGAGTAATATGAGTTATATTCTGATAGGATAACAAGCAATCAGAGAGAGTTCAGGCTCAGCATCAACGGCTTTACGTGCTTTCTGAGGCACGAGAGTGTAAACGTGACCTGCAGTCTTATAATCTATCGCTGCTCATACGAGAAAACTTAAGCTATGCAGCTTTTTACAACGGGATTTAATTATTATTTATTTAAATATTAAAGAAAATACCGAACAAAAACGGTTATAATAACTTCTTGTGTTTGACTTTATTTCTGTCGAATATATTTTCTATATTAGATTCCTAGAAAATTATTTTTATAATTTTATTAAAAGTCAAGTTAGATTCGATTGTTAGTAATACAAATAAATGGAATACTATAATATATTGTGTTTGCGTTGTATATATCACGTTTTATATTAAATTTTGTCATTTACCTCATTTTCGAGTCATCGGTTTATTTATATGCTTATCGGGGAAACTCCTTTTTTATTTGTAAACAAAGCTGTTATTATCAATATTTATGTGTCACTACAAGTCAGTGAAATGACTTTTAGGAGAGGAGATAACATAACTGAAGGGTTTAGAATCTTATAGATACGATGACTGTGACGTTTCCATAGCCAGACAGACTGCATACCTTTGAACTGTTGATGTTGAAATGCACAGATATTAAGTTCTATGTAATGGATTCAGGACTCTATATGAGTACAACTGTGGGCAAGTATCTCTCTGACTGTCCATATGATAATTTGTGTGTTTTAATATATTTCGTGTTCGATGGTGAAGGAAGACATCGCAAGGATACCTGCGCTTCCGATGAAAATTCTGCCACATGTTTATACATCCACGTCTTTATAAAGGTTAGGGCCTTAGTCCAGCAGCGGTACATTTATAGGCTGATAGTACTATACATGACTAATTGTAATTGTAAAATATACAGTAACAACCTGTTAATGTCCCACTGCTGGGCTAAGGCCTCCTCTCCCTTTTGAGGAGAAGGTTTGGAGCTTATTCCACCACGCTGCTCCAATGCGGGTTGGTAGAATACACATGTGGCAGAATTTCAATGTAATTAGACACATGCAGGTTTCCTCACGATGTTTTCCTTCACCGTCAAGCACGAGATGAATTATAAACACAAATTAAGCACATGAAAATTCAGTGATGCTTGCCCGGGCTTGAACCAACGATCATCGGTTACGATTCACACGTTCTAACCACTAGGCCATCTCTTATTGTAAAATATAATATGATAAAAAGTAGAATACATTTTTAACTCAACAAGCGTCAATGTCGCAATGGTTTCTAGTCTCTAAAAGTCGCAGGTTCTATTCTGATCACTTGGCCTATTGTTATCCCCACTTCTAACACAAGCTGCACGCTTAATTGGAGGGGTTAATAAGAATATTAGTAATTCAATAAAAATAAATAGTATAATAAAAAAACCTTTGTGTATATTTATGATTATAATGTTAACTTGACTAACGTTTTCATATTATATCCATATTAATATTTTAAATAGAATTTTCTTTTCTTAAACCAATTAATATTTATGTATGTGAGTCGTGAAAAACCAAAGAAATATTATATGTGTACATATTATTTATAGAATTATACTGAACTAATAATTTCCCAACAGGTAGTTATAAATCAAGAATTTAATAATAAGTTATTATAAAACGAAATGAATTCAACGTGTAGCTATAAATAAACAATAAAAATTAATATTTATTATAATGTTATAAAAGGGCGTTGTACTATTAGTCTCATTTATAAGTAACGTGAGGTATGAATAAGTAGCTGCTTTACACGTCAAAGGTGCATTATTAAAACAAATACGGTACTTTGTGGTAAATTATTCGCGTGACGCCCGTGCGTTTACCTATCTC
Source organism: Nymphalis io (assembly GCF_905147045.1). Taxonomy (NCBI): domain Eukaryota; kingdom Metazoa; phylum Arthropoda; class Insecta; order Lepidoptera; family Nymphalidae; genus Nymphalis; species Nymphalis io. The sequence continues at coordinate 9,576,221 of NC_065905.1, forward strand.
ACGTGCATCGAGATGACATGTTATGTTGAATAGTTTTATTCTATATTTACATTAATCTATATTTATATTTAGTACTTGAAATAGTTTGTTAATATCATACTGTGAGGCATAGGCTATGAATTATAAACACAAATTAAGCATATTAAAATCCGGCGACGCATTCGCGGTTTTAAATTTTTGACCATCGGTTAAAATCGACAAGTTCTATTATTTTCAATATATATGTACCTATATATGTATGGATATTTCGGAAGTGTAAATGTAATTAAGGTGTGTGTGTGTGCGTGCTTGAGTGCGTGCGTGCTTGAGTGCGTGCGTTCGTGCGTGTTTGCGTGCGTGCGATATGAGAGTTTCTTGATCAAATTTGAATGTAACGTTAGAGTTTTACTTTTAGGACGTCCAAAAGCCACTTCACTTGTGTCACGTTTAATAATAATTATACCCTATACTTTTCCTGGTCCTGGATAGGGATCAATTCCCTGGGACCAGGGACAGAGACAGGGACAGGGACCAGGAAAAGTATAGATTTAAGGTACATTTGCTTTACGTTCTAACGTTATGTTGCTCCTGCACCTGCGAGAGTGTAACTAACACGCTGCTACTTAGATTTTTTTCTTAGAGTAATATAGTAACTTAACTCTGGTTCGGAATTCTTAAGTCAGTTACGCTTAAGTTAGCTATTAGACCAACAAGGCGAAGAGAAGCGCTCCACTTGGTGGTAGGGCTCTGTGCAGGCCGTCTCGGTAGGTGGTAGCTACCATCCTCTTATCATATATATTACCGCCAAATAATAGTTAGCATTGTTGTGATCCGGTTTGAAGGTTAAGTGAGCCAGTGTTACTACAGGTACAAGAGACAACATCCTAAGATTGGCGCATTGACGATGTAAGGAATGGTTAATATTTATTACAGCGCCAATGTCTGGGCGGTGGCGACCACTTACAATCAAGTGGCACATTTGACCGCCCACTTTATACACTTATACACATTTTTAATTATATATTATATAAAAACTTTTTGTTAGAATAAAGAGTTGTTGCTATGATTATTGATTAAAAAAACGTAAACACAGTTTTTATGTCCTGTTGATTTCTTAATCGTAATATTAACTATATTATAATACTTATACTTCATGCATGCATGTCGAATTATCTTTTATTCACAAGCCAAAACTTTAAAAATATAAATCTTTTAAGCCGCCATCTCATAAGTAACTACGGGTTAAGAGTTTGAAGGCTTGGGCTGGCTACTTGATATTTATTTGTATATATTTAAGGACTTTATTTAAATAACTGTTACGTAAAAAAAAACTAAGCCACTGTTAAATATAACACCACCTGATGAAAATTGAACCGAAAATTGTCAAACATAAAGCAAATTTTGACGTCCATGTACGGCTAATAAAATACATTGTATATGTAATCTTCGTATTAAAGCAGCAGTTTATACCGTACAATGCTGTGTCACGTGTCGGTCATCATTTTGTAATTCACACTCGGAATTTACACGAGACCCGCGGCCTCTTATATATTCTGAGAGGTAAAGTACTGTCGAGTCCAATACTCGTTTCGTTGAGAGCGTTGTAAATGGAAATTTTGACTGTATTGTTGTTTTCATCAAAGACTGTTGACTTTAAATTCAGTTGCTAGAATTTTTTATGTATATGTATGTATATATACAAAAATATAAAATTAACGTAACGATCGTACGTCAATAGTAAAAATTTCAATTTCAAATTTCAGGGTTCAAGTTGGCTTCATACGAAATTTCGTCATAATCTGTTCTGTGGCTTACCTGTGAAAGCGTAAAAGATGGATATATAGACAGAGCTTCTTTCGTATTTATAATATTGATACACTACTGTAATATTAACAAAATGACAAATGAGGTTGTGTCGTGATTGCAGCAGCTAAGTTTTCGAACATGCCGTACTAAGAGCCAGCTTCATGAATAACCTCGTCTTGTGGTCTAATGTCATAAAATCCTCGGCATAAACTTCTTTATGTGGCCTTTTTAAGTTAGTCATTCGCATTGTGGCCTTTTGTATTAGCGTCATAATACGGATACCGAATTGTAGATGATTTAAATATGACAACGTGTTATGATGTTTTTCACTTAATTCGAATAAACTTTGAGTAATTTTATTCATTTCTTTCACTATTATTTCTAATAACCGCATGGATAGATGTTCAGACAGCCGCTATTAGAAATTTAAATATATAACAAAAAAAAATTAACCAACCATCATATGTATGAATATACGTAGCAATTTTATTACATAAATGTAAACGGCACAAAAACACTTTTAGGTATGGCATAAGTGTAAGTGACTAGAGTAACTGGATTTAAAACAAAATTAAAGTCTTCACTCGTGTGTTAAAAACAGTTATGGCTACAATGGTGACCAGCTTTTGACCGAATCTGAAACATTTATAAGCTGTAACCTTTATATCGTAACATTCCTCCCAGTACAGCTGATGTCGCGCTCCTCGTACGTCTGCGCTGAGCTCTGTTCTGGCTTGTCTGTATATTCAGGTCCTTTTTCTGAGCTTCTACATGCATATTTGATCGACAGGTTGTGGGTGGTCGACTTCATACTTGGGGTCGGCCAGATATCTAGGGTCTTTAATTTTTCGACAGTTGGTGCTACCTTTGAACGACCTCCCTGCCCCCTGATCCAATTACATTTATAAATTATAACCATACTTTTTTAATATTTGTGCTATAAACAAGTACACAGATAATACTTTTGTGCAGAACAGTCCCGTCACACTGAAGAGGGCAATCACATTGCGCGATTAGTAAAATAATGTCAATGCTGTATACTTTGTGGGATTTATCATTCAGTTCAGATGTGATCTGTTTCTATTCTTATCAAATAAACCGTATAGGTTTCAGCCTTCAAATCATTCATTTTTCGGTCGACTTGCAATCCCTTGATGCAAATGGAATAGTTGTAAAAGATCGAGTGAATAATTTTAGGGTCAATAACGTTCACATATATTTATGTACATATGAAAAGAAAATTTTGTACTTTTTCTTTGTCTTAAATATAGAATTATGATTAAAGTTCGTGATGTCAAATAGTATTTTATAGGGGTTTGCATTTAAGCATATAATACTTTACAAATCGTGGTGGTTTAATAGTTGAACACTCCTTTTTTTTTCTCGCTGGAAAAACGTATTACGCGTTTCCCCCACGGGAAGATTGTGGGGGTATGTGTGGCTCGCTGATGTTCGAGGCGCCGAGTGTGCCCTGAACATCGGAATACCCACTAAAAAACCAGCGGTACTCTTTCCGTCTTAATGAGAAGCGCCACGGGATCGCTTGCGCATGCTACCGTGACGATAGTTGAACATTCCTACAAATTAGAATTATTGATTCTCCTTGTAGTTTTTGGTTATTATCATTTCATAATTGCATAATCACCATGATAAAATTTTGCAGTAACATTAACGTCAAAAAAGTTAAGGTTCTTTCATAATCGACTAAGAATTTTGGACATGCAGACTTTTTGTGCCTAATTATAATTTTATAGTTATGTTGTAAATTGTGTGTGCGCAAGTAGTGATATTATTAGTCAACGTTCTGTTTTTTATTGTTTGTAATATGTAACTGGCAGTTAATCCCCGACGAATGTTTTTTACCGTTTTAATTTCAGAACGTTAACGCTTTTGTTACCATTGTATTGATTTGAATGGCCAGGAAATACGCCAATTGAATATATTTGCAAACGATTAAAAATAAGAGAATAACAAATGTTTTTCCTGAGAACATTATTATATAAATGAGAAAATATGTTTAAGGTTGTTTTTGTAATTAATTTTTTTTTTTTTATAGAATAGGAAGGTGGACGAGCATATGGGCCACCTGATGGTAAGTGGTCACCAAACGCCCTTAGACATTGGCATTCTAAGAAATGTCAACCATCGCTTATAGCCAATGCGCCACCAACCTTGGGAACTAAGATTTTATGTCCCTGTAATCACACTGGCTCACTCACCCTTCAAACCGGAACACAACAATATCAAGTATTACTGTTTTGCGGTAGAATATCTGATGAGTGGGTGGTACCTACCAGGACGAGCTTGCACAAAGCCCTACCACCAGTGAATAAATTATAATCACTTTTATAAATTTGGTATATAATTTAGACGTCTTTGAGTTCGTTTGTAGGAATATTAGAAGAGTTTTTTTTTTCTAAAAAAGGCCTAGCATGGGCACATGGGTAACCTGATCCTGACCACCACCCATTAGACATTGGTGTAAGAAATATAAACCATTCATTACATCGCCAACATTGGTCACTAAGATGTTAAGTCCCTTCCATCTGTAATTACACTGGCTCATTCGGCTCATTTCGGCTCAAACCGAAATACAACAATACTTAGTATTGTCCTTTGGCGGTAGAATATATGATGAGTGAGTCCAACCCAGATGGGTTTTCAAAAAGCCCTACCATCAAGTAAAGGTATTGTTATCATTCATAAGTACTATATTTTTTTAGTAATTAAATATTAATTGTTTCGATGGTGTAGTATTTTACTTATATATAAATATATAGTTATAACTGCCTTGTTGATTTAGTGGCTCCATGTAAGGCCGCAGGTCTTGTGTTCAATTCCCAGGTTGGGCCAATAAATTTTTTTTTAAATTTTTCTGTCGAAAATTTTCTACCGTGCCTCGGTAAGCACGTAAAGCCGTTGGTCTTGCGTCTGAACTCTTTCTGTTCGTGTCGGATAGCCGTCCCATCGGAAATTGGTCTGGAGGAATATTATATTATAGTTATAGCTACAAGTTTCTAAGGTTCCATTTTCAAGCCTCGATTCCACCATTAAATGTTATAAGATTTCGTCAAGAACTCGGAAACAGCTCAACAAATAAAAAGTAAGAACAAAAAAATATACATGAAGTCTATTTATTAAATACGTTTTTATATTTTAATCAATTATAATATTTAATAATATTCATGGTGATGTTTTTCGTATTTCATTTACCCTAAAATACAATACATTATAATATTTGTAAAATATAAGTTTTAGGGCAAAGTATCTTGTGATGTCTGCATGAACATCACTTACGCCTGTAGTTACGCTGCTAAACGCATAATATCTATCCAATCGCGTCGCATTGTCATCCCATCGAATTGTGACTGTGGTACCCTTTTTTTAACGCTGGAAAAATGCATTAAGCGTTTCCCCCACGGGAACAGAGGCGGGGTATGTGGGGCTCGCCGGTGTCCAAGGCACCGAGTGCACCCCGAACATTGGAATACTCACTAAAAAACCAGCGGTACCCTTTCCGTCTTAACGAGGAGCGCCACGGGATCGCTTTCGCATACTCCCGCGGCGCGTGACTGTGGTACACCACAACATTTACATCAACATTTCTCTTTACAGAGGTTGCCTGGAAGAGATCCCTATAAGTGATAAGGCCGCCTTTGCATACTATATGTACTACTTGTTATTATATGTTTGCCAATTGTGTGCAATAAAGGATTAAATAAATAAATAAAACAGAACTTGTATTGCGCACATATTACTACGAAATTTTACACACTGGAACAGCGTGATGGAACAAAGCATTGTTGTAGGAGAGACCTCAGCCCAGCAGTGGGTCATTTACATTTACCTAACAAGTAAAACATTTATTTAATACTCAAAGCCTTTGTTTAGTGAACTCCATACTAAAGTACCAGATAAACTTTAATAAATCATTTCTACAAGAGATGGAATGTTTAATGTAAATAAGATTAGTACATTATGTGAACGATTATTTCGAGTAAACACTCAGTTAGAACTATGTTAGAGAACTAAGAAATAATGCGATTCGTGTTCGCCTTGCGCTCAACCTCGGCCTGAGTGCTGTAGGATCACCGATAGTGATGTTGCTTATTATCGAGATAAGTGCGAGAGAAAATAGATATTTCATAATTATAACTCCTTATTTCTTAATGCGGTCATTTTTAAAATATCATATTCATATTTTACATAATCATAATTATATAATCAATTTCTTTATTAAATGTTGCTGTATTCAGTGCAGTTGTTGATTGAATAACAATTAATCGATAAGTATAAACTTTTGCATTTTTAATGCAAACGAGCAGGATGTTTTAAGTTGAAATAGCCAAACAGATGACAATAAAGTGTGTAATATATAGTTTTCATTACGGTCTGTTATCACACGGCTAGGCAAATATCTTCTACCTTGAGGACAGGAGGCCTTTGCTTGCTTTTTCACACAAGGGCGAAGCCGCTTGCGGAAACGAGTCATTAATAAAACAATTATATTTAAAAATATTGAAAACTTCTTTGACAAAGAAGTACCTAATTTAGGGTATATTTAATATAATAATTATAATAATTAACCCTAATTTTCTAACTCTTTTTGGTTTATGAAACTAAATTTTCTTTTTTAATTTTAACTAATTTCGATATCAGATGGACCTACACTAGATCGATAAAAGCGCCATTACCGAACGATATCTCGACCCCGAGACCGAGTTCGAGTGCTCCAGATGCTTCAGCAGTTTGATCACAGGACTATTCTGGAAACACTATCCGGACTAAGGAAATTTTGAACTGAACGATGGTGTACCGTCAATCGTTATTGTTGTAACAATTTTCTTTCTATTGTATTTATTTTTATTAAATCTATAAAGGTTAGTTTCTTTTTAAATTATTTAATTTTGTTTTTTTTTGTATGTACATACGTAAGATATTAAAAAAGAGCCGCTAAATAGGATAAGATTCTTTTTTTTTTTATTATCATCTCGCTCCATAAACCAGAACATCGTTTTTTTCGAAGGAATCGAAAGGGGTAATTTTTTTACAGATTTTACCAGTACGATGTAGGGACGGGCAGCTTTACAGAACTCACTTTTTCATACAATAGGAATATACGTATATTTTATATTTCATCAGTAACAGCCTGTAAATGTCTCACTGCTGGGCTAAGACCTCCTCTCCCTTTTTGAGGAGAAGATATGGATCTTATTCCACCACGCTGTTCCAATGCTTGTTGGTGGAATACACATGTGGTAGAATTTCAGTAAAATTGGATACATGCATGGGCACATGAAAATTCAGTGGTGCTTGTTCCGGGTTCTAACCCACGATCATCGGTTTGCATTCACGCGTTCTTACCACTGGGCCATCTCGCATATTAATATATTTTATATTTAACAACAACAATAAAGTCTATGTGAACTAAATCGTGATTGCGATTAACGATTACTCAGATACCAGAATAGGGGCGAAGTGCGCGGCTATTGCATCTGCCTTGAATGCACTCAACACCCGATGCCACTTGTTCAGGGATTTTCCTTATTAGTTCTACAAATGATTACTGACATTAACATTTAAATGTAACAAAGAATTCGACCACCGCTGTGCGCTGCGGACTGTTCATTATAGGGAAAATGAAAGCTAATTAGTCTTTCAAATAAATCTTCTATTTTTATATAAGCGTAATACAACTCATCACGAGATCTTCTAGACTATCCGCTCAATTGACTTGAAATTTGTCACAGTTACTCCTTTCCCGACGTGGACGTTCACTAAGAACAGATTTCACGTAAATCCTATTCAAAATACATTTTAACGGGTAGTTAATAAAAAAATACGCGAAGCCTGGACGATTGGCTAGTATATATACAAAAGAAACAATCTAATTAAATTGTTTCTTTTTTTTTGTTTGTTGTTTTCTGTTTTCTAATTAAAGTGTATTTGTCCACTACTGGGCTAAGGGCTTTGTGAGGCAGATTTTCATGCGACACATGCAGATTCCCTAAAGATGTTTTCCTTCACCATGGAGCAGTGTATAAACAAAATTAAAACAGAAAAAAACAGTGGTAATTGACCAGATGTGAAATAATTTGACTGTATCAGTCAGATACCTCGGATTCCTCGGTATCAATCAGATGCTCGGAATCCTACCGGTATAAAAAGTGCGTATACATTTTATAATATTATGAGTGACATTATATTAGATATAATTTATAAACAATACGTCATTTGAGACGAGTCAAATGACATTCGAGATGGCCTAGTGGTTAGAACGCGTGAATCTTAACCGATGATCAAACCCGGGCAAGCACTACTGAATTTTCATGTGCTTAATTTGTGTTTATAATTCATCTCGTGCTTGACGATGAAGGAAAACATCGTGAGGAAGCCTGCATGTGTCTAATTTCATTGAAATTCTGCCACATGTGTATTCTACCAACCCGCATTGGAGCAGCGTGGTGGAATAAGCTCCAAACCTTCTCCTCAAAAGGGAGAGAAGGCCTTAGCCTAGCAGTGGGACATTAACAGGGTGTTACTGAATGACATTATCTAAGCAAATATATACTATTTGAATTTAATGTTCCAACCGGCACCGTTTTCGAAACAAGGACAGTATTCTTCAATTGTCTATTGACATTTCTCAGAATGAGGCTGTAAGGAGCACCTTACACCTGAATGATCCTTATACACCTGACATTCGTGTTCAAGGATTTTTCTTTCAATTCACTGGACGAGTTTACTTAGTTTTAGAATTATTTTAATAGCTCGAAGTTGGAAAATATCTTTTATTATGAGGGTGACGATGACGTCATCCAGGGTCGAGCCCGATTTCCGTCACGGTGGAATTTTTCAACGCCGACTAACGCACTGCGTGGGAGATATTATAAGGTATTACGTTTGCAAACGCATTTTTATTACCTAATTCTCATACCCGATGGTATGGCCATCCGACCAGATAGAGTTCAGGCACAGGACCGACAACTTTGTGGTGTTTCCATACAATTGGAATATTTTTCTCTCTATCTTCAATAAGGAATACATAACACAAACCTACATTACAAACATTACACTGAAGTAATATATGTCTATGTTCTATGTTTGTTCCGTCAGTTATAAGATGCTAATGTTGAAAATAGCTAGAAACGAAATTGACCTATTGTTCAAAGAGTAAATTTTTACCTATGAGTGTGGGTTCAAATCCCACACCATGCGTATGTACACACAATACGTTTTGTAGTCTATACTGTATATTGTGTTTTGCTGACGGAAACATCGTGAAACCTGCGTGTTTCGCGAAAATGTCATGCAACATGTTCTGACACATTTACGATCTACTGTACGGAACGATGCGTGAACATCCTCCGAAAAAATAGCTTCAACTTTATTAAAATCCAACGCTGAACATACTGGATCAATAGTTACCTTAAACAAAAAGAATCGTGGGAAGTGGAACAGTAACTGTAAAGTTAAAAAACTCATTCTAAGCTTAAAAAAGTAACCTTCCTTTCATTTGTTTAAGCTGAGTCGAAAAAAAATCGAGAAGATTATCAGCGCCGGCGGACTGGAAAATTAGGTATTGGACTTCCTGTTTTCCGTGTGTCAATTGAGTTTGTAAGTTAATTGAATTAGTTTAGAGATTTATTTTTTAATTACCAACGATGCAAAGTTGGATAATTAAATTACAGATTCTTCAGGTAATTCTTTAAGTAAACAATGAAAAAAACACCAAACATCAAAATAAAATATTCTTTTCGAATCTACAGTGAAATGCTGCTATTATTTTTGTCACCAATCCATGTGCTCATTATTTTTATAAATATATATTTTTTTTGTATTTTTAACCGACATCAAAAGAAGGTTGATCTCAATTCGTTTGGTTGTATTTTAACTTATTTATGTTTATTACAACAAAACTCCGTCATTTATGATCCGATTTGGATTTTTTATTAGCTTGGGAGAGTTTCCCTTTTGGTCCCAATTAAATTTGAAGAAAAAATACTTATAATACTAAAACAGATTAAGCATTTTCACTTAGTCCAGTCGGATATTTTTTTGATTACATGTTTACTTTTGTTTTTACGTATTGATTTAATTATTTGCTATAATTAATGATGATTTAAAGCACAGCCTATTGCTTATTCTAGAATAGACTAAGTTAGTGAAATTAAAGTGTCAGCTAAAAACAGTTTTAGATATATGAAAAAGAATAGGTATGTACTTTGTTGTACATAAACACACAATATATAGAAAATAAACGTTAACCTTTTTTCAAATTTTGTTTTAATACATTCGTTATTAATATCGAGAGATTAGTCATTCTGTAAATATTTTCGATATAAATTGTATTTCAATTATAATAAGAAGCCCGATATGTTTTTGATTATAACAATTAGTTTACGAGTAATATATGTTTTGAAAGTGTAGAGATAAAACAGATGATAATTAAGTTAATATTAAAGCGAGGTTAGTTTGAAACGTTGTTTATATATTTCGGACAGCGAATAAAAGCAGATCCTTACACATGTGTACGTAGTCTTATGGTTAATGAATATTTAAATTCAATTCAAAAAGACAACTGACACCTCTTTACTTCAACGGACACACATTCTAAGTTCGAGTAGTCATCTGGACTGTACGACGTCAAAAGCTTTTTAATCCTGAAATATATTCATAGATTGTTATGCTGCCCTGGTAGTGAACATGCAGACATTGAAATTATATGAATATAAATTAAATATATACTAATAAAGGAACGGACAACAAGTTGAGATACTACAAGAAATTCGTCATTCTGTGTGTTTTGGTATTGTATTAGTTAGGCAAACTAGTAATTGGTCATCGCCACCAATAGACATTGGCATTGTTAGAAATATTAATCATATAATATCTTCGCAAGGTTGATGGCACAATGACATAAGGAATGGTTAATATTTTAGACACACTTACTTACTGAACCTTCAAGCCGGAACACAGCAATATTGTTAATGTATTTACTGGTATTTTACTGGTGGTAGACCTTGTGCAAGCTCGTCTGGGTAGGTACCACTCACTCATCAGATATTTTACCGCAAAACAGCAGTACTTGGTATTGTTGTGGTCGCGGATTCCGGTTTGAAGGGTGAGCCAGTGTAATTACAGGCACAAAGGACATAATATCTTAGTTCCAAAGGTTGGTGGCGCATTGGTGATGTAAGCGATGGTTAACATTTCTTATAATGTCAATCTCTATGGGCGTTGGTGACCACTTACCATCAGGTGGTCCATTTGCTCGTCCGCCTTCCTATTCTATAAAAAAAACTAAGTATTGTTGTTTGGTGGTTAAATAATTAAAAAATAATGTCCTCCAGACCGACTTCGGCCACGACTGCCAATCTCAAGAGAGATTAGCCAACTGCGCAGGAGATATTATCGTGCACAAGTGTGTGCACAAACACAGGTGCACTCTCTATTCCAAAACTCTCATAATCCAATGTGACGGCAATCCGAGCCACGGGAGTGTACACACTTCCAACTTCCAGACTCCGGGCTGCTACTGAGAATTTTCTGACAGAAAAACCCAATAACTTTTTATTGGTCCAACCTGGGAATTGAACCCAGGACCTCCGGGTATGCGGCCTTACATCAAGCCACTAGATCAACGAGGCAGTCAAAAGGTTGTGAAATATATGACGAGTGGGTGGTACCTACCCCGCCGGACTTGACTCTAAACATTTAAAGTCAGTTCTTTTAATGAATACTTTTGAGTTGCTTTTTATTCGACTGATTATGATGAATTACAATTTCGCTTCTGCTGTGTTGTCAGTTACACGCGCCTAAACATTTTTTTTCTCTTAACGATCATAAAACAAATAAACCCACTGTTAGTATTATTCATGGAAATAAACAGTAATAAATACACTGTAAACCATTTAAATATACTTTTAGTATAAATAACAAAAAAATCCATTAAAATTAGAATTATAAAATGAAAAAATACAAACATTGTTAATTATTTAAATATATAACAAAGGTGATTACCGAACGTGAATAAAATATTCGAATAATACGATAAATCAGCCATTTGAATTTCGAATAACACGCTATCAACGTCAATTGTATTGTTACGATATATAAGCACGTAGCTGCCAGTGTTGATGCGATAATGTCTTGTCGTGTATGCTTGCAGTTGGCTGTAAAAGTAAAAAAAAGAAAAAAACCTGTTTTACTGCTAATCTAAGGCCTATTCTTCCATAGAGGTGAATATTTAGAACTTATTCCACCACGACGTTTTAAAGCGAATTGGTGACAGAATTTCGGTGATATAAGACACAAGCGGGTTTTCTTCATCGCCGAGCATGAGATGAATTATAAACACAAATTATGCATATGAATATTTAGTGATACGTGTCCGGGTTTGAACTCGTTACCATTGGTTAAGATTCACGCGTTCCAACCACTGGACCATTTCAGCTCAGAGTGCTGTAGCGCGTTAATATTTGAATAAAACATTTTTAATCTTGAATAAATGAATTATTTCATTCGTCTCTTCAAAACTTACAGATAACAAAAAAAAAAATAGATCTGTTACTGATATATGTAACAATTACGTATTCAACATTGAAGGAAATCTTCGTCTCCTGTTTAAATATACTTAAATGAATGTATAAAAATAATATTAAAAATATTTAAGGAAAGAAAAAAATACGTTGTAACATAAGTTTAATTATTAGGACATTATTAAATCTTTATTCGATTAATACCTACATATAGGATTTACAATACATATTCAGGATAATTTTAAGTCGGCTTTTTAATTTTTTATAAATTCTAAAAAAAGTATTAAAATGTTTTTATATTCTTGGCACACTTTAGCCTTGTCAGTTTGTTTGGGTGCTGAAATTATTATCATTATTATTATTACTTAACATTTGCCGTTTCCCCTCTTTCGAAGCTTAAAACCTAAAACGCAGACTGCAGCCAAGCATTAAGGAGTTATATTAAAAACGTAGATGTTAAATTTAAAGATAGTTTTTCGGGTGTCACAGCAGGTGTTATATTATTATTATTATCGAATTTATCACTCGATATGTAACTCGTCTATACTATTGATATTTGTAACAAAACAAGATATATAATCTAATAAATAATAATATACACTCTAGATGACTTAGACCATGAAACGAGAGTAATTGCGAAGCAAAGATTTAAATAATTACAATAACAATTTAATTATTATAAAATAAATCAGCCTACTTTTAAAGTAATTCTTGATCTAACCCAAGGATCGAGGAAAATGTGCTATATTCGTTTTATAATAACTCTGTTCCTAAGCGACAATTATATAATGAATTACTATTAAGATAATGAATGCAGGTGTATTTATTTTCTATAAAAAACCTTTCTTTTAGTTATAGATAGGTGGACACTGCGCCAATGTGTTTCCAACCTTGGGAATTAAAATGTTTTGTCCATTGCTGTTTAACAGTAGAATATCAGATGAGTGGGTGATACCTACAGAGACAGGCTTGCACAAAACCCTACCGCCTAGTACACTCATCACAAGTTCAACCTGAAAGGTATAAAGGAAAGTAAAGTAACAGCCTATAAATGTGTAGTACATTATATTGTATTAAGGTTTGGCGCCTGTTCCATCACGCTGCTCCAAAGCGAGTAGGTGCATACTCATGCGCAGGATTTTCATCCGACACATGCATGTTTCCTCACCATCGCTTTTGTTTGCTCGAGTTTCAACCCGCAAGCTCTCGTTAAAATGTACGTATTCTATTCACTGGACCATCTCAGCTCAAATAATATATACATAATAATTCTAATGCACTCAAAACGACATAACAGTTACGGTAAGCGGTCATCGCTAAGAACGATCAATTTTAGCTATCATATAATTGAATTAAATTACACGTAGAATAAATAATAGCCGTGTTGCAAAATCGTTGAACAGCGATTGTACAGCGCTGGAGTTACTAATTAGGTGTAAGATTTATTGTACAGAAAAACTAAATGTTGTGCCAAAAATTAATGTTTCACATAAATGTTATAAAGAGAATAATTCTTTATATTGTTACACTAAGCTCCTAATCTCGATTATTCATTAATACTATATACATATTTTATATTATAAGGGCACCTGGCATAGCTTCTTATAAATAGCATCCGTAGCTACTGTCACATTCTTTGTATATATATATATATATATTATTAGAGTCGTTTCCTCGGAAACGGCTTTAATGATTTTGTATTTACATAAGTTTTAAGTTCATCTATACAATACAAGGTGTCTTTCTTAAAGAAACGTAATTACTTAAAGAAATTAAAAATCATTTCTTGATAAATAATTATGATTAGATCATAAATAATAAGAATAATATCCCATAGATAAAAACTACGATTATTTATTAAATGGCAATGTTTATAAACAGATGGTACTGATAGGGCCTTGCTTAAGCTCTCATTCGTCTTTTTAGTCAAGTTATTCTGCTATCAAAAAGCAATGCTTTGTATAACTGCGTTTCGGCTGGAAGTGTGAGTGAGACAGTGTTAGTACAGACACAAAGTTATTAAATATTACTTTTTTATTTATTACTAAGACTATTATATATAGATAATATAAAAAAATACTGGCAGTAAAGAGAACTTACAAATATATAAATAACACCAGAAGAAAATTAAAGAAGTGGCATAGTCTTAAAGTTACAGCCTGTTAATGATCCACCGTTGGGCTAAGACCACTTATCCGTTTGAGGAGACGGTTGGCGTATTATACGTTTATTCCGCCACCCTACTCCAATATGGGTTTGTGGATACACATGTTTCAGAAACATGCGCGATTTTTTTCAGTGCTGCGCACGAGAATTAAAAACTTACGTACGAAATTAATATAAATTTATTTGCACGTGTTTCGGTTATTTACTTAGAGAAAATACTACAACGTAACCAGATTCTAAGATCCTTTGGCTTTGAGTAGTAAAGGTGATTATTAAATGTTTCAAAACGATAACGAGCTCATGTTTATCTGGTCGTCCAGGTATTCAACGCAGTTGCAACACTTGATACTTTGCCAGGTGGGACGTGAACTCAGATTAGTTTTTATGATACAGTAACTGAAATTAAATGTGATGAAAGATTGTATAACTATGAAACAGTTCTTAAAAATATGTTACGAAGTCAGGAAAATGGGCTACCTAATAGTATTTTCCTCTATAGATACTGGCAATACAAATATAAACAACTAACACCGTCAATGCACCGTCAACAATATGTTTTATGATTTTGTATCCCTTGCCTCTTGTTACAATGGTTCATTAACCTTTCTAAACGTAAAATATTAAATAAAAGGAATACTATTTGCGATTATACTCTACATTTTTTTAAAAATAATTATAGAAATCATCAAAGCTATTAAGTATGTACCTTTTTTAAAGACTGTAGATTGACTCTTGACCACAATTATACCTGGTGCAGTCTCACACTTGTCCAGATATCCAGACTGTAATGATCAAGACTGTGGTAATGTTACTTCAAAATTCATGACATTTTACACGCATTTATGCAAATATGTGACTTATTTATCTAACCACTCGGCATCAAATAGCAGTGGTTAGAACGATGATCGCGGGTTCAAACCTAGGCAAGGATCACTGAATTTTTATGTTCTTAATTTGTCTTTATAATTAATCTCGTGTTGGACGGTGAAGGGAGAAAACTTAAGGAAACATGAGTCTGTGACGTGTCCACTCCGTGTCTATTAAATAGATATATGTTTAAGATGCCCTTAACGTTTCTGTAATATTTCAGTTTTTCTCCAACGTTTCATAATTATCAAAGATCGTTTATTGTTTATTTTTTGTATTAATTGATTTGTATTACGGCACCTCTTTTGAAATATATTAATTATTATTATGATTGTTACATAATTCTTATTCCAGCGCTTAAACATAAAACAGTTATTGTATTTAAAATTCTATTCTTATAAAGAAAAAAAAACTTTTACAATAAAAAAAATTAAGTAAATTATGGTTTTATGTCAGTTGGAGCAGAGCAGATTCAAGATTAAGAAATTCTCTTCGAGAGATTCCACCCTACTATTCAGATCAGCCAAGGAACTCAGAATTCCACCAAGATTAATAATATTTCTTTAAGGAAGACCTGGCGCTCATCACAATAAAACATAATGAAACAAATTCAAAGACAATTAAAATTTTAATTCTGAAATTTTGATTTCGATGTTACCTAAAAATTAAAATATGCAAATCATGGTGGAGGGACGATATGTCTGTGGACAGGTCATATGTTAAATATATTGTATATATTAATATGATAATTAGAGTAGTAGTTATGTACTAATAGAATCGAAGGAGAGTGGTTAGAACGCGTATGTAATGTACATTATATTTATAATTTCACTGAAATTCTGCCACATGTGTATTCCACCAACCCGCATTGGGTGCCTGGTGGAATAAGCTCCAAACTTTCTCCTTAAAGACGAGAGGAGGCCTTAGCAGAGCAGTGGGACAATCATATGCTGTTACTTATGGACTAATACTATATATTATGTCATACGGATCGTGCTTATAATATACAATTGATTAGGACACTTGTCAAGTCACGTGACTTTTTTTTTAAATATATAATCTAGCGCTTGACTGTTATCACACCTGATGGAAAGTGATGATACAGTCTAAGATGGAGCGCGCTTGCCTAGAAGATGCTTATTCACTCTAGACTTGAAGGTACCCATATTGTAGGTGGTGGGGAAAACGAAGGTCGGGAGGGTATTCCAGATCTTAGCGGTGCGTATCAGAAACGAGGAAGCAAATCGTTTCGTACGTGTCTTAGATACGTCAACTACGTACGAGTGCAGATCTTTACGATGCCTCGCAGTTCTGTGGTAAGAACTGCGAGGTCATTAATATTTACATGCGTCATGAGTCAGTAAATCTTGCGATGGTATAATAATGTTTACATGCGACATATTCCGTGCGATTGATTGGTATGGGTGTAACAAACGGAATGAATGAATGAAATCATTTCTATTCTCGTATATCGAATGGAAATTGTTTTCATATCCGTACTCGAATATTTAGTTAATTTGAACTTTGTTGATCAATTTATATTATGATGACGTATAGTAATATAAATTTAGTACCATTTTTTATTAATAAACTAGAAATGGGCCACCTGATGGTAAGTGGTCACCAACACATTGGCATTGTTAGAAATATAAACCATTCCTTATAAACAACTTACATTTCTTATGTTGGATATTTAATATTTCAAATTAAAACGCTTTTGTTTTACTTTTTTAATTCTGTCACTAGTCCAGGTCATTAAAGATGTAAAAAGGGTCTACTAAAGAAAAATGGTACCACAAACCAGTTTTGCAACAATATCTCTATCCACGTTAATTAGTTATTATAAATAGCATACAACTTCCTGTATCTTTTGTATAAAACATTTTTAAATCCGATAAATGGTTTACAAATTACACCAGAGTCAAACTAAGCTTATTTCTACAATTGGCAAAATTTTACGAATTGATTATATATAATATATAAATAAAATAGTATATATAATATTTATATTAAATATATATCCGTACTATTAGTTTTTATTATACGTTTTTTCAAACACCAATAGAAAGCTGGTCACGTTTTTGAACACGTTATGTGTAAATATTACATAAATTATACAATAATATAACATAAGTAGTACACATTTTACGAGGAAAATGACACGTTTATATACCTAATGGATGTTTAAACGTGTCTTAAGATAAGGTATGTTGGAAGAGATCAATCGCTTGAAATACTTTCACGGACAGATGTGCCAAGACCTCAGTGGCGAGCCAGACACATAAAGGCCCCGGTGCGGCCATGCATTGATTAGTCCAGATGTCACCAGAAATCGGTACAAAATCGTAAAAACTGTAGATGATCGTTTCTGTTTGTATCTAAACTACTCAAAACAAAATAAATAAATAATACCCCACTATTAAACTTACATCGCGCCCTATTCGCTTTAAGTTCATCCATTTAGCTTCTCACTATAAAGTATGCCTCCTGATAAGCGCTTTTATGCATCTTAAGAGCCATATGAACTGTCTGCACTGTTAGTCAAAGAAACACTTTTCAGAAATTACAAAATTAAACGTCAAGAGGCAACATTTTCAAGTGCCCTCAAATTGAGTAGTAAAAACAAATTTTGAGAGAACCCACTGGATATCATTTGTCACTAGAACGCTGGTGACACTTTAAAGAACTTATAATTTAAAATTTACAGATTATTACAAACACTAAACAAGAGTTATTACAGTATAATTTTACGAGTCGCCCTTATTTTGTTTTGAGTAGTATATTATCACAAAAAAATCTTGTTTGATAAATAAGTCCTTACAAGTGTTTTATTTTTAGCGCACTGCACCGTCTTGCCATGTGATAGCTACAACACTGCAAACCACATATACAAGTATTCTCCACTTGTACGTACCCTAAGAAACAATAATGAATTAATTTTGGTGTATTTTTACGGTATGTCAAAATGAACGTTTAATCCAATTATATTTTTAAATAATTATGTTTATGTATCTCGTGATTTCTCTAAAACTACATAATATAATTGTAATTTATAAGCGGCAATATTCATTCACACAAAACGCTTATTATTTGTCTTTTATTTGGTGAAAACTGCTAAATCATAGTCGTTGTATAAATAGGTAGCGAACAAACCGTAAGACGCGAAAAGTGACTTTATTTTGTACTGACGAAACGAAACTATTATTACGGTTAATTAAAAATTATTACTTTTTTAGTACTTAATTATCTTTAGGGCTATTCTGCAAGAAGAAATTCGAAGCTAACCGCAGAAAACGGTTGTACGATGTCAGAAAGTGACATACGATATTGACCATAAGAATTACACAATTAATGACTTTTACAGAATACCACTGCAGAATAGGATAACTGGGTCATATCTGTTGGACTACATATCAGCTGCTCGTTAAATTGTTTTATGTAACTATTCCGTTACGTGTAAATAGTTTGTATCGTTAAATTTCGAAAGGAAATGCACGTCAAAGTTCAAATACGTAAATACTGAAGTTGTAAAACAATGCTATTTCGTGTTCCCCATTCATTATTTTAAATATAACACGTTGCAATTCACAGTTAGGTATATAATGGTGGGACCGTGTTGCGTTGGATCGTAATTGTGTGCGCATTTGGCTGGTCTCCATTGAGAATGGAACCCTTGCTGAAATCGATCAGAATATTATCACAGCTTTAGATCGTTCAGATGAACCAGTTAATATCAGTTTCTTTATTGAATAATTGCAAGCGGGTGGCTTGAAGGAAAGTCACTGTAACCGTCCTGCAAACTCGAAGAGCTTGCAGGTGCGTCCTTGAAGGCAAAATCACCGAGAATCATGTGGGATTCTCCAGTTACCATTGAGAGTTCAGAATACCTTTCCACTTAATAAAAAAGAAAATATTAGAGTGGTATTAATGGATTCTCAAAAGTATGCAGGTTTGAGCATAAATTGGCATTAAGGCTTTCAAAATTACAATTACTTGCGTTTAATTGAAAGTCAAAGAAAACTTCGCAAGGTAACCAAAATGTAAAAGGTAAAAAGTTGCTTAACTTTTATAGAATAATAGTTTCCACCCGCTGTTTCACACGCGTGTGTTTATGTGAAGGTATTAGGCACCCTATGGCCTTTTTGGCACTCCTAACTACATAATTTCATAAATATTGGTTGAGTAATTAAGCCGTGAAAGCGTAACCAATAAACAAACACACTTTCGCATTTATAATATAAGTAAGAATTAAAAATATCTAATTAATTTTATTAGATATTGCTATTTTAGTCGTGTTAAAGGAAATCATAAACCTTGTATTGTGTGAATTTCACACATTTTCTTATTATTATTTTTTATCTTTTATTTTTGTTACAATTTCTGAAACAGTGGAAGGTAGTTAGAATGAAAGAATAGGACAAAAGTGAGTAATCATATAAATGTGTCGAGTCAAATATTGACTGTAGAAATTTTCCGTGACATTAAACCACACCTATGGAGGCGTAAAGAAAGCGCGGGATTAGTCCCTGGCAGTTATCCGGTCGCTGCTCCGCTATCGCGTATATCAAACTAACCGACTCGGGCTCCACAGACTTTATAAGCACAAAGAGTATGTAAGAACATATACGTATTGATACATTGTATGTAAGTCTATTATTGCAGATGTGTTAAAATCTCCCTTTTAATTGAATATAACAACGACGAATTGGTCATAAATATGGGTTTGTGCCCAATAATTATTTCTAAGTACTTTCCTGGGCTGTTTTAGTGTGATTAATATTAAATTTAAAAAGTACCTGGTCTTTACATATAAACTAATGACTGTATACGTTTACTTTTAATAAGCATAGAGCTCATAGAAAGAATATCATGTGTGCTTACTAATCAACATAAGTTACATCCTTATGAATTTCTGTCTTAATAAAAAATAAATTAATGTCATGTATATTAAAATGGAAATGATCTCTCTGGCGTAAGTTAATCTGTACTGAAAATAAATTTTCCTTCTAATAAACTTCATTGATGCGATTAAACGAGACTTTTTCTTATTAAAACTAATATTGCAGCTCACGAGATACCAGAATTCAATAAAATAACAGAAAAAAAGAATTAAGCATTCGGAAAAAAAAAAATTAAGTCACAAATTAATTTATCACATACCCCAAAAAAGGAATGTGATTTTTTTGTGTTAACAATCCGAATGCCCTATAAACGGAGGATAAGAAAGGACCAGCATTTGACGAGGGTGGAGCTGCTTGGCTTGTGAGGGCGTTGAACGGTAACAGGAATTTGACATATATTAAAACCTTATGACATATTTTAACATGAGCTTTAAATTAAATTAATTGTATCTTTGTAAATATAAATTTAACCTCTAATAAAAAAATCCTTGTCGTTTCTTATCATTTATCAAATATACTAATTTTTTTTCTCGTCGATAATCACATATACGGGTTCCACATAAAGGTTTTTTGATGAACTCGCCGGCACCGAGATCCACAGCACCGGGAATACTCATTTCGTATGTCACGTGAAAGGATAAAAACTGACTTAAAATGATGCGCTATTTCGATTTATATATAAATTGTATAATTATTATTATATATAGCACCATAATTGTATAATTAGTGTTATATATTATATACGTAAAGTTTGTAATGGTGATTTTTTTTTAATTTAATTATTTATAATTCTTTAAGTAGCGTAATTTAATTTCAAGTTCAAGTTTAAAACGTTTAAAGGCACAGTATTTTCAGTTTTTTTTGCCTTATATGTGTAGTCTGTGAAAGAAAAATAAATTTATAAAAAAAAGGCTCAAGTCAATACATACTATACATACATAGACAGGTATCCGTTCCAACGTAACGTAAGTCTACTGCTTAGAATAGGAATATTATACCTTTTAAAGAAATTGCTGTACGTGTGTCGAGGTGTTGGCTCCGTCTCGTGTTGGGAAAATGACGGCGAATGACGTCAAGGACGGCAGACGCGGCGGGAAATACTGAAACGAGGTAGCGACACAAATCATTTTTTCATTGCAGTAGAACATTTACACTTTGGATTAATCATCAAAAAATGTCTCAAATATTTTAACATTCAGTATTATTTCTCAGCGTTGAGCTGGTTTATTTATCGCTTAGAGAATTGGAAATGCAAGTGTAGTTTATTTTAGACAGTCATATTTGATGAGTACTTATATATTATAACGTGTGACTTTTAATAACGTGTGACTCGACACATACAGATTTCTATTTATTCATATATATATATATATATATATATATTACCCACGCCTACCTACAGTCTTCTCTCGCAGGTGAAGCCGCACACTTAACTTTATGTGTAGCTGCTAACTTTGTTTTAAGAAAGAAAAATTAAATAATGTACTAATGTTAGACTCCGGATGCTTATTTGCAATAAAAAGTTCGCATTAATGAATTAACATTTCTTTTTAATATATGTTAGCTGGCCTGAACGGTTATGACATACTACTATCCGCCTGCGGCTTCACCTGCGAGAGAAGACTGTAGGTAGGCGTTGGTTAATATATATATGAATAAATAGAAAAATACCTAATGTTAACCACAACGTCATCGACTTTTATGTTAAATTTGATAAAAACCTTCTAACGATTCTAATATAATTGTGATATAATTTGAATATCATTTTCTCATATAAGGTATTTAGTCTTGAATATGCACAAGCTTAAAATGAAGATTAAAACGTCTACGAGATTTTCTCATTGAAATAAAAACTTGCCCCTGAAAGAAGGCATTGACTTTTCCTCTGAAACTGCCGTTATAAGTTTAATTTTACTTCTCGCGTTTGTCAATGTCACAAGCAACTGCTCTTTGATAAAGTAGATAGGATACCACGTGCCTTTAATAAGCAAAAGTCTTCAAGCTCATATCCGGGCAATGACCGCATATGTAGTAAACCCGCGTTTTATTTCTCATTTATCCTCTTCCTCGTTTTGAGTACCCTAATATCTTATCTTTTTTAGGAATTGTGAATAGTAAGTTATTAACTTCAAGCCTAGTCATACAATCGAGGTTTATTGCTCAATAAACTAAGGCTTTTTCGTATAGATCTCCAGTTATGGAGTCCGTTAAGCTTTAAATGAACCGAGATTGAATAGGATAAAAAAAAATTGGTTCTTAACTGAAGATGAACACGCAGTTCAAATTTTGGACTTGAAAGCGTCGTGAGGAAATCTGTACGTGTCGAGTTCTACCACATGTATTATTAAAAGTCACAAAATGCCTACCAATTTACGAACAAAAGCGTTTCATTCCCTTCAATATAGCTTAAACTTACTATTTGGAGTTAGATCGTTATTTTATAGGCTGGTTCTATAATAAACTCTATTAATTTTCAAATTCAATTATTTCGAGTTCCCGTAATATTGATTTTTCAAAAAAAAATTCAGAAAAAACGCTGTTGTGATTGTGATCAAAATTGGGCGTGAGATCACTTCGAGTATCTTTCGCAATTCCTTGTAGTGTCACATTTGTTCATTTTTTTTTACGTCTCATTGCAAATATCAATTGTATATATTATATTAGGTATTAGCTAATGAATTTTACTGGTGGTAGAGCTTTGTGCAAGCTCGTCTGGGTAGGGGTACCATCCACTCATCAGATATTCTACCGCAAAACAGCAGTACTTGTTATTGTTGTGTTCCGGTTTGAAGGGTGAGTGAGCCAGTGTAATTACAGGCACAAGGGACATAAAATCTTAGTTCCCAAGGTTGGTGGCGCATTGGCTATGTAAGCGATGGTTGACATTTCTTACAATGCCAATGTCTAAGGGCGTTTGGTGACCACTTACCATCAGGTGGCCCATATGCTAGGCCGCCTTTCTATTCTATAAAAAAAATGTTGAAAATATTAAAATAAGCCGCTTTTAGAAGTTTAATTCGAGTTTATAACTGTCATAATGATGAAACGATATGTATTAAGGAAAGTTTGAACTCGATCAGGGTTAACGACCGAGATAATTGTTTTAGTTGAGAAATTTTAGTGTAGACGAAATGTCAGAAATTTATAATGATGGGGGATTATTAGACATACAATAACACTTTATTTATCAAGACTTCTTATTATAATTTAAAGTGCCAAGTGGTTAGTTCAGTCACCTCCTCGTGAGACCTTTATTGTGCTTCTCCAGGATATATATACCAAAGTCATGGTCGGTAAGACTGCACTGCTTAGTAAATTGTGATCTAGATATCACTACTCCTCAGCGTTTTCGGGAGATACAGCGGATGCGTTATGATATATATGATATATGATACAATAATCTCCACACCGATCTGTACAAAATAACTCAAATTTTTACAAATGAAATTATTAAACACAATATATGTATATCAAAAGAAATAAATAAGCAGCGATATTATTTTTGAAAAGGATAAGCCTTTGCTGAGCCTGGAGTGAGACATTTTTAGATACATTTTGGGCCTTCTGGGTTAAATGTTTTGTCTGTACTAGTATTGTTTTTTTTATAATGTTATCATAACTTGTTAGCTGTTACTTAGTTGTATGTGATGGATACTGTGGTTTTCTGTAACTGATGGAGCACAATCAACAGCCAATCATCGTTCACTGCTGAACATAGGCCTCATCCAAGGTGCGCCATAACTCCCGGTCCTCCACCTTCGGAGCTCATAGATTTATAACTCGCGTAATGTATTAAAGCCTAACAACCTAATAAAATAAAAAAAGATAAAAAAAATATGAGAATGTAAATAATATACTTTTGTGTCACTGGATTCTTAGATATTGAAAACATATTCGATATTATCGCCGTGTCGAAAATTCATAAATGAAATTCCAGGCGGTGATCGTTCAGAATTCACATAAAAAAGTATTCTTTAATCAAATTGTCTTCAAGCTGTTTCGATGGTCGCTTCAGTTTGAGTTCAGGGTTACGGTCAAGGTTTGTCGCGCTCGTGCTAACAGAATTCAATGAGTTAGTAATTATGTTTCGCTGTGGACACACGGCAATATGCACCAGAAATCTATCGAAAGATATTTCATTTGAAACACTTCGTGTAACCGATTTTGACAAGTACTATTGGTATAAAGACGAATATTACTATTTTTTTATATAATAAATAGGCAGACTGGCAAATTGGCCTAGATGCCAAATGGTTACCACCCATACACATTGAAAATTTGTGTTTTAATATATCAATCACTTGTATCTCCTACGATCTGCTCCCAGATGTTTACTTTCGGTTATTTTTTCAGTCGCGAAAGACAAAATTTATAACACGAATCATTTTCAATCGTATTATCATATAATTTTTCCTTCAATTTATTTCATTTACAAAACTGTTGACAGATGGCCCGGTGGTTGGATAACGTTAATCTTAACCTATGATTGCGGGTTTAATCTTAGGCAAAAATCGCTGCAATTTCTGGTGCTTGATTAGTTTAGTTTTTATAATTCATCTCGTACTCGGTGGTGAAGGAAAACGTCGTATTGCATGTGTTGGTAGATATTCTGTCATTTGCTCATCATATGGATACACATATGGCAAGGTTTCCTCACGATGTTTTTCTTTTGAATGAAAATTCAGTAGTGCTTGCCCGGTTTTGAGCACTACAATCTTCAGTCGAGATTCAGGTTTTCTAACTAAATTTGGGCCACTTTACTTTACTAAAATATTAACCAAATAGATTAAATGATCCGAATACCGTAACATGTTTCATTGCTGTTGGTTGACACGCGAGGACAATTCGATCATTACAGTAAATATAACATTAAATACTTCGGTCAATCAACCTTAATGATAGGGCTTTGGCCCTTAATTTATAGTAATTGGATACTTTCAATCTATTATGTTGAAGGTTCACGGCACTAAGCAATGAAAAAAAAACATTGCAACTAATTCAGTTATGCAATATAAATGGAAAGGTCCCATTATAATATTTACATAAACTTAATAAAAAAACTGAAACATTTATTTTGTTGACCCTACTGGCCTTGACAACGACATCCCTTAATAAATACTTAGATCCAGTCGCGAAAAGGTCCAAATGCTTTTTGGTTAAGGATCTTGCTGAAAGATGTCATTTCACGATCGTGTTGTGTTTCTGATATTCAAGCTACTACTGGTGGTAGGGCTTTGTGCAAGCTCGTCTGGGTAGGTACCACCCACTCATCAGATATTCTACCGCAAAACAGCAATACTTGATATTGTTGTGTTCCGGTTTGAAGGGTGAGTGAGCCAGTGTAATTACAGGCACAAGGGACATAAAATCTTAGTTCCCAAGGTTGGTGGCGCATTGGATATGTAAGCGATGGTTGACATTTCTTACAATGCCAATGTCTAAGAGCGTTGGTGACCACTTACCATCAGGTGGCCCATATGCTCGTCCGCCTTCCTATTCTATAAAAAAAAAAAAAAGATTATTCATACGAAAAAGTTCTATTGCTTAATAATGTACACTTTGTTTATCCCGGAGTTATCTTTGTTAAAGGTCATGTTTTTTTTTATATTGTTAGCGATTATCTGTGGAAAATAGCACTGGCAGCATACACATCGTAGCTGTCATGGGCTTCTTCGATTTTTGCTATTTATTTACGCGCCGTAAATATGGATTCAATACTTATAATATAATTAATATAATTGTTATCTGACAAAGTGAGATATTGACGTGATCCGTTAATGATTTTTATCGCATACTCTTTGCATAATCAGCTAATTTAAATTGCCTCTTTCGTCTCTTGATAAAATGTCGTCAAATTCGTAATTTTGTGATTAATTATTCTTTTTATTTGATATTTCACTTCTGTCCTAAAAATATACAAAAAACACGAAGGAAGTTCATCGGTACGGTCGAGATCCAATAAGTAATAGCTATTAAAATGTGAAAATGTTTATGTTATCTATTGGCATTCTAAATTCGTAAAAACTTTCCACTTCCAATGCCATCTGTGGTTGTGACTTATGTACTTTATGCTTGTAATTTCGTCTTTAATATTAATATAGTATAACGCTATTATGCCATAAATTAAACAACGTGCTGTCAAACGGAGGAAGTGCTGATCGTAACGAGCGAATGTATAGAGGAAGCGAAGTCGAGGCCACACATTTGTGGTTTCGTTCCTTTCCACTATTAGATTGTTACAATTGTAGCACTAACGATCCAATTGTTATTGAAATTTATGCATTTATGCATAAATATCGTTGTACGTATTAGAAATTATAGTTTTTTTACATACATATTTAATATTTCGCCAACACAGGTACCTGAAAATCAACGCCTGGCTTGAAGAGAGGTTTAAATATTTAGAACATATTTATATCATCATTACAATTGTTAAACGATATTTTATTTGTTATTTTTGTGACTTTTAATTATTTTGATGTTTCATTTGTCATGTACATAAGAGTTACATCGTCATACCCTAACTGCTGGACGCGCTAAGAGTATTGTTATCATAATCGAGTTCTGAAGCTTCTTAATATTTGTATAGTAGTGGTAGGCTATGCTAATATTATTTTTAATGAACTTGGTTAAATTTTATATATATCAACACCATTGGCATAGCCAGCCTGGTTCTCTAGAAAAATAATTATTTCAATGAATCAATTGAGTATTAATGTTTTTTTTGTCATAAATAAAAGTATCAACATATATAAATTTGATAAAAAAATCTTGTATATCTTTTTATCATGTGAAAATGATTTACAATGACTTGTTTTCTTTGTCTGCCATGAGTTTTTCTCTCTTTCTCTCTTATCAAATATGTAAACTTTTTTCTCGCTTTTTTAATGATACGTAAAATTTTCCAATAAGAAATAAAAGACATTTTTCAAAACCATTCGTATTTGATATCATTTTTAATATTTTTGCAAAGTTTCGACTTATTTTCGGTAAAATTTTCACGCTCTATGTAGATACAGCTGTTCCATTACAATATTGTTAACGTGCGACGTAGGTATATACGTATATGTATGTATGACTCTGCAAATATTTTTTTAATTTAATAAAACCATCTGTTCCAGTAAAAAATAATTGCGATCGATTTAATTTATTACTTTAAAAACAACTGCCAGTTGCATACGTACGCTGGTTCAATGAAGTACTTGAATAATGAGGTGAATTTGGTCTTTGTGTTAACCCGTCTGGGATCTGCCCAGACGGATTAGCACAAAGAGCAAATTAACCTCTACCGACTCTTTATATATTGTTCCACCACACAGCAATACTTGGAATTGTTGCGTTCCGGTTTTAAAGGCGAGTGATAAGTATAGCCACAAGGGACATAACATCTTAGTTCTCAAAGTTGGTGGCTCATCAATTATGTAAGAGATGGATACTATTTACAGTGCATATTCTTATGGGTGGTGGAGGCCGCTCGCTACCAAATGGCCCATTTGTCAGTCTGCTTAACTACATTAAATAAAAAAACCTCAAAGGTCAGTACTGAAAAGTGCTTTACATATATTCTCAGCTAATATATTCTCGGAACCCGATAGAAGACAGTTATTTCTATAATGTACAGCAACAGCATGTTAATGCCCCACTACTGGGCTAAGGCCTCCTCTCCCTTTTGAGGACAAGGTTTGGAGCTTATTCCACTACGCTGCCTATCCTTACTTACTTACCTTTCCTATATTCTGGTATTATTTGTATCTTAATTGACTGCTCAACATTTTGTTGCTTAGACGCTATGAGCAGTTGCTAGGAATGATGATCTTCTAATGAATAAGTTCTCTCAAATCGGTCATTTTCAAGAGAGAATAGCCAACTGTTCAGGAGATATAATAGTGTACAAGTATGCCCGCAAGCCCTGGTGCACTCTTTATTACATCACTCTCATAATCCGACAGGATGGTAATTTGACACAACCGGAGAGAGTTAATGCGCAGAAATAACGGCTGTATATTATATTAGTAATGCTTTTTTTTCACAACGTTGGCGTTGTAGAACTCACGATGTGCTGCGCGAGTGTACTTGAAAAATATGTTAGGGAATACAAGAGGGAGAGTTCCAGTTCTGTTGCACTTATTCAAGTGTCTTTCAAGAGCCTTTTTCTCAGGGACGTGTAGAGTTATAAAGTTGAAATTAATATCAAATACTAAAGTTTGCGATCTCTCGGAGCTTTGAAAAAATCTAACCTCTAAGTATACGCAATCAAAGTATATGGCCGTTTATGTCGCATTTGCCATACATTCGCAAATTGAATCAAAACCTATTGGTTTTATAAATAGCACAAGTATAGGAAAAAAACTGAAAACTGTAAATTTGATGTTTAAAAAAATAATTAAAATAAAAAGAACGAAATACACATTACAAATAGAAATGGTCCATAGTTCTGGTGACCCAAGAGCTATCGCTCAAAGGATGAGTCTAGCGGTGCAGAGAGGCAATAGTGCCAGCGTCTTGGGTGCAATGCCACAGGACAATCTTGTAGACGGCGTGTTTTTGCTTTAAAAAATAATTAAAAAACATTAAGGAATCATTTTTATGAACATACTAAAGGGAAACCTATGAAAAGTCTAAATCTTAAAATAATCTGGTAATTTTTTTTAGTAATGTGTGGTGGTACGAGACCCTCAGTGCGCGAGTCGACTACCCGATTTTTTTTAAAGATCTACAAAATCTTACACATTCATACAACCGTAAAATAATGTTTTTGTCTGACATGCCTATTTCACAGAACAGTATTATAACAACATTTTTAAAATAATATGCAATAAATAATTCCATGATCGCTTTAACGATCACTTTTAAAACATCAATTGAAATCAATCTGACGTGTTCATCGTGGAACTACCGGTTCGTAATCAAGATTCGTATAAATTATAGAAAATTTTATTTAAAGCGATGTCGCAGCGCTCTGTTGTAATGAAAATTTATTATAATTACAAGTTACGCTTGCTTGGACTTTAGAAGTGATGATGCAGTTCTTAAATTGGACCTTCGGAACTTATTAACTTTACGGAATTAAAATGATATTGTATATATAAAATACCAATATAGACAAAAAAACATAATAAATGTAGAAAAAAATATGAAATATTCATCTGGCTGAATATTGTCATTAGTATCTGATTATTATTTTGTTTTTGATCAAGTTATTATACACTAAGCTATACGGTTAACCATATTTTGTTCATAAATGATTGTTAAATAACAATTGTTTTGTATTATTAATATTGTTTTAAAAAAAGTTTTTAATATTTTTAATATTGTTTAAAAAAAGCCGAGATGGCCCAGTGGTAAGAATGCGTGAATCTTAACCGATGATCGTGGGTTCTAACTCGGGCAAGCACCACTGAATTTTCATGTGCTTAATTTGTTATTATAAATCATCTCGTGCTTGACGGTGAAGGAAAACATCGTGAGGAAACCTCCATGTGTCGAATTTCACTTAAAATCTGCCACATGTGTATTCCACCAATCCGCATTGGAGCAGCGTGTTGGAATAAGCTCCAAACCTTCTCCTTAAAAGGGAGAGGATGCCTTAGCCCAGCAGTGGGACATTCACAGGCTGTTACTATATTGTTTTTAAAACAAGCGGTTATTTGTGCGTCAATTTTGTACATATTAACATTTAAGTATACTAAATATTGTCCCAGATGTGTGACAAGTGACTAGCTTGTACATCAGCACCTAAAATGTCTGCGAAATTTAGCACAATCAGCGGGTGGAACTGGTTTAAAATTGATTTGAAAGTTTGGACTTATACTAACAGGTAAAGTTTAATAAAGCATCGCAAATATCTACAAAATATACTTTTACTAGAATGTCTCTCTATTTTAAATAACAGATGGATTAAAAATTATTTAAAAGAGAGAATGCATAAATAAAGAAAGATTGCATAAATCGGTACCAGGGTTACAGGTAATCAATATATAACAAACAAAATACTCATGTATAAAAACACAATAATAAGATATGTAAATATATGTATACCTACGCACTATTGATGTTAACTGATTACAACATTAAACAACGATATTTTTCACGATCTACCAAAATCGGTTTATACTGGTAAAAACTAATATCAAGGAACTAAATAAAAATTTGGAAATACAATTCCATCTATTTCATCAAACTGTGCGCTCAAATCCCATGTAAAATTTGCACCTGAAGTTTGTACCTTGTCCCAAAAATTGTATGGTCATGCAATTTCAATTTTAAAATCTAGGAGATAAATATCTGTCAGAAAACAAAAATAAGCAGTATTTTACGATCGATTGAAACTTATTTGACGGAGAAAACGATTTGTTCCAATAACGAAATAAGGGCAACACTTAGAATGAGACGTTGTTATGATGGAATTTCATTTAAATAATATATGCTCATAACATGTCAGTTTCTTTATCTTGAAAGTTATTTATCCGGGGTAAAAGTATACTTGATTACGGTATAGAATTTACTATTTTTCACTTTTATCCCGGTAAAGTCAAGATACATAATTGAAAAACAGACTTAATCTATATTTGACGAGCTGTTTGGCGTGATTGGTAGATACTTGCCTTTCACGCTGAAGGTTGTGGGTTCGATTCCCACCCAGGACAGACATTTGTGTGCATGTCCATATCTGCTTGTCCTGAGTCTGGGTGTAATTATCTATATATTTACAAAAGAAAAGTAGTATATGTAGTATATCAGTTGTCTGGTTTTCATAGTACAAGCTTTGTACAAGCTTAATTTAGGATCAGATGGCCGTGTGTGAATAATGTCCCAGTATATTATTATTATTATTATTATTATTCTAGAGAGATAGAGAGTTCTGGGCAGGATCAATCTCTTTTCGTCCTTATCCTCTGGAACCCTAAAACGTAAGTGACGGGAGTGTAACAATACACTCATTTTCCTACATCTTAATTTATACTTCGAATTTCTTGATTACTTCTCTTAAAATAAACACCTCAAGACCTTAGTATATTACAAATCAAATCGAATCCATTTTTTTTAAAGTAAACTTTACAATAAAGAGTTTTTGAATCGACAATATTTCCATTTCAGAAAGCAACGGCAACTCGAGTAATATTTATATAAATAATAACTAACTCTGAATACCCAAATTATGATCACTTGGAGTAATGCCGTTAGCATTATTGCTAACATTATTTGTACGGTAAATATTTTAAGCATTTATTTACATATATAAACTGGCACCGTCTCATGGCTTTACTTGGATACTCATTTGTATATTAGTTTTCATAGTCACACATTCTTGTATTTTTTTTCTATCGGAATGATAAGTATATAAAGAGTATATCGTCTCCGAATCTCAAACTATTTACTAACAGAATTTCACACAAAACGGTCAAGGCCACAAAACAGGAAAAGCAAAATCACTTTCACATATTCATTATTAGTGACGCATGACTTCCTGTTTGATTTGAATAAATAAATCAAAACGCTTTTGTATATAAATATTTCGATGTTTTGTCACTTGGTGTTAATAATAATAATAAATATATAACGGCGCGTGTGATGATGATTATTAGTAAATAGTGATTTCAAACAGGTGACGCCCGAATGGAGTAACTTCCTTGTCGACTAAATCTTGTACGTGCTCTCATATAAACAAACACCAAAGTATCTAAAGGCTGAGCCTTTTAACATAATTATTCTTGAAGATGTTTGCCTCGTTGGTTTTGTGAAGATTTAAAACTGCTGATCCCGAGGTCCTCGGTTCACACCTTTTGAAAATGTTTGAAAAGGTTATTGGATTTTTCTGTCGAAGATTCCCAGTAGCAGCCCAGAGCCCGGAAGTTGAAAGTGTCGAAGTTTGAAAGTGCCGTGCCTCGGAAAGCACGTAAAGCCGTTGATCCTGCGGCTGAACAAAGACCGGTCGTGTTGGGTTGCCGTCCGAACGGGTTATGAGAATAGCAATAGAGAGAGCACCTGTGTTTGCGCACACATTAGCAAGTTAGCTAAGCTCTCGTGAGTTTGGCCACTTTGGCCAAAATTGGTCATGAGGACATTATTATTATAAGAAGTAGTCTACCGTGGCTTCGCTTGAGTGGCCATACCCAGCTTGGTGATAGACGTTGAAGATCAACTTATAGCCATGTTTTATAATTCTGCAAAATCAATAAATCCATCTTGGAGTCAGAATTTTTTTTCAATAATGGTATTAATTATGGATTCGTGAAAAATGGCGTATTGAATTCCGGTGATACTTTTTGCCTTACCAATTAATAAATTCAAATCATATGTTTGTTACTAATTAATTATGAATAAATAAGGCTAAAAAAATGCTTGATTTTAGTGTTTCATTATTTAAATAGAATATGAATGTACCTACATGTATGTAGCTTGCATCTTTTTTCATTTGTTTTTGAACAATTAAACAACTCGTGTCTTCTTCTTCTTCTTCTATCTTCTTGTATAATGAGTGAGTGTATTATATTATATTTTATATAGACTTTAAAATATCATTTGATTTGAATATTTATCCGAACCCGAGATCGCCTCTTGTTTAACAAACAGACGCTTTAGATTTATATATATTATCATAAAATAAAATATATTTATATATACATCATAAAATATGTAAATATATTGAGATAGTTCAAATAGTACAATTTCATTAAAAATTAGAAGGTGTTGCACTATTGTATATTGTTTGTCTATCATTTTATATATTTATATATCTATCTCTGTCTAATACCAATGAAGTTTAAAAAAAAAACTGTACTGAACCCAACGAAAAGCAATCAACAATCAATATAATATAAACCAGTCAATTAAAAAAACATTTCTATTAATGCTAATGGAATATTTTTATTTGTCAACATTATTTCAATATTCATAAATTATGTTATCCAAGAAAAACCGATATTTTTCCAGAACTAAATAGAGATCAAATAAGCATCCTACAGAAGAATTGCAATAATAAGCGGCAAGCCACATAATTATGTAGTTTTTTTTTACCCCACATATCACACTCAAGATCTGGAATAATCTATGCTATTAATTATGGATTCGTGGAAAAATGGCATTTTGAATATTGACGAATGTATTATCGGAAAATTGGATGTAAAATTAAAGTGGTTATAAGTAGTTAAGTGGAAAAGTGTTGTATTATAAATAATGATACATTAATCAAGAACTGTTTGTAGTGCATAATATAGCAGAGTTATTAGCAAATCACGGGTAAAATGTAAATCTAAGTTTTGTTTATCTTCACTCCTTCGTTTGGAATAGGGTACACATATACAAACAATCACATTGATACCTACACAGACACACATATAATATTAATATAATAATATCCTGGGACATTATTCACACACGGCCATCTGATCCCAAACTAAGCAGAGCTTGTACTATGGAATCAGACAACTGATATACTACATATACTATTTCTCTTCTGTAAATACATACTTATATAGAAAATTACACTCAGACTCAGGACAAACAGACATGTTCATGTACACAAATGTCTGTTCTGGGTGGGAATCGAACCCACAAAATTCGGCGTGAAAAGCAAGTATCTACCAACCATGCCAACCGGTCTGTCGTATTACTTATATTAGTTTAGATTAGAGTTAAGATCTTTTATTTTACATAAACTTACTTTAACACGGTATACTTACCATAACACTAGTATATAAGCCAGGACCGCGTTATTAATATATGTAAAAAAAGTCGATAAAATTTTGTTTTTATA
This sequence comes from Nymphalis io, assembly GCF_905147045.1. Classification (NCBI taxonomy): domain Eukaryota; kingdom Metazoa; phylum Arthropoda; class Insecta; order Lepidoptera; family Nymphalidae; genus Nymphalis; species Nymphalis io. The sequence goes on from NC_065905.1 coordinate 9,610,237, forward strand.
AAATTAAAATAAAACATACTGCTATCGAGTCGTTTTTTCCGCCTCTGGTTAACTGCTTGTCCGGTCTCAGTATTAATAAGTTATATTCAATGTCGCTTGCAGATTTCATTTATTATTTTCCATTCTTATGGACATACAACCTATTTGACATAACAACTCAAAATATGACAAGAATTTCAGGTAAAAATAAGTCCCAGTGTGGCGGTTCAGCATATATGACATATATGCTGAAATTCAGTATATGTGAAACAAGTAGTAATTTCCATGTGTTTAATATTTTCGTTTTGTATATATATATATATTTTTATATTTAGGCTTGCTTTTGCTATTTCTAAACTAGTCGGGTTTCAAGGGGAAATTCTATATATTTTTTGTATTTATCATATATCCTTGCCTTTTTTCTATATTGTATTCTATGTTATTTTAAATAAATGGATAATTTCGAATATATCGATATTCGATACATTATATTAATTTTATTTTTTATTTACTTTGCTCCTTTACTTGTTCGCCTTGTATAAACCAGTCGTCGTTTTTTAATAAATTTGATGAATTTTAATGAATTAAGCAACGCAACCCTTGGTATCAGTGCTTGTGGCTTGCTTGACGCTAATGTTTATAGAACATATTTACAGAGGCACAGGCTAGGCAAATGCTCGTAAGGACTTGGTTATTTTGTTTTTTATTATAAATTACAAGAAGGGAATGAGTACCTATGCTATATTTCAAGCCAATCGGACTTAATATAGTTTCGGAGATTTCGTGACGAGTCAGTCAATCAGTGGTATTTCACTACCATACATAAAAAGCTTTTAAAAAACGAAATTGATATTTTTTTTGATTCGCTAATAATACTTAAACATGTTCAAATCAAACTATATCGTTTAATTAAAATCTATAAACAATAATTTTTTAATCCTTAAAGCAGGTTTTATTATATATTGACAATATAAAACGATAATGAAATACAAAAAACTAAAGACACGCTCCTTAAATTAAAATACAAGACGGTGGAAACTTTTCGCGAAAGAAACGTTCTTTAAAAGTTACACATATATGTTGCACTCAAATTAATTCAATTGGCAATTCAACATGCACACATATTAACTTTTTAATTTTATTATTAAGTAAATAGAACTAAAACATCTTTATATCGTAAACACATATAATAGTATAAATAAACAAAAACAAAACAATTCATAACTTCTTCTCTCTTAGGCCACCGATTTTCTTTTCTTTTTGGTAGCTGTTGACGGGCTGTGTTATTATAAAAAAATATGTCAAAATATATAATGCTTGGATACATGTAAATTATTATTTATATATTCTCAAAAAAGACAGAAGAGAACTAAATAAAACAATATAAAATATTATATGTATATAGCAATAATTTCTTTGTATGTGTGCGTGCATACTTTAATGATATGTGTTTTAATTTATACTTTTTTTTGGCCTTGTAATTTTTCTTATCATGTTCAAAGAATATTTGCTACACAGTCTTAAATAAAAAAATAGCTTTTACGATGATACGATATGTCGAAATATAAATAACTCTCATGTCGTATTTACATGTCGATCTTGATAAACGATATATATTTATTGCAACCTTTCTCTCGTAAGATTTATTTTATGACTATAATTGTTTTACATAAATATTTATTTATAAATAGCTTTTTGATTTAATTCGTAAATGTATTTACTGTTATTAAAAGCTATAAATATTTATAAGATCCCTGATAGCTGTGAAATTGATTTTAATGGGTGGTAGGTGCAAGCCCGTCTGTGCAAGTCATCACATATTCTACCATCAAACACCAATATTTTGTATTTTTGTGTTCAGGTTTAAAGGGTAATGAGCCAGTGTATTTACCGACACAAGGAACCACGAGGGGTTAATATGCTCACCTCGTTGGTCTAGTGGTTAGCTATAAGGCCGCAGAACCCGAGGTATGGAATCAGAAGTCGAGGCGTGCCATTAAAAAAAAATATTGGGTTTTCTGTCAATAAATTCTCAGGAGAAGCCTGGAATTCGGAAATTGCTTGTGTTTACACTCTCGTACCTCCGAATGAAAGTCAAGAACTCTTTCCGGTTGTTTCGGATTTGCTGGATCGGATTATGAGAGTGAGGGAATACAGAGTGCACCTGTGTTTGAACACTTGTGTACGTGTTGTGTATTGTGTTGTATAGTTGGTAGCCTCTTGAGACTGAATATAAATTAAGTGTAACGCATAAACGAACAAACAAAATCGCATGTATAACATAGTATTGAATATTTTAAAACATATGATCGTTAATTTTATGCAAAACAATTAATATGATATATTATGAGAATAAATGTAGAAAGCAAGATTGTATTTCAGAATGTCAGACACGAGTTTCCGTGTGTGAGACAAGGACGAATACACAAAGTGGGACGTACGTGACTGTTTGATAGGAACATTATACTGATACCAATGTTTTGAATACGGAAACTGCATTTCGATTGAGAAATATGTGCGTTTATATTTCATAATAAAAGTGCAAGTTGATTTCGTTCTCGTTGTGGTTATTTCTGACTACTGTTACTACTGAATGAAGCTTAGATACGGCACATACCACACATCGTCAGCATTCCTTACATTGCCAGACAGCTGTGCTTTGTTTTCGTTTGACAGATAGAGAAAAAATATATTGAATAATTTCAATTCAGTAGGTGGGGTTGTCTCGCTCGCTCATCAATTATTCTTTTGTCAGTTATAATTTCTTTTGCTGTTCGGATGGAACGATAAGTGAGCCAGCGTTTCTTACAGTGTCAATGTCAATGGGAGGTGGTGATCACTTAAAGGTTATGTATTGGTACGCCTGCTTTCTTTCATTAATATATATATTAAGAATTGGTTCCTTACTATTGGTTCTTGGCAAGACCAAGTTTTGCTCACACTGTCAACTTATCATTTGACGCTCATAGAGACCAAGGTAAATTAATAAATGTAAACTTATGTTTTTATAGCTAAGCTAGTTGTGATAAGATACGCGTTGCAGATGATGAAATATAGTTTTGACATTCGTCCTCGAGGTATATGAAGTATTTTGTTTTCATGAACATACATACTTACATACAATATTATAAATTCTATTGTAAAACGTATTTGTTGTGAGATCTGATTAAGGAAATATTTTTATTTTTTATTATTAATCATTATATTCTATCTATGCTATTAAATATTTCAATGTGTTAACATTATAGCCGAGATGGCCTAGTGGTAAGAACGTGTGAATCTTAATCGATGATCGCGGGTTCAAACCCGGGCAAGCACCACTGAATTTTCATGTGCTTAATTTGTGTTTATAATTCATCTCGTGCTTAACGGTGAAGGAAAACATCGTGAGGAAACCTGCATGTGTCTAATTTCATTGAAATTCTGCCACATGTGTATTCTACCAACCCGCATTGGAGCAGCGTGGTGGAATAAGCACCAAACCTTCTCCTCAAAAGGGAGAGGAGGCCTTAGCCCAGCAGTGGGACATTAACAGGCTGTTACAACATTATAGTGCAAGATAAGGGTCAGAGAGGCTGTCATGAAATTCCCATAAAATGGGAGTGAATGCTGCCAAATGCTAAATGATGATGATAATATACATACAAACATAAATCTGGGAATACATTGTAATAATTCTACCGGTGGTAGAATAGAATGGTGGTAGAAAGGTAGTTCTTGTGAAAGCTCGTCTGGGTAGGTACCACACACTCATCAGATATTCTACCGCAAAACAGCAGTACTTGAATTTGTTGTGTTCCGGTTTGAAGGATGAGTGAGCTAGTGTAATTACAGGCACAAGGGACATAATTATATTGATATAAGTCGAGATGGCCCAGTGGTAAGAACGCGTGAATCTTAACCGATGAACGTGGGTTCAAACCCGGGCAAGCACCTCTGAATTTACATGTGCTTTATTTCTGTTTATAATTCATCTCGTGCTTTTCGGTGAAGGAAAACATCGTGAGGAAACCTGCATGTGTCTAATTTCACCGAAATGCTGCCACATGTGTATTCCACCAACCCGCACTGGAGCAGCGTGGTGGAATAAGCTCCAAACCTTCTCCTCAAAAAAAGGAGAGGAGGCCTTAGCCCGGCAGTGGGACATTTACAGGCTATTACTGTTACTGTACTGTTACTGTAATTATATTTGAACTCGCACTTTGAATTGGTACTTGGTATTTATAATATAAAAAAATATTGAAATAGAGCATCAACAAAGCTTAAAAATATTCAAATATTTTAGAAATGTAATCTTAGGATTTGCAAAATTCACTTATTTATACATAGCCAATGTACATAAATAAAAATGTTTTTACAGACCTTGACACCGTGTGGTGTCACTACGAGTATTTACCTAAAAATATCAACTCGGATAGCGTATAATTTATTTCAGTAAATTGAAAACGTGTAAATTCTAAATAGAAACTTAATACGGGGTTATAAAATATATTTATCTTCTGGTACACACAAATATGTTGTACGAATTTGCACTAATGCATCGTGCCAGATATCGTCCAGCGCTACAATAATAAATAATAATCTTCTTGCGTAATACATTTTACATATGTTTTTTACAAACATCATTGGGTTGAACTGAAGTTGTCTTGAGTTATGATTAAAATTGTTTTATGTATAATTTGTACAATGGATAAGCAACGCTTAGTTTTTATATGTTTAAATTGTGTAATTCGATTTCGCTGGTGAAGGCAACATTGTGAGAAGACCAACATGTGTCGGACAAAATTGCCATATTATTATATGCGTATCTATCTACTCGCATTATATAGTAGTGTATAGTAACAGTCTGTTAATGTCCCACTGCAGGGCTAAGGCCTCCTCTCCCTTTTGAGGAGAAGGTTTAGAGCTTATTCCACCACGCTGCTCATTGGAGCAGGGGTTTGGTAGAATACACGTGGCAGAATTTCAATGAAATTAGACACATGCAGGTTTCCTCACGATGTTTTCCTTCACCGTCAAGCACGAGACGAATTATAAACACAAATTAAGCACATGAAAATTCAGTGGTGCTTGCCCGGGTTTGAACCCACGATCATCGGTTAAGATTCACGCGTTCTAACCACTAGGCCATTTAGGCTCCTGGCTACTGGCATCGGAGCAGCTTAATGTACTAAGACTCAAACTATATTTCTTAAGCGACACATTAGACAGCACTGGGACATTAATAAGCTATTAAAATAATCTTAAAAATCATTAAAAGATGAATATTACATAAGTAAGCAAAAGTAAATGTTTTATATAATATATATGACAAGTGATTCTAACATTTTACGAGAAGTATTGCTTACAAGTCTAGCTTATTACTACAAAAATATAAAATAGGAAAATAGTATATCCTAGTAGTATCCCGGATTCTGAAAGTTATTGTATACACACTCGTGCCTAAAAAAGCGCCTAAAGTCCTCGCTATGGCGCCTGAACTACGACCGGTCGTATTGGATTTCCGGTTTCCAATATTTCCTTCACCTAGCACGAGATGAAATATAAACACAAATTATCAAATAAAAAATATTCAATACTCGGATTTGAACCCGCGATCTTCGCTTAACATAAATCAACAGTTCGTTATAAATAGATAATTTAAAAATAGAACAATAGAAACACTATCATTCTCAGACAATATTAAGTGCATCTACAAATGTCGTTAGCATGTATTGGCTATTAACCGTCTGATATAGTGTTTATTATGTATAATGATTCATAAAATACATTATGTAATGTAATCAATATTTATGTGATATGATTTGAAATTGTAATTGACCAGACATTTATTACGGTATTGCTTTAAGTGACTAACGAAATACGGAAAAAAAACAGACATATCGGCGCTCCGTTAAGGCAGCAAGCTTTATAATTTTACTTGGTGGTAGGTGTTTGTGAAAGTGATTCTGATCACCCATTCATCACATATTCTACCACCAGTAATCACCACCAGTAAATCCATCCATCATAAAATCATACAATCAGGCTACTCATTAGCCCGTGCCTATCGATGGTATAAAAAAATATCTCTAATTTTGACGTACGTTTTCAGATTGGACGTAAACAGGATTATCAATAATCCGGTTCAGACGCGAAACCTCCGGGTCCAGAAGTTCGATACTGTTCAATTATCTACCACGAATGATAACACAATCCAAATGACTTTGTTTTGAAAATTTTTTTAATATGTCACTGAGTTTATTGGAATTCTAAAGTATGTGTAGTAAGTGGTATTAACCAAGTTCTATAATCATAAAAACTCGACGTGACGTTATCTTTATATTATGTATTAAATACAATTACATACATTACGTCCTTGCGCTTACGTTGTTAAGTATTCTCTCACTTATTAGGAGATGTGGCTGAACTATAACTACGACAATCATTTATAATCGCGTGTTTATATCAGTGACGTAGCGTCTAGTTGCGCCGGCGCATTGATAATTTAGAACAAATAATATAACAGAAATGACATCGATTATGTTTTGCTTATGCATTACTATTTATATATGCATGTTCATTGGATAATAAATAATCGCTACTTTTCATGAAGACATTTAATATGTAAAACACATTAACCATTCCACCGCGTTAAATTAATTAATGTCTTAGGATTCGTGTAAATTGCTGTGAAAACGCGTGCGTAGCTGCGACAGCGCTGCAGCTCCATGGTGGGCGCTGCAATTAAGCAAAACTCGCAAACGTATCACTAAATTACTTAATAGATTGGAGTAATAATATAATCGTAGTTGTACCGTCGTCTATTCAAATTTATTGTTTAAAGTTTTGCTATCAAGAATTAAGATATTACGATGAGTTTTTTTTTAATTTGTGCTATTTTAGACATTTTAACAATTAGTCTACTTATGCGTCATGACACTGACAGACATGTAAAGTATACTGCGACGCTATGTACACAAAACATACACTCAAAGGAGACAAATGTGTATTTAAAAAAACAATATAACATATTTAAAAAAAACAAATATTGTATTATCGACACCTTATGTACCAACATAAAAGTCAGTCGTGGTGACCATTGCGCTTATCAGTACATAGCCAACACACTTTCTACCACATTATATAAGCTGTTGTCAAGCCGTCTTTGCAGTTACATTTCTAATCTAAGTTTTATTCTGTGGCTGTAGAAAGCTTGGATGGACGCAAGTACGACGCACTCAGTATCATTAAATTATATTAGACCAACAGTTATCATCGCTTCGTATACGTAAAATAAGATAAAAAATATACATTATTATGTACTCGTGTAGTACAGTGGTTAAGAAGTCGTGAATCTTAACAGATGATTCAGAGTTCAAATCCGGAAAAGCCCACTGAATTCTAATGTGATTAATTTGTATTTAAAATGCGTATCGTGTTCGTCGGTGGAAAATATCTAGAGGGATGTGGTAACACCTGCATGTGGCGGATAAAATTCTATCACGTGTTAGTGTAAGCTCCACACCTTCTCCTCAATAAGGAGAGTTGGTCTTAGCCCGATATGGGACATTTACAGGCTGATACTTAATTTATTTTAAGTTTAAGTCACAACTGAAATTGATTTTAATTTCTATAATTTTTTTAACACGCTTCTGCATGACGTAATGAACGTATTTTCTTCTATTTTTTATTCTGGGACATTATTCACACACGGCCATCTGATCCCAAACTAAGCAGAGCTTGTACTATTGAAACCAGACAACTGATATACTACATATACTACTTTTCTTATGTAAATACAGACGTACATAATAATATAGGCAACATATGCCTCGAAGCTATTCTTTATGTACCTAGATATGCCGTACCGTACCGTTAAATGCAGACGTACATAATAATTACACCCATACTCAGGACAAACAGGCATGTTCATGCACACAAAGGTCAATCCTGGGTGGGAATTGAACCCACAACCGGCGTTAAAGGCAACCAACCATGCAAACCGGCCCGTCATAAATTGCAAATTGCTTTTCTGTACCTCTGACGACGAGTATGAAAAACTTTTTGATGATTAGTTGAGTAGGTAATATGTAAAAGCGTAACAAACAAACACATGAACTAACCAACTTTACTTACTTTCGCATGTATACAGTACAGTAACAGCCTCTTAATGTCCCACTGCTGGGCTAAGGCCTCCTCTCCCTTTTTGAGGAGAAGGTTTGGAGCTTATTCCACCACGCTGCTCCAATGCGGGTTGGTAGAATACACATGTGGCAGAATTTCAATGAAATTAGACACATGCAGGTTTCCTCACGATGTTTTCCTTCACCGTTAAAGCACGAGATGAATTATAAACACAAATTAAGCACATGAAAATTCAGTGGTGCTTGCCCGGGTTTGAACCCACGATCATCGGTTAAGATTCACGCGTTCTTACCACTAGGCCATCGCATGTATATTATTACTAATTACGTCCGGGATCTAATATTTAAAGATTTATTCGGATTTTCTTTCAAGATCTTCTTAAAAACACCTCGGAGTTATGAAATAGTGTCGAACACGTTAGCCTCGAAAAGTATGTAGAACCATTGGTCGTGTAAATACTACTGGTATTTCGAATAGAAATTCTCCTATTTAGTATTCAACAATAGTCAAGACATATACAGAACAAATAATTAAGACTTTGTATAAAAATAATAATAATAAAAAAAATACTACATATGGGTTTTGCTTTAGACTAGTAACAGATATAATATCCTTCTATTTATCTTAGAAATACGACGAGCAAAAAGTGGTACCTGATTATTATAAGTGACCATTGTCGTATATAGACCTACCTACACCCACTGGCATTGCAAGAAGCTTAAACTACTCTTTATAGTATCAACACAGAGTAGCAAATTATGCCTTCTATGATATTCCTTGGATCCGTAATTAATGGCTCACTCATTCTTTTAAAGTAATTTTAAACATCGTCTCAATTATTAAGCACTTATTTTAAAATATATTATAAATCAAGGAGGTACGAAATATATTTATTATATTAGATCAATTTATTAATGAACTAAAATATCACTAACCTATTATCATAACATAAATGAAACACCAAAATTAAACAATTTGAAGTAAATTAATTACTCAGTAAATATTAATAATACAATTAAAACAAAACAATTTGTTTTAATTTTACTATAATGTGTTTTAATTATATTATTAATATTTACTAAAACAAAATTGTTTTGTTTTAATTGTATTATTAATATTTACATTTATAACAAATTACAAGTCGCGCAAAAAACGACCATACTGTCCGACTCTTCGACAATTCAGATTTATTTATTCAGAAGCGCGCCTTTTTTATCTAGTTATATGATATAGGTATATGGCCTAGTGGTAAGAACGCGTGAATCTTAACCGATGATCGTGGGTTCAAACCCGGGCAAGCACCAATGAATTTTCATGTGCTTAATTTGTGATTATAATTCATCTCGTGCTTGACGGTGAAGGAAAACATCGTGAGGAAACCTGCATGTGTCTAATTTCACTGAAATTCTGCCACATGTGTATTCCACCAACCCGCATTGGAGCAGCGTGGTGGAATAAGCTCCAAACCTTCTCCTCAAAAAGAGGTGCGGAGGCCTTTAGCCCAGCAGTGGGACGTTCTCAGGCTGTTACGGACTATATATATTATATATTGTTGTGTAAGTTGAATATATTTATAACAATTTGATAAGTCTAAATAATAGCATATTTAATATTCTGCATTATTTTAAAATGGAATAATATAGTCTGCAAATTATTATACTTGCCTGGTCTTGTATCGCTCGGAAGACTTTAGAATATAAGTGATATAAAAAGTTATTGTTTAGTTGATATGAAGACGATGCCCATCCGTTCAGGTTTTGTCGGACTGGACACTGATCTTGATTGGCTTCTTGGTACAAACTTCACTTTAAACAATGAAGGGATAAAAGAAGTAAAATTAATAATAATAATGCATAAAAGAGTATTGAATACATCAAACAACAGCGTTCAAATTACAATTGTTTTGTGGGTAGCCGCATCGAAAGATAGCGGTTGTAGTTCAAGGGTACGGTGTTATAAGAAAATATTTTTCTTTAAAATAAATACATAATTATATCTTAAATGTTATTTTTATACAGAACGTTTGAATTATTTTTCCCTATTTTATAGTAGCGATAAAATTATTATTTTTTGTAACAATAATTATTGAATACTTCATTATAATAGAGAAAAAAAAAAACTTTTTGAAATAACAAAAGAATGCTAAAAGTAAGTAATATAACATGGTAATGAATTTTTACCATGTTATATTACTGAAATTGGTTAGGAGGACATCATCGTTATCATAAATCATACATGATTTACATTTTAGTATTAAGAAATATTATATGAAAGTGAGCTCTGTTACTCTGCATTTGAGTGGTGGAATAAACTCCAAACCTTCTCCTCAACGGAGAGGAGACTGTTGTATGGCATTGACATTTGAAGGCTTTTACTTTTATTACTTTAAGTAAGTTTTATTACCAAAATTTCTGTTCTCGATTAACTTATGACATGGTGATCCTGTTATCAAAACTGTTAATTACTTGCTATAATGTGTAATTTTATTTATCTATCTTAGAGCGGTGATGTTAAGTGTGTAATATATCTAATGGGTTAGATATTAGCCAATCATATATTTTGAATGCCGTCTTTTTTGAAGGGGTGGGGGGGGGTATTTAAGTCATCCGGAAACCCCCGTTCTGGATGTCTTAAATATTATGACACTTATTTTTACCATTGTTTTTTATAGTTATTGTAAGGCATTTTATATATGTTTCATACAAATGTTCAGCCAGGATATATCAATTTAATTGCATTTTATTAACATGCCTATGATATTTAATTTGTGAATAATATTAACTTTTGAGTTTCTTGCTGGTTCTTATCGTAGATCTACATTGTTAACCAGTGGTTGAAATAAAAAATCAGAAAAAAATGATAGAAAATAGTTAATAGAAAATAGCTGTATATTCACTTAGCATATACACGTATATTTTTTTCTTATATTATAATGTATGCAGGAAAAAATATTCTACAGGTTTATAAGTAACGTTAAATGGCGAATTACCGAGATGTAAGGAAAAAAAACGTGATCGTCGCATACATGAACACGAGATATTATTGAGAAATTAATAGGATTACAATATTGGAAAAAAAGTCATGACAAGTGTTTGTCATTTTTAATAGTATAAGCGAGAAAGAGACTTAAACAGGCTGATGATGACACATTTTGGTCACCAGTTTTTTAGAGCATAATATTTATTAAGCATACATATAAACCGCTTATCTATACTTGATATTGTTGTGTTCCGGTTTGAAGGGTGAGTGAGCCAGTGTAATTACAGGCACAAGGGACATAAAATCTTAGTTCCCAAGGTTGGTGGCGCATTGGATATGTAAGCGATGGTTGACATTTCTTACAATGCTAATGTCTAAGAGCGTTGGTGACCACTTACCATCAGGTGGCCCATATGCTCGTCCGCCTTCCTATTCTATAAAAAAAAAAATATATATATCTATATATATATATATAAATACAACTGTCTTATTTAAACAGAAGAGTTGGTTTTTTCGTTGTCAGAGGTAGAGAAAAGTTCATAAGATACATAATACCGCGCTTACACGTGGGTGAAGCCGCTGGTCGAAAATATTATACTATAAAGATAAACTGTATTATATGTATGTAAGTTAGTTTTGTTTTTATTAATAAATTGACTTTAAATTTTTCGAAATAAAACCGTTACTGTGTTTCCTAGATAAATGAATTATTTTAATTCAAAAGAAAAACGGTTGGTTACCCCACTAATGGGCTCTACGATACCGGACACGTGTTGTGCCGAGAGCGACGTTGGGAAATATGAATAAATTGCAAGTTGTAATGAGGGATTTATTATTATAAGAAATGTTGTATGTGATGGAGCACGTGATGAGTATGCACATGTTTAAAAATCCTTGCAAGTTAATTGTAAGTATGTTATTAAATTAAAAAAAGCCGAGATGGCCTAGTGGTAAGAAAGCGTGAATTTTAATCGATGATCGTGGGTTCAATCCCGGGCAAGAACGACTGAAGTTTTTCATGTGCTTAATTTGTGGTTATAATTCATCTCGTGATTTTCGGTGGAAAACATCCTGTGAGGAAAACTGTGTGTCTAATTTCACGGAAATTCTGCCACATTGGAACCACCACATTGGAGCAGCATAATGGAATAAGCTCCAAACCTTCTCCTCAAAAAGGGAGAAGAGGCCTTAGGCCAGCAGTGGGACATTTACAGGCTGTTACCGTTATTAAATTATTGATGAGCCGTGGTGGGCCAGTGGTCAGAACACGTGAATACATGAAATAAGATTGCGGGTTAAAATTCGGACAGGCAATACTGTTAAGACTGTTAGTCTATTAACGAGTTACGAGAATGACAGCTACAAAGGAGTATGTAATGTCACGGAGCTTACGCCATTAAAATTAACAAAAAACTTAAATTGCTTCTTCATCGCCGTCCGCTGACAACGCATACAATTTTTCACAATTTTATTACTCCATATTTATTTTCTATATCGTTCGCTATTCACGATTCGAATGTAGTATTATTTAAATACATATAAACTTATATGTTACGTCAAAAGAGTTATACTTTTACGTACAAATTCTCACAATCATCAAGATACATTAAGCCACATGTATGGAACCTTGACGCCATAGTCTACAAATACTGAATTTTCATTTACTTAATTTACTATTTACGTTTTCACGTGTTACGGTAAACGGTGAAGGTAAAAGGTACTCCTCAAAAGGTAAAGATGCTTCAGGCCAGCAGTGGGATATTTACAGACTCTTAGTTTACTTTTATTTTTGTTTATTTGTTAAATACGTATAATAAATGGGCATTACTAATTATGTAATGTCTTTATTTTACTATTGGTGAGCTATTCATGGTACAACCTTGTACAAGCCCGACTACCAATCATAATTTTTCATTATCAGTTTTGTATTGCTTCGTTCCAGCTTATACTTTAAACCGGAACACACAAAGTCAGTGTACAAAACATAATACAAAACTTCTTAGTTGACATGGCTGCCGGAGTTTTGACGTTGTTATACTATAAAATAGCAACCTAAAGGTTGCTATTTTATAGTATTCTGTAAATTCGGTTTTGATGGTGGATGAGCCAGTGTAATTGTCAGCAAAGCTCACATCTTTCCAAGTTTATTATTCATAGTATGTGTAAATTTTATAAATTATTTTATAGATATGTATTTTCTTATAGTTATTTTAATAAGTTTTTATAATTGCAACGACTTTATAAGCCGCACTATAAGATTTGAGATATCTATTTTACTGCCTACACGCACGCAATTTAACCGTTCAAAAGGATTTTCACAAGTCAGCTCGAAGTAATTCTCGAGTGAGTATCCGCCTCATAAAGCTATTTACAAGATACGATGCCGAAAAAGGCAGTTTTCACTATACGGTTTTAGCGCAAAGCCGAAGCCTTTCACTATAAACACCAAGGCCTGTTTAAATTTAACCCTTGATAATCTTACATACCTACACTTAACACTAAATACATTTAATTTATGTACTTTAATCTTTACATTCTTTTTCCATCCTTTATATTTTATTCTTTAAGTAGATAAAAATTAATTTCCGTCAAGGGTGAATAATTGCGGTCTGTTTATTGCCTAGCTTGTGAAATTAATGATATGCAATCTTATTACAAATGATGATAGCAATGTTCCGGGTATTCGTATTTATTTCTTTTACGGAACGCCGCAAGATGAGTTCGCGAATTCAGTCTTAATTATTGCTTAATTGCAACATCGATTACACAAGTGAACGGCACGCAGTACAAGTATCATTGGTGTATCTTTTATTATCAGCTTACATCCTTTTTTTAACGCTGGAAAAACGCATTACGTGTTTCCCCCACGGGAACAGTGGGGTACGAGTGTGCCCCGAACATCTGAATACTCACTAAAAAACCCTTTCCGTCTTAACGAGGAGCGCCACGGGATCGCTTGTGCATGTTGCCGTGGTCAGCTTATACCCTTTAATAATTCAGGGTTGACCATTTGATGCTTAGAAAAATCATGATAATGCATATTATTTTTTTTCGATCTTTGATTTTAACTTCAGTGTTCCTTCGGTATAGATTTATTACTATATTATTATTAATTGCTTCCTTCAGGCAACTTACTTGGTGGTAGGATTTTGTGCAATCAAGGCCACCCACTCATGACATATTCTACCGCCAAATAGTATATAATTATTATTGTTGTATTTCGGTTTGAAGGGCTAATGAGCCAGTGTAACTACAGGCACAAGAGATATAACATCTTATGGATTATATAAATGAATGTTACTTTGTTTGTCCATCCAAATGAGTTGATACAGTGAAAATTTGTTATTGAGAATAACTTAAGTGAGTTAGTTACGTTTTATAGTTTCTTTCATAGTAAAATCTTATTATACGTGTGGCGTGTGATCCGATCGTTGATGTTTTTTGTAAAAAAGCAAAGACTAATTCAATTCCAAAATATCATAAGAAAAAATTGACATTCTCCAAAAATGGACCTTATGTCTGGCTTTACAAGTTCCTTTTTGAACACAAACGACACAGCTTGTTGTTCAAATTTTTCTTTTATGATGTTTTTCCGAGCGTTTCATTTTACGTTGTAACAATTTTTTCATAACAGTTCGATTCTCTCTTTCGCTGTAATCATTTGGACGATGTACGAAATAATGATGACAGTTTATCATTTTAAGTTATAGTTTTAGAGAACACAATGAGTACAATTTAAACGTAATCATGAGTGCGTGTTACATTTACGTTTATTTAGTTCGTAAATGCATTCTTCGTATTTTATTTATCGATGTCTCATTTTCATGCTATATGTCAAATGTAATTGATTTAGTGAGTGAATAAGTAACATTTCGTATAATTAGTCCCAGTGCTGGGCTAAGACCTATTTCACAGATTTGCTTTAATACGGTTTGGTAGATACATATATATTCACATAGATAGTTCTAGACTTCTAGCCAAGCTTATTTCATGCAATTTTCGAATATCATTTATATTTTTAGCTTATATAATAATGACTTAAACTCCCGGAATGTTTTTGTCTTGTGAGTCAACCATCCAGTATTTACATTTTCCTGTTTATTTCTTTCATTGATAACATTTCGCGCGCGTTGACGTCTCTTATGAAATCCGTAACGCACGTCGCTCTGAAAACGCGCGTTGTTGAGATCACGTGTTTCAAAACGAGATTGGTATAAGTTGTAAAATAATGATGATAAAATAAAAAAAATATAATTTCCATACATTCGGGTTCAATAGCTTAACGGTATACGGGCGACCAAGCGACACGGACGTCAATGACAAGAATATCACAAAAATGTCTTAGATCTTGGAGGGCAACCGATTTATTTGGGAATTCTTATTCACTAAAACTTCCTCACTGCAGGAGGTTTTAATAGTTAGTTTTTGGGCTTAGTAGTGTTGTCCTTTTTTCCCCTGGCCATGTAGGATTCGCCGGTACCGAATACGCACCGGAATACCCACTAAAAACCAGCAGCACCCACTCCGCCTCCTTTTCGTCACGGGATCGATTGTATACTACCATAAAGTCCCGACGATTGGCCTGCCACTGTGGCACTCCAATTTCTAGGGTGTCCTTGATAAGGACGTGGCTTTGTTTTCATTTACACATCCGCTATATCATCTCTCATTTAAGACCAAACTGTTGATTCAATTGGAACACATCATTGTAATTCTTTCAAAAGAGACAATACTATTCTTGAAAAAAAAGTGGCTACGTTTTAGTTTAAGTGTACAACGACAGCATAATGTATATCATAAATCTTACGAATCAGTTCTCGATCATTGGTTGACGACCTCCCTCATTGATTATAACTTATTAATCCACTCAGCTCGTGTCGACCGTACGTCCTTGTTTGTTAGTTGCTACGTTATCTTATGTTACATTGGTATTTTTATACTGGCCGTTTTTACGATTGTTTTATTTGTATCTATAATCAAGTAATTTTTTTACTACGATTATTTCTCAAAATCTGTCCAACCGTTTGACTTTTAGTGAAAGTTCATTAGTCATTTCTTACAGCCATTCTTTATAATAAAATTCATTATGAATTTGATGTTTTTAATTTTATTATATAGTTATGTTTAATTTTGTATTCAATAAAAATATTTACAAAAACAACAACAACAATGTCTATGTATAGAATAAATATTTTAGAGATTAACAGAGCAGGTAAAATTGTGTATTGTTCCTTCATCCACATTTTCTTACCCATTTTCTATTTATGTATTAGAAATCAAAGCTGTGTTTCACTCTTCCATTAATTTCTCTCTCTCTCTCTCTCACTCTAGTCATACTCTCAGATATGTTGTCTCTATCTAGTATAATCTTGCCTTTTACCATCAACACTCATGTCTACACTCTTCATGTAACATCACCCGTACCGTAACAGCCTGTGAATGTCCCACTGCTGGGCTAAAGGCCTCCTCTCCTCTTTTTGAGGAGAAGGTTTGGAGCTTATTCCACCACGCTGCTCCAATGCGGGTTGGTAGAATTCACATGTGGCAGAATTTCAGTGAAATTAGACACATGCAGGTTTCCTCACGATGTTTTCCTTCACCGTAAAGCACGAGATGAATTATAATCACAAATTAAGCACATGAAAATTCAGTGGTGCTTGCCCGGGTTTGAACCCACGATCATCGGTTAAGATTCACGCGTTCTTACCACAGGGCCATCTCGGCTTTTTTTTAACATCACATTCATCATTTGTAACATCACATTCATCATCAATTATATCGGTTTCAATACTTTCAGTATTTTTGTCACTGGACCTATTATTCACTTATAAATATCCCGCTGTTGGGCAAATTTCCTCTTAAGAAGAATGATTGGATCTTATTCCTCCGTGCTGTGCTGGTGCAGGTTGTATTCATGACCTTTAGCTTAAGAAAATCGGAGGTCATAGGTGGTTTGTTCGTTGTTAAGTCCAGTGGTTTTTTCTCGTAAGACTATATTTTTTCTTTATGCACTTTTGTGGGAAACAGCCCATTTTTCTATTATTATTCTAAAATGTTTATTACGCTGTATTTACAAGCTCTCGTTTAAAAGGGACATGATGCCTGTTATTGCACTGTCTTAATATACGAGTAATGTAATAATCTTATAAACCATTCTTTACAGAGCCTTGATGGAGTAAATAGTTACTTAAACTTATACTAGCCTTGCAATACAAGATGTACTAAGAAAGGATTACTCAGCAGATTAATATCAGCAGGATAATTTTCTCGTCTGCTTTTCTAAAACAAATTAAAATTAATTTAATAAAATATTCTATCTTACAATGGACCTTGTAGTTTGAAAATGGATGGAAAATATTTAATCCCTAGCATCTTAATCCGGGATTTAGTCTCAATATTGATACTAAATATAATAATAATAATAATGTCCTCCAGGTCGATTTCGGAAAGAGTTCAGGCGGAGGACCAACGGCTTTACGTGCTTTCCGAGGCACGGGAGTGTACACACTGCCAACTTCCGGACTTCGGGTTGCTACTGAGAATTTTCTGACAGAAAAACAAAATAACTTTTTAATGGCCCGACCCGGGAATTGAACCCAGGACCTCCGGGTCAGCGGCTTTACATAAAGCCACTAGACCAACGAGGCAGTCATAAGTAATAAATCACCTAATAGTTATTTCAATAGATATGACTAATTCTGCAGTCATGTTTTTGCTATCTTATCTTATACCTGTTCATGATTAAAGAAAAAAAATGTTTTCATAATAATTCTTTTCAGTAGTATTATCTTTATGACCTCTGCAGTACAACTAATCTCTATAGTATTTACAGTTTTATAAATACTTACAACTTCATGATTCAATTGAAGCTGGAAAGTAAAGCAACAGCTTGTAAATGACCTCCTGCTAGGCTTAGGCTATCCTACTATTGAAAAGGCATGTTTTAATCCAATGCATGTAGGTGCATACATACATAAATGAAAGGTTTTCTTACGGTGTTTTCCTTAACTGCTGAACACGAAATGAATTATAAACACAAATTAGAACACGAATATTCAGTTGTGCTTGCTTGCCCGGTTTTGGAATTCGCAGTCTTCGGTTTAGGCTCACGCGTTCTAACCACTAGGCTATCTCGACTCTTAAATAAACTAATTATTTAAAAAAAATCGAAAATTTAAATGAAAATTGTTCTTCTTGAAGGCAATTATCTATTTTATATATATAAATATATATTAATGGATGTGTCACTTAGATTATATTTAAAACGCACTCGTTTTAAAAATACATAAAACATTCCATAAAATTTGTTGAGGAAAAACAAGTAAACAGATGTCAATGCATTTTAAACTTTATAGATACAGAAATAAGGTCACTATTAATGATTATGGTACTAATCTGAATACACGTATATTGATAAGGGGCATCCCAGCAGGTAACTGCTGTGAAGTAGTTAACAACGGGGCTTTTTAATGGGGCAATTAGTAATTTATCTAAGCTTATTATATCGTTCGCCGTGCCCGACTATTTTAATGCACAGCTAAATCTTTAGTCTAGAAAGCTGAAATTTTGTACTCTTTGGTCTGTCTAAATGTAAATATTTTGATTTTATATAACACGTTTTTAACCGCGTCTTGGTTTGCTAGTTGAAGGGTAGGTGGGTGTTAGGTATAAAAAGTCAAACTTAATATAGGTAAGTCTATTTAGAAGTAGAACTATGTAGAACTATGTAAATTAATTAAAAATATTTTACACGATTTACATAATATGTACGCATATATACATATGTAAGGATAGTCGGTTTTGATGAGCTTGTTTATTCGCTTATATCTTTTAATCTAACGATGAGTTATGAAGCCATTTTTACAATCATAAATAATTATTGTTATTTGTATTTTATAATAGCTTTGGCGAGGAGTGTTAGAGATATTATCATAAGACGACAGCTCACCATGAGATGCCAATTTGCACACCTGTTTCCCAAAATAAATTAAAAGAAACTCTTTAATTTAATTTAAAAATATTATAATATGCAATATTCGCATTTGTTGTTAAGATAAATATATATCAACTATTCTTTATTTAAATAGGATTTTGAAAGCACTTTAAAATCGTCTTTTTACAAGATTACAATTTATTTAATATAATATTTTATATCCCATTACATGACATTATATCAGACCTTTTTGTTGCATGGCTGTATAACTTCTGACTATTGTTCTTCAAAACATTTTGATAAAATAATGTCTCTAGCTGTAAACGTATAATAAAAAAATAAAAATCTTTTTCAAAAATGAATTAAATTCCGGATCCGGAGTGTGCTGGTTATAAGCACCGGTAGTTTCGTATATAAAAATTAATGTGCCTTTGTTTGATCAGTACGCGTTCCTATATAATTAATCAGATTGAGTTGAGAGTTGTAAAGGTTTCTGGCATAATATATCGAAGAGCATTTCGTATCTGATAATAATAATGATAAAAAGCCAAACATGCTGAAGTCCGGCTGCTGTGAAAATGCGTTCCTGACGTATATTAGTGACCATAACTAGTTAGGGGATTTTGGCGCGTAGCCAAAATCGGAATGAATACCGACATCTATGTGTCAGTGTCATATTTTGACAGCCGCTACAACAGAAAACTGATACAATGTCTAATTTGAAATCCTACATTCTCGTCAATTAAAACGGATGGAATAAATTTTATGGAATATATATAATATAACATTAATATAATAATAACGTTTTTACTTATCATAACTGGCAGGCAGCAGGGATGAATTAAACTTTCGTTGGATAATCGCTGTGGATAAATATTGTAGTGATGATTATGGCAAAGGTAAAGCGAATGCAGTGAAATAACCTGAAATATGTACACTATGTGCTTTTATTATTTTGTTTAGATATAATACCTAACATAATACTATGTGTTAAAATATTTACATTAAATGAAGATAATCAATATTAAGAATGATTATAAATTTTTAGGCGTATTTTTGCTCCTTATACTCAGTTTTTTTGGAAACATGAATGCTGTTCTTGATTTCCATAAGATGAGAATCCATAAGACAAAACACGATCGAAAAACGCTATTGCAACGATGTATTCCTTAAAAGTAAGGTTTTTCTATTAACTGGTAACCCTTTTACTATAATTACCCCAGCCATCAATATCAGATCGCCACAAGATCCCTGTCGCACTATTAAGGTGACCTTAGCAATATAATCTGTTTATGACGTAACCTTGTAACAGAGTTGTATAGATTTCTAAATTAATGTTTTCTAATTCATTATTAAATATGCGTAGAAATATACAAATATCATAAATTATAAGTTTTTAATTCTTTAAAGTAACCTCATACATTCGATCACGGATCTGTAAGGGACTCATTCTCTCACCGACCGGATATTATTTCATAATAAGTCTAGCGAGAATGTAAACTATCAACTAAGGGTTAGTTGATAGATTACATGAAGGAACAATGTGAACTATTAATTTATTCATTCATTGTTGTACAGCAAACTAAAAAATATTTATATCTTGGTAAGTGCGGGAAAAAACATTTGTGTGTTAAATAAAAATGAATGTTTTATAAGAAAAACGGTTTATTACCTACATACAAATACACATAAATACAATATGTACGAAAATATATAATTTGTAACATTAAATCCGTAGCCGTTCGTACGTAATAATCCGTAATTTACTGGCTTTTGTTTTTTTTTATTCTAATTGATGTGATGACTGCTAGATTTACTTGGTGGCAGAACTTTGTGACAGCCCGTCTAGGTAGGTACCACACACGTAGTGTGTAGTAATGTTCATGGGCGGTGGCGACCACCTACCATCTATTTTTTGCCAGTCTGCCCACTTATATAAATAAAAAAATTTTTTTTTTAATTATATAACACTTTTCGCCTAATTAAGAAGTTTTCCTTTTGTAAACTGGTGATTTATATATTCTTGTTTAAAACTAACGTTGTTACTATTTTGTTATATACATATAGTAAACATTTACTTCAATACTTCATAGAATATATGTACGAGTACGTTTCATTACTCATCGCAACGTCTTTTGTTCAAATATTTTTAGAAGTATTACAAAATAATGTTCGTTCGATTATTTTTAGATTTCATCTTTGTTATCGTGTGTTCGGATATTTTAATATTTTTAACACGATTGCGCTAGACCAATATCTTATATTAAAATTAAAACGTGTTCAACTTACTAATCACAGGTTCATATTATTTGGCAGAAACTAAACGACCTGTGTCACCTAAATGCAAAAAAATGTAACGTCATCAAAACATACAAATAGCTAATTCGAATTCTAAATATTAATATTTTTCACGATATTCATCGCTATTTTTAGTTAGAATAAAATATGACGCTCTGTAAGCGTGAACCAATCTTCGCTGCTGATCTTCGTGAGTTCAATACCCGTTTAGACATACGCTAACGTACGTAATTTGTAAATATATCATTTCCGGGCCTCTTTTCAAAGAGGAAGCTTATCCACGCTGATCCAGGGAGAGATGGTGGACACATGACGAAACTGTCACCAAGCAAATAATTTAAAAGAATCTAAAGTAAATATTAGTACACACTGGCAAATATTTTGTTAATATATGTATCATTATCATTATATCAGCCGAAAACTAGGACTCCTGGACAAAGTGCCCAAGGATTTCTACGATGGTCGGTCTTGTGCGCTGTCCGCATCCAACGGCTCCCCGCGACCCTTACAATATCGTTGGTCCACTTTTTAGACTTAATTTTCTGATTATATTATTTATATATTAATTTTCTGATTATATTATATTACTATCAATACTTACAGTTACCGTCCAACACTAAACGTTTACTTTATTGTTATCTAATTATATTTAATAAAAAAAAAAACATCTCATCGTTTGATTATAAAAGTTTGTATAAAATATTTATTTGTGCATATTGTTCTTGTAATATAATATTTAAATTATGCTGGTTTTATTATTATACTTACAAAAATCATCAATGGCGGATTAACTTATTAAGCTGTAGAGTGGGTTTCAAGTTCCGGCCTTTGAGCAAGCTCTTCTTATTGTATTTTTTTTTAATTTAGAATTCTGACGCGATGTCCTGCTTAAACAATTGCTCGGAGCATTCCCCGTGGTAGATGCGATAGAAGTTGCAGAGTGAGCCAACATCTCTACGCAGTTCCAAACAAAACAGAAATTTAAAAACTTAACAAAGGTATTAGATAAGTCAGTAGTATGTTTTATATTACTAAGAAGAGTTAAAAAGATAAGGCAAATATAATGTAGGTGTCCGCGATCTCTAAGCGCCATTATCAGCTTTGTCTTTGCAAGATATGCCATTTGTAAGGGTTTAAGCTATTTATTAAGACTATTGTGAGTACATTTGTCCTACCTAGAACTATTTAAACTTCCTAAGCCTAAATACGGAACAATAATTTTAGCTTTTTCTCACGCAGGGAACGAAATATATCTTTGCAGGCATACCCTTGCGTGGCCGTCCTCGATACGTATTCGAGATCCGCAAATCCGGATCCGGATGCATCGGCGTCAGCTGCCGTGCTCCGCTCGGGGCATATCATCGTCGCCGTCAGCATCATTCGCGTGAACTTGAGAAAATAAAGAAATGACATGGCCCAGTTAGAACGAATCAATCTTAACTGTTAATTGCGCGGTCAAACCCGATCAAACTAAACTGAATTTTCATGTTTGGAGTTATAGTACTTCTCGTGATCTTCGGTGAATGAAAACATTATGTGGATACCTGTATACGACGGTATTGGACCAGCGAAATGGCTTATGCTCCAAGCATTCCCTTGAAAATGTATATTTTGTATGTATGTTCATCTGTTCCCAAATATCTTCTAAAGTTGCTATCATAATTTGATACATGTATTTGAGTTATCGTTAGGCTTTTCTTGATCGTTCACGCGTTATTGGCTTTTTAACGTCATCACTAAATTTAACATGGCTTGATTAAATATTGAAAGGACGTAGTTTTGTTTTTTTTTACTATTGACGAAAGATTTTATTTACAGTATTGTACAAAATTCTGTCTATTCTAATTCTATTTCACATAAATGTTTGAAAATATGATGTGGTATCTATTTCCACGATTTTGTAAAAGACCAGATTAGTTTACTTAGAAACATGGTATGACTGTACGTTATCTTATCTACATGAATACTTCAAAACAATGTCTTTAATCTTGGAAAACATATTGTTTTTTATGAAATAGGCGGGCTGGCTGGCGTCCTGATAGTAAGGGAAAACCACCCTAAAGGTTGGTCTATAAGAAATATACTCATCAGATATTCTACGCCAAAACAGCAATACTTGATATTGTTGTGTTCCGGTTTGAAGGGTGAGTGAGCCAGTGTATTTACAGGCACAAGGGACATAAAATCTTAGTTCCCAAGGTTGGTGGCGCATTTGCTATAAGCGATGGTTGACATTTCTTACAATGCCAATGTCTAAGGGCGTTTGGTGACCACTTACCATCAGGTGGCCCATATGCTCGTCCACCTTCCTATTCTATAAAAAAAAAAATATTAAACATTCCTTGCATCGCCAATGCGCCACCAACCTTGGGAACTAAAATGTTATGTTCCTTGTACCGGTAATTAGCAATTTTGTAATAATTATTACATTTCAAGCCTCTCTAATAATTTATTAAATTGCAGTAATTTCCAGAACATTTGGCGATCTGACAACAATCTAAGTGAGCATTGTCAGTAATAAATCAAGTCTAGCATAATTAATTGCTGAGTTGGCCCAGTGGGTAGAAACAAGGTTGCGGGTTCAATCCGGGCAAGCACCTCGGAGATTTCGTGAGTCATCGTGCTCGGCGGGGAAGTAAGACATTGCGAGAACTTGCTTATACAACAATATATAATTTGTATATATTAAAATATCTATTTTTAATTTGATGAAAATTATTATTACTGTGCCAACTACATACGTCACTTTACATTAATATAAATAATTGCTAAATATTTATTAAATAGCCTTTGTAGTATTTTCACTTTATTTGAAAAATAATTAATTAATTTTAATGGAATATATAATGTCAATTCTATACAATTCATTCTATACAAATTATTTTGTCTCTACATTTCTTGAGGTAAATATATTCGTGTCTATTGAAATCATAGACCTGACAACGCTTAAGATCTCCGAAACACATATACTTCATACACTTTGATTTCTACAAACTGTATGTATGTGTGGCGGAGATCTTTGTTTTTAAATTATCAAAGGAGAATAGCTGTCTATGGGACATAATTTAATTTATAAAACATAAGTGTAAGCGCAAACACTGCACTTCACAAAAAGTTCAGACGCAGGATCAAAGGCTGTACGTGCTTTCCGAGGCAAGGGAGTGTAATATCGATGTAAAAACTCAATAAAAAATTTTATTGGTTCGAAGCGAGGATTGAAACAAGGATCTCAAGACCTCGTAAGCTACTAAACTAACACGGCAGTAAGACATATAAATATTTGTCTATACTTAGATATGAATGGATGAGACCGCACAGACCCCAAATAAATGGGCCAAGGGCAAGCAAATGATGATGACATCCAGTAGTCTGCTTGTCCTTAACAGGATCTAGTTCGTGACAGTGAAAGCCCATTGTCCGGTAATTGGAAAAAAATTATTCAAGAGCTGCAGTGCCATTCTGTATGAACTCACTTCGTATTTCACTCGTGCAATATTAAAAATTGACAACGTGACACACCATTTTGACGCGTGTCATCCGTTAAAAGTAATCATTAGTTATAGTCAAAGTGGAAATGCCGTCACAGTAGCTTTTTCATTAATTTTTTAAATTTATATTTAAGGCTTTAATGTAAATAATTATTATGTAACTAAAATAAATATTAAACTAACGCGCATATTTTCAATTTTTTGGTTTATTTTCAATTTTATTACAGAAAGCAAACACTTTTATTAATTTATTATCGACATTATCTATTGAGACGTAAATTTTATTGACGATACAGAAATTAATCGCTAGTACATTTAAAAAATATTCGTTTTTGTTTTTTTAACAATCGTCCCTTTTTGACAATAATTAATTATAGTTATTTAATTTAGCCCTTATTCGAATATAAACAGTCATTTCATTAATGGATTATATTTTTTAATATAAATTCGATCACAGTACAGTAACAGTAACAGCCTGTTAATGTCCCACTGCTGGGCTAAGGCCTCCTCTTCCTTTTGAGGAGAAGGTTTGGAGCTTATTCCACCACGCTGCTCCAATGCGGGTTGGTAGAATACACATGTGGCAGAATTTCAATGAAATTAGACACATGCAGGTTTCCTCACGATGTTTTCCTTCACCGTTAAGCACGAGATGAATTATAAACAAAAATTAAGCACATGAAAATTCAGTGGTGCTTGCCTGGGTTTGAACCCACGATCATCGGTTAAGATTCACGCGGTCTTACCACTAGGCCATCTCGGCTTTCGGAAATTCGATCGAAGCGGTTAAAAACTTAACTATGAGAATGTAGAAATTACTTGTTAATACTTTAAAATTTGCTAAAGAGCTTAACGTCTATTTTTGTATATATTTGGCACAAAGTCTGTCATATTTCATCTCTACACCGTCATATATGTAAACGACCGAAACATAATGATTTCTGAGTTAAAGCCAATTTCCCTAAACATTTTTTACCTTTTAGTTTTCTGGAAAAAAACAGAACACGTAATTATATGTAAAATAATGTATTAGCTAACATTTTATAAGACGTTTATTTATCTGTTTAGTTCAAAGGATAACGTATACAAAATTTGTTAGCGGGAACAAAATTTATGAGTAACCGTGTTCTAATTCCAAGTTTAAATCTTAACGGCCAACGGATTTCTGAATGGTACGACAAAGCTTACGCCCGTATGCGCCGATCGGTTCAAGTAAATTCCACGGAGTGGGGATGCCACGCGTTTCCGAGTCGTTTGGCCCGACCGCCGACTCGCCACTCCACACTCCAGTAACCAGTTGTCAACTGACAGTGCAACGAGAAAGACGCGGCCGCTTCGACCAGCGTGTTCTCTAAACTTCACGCAACTTTACAGCAGTTGCGAACGGACTAAGTGTTAGATTGCGTGCAAGTGCTATTTGTGTTAGTGATGATAATTGTATGGAACAGTCGGCTTTCTTGTCTCCTGGACGAGCGTTGAAGTCAGAGGGGATGGAAGCAAAAGACCGGCTTGTTGAGGAGATCGTGCTCCTTGCTCTGTTTTTGGTATCGACTGCGGGCAATTCGTTGGCCCTATTGGTATTCTGTAGACGACCCGGACTGAGGACTATATCAAATCGGTGAGTTTCACTAAACTTTATTTACATGCCTTAATAAACCAAATCGAGAATGATGTTCGTTATATATCATCTCTATCAAGGTGGACAAGTTACTAAATTTTAATGCAAAGTAAATAGAATTGATTAAATTATTTGCAACAGGTCCACGTAGATGGCAATACAGATATCCGTCTCCATTAAGAGAGAGTGGACTCGACTAAGTATTCAAACGGATATTAACTCATAAACAGCATTTGATTTTTGAAAATAAACATAACATTTAATATAAATCTAAATTGATTTACGAAGTTACAACCACAGTTGTCGTTTTGTAATATATTATAGTAAAAAATGTAAAGAAACCACATTCCGTAAGTAAGGATAAATAGATTGCCAGACAAAGGGTTAATAACAAAACAAAACTTAAAAATAATAAAGCTTGGTTTTAAATTTTTCTCTTAGCATAATCTATACAAGTTGGGCTTCAGCCAAACCTCATATTATTATTAGATCATTAGTGTCGTTCCGTCCATCTACCTGCTCTCCTTCTGTTTCTTTTTACATGCTTATGTTATATATGATTTATGTACTTCATTGGAATCGAGTTAGATTTAGACGTCATATTATAAAATTTAAAAATTAGAGTCAAAAAATTGCTAAGCCGTTCGACTCGTTTCGACAGAATCAAGAAGGTCACGCCTCATCGTCCGTTTACCATTCAAAGGCACTTTATAAAAACCTTTCGGTTAATGTAACTGTTAAGCAAGGTAACACATAAAACTCTTTATTTCGTTGTGTCCAATAGAAGTTGCAGTTTATTTTCCTTATAACATTAATAATCCTTTGTTTTTTTAATGATAAATTCTACTTAAAAGCTTTTGTAAAATGCTATTCCTTAGACGACATAATTGTCTTATCCCATACCGTCCTCTAAATATGGATTATTTATACTCGTTTGTTTATAACAAGTTATTAATAATACCATACATAGAAGATAAGATAAACAAAGGGTTCAAAAGGATATCTTTATCATAAAATAGTAAAATCACTTAACCATCAATAAAAATTGAGGAAGTTCTTCATTCAAAATAATGAATAGAGGTTTAATTTTGCGGATGAATTTCGAACAACTATTTGTTTCCTTGCAACATCAAACGGTTCAAACTGATCTTATAAATCAATTATATAATTTAAACTATGTACGATTGGAAAAGTTAAGAGATATTCTGAGACTGTTCACATTTTGCAACATAAATTTATAGTTGCGGTGAAATGTGGTCGAAAGATCACAGGAGATGGGACCGGTGTCCCACATAACGGAATCTCGACACTCAATTACAAATTGTAAAATAAAACTCGTTAGTAATCGAATACACATTACTCTGTTTACGAGAGCAACTTTTAGTTCAAATATATTTTAAGTTGAAATATTTCGTTTGTCTTTGTTTTTTTTTTGTCCTAACATGGTTAACGTCATAACCACTTATGCCTTCAACTACTACGTAAATAAAAAAATCTTTTATTTTAACGGTAACATGAAAAGAAATATACACAACTGATAGGTATTTTATTATTGACAAAGTCTAATGCGTCTGAATATTTTATCGTACGGACAGTAGTTAACATGACTAGACGTAAATGATCTTGAGTGTCTATCGGTGTGGAAAATAACTCTGAAGAGGCCTTTACCCCGTGATCCATATAAAAATAATATATAATTAATTAAAAGAATCATCATGAAATAATAGTATTTATGAGTTTAGTAGGTCTTCTCCCAAGTGATTACGGAGCGCACCTCGTGACATAATAATATTATCATATAATAAACACACATAATAAGAGGTATTGTTGCTTTCTATGTCGTCGGTCTTTGAACTTACGATTAAATATTTCTTTATTTTAATGTTAAACTTTGTAATGACGGATGAATCATCGTATCCGCCATTAATAGTAGTTCCACGGCAATTGTTGTTCATGGGATTGATCGTCGTGGGTAGATTTTTAAACTTCCGTCCGTTCAACCGATTAAATCAATTGAACTAAATAAAATAAATATAAATAAAATTTAATTTTGGCAACATGTCTTGATTCTAGGTCGAATTAATTAGATTAACGTTACAATTGTTGACTCGTAATTGTGTTAGCGTGTTTAATGTTACATTGGTACAGGATATCATTACAAAATTATACATGGAAACAAGGTAAATCAAGTGTACTCGTATAACAGATCGAACATGACTTTTATCATTTCAAATTGTTTTATCGAATTATTTCCTCAATTATGTACATTCGATATGTAATTAAACGATATTATAACATTTCTATATAATGTATTCGGGCTTACTCAAATAACATGGTATGCGTAAATAACCACTGTCATCCAGCTTCTCGGTGTTATAATTGTAACATTAAAAGCAATAGTTCATGTTTTATTCTATTGCTAAATATAGTATTAATTGGTACAAATTATGTTACGTTATGTTTAATTTCGTAATAAGAGTATGATCACGTCGGTGCGCGTAAGAATGTGCTGTGCGTTGATCAATTGTAGCTGTAACAAATTATCTTATCTGGCTTCTGGTTCGGGTAAATGTGGAAGAAAACTTTCCTGTGATTTATTATTCGAATATGATACAGTTTCTTCATATGTATAAATCGACTTTCTAAACTACATATTCCAGATGTCTTGAAATTTCATTAGTTTTATTATTGTAAAAAAAAAATAAAAAAAATTCTATGGTTATTAGAACGAAAATTCTCGACTAACATAGATAAGATTAGTTTCTAGAAATATTAATGTATTAGAATATTAATTGCGTTTTACGTGCAAACCTTTTTTTTCATTTTGAAGTACGTTATAAGTATGATAAGTTTTACGTCAATTAAGTTTAAAGATAAGATGCTTAAAAATCTAATCTAAATTAAGTAGCGGAATATTACCAAGATATCAAAAATGTATTATAATAATGGAACTGGGTAATCTTAGGATCAACGATGTTCAGACGTGGCGACATGTCACCTGGAGTTAATCCTGAGTCAATGTATTAAGGCTTTTTCAAACAAGAAAAAAAATTTACTCTCTTTTTAAGCATTATACTAGCTTGCTACTGCTTGTTTCTTACATGAAAATAATATTGGGATAAATTAGAAATTAGAATTTTTAAAAATCGATCTGCTTAAAGTTAATTTAAAAAAAACAACATGAATAAATAAACGGTGGATGTAAATTTTATTCAGAATTCACGTATCGAAAAATAAAAAAAACGGAACGTTTTAAGTTTGAAAAAAATATATTCAGAAACTGGTTTTTAATCTATATGATGTAGGTTCTTTGGTGAAATTGGTGTTAAAATAATATATTATTTAGAATACATATGCAATATAATTTTGTATTTATGTGTTTGGTTTTATTCATGAAGTAATTCTCAATAAAATCTTATCCATTACTACAATTAAGTGATCGTTTATTTACAAAGCGATTAGTCCCCACCCCTCATTACTTTATCTTGTGTTGACTAATGTCGAATAATCTTAATATGAAATTAATCGAATGACAATACTGACATTCTTATTCGTCCTAGAATAAAGAAATGGATATTGTTTTAACTTAATATTTATCGATCAATGGTATTGATTACATTCTTAAATATAATCATTCGAATTCATGGTCAACTCCAGGAAATAAAAATCATTGTAAGGCGCATTTGTTTATATTTCGCACGATTCGATTCAATTTGTAACGACGTGATTTATTGTATTTATTAAACTTAGTATGACATGGAGAAAGTCAGACTTCGTAGACGTAGAATCGTATGTCATCGCTAGCTTTGAAAATTTTCCATTCCAATTTTGCAAGTTGAGGTCGCGTCAAAATTAGGTCGACAGATTAAAAAGAAATAATTAATTCCATACAGATATTAAATGGTAATTTGGAGAACATTTAAAAAAAGAACGATAGATGAATATGAATTTTGTCACACCTTTTTTTTGCAAGGACCAAATTCTAACAAGGTCCGATGGTATTAAATTTATGATAATACTTTTTAAACTCCTTGACAAAGACATTGTGCAGACTCAGGCGGTTCGTATTAATTATTAAACTATGTCAAGAACTATCATATCGCGGGTTAGAGACCACTTGAAACATTATCGTCTATTTGGAAGGAAATAACAGTCAATAGTTACATTAGGATTGGTTAATATTTTAAATAAAATTGCATCAGCGCTATGGTAAAAATGTTTTCAACGATAAATTATTTACTGGGCAACATTAATAATGTCAAATTGCATAAAAGTCAAGTTCATGGAAAAAATATTTATTACAATAGTAGTTGTTATACAAAAGAGATTTTGTAATTATCAAATAAGTAACTTAAATAAATATATAATTATTGTTTATAAATTGTGTTGTTATAAAAAGAAACCTTACATTCAAATAAGAATTCAAATAAGTAATCGCCGCCGTGTTAAAGAACGACACTATACTCCCTTGAAGTTAGTTTTAAAGTTGTTTATTAGTGATTTTTGAAATAGGATACCTAGGTATTACAAAAAATATATATATACATATATAAATTAATGATGATTGACAGGCCGAGTGTCTTCTAATTATATAAAAATACCGACGACATTCCATCACGATTAAATGAAACTAAATACAATAAATTTAACTAATTGTATAATATTTATAACGTGTTATAGATAAGGAATAATTAGTTTAATTTGTTACACTTTTTTTTAAATGAGGAGTGAAACTTAATGAATGACAACTGATCTCATTCCATTTACTAACGACTTATATTTAACATAAATAATTTGGAATGGAAAAAAATATATTTAAATGTTATAGCCGTACTTAAAATGAGTGATTTGTGAATATTTTTAGGTTTATTTTTTGTTAAATCTTTTTTTAATTATAATTAATTCGTAAGGACAACATTGACCTTAAACAATTATGTAGTTAAAAAAGTGCAACTACCAGGGCGTCATAGACGGAAGGAAAGTATTAGGTATTTATGTAGAAATCGTACTATTAATGGATAAAACTATTTTTATAAAAACGTATTCCGTCGCTGCAAAATATCGGAACAGTAAGCTTTCTCAACGTTGATATTAAAATTAATGTGTAGGATTTTTGCCACACGACGGCCATAAGATATTTATAATCTGTGTGCCCAACAGCCGATGACTCATCTCAAGACCGTGGGTGCGGACAATCATTGACAAAATCGATCTATTGGATGTGATTACTATTATATAATCTATATTAAAATGATATAGATATTTTTTAAATCGCTTTGATTTATTAACTAGCAAAATCCGCGGCTTCGCCATCTTGGAATTCAGTTTGTGACAAAAACTTTAAAATCTGCCATTTTAACATACATATAAATTATTATCAGCAGCCAGCAGTCTAAAATAAAAAGGTTGTTTTGGTTTTGATAATTCGCAACTAGCCATTTAATATTAAAAGGGAGTTATTTTGAAATCATAGACAGACACTTCATTTTTTTTAGTATATATTAATTTAATGATAGTAACAATTTAGAAATACACGGAGTATTTCTTTGTTTTAGAATGTGCGTATATCTATGTAACAACGGTTTAATATTACAAGGTCGCATGTTCTTTGATGTTGTCGAATAATTTCACGGCATATTGACACTTTGTGACATAGTTTTAAAGTATATAATAACAAAACGATTTTTTTACACGAGCTTAAATTTCCATATCTTTAAGAGACGTTATTTTATCTCGGTTTTGTTAGTTAAACATTTGAAAAGTGTCGTTTATATATCTAAATGTCTACATAGATCCGGTAAAAGTATATTGATGAATGACATGTGGCTACTAGCTGAGCGCCGCTTTCGATCCGCATACCTCGCTAAGAAAGCATTTCTTTGACAATCGACAAATTAAACCTTTTTAATAACCTATACGCAAATTAAAAAAAATATATATACAGTACAGTAACAGCCTGTTAATGTTCCACTGCTGGGCTAAGGCCTCCTCTCCCTTTTGAGGAGAAGGTTTGGAGCTTATTCCACCACGCTGCTCCAATGCGGGTTGGTAGAATACACAAGTGGCAGAATTTCAATGAAATTGCCATGCTGGGGATTGACGTTCGCTGCGACCTTAGTCCAAGGGATTACATCGAGGCTGTTATAAAAACAGCTTCACGGAAACTCGGAGTTCTGAACAAGGTGCGGCGCTTTTTCACGCCACAACAACTGTGCCTGCTGTACAAAACACAGGTACGGTCTTGCGTGGAATATTGCTCGCACCTTTGGGATGGCTCCGCTAAGTACCTACTTGAGGCCTTGGACCGGTTGCAGCGACGTGCCGTACGCATTATTGGCGACGTAAAGGTCACAAACATCCTTGAACCTTTACAATTGCGTCGTGAGATAGCAGCACTGAGCGCTTTCTATCGACTGTATCACGGCGAGTGCTCTGAGGAATTATTCTCTCTAATTCCTGCTTCCCCCTTCCTTCTTAAGTCCACGCGAGCTGGTTCTCGATGTCACCGCCTAACTGTGACATCAATTCCATCGCGAACAAAGAAATTTGGCAACTCCTTTCTTTGTCGCACTTCCAAAAAATGGAATTCCTTACCAGCTCACGTATTCCCCTCCTCTTACAACCCGGGTTCCTTCAAACGAGGCGTGAAGAGGCATCTTGCGGGCCGGCAAGGCGAAGGCGGCTAGTGCAGAACGTTTTTCCCGTCTGTACTGGCCGTCGTCGCGTTTGGACTCTACTACCACTTACCATCAGGTGGAGTAGAGTCATTTGCCCTCCCGGCGATATAAAAAAAAAAAAAAAAAATTAGACACATGCAGGTTTCCTTCACCGTCAAGCATGATATCAGCACGAGATCATCGGTTAAGATTCACGCGTTCTAACCATTAGGCCATCAGGTAGATACGACATGAGATGAATTTCACTTTGACCAAGTCATGATATATATGTGTCAGTTATAAAATATGTCTCGATAATTATGCTACAATTTTTTTTTATCTCCATCGCAACGCTTATGTCTGTACATAAGAAATTAAACAAATACATATTCTTTATTTAGTGTAACACTTGTCGAATATAAAGCACAATGTTATTCATATAATAATAATAAATAAGTAAAAAGCACAATAAATATCGGAATAGTTTACGTGTCGATGTAAGAATCGCAGGTTTGGTCCTGACCTCGTCGGATATTGTCACTCCTAAAAAAAATGGACAAAACATTTAATTTAAAAAAAAAATATTACTATCGTCTGATCTGTCTCCAACGACAAATTATATTATATTATACAGCTTATAATAAAATTAAGGTAGTAGGAAACTAAGGTTAACATTACTATAAATAGAATGTTAAAATGATATATGTACAAGATAAAAAAGAAATATTTATTTTAATATTTTTAGTTTTTTATAATGGTAACTCGATTTGTTAATGAGATGTTTTGAGGTTAGAAAACCGGAAAAAGACGGCATCGCGTTTATTAATAATTCGCATTTATTATTTATCGTATTAAAATCTTAGTTTTAATATTATGATAAAGTATGTTTGGAACGGAACAAATAAACATCCTCATGCCAAAAATCCGTCACGCCATTACATATTTATTATTTCGTAAAGGTTATCGCAAGCAGACATTTTTGAAATTTATCTTAATTTCCATATGAAAACGCCGGAAGTAAATTAGACGATTGATCTTGACTTGGCATACCACGACTTAACCCGGTGCTAATATTTTCAACCAGAATGAATATGAATTTAAAAAAAAAATTAAAGGAGGCGACATAAAAAAGTACGTTTAAGAGACATGGTACGTTAAATCCTTTTGTTTAATAAATACGCAAGTGGCGAGAACAATAAAATGCTATTATTAAAAGCA
The DNA here is from genome assembly GCF_905147045.1 of Nymphalis io. Taxonomy (NCBI): domain Eukaryota; kingdom Metazoa; phylum Arthropoda; class Insecta; order Lepidoptera; family Nymphalidae; genus Nymphalis; species Nymphalis io. Next base: position 9,644,533 of record NC_065905.1, read on the forward strand.
AAACTGTTATTTTGATTGATATACAATCTCTTTTTGTTTAATTGTTCTGTTTAAAAAAAATAAACGGTAACGTATAAAATATGGCCTTCCGGTAAAGGTTACGTATTGTTAAAAAACAGCACAGTCAATTGATTATTCTTATTCAAATGTAATGATGAAAAAATGCTTATACATATAAATATAATAAAATAATCTAATATTTTTTTATCAGGTAACAATATCAATCTAATAAATCACATAATAAAGTGTTATCCTTATAAAAAAATCCTTCATATTGTTATTTGATAATCTAAATTAAACTTAATTGCAAGCTATTAAATGCTACATTGGCTTAGTTAATGATCCAATCTTTTTATATTTGGGGGTGCTTTGGGCTGTCGTGAAAAAATTAAACGCGATTAAAGCATAACAAATTAAAACACATTACAAATGACAAGTAATTTGTCAAGTCACTTGTGTTAATCATTTAAAATACTTCAAAAAAAAAAGTTAGTCTTAAATATTAAGAATGTGATCAATTGACAGATGAGATACGATTTTAAAATAATTTATTTCATTGTAAATGTATTAACTTGAACGAATTTTTACTAGATATAGATAATTCAGAACTCATTGTATTGTCTAACAGATAACAATACAAATGTATATATTATTAGTGGAAATTACAATACATAATTAAATTATCGTACATTATCTCAAAAATAGAACTTATAAACACAAAAAACGATTATTGTCATGTAAACATGACATCTGTCATCCGCCATATTAGATTTCGGATGACGTCATGATAAATTACATTTAGCGTTTAACGTTTCGACGTATTCACTCATTAATATGTCTATGACTAGCTTTATGTTAATTTATAGTAAATGTATTACCCACAGTAAAGAATGTGAGGTAAAAAAAACCTGTATGTTTTAAACCGATTAGTAAACCAAGTTTTAAGGTAACAGTGACCATGAATCGTAGTTAAACGTAGGAAGTAGGCGTTAATTATCTTTGCAGAAATAATTTTATTATTAACCGTGCTTACAATTGCATATTGTAATTGTTTTATTGCATGAACTTACAACTTGTTTGGCGTCGAGCAAAATGTTTAATGGAACGCCATGCTGTTTTATTTAAACGTTTTATTTCGGTCTAACATATGGACTGTTATATAATCTATCCCGTTGAGTATGAGTATGAGATCTAAATTCAAAATCTTCATTTTAAATAACACGACGTTTCATGTTTTATCAATATCTGAAAAATTCAAATAAGGTTCTTTTTAGGTTGAGTGTTGTTAGTAATATTACTTTTCGTATTATCGGTTAATAGTTTTCAAATACACATTTTTGTATTTATTATATTAGTATATTATATATATATAATAATTATAGAGCAGTGTTTGTCACTATCAATGGAAATATCGATTTGGCTTTAATTAGTCCCCGAGACCCTTCAACTGGTATTTTATACAAAATATCTTGGAAAAACACGGTATCGAATCGTTATTTTAAATATTATTTTTTATGACTAAATTATTTATTATATGACTGTTATTTAACGAAACGAGTAAAACATGAAACTTGTAATGTTTTTTTAATTCTCATTATAAAATTTAAATATAACCTACATTTTTATAATATTCGAGAAACTTAAAGTAGGTTTATTTAGGGACTTTATTAAACGCCGGCTTATTTTATTTATTAATTCTGATATTTTATTATTTATCGAATCGATTTATTTACAGTTTAGCTTTTTCTACAGTCGATTGAGCATAGACAAGATAAGTTTGTAAATTTTTAAATACCATAAACCATTGATGTTTTTGTATTACATAGACGAGTTGTGTTCGAAATTTTGCGATATTTAAAATTCGAATATTTTATTATTGGAAATAACAAAATGGCTACTCATGTGGAAAAAATAATTTCGATGGCGTGTATATATAAAATAGCGTAATAATCCTTAGCTTATTGTATGTGATTCCGTCATGATCTCTGATGTCTCTCTGATGATAGGTAAGTGATGTAATAATTACGGTATTACTTCAAGTGGCTATATGTACATATATAAAACCTTAAAATATATTACATACACTGTTATGATTATCTGTTTAAAAAACAAAACCGCCTTCAAATTTTATTTCTCCCGTATTTTTCACCTTTATGGTGCTATTTCTTCTTCAAATTAAAATGGGTCCAAACGGGAAGTATAATACTCTCTCTAACTAATAATAATTTTCCAAATTGGTTCATAGAGTTCTGAGGTAACAATCATAATAAAACAACTGAATAGTTCTCATACTCAAAAGTAGTAGGTATTTTTTTTATTATTTAATATTTAAGATTAAAAGTAAAAAACAGCAAGTTTCACACATAGATGAAAGTTAACTAACTCTACTCTAACTTGCAACAAAATCGTCAATTTTACAAATAACTCAAAATAGATTAAATGCAAAACATACATGGCTGTCTAATTTCTTTAACAATATACTTTAAAATGACTGAGCCAAAAGCGATATATCTATTTCACCAGCCAGATAAATCAAGAGCGATCACGTTTTCAATTAGTCTATGTCATTATGCAGGTGGACTATGTGGACTATGGCTATTACGTCATCAGATTTTTATTTTGAGACAAGTTTGGAAATATAATTCATTCGTATTCGTATCAACTGTTTGATTTACATGTCTACACACGGTCTTCATTAAAACTGCACGCAAGCTGCAAAATTGTTTACAGGCGTTTTAGTTAGCGGCCCTAACAACTTGCGTGCAGTCTTAATGCAGGTTGTATGTTTAGACCCTAATACGTCAGTTCATATATCCAATAGCTTCCAATGGGTTTTAAGGCGGGGTTTGCACTTGTGATATGATGTTGTATGTGACTTAATATATGCATGAGACAGACTAGTTAAGTCGTACTCCTGAATACACATATTTAATAAGAAATTGGATCATCTTTGAGCCTTTATCTTAGTCACAATTTTGACTATTTAATTCGAGAGAATATGCATTATTAGGTATATTAAAAACATATATAGTTTGTATTATTTAAAGATCTATCGTTTTTTTAATCTTAATAAGAAAGCTATTATTGCAATATTTACGAACTTTTTAGACAATCATTCTAAATGCAAAACATCAAACTGGGTGTTGAATTACACATTTAGGAACGCAAACGTGTTTATATCGAAGTATTCTCTGAATTTTAAATGGAATTAACGAATCTGTCATTCGGTAAATAACAAATAGTTTAGTATGAATAAGCCATCGGTAAATACGTTAATGTGCGTAACTCATGTGTAAAAATATGCGTGTTAACATTTCAGCCAGTGTAGGTACATGGGACAGCTTTATATCCCATTGTTCGATCGCATTGATCGTATGGTACCACTACTTACAATCAGGTGACCCTTTTACCTTTACCAATAATAATAAAAAAAGAATATTGTTTTTTTTTTTTGCAAACTTTATTGTGTAGACAACGATTGTAGCTGTGAGTCATAATTGCATACATAAATATATTATTCTTATATTTGCTGTAGAGTAAATATTATTCTATTTAAATTTAATTTTTAGTATACACATGTAGAATGTAATGTATTACATAACTGCGAAACTATTGTCACACGGTATTACCAAAGTATAACTAACTGCTTACTAAATTAACATACGTATCATATATATATGTAGACTGTTGTATATAACGTATGCATCCGCTAAGAATGGATTTTTGGAATTTCAAGGGGTGAAGTGCGAGGATTTCGACTACGGGTTGGGCAGCTAGTTTGAACTATAATTAATGATTAGAATGAGTATAGACAAGGGCCACACGCCAGGTTGGTTTCGCCTTGATGTCTCTGTATTATGTGCTTCCCTGACCTATATATCATGCGAACCTGAAATTATATTTAACATTCGATTTCGTCGTAAGTTTCATTATAAGCGTTTCAATCATTTTGTTCATAAGTTTTTCATTTTTATTAGATAAAACGATATTCATTAAAAGCGAAACAAAACGTTAAATATATATATATATGTAAAAGTAAGTTACATGGAACGTTATATTAATCTAAAGTATGATGACATTGTAGTTTTTTTTTTAATTTCAAGGATAATTACGTTAGCAAAATATGCTCCACTTACTTTAAATATAAAAAAAAAAATAAACACTTGCGTCAACATTCGCATGTCGGATACGCAATCTATCACAAAGATGGCGATTTATTACTTTTATTAAAAAATGATATACACGTAAGCAAGACTTTAAGATTACGGGTGCTTGTTTATTAGTAAATATATATTATATATTTTGTGGTAAACTTACCGCGAAATAATTTACATTTCTCGTCAACTAAACTAGGGCATTAACTGTCCGTTCCTGTTTACAGCTTGCTCCGGTAAATAGGTCGAAACGAATTTGCGATTTTATTTCTAAAATTGTGAAATTTTATTTTTATTATCTATCACTGAATTTTCACGGTGATGTTTTTAGTTTTTATTATTAGTGTAAATTAAAAACGAACAATTAAATCATCATTAAAATAAAAACCAAAGTTTATTAGTTATATTTGTGACTTATAGTTTTATTCGTGCAGTTTTTTTTTTAAATTTAATTAATGATCTAACATTATTCTGCCTAAAATAATATCTAACTAAATAACCTTTTTTTTTGTTCTTAGTATTATCTTTGTTTTAAAGCTTACCACTAAATTAGGTCATCTATGTATCATTATGTACCTGAGACGTATATGTTTTCAGGTTAAGGTCAATGCATCTGCCTAAAGCATACATATGGATAGGGTTGCGTTGTTCAATTGAATATTTATATATACTTTACTGATTAGAAAATGTATTACAATAAGTACACAATAGCGATAGTTTTCGTAATACTAAATATTTATTATACAATATCACGAATTCCGTTATCAAAGTTGTGACTTTATCGTAATGTAATCGATAGTGTTTAGCCGTTATCCTATAATTGTATTTAATTATCAACTATTGACAAAAGTTAATAATTACGTTTGGTTTTGACATACATTGTAACATCATATCGATTTGTTTTATTTATATGTTTTTTAATTTTATTACTAAACACGCAAAATATCTTATAGGTATTCGTAATCTCTTTGTATAATTTACTCAATGTAATAAAGCTAATTACTTACAAACTAATTTAACCAAGTGTAAAAATTACGAGTATCTTAAAAGAAAGTAACTTAAACAAAACAGCTAGACATTATATAACATACTTATTCGAAATCCGCTCATAAAAACGCTAACAGTTCCTCAAACTTGTAATACACCTGAACTGTTTGGTTGCGCACGCGCAGAACAATGGCTCTTCCTTAACAATGGCTGCCATTGTGCACGCCGCATTAGAATCATGAAATAAGCAAATAGTTTAATATTAAAAAAAAAACTCATTCATTTTTATTGTGATTTTGACAAATTATTACTTTGTTTTAAGTTTATGGAATTTATGAATAAATTAATTTATCTAATCCATTATCTATCTTACTTATAAACGCTATACAGCGAGTTTAGTTACACTAATTTCTCTTTACTCTTTCTTTCATCATTTAATTGACATTCGAAAGAAGAAGACAGTGTTGTTTAGTTAATCACTAGCTAAACAACATTAATTGGTAAAGCCGTGTACGTATAAGGAAGAATTATAAAACTGACTTCAATTAGTCAATATAATGTCCAAACTGTCCGCTTGTGAAGAGACGCGTCATCTCGACTCATGCCGCCGTAATAATGTCATCCCATCGTAAACTTTAATGTACACTCAATTAAGTATATTATCTCTTATATTCTCTTACGACAAAACATCAATGAGGTATTTCCTTGATTATCCGACTTAGCGTTTTCAAAACGCGTTTCATTGCCAGCGCGAAAAATAACGCGCGTGCCAGGCCTTTTTTTTGCATTAGGAGCGTTTCAATCTAACAAGACATAAACGTAGACATGAAATTTGAAAAAAGATCTGTTTATTTTCAGTGCTCTGTCAAAAACGAGAAAAAAAATACTCAATAGACAGCTTATAAAAGGTTTTTAAATATATATTTTTTATAGTATAGGTTGGCGGACGAGCATATGGACGACCTGATAGTAAGTGGTCACCAACGCCCATAGGCATTGGCATTGTAAGAAATGTTAACCATCGCTTACATCGCCAATGCGCCACCAACCTAGGTAACTAAGATGTTATGTCCTTTGTGCCTGTAATTATATTTGAAATAAGAAATAAATCAAGGTAGGTAGGTATATGTATATAACGCTTGTATGTTTCTTGCCTAGTATAATTAATTATTTACTCATTTACTCGCATTCATTACTCTCTGTACCATTATGAATGGGATTGGTAATTATCCTGTTATTATTAAAAACAATCTAATATGACGTAACAATTACGTCACAATTGTGGGATTTTCGTATCGCTGGAGCTGAAACAAAAACAATTATATAAAACGGGTAACCACAACCAAAAATAAGCATTATAAAAATATTTGACAGAAAAATGAAACTTTTATGTTTGTTGTTTTTTTTCCTTAAGAGTATGAATTCTTAAATTTGTTCTTTGACTTTAAAGTTGCTTCACTAGTTAAAGACGAAATCGACTTAACGTACCCGACGGCTAAGCACTTTCACATTTGCAATATTTGTATGGATTTCAAAATGAAATAACGAAGCCGCGATTATATCTATCTATCTATCTATCTGTCAAAAGATCCGATGCTTGTATCTTAAAAACACCAGTCACTTGTCAATTATATTCAATCATACATTTGGGAATCATTCACGACATGAACGATTTCGAAAATTTCCAATGTCATAACAATGCAGACAAATTGAATATCGATTACACAGAATCTGATTACACATTCGGTGTGTATTTTTAAATCGATCGACTTATATCAGTTACATTATTCAACGTAGCACTCAGTGGAAGGTCGATTCGTATAAAATGATTTGTATTCGAAATACATTTATATTTGAAAACGTCAAACAAAAGAACGCTTTAACCGTTCGTTGAAATCCTATTCCAAAAATGTGATTGTATTATTCATGTTTTAAATTACATACCATAATAAAAATTGTGGCTGTATCCGTGTAGATCTTTGCTTACTTTATTTTTATTGGCGGGTAAACTTTAATACTTTGTTGATAACATTAATATGGATTGAGTATAAACTATTGATATCGCAATAAAAAAAGTTGTTTTTTTACTTTCTATCATCGTTTAACACCCCTTCTCTTTTTCTTAAACTCCTGACAATTATATTAATTCGAAGGCAACAGTGGTCCAATATCGTAAACATTTAAAAGTGTTCGCACATCACTGATCACTGTCTCTTTTATATTACAGTTGTTAGAAAGAGATAAAAGGCAGTGAGTTCGTAAAATGAGGTCGAGGGAAAAAGGGAAACTTTGCACATTCCCGTAATTGCATAATAAATATTAGTAAGGTGAAAGAACTTTTACTTATTTTGTTCCATTGGACTTGTGTAAGGTTCATTGACTCCAATTGGGTTTCATGAAAGCTTTACATTGTCTTTATTATGATTTATCATGAGTAATCTGATGTTTGGGCTTTCTTTCGTCTTTTCTTCCTGGAATCATCTCTCTGATCTTCCAGCGTTTACTTTTCAGCACACTCAAACAGGATATTAGAATATTGACTCTGAATATTTGTAGTTGAGTTATAATATAATAAAAAAGTGATTTATTAACCGTTCCTGTCGTGGACGCCAATTTAAAATGTTATAGTAATTCGCAGTAAGCTGTGTGTTTGAATTCTGTAGCAGTTTCACTCTTGACTTCATATGACTTTATTATGCCCCGTTCTAGGATAAAGACCCGCTTTTATTAGGAGAATGTTTAAAGCTCTCACGCTAAATACGCTGCGGTATAGAAAGAGTAATTTTCATCATTACTTTATAGGCAGAGCCATTCGTCAATTTCGGTAGATGAATCAATCAAAATATACTTGACTCGTTGCTCCGTGCGGTATCATCGGCGTTCAGAATCAATGCTTCGCTCCCTTTGTCCATATCGTAGTGCTATAAACGTTATAATCTGTTTCAATAAATAAGCTATCTAACACAAAAATATGTTTTTAATTCGGACTAATAAACGCTTTGAAATAAACAAAGAAACTAGCTTTTTAAAATTATTTATACTAAAGCATGCTTACAGCGTAATTTTACAAAATTGATATTTATTGTTGATATGATCAGATAAGTTTCATTTGGCAACTGACATTCATATCTATCCCGATATACCGATAAAAATGTTGCCATATACCAATTATAACGTTATAATATTATTATTCACACGGAACAAAAAAAAAAATACCGGCGGAACCTTAAAATGTCATTTCAAATTAAGTGCAAGTAATTAAATATTATTGGATGTTTCCTTTCCTTACTTATTACTTTCCTTCCTATAAGTTTAACCTTTTTAATTTAAGTGCGTATGTTAAATGTCCTTTGCGCACTTGCGTCAACTATTGTTCGTTTGATTGATGGATTGATAAGCGATTCATTGTTGTGGTGAGGATCAGATACTCGTAAGGATCGTTGTTAATATTAAGTCCTGTCATCCTTGATTACTTATTGTTATTCTTTAATTTATTGTTTCGATTTAATTTTTATTTTGTAAAAATTTTTGGTTTGGCTGAATGACGTCGTTTAAAAGTATTTCCACCGATAACGTGAATTTAAAAAAAATGAAGCATAAGAAAACTCAATAGTGCTTGCCTGGATTTGAATCTATACCTTCGGTTAAGATCCGTTTTATCCACTAGACCATCTTGACGTAAAATTAAGAAAACTATACTTATTAATTTAACTATACTAAATATTTATTTATACTAGTACTTATTTTTAATTCTGCTTTTTATTTTGTGAAATTATTATAAAACTCATTAAATTCATAATATTAATAGTTAATGTTTTATAATAATAATATAATATTATTACCTTAATACCTATTATTATTTATTGCATATCGACTCGCTGTTCTCGAGACCACTCAAGAGAGTCTAGCCAGAAGCAAATAAAGGTCCTGCGCCTGAACTCTTTTCGGTCGTTTCGGATTTGTCGCCCTATAAGATTATGAGAGCGCATCTGTGATTGGGCCCACACTTGGGCACTATAATATGTCTTCGAAAATGGCCGTAGCTGAAATTGGTCAGGAGGAGAAACAAAGTCTGGTATTACAATGAATTATAATTTTATATATTACGCGTACGTCTGCCAATTTCAAAATAGTTTATATCGTCTATTTCAACCTCGTACGTGAAACGGACGTAGCCTTTGAAGCCCCATTACAAACACATTGGTGCTGTTTTAGCGTTAATGGTCTATTATAATGTTATTAAAAATTCGACACAATACGTCATTAAGCCTCTTATGGTAATGGCATGGAAAGTTTAATTAATACGAATCTTTACATAACAAATAGATAAAAAGCTTATAAAACATATATTTTTTTGCAAAATTGTTTGAAATAAAGTTGACCCGATAGAACAATTGCTATATTTGGCGCGATTTTTAAGGCATTTCCTGCTCGCAAAACCATTCTGTGGAACGTCCTTTCGCTGGCGACTTTTCCGAACCGATATGACATACAAACCTAAGAGCAACATAAGAGCGTATTCATTCCTTAAAGGCACTCGACGCGCCTGCAAGCCCTCGGGTGTTGCAGGGGTCCATGGGCGGTGGTAGTCACTTTCCATCAGGTGAGCCTCCTGCTCGTTTGTCACCTCTAACAAAAATAAAATATTTAATAAATATATTAACGTAATAACCAAGTCGAAACTCACCGCAGAACATGATCGTGAAATGTCAGAAATTGATATGCGACTTTGACCTTGATAATCATAATATTTAAAGGATATACGCGTCAATATAGGGTATCAACGTTATTTGTTTTCAAAATTTAACGATTGAAATATTAGAATAGCACTGCAGCTCTCTATGATACATATTAATGTATATTCCAAAGCTATTATCACATAAAATGCTTCAAAAAAATTGAAACTGACTTATCTTTATTACATAAGGTTTAGAATTTTCAAATGATTCCATAGTATTTATTATAATATTTTCGTTGTTAGCTAATCATTATCCGTAGTTTAGAGACGTAATACCCCTTGAATGCGTAATCATAAATACATTTGCGACATTGCCTTTAAATACATGTTTCAATAAATATGGTTGCGTCAAGACACGTAGGATAGGACATTAAATATCGTATGGAATTCTTTAGAAAATGTTCATATTGTCGATTCCATTTACTACACATACGGCTCATAAATATGTATGTAATGATTAACTGTTCTCGGTACGTAATAAATTAATCAATTAATTTCCAAAATACCTACATGTCCATACATAGCCGAGGCGACCAAATTACTAGTTAGAATGTTGATTACGGGTTCAAACCGAGGAACGACAGATGTGATGTGTTTTATATGTATTTATAATTCATCTCGTGCTCGATGATGGAATTAATTGCAAAGAAACATGTGCACTCATTAACTATCATTGGAGCAGCGTGGTGGAATAGGCTCTAAACGATCTTTAATTGTACTAATTTAAAACTCGCCAAGTGTCATCTCACTTGGGACAAATAAAGAAAAACATTTTATTGATTGGAATATTTTGGATTTTGACTTTTTAATTTGTTTTGATCGTGAATATTAGATCGTTATCAATTCGATAATACCGTTCTAGTTACGCGGGGTTTCCCCGACCTTGTTTTATATTGAAGATTACGCTCGAATCTCGTAAATACGGATTTGTGTACATTCTTCATATAATTACCAAGTATTGCGTACTATCATACATTGGATGATTATTATTTCTTAAAATTAAATTATTTATTTATTTATTTATTTATTTATTTATTTTTATTTATTTGGGAAACATACAGCATAATATAATACATAAAATTTAGTAACAAAATAAATTTCACTTAAGCCAACAAAGTTTCCACTTATACAAACAAACATGGAGTGAACCTAACGATAACAAGTTATTTAACAATTTATTAAGATATATGAATAAAGTATTAAAAATAATTTAAAACAGAAAAAAAAAAAAAAAACGATAAGTATATTACTGACAAATACAGTTTTTTAGAGCTTCTTTGAACTTAAATAAATTTTCGTTAAATATATCTATACTAGTGTAGCGTTTATTATGATTGTCACATGCTCTTACTAAAAAGCGATTTTTAGCATAGTTCGTTCTACACATTGGGACATAAAAGGTATGTTTTGAACGGGCAATGGAATGTGAGCACTTGATATAAATGTTGTTGACTAAGTACATTGAATCGACAAAATTATTTACAATTTTGTAAAGAAAAACCTGATCTTTGCATTCCCTGCGTTTCTCAAGCGACAAAATATTAAGCTTATTAATAGCATTGGACCCAAATTTACGCGTTAATCTTCTAATAAATTTATTCTGAACATTTTCGATAGCCATAACATACTTAGAGTATTGTGGATTCCAAACCGTTGAAGCGAATTCCAAATTAGATCTTACATACGAGTTATACAACACATTATATGTATTGATATGCTTAAAGTCTCTTCCCTGGCGAAATATGAAACCCATCATACTGTAAGCTTTTGCGATAATTTTATTCACATGCCTGTCAAATAATAAATTAGAATCTAGAAGCACTCCTAGGTCCCTAACCTCGGTTACCCTCTTAATTAAATGATTGGAAATTGTGTAATCAAATAAAATTGGATTTTTTTTTCTAGAAAATGTTATTACATTGCATTTTTCAAAGTTAAGATGTAGGCCATTAGATGAACAATATTGCACTAAAATATCCAAATCATATTGCAAGTTTGAGCAGTCATCACTTCTTTTTATGATTTTAAATAGTTTTGTATCATCGGCATATAGAAGTATGTCAGGATTTTGAAAATTTTTTAGTATATCATTAATGAAAATGTTAAACAATAGGGGACCGAGGTGAGAGCCCTGAGGAACCCCAGATGTTATGGGGACAAAACTAGAAATGTGTCCCTTGACAGCGACTGCTTGAGTTCTGTCACGGAGATACGACGTTATCCATCTTAGCAAATCGCCGTGTATACCAGTATATGCAAGTTTTTTAATTAATAGCGTATGTGGAATTTTATCAAATGCTTTTGAGTAATCGGTATACACAGTGTCAACCTGATGTCCTCTCTCCATGGCTGAAAGAACAACATCGAGAAACTCAACAAGATTAGACTCAACTGATCTTTTATTTACGAATCCATGTTGTTGGGTAATGAGCAGAGGTTTTATTAAAGGAAACAAAGTATCGTAAATAATCTTCTCAAATAATTTAGGTATGATAGATAACATTGATATTCCACGATAATTTTTGACAATATGCTTATCTCCATTTTTAAAAATGGGAACAACAAGCGATTTTTTCCAAACAGGTGGTAGTATGCCTGAATATATGGATTTGTTAAAGAGTAAATGTAAAGGGATTGATAAAGATTTACTGCATCGTTTTAAAAACATAGGATGTAATCCATCTGGGCCACTGCCTTTAGACGAGTCAAGTTTTGAGAGATATCTTTCAATGGTACGGCATGATACATTAATAGTACTAATTAAGGACTGACTACTATGCTTGTTTAAATAATCAACCTCGGGTTGATTCACTTCTACTTCAAAAACTGATTTAAAGTAGTTACTAAATAGATTAGAGATCGATGGGCCGTCGGAGCCAACCGTATTGTCATGAAACATGGTGTCAGGTATATTATTACTACCTTTCTTTGATTTTATAAATGACCAGAATTTCCGAGAACTGTGATGAATATTATCTTCAGCCCTAGCAATAAAGACATTATAACACTCTCTTTCCATCAATTTAGTTCTGTGTCGAAGGTCAGCAAATTTGTCATAGTCACTATTATGACCATAAATTTTCCATCGTTTATGCACTTGTAATTTCTTTTTAATCAATTTAATTAAAAACTTGCTAAACCATACAGGATATTTATTGATATCGTATACTGTTTTAGCTGGTACAAAGCGATCCACAATATTATTAACTATTAAATAAAACTTATCTACTGCGTTAATTATATCACATGTTTCGAATTGTTCCACCCAATCAATATTATTTAGCTCATTGTTAATTGCGTTGTAGTCAGCAACATGAAAGCGACGAACAATTCGAGGAGCATAACGTAAATTTGAATCATTCAACATAATATCCGTCAACACAGAGAGAGACGGATGATGAACGTCTTCAGGCAAAGATAATGGTGTTGTTCTATCGACCGAACAACTACAGTTAGACAGAACGAGATCCAATAGTCTATTATTACCATTAAAAATCCCATTATACTGACACCAGCCAGAAAAGCACATAAAAGCAAATAGTTGCATAATTAAATTATTTTCGGATGGGTTTTGGATAGCTAGCGTATTTTCAGAGTTATTTGACCACACAATATCTCCCATGTTGAAATCTCCTACAACAATATATTTATCAAAAGGGTTATTCAAATTTAAATCTGATAAGAACTCAAAAAATGTGGCTTCAGAATCGCTCTGGTGTTGATTTTGAGGGAAATAACAACAGAAAAGTCGTAGTTTTTGTTTACTTAAACCCTGTCCGACCACTATATTAACAAAAGTTATATCAGCACCTGGAAGAGACATTGGTGTCCTAGAGTGTTGCATGTCGACATAGATGCCACGACGTACTGCTATAAGTGTACCACCACCCTTACTTACCCCTAGAAGTGCATAGTCACGATCATTCCGGTATACGTTATAGCGTGAATCGAAGAGTTCTTCATCAAAGATATTAGGAAGTAACCAGGTCTCGCTTAGACAAATTACGTCATAATTGGAATTTAACAAATTAAAATAGAACTGTAAAGTTTTAGTGCGCAATCCTCTAACATTTTGATAATAAATATTTAAGTACATAGTAATATATATTTTAAATTATAATTATTGTGAGTAATAATATTAAAGAGAAATAGCTTTTCAATGCACCTAGATGCCAGATAAGAATTAAAACATACCTTCAAGTCCATAAAACAATACAATATCAGCCTAATTTTCTTAATAAATATAATTAAAATATTAACGAAAACAAGTAAAAATATAAAACTACAAAAAATATTCTTAAAAAACTGAACAAAGTAACATACTTTAATATTATAAACCAACAAATTAATAACGCTTATAAAATTTTGTTTAAACACTCTTTGGAAGTAATGTGAATAACTGGTGAATTGTTAGTCTTACGAACCATAACAGTGCAATTTCGAACCCAGCAGAATAAGTAACTTTTCTCTTTGCATTTTCGTCGAGCTTCATTCAAAAGAGCCTTGTTGTAAGTGGACAGGTGGTCATTTATGTAAATAGGATTATTTCTGCCTGAAAAACCAATGTCGCATGCTTTCATATTTTTTAACTTCCTTAACGATGAAAGAAAATCATCCTTTTTGTAACGTGCTTGCATTTTTAAAATAATGGGACGCGATTTATTTTCAGACGAATCATTCCTTACCGCTACCCTTGTTACAAAATCAACATCGGTATTAAAATTTATGGGATAACCACTTTTTTCAGCAAGGGTCTTAATAATATGGACTAAGTTTTCGCCCTTATTTTGTGGAATACCATTTATTTGAATATTAGAGCGACGCACCCACTGTTCATTTCTGTTAGTGTTTTCCGATAATTCTCTAAGCTTAAGTTTCAACTCCACGAGTTCTGTTTCATAATTTTCTATTTTAGTAACTTCCTTATCTAGATCATTCATTCGATCAACAACAGAATTAATGGAAGACTCGATCGTATTAATTTTTGTAGACCAAAAAGTAACAGATTCTGAGAGCTTTTTAAATTCATCAGTAATAAAAGATTTGAATGACTCCATTGTGTAATGCAAACTATTGAAGCGCTCATCAAAATGTGCAATCAACGATTTAATATCTATGATTTGGGCTTGATTTGTATTTATTTTATCAGACATCATATTTAATTTTGGACTTATATTATTTTTCTTAGATATTTTGCAAACTGGACATTTCCATTTAGCTTTATTCATAGGCAGAATCTTTTTAAAGTCGCTTTCATTTATACCAACACATGAGTAATGATACATACTTTGACAAGCCGTACATCTAATCATTTCTTCTGGTCTTACGATCTCTGAACAATGTTTACAATCCATTTTGCATATATATTATTATCGCAAAAAATGTAGGTAGAAAAAAAGCTAAGAGTAACTCTGCTTAACAGACCGATTGTTGAATTGCAGTCAAACCAGCGACCAAAAGGTCATAAGCGCCGGGAAATAAGCGTCGCTTACGCGTTCACTTCAAACACTGCACACTACTATTGCAATTTAACAAATAAAATTTGAAATTTGTAGTTTTAATTTATATAATTCACATTTAGATATAATTTAACACATAAAATTATTGTCATTAACACAAACTTTAACTATTTTTCAAAAGTTCACTCCCGATTATCGACTTATATACTGTTTTATAATAATTATTTGCGTAGCGATTACATACAGCCGTTTGCAATTGTCGAATGTCGAATGTCGAATTAGTGCAATAATGTAAGAAATGTCAAACAGGGATATATGACTATAGTATTTATATATAATGACACAAGCATCAAAATTGCATATCAAGTCAAAGATTTCTTACAGAACAGCACTTGAAAATGTAAGGTAAATTAAAAAATATGTTCTAGTAAATTTAAATAGCCTCGCTATAAGTGTTATTTAGATTTGTTCAGAAATACACATCTCGAAGTCTGTGGTTATAAATTATTTGTGATATTAAAAGAAATTGGGATACGGCATCGACTTCAATATTAAAATGGACTTTAGACGTCAATAAAAAAATTATAATCATTTTAAGAGAACTAATAAACGTGGAATCTTTGACACACTTTGCTAGAACCGTGACGTAATATTAATATTTTTATAGTTCTGTTTGTCCCGAACGTTTTTAAATAAAAAAAATAACATTCGATACTTGAAATGTTTTGCGCACTAAGAAAATAGATTAACGTCATCAGTGAAAAAAAAAATTAAGTTTGGAAACGAAACTTGTTGAGGTTACATTTATTAATAATACTAATAATAAACAATATTTTTTTTTATTTACACCCAAAAGAATCATGTACACAGTTTGTTTGCAGTATTATCTAAACCTAGACTTTTTATTTATTTATTGTTATTAATTACAACATAAAAATTGTGTCGCTTTAAATTGACCTTGTTCAAATTGTATATGATATATATATATATATATATATATATATGATATTGAGTGTATGTATAATTATGTTTCACTTCAAGGCGTAATTTGATTGAAACTAAACTGCTGGAATCCTTGGCAACAGATATATTCATCTATTCGAGCACTGATTCCGCCTATATGAGAAATGTATGCGCGTTACATATATGCAATTTTAAATGAACAATTTGTTTTTCAAATTTATCATGTATGCTCGAAGGTCTCGGTGTTGGCAATGTCATCATCAACTACAAGGGCCTATCCTACATATGTTAATATTGGAATAATCTGGAAGAAATTGAACCATGTCGTTGAGAAAACGACATCACAAGATGCCCTTTGATTGTTGCCAGAAAATTAAAAACAATTGATAAAATAAATATATATCGACTTACAGCGTTTATTTATTTTTAATAAAAAATAATATAATATTAAGTGTTTTAACCGCGATTACAAACTTTCTGATCACGGCTGATACATATTTCATGGTCACAAATTTCAAAATCTAACATCGTACAAAATGATAATGGTTTTATATCGGTTCAAAGCGGATAAAATTAAAAAAAAATCAAATGTAAAAATGAATGTTGCTATAATATCACTGTCAATCCACGCTTTGGAGGTTATGTTTGTTTCAGTTTTCAGAACAACCTTACCTTGAACACGTTATATAAAAAGTTATTATAATATCAACGATATCTTCCTCAATAAGATAATAAAATAATATTATTCGGTATGGCAATAAATAACAATAATAAATCTGAATAAATGTTTATAAATATATTCAATCCTAATTTCAAAAAAATTACAATTAGCGACTACGAACAAAAATAGCGAATGAACGAATTGTATTAATTTGATAAAATTATATTATAACTTGATTGCTTAAATAAATAAAAAGTATTAGCTAGTACTTAACATATGAAAGGTCTAAACTGAACGACTATCAACGTTAACACGTCTAAAACAATATACATATATAGATGTGAAATTTGTCGGAGACCATTATTACGTAATTAAAGTAATGATTTACAAAAGTTTTTTTTTAGAATAATAAAACGAATAAATATGTTCGTACGTTTTCGGTTTTAGATCAACGTCGCGCTAAATCGCACTAATTATACATTTCGCGAGCGATGGGAATTACTAGTAGTCATATAATAGTCAAATAAATAGCGATTAAAAGTACACATTCATTATCAACGTCGGATGCCCTCCATTCCTTATCGTTTTATAAGAACGTTATATGCATACAATATAATCCATTGTTCTAGTATTGTTTACTCTGTTAGTCTTTAAGAAACGTTCTGCGGTATCGTTGTCTTGACCTGTGGACGCATTTTGAGGGCAACATTTGAAATTGAGACCGGAATAGCAAATAGCACGTGAATATTATTACTCGGTCACGCTGCAAGACTTTACGAAAGTCATGTTTATAATCTACACCGCATCTAAGTTACAACATTATAAATGACAGGACAATGAAATATACGTTGACGCAAGAAAAAACCTCCTGTTCCTTCGTTAGATTACACACGGGTGTGCCTGAACGCCCTCTTGAACACTTCAAATATCGTGTACTATTTGTGTGCATTCTCGCGTATTCAGTAAAGTTACGCGTGTATGTATACTATTTTCAGTATATAAATGTAGAATCTAGTGGTCCTTTGTTTATAAACATTCATGTTAACACAACGACGCGACGCTTACATTAAATTTTGAACGAGAAACAAATCGAACAGTTTGGCTTAAAACTATAAATCATCATTATTGTAAGATTAATTATACTTCAAGGAAAGATTTGAGTAGATATTTTGCAACAAACTTCTGTTACGTACTTGAAACTGTTTATGGAACAGTATACTTAAATGAACACGACCTCGCACTGTACGTTTATGATGTTTATTACTTTACTTACGAGTGTTTTCTTTTGTTCTAGGTTCGTCATTAATCTATTGGCGACGAATTTGGTGACAACCTCTCTTCTCGCGCCCGCGCTATTCGGCGAGCACACCGCGAACGAGGAGGCCGGCTGGGTGGAGGCTGGTGACGCCGCAGCCTCGGCGTGCAGTTTGGTCGCTTTGTTGTCGGTAACGCTTATTGCGTTGGACCAGCATCACGCTGTCACGGATCCCCTGCGCTGCCATACTCGACTGTTGCAACGCCGGCCAGCCACTCTGTGTGCAGTCACTTGGCTTGCAGCTGCCATTGCAGCTATTGTTCGCGCCACCATAGCCGTGGTGCGCCACTATTATCCGCGCGAGCCCGCTATCCAGGGAGTCGAGCTCGCCTACTACGTCGTGTACTTATTTGCTGGCATCATCGCGCCAGTTTCTGTAGTTTGCGTCATGTATGCGAGGATATATCGAGCAGCGCGATCGTCTGGTCTACGAGCGCGCGCACATGGAGCTAGTGCTCTTCAACTTCATGAGCCTCATGTGAATTTGCCAGACTTGATTGAGGAGGGTGAAGGACTTACTTTGAAAATCGACGTGCCGGACAATGTCACGGAAACTGATCGCAAGTTTGGACCTTTTCTTCTACCTCCGGAACGACCAACTCGTTGCCCATCCGTTGCGAGTCTACGGAATGCGAGAAAGGAGGCCAAATCAAATGAGGATCTACGAAAAGGCTTGCCTGCAGTAAGCTCTGCGCCGTTGTTGGCGGCATCGCATCTTGCTGTACAATCTCGTACACCCGCGCCTTCAAATAACGGATCCAGAATTACATCAATCCGTTGTCGTATTTCGAACGCCTCATTATTTAGATATAGGGAAGAATCTCGTGCAGCTAGAGTTGGACTTTTAACTGGTGCGTTAGTGATGTTACATGTGCCGCATGCGGTGGCCGCTGTTGTATCTGCTGCTGTGCCAGGATTAGCAGCTAGCGCTCGAACTCCCGCGTTAGCCTTGCTTTTGCTGGCTTCAGCGGCATCGCCATTTTTATTCGCATTGCGTTCACGGCGCGTGCAACGAGAAGCTCGACGTCTGCTTCTACCGCAGAAGAGTGCGTGGGATCGACCCTCAAATGCAGCTTCCGCTGCAGCTGCTGATGGCCAGCGCGCCCGCGCTGCGTTAGATTTATTGCGAACATTGACGCCAGGGGGCGACGGGGGTGAAAGCGGAGATAACGGCGCTCCTGGTCCGGGAAACGGATCTGAGACTAGCGCGTGCCGCAGTTCCTTTAGCTCAGGCGGCAGCACACAACTTTCCTCCGCATCGGAGGAGTGACCGCCGGCGCCAGGCGCCCCGCTGACGCGAGCGCGCTTCACCCCTCGGTCTCGACCCACCGCTCTACTCATCTGTGATACTAGATTAAGACGACCCGCGTTTGCTGCGACTGTTAGACTGATTTAGCATAAGTAATTTATTATTATGTCCATGTACCTTTCCGCTAAGCGGTTAATTTTTATCTGAATAAATGTATGAAATAAAAATTAATATAAAATAATTTTGTGCTTTCATTTCACCATCTCTGTATATTAGTTATTGTAGCAACTGTTACAAAACATAAATAGTGAAGGTTGATAATAAAACAATGTTACTAAATAACTATTTCATGAGTTTTTGACACAAGTTATCCAAACGCAAGACAATTTTATTTAGATAACTGCCTCATTGGTCTAGTAGTTTGATGTAAGGCCGCAGAACCGGAGGTCCTGGGTTCAATTCCCAAGTCGGGCCAATAAAAAGTTAATGGGTTTTTCTGTCAGAAAATTCTCAGTAGCAGCCCGGAGTCTGGAAGATGGAAGCGTGTACACTCCCGTGCCGCGGAAGGCAAGTAAAGCCGTTGGTCCTGCTCCTGAACTCTTTCCGGTCATGTCGGATTGCCGTCCCATCGGATTATGAGAGGGAATAGAGTGCACCTGTGTTTGCGCACACACTTGTGCACTATAATATCTCCTGCGTAGTTGGCTAATCTCTTGAGGTTGGTCGCCGTGGCCGAAATCGGTCTGGAGGACATTATTTATTTAGAAAAATATATTATAAACATAAATCTAAATTGCTTGTAGTTTTGTCTACTTATTTACAATATCTTAGAAAAGTAACCTTTGGATAATTGCATTTTGCAATATAAGAAATAAATGAAACAGCTGTTATTGACGAGACTATCAAATGATAAAGATACGTATCAAAATGATAACAATTATAATTAAAACAATGATAGCAATGAACCGAATTATAAACAATTATTCTTTGAAAACAACATTTATTAGGTCGAAAATATTTTAACCGTTGATTCATACCCAACACTCTTGCTTACACGTGTTCAACTACATTTTAATTACAATGTCCTTTTGAAGTATTCAGCAAACATTGCACACTGAAAGGTCTATGACATTAAACAATGTGTAAATTATATATTTAGTTAAATATACATAAAAAAGTCATAGTTACTAGCAACAATATATTATATTATTAAATGGAAAATATTTAAAGTTCTTAGTGAATGATATAATATCAATATATAAAACAAGATCTTGGCTGAATTTCGGAAATGGTGACTCATGTCGAACACCATCCATCTGATTAGGTGATTGTTAAGCTCAACGCTACGACCAACGCGTATATAATTTAGAATAAATTTTGTTTCAATGTTATTAAATTACGTGATATGATTTTTACAACTACCAACATTAAAATTATTTGACATTTGTATAAATACACTATTTATGTATTTACAATGAACGATCATAATTACTGTTGAACTTAAGCAGGGTGTCTTTCGCTATCCTGGCTCACCTTCTGTTTCATTATATTATAATTAAGGATGCAAGGTGTTATATGAATAATTTTATCGAGTTGAGTGATATATAGATAAACGACAACATCGGTTTGTTACGCCGATATTTTGTTAAGACTTAAAATATACTTAGTTTCAACTTAGTTTTTCAATATTGTTTTTTTTCTATATCGATATTATCGTTAAGCCGATATATCATTACATCACTAATTTGCAAATGTGCACTTTCATGTCTCACTGACACATTCGACGGGACTGCAATTTGATACCATCAGAAATATCGAGCAACACATTCAGCCAACTGGACCAACGGCAAAAAACTGTCGACGAAGGTATGTGTATATGTTATGGATGAACTACAGCATGGAGTTTTTGGTGGGTAATAAAAGAAAAAAGAAGATACAAATAATTGGTTTTATGGCGAACATATATCGAAACTAAATAACAATATTTGCTCATTAAATATTAAAAGATTAACACTAATCTATACATATAAATAAAATTGAAGTGTCTGTCTGTGATTTCAAAATAACTGACTCTTTTAAAGTTATTATGGCTATTTGCGATTTACCAAAACTAAAACAATCATTTTTTTATTTTTGTCTGTCTGTCTGTTTGTCTAGGCTAATCTCGGAAGCGGCTAAACTTACAAATTGAAATAACTAAATTATTATAAGAAGTATTTCGAGGTTTCGTTTAGTCTTTATTTCAGCAAAATCTGTTGAGTCTATCAAAAGTTATAAAAACATACGTATTTTTGTTGTTATATCTAAACCACAGAGGTTAGAAACATGAAATTTTGATACATTTCATGATCTAAACACCCACTAAGAAAAAATATCTGGAAATTCAACCCCTAAAGGGTTGAAATAAGGGATAAGCGTTTGTATGGAAGCCCGTTTAAGTTTGAAGGCATGAAATATCGTAAACAAGCTTCTGGTTATAAATAAATAAATATGTATTTCAGTGTTTATGATAATTTATCCCCTAACAGGATAAAATAGGGGTTGAAAGTTTGTATGGTATTATTATATATTTTTGATGTGAGAAACACGATATTTAATATCAAAGCTACTGATTAAAAATAAATGACCCCAATTAAAGAAATGAAAGAAATTTAATCCCAAACGGAAAATGAGACATTAATATAAAAATGAAAAAAAAAAAATAGTCCGATCTGCTTGAAATTTACTATTTGTGTTTCTTGATTGAATTGATATACATGTATTTAAAAGTTTTCTTTCACCCAAACGGGTGGCAATTTTATTTAGGGTTTTTTTTTAATCGTTAGAACGGTCGTAAGTAGGTACGTATTCGCTTAAAAAACTTCATTCGCATACCTTTATATAATAATAGAATATATTGATATTAAGACAATGTGTATTTTGCAATCGTTATTTGCACCCAAAATATCAATATATTCTAAAGCCGAGATGGCCCAGTGGTTCGAACGCGTTATCTTAACTGATGATCGTGGGTTCAAACCCGGGCAAGCACCACTGAATTATCATGCGCTCAATTTGTGTTTATAATTCATCTCGTGTTTGACGACAAAGGAAAACATCGTGAGGAAACCTGCATGTGTCTAATTTCATTGAAATTCTGCCACATGTGTATTCTACCAGTGGGACATTAACAGGCTTTTACAGTAAAACTACTACTACTACTATAATATATTATTTACATAAAAAACTATGTTTTCGTATTTCCTTTTGGAGCTAAAATTACTTAAATATTCGCAGAGCTCATTGTGGAGCATCTAACATAAAAACTGTCCAAGTGTCCTGCTCTCCTCGATAAGTCGTAAATACGTGTAATGACGTAGGTACGTGATGAGGTGAATTCGACTTTGACCAACTCATGTAAATAAAATGTATGTGTATAAATTGTAATATCAGAATCGCTGACTGATATTACAATTTATATTAGTTTCGGAGTCAGAGGTCCACCATCTATGTGTTTTGTGTAAATAAAATTTATTATTGTTTATGTTATAGGTAGCCGGACGGGCAAATGGGCCATCTGGTCTTAAGTGATCACCACCGTCTTAGACATTGACGATGTAAGTAATAAAACAACAATTCCTTACATCGCTATTGCGCCACCAATCTTGGGACCGAAGATGTTATGTCTTTGGTGCCTGTAGCTACACTGGCTTACTCATCCTTTAAACTGGAACGCAAAAGTCTTGCTGTTTAGCTGTAGAATAAAGATAGCAGACGGACTTTCACAAAGCCGTACCACCGTTTACAACGAGTAGCTTCGATTATTAATTATAAATAAAGTTTTCAGTGAATTTATTTATTTATTTAAGATTCACCAGTGGTAAATACATCAACACGTACAAAGGTATACAATTTTAATACAACTTAAAACTAAATGCATTACCTATTAAGGTGAATACCACTTGCAAAGATAAAGTTGGAGATGACAAACTTATAAATAATTAATTGTTAGTAAATCAAGGTTAAAAATGACAAGAATTAACAATAATAGTAAAATAATAAAATACAAATATAAACAAAATAAATTAGTTAGCTGACAATTTTGACAATATTTTTTTGTGAAACTTGTTTGATGAGTCTCCAAAAGGGTCTAAAACAGCACTGTGCTCATTCAAAATACCACATAAGCGAGATACAGGTGAATTGCTTCCTAAAACAGTTTTGCGGAAAGGTCTTACTAATGGTGTTATTGGTTTACGTGGATATCTAATGGGAACATTCAATTTAATTTTTGATATCAAAAACGAGTTATCATAGTTGTTGTTAAGTGTTTTATAAAGAAATTTTAAATCCAACAAATCCCTCCGATCACTTAGTGAAAGAATTTTGAAAAATTCCAATCTTTTTTTGTAAGAAGGAAGTATTTTCCCTTTACCTAACGAGAAAGTAAGATGATAAAGAAAACGTTTCTGTATCCTCTCAAGTCTTAGGCAGTGTGTTGCATAATGTGGCCTCCAAACAACGCTTCCGTATTCCAGTATACTCCTGACTAAGCTATTAAATAAAATAATTTTTGTTCTAGGATTTCGAAATAATCTTCCATTTCTTATTACAAAACCCAACATTTTCGAGGCACGGCTAATTACACCATCAATATGAGGTATGAAAGTTAGTTTTTGTCGAAGATTACTCCCAGGTCTGAAATTCTGTCCACAGATTTAATAGGGGCATCAGCTATGTAATAATTCGTTTGAAATTCTTTTAAACTCCTGGTGAATGATATCCATGAACATTTTACTGAATTAAGTCTCATGCCGTTATCATTACACCAATGGTATAATCTTGTCAGATCATCTTGTAAAAGAATAGTGTCATTTGGTTCTTCAATCATTTTAAGAAGTTTGACATCGAATTGAATACTTTTATTTAACCTGAGTTTGATAGAATAGAAAAAAATATTGGTATGCTTCATTATCATCAATATAAAAATAAAAGAATCCCCTTAACCTTACTTTTTTCTAACCAGAATGACATTTCAGGCTTCTTGCGTAAAATCACACATTTTCCTTTATTATTCCTTATACTTAAGCGCGAGCGAAGCCGCGGGCTACAGCTTGTATGCAAATAATATTGTACAGTCATCAGTAATCGACTGTAATGTTGAAAAAAAATCTGCAACATTTTTAAAAAGTTAATTGAAACAATAGTATTTATAATAAGGCACTGATAACGCGTGTGTAGATCTACCTACCATTTAGATATAAAAAGTTTTTTAAACGATTATTATTTTTATCTCATTTATTAACGTGTCCATTTTAAGTAAAGCAAACGAGATAATATTTTTATTTTATTTTATCATTTTTGACATTTATATTACAATATATGTAGCCTTTTTATTACGTTTAAGGTATGTTGTCCAATTTAAACAAACTAAACTACATTCCGTAATTTTATACCACACGTATGGTGTTCGCGTAACAGGTGTTTCAACTTGCAATATGTCGTATAATATTTGCCGTTGATTTGTGACGTCATATTAATATATAACGTATTTTTAAATAAAATCTTCTTTTTAAGCATTTTAAGTGGCCATGTGTTATTCTTGCACACAAACAAATAGAATTCCTATTTTATTTATACATACATATAGAACCTGTTCCAATCAAAGAAGAAGTACAGATAAAAAAACCTATATTTACAAATTTCATGCGATTTGCTCTGTTGTATTATGCACTAAAAATACATCTTGATTAATTCATCTTTATTTATAATACAACATTATTCCACCTCACTGATAACCACCTTAATTTAACTTCCAAAGTTCCGATTACAATTACGTGGACATTCAAAACGCCAGTCCATAGTGAATATAATAGACAATCCATAGATTATTTAACATCTCGACCAATGATATCACGTCAATTTAATGTCTGGGTTATTTATTTATCTTTACTCCTCTTGTGATTGGAATAGGATATAGATGATAATGTTCTTCTGTCCGATATCAGCTATGGCGGCAATTCCTTAAAGAAACAATTCAACTGCAAATCAAATCAACATGGTCGACACCATGTTATAGTACAAAAATGTAAACAAAGTGTTGCCTTTCTGTTTCCTAATTCTAATAACCCGATAGGACAGCAAACCTGATCTGCGAGAGTGTAACGCCGGACTACAACTTCGCGTGCTATCCGAAGCACGGGAGTATAAGCACTCCGGACGGCTCGTGAAGATATCACAGACAGATGACTTTTTATTGGCCCGACCCGGATTTGATCTCAGAACCTCGGGGTGTTATTACTATTTTAATAAGTAAACTGAATAAATTGTAATTCATATAAGAATTTTAATAATGAATTTTATAAGAAAAAGGTTTCTTATTTAATTGAATATATTATGTATTTCGATTATGTAACTATTTTACGTCAACTTTTATCTCTAAATGTAAAATCAATCTATATTTTTTCAACTATTTTATTTAATTTTATTTAGTTCTTTATTCCTGTAAAAAAATAAATAAGAAAAGTAAAGGTTGAGATAAAAAAAAAATTTGATGTCCTTGCATCAAATTTTTTTTTTATCTCAACCTTTACTTTACTAATAAACCTCATTGTAGGTAATATTTAATTTAATTGTAATTAAAAGCAATAAATATCGAATTGCTTGAAAGAAATCGCGGCTAGCGACAACTGTTTTTTTTTTCATTTAGTACGAGAAAATTCTAATCTATCTATAACGTTTGTGCGTTTGTACGTAAAGGGAAGACTTCTGGCACAGGTATTGTATTAATACACTTAAGAGGAGTCTCAGCTCAGCTCTAAGCTTTAACAATCCTGTAAGAACTGTTAAATATTTTTTTTACTTCATGTTTTAGTATGTTTTATTGTTTATAAAACATTACAAATGCGAAAGCAGACTTATAAGCTATGTGTGTCTGTTACACCTTCACGGATAACCGATTGTGATGACATTTTGTAATTTGGCTACTTTTTTATAACTCACATCTTCATTTATTATTTATTTGTTAATATTATGTCAATAAAAGTATTCAAGTGACACTAGTAATATTCTACTATGCTTGCGTTCACACTTTCATCGCATTACGTAAAATCGGCTTAAGATCAGAACAATGTGCATTGTCCTCCAACGTCACTCACTACCGTTATTGTTACCGGATTAGATACAGATAAACGTTTCGCTAAAAGCTTAAAACGCTCTCATTGCCAAACCCTTGTAGATAATGCAATAATAGCAGAGTGTTGACGTATTCTGAACGAGAATTGAATTCAGACAATCGATTTATCACTATCAGATTAATGTTATTATTGTTGAAGTAAGTCTGTTTGTCCGTTTGTATCTTGTCAGACTTAACCTTTAGCCACTGAATAAATCATGATGATTGAGGTAGCGGTAGCTTGGAATTAGTATTTAATCCCCAAGATATACGGAAGAAATTAATTTTGGACGGCTGGATTCAGAAACAGCTATTGTTCGTACTTCCAAATGTTTCGTTTGTCTGTTCGGGCTCATCTCTAAAAACAATTAATTAACAAATTCAATCGAGAGATGCTCTTAAAACTAGTTGTTTTGCAATTTTTTATGATTTTTAATTGACGTATTTCTAGTTAAATAGTTACAACATAAAATTGTGTTTAAAAAACAAATTGTGTTTATAAATAATATTAAATATCAGCGTTCTTTATTTATAACCCTCGTATGATGAAGACAATCAGACGCAAGCGAATAGATATACAATTAAAATATATAATTTAACTAGTTGTCCGTCCTGACTTTTACGGGTGAAATTAGTTTTTTTGTTAAAAAAATATGCTGAAATCCGATCGCAGGGCTAACTTCCGGGTCCATTTCAATCCACGAAGATCTCCACTCAAACACACACGAAAAACCTATGCGGCTACATACATAACAAAAATAATAATAATCGAGGTTTACTTTTAGAAGAATTACAATTCTTGTACATTATGTACGATTTCATAGTTTTGGTTTTGCTTAACATGGAAACATGCGCATATTCCATTGAAATAGATACGAATAATATTTGCATGCGAAGTCGGTACAAGTGGTTTGTTCCAGTATAAATTTATAACGCTTGTTTCTATGGCAAACAGTGATATATACGATGAACTATATTATGAACTCGTAGATGTTTTTAAGATTGTATATGAGATTTGATCTCAGCACCTTGGGATGTGCAGACTTATAAACTATTAATAATATAAGCTAGATAACGTTATGCTCTGAGGAGCAGAGCGTCATAAACACCAAATAATTCGGCGAACTAAAAGCGAAATTAAATCAACAACAGGTTACACTGGAGCTGGGCGATTGTGTCTTGAGAGAGTATTTAGTTTGTAACATATATATATACGGCTGGTATTTATAATCCTAATCTAACACCAGTGGACCGTGGAGCTCGTGTGCTGCTAGTGCATTATAAATCGAAAGGCAAATTTATATATATATATATATATATATATATATATATATATATATATATATATATATATATATATATATATATATATATTGTATATATACAATTTATTTTTTGAGTAATATAATATGTATACCTTTAAAGTAAAATGGAATATGTAACTTTTGATAAGTGCGTTTCATCATACATGATTCGGTCAAGGTTCATCCCTGATCATAAAATGCTAATTCTAATGAAAGGTTAATCTCTTAAGGGTTCGGTTGAGATCAGTTAAGATAAAACAAATCGGAGAAGATTTAAAACATACCATTATATGAATATTTTTCTTCAATATAAGATTGTTAATCAATGTTTCACTTCACACAAACTGATAGACTAGTATTTAATACTCGTAAAGTAATGTAAAGTAATCTTTCTAAATATACATATAACGTGATTAGAAGTTTAAATATTTAGATAATAAATATTTATATGTTATTTGACCAGTATCGACTGAACCTTATAAATAGTAAAACACGAGCAGACAAAGTTTAGTTTAAACATAGATAAAATTGTTTTATAAATAAAATGACATAACATGCAAATAATAAGAATTAAATAATCTACAAATACATTTATTTGTATTAATGGTGAATATTTATATATTAAAAATAACGATAATATCGAATGTAATCACATTAACAGAACCTGCTCGGTAAAATTTTCAATACTCGTGATTTACAACTGCAACACAGAGGAAAGTGGCACGAAGTGTATCAGCTTGAAATAG
The DNA here is from genome assembly GCF_905147045.1 of Nymphalis io. NCBI lineage: Eukaryota > Metazoa > Arthropoda > Insecta > Lepidoptera > Nymphalidae > Nymphalis > Nymphalis io. The sequence continues at coordinate 9,673,262 of NC_065905.1, forward strand.
AACAGATGTACGTTTAGAAATGGTAGCTCGTATAAGATTGGTTAACTTTGCCGCCTAAATCTGCCTATTATGTAAGAACATCGTGGTCTAGACTGTAGGATTATAACTGCAGATTTTGAGGTCCTGAGTTTTGGGTTTTTCTCCGTTTAAATGTATATAACGGCGTCGCAGTTAAGAGACATAATCATCATGATCATTTATTCAAATCACGCTTTTAGAGCCGAGCGGTAAAATGAGGTTTTGTATCACTTAATTTATTTTTAAAATTCATCTTGCGCTAGAAAATAAATTGGCACCGAATAAATCGTTTTAAAACGAGAATACGTTCTTGTTCCAGGAAATTATGCATTTATAATGAAACTGTTCAATATTAAAATATAACATTGTGGATTTTAATATATCTATAAATAATATAAAAGAACGTTGATTATACTGTCAGTTTAGCTCGGAAATCACTGAAATATAGCATATTCTAAATATTTATTTTTAAGGAAATTAAACAGTAGCGCTGTTCTACAATAACGAAAATTCGAAGTTCATCGCAGTAAATGGTCGTGAAATATTAGAAAGTGATATGCGACATGGACCATTATAATTATAATATTTCAAGAATACACGCATCAAAATTGTATGTCACCATAAGTCGGTTATCAACATTTCATGAATTAGTACTGAAGTGAGTTCTTAGGAAATAGCACTGCAGCTCTCTTAGTATAAAAATGCAATTACACTCTTATTATTTATGTAATTCAAATTCAAACTCAGAATGTACTAAATATAATAAATAACAACAACAGCGCAAAGCGTGATTATTGTTTTGTTGTATTTAAAAGGCCAGTGACAACTATAATAATAAGAAACAGGTTCCATTACAAGATCACAACTGAAATAAGTCTAACCTTTAGACACGAGCCAAAAAATTTCCACAGCACGAATTGCAACCGAAAAAGGAACCTTACGATAAAACATCTCAGAACGTGACAATGTTACATAGGGAAACGTTGCACACAAACTGGAGATTGAAATGTCACATTCCTTGCAACTGAAACAGTTTGACACAATAAATCTGAACATCCTCTTTTCCAATACCCATCTATACTAAAAATGAAGAGACAGATGTTTTGTCACGCCTAACTAAAAAACTGCTAAACCAATATACATAAAACTTATACCAGAAGAATAGTTTGGTAAAAGGTTTTAGTATATCATTTTCATCCCTTTAAATTTAGACAATTGTGCGAACAGTGAATTTCATAGTCTTATAATTGGATCAAATTCATTGGTAGCTATTCTGTAATTTCAACTCTAAGGGATAGACAGTTACGCAGCATAGTTGCACAAAGCTTGTCTAACTTGGGTATTGCTTTTGTAACTTTATTAATATTAACATTCAAGTCTAAAGAGATAATCGTAAAGCATTTATCTGTTTTGATCTACACTGTTCGAACGTTGCTTAAACTATAAGCAGAAATTGTTTAAAGGTGTTGACTTGAAGGACATATTTGTATTTATTTCTTAGAAACAATATTTTAATTAATTGTTAGTCACGTTTAACTATTGTACACACGTATATCCTGATCCTGGGTCCAGACACTGGACCGGACAGTAGAATGTATGTAAGGCAAGAGTTAGAGTGAAAAAAAGATGAAAAGTTTTTGGGAGGGATATCGGTAAGAAGTAACTGAGGATACGATTAGAGACAAAAATTAATGGAAGAGAAAGTACGCAAATCTTAAATAAATGAGAAAGAAAACTCGTGAGGAATGATCATTATTTTATGATTGTCGTGTCTATGAATTTGTGTCATCAGTTTTTATCATGAAGATTTGAAATGAGAGTATCTTCTGCTAAGTAAATAAAATTTACAACAAAAGGCTAGAATCATTACTCCAACAACTAAAATTGAGGGCAAACAATCTTATAACTTGCAATTTTATCAATTAACCTAATTGTACACATTAAGTTATGTTGTAACTAAATTTAATTCTATCCATAAAACGTAATGGTATAAAATATTATAGAGTTGAGTTTTGTTGAATTGTTTATATCGAAAACGCAAAAAAATTATATCCTATTCCAAACGAAGAACGGGTAAAGAAGATAAAGATACTCCATGCGATTTAATAGCTCTGCATATACAATACAAACATTTCTTGATTAATATTTCTGTATATTTATATCAATATAATATATTGATATCAGAACATGTTCGTGAAATGTCAGAGCGCTACGCGATATTACACAGCAACAAGATTATATATGCAACTAGGATATGTGCATCAAAATAGGGCAAGAGAGACGCTTTTCAATATTGCACGAGTAGTATACGAAGTGGGTTGTTTCAGAAAAGAACTGCAGAATAGCCTGCAACACGCAAAGTCGCAATAACATGTTACAATATTCATTTCTAGAATAAAGAAGGGGATAATAAGAACTATAAATTAGACCATCGATTGTCACTTAATATTCAATGAATAAGAAATAATTTTAAGCGATTTTTGTTAATAATATTTAGGTATAATAACTGAGTCTTGCCACCTTATCCAGGTCATCGTTCCGCCTAGACGAACGGCAAGTTACACTTCGTTTGCCATTTTCGTCGTCCATGATGACAATGACCATCGGTCCTTCGACCTACATACCAGCCCACTGCCACTTCAGTCTATTATATAATGATATAAATATAATGAATTATGTATGACGTTATAAAAGTTCCACAATACAAAATATTAAAGCTATTTTTTAAAGAGGGTGCAAACGGTCTGGACGCTCCCCTGATGGAAACTGAATAACACCCAGGGACATTTGCACGTTTCAGATGCGTTGTCGGCTTTTAAGGAATTAATATCAGAACCCATAATATTGTAATGATAAAAGATAAACAAGTTTACAGAAATGATTGATCTTGAATCATGATTTGTAAATATAGTAAGTAAATATTTTTTAACGCATTAATGTCATGCTGCGTAAAACGGAGCTGTGTTGTAAACATTGAGTATAACATATTTATTTATACAATTCGTAATAAAATGTAATTGTTACAAACAGTTGAAATTGTGTTTATAACAAGATTATTTATTTAAATATAGAACATTATTTCTTGGAATATTAAACGCAATATTTTAAAACGATAATAAAAATTGGTCGTTTCGATCTGACGGTTTCGATATTCAAATGAAACAGATTTTTAATTAAAAAATAATACCTAATGAAAATTAATATAATGTAATGAAAATAGCCGAGATTGCCCAGTGGTAAGAACGCGTGAATCCTAACCAATGATCGTAGGTTCAAAGCCGGGCAAGCAATCTGTAATTATAACTCATCTCGTGCTTTACGGTGAAGGAAATCATCGTGAGGAAACCTGCATGTGTCTGTGTGTAATTTCACTGAAATTCTGCCATATATGTAGTCTACTAAACCGCATTGGAGCAGCGTGGTGGAATAAGCTCCAAACCTTTTCCTTAAAAAGGGAGAGGAGGCCTTAGCCCAGCAGTGGGACTTACAGGTTGTTACGTAATGAAAATATAAATAAAAAAAATGCAGATTTTTATTGATTATATAACTGTATTTTAGGCCACATCAAAAAGCACAATCCTTTTTTATTCAACTTTCTCTAATTTGTATATTTTATGTTATTTTTTCAATGCACAAATGTTAATCATTTAACATTTTTTTAGGAAAATAGTAAAATTATTCAAATTTAAAGATAAAATATGTTTACCAACTACTAACTATATGGCCAATATTCTAAAGTTTCATCATTATCACTGTATTTATAAATTTTCCAAACAATCTTGACCTTTAACTAACCATTCGAATATACTGCTATTAATAAATAGTTCATTTAAATTCGTATTATTTACATAATTAGTTCATTTCAATAACATTGTACAAAAACATATTAAAAGGTATAACAGATATCGTCATTTTACTTCTATTAACTGTTTCCGTGTTGTCGTAGGTATCAACGAAACCGAACCGGATGCTAATAACCATAAGAAATTTAGTAAGCATATCTCCAACTGCAACGGTGCCAACGTTGGAGTTTTCTTTTTAGTTATCAACCCTAATTGAATGAATGATATTTATACATACATATTTATGTACATTGCAACAAAAACGAGACGTAGTTTTACTGTGCACTGTGGAGTTACGGTTGTTAAAATAAATTGACTGCATATTAGCTTAAATAGAAAATTTAAAAAATTATATTTAAAAACTTAGAACTTCCTTCGCCCGCTTGCGAAGGAGACAAAGTGTATGCAAAACTTCAAAATGATCGGTTGATTAGTTAAGACGTGAAAGCGTTGCAGTAAAACTATAAACACAGTGGGGTTTTGTTGCACAGATAAAAAAATATAGGCTATTTTACTAGGCAGCCAATGCGCTGCTAGCTTCTATTTTTTGTATCATTACCCTAACCTACCATAGACCATATTGGAAAGATCCACAGACTATATAGGCTATAGTACAATACTAAAATCTATGAAATACGCTTCATCTTCTATTATGTTTTATATATAGATTTATAATTTTAATACAATCTAGATCGTTTCATTTCCAAAGGCTATAATAAAAAGTGATAATTTCCATAATATTCTGTACCTCACCCTCAATTTTTTTTCTTCGTATCACGATAGTTTTGTATACTTCCGAACCAAAGGTAGCAAGTAGGTCGCTTGGCGGTATATCTATAAAATACTTATGTAATTAATTTTGCAGTAGCGCCAATAATCGTGATATTACACTAGCTTATCATAACGATATTATGTCGGACAGAACCTAATTTACATAAATGTTTCGTGAATTGATAACGCCGAGACCGTTTTGTGATTAATTTACGTTATTTCATTAAACAATATAATTACGCTTAAAGAATACAATCGCCTTAATGTTACTGATGTAGACTTATAATTTGAAAACAATAATTAAAATCGTTTTATTTCCATAACGAAATGGAGCTTAATTACTATGGAGTTGTCATGGTTCAGTGGTTAGAACATGCAAATATTAAACAAAGAATGATCTAATCCCGGCAAGTACCATTACGTTATCGTGTGCTTAATTTAATTTCATCAATTGACAAAGTATAATTTTATCGATTCCATATAATAGGGATATATGACATATAATAGGAATAAGAATTATTTGGCGGTAGGACTCTGTGCATAATTGTGTTATATTAGAAATATTAAATGAGTAATTCATGTATATATATATTTTTTTCATGTATCTCGGAAACGTCTCTAACGATTCGCCTTTCCTGATATACGCTATTTTTCATAAATATTTTTTTTACTTAATCATCGTTAGAGGCGAGCGAAGTTCAGTCGCTTAGGTACTAATTTTATTCACACCAGGTCACTCCAATTCAAACTTAGCGATAGTATAGCTGACATGTATATTGTACCTACACAGACGGACCTGAAGAAAGTCTTTAGTATACCATAGTGACCACAGTTGATAAGGAAAAAGGAAAGATGAAAGCGACGGTATTTTCGTTCGGGGAGATCCCTAAAATAATAATCCCGATTGGATCATGATTGATGTATGAATTTGAGTGTGTGGATAAATTATGATATGAGTGTATACGTGGGTGTTTATTACGTGCACATGCGTCTGTATCAAAATAAAGCATATATTAGTACATAAGAAACTGACACGGTCCAGTGGCTAGAACACGTGAATCTAAATCGTGGAAGATTGTGGATTCAAATCCAGCCAAGTACCATTGCGTTTGTACTTTGTACGTGCTTAAAATTTGTGTTCGGCGTTGAAAGAAAACATCGTGATATCGTGTACACAAGTGCTGATGAAATTCTGCTACATATGTCCAATCGGCAGTGAAGTGAAGCATAATACCAAAAAAGTGACGAAGTGGTTTAAACTTTGGATTTAGTTTATGTATATATGTCTATATTTCCTGAAAAACTAAATTTTACAAAAAAAAATTACCTAATTACCAAACTGACCTTAACTTGTCCACCACTTTCCTTTCTTTTTATTTCTATTTATTATAACTAATATAATAAGTTGCTTTCGATGGGGTATCCCTGTGGAAAATGGTAGTATTATCTATAAACCATCAGTGTTTACTTATATATATACATATGTATATATATATATATATATATATGTGCGTGTTTACTACTAATAATACAAATCGTATTTTTTTTATGTAAAGTAAGATCGTAAATGTCCATTGCTGGGCAACCTCTACGTTTTGAGAAGTATTTAAAGCTTATTCCACCAAGCTGCAATAGTAGTTGCTGGATACACATGTAAAAGAATTTCATCCCTCACATGCAGATGTCACGATATTTTCCTTTATCACAGAGCATGGGATGAATTATAAACATAGATTAAGCATATGGAAATTCAGTGGCCATTGCTCGGGATTCACTTGCTTAAGCCACTGGACCATCTCGTCTTTTAAATATTAATATTGCGAAATTCAAAAACCGTTATAAAATATAACATATGTTTTGCATTTTAAATACTAGTTAGCATTGTTTTGTTATGTATATAATAATGATTATAATAAAACAGGGGCGCGGTCTTACGTCACGTGTGATAGTGCTACGGAGATAACACATCGTGAGCGGTGTGTTGAGTACTTACTATTCAATGAATGGAATAAGAGTGTCATTATCGTTTGCGCATGCGCATTGACAGTTTGTTTACGATTATTTCTTGTTTGTAATTGTTAAAACTATTACTTTGTATAATTTCCATGTATGTACAGGGAAAAAATATTAAATATATTATTATATACTTGTTACGAGTTCATTTCAGTTTATTGTGCAATTGTTACGCAATCAGAAATGTTTACCGTTTCTTTTTACGTCTGTTATCGCCGAGATAAACGGCTCGTCTCTCGGCTATGAGTTAGGAGTATAGGAAATGAATTAGAGCGGGAGGAATCACAATTTTGGGAGTAAAACCAACTCGTATGCCGTGACGGCAAACGGCATGATGCTTTCTTATACCGTCAAGCCCCCTCCCCCACCGTGCCTTGTGTCTCTCTTTTTTGTACAATGGGTTGACGTATGAGCAGATGGGACACCTGATGGAAAGTGCCCATAAACATTGGCATTGTAAGAAATACACACACGCCCCTCTTACTCCCTTGTGTGTGCGTGGCGCGTATACTATGTACTTCGTTTCTGTATTATTAAAACTATAATAACAATATATTTATATTATTGAATAAACTTGTATTTTTTTATTTAACTCCACATTTATTTCGTCGTTTTCTTCAATTATAAATTCTTCAAATTTTTCCAATAACGATTAATTTCTATATTTCATATTTGCCGGGTGTCCCGTATCATTCATATATATATTTTTTATTTTTATAAATATATTACCGATGGTGACATTCATCCTTAAAATTGTAAGAGCTTATTTCATCACATTGCTTTTCTTATTCATCACCATAACACATAATTGGCAGAATTTCATCTTGTACATAAAGCCAGTTTAGTGAAAAATCAGTAAAATTGGATTTGAATTTTCGTTTTTCGATTGTTAAAATTCACATATCCTACCCACTAACTAAATTTTAAAGCATATATAATATATTTTATGGTCAATATTATTATTGAAATCATTCATAAGGCTAATAATATGTCAAGGAATTCTCAGCATCGTAGTTAGAAAGTTAGCAGAGCCACATTCCCGTGACAAACAAAATAAGTAGAGCTGAATGTGTAAGGAGAAGCGAGTAAAGATAAAACAAAGGACTGCGGTTCCAAGATTTGTTCGCAGTGTCTGATTACCGAGTGGTTACACAACAACTATGAGAGCAATCTAATTTGTTTATAAGCTAATTAGTGTATTGTTAGCGAATAGTGAAATTAAACAAAGTTAATGGTGGATATAATACCTGCATGTCAATTCACACAAATCATGAGTGCATTTCTAAATTAAAACATCAGGGAATGTTGGTTGTAATAGTATTGATACTTGCTACTTATAAAAAGCCGAGATGGCCCAGTGGTAAGAGGTTCGAGCCCCGGAAAGCACCACTGTGTTTTCATGTGCTTGATTTGTGTTCATTATTCGTCTCATGCTTGACGGTGAAGGAAAACATCGTGAGGAAACCTGCATGTGTCTAATTTGAAATTCTGCCACATGTGTATTCTATCAACCCGCATTGGAGCAGCGTGGTGGAATAAGCTCCAAACCTTCCCCTCAAAAGGGAGATGAGGCCTTAGCCCAGCAGTGGGACATTAACAGGCTGTTACTGACACTGATACTTATAAATGCGTTAAAAAAATCTTTACCGAACAATGTATAGATTTAGAATATTTTCGAGATGAGTTTGAATTTAAGTGCCTGTTCGAACAAGTGACATTTAAAAAAAAAGCGGAGGTTTAAGTTAGTAAGGATCCGTCATAACACGGATCTCTCCCACGGCCCAATTACCTTACGAAGACTCACTGCGAAAAGCAAATGCCTTTTTTTAGGCAGCGTATCTTGAATTTAGTCTCAATAGATCATAAGTCATTATGTTAATAGTTTGTTCGGTTTCGTTCCGGTTTATTTTTATTTTTTATTCAATTATTATTGTACACAGACGTGTTATGATGTGCTTAATTTTTTGATTGCAAATTGATGACGCAAATCGTTCCGCATTAAAGATGAGTGAGCCAGTGTTATCCATATGCTCATACCATCTTAGATTTCATAGTTAGGGTCGCATTAGCGGTGTAAGAATTTATTCATCATCATCATTATCATCCCTTTGTCGTCCACTGCTGGACATAGGCGTCTTCAATGGCACGCCACTGAGCTCGATCTTTGGCTTTTAATTTTCATCCGCTGCCAACTACTTTACGTATATCGCCACTCCACGTTTGTCAAGGCGTGGTCTCCACTCCAGAACACGTCTACTCCAACGGTAGTCGGTTCTGCGACATATGTGACCAGCCCACTGCCACTTCAGCTTACTAATCCTTTATTTATTATACGGATTATAAATTAAAGTGGTTACGTTATGTATATTAAATTATTACGCCCAGAGGACCGGAATTGCTTGCAAAAATCCTGCTTGCTTGCGTTTTTCCTAGCATTTCAAGTGGTCGTAATACAGTATTTTTTTAAAACCCAAAGTACGGATTTATTATTGCGCGGCCAACGCGTTTTTATTTCACGTATTATAAGTTCAATTTTCAAGTAGGTATATTCAATTATTTAAATTTGTATAATTCCAAGTGTATAATTGAACAATAGGTTATCTCGTGGGTATCAATCAAATATATATAAATAAGTATCAAATAGTTTGTAGGTAGCAACAAGTAGTTCTCAAATCAAATTGGGGCTACCGTTGCAAATGTATCGTAATGAATTAATTAATATAAATCACTCATTGATAATTGTTGAATTTAATCTCTACTAATATTAAAAATGCGGAAGTAACTCCGTCTGTTTGAAACGCTTTCAAGGCTAATAATAATAATAATTTATTTCAGACCGTAACCGTAACAGCTTATGAATGTCCCACTGCTGGGCTGAGGCCTCCCTTTTTGAGGAGAAGGTTTGGAGCTTATTCCATCACGCTGCGCCAATGCAGGTTAGTGGAATACACATGTGGCAGAATTTCAAGTTAATTATATACATGAAGGTTTCCTTACGATGTTTTCCTTTACCGTAGAGCACGAGATGAATCATAATTACAAATCAATCACATGAAAATTCAGTGGTGCTTGCCCGGGCTTGAACCCATGATCATCGGTTAAGATTCACGCGTTCTTACCACTGGGCCATCTTGGCTTATTTCAGACCAACGTCCATAAATTTGATTTGTAACACATACATCCACTAATGTTACTATTGAGAATAAAATAATTTAAAATTTAATAAATCACAAATAAAAAAAAATACAAATTATAAAAGCGGGTAAGTATTATATAAAACTTAGACTACGTTAGTATATTAAGGGACTTAAGATTAACTACACAAGCGCCTGTTGGCAACACTGTACACCATTCCAGCTCTTCCAGAGCCACCACTGATTTTTATAAAACTTGGTACGAAGCAAGCTTGAACCACAAGGAACTATAGGCTACTTTTTTACCTAATACCTGCCCCTCTCCCCTAACACGCAGGCGAGGCTACGGGCGAATACTAGTTAATATATATAATATAAAATAAAATTTAAAATTCATAATATTAATATATACATTTATATACTCGTTATGTAAATATATCACATCAAAAAATTATAATTGAATATTTAAATGAGAAATGTTTAAAACAAGTTTTGGGTAGTGATAAGATATTAAGTTCGTCCTCAAGGGTCTGATTTTTATTGCATACTAACTCCCTGTCGGCTTCGCACGGGTAGAATAAGGTTCTACAATACATTGTAATACAAATTTAAGTTGTAAGTAGTATTGTCTATGTTATAATATATATTTTATTTTATGCGGTAAAACTTATCCAAACTACAAGCAGTGTAGAATAATCCATAGACTTTAATTAAATCAATTTACTCGTACTTTAAGTGATGCAAACAAACATACAAATTAGAACTTCTGAGGAGACGAAATGTAGTGGAAAATACATTTGTAAAGATTGAAGATTGGAGATTCAAGTCCGAGCAAGTAACCTCCTTTTTTGTCTTTGTGTTTATAATATTAAGGTCGTTGAAGTAAAACATCTTGAATAAACCTGCATGTAATTGATGAAATTTTGTCGATTGTGTATCCATCGAGTAGCTGGAGCATGTGGAAGAAGCGCGAAGGAGAAGAAGGCCTCAGCTTAGCAGTGGGACATTCATAGACCGTTACTACTATTTTAATGTTCTTTATATACATTTATATACTTTAACGGTCTCTTTCTGTCGAATGTGAAACCAATGTTGCTAGAAGGGAGATCAGTGTTTAACTAATCACCCGCTAATTAACGTTTATAATTAAGGCGTTAAACATTTAAATGAAGTTACTATCGTTAATTATTCGTAGGAAAATTGCAACTTACATTTAATTAGTGGAGACGAGATCTAAACGAGTGGGTCATTTGGAAAATTCGTAAATGCAGACGGGTCAATGACATATGAGTCAAGTGGGTGTGGTTGTGGTACTGGCAAAGATTAAAAACGTATTACAGAACTGTAACTCTTATTAAAATGATTTATATATTATATATGGCATACATATATTATAATTATATTTTTCTATATAACAATTATAAATATTACTTTATTTACTTTATTAATTACTTAGCCAATAATAATTATTAACTAAATAGTATATTTGATTTTGAAACTAATTGATCTAAAATTAAAAATCGATTTGAAATTGCGTTATGAAATCGATTCGATTCGTTCGATTATGCATTATATCAATAAGTATACATACATTTAGACACAATTGCAAAACAAATAACTTCAACTGTTTAGACACAAGGAATAATACAATTTTGAATTTTAAATTTATATATAGACTTCATAGTAAGCTATTTATTACTAAATCGCTCTGACTTACTACTTAAAGTTACTAGTAAGGTTAGTGTACGAAGTAATTGTACTTCTGTTATATTTATAAGTCTTTTGGTGTACTATAGATCATTTGGTGTACTATTGTACTTTCTAATTGTCAAGTTTACACATTTCCATAAATGTTATATTAATGTACTCCGTGTATTATGATTTAACAAGCGAGGGAGGCTACCTGCGCGTCACCTTGAAACCAAATGCATGCTTAAATCCTTCTCCGAACAATAAACTTTTTATAGTATTCATTGATAAACCAATATAACATTTATACTTAAACTAATTACGACTAATTTCGTGTGTAGTAAATGCGTATTTACGATCTATAAAATCTTAACGGCTGTGTTATACTTTTTATGTAGGGACTTGTATCGCATTAATTTCGCTGAACTGAAGTTGAAGCTGTGTTTATTCTATCAAATTATCTCAATGTAATTTGACTACTGTACGAAGATAACTATAATAGTGTAAGTACATTTACTTATTAACTTGATGATAGGATGTTTGAAACATTAGATATTCTACCGCTAAAGAGCAATAGTTGTGTTCCAGTTTGAATGGTGAGGAAGCTAGTGTAACTAGATGCACAAGGGGCATGATATCTTAGTTCCCAAAGTTGGTGGCGCTTTGGGTTTGTAAGAAACGGTTAATATTGTGTACAGCGCCAATGTTTATGGGTGGTGGTGACCACATACGACCAGGTGGCCCGTCTGCCTACTATTTATACATAAAGAGAAATGTTATATATTTTTTTGTAAACTTCATTTTTAAAAAGTTATTGGGCTTTTTCTGTCGAAAAAATCTCAGTACCGGCCTGGAATCTAGAAGTTGGAAGTAAGTACTCACCCGAGCCGAAAAGCATGTTCAGCCGTTGGTCCTGCGTATGAACTCTTTCCGATTGTGTCGGATTGGTCGTTCCATCGTAAAAGACTGACAAAATAGAGAGTCAACCTGTTTGCGTACACACCTGAGCATGAGTCCTGGTATCTCTTGACATTGGCCGTTGTATCCGAATTCGGTCAAAAGGGACACTATTAACATTATCGTAACGTTTGTTTTATAAATAAATATATAAATTTAAGTCATGTCAATTTAAAAATTTTGCTTATAATATTTATCTATATTAAATTATTTTTGGTAGCACCGAACTTATACCTAGTATACTATAATAAACTTTTTTTTTTCATTAAAACATTTAAATGGAAGATAGATGATGGACCATGTGAAGAATATTCTCTTAGTGATTGTCATAAATGATAAATATTTCCTTTATATCATTAAACCATTAAAATAATATACCGTAAGAAATACGTGGGAAAAATTGTGGCCACACTGCATGGATTTCAAAGGAGTCGTATTCAATTATGTATATTTTTTTGTAAAATCTAAATATACTTTATTCAAGTAAGATCTAAGACGAAATTTTATTTATAAATTAGTTTATTCAAAATGATGCTTTAATTTGTATACAGGATTAACAAATCAATTTGTAATCAAAATTTAATATTGTAAATTTAAAGTAAAATGAATTAAAAAGCAATACTTAGTATGATTGTGCTCCAGTTTGAAGGGTGAGTAAGTCAGTATAGATACAATGGACATCACATTTTAGTTACCAATATAATAATGGTTAATATTTCTTACAGCGCCAATGTCTATGGGCGATTATGCCCATTTGCATGTCGCCCTTCCTAATTTTTCAAGAAACTTTAAGTTTAGACTTTACTGACAGACGTATCCTGGGTACAAAGTTTTCATGGCGACTCTCCAGACATAAACAATCTGATGAACTCAAAATGACAGCGCATTCGGTACCTTGAGGTATTGTTAATATAAATATGCACAGAGGGTCATTCATTGAAGGTGAAATATAAGTCTGTAGCGTTTCCTTTCTTTTTAAATTTGATTATCATTATTATTGATTGGAAGTGGACTTTGCTATGTGGTATATATATAAACTTTTTTTTAATAGTATATTTACACTATAATTATAGTTGAGCAGTCATTAGTAATAATAATAATAATCATTAGCAATTTAGGACAGAAGTGATATATCAATTAATACGAGTAATTAATAACAAAATTATTTTTAACGATATTTTATCAAGACACAAAATGAACAATTCAAATTAGTGAATTATGCGATAAATATCATTAACAGATCTACACTAGTAGTAGACTACAATAGTAGCTACTATTCAAGTCGGTGCTATATATACTATGTATATTTTTTTTTTTTTTTTTTTATAGAATAGGAAGGCGGACGAGCATATGGGCCACCTGATGGTAAGTGGTCACCAACGCTCTTAGACATTGGCATTGTAAGAAATGTCAACCATCGCTTACATATCCAATGCGCCACCAACCTTGGGAACTAAGATTTTATGTCCCTTGTGCCTGTAATTACACTGGCTCACTCACCCTTCAAACCGGAACACAACAATATCAAGTATTGCTGTTTTGCGGTAGAATATCTGATGAGTGGGTGGTACCTACCCAGACGAGCTTGCACAAAGCTCTACCACCAGTAAATATACTATACACGCAAAAGAATAGGAAAAACAATACACGTTTTGGTTATTCTGTTCTCCTATAAGTGAGAGTACATATATATTAAAATTAAAAATTCGTGTGAGCATTTATGTACAACCATTGGAGATGGTCAAATAATAAATAAACAAGCAAATAAATGAAAAGACCGTGACAGCCATGATATTGTGCCGTCAGCACATCGCCTTTTTAGTTGTTCTCCATGTTTGGCATGACGAAATCATAACAATTTATTATTAGATTAATATAATACATTAATCAATCAGTCAGTACAGGGTACTCAAACAATTGTGACGTGTCGTAAATAAATATATATTATTCCTTCGGTCTTTGAGTATTGGTTAGCCTCATACCTGGATCCGTCTCGACAATATTATATGCCTCAGTATCTCAAGATAGCCTACACTCTAAAATATGTATGCTGCCAAGACTTGTCCACAGATAATTGTTAATATGGCTTCTTTTAACAGGACAGTGTCCTCGCGTCGTTCTTGAAGGTCCAGGATGCTCGTAATCTTCATGATCATCATAACAATCAGCTGGTAGAGAAGGTCTGAAGGTCTGAAGGAATGAATAATACACTTCAACATTCCATATGAATCACTCCGTCTATTGGTGAGCCGTATGAAAATCCGTTCGGTATTATTAGGTTCATCGCATTAAGACATACAGACAGACGTAGCAAGCTGACTTTGTTTTATAATATTTAGAGATGTATGTCAATTAATTTTAATTAATCATTCACAGCATGCTATGTAGCAAGCTATGCTTGGAGTATCTTTGATGGATAAAATAAGAAATGAGATTAGTCGGAGAAGAACAGGGCTAGCTGAATAGCTTATAATATTAGCAGACTGAAGTGGGGCTGGTAATTTTTTTAAATGGCGGATGTCGCAGCAGATGAGTCCTTCTTTGATGAGTTTTTCTTTAATTTATTTCTCCTCAGACCTTCGCGTCAGTTCCTTTTTGAGTTTCATTTATATTACAAATATTTTATTGTATGTAAAAGTTTATATATAAATGTAATATTTATAATTTTTTATATTCATATATTTTTATTTTTATTCAGATTAAAAAAGTATATTCATATATGTAAAAGCGAAATATTGATAAAATGGTGTTGTCGCAGAATCTATTCAAAAGGTATTTTATTTTTAACCACATTTAATCTGAATTTCGCTATCCCTTTTTCTAATTTTAGGTTAATATTTTTTACCTCTTGTTTTATAAATAGGTTTATTCACCCTAAAAGTAATAAATCTCGTTGCGTGGCGTTGGGGAAGTAATGTTCGATACGATATACGTACGATAAAACTTAGGTACTTTTTAGAAGCCAAACAGGGCTCACAATGAGACAACCTTAGCGTGTTTCCCGTTATTGATTTGACCAAACAAAAATGAAAGATTAAAAAATTGCGACAAAGGTTAACACTCTTGTGGACTTTATTTTCAATTATTGTTGATACATATTTGATTTTTATGTCTTCTTTCAGTGGAAACGTATAGAAAACGTAACGGAGGCGTGGCTTTTTAATATTCATTTTGATGGACAAAAAAACTCACTTTTTTACCGTTTTGTTATTTACTTTGCGTTCTATTTCTCTTAACAAAATGGCTTAATTAATTTAGATAAAATAATATTTATTTTTTGAAAAAAAAAGTCTTAAAGACGCAGACAGTTAACGATTCTTGGATTAAAAATTAAATAATTCCTTGGTCATATTAGCCGATTACCCGCCTTCTTCTCGCGTAAATTCATGCTTAAATAAAATTATCAGTAAGTAAATATTATGTAACACAATAACATTCACTTTTTTTCGCCTTATCATATTCGGCCCGATCTAAGAAACGTCATTTAGCGGGCGATTAGTTAAAGAATGCTATCATATATTCGAAAGAATGGCAAATTAATAATGACAGAAAGAGACAAGTCAGTGTTTAACTGAACAGCCGCAAAGCAACGTATATATATTAATTAGTAAGGTCGATTAATATTAGTGTAAGGCAGTTTTTTTTTCTACTCAAATATTTATATTGTATATAAATATTAATAATATTAACCTATGACGTAAGTGTGTTGATTTTGTATTTTTTTAGCAGCACAGTATCGTATTTATCCGTATTCATTATCTTTTCTTGTCTGTGAACACGTCATTGCCACGTCAGCATTACGTATGATATTAAATTGTTTTTAACTTGAATGTTGGAAACAGAAGACGTTTATGTACTAAGAGATCATTAGAGACGTCGTTTTTATGTTCGTATTTATTATGTTCATACTTAATTTAAAATGTTGTATATAACTTTATATAATAATTAATTTATTTGCATCAAACGTGATAGTAAAAAGCAAAACAAATTTTGCGTCCAAGCATGAAATCGCGTGCAAATATTAATTAATTCAGATTATTTAGTTTGTAAAATATAGTAGGCAGAAAAATTTAAAGAAATATTAGTAATGAATGTCAAAATGTTAGAGTATAAGCTTAAAATATTAGGTAGGGCTTTGTGTTCGTATGTAGTGGTACCACCTACTCATCAAATATTCTACTGCAAAACAACAGTAGTAAGTATTGTTGTGCTCTGCTTTGAAGGTTGAATGAGACAATGTGACTACAGGCTTGGGGCGCATTTGCTATATAAGGGGATGGTTGATATTTCTAACAATGCCAATGTCTATGGTCGGTGACGACTGCTTACCATAAGACGGCTGATTTGCACGTCCACATATCCCCTCTATAAAAAAAATCTACTTCATACTGGGTATAAAAAAACAATATTGAAGCTCACTTATCATTAATAAACGTAAAACTTACAACCGATTCGGAAAATAAAGCAGCACAGAGAACATCTCCGGATCAATTCTACTAACAAATTTTCAATTTATCGCAATCACTATTAACATAAATGTTAGTAATTAATATTAATAGTAATAAGTTACAAATCGAATGAGTAAGAATCAATGTTTTTTTTTTAGAGTAGGTAGGCGGACGAGCATATGGGCCCTGATGGTAAGTGGTCACCAACGCCCGTAGACATTAGCATTGTAAGAAATGTTAACCATCGCCGTTCGGTTAGAATTGAATCGGGAACACATAGTAATCTTTATATATCAGTAGAATGAGCCTCCAATTTAAACTTAGCGGGTTCTTTCCCCAGAAGCTTTTAAAAGCATTTTTTTATTTATATATAAAGCAATTAAAATTATATATTATATATAAATAAAATTAAAAACATTGAAGATATTTAATAGCGTATTTTGTAGCTAATAAGCATAATAATGACCTTGACATAGAAATAATATATACATAAGCAATTATGCATTATTATAAAATAACTGGTGACATTAAATATAAATACCATAATGTCATCATTTTGTAATCCTAAATTTAGATGATGTCTGGGAATAAAACGTGCACGGTAAATTAAAATAATGTTCATCCAAATTCGCTTTAATTTAATAAAATATATAAAATAAAATTATAAGACACGCCAACGGCACGGAAAACGTGTTCGTCTGTGAATATACAACTATATAATAAAATGTATATATAGACATATAATAATAATAAATTATTGCTGTTCGTAATTATACAAATAATACTAATTACATATATTTTTTTCTTTTTTTTTGTAATGCGCCCTAAACTTTTGGAGTAAAATATCGGCTCAAGGTCCTACAGACATATATACATATATAAAGTCGTAAATTGATAATATACAAGTTTAATTCTAGTTCTAGTTAGTTTTCTAAATTAATTATTTTCTGTTAGGAACTTACACGATCAATTTTGCGATGTGATATCTAGCCACTTCTTATATCTTCATATCATCGCCAATCACGTGATCTAAGATTTTATTTCTCTTGTAGGTACACTCACATTTCAACCGGAACACAACAATACAAATTATAGCTGTTTGACAGTAGAATAATTGATGACCATGTTGTGATGTTACCTTCGTTTCCTGGATATGTAAGATAATACATTTTATTTATGCCATCTTCATTTAAACATCAATCATATTTTTTATGCAAAGATTACAATTCGTATAAATTATTCATTATTAATATTAAAATATAGTTTTATTAAATCGAAGGATGTACGACTGTTTCTCATTATATATTTTTAATTATTAATTAAATATTTTGATTGCTAGCAAAAGTCATTCTTGTCAGGAGTTTGACTACAAATCATATACTGAAAAAATGTTCCCAAAGGGTAGTTTGCCTGTGCAAACAAACCCCTCTGGGAATCTCAACCAATCTTAAAATAAAAGTAAAATTTTCAAATTTCGAAACCAGCTACCGCGAGCGGGTTTACCAAAACGATATGATTTGCAACCTTTAAGAAAATATCCTACACATTTTACAAAGGCAAGGCACATTAACTCCTGTAACTCCTTCGGTGCTACAGATGTCCATGGGCAGTGGTAGTCAAACTCTATCAGGCGAGTCTCCTGCACGTTTGCCTCTTGAGAAAAATATCTATATGTAGTAAAGTACTATTTTATGTGCCAAAATCTTTATATTTTTTTATTACTTATTTTAATATTCTACAAGTACATAAGTAATAATATTAAATCTCAAATACAAGTTGTTTTAATAATATAAATTAAAATAAACAACAATAAAAGTCTTTGTATTTTTTAGGTTATAGGCAGATGGGACCTGATGGTAAGCGGTCACCACCGCCCATAGACATTGGCGATGTAACAAACAATAACCGTCCATACTTGCAAATGCGCCACCAACCTTGAGACTATAAACTGATACGATCCCTTGTACCTGTAGTTACACTGGCTCACTCATCCTTCAAACCGGAACGCAACAATACAAAGTTGCTGCTTAGCAGCAGAATATCAGACGGGCCTTGCAAAAAGCGCTATCAACAGCCTTTGTATTCTAACGTCAATCATTAATTATTATGCTTACTTAAACTATCACTACATAAAATGCAGTTTGTTAATTTGTTATTAAGAAATATAGTTACAAGAATTTAATTTGTTATTTTGTTGATACAGAATATATCTAACGAGCAAAGAATGGCCAATTACTAGATCTCGTGAAGAAATGAACGAATATTTAAAATTGCAATTTTTTCCGTTTAATTAATATTCCAGTATCAATGCTTGTCGAGTAAGATCTTTGTAAATATACTCAATGTTTAAATACACAAAAAATCAAAGTAGCAATAAAAATATACTAATATTTTTATTGCCTACTGTGTTTTTATCACATTATAATATATAATAAGAATATTCTGAGATTTCAACAAAAACTATTGCATGAATGTGACGAATGAAGCTTCGTGCCCTTAATTGGAGTTAGGCCGTGCCATAGATGGTAAGTCTGACGCGTTGTATTCGCCGCTTAGATGTTATTACAAATATAAATTATTTTATTATTATAGTAATTATTTTATTATTTATAAAATAATTACTCTAGTTTCGTCTCACGGCCCCTTCGCCCGCTTGTGAAGAGAGATGAGCAGGTTGAGATTGTGATTTTCTGTACCCTTAACAATGTGTATGCAAAATTTCATGATGATTGAGTATTTTTGGCGTAAAGCGTAAACAACAAGCTCACTTTTCTATTATAATATTAGTGAGGATTGCGTATACTATGAATACCTTGGACTTCACGGTCGGCAAGTCATTAGCAATGCCAAGGTTGAATATGATAAGACTTACCTACTGGTAGTGTTGACCGCATGACAACTGGTTCTGGCTGTCTGGCTTCTTGTGTCTATAACCAAACTCACATGTTTAATGAATATTATAAAGATGCTAGGAAAGTTCGATTTTCAGAAAAAAAATATACTTTAATTTGGCTTGTATAATAGAAGGTATAATGTATCAGGAGCACACTCGTCATATATCCGCAATTATTTTCAAGGGACTATAGTGCACAAGTGTGTGCACAAGCAAAAGTGCTCTCGTTATTTCCTTACTTCCATAATCTGACGGCTATCTGACAGGATCGGAAAGAGTTCAAGCGCAGGATCAAAGGTCTGGTTGGTTTTTTGCTAGTGGATTTTATTTTATTTGAAATTATTAATATTTATTTTGTGCTAGTGGACTTAAAATCATACTTATATAAAAAATGATTCGAAAACAATAAACCCAATATCGCTATTCTGATTACACCTATACACCGTTTTTAAATTTCCAACCACAAATCCTAATAGAAGCTGGTAACAAATAAAGCATATTAATTCTAGATTTACAATGACGCAGCAAAATGACAAATGTTATTAATAATTATAAGCTAATAAAAGTTCGCGTTTTATTTGTATTGATATATCAAAGAAAATTGAATTATCAATAATTGCAAGAAAAATAATCAATAATATATTTTTAGGACAGAAGTGAAATGTCAATAAAAAAAATTATAATAATAAGATTTTTTTTTTTTTTATAGAATAGGAAGGCGGACGAGCATATGGGCCACCTGATGGTAAGTGGTCACCAACGCTCTTAGACATTGGCATTGTAAGAAATGTCAACCATCGCTTACATATCCAATGCGCCACCAACCTTGGGAACTAAGATTTTATGTCCCTTGTGCCTGTAATTACACTGGCTCACTCACTCTTCAAACCGGAACACAACAATATCAAGTATTGCTGTTTTGCGGTAGAATATCTGATGAGTGGGTGGTACCTACCCAGACGAGCTTGCTCAAAGCTCTACCACCTACATAGATAAAAGACATAATAAGATAATAATTATTAAATAATAATCACAAAAATACAATTTTAACGACATTATATCAAGACACACAAGGAACAATTCAAATTAGTTAATTATGCAATAAAAAACATTTGCAAATCATATCACATACAGTGTTGTTTGCTGATGATACATCTCTAGTTTTTAAAATTAAAAGCAAACAATTACAGTAGGACGATGTAAACAATGCTATCTCTGATATAGTACATTGGTTTAGTGACAATAATCTTATGTTAAATAATAAGAAAACAAAAATTGTTAAATTTAGTACACCAAATGTAAAAAATGTAAAAGCTAATGTACTTATCAATGGGGTCGATGGATCCAATTGAGTCTCCTACCTTCCTTGGCCTTACTGTTGATGCCAAGTTGCAGTGGGCCCCCCATATTGACGGATTGGCGAGTAGACTAAGCTCAGCGGCTTTTGCGGTTAAAAAATAAGATTATTCACCGACGTTGATACGGCCCGCCTTGTATATTTTAGTTATTTTTACAGTATCACGTCTTACGGCATTGTACTGTGGGCTATTCGCGCAATCTATAACCTAGAAGCTAAAGAATCTCTAAGACAGAAATTTAAAGGAATTAAAATATTAACTGTTGCTTCTCAATACATATTTTTTTTTTATAGAATAGGAAGGTGGACGAGCGTATGGGCCACCTGATGGTAAGTGGTCAGCAAACGCCCTTAGACATTGGCATTGTAAGAAATGTCAACCATCGCTTATAGCCAATGCGCCACCAACCTCGGGAACTAAGATTTTATGTCCCTTGTGCCTGTAATTACACTGGCTCACTCACCCTTCAAACCGGAACACAACAATATCAAGTATTGCTGTTTTGCGGTAGAATATCTGATGAGTGGGTGGTACCTACCCAGACGAGCTTGCACAAAGCCCTACCACCAGTAAAGTATGTAATGTTATGTATGTACGGAAAAATATTAATGACTTTGTGAGAAATGTGATACTCATAACATTGGTACAAGGAACAAACACAAATTAATTACAACAAACACAACTCCTGTTACTCGACTGCATAGAGTCAGTAACTCTTTTGTGGGGCAATGTATACGGTTCTACAACAGGATCCCAGAAAGCGTTCAAAATGCCACGGTTGCCAAATTTAAAAAAAATTATAAAGGAACGCTTGTGTGCTAAAGGTTATTATTATACAATTAATGAATTTATGGATGATAGCACACCTTGGGAATGAGACGATGGCCGCATGGTTATTTCTCTCCTTTTTTTGTAAAGGAAACATGACACATGTAAAAAAAAATAAAACCCGCTGAGTTTCTTTCGCCGGTTCTTCTCAGGGCTGGGTGTTTCTTTTTTGAACCGGTGGTAGTTTCTGATATGACTATCAATAAGCGAGTGTAATTCTTCAATATTGAATAAATCATTTTGATTTTGTTTTATCGATATCTCACACTGACAGATAACTAATTACCCGCCTAAAAGAGTAATACAAAACAAAAGAAGCTCGTGACAGTTATGATGTGTGTGTTGCCAGTGCTGTTGTCCACAGATATTTGCTAACAATATAATCATATCAAATAATAATCATCATAATGTAATTAATGCATAGATTTCAAACTACCCGTTAGTTTATCTATTCGTAAAGGAAAATTGATTTTCCATAAATCGAATGGCTTAGTATTAGTTACAGCAATAATTGAATTTATATCCTATATCGCTACGCAAAAAAAAATCAGCAATATATTTAAAAAAAACGTAGTACTAAGTATAACACCAAATTATCCGACAAACAACTATATTGAGTAAAATTATTTTAAAAATATATTGCTTTTTCAATATTAATTAATGAAATTGTTTAAAAGTTATGTTTTGTATATTGTACGGATTCTATTGCTAACATTAATAACAAAAAAAAAAACTCGCTCATAACGCACGTACTCGTATGTATGTAACAATTTATTGGCGTTTAAAATTGACGTCAATTGTTTTTACAACTATCACGGGAAAACCGCTCTTAATTCAAGCTTTTTTCGTATACTTGACGTTCATTATCCATTACATAAGCTATTTAATTAAAAGTATCTAACGCAAATTATTGAATAACTTCTTGTGAATATATTTTTTTTAATTCGGATTAGTTTTATTATGTAATTTTATTTATTAATAGATTTCAATTGAACATGCAAATTGCTTTTGCAAGTCATATCAAAAGTTTCCATCGACAAAGCGGAACTACACCGTAGCCTTTGTGTCACTACTGTAAATGGATATTAAGTGCCTTATTGTAGTAGTGGATCGCTTATGAAGTTTCAAATTATAAGATTAAGAGTTCAAACCCCGAGTCGTGATCTGTCACCTAACCACCGACCCCCACCCCGCCTCCCTCACACACGGGTGAACCAGCCAGCGGATACTAGTTAACTCATTAATCATAACATTTAAAGCTCAAATTAAACACATTGGAATAGCGTCAGTTTCCAATGTATCACAACATATTATTTTAGCGCGTGCAGTGACGGAGAAAGAATACCATTCACTGCCCCCCTCTTTCCCATGGGTGTCGTAAGAGGCGACTAAGGGATATCTGAGCAACCATCTGCTCATCTGGTGGTAGAATTTTAAACACCTGCCTGGCTTGTTACTATCGTACGCATGGTGAAAAACTCGTAAAGTGGCTTGCAGCCGCGTTTCGAGGTCAGCCAGCGTACAGACAGTGCCTGAGCGAGCATTGCTGCAATGGGTGTTAGTCCAGTGGAGACAGCTGTTGAACCAATGCTGGGGGAAACTGTATTGACCTGCCGGACAGGGAGATCCGAAGAAACGGCTGTTCCGCTGGCCGCCCGTGACGTAGTACCCCTGACGTAGTGCCCGAGCGTGCCTAACCAGCTCGCGAGGCACCAGGCCGCGCATATTCTCGGGGTGGACCGTCATGCCAGTGACGGATGTTGGTGATCGGAAGGTGGGGTCCCGGCGGCCACTTCCGGGGGGGTTCGGGGGTCCTTCCGTCCGGCGGGTCAGTGTATTTTCCCTTTTGGCAACCACTTGGGGAAACATGCCTCCACACTTTACCAATCCCTATAGTGGCAATACGTTGCTCGCTTCATGTCTCTTTTCCATTTTTTTCCCAAATGGTTGCGCAACAAAGCAGAAATAACTGTTGTACAGCGGTGCACACCCCCACCATACCCACGGTGTTTGAGGTCAAGTTCTCTAACATCCGCGGACTCCACTTAGCGTGGTGTCTACGAATGTTAGTCAACCTCAACCTCAACGCTGTCCACCACCATCTCGACACATCTCATGCTTTTGCTCTCACTTGACACAACTGGTTGATCAGCCCACCAGGATCCCAGACATTGATGGGCAAGCACCTTCTCTACTGGACCTTCTGCTGACTTCTCACCCGGTGGAATATCAGGTTGTGGTTCAAGCTCTACTTGGTTCTTCGGATCACAGCCTTATATCTACCAAAGTGCCACAAGCCATGCTGCCGCCACCAGCGGTATACAAACGTCGCGCTTGGCACTATAAGTCAGCAGATTGGGACGGTATGCGCGATCACTATGCGTCAGTCCCTTGAAAGGAACGTTGCTTCAGTGGGAATGACCCGACAGCCAGTGCTGCTGCTGTTGCTGACGAGATCAAGTTGGGAATGGAATACTACATTCCTAGCTCAGATCCCGTCAGTAGGGGTACGCGTAATCATTGGTTCACTCTTGAATGTGCCAATGCTGGATCATCTAAGCAGGCGGCATATCGCGAGTGGATCAACGGCTGCATTAGCGGGGCATCAAACATTGACTCACTGAAAGCAAGCTAAAACAAAAATTCCAAGTCCTTGGTGATGGAATGGATTCTAAACAACCAACTGATCCATTATCTAGATGATCACTGTGTAATTAATGATCGTTAGAAGGTTTCGACCAAAATGGTCTACAGGTGATCTTCTAGCGTACGTAACACACCTCTGGGGTGAAGCTATCGACAACCATAGTTGGAAATCGTTGGCTGTCAGCTTCGATATCTCTAAGGCTTTCGACAGGGTCTGGCACAGAAGTCTTCTCTCCAAGCTGCCGGCATATGGTCTCTCTGCTCAGCTTTGCACCTGGATTGCCAGCTTTCTACACAAGCGTAGCCTTCGTGTTTTAGTTGATCACACGCTTCACAATTCTATGTAGTGAATACTGGGGTCCCCCAGGGATATGTGCTATCTCCCACACTCTTTCTTTTGCATATCAATGATATGCTCTCTTGGGTACATACATTGCTATGCAGACGATAGTACAGTGCGTGGTGGATACCACGGACGCGCAGTGGCTGGGCGATCGAGGAGAGGAGAAAAGATCTTGTCATTGAACTCGATAGGACATTAGAACTCATCGCCAAATGGGGCTCTGATAATCTTGTTGAGTTTAATGCCAAAAAAACACAGGTATGCGCTCTCACAGCAAAAAAGTCACCATTTTACCCTCATCCTTCCCTCTGTGGCACACCGCTGATGATACAAAGCAAAATCGCCATGCTGGGGATGGACGTTCGCTGCGACTTTAGTCCAAGGGATTATATCGAGGCTATTATAAAAACAGCTTCACGGAAACTCGGAGTTCTGAACAAGGTGTGGCGTTTTTTCACGACACAACAACTGTGCCTGCTGTACAAAACACAGGTACGATCTTGCGTGGAATATTGCTCGCGAGATATATAGATTAGATAAGAGAATAAAAGAAGAATTATATATATTCCATATTTGTAACTTAATCAATCGTCATCATCGCTTGTACAGGTCTGTTGACGGATTTCAGTTAAATTTGGTAAATAAATGTTGGTGGCGCTTTGGCGATATGAGAAATGTTAATATTTATGACCACGAAATTGGTTCTTTAGGCGGTTGTGACAACTTACGATCAATCAAGTGCCACACAAATACAATAAAAAAAACAAACAACCATAAATATATACATACATGAACCCTGAAAACATTACACTCTTCTTTTGGGCAGTCATGTAAAAATCTATCATAGTTATTAGCACAAAAACATTATTTGAAAACAAAATTGTAACTAAATAATTTTGGAATTAAACTTAGTTTAGATAGGTACTAACTTAATGAGCTAACGTAACATTATTCTATTTTTAATATATATAATATTTATATTCTTACCGTCATGCATCAAAATTTGATGTTCGAGTTTTAAACTTGCCATCAAAACATTACTAGCGTTAATTAATGCGGAATTTATATGAAACCTTCTTATTGCAATTTAGATTATATTTGCCTGCTAATTGATTTTTTAGGAATATAATTGACGTAAACGAGTTTTGTTTTTAAATAAAGTAAAAATATTTTAATATATAAATACTGAGAATATTTTATAGATTTATGTGTTGGATTATTTTTCATATCATCTATAAAAACTTCGAAATAAGAACAGATTAATATAGTACGTGTTTTCCACAATATACGTGACGTTGGCGGAATATTTTGATTTTTCACATTGCCAATGTCTATGGGTGGTGTTCTATCTATTTTAAATTAAAAACATAAGCCTTGCTCTGTGAGCAATTTGAATTACTCCCTACATCTTCATTGGACAAACTACGGCATCTATGATGTAGTATTATTGTGCCTGTTACACTTGTACACTCACCATTCTATTCGCAATATAGCAATGCATCATTGCTGTTTAAATAGTACTTGTAAGCGGTACATTCAGATTCGGTGAATTAAGTAGTAATTACGGAAACGAAGTTCTAAATTATTATTTTCATGTATACTGGTAATAGTAATGATGTTATTTTTATTATTGATATTAAGACCTTACATACAAATATCGTGTGGAGTGGTGTCAATATTGCTAGCAGCATTTCTCTAGAATCGCAATTCCGTGCCTCTGGGCGAAAAATGACTCGGCCCTCCTGTCACCAGTCTTCAGACGTTTTGTTTATTTTCGTAAAGAGATCTCAATAAAATACCTGATATTTCACCTGAAATATATTTATATTATGCCTTGATTGACCTCGAGATAATGTGGGTGTTGTGTACACGGCTTTAATAAAGGCGCGTTTGAAGTCCGGGCTTTGAACTTTCGCCTCCATCCTAGCACTTCCGCGTTATATATTTGTTAGTAAGAATGTCGTATGTAAAAAATCTCGAGCTACAGAAGAGCAATAAAGTAGCTATTTCCTTATATTTTCTTAGTATACTATACATTTTTTATGTTTCTAATTGCAATGACTATGTTATGTATTTATTATGCTTTTAAGCATCAAATTTTTAAGCAAAAATTTAATGAAACAAGTTTCTTATATTTTTAAAATAGGAACTAAGGTTTAATATACGATCATTTGTAACAATACGCCGCCGGCCGCACCTCTAGAACGTAAATGACAAATATTTAATTAATAACGAAATATATATATATATATAGTTTTAATAAAAACTTTCGACAACTGAAATACCAAATTAGGTAATTTGAGGTTTTTTACTTATTGTAAATTGAATAATTTATTCAAATATTTATTATATGTATAGATATTTTTTTTGTTTATTTAGCTTTATGGGAATATAAAAATTAAGATATGGTTCTCGAAAGAGACTATTCGACTGTTTCAGTGGCAGAGACAACAGCCCATAAGTCATTGGCGGTGGTGACCACTTACCATCATATGGCCTATATGTCTGACTACCAATTTTTAATCAATAAACAACTGTACTTAGTTCACATGAAATTGACTATTAAAGTTAATCGCAATGAAAAACTGCAACGTGAGGTGAGACGACGTGAGACGACATTGAAGAAGACATCTAGAAGAATTGAAAGAAGAGAATATCAAGTGAGGAGTAAGAAGTCATGGACTTTCTGATTTTATAGGTATTTTATACAAATAGCAAGGAATAAGCAAGGAAGGCTTTAAAGTAGTAACATTGTTTAACTAATTAAAAAGCGAGGCAGATAACCTGTGTGTTTATAATTCATCTCGTGCTCGGCGGTGAAGGAAAACATCATGTGAAAACCTACATATGTCTAATTTCACTGAAATTTTGCCTTATGTGTAGCTCATTTCATACGAGTCACGCTGGTCCAATACGAGTTAGACCAGCGTGATGAAATGAGCTCCAAACCTTCTCCCCAAAAGAGAGAGGAGGCATTTGCTTAGCAGTGTGACATTTACATTTACTTTACTAATTAAAAATAAATAAAGATCTAAGAACAACAATTTAAAATAAATAACCATTTTCAGGTTTTATGCTTGTATATCCAGGGTACAGCTACAAGGTTATGTTCTATAATCGCAGATACCAAGCGGCATATACGATGTCCGATACTCCGGTCCCTTAATAGTCCTTCAAGCGATTCCACTACAAATAGCCTATCACCATAGCGACATATAAATGTTCCCATTATTACCAATTTGCGGCCATCTTGGTGCCAACCTTGGCGTTTTATTGCTACAGCCATTCATCTTAATAGTGCGAGAAAGTATTGACGTTATATGGAACTCATCGTGAATAATAAAACGTGCTAGTATTCGTTTGGTATTTCATATTTTTTTCCGGTATAAGAAGTTCCTTATTACTTTAAAGATGTATGAAAGTAATTTCAATTAATTAATGATATTTGTTTTATCAAATATATTTCTTCAGATCCTATATTTAACGACTCGTTTTTGTACATTAGTAACGGATCGTATTGAAGTCACGAGTGACTAGACTGTAATGTCGGCCATTTATACAACTTCTACGAAATGTTTTATGTTTGGTAATCAAAACAAATGGTTTGTTTAATATAGTAATGGACATTAATAAAAAAACGAGATGGCCCTGTGATTGATCCTGCTCTTGCAGGATAAATGATGATGATGTCCTCCTGACTGATTTCGGCCACGAAGGCCAATATCAAGAGAGATTAGCGAACTGCACATGACATATTATAATGCACAAGTGTGTGCGCAAACAGGTGCACTCTATTTACTCAGTCACATAATCCGATGGCATGGCAATCGATACGACCGGAAAGAGTCAGGCGCAGTACCAACGGTTTTACCTGCTTTCCGAAGCATGGGACTCTACACACTTTTAACATCTAGACTTCGGGCTGCTACCGATAATCTTCGACAGAAAAACCCACTAACTTTTATTGGGCTATGAACCCATTGGGACATGCGGCCTTAGAGTTTGATGTCGATTTTTCTCTGTAATACATTGCGAACAAGAGGACAATTCTACTAATTTTTGATGGTTAGGATAAGTGACCCCTCTCCGCGACAGCATAGTTGTGTTAGTGGAATAGGG
This sequence comes from Nymphalis io, assembly GCF_905147045.1. Taxonomy (NCBI): domain Eukaryota; kingdom Metazoa; phylum Arthropoda; class Insecta; order Lepidoptera; family Nymphalidae; genus Nymphalis; species Nymphalis io. The sequence goes on from NC_065905.1 coordinate 9,702,321, forward strand.
AAACGGTTAAAATGCCACGATTACGTTTAAATTCGATTGCGATAGAGTGACAATACGGAACTATAAATTTAATTTCAAATTGTAGAATAAAGTTTAAAAGTGCTTGTAACTACTATCTGTGTTATTTGTATATTAAAAAACACCAAAACGGGGAGGACACCTTTATTGGCATTTAAAATGAAAAAAATAAAAATAATAAATTGATGCCTCATTGAGCCCAGCCAGATGAAACCGTATTAATATTATTTTATTAAAGAGCTTTGTATAGCTGTTCCGGCTTTAGTATAACAAGGCGATGTTGACCCTTACGAGTCATGAACTCGACGAAAGAAATTAAACGTTTATTTTTCAACGCTTTTTATTTATTTTACAATCAAATGTTTATTTTAAATATTATATTCATGATTTTTGCCTTTGGATGAATGTCGAAGTATAAGCGATTAAATTTAACAGGTTCCATGACTCGTTAGTATTTATAATAAAATGAATAATTAGTAAGTTTAAATATTTTTGAATTATAACATAAACAAATACCAATAATTTAACTCATTTATGCATTAACTTTTTTCAGTAGCACATGGGGTATGGATGTTAAAAGAGTGTACACTCCTGTCTCGTAAAGCATGTAAAAGCCGTTGGTCCTGCGCCTGAACTCTTTCCACTCGTGTCGCATGTGGTCCCATCGAATTATGTGAGTAAGGGAGAATGCACCTGTGCTTATTATACACTATAATATGTCCTATAGACGAGATGGACCAAAGGTAAGAACGCATGAATCTTAACCGATGATCGTAGGTTCGAACCCGGGTAAGCACCACTGAATTTTAATGTGCTTAATTTGTGATTATAATTCATCTCGTACTTTACGGTGAAGGAAAACATGGTAAGGAAACCTACAGGTGTCTAATTTCACTGAAATTCTGCCACATGTGTATTCCACCACCCGCATTGGCGCAACGTGATGGAATAAGGTCCAAACTTTCTCCTTAAAAAGGGAGAGGAGGCCTCAGCCCAGCAGTGAGACATTCACACCAATACCATTATGTCCAGTGCTGTTGACTAATCTCTCTGGAGATTGGCCGCCGTGACCGACATCGGTCAGGAGAACATCATTATAAATCATTAGATTTTACAAAACAATACAACCGCGGTACTATTCTCTCTTCTATTTTGACTTCTCATTATCTATTCAATGTTTCAATTAAATACAAATTAATGGCTAACAAAAATCTTTGTTAAAAGGTTGACATACAGTTATACGCTACAGTAAAATTAACGTTAAAATTGTATAATAACACTGCAAACTATGTATTCTAGATATGTTTCTATTATTTCCTGATTCCTTTTGTGGATGAAGTCGTATGCATTATACATTGGAAAAACTAGTTTGATCTAACGTTATAAATACATTTAAGTTAGCGCAGTCGCCTATGCAAGTTGTCTCGTAGTGGGTTTTTACGGTTGCAGATAATCAGGTCTTAGTTTTGAATCCAGATTCTACCCAATCACTTGCAGGTCTATTGTATTCGGTAGGCAGACTGGCAAGTAGGCAAACTGATTGTAAGTCACCACGGTCCATAGACGATAGCGCTGTTCCAATTCCATACCAACCATTCGTTAATATGTTACTTATTTTATATTGTGTCATGAAAATAATTGATTCAATTTTTACTTGCAATTTTATTTTGATACAAACATACTTGTTATTATAGTGTAATAATATTTTTACGTAAAATGTGTGAGTATAGTAAATAAGCTGTTAATGTCCTCCTGCTGGGCTAAGGTTTCCTCACCGCAAAACAGCAGTACTACAACAATACTGTTGTGTTCCGGTTTGAAGGGTGAGTGAGCCAGTGTAATTACAGACACAAGGGACATAACAACTTAGTTCCCAAGGTTGGCGCATTGATAATATAAGCGATGGTTAACATTTCTTACAATGCCAATATCTATGGGCGTTGGTGACCACTTACAATCAGGTGGCCCATATGCTCGTCCGCCTTCCTATTCTATAAAAAAAAAAAAAAACCTTTTGAGGAAAAAGGTTTGGAGCTCATTCCATCACGTTGCGGATGGATGATGGATACAAATTTCATAGATTTTCATCCGACATATGCTTCCTCACAATGCTTTCCTTTACCGCCCTGGACGAGATTAATTATAAATACAATTACATTTGTGTTACACATGAAAATTCAGTGGTGCTTGCTGGGGTATGGAACCGCATTCTTTGGTGAAGATTCACGTGTTCGAAGCACTAGGCCATCTCGTCTCATTTATAATACGATAAAATTATTAAAATAATACTTCACACTTGATTTCAATGCAGATACTCTTAAACCTCTTATCTATATACTTCGTTTACTCCCATCCATGACATCCGTGCCCTTGCAGAACGTCTGTCAGTATTCATTTCAGATAAGAAAGACGATTAGTGACGTGACGACTTTCCTGCGACGTCTTCGCGACGACGTAAAATGATACTGTCTGCTGCCCGGGGCCATTGGTGTAACGATACACTAGTAGTAACGATTTGATCAAGCATATCAAGTATCCTTTTAAAATGACCTTGCCAGCTTAGAGTGAGCCACACGAATGCGCTGTACTACGTTGCGAGGGTAGGTACCACCCATAACTTTTTTGCACTACCAAACTTTACGTTTTAGTTTGAAGGGTGAGTGAGACAGTGTGATACGAGAATAACTCCTTGGTTCTCAGGGTTGATAGCGCATTGTTGATGTAGAAATTGATGTTTCTTACAGCGCCAGTGTTTATTGTTAGCCACTTGACATCAGGTAATCCCTTTGTCAGTGTACATATTATAAAATTAATTATCATAGTTAGAATAAACACGACCGGAGATAGACAGGACGTAGGATCACCAGCTTGACATGCTAAGATAACATTAATTGCTTTCCAATTACGAGCCGGTACAAAGAGTTTTTAGACAAAAACTCAAAATTTTTTTTATTGATCTGCGTTATAAGTTAGCAACTAGACCAATGAGGCTATCAGATGTCTCGCTTCCACTTATTATCTGCCTAACATTTTTTTCTTAAAAACTAAATATTTATTTTCATTAATGATTAAGTTTTTCTTTTATATTTAGTTATCAATAAAATGTATTTCTGTTTTCAGTATAAATAAGTATCGTTCCCAGTAATCGTTACAAATTTAGCTTATTGGCATAAAACGATCGTTTGTAATTACATACAATCACGTTTTCAAAGCAGTCACTTTTCAAGTAAAATAATAGTCTAGGAGCTATATACTAACTACTTTAGTATACATAATGAATATTTATATTAAGTCACGGCCTATTATTTACACTTTTGAATATCAATTTACATTTCATTCAGTACCGGCTCATGTCTTTGGGCATCACACTTTTTTTTATTGTACAGGCGGACGGGCAAATGGGTCACTTGCCGATAAGTGGTCATCACCGCCCATTGGCGATGTGGGAAATATTAACCATTCCTTATATTGCTAATGCGCCACCAACTTTGGGAACTAAAGTTATGTCCCTTGTGTCTGTCACACAGGCTCACTCGCCCTTCGAACAGGAACGCAACGATATTAAGTACTCCTGTTTCGCGGTAGAATATCTGATGAACCCACTCACCCACGCGAGCTTGTACAAGGTCCTTTTTTTCGCTGGAAAAACGCATTTTCGTGTTTCCCCCACACAAAGCCCTAACAGTGAGTAAAATATACTTACGGAAGTAGGTTCCTATAAGTTTATTTAAGAAGTTTTAAATTATTGTTCTTAGACTAAATTGAATATAAAGCTACCAGCACTGCTATTCTCTAAGAAATTACTTCATTACTCCCCGTGATATTTACCAACCGACTTATGGTGATGTACTATTTTGATGCGTGTGTTCTTGTAATGTTATAATTATTATGGTCAATGTCGCATATCACTTTCTGACATTTGACGACCGATTTCTGTGGTGAGTCTCGACTTTGTTTTTACAGTTCTGAATTTCTCGTGATCAGAGATTCAACCGGCAAGAAGCTATAATTTTACTCAATAGAAAAGAATATACCTTATTGAAGACTAAAAGGGTACACTTAAAAATACTATTTTCTTCAAATGAAAAAAACACAATCAACTATACGCATTTCTATGCGTATGAAAAATACTTTTTTATGTCCCGTGTGAAATTCAATGACTTCCAACTCTATACTTTTATAGTCTGTAATATATTCATGTAATTGCATTCGTAATTCAAATAACAATGTAGGTATTTAATGATATTTAAAAATGGAACAATTTTACATAAATCATAATATACAATGGAAACGTAAGGTTATTCGATACATAGTCAATGTTGATAGCAAAATCGATATTCGCATATACACTTCAGTACGTGGGTCACGAGGCGCACCATGCCTCAAGTTACTTTGAACAAATCATTAACACATATGTATTTTGTTACGTAAATAACTTAGTGAAATGTTAACTATAAATTTGTACTTAGATGTAGCTCAATCAAAGGTTAGGTATACAGTAACAGCCTGTGAATGTCCCACTGCTGGGCTAAGGCTTCCACTCCCTTCTTTAAGGAGAAGGTTTGGAGCTTATTCCATCCAATGCGGGTTGGTGGAATACATATGTGGATGAATTTCAGTGAAATTAGACACATGCAGGTTTCCTCGCGATGTTTTCCTTCACCGTCAAGCACGAGATGAATTATAATCACAAATTAAGCTCATGAAATTCAGTGGTTTTAACCCGGGTTTGAACCCACTATCATCGGTTAAACTTCTTACCACTGGGCCGTCTCGGCTTCACGTTTAGGTATATTACATAAATATATTTTCTATTTACTAGACATAATAACTGTGATGGCTCAGTTATCAGATCACCTGAATCTTAACCGAATATTGTGAGTTCAATACTATTTAAGAACCACTGAATTACAGTTGCTTCATTTTGTGTTTTTTTTTCTCGTGTACATTTCATATCATGAGGAAAAATGAGGCGGACAAATTTCACATGTGTATTTGCCTTTTCAACTTGGAGCAGCATAGTGGCAGGTTTTTTTTTATAGAATAGGAAGGCGGACGAGCATATGGGCCACCTGATGGTAAGTGGTCACCAACGCCCATAGACTTTGGCATTGTCAGAAATGTTAACAGAAGCCTTAACCCTGCAATGGGACGTTTACAAGCTGTTACTTTACTTTTACTTATATTTTTACCATAACAGTAATGCTGATCTCTTGGACGTCACTTCATATATAATTGTTAAACATTGAAAGTCGGCTTCCGGTAACACGTTATAAATGTCATAATTCATTCAATGTCGCATATGACATTAGGACACGATCGTTGAATTTAATGTACCGTGAGCTAGTTTTAAAAATTTTATAAGTGAGATTCACAATAAGTTCTTATCATAGAAAAGCGCTGCTGATAACGATTAATTTATTTAAAAATAACTCCATTTGTATTTTTTACTGATAATTTTGTTCAGGTTATTAACAGTAGTTTTCCCGGTTTATTAATGAAGACTTTTATGGTTTTAAAACATAAAATAACATTAACAGTTTCCTATTACATATATATAATTTAGATAAACTTTGTTATATTTCAAATAAGTGGATTATATGTAAATATGAATCATTTTAATTGAAAATGTTAAGCAGTATAATTTGGAGTTTTTGTACTTACGTCAAAGAATAAGAATTATTCGCAATTAGCGACACCGACTGACCTATGACAGCTCGCGCGCATTTGTACATAGAATAATAAATATTCATAAAACACGTTCAAGCTATTTTATATTTAAGTTAATTTTAAAATATATTATTTTCAAAGCTTTGATGTGAATACGTCGAGCTAATCGCAATTTTCAAAATTTCAATGTGATTTTACAAAAAGATACTAATTATTAAACCAAAGCTATAAATTATATTCCAATAATTTTACGCCAACTTAGACCAGCTATCTTCGTTTTTTTTTTCAGGTGCTCGGTGGTGAAGGAAATCGTCATGAAGACACCAGCATGTGTCGGATGAAATTTGCCATGTGTAATTAAACCCACGATGCGTTGAGCAAGCAAAACATCCTCGAAAAAGGGTTGAGGCAACGCTCAGCATTTCAGAAGTTATTTAATGTGAAATATCTATTGGTGCACCTTGCGGTTAAAACACACTCGTATGCCGTGACCGCATGACGCCTCTTATGCCGTCATTTCTTGTTTTTTTTTTGTTCATTTACTCAAGTAAATCTCGCGACAAACTTTTATATCATATAAATTAATAATAAACTAATGGGTTTGATTCAATTTAAAGTTTAATTCCTTCAGCATAGAGCATTTAAATAAAACAATATTTTGCAAAAAGTGTATGTTTTTTTAAAATTAATTTTACTCAAATTTGAACTTTTAACATTTTATATCCAAAGATGTTTTAAAACACTCAACTCACGATATATAACATGTTGCGTGATTATATAACCAGTAAAAAAAAATATATGCCTGTGAATGTCCCACTGCTGGGCTAAAGGCCTCCGCACCTCTTTTTGAGGAGAAGGTTTGGAGCTTATTCCACCACGCTGCTCCAATGCGGGTTGGTGGAATTATAATCACAAATTAAGCACATGAAAATTCAGTGGTGCTTGCCCGGGTTTTGAACCCACGATCATCGGTTAAGATTCACGCGTTCTTACCACTAGGCCATCTCGGCTTATATAACCAGTGTGTACAAGTATTAGATATGATTATGCAAATGAATAAATGTTAATAAAATACTTTTAACATATCAGATATTAATTGTTATCTAAATTAAATGTCCCGAAATAGACGAACAAATGTTTGCGGAAAGTATATGAATTTTGTAAAGTGATATATAATACTGATTATAAAATAAAGTATATTCTTCACTGGACAGTGTTACCTAGAATACGTGAAGTAATAGAAGATCGCGGGTTCAAGTTATTTATTTCCGCTAACCTTCTCCTCAAAAGGGAGAGGAAGTCTTAGCCCAGCAGTGGGACATTAACAGGCTGTTACTGTAAGCAAATGATAGGATAGTGCTTTATTATTTATTAAAAAAAAACGATAAATTAATCTTAAACGGCTAGTGGTTGTGCACGGTTTACTTCTACAGGAAGATAATAGTCTAAATAGTAAAGTAGTTAGTTATATTTTATAGTATAGGTAGGTCGGACGAGCAAATGGGCCACCTGATGCTAAGTTACCAACGCCCATAGATTAGCATTGTAAGAAATGTTATACACCGCTTACATCGCCAATGCGCCATCAACCTTGGGAACTAAGATGTTATGTCCCTTGTGTCTGTAATTACACTGGCTCAGTCACCTTTTAAAACCGGAACACAACAATACGAAGTACTGCTGTTGTTGCGGTGGAATATCTAATAAAAGGTGGTACCTACACATACGAGTTTGCACAAAGCCCTACCTAGTATTTTAACCTTATAGCCTAACATTTTGCTACCTTTTCTGTATTTTATATTGTACAGTATAAAAAAAACATAAAATTATGTGATTGGTAAAGCGCATTTTTAGTTGTCATATTGTATTATCGAAATAGATAATATAAAAATGAAAAACGTCACTTCATGTAACGTGGAAGCAGTTCAGCTTGTATATTGACTATCAAATGAATTAAAATGTCTAGATAATTGTAACAAATGCTGCTTTAAAAATCCATTGTGGAAATGTCCTAACAAAGAAAAATGAGATCGAGTAGCAACCGAGTTGCTTTGTCTCGTATATATTGCCGACTAATCGTTATGTGTGCGCGTGTAACACACATTACACGATTGTAATCATTATGGGCGTTTAATAAAATCGATATTTTCATTAATCGGCATAATAAGGCACCTGTAAGGAACACGTAATGTCAGCAATAATATTGGCGCCTTTATACATTTCATCATTTATTAATTATATAATATGTATGTAATTTAAATGATATCAAATTATCACTTTTGAATATGATTACCATATGCTGAGTAATTAGATTTGCATTTTTAATTATTTCAGTGTAATAATATATTTTTCTATTATAAATATTTGTATGATAAGATTTATTAAAGAACTTGCTGTTTGTAAAAACCAACAATCTTTTTAACTTTTCTCAATAAATATAATACTTAACGCAAAAACTTTTCTTGATGGTAATGGCTTTGTGTAAACCCGCCACCAAAGCTCCCAAGGCACATAGACATTGGCATTGTAAAAAAATTTAACCATTGCCATTTAACCATTTAAATATCGCCAATGCGCCACCGACCTTGAGCACTAAGATATTGTGGCCCTTGTGCCTGTAATTACACTGGCTCACTCACCCTTCAAACCGGAACACAACAATACCAAGTTCTGCTGTTTTGCGGTAGAATAACTGATGTCAGGTTTTACCATCAAAGAGCAATATTTAGTATTGTTGTGTTTCGGTTTTAAGGGTGAGTGAGCCAGTTTAAATACAGGCACAAAAGACATAAAATCTTCGTTTCTAGATAGACGTTTATCTAACTTACTGTATTTTTCAGAGCAACATATCACGGATATGAACTTTTTTTTAAACTTTATACAAGTAAAAATTCAAAATAGCTACTGAAAAAATTATTATTGTTTTAATTTGAAAGTAAATAATATGTTTATAATTTACTTTCAAATTAAATTTAAATTTTATTTAATTAATATTTATTATACATAATAACATTGCACAACATTTAGAAAAGCTATATGAAGGTTAGTTAAATAATATGATCCGTCGAACGATTATAAGCGTCATTGGTCGAATTTTAAAGGCTCTATTTTAGCGCTTCTAATCATGAGGTACTAAACAGTATTTCGACTGTGGCTCGCACGTATTATATGTGATAGCCCAATAGTCGTAGCAACTCTTCGTTACAAAGTTAGCAGATTTTTCAGAAATCATGTGAAGCTGATCCAACGTTCATCTCTTCATGTCGGATTGTCCAATCGGAATAGACTTGTGGCAATAGAAATTGCAACTGTGTATATTTACGTACACATATAATTATTTATCTCCTGCGCAGCTGCAGTCGTGAAATTTGGTCACGAGGACATATATGTATGTTAAAAAATAAACGTATACTCATTATAAAAACGATATTTTTAGAAATCATGAGAATAAACAAATTTCTTGTAAGTTGTAATCTTAAACCATGACTTCGTATGTAACTAGAAGTTCTCGGTAAATAGTTTAACTGATAACAGCGAACATTTGTGTTTTTTCTAGAGTTATTGTTAAAAAACAAATACAATTACTACTAAGTACACAAGTTACACAATCAGTAGATTGTGTTAATGTAATTTATGAATTAAATATAAAAATATTTTCATTGAAAATTTAGAACTATTATTTGAATCTACAGCAGGAAATACTAATTTAGAACTAAAACTACACGCTGCCTGGTTCTCTCGTGGTACAGCTGTAGGTTCTGGGGATCTATGTATATCAGGACTTCAAAGTCCTGGATTCTAACCCCAGATTGGGCCAATGAAAAAAATATTGGGTGTTTCTGTCAAAGATTCTCTGCAGTAGCCCGGTAGTCTAGAAGTTAGAATTGTGTACATTACCGTGACTCGGAAAGCACGAGAAGCCGTTGGTCCTGCTTTCTTTCTTGTCGTCCTCTTTTCGGTCGTGTCGGAATGTCTTTCCATCGAACTATGAGAGTAAGAAAATAGAGAGTGCACCTGTGTTTGCGCACACATTTGTGCATTATTAATGTCCCACGCAATAATCTTTCTTGAGAATGGTCGCCGTAATTAAACTATATATACACAATTGTTTTCAGAAAGGGACTGGCAAATAGGCCACCTAATAAAAGGGGTGTTGAGAATTAAGAAGTTATGTTCCTTGTGCCTGTAATTACACTGGCTCACTCACTTTTCAAATCGGTACACGGTAATGCTAAGCAGTGTTTGTAGAATAAATGATGAGTGGTTGGTAATACAGGGCATGCACAAACCCTATCAACAAGTAAAAGTATTTATAAAAGAGTATATATATAATTATATATACACTTAGAATCCAGAAGTCAAACTAATTTTATATAAACCTCGAATACGTCTTTTTAAAAATAGAACACCAAATCATATAAATTGATGTGAATAACTCACTCAATTACTCTTAAAAACTTACTCTTAAAAAAAGAAATTTGGCAACTCCTTTCTTTGTTGCACTTCCAAAAAATGGAATTCTTTACCAGGTCACGTGTTTCCGTCCTCTTACAGCCCTTCAAACGAGGCGTGAAGAGGCATCTTGCGGGCAAGGCAGGTGCGGCTAGTGCAGAATATTCTTCCGGACTGTACTGACTGTCCTCGCGTTTTGACTCTACTACTACAATCAGGCGGAGTAGAGTCATTTGCCTTCCCGGTGAATATAATAAAAAAAAAAAAACAAAAAACACATCCTCAATACATTCAATAAATCACAAGTCGCGCCAATAATGCATTAATAACTTTACTATTCTATCCATTAACAAAATGGCGCGTGTCTTTTTTTTATCAACGCTTTTGTATGGATCAAGGAATCTCCTAACTATACAATAATACTGGTCAAAACAGCAAAGCGAAGGGCAATTTTTATCGAATAAAACCATCTATTTATAGCGATCCTGTCCGCTTAAAGCGAATGTGTCATTTATTTTGATAAGGATTAATAATGTGTAACAAATAAGTTGAACTAAATATATCGTTTATTTGTAAATAAGTTCTTAATCAATGGTTTGTAACCAAATTTTAGTGGCATTTTTCACAAAATCATGGGCATCTTTAAAGTGCCTCACTCCGGTTTAGTTCTCTCTATATCCAGTCGTTTCTAATTGTCTTTTCCAATTTCTTTATGTCTTCATCTTATTTTTCTAATATAGTTTTTGAATTTGATAATTATGTTATTATTAAATTTTATAATGAAATCAGTATGAAATAATGTAACACAAACTAAAACTTTTTATTCATACATTTGATTAAAACTACGAAACATCACACAACTAGTGAATGAGTTTAAAACAGTTTGTTTCGTAAATAAGGTTATTAAAGTATATAGAAACATTTCAAGGTCAAAGACCGCTGTACGCTCGACGTGCAACGGCCTTGTTACTCGCATTGATAACTTCACGTTCGATGCCGTTGCACGATAACGTCAAACATTACGTGCAATACAATCAACAAAGTAAATATGGACGGTAAGCCGAGATAGTCCAGTGGTTATACATATGAATCTTAGAAACGATTGCGGTTTCAAGCCCAGATACTGCACCACTGAGATTTCGTGTGCACATTCTGTGTGTATAATTCATTTCATGCTCGGCGTTGAAGGGTAACACCGTGAGGAAACCTGCATGTGTCCTCTATAAAAGTTTATTATTTTGTAATTAAATAGAATACAGTTTCATGTAAATGTATAAGGTTACTTTTATTTACATTTATAAAAATATACATCCTTAATATCTTTGTTAAAAGCTTTTGTGATATAAAAATAGGAATTAAATGACGGGCCAGTTGGCGTGGTTGGTAGATACTTCCCCTTTACGAGTCGAAAGCGACGAGTCACCTTCCAATTTACACAGGTAATGACCGGTCACGGTTGTTTTGGAGCATACCTGTGTAAGAACGAACGCGAATCGTCGGCGATGTACCACCTTTGCGGTGCGAACCGGGACACCGCTCAGCATACGCTGGAGGCGTGCCCCGCGTGGAATGCGGAGAGGGAGATCCTGGTCCGCGAAGTCGGACGAGACCTGTCCCTGCGAGCAATCGTGTCGGCGATGCTCCGCAGGGAAACGGCGTGGAGAGTGGTGTGAGACCGTCATGGTCAAGAAGGAGACGGCGGAGCGGGGACGAGAAAGGGCCGATCTTGCTCGGCGGAGACGACGTCAGCGTCATCTCGGCCCTCCCTCAGGCCCGACACCTGGAGCTTAAAAGATCTGCTCTGAGGAGGACGGCAGCCGGGATGGCCTCGCGCTGCCGCCCTCCTATATAATATAATATAAGAATCCCACATAACCCAGTTACAATGAGAGCTGGGTACCTTTCTGAGGTTGTGGGTTCGATTCCCATCCAGAACAAACATTTGTGAACATGAACATGTCTATTTGTCCTGAGTCTGGGTGTCATTATCTATGTATGTATTTACTAAAGAAATGTAGTATATCAGTTGTTTGGTTTCCATAGTACAAGCTCTGCATAATTTGGGGGAGAGATGGCCGTGTGTGGATAATGTCCCAGGATAAAAAATAATTTTTATTTGAATAATTTAAGAATCGATATGAAAAATACTGCTTTATTACATAATAGTCCTATCCATTAGGTTACCTGCACTGCAAGTATCCTCACTGCCAACTATCGAAGATGTTAGAAAGTGGAAAACAGCAATATAAAATTTTAAATGGTAGGTTCGCCCGCACAAAGGCAGCCACAGAATAATATCATCGTACCTACATATTATCAATAACATTTAAATATTAAGGTGTTAATACTTCTGCCTTACCGGGAATGTACGTACAGAGACACGTGCTCTTGCTTTAAGTTTTCGCAATATATATTATTCCAGATCCATCAGGAAATCGTCATGGAATTGCGTTATAAGTATTACGTATTTCGTTTTTTAATTAAATTATTAAAAAATTATGTTAATTGTCAATAAAGAATCAAACGACATAAGAAGCAGCTAATGGCGTTTGGGAATTACTAGATTTCCTATTTACCACGCTTAATTGTGTATTTTTTTTTCTTGTGTTATGAGTACGGACGACAATAACTCGAGAGTTAGAATCGAACCTGCGACATTTATTTATTTTTTCAGTGTCATATTGTGTATGTAGTGAAGTTTTCCTTCGAGTACACTTTACTTGATGGTAATTGATTGGTTTAAATAACTAATGGAAGCCTGATGGTGGCAACTCAAGTATATATATCAGCTTATTGCCGTCCACTGCTGGACGAAAGCCGCCCCCATAGAACGCCAACCATCCCGATTTTGGGCAGCCCGCATCAAGTCATCATCATAGACTGCGGAATTGTATTAAAAATGCGTACACCTAGTCCTAAAAACGGTTTATAAACTTTATTAAGGCGAAAGCTTGGAGTAATTCGGTATTTTATTTTTATTTCTAGTTTTAAATTGACGTATGTCACTGTTTTGAATAATGATAAATAAATATAGTACTTTGTATGCGTTATTCTATTTTAAATAATCAGCTCATTAAATATTATCATTCAAAAGAATTTTTTATTCTACAGTTCAGTTTTAATAATTCACTTCGACGAAATTAATCTATACTAATAAATGATGAGACGTTATTTTTGTAACGCTTTATTAAAAACAAAATGCTAAGCCAATTTATATAAAACTTATACCAGAAGATAGCAGCACGTTACGTAGAAAGTTTTAGTATATATATATTTTTATAGAATAGCTAAGCGGACGAGCAAATAGGCCGCCTGATGGTAAGTGGTCATCAACGACATTGCAATTGTAAGAAGTATTAACCATCGCTTACATCGATGGGAACTAAGATGTTATGTCCCTTGTGCCTGTAATTACACTCACTCACTCAAACCGGAACACAACAATACCAAGTACTGCTGTTTTGCGGTAGAATATCTGATGAGTGGGTGGTGCCTACCTACGAGCTTGCACAAAGCCTTACCACCAATATAACTGTAGCGATGCGTCGCTATTTCATCCGCTTTAAATTAAGTTGACATGACAATAGTGAATTTTATATACCTGTGTGTAACACTACAATTTAAAGTAGTTCGATCTAATAATAAATTAATGTATTTTCGAGTGCCGTTTCATTTACTAGTTTAAAGGTTATTCTGAAATTTTGTTTTGATTGTTTCATGGCTCACGTGTTACTACGGAATACTATTGCCGGATGTATAGTTTATAGCCGGAGTACATACTACAAATGTAGAGTTGAGTATATTTAAAATGAAAATTATGATTACCGCTTAGTAAAGAACAGCATTGTGAGAATACATTCATGTGTTACATAAAATTCAGCCATGTTTGGCCGCTAACCCACATTGAAGTAGCGTTGTGGAATAATTGCCATGCTGGGGATTGACGTTCGATGCGACCTTAGTCCAAGGGATTACATCGAGGCTGTTATAAAAACAGCTTCACGGAAACTCGGAGTTCTGAACAAGGTGCGGCGCTTTTTCACGCCACAACAACTGTGCCTGCTGTACAAAACACAGGTACGGTCTTGCGTGGAATATTGCTCGCACCTTTGGGATGGCTCCGCTAAGTACCTACTTGAGGCCTTGGACCGGTTGCAGCGACGTGCCGTATGCATTATTGGCGACGTAAAGGTCACAAACACCCTTGAACCTTTACAATTGCGTCGTGAGATAGCAGCACTGAGCGCTTTCTATCGACTGTATCACGGCGAGTGCTCTAAGGAATTATTATCTTCCCGACTTTACTGGCTTTCGTCGCATGGAATCTACTACCACTTTCCATCAGGTGGAGTGGAGTCATTTGCCCTCCCGACAGTTATAAAAAAAAGCTCCTAAACTTATTGTAAGCGGTGGAATCTTTAAAACATTTAATAGCTAACATTAATTGTACTTAAAACTCTATTCTATATATATTTCTAAATCTATCATCAAAGTGATAATTAGCGACCAGTCAGAGATGTACAAAAAAGGATTCAAATTATAAAGGTTGATCACCAGGTTGACCACTCGCTTATATTGTTTCGCCCACATGTAAGGCTAGATGTTTTATACTCAATGTAAAACAAAAATAAACAAAATCATTTTTGCATTTTTAATAATAGTTAGCATTGTTAATTCTAACGAATCGCGTAAAAAAGCGATACCTAAAATCAAAGGCAATAGCAAAAAGCATCTAATAATTTCGTAATGTTTGCCTGATTTAGAATTTACTTGGTGGCGAATTAACTATATAAGAGATAGTTAATATTTCTACAGCTATCTTTAGGTGGTGACCACTATCCATACCTACCATTAGGCAGCCTATTTACCAGTTTGTCAACCTATTTTATAATAAAAATATAATACGCAGTATTTGGTCTCTGCCTTCTAGTTCTAGTTTATTTATTTCTTAAGGTACACAAAACAGAATATAATCAGCAGATACATTAAAATTACAAATTTAAATAATTTTGAGCAAGATTAGAAAACACGCGTACACGAGATGCTCATAAAAATAGTATGAATACAGTCAGTTACTTAAATAATAATTAATTAAATTAGAAATATCATCAGTGGGATAGGAAACAGTGATTGGATATTTGGAAACGTTAAATAATTATAATTTATTTAGTTTTTTTTATAAAGTATAGGTAGGTGGACGAGCATATGGGCCACCTAATGGTAAGTGGCCACCAACGCCCATAGGCATTGGCATTGTAAGAAATATTAACCATCGCTTACATCGCCAGTGCGCCACCAACATTGGGAACTAAGATGTTATGTCCCATGTGCGTGTAATTACACTGGCTCACTCACTTCAAACCGAAACACAACAATACCAAGTACTGCTGTTTTGCGGTGGAATATCTGATGAGTGGGTGGTACCTACCCAGACGAGCTTGCTTAAAGCCCTACCACCAGTGAGTTAAAAGTGTTTGTGGATTTTCTAATTCCATTGAAGCAAATCTGCAGAACAATGTATGTATGTAACGGGAAGCGAACCCGTAAGAGTGACTCATTAACAATACAAGTGCGCGTTACAATTCGTAATACCAAAATATTTATAATTCAAATACTCTCCAGAAATGAGAAAAGTTTGTAAACATATCTGCTTTATAACATCTCGTCTGTCTTCATCCCATTGGCCGGTGAAGGAAAAATTCACGTTATTGGTAAAATGTATACACATTAAGTTTTGTTAATATAAATTTATTTAGTTTAATGTTTTACTGGCGATTAAGAATTGAAATAGACGTTTCGAAATACCCAAACAGTATTTCCAATCCTCATCAGATATTCAATCGCGAATCAGCAGTACTTCGTATTGTTGTGTTCCGGTATGAAAGGTGATTGATGATGCACATGGACATGCACAAGGACAGGTTTGTCAGTTGTCATAAATAAACAAAATACGAATTCACCATCATCCTTCAAAGTCCCGTTTTATTAGGAAAATTTTAAAAGCCCTGACCTGAATATCTTTGCTCACTAAAAGACAATTAAGAATCGACTTCCCATGGAGAGGCCGTGACACGGTAAAAGTTTACATTCGGCCATGATGTCAACTACAGTAGTTTTCCCATAACGTTTAATGTCTTCGTCCCTGATAAGAAACAAATAGGTTAAACTTTCGATTCCATACTTGAAAATCGTTGATTTATTGGTTGCACTGTACACCGATGCAAATAAAAATGTATTTGAATATTAATATTCTATATTTAATTCGAGTTTTGAACTTAAAAATTATATTTTTGTTTTTATTCCAAGCGATTGACAACTAAGTATACGGGATGCGCAGAATTGTTTGCAAAAAATAATAAAGCAGAAGAGATATTGCCATATACAAATATACATATTTGATTTTAGAATAAATATTCTAAGCAATTAAAATTTAAAAAGATGTGGATATGAACTATACACAATATTTATCAGATGCTACATACTTTCATAAATAAATTTTAACCAGTTATTAATAAAGCATTCAGAATTCTAGCAAAGGTTGTGTCGGTAGCGAATATTGTGTCTATCACAATGTTATAGCGAAAATATTTTTAAGTCATACAACAGTAGTAACATAGATATTTAATTATTATTCTTTTCAATGTTAAATTAAACAGTTCTTACGAATAAGAATAATTTTATTTAGTTTTAACTCGAAACAAACTAATGTTGAAGTTTACCAAAATAGCGATTAGATTTATGGAGATTTATTTCTGTGTACATCACACTCTGACCTTGTGCTGCGCATACGCAGGGTAAGTGTACATATAATCCCTCTGCTAGGCAAAAGCGTCTTCTTTTTGTGACATATGTGTGTAATTTAGTCTATGGAATATTTATTGATGTAGGTATCATGTTACAAAATCTAGACATATAAAAAAATATCCTGACTGATTATCAACGCACACTTAATTATTAAACGAGTGATGATGACTTTTATCCGTAATACGTCAGGACGGACAGTTTTTTATAATTACAATGACGATATGAGATAAAGGAAAAAGTAAGAACCTGCGACACATTAAAATGTAGGTAAATAAGTGGCTCTTTTTATATATATACATGTACTTCTTTATATAGATAACGATGATGTTCTTCGGACCTATGTCTATCAACTGCGCTAGGAGTGTCTTGTGTGCAAACACAAGATGTGCCTGTATTTCCTTTATAGTAAAGTACAGTAACAGCCTGTTAATGTGCCACTGCTGGGCTAAGGCCTCCTCTCCCTTTTGAGGAGAAGGTTTGGAGCTTATTCCACCACGCTGCTACAATGCGGTTTGGTAGAATACACATATGTCAGAATTTCAATGAAATCAGACACATGCAGGTTTCCTCACGATGTTTTCCTTCACCGTCAAGCACGAGATGAATTATAAACACAAATTAATCACATGAAAATTCAGGTGCTTGCCTGGGTTTGAACCCACGATCATCGGTTAAGATTCACGCGTTCTAACCACTAGGCCATCTCGCCCCAAAAGTTAAATATTTCCTTTATTTATTCCTAACCGGTTGTAATTTTACTTTGACTAGCAGTAAGTAATAATCAATGCATTCTATGAATATCAATTAAGTAATAAGTTCTTTTGTTTCAGATGTTCATTTGTTTTCGCGCCATTTGATATTAAAATTGCCCGTTATTTTAGAATACAAGATCCATCGGGCTAGCAACACAGCACTCAATATCAAGTATCAAGATATCGAAGTTGCATTTCATATTTTATATTTAATTAATATAAGCTTCGGTGTAATATAAGCTCTGTGCGCTCATATATCAAATGTGTTGACTTATCGCCTATTCGACCTTGTATGCAGGTTTCGTGTGTATTAATGAAACATCACATTTCTCCCCTTACAAATTATAAAATAACTGACTTTAATTGGAAAATAAAAATTAATAACGTTTGAGGAAGTATAAAAAACAAATATAACTATAATGAATTGATTTTGATGAAATTGTTACGGAACAAGATTAACCCTCTACCTCTAACACTAACATCGATCAACTTACCTAACATTCGACTGAAGCCGCGAGCGAACACTAGTACAAACATAAATACCAAAAACGAAATAATCAAAATCGAATATAAAGTTAACAAGCACAATGGAATCGTCATTTTAGAAGATTTATCTTACACCGGATGTATAGTCTACCAAAAAAAACCAGATAGAATAATATGGCTAATAAATATTCTAGAAATTACATAATTCACTTTCATATATTTTAATAATTTCAAATGAATTAAATATTATTCCAAAAATATAATTATTAGGGCTTTAGGAAAAAAAGCTACATTATTTATTTTATTTCTTTGTGCTGTGCGTACCCAGAGGGTAGGTACCACCCACTCATTAGATATTCTACCTCAAAACAGCAGTACTTGATATTGTTGTGTTCCGGTTTGAAGGGTGAGTGAGCCAGTGTAATCACAAGCACATTGGACATAACATAGTTGTTGGCAAGGTTGGTGGCGCATTGGCGATGTAAGCGATGGTTAACATTTCTTACAATGCCAGTCTATGGGCGTTGGTGACCTATACTATAAAAAAAAGTTATTTAGTAAATTACAGATTCAAGGTTTTGAGAAAATGCGAATTTAGTTTTCATCAAAGATTTTGTCATTAGTAAATTTGTAATGTAATTTAAAGTACAACACAGTTACATAACACTACATATACGTTTTAAAAATGTTTAGTTTTTTTTATTTTATTAAAACCTCATCTTTCAATTACGTCAAACGGTAACAAAATACAATTCCTTAAGTGGCGCGCGAAGTTGATTAGCAAGTAATTGGTATTAGAAAAACACGAGGCGAGTAAGAGACCAGCCCATATAAGACACACGTGAGGGATGACTGTGCCCACGTGTGGAGTCCCCTTGACCTCGTATCAGTCATGCTGAACTCTGCAAGTTAAAGTTTTGAAGATATCATGTAACATTAGGATGAAGATTGACATTTGCTTTGTAAATTAAATTAAATTATTATTAGTAGATAATTTTGTTTGGCGTGTACTTTATTCTATTTATCACTTGCATTTTTTTAAAGATGACAAGCAATACCTTATTTAACTAAGCTTTTTGTTTTAATATATAAGAACTAAAACATGTTTTTTTATTCTAGTAGACCACATTGCACGAGTAAGAAAGCGAATTAAAATAATGTGTAAGAAAGAGATACTATTATAGTCGGTAGAATTTTTTCTTTCAATCGTTGGTTGGTTTTATCTTTTAATCGTGTCTAATTATATTATCACTTTTTGGTAGGGCCTTGTGCGGGCCCGTCCGGGTAGGTACCACTCAGTCATCAGATATTCTACCGCCAAACATTGCAGTGTAGTACCTGGGCGACAGAGCTTTGCTTCGCTCTAATAATCAAATATATAAAAAAGTTTTTTTTTCACGTGTTTCTTTATAAAATATTATATTACATTCGAGTTTGTTAGAGGCGTTTTTGAGATAAACGAAATAAATATATATACAATAATTTCTTATAATATATATATAAATCGTCGCCGTCATCTAGTAGTTAGACTATTGAATTTGAGACGAGACTGATAGCAGACTTTTTGTTGTTATATCACTCTGGCGGAAAGTCAAACGAACAGCCATATATCGTGGTTGGACGTCATCGACGGACGACTCGTTTGAATACGCCAATATATAAGCGACATACCGCTCATCACGAGATCTCCTAAACTATGGGCCCGATTGACTTGAAATTAATCACATCTACTCCTTCCCGACGTAGACGCTCACTAAGAAAGGATTGATTTTACGGAAATCCTATCCGCAATACATTTTTCTTCTTATCTATCCGTATAATATTATAAAAAATATTAACCTTAGCTAAATTTAAATATTATGTTGACACACATAAGTAAATAAGGCTCGTGTGGAATTTGTATTCGTTGATATCAAGTATATACAAATATTGAGTACATACTATGCAACTCATTTGTTAAAATCATTATACTGTTGGTTATTTTCGGTAGAATCTGCATTCCGAACTGGCAGTCGTTTCACATTGAAGTAAACGTGACGATTGTGTGTCTACTTGAAAATATCATTTTAATTTTGAAGTAACAGTACTGTCTGGTTTCGTCTGCGGAAAGTTAAAAAATATTCGTGCTTTCGTTAGGTGTGTGAAATATTTCTCTAATTCAAACGTTGTTCAAACTTCAAATCAGCTTCTTATTACTCATAACCCCACATTAAATAGTGAATGTTTCTGTAAGCCGTTGTGGTAGGCATAAATATAAAACATCGACTAATAAATATTTTCAAAAAAAAAGGGTATTTTTCTATTTGGGGTTTATTTTATTGACAAAAAAATTAATTCATTTTTTATTTTTATTACATTTATAATAAAATTTGTTAAGCATGTTTTAAATATGCACACAATTTCTAAAACATATAAAGATGACACAAAAGACATTTGATTAAGTTCGCGAACTCGGATTCAACAGTATATCCACAAGCTGTTTGATTTTTCAGAATAAATTTTATATATACAAAATTATGTTTAAAGAGGATTTACTTGAAATAGATAATTTAGAACGTTCCTCATAGTGTAAATATTGGATCGTATAAGCCTGCTCCGACCTATATGCAAAGCGATTAACTTTGTTAAACATAAAAGGATCGTTGACCCATTTCCGTCTTTGCTTAAACTCTTAACCTATAACATTGCAAATAAGCTTTGACGAAATTCCATGACAATTCCTTGTTTATTTATGAGGGGGAATGGTTGCGCGGTTACCGTGACGACTACGGAACGAAATTACATAACAATGTACCAGGAGATCATAAGAAACGAGTAGGTTACCGTATGCTAGAGTAATCACATGTCATGTCACAGTTCAGCGCATTGAAATTGAAATCTCATTCCATAGTGATAAAGCTCAATTCTTAATACATTGCTTATTACCTTCCAAGCATTCACCCATGAACCTTATCTCTATAGGAATAAGGCTTCTTAGTTTGTTCGACTGACATGCGCAGTGGAGTCTCTTCGTTACATTAATTTTAACGTTGTTTATTTCATTTTAAAATTAAAACATTAATTATAATATGTTATTAATAAACTTATCGCAAAATTGGACGAACTTGTTTTTTATTTTTGTAAAATTATAAATATTGGGAATCTTCCTTTGGTCAGGAAACCTCGGGGTTATCGTTGGTCCTTGCTGATTTCATTGTAGATATATCCATCACACTCTATTAAAATACGTTAGAATGAGAAAGAGATATGCTTTAACATACCACCTTGATACTATATCTCTTTCAAATGATATAATTTAAATAAGATATTTGTTTGTTTTACACTGTTTAATAATTTACAAGGGAATTTCTTGGCCAGGTCCGATTTTAACCCATAACCTCGTAGTCTGCTTATGAGTTATAGCAACGAGACAGACAGTTTATTTATACATAATATTTATTACAGCAATCGATAATGACGTTATGTATATTACAAGTAAATAATTCCATTGATTATATTTTCGCGATTAAATTGTTTACGGCGCCAATGTTTGTATATAATGATTATAAGTTAATGATTGTATATTATACAATTGTAAATATATAGGTAATTCGTGCTCAGTAAGCTGTTAGACGTATTTATAATGACAAAATTTGGTATAAAATTATAATACAATTGCTGAATTCTCCAAATGTTTAGAAATCTTAACCGAAGATTGTGGTTACAAAACTCGGGCAAGCCACCTGAATTTTCACATGATTAATTTGTGTTTATAGTTTATTTGGTGTTTGATGATGAAGGAAAGCATCGTGAAAAATTCTGCTACATGTATCTCCAACCCTCATTGGAGCAGCGTCATGGAATATGCTCCAAGCAATATTTAAAGGTGACATTGCCCAGTGGGGCATTTACTTGCTTAATCACCTACATATATATATATATATATATATATATATATATATATATATATATATATATATAATTCAATTATTCTAATTATACTTGGCCAGACGAAAATGACCGTCATTAATATTATTTGTTTAAGAAGAAAAATAAAAACGAAAATATTAATTACATATATTAAAAACACTAATTGATTTTGTACTAGGGACACAGAAATATATCTGTACAACAATGATCTCCATAATATATTTCATATAGTATATAAAAACGTACTTATACAAAAAAAAACGCCTTAATATCAAACTATAGCAATACTACTATACAAAGACGATAATATGCGTAGATTTCTATAGCTTAACATTAGGAATGCCGAAAGAAACCTTGTGATATGTATGTTGACCTGTAATGTTATATGATGGTTCTTATTGCCTACAAAATAAGGACCAAAATATTAGCAAAATTTTTATCATAAAAGCATGAATGAATTCTGACGTCATTTTTGACGAGCAGAAGCCTGCGCGGTATAGAATGACCTATTTCGCCCTGACTAATACAGACCGTGTGGCCTAATGGATAAGGCGTCGGACTTCGGATCCGAAGATTGCAGGTTCGAGTCCTGTCACGGTCGCATCTAAAGTTCCATTGGCTTTTTTATTTTATGGAACTGTTTTTCTGTTATAAAAATAAGTATATTTTGGTAGTCATTGTTAGATTGTCTTATAAAAAACATCATCATTTTATTATTAACACTCAAATTATGTGCTTATTATATGAAAAAGTTAGAATTATATTATTTTTCAAGACAGTTTTAAAGTAATATACACGAAAACAAAAAATTACAATAGATGAACCGAAACCAAATTTTTTCTCCGCGTATTGTTTAAAATGGTGGAAAAGAAATTACTGAGATTCTTGCTGGATCTTCTCGATATATATAATATTCTCGATTAATATATAATTTATATATTGTTTATTTTTTTACAAATCACTATTAAAAAAAATCCACCTCAATAAAAAATGTACCAGGGCTTAATGACATTAAAGAAGTTCAAATTGACTTACAAACAATATCCACTACGAAAAGAAAATCATTATCTTTTCAATTGTTCAAACATGTCATATTATTTATCGGCGTAACCTTTGAAAGTACGTGAACGAATTATTTATAAAGGTATGAACAATATAGATTTTGTTATGGATTCCAGCCAACGCTCTGAATTGAGGAAGTCTTATGAAAACATAAACATTGTATTCACACTACGAAGTTAATTTCAAACGTCTTTTGATTCGTTAAATTAGTTATTTTCTATTTTTATTAAAATAGTTATTTGATTTCGTAATGTCAATTAAATTGCCTTTCAAAATAATATAGCGAAAGGTAATAAATTCAAAATGGTTGTTTTTATTGCGTTTTATTTTATCATGTAATTCAATCACAGATAAATATAGTGCATATGGTTTATTTTGACCATTTACATATTGTTTGTTTGTAATACCATGTAATGTAATATACTATTGATGGGGAAATATCCCTTGGTAAACTGATATAAACCTTGGGTGGGATTCCTCCGACCAGTAAGAATAAAATGTAGTTTTGCAAATGCTGGTTACTATTGTACGAGTTTTGTTTGTAATGGGAGTAATTATAATAGATAAGTTATATGCTATGCTTACCCCAGTCTAGAATTATTAATATTTCACCATCACTAATCTTTAAATATTAGGGAGCTCCCTTTAGTAAACACCACTCTTTTTTATATAGAATAGGAAGGAGGACGAGCATATGGGCCACCTAATGGTAAGTGGTCACCAACGCACATAAACATTAGCATTGTAAGAAATGTTAACCATCGCTTACATCACCAATGCGCCACCAACCTTTGGAACTAAGATTTTATGTCCCTTGTGCCTGTAATTACGCTGGCTCACTCACCCTTCAAACCGGAACACAACAATCCCAAGTACTACTGTTTTGCGTTAGAATATCTGATGAGCGGGTGGTAACTACTCAGACGAGCTTGCACAAAGCACTTTGACATATGTATATATTTTATTCCGCTGCCGCCGCTGCGCGTACAAAGAAGTATTTTCAAGATAGCGCGAAAACATTGTCGTCGTTGATTGGTCAAACGACATTCCAATAGCAATAAGGGAGGAAGACAAATACATATATATATATATTGTTATAAGTTGGAAAGAGTTAACGTGTATTCTTTGTAATTTGCTCAAAATAAAACTAAATAACAAAAATAATTTGTGTTGCAAGTATTATAAATTAAACAACTATGTATGTAATATATATTTTTTAATTCTATTACAAAGAAATAAATAGAATACATACTACTATAAATAATCTGTTTTA
This sequence comes from Nymphalis io, assembly GCF_905147045.1. NCBI lineage: Eukaryota > Metazoa > Arthropoda > Insecta > Lepidoptera > Nymphalidae > Nymphalis > Nymphalis io. The sequence continues at coordinate 9,726,747 of NC_065905.1, forward strand.
ATTTTGACTTAAAGCATACTAAGGGAGAACAATTTTTTGACATAGAGTGCTAAAAAAGGTGTAGAGCTGCATATAGGAGAGCAAGTATTTTGCATCTCCGAAGAGCTTATTCGACCAGGCTGCTCTAATGTGTGTGGTTAGGACTATAAGAATTATTAACCATTCTTTACATAGCCAATGCGCCATCAACCTTGGGAAGATGTTATGTCCCTTGTGCCTTGACACTAGCTCCTTCAATCTGGAACACAACGATACTAAGTATTTATTATATTTATTACTGGACATAGCTTATAATAAATGATTAACAATTAAATTCAAAGTTACAACCGATTCGGTTCTAGATTCCACTATTAAGAACCGACAAGAAACTCAGTCGTTTTTAGACTATAATGTATGAAATAGTTAAGTTATATAACTAAAAATTAAAAAGTAGAACTCGTCGTATAATAAGTTTAATTGTCACTAATTTCTATTATTGTAAATATTATACGGCTTATTATGACTCAATAAGTACTTTTTGGTGTACGTGACTTTAGAAATAACTAAAATTTGACCCCATTGATCACTTAGGAAAACCAAGTACGACACAATACTGGGACATTTATTGACATTCAAAAAACGTTTTGTTATCCATACGATTTTAATAACAATGCTATCAAATTCTGAAATAATATACACCTTATCACAAATGCAATAAGACTCATTTTTCAGTGTAATACATTACGTAATATCTCCGTTTCAAACTTTTAACAATACGTAAAGAGATGTCTAATCGGTTATTTCCCTTATCAAGTTTCTGAGAAATATCAAAACGTTAAGGATAATTCAAGCTCATTGTTGAGTTTACGAAACTGATCATATCATTGTTCTTGCAAAATTTTCAAAATAATAACCACGTATGTGTATAATTAATTAAAAAAATATTTACAAAAAATACAAATTATATAATCTTTTGCAGTTCACCACAAACAGTTCTTGAATTATATTTATATTATCTTTATTCATAATACAACACTGTTGTACTTTGCTATTTATATCTGCTTTAATTTGCAATAAGTTATAACTTTGCCAAAATTCCAAACGCCATATCTCCGCGAATCCATTACAGTCCACGACCCCGCGTAAAAGGGTGATCATCCAAAATAAGTACAAAATTATTAGATAAATAGTAAAAGGTTTATCTGGCGGCCTGTAACATGTCCAATTAACGTTTTTTAATAAAATATTTTTTATATATTGTTCGTAAAATTGATCTATAAAAACATAAGTGCAATGTCTCATTATTCGATGGCGTTTTGATCAGTAGAATATAAAAAATTAACTAGCCAGGCCATCCTCAAAATATTTATTGCAATGATAATTTTTCAAGATAAGGTATAAGAAAAATTCCTCAGAGCACTCGCTGTGATACAGTCGATAGAAAGCGCTCAGCGCTGCTATCTCTCGACGCAATTGTAAAGGCTCGAGGGTGTTTGTAACCGCACGTCGCTGCAACCGATCCAAGGCCTCCAGAAGGTACTTAGCGGAACCATTCAATGGTGCGAGCAATATTCAACGCAAGACCGTACCTGTGTTTTGTACAACAGGCACAGTTGTTGTGGCGTGAAAAAACGCCACACCTTGTTCAGAACTCCGAGTTTCCGTGAAGCTGTTATTATAACAGCCTCGATGTAATCCCTTGGACTAAGGTCGCAGCGAACGCCAATCCCCAGCATGTCGATTTTGTTTTGCATCACCAGTGGAGTGCCACAGAGGGAGGGAAGAGGGGAAAATGGTGACTTTTTCGCTGTGGGAGCGCATACCTGCATTTTCTTGGCATTAAATTCAACAAGATTATCAGAGCCCCATTTGGCGATGAGTTCTAACGTCCAATCGAGTTTAATGATAAGATCCTTCCGCCTCTCCTCAATTTCCGCTCGTCTAGCCACTGGGCGTCCCTGGTATCCACCGTGCACTGAACTCTCATCTGCATAGCAATGTTTTTTTTAAAGAATAGGAAGGCGGACGAGTATATGGGCCACCTGGTGGTAAGTGGTCACCAACGCCCATAGACAATGGCGTTGTAAGAAATGTTAACCATCGCTTACATCACCATTCCCTTGTGCCTGTAATTACACTGACTCACTCATCCTTCAAACCGGAACACAACGATACCAAGTACTGCTGTTAAGCGGTAGAAAATCTGATGGTACCTACCCAGACGAGCTTGCACAAAGCTCGACCACCATTAGTAGTATGTATGTTCCCAAGAGAGAGCATATCATTGATATGCAGAAGAAAGTGTGTGGGAGATGGTGGTGATGGGAGCACAGATCCCTGGGGGACCCCAGCATTCATTACATAGAATTGTGAAGCGCAACCGCAAGAGAAGACTTCTGTGCCAGACCCTGTCGAAAGCCTTGGAGATATCGAAGCTGACAACGATTCCCTACACTCGTCGATAGCTTCACCCCAGAGGTGTGTTACGTATGCTAGAATATCACCTGTGGACCGTTTTGGTGAAACCCGTACTGACAATCATTAATTAGACAGTGATCTTCTAGGTAACGGATCTGTTGGTTGTTTAGTATCCGTTCCATCACCTTACGAAGTACTGATGTGATAGCTATAATATAAATTTTAAGAATCATAAGGTTACTTTAATCTGAAGTTAATTAATCAACGCCATCTGTTGACGTTTATTAGCAACATATTACGTTTTGTTTATTGATATCCAAAAATTGTGATGAGAAAAAAGTTTGCTTATCAAATCGTCTATTTATAAAGAGTCACCTCTGTTTTAACAGCACTTGAAGGGCATTCGGTGACCTAACTTGTTTGGCTTTACTTATTGAATAAAAAAATATTTTTTATAATTTAGATACTTCAAAAGGTTAACAAATAAAAATTTCAAAATACATTTTTGAAGTTCTTTGATGTGGTTCTCTTGTAACCCAATTTATAACCTTGCTCGTAATCAGCTGTTCTTCCATCAACCAGAATTATAGAGCTTTTTTTTATTGTATTTGTTAATAAACTACGACAGTGTATATAACAAGTTATATAATATTTGCACCCATTGCGGGGCTAACGCCTCCTATCCTTTTGAGGAGAACTTAATCTAAGTTGTAAGTTCATTAAAATATACAATACTTAAGTTACCATCAAATATCAAAATACAGCCTACCATAAAGCGGAAGATAGTGACACTGCCTTCCGCTCCAAGGTTGTGAGTTCGCTTCCCAGCCCGAGTCTGAGCATAATATGTATAAGAATATGTGTTGTGTATAAATACACTTATTTAAAATTATTACATGTGATAATTGAAGTGATAGTAAGTGCACCTGAGTTTGCGCAAAAACTAGTGCACTATAATATTTCCTGAGCAGTTGGCTAAGCTCTCTTGAAATTAGCCGCCGTGGCTGAAATCGGTATAGAGGACATTATATGTAAATATCAGTCGGTTTTACGTATAAAACAGGCATGTACATGTAACTGTGTGTGTGTAATATATGTATATAATGAGAAATTATATATATTACTACTGGGTCAATGACAAATACTTTATTTGTCCCAAAAATTATAAGTAGGGCAGATCTAAATATGAATTAGAATTTTTCTTAAGTTCCCAGAAAAGAAACTCCTTTCGGGCAATGTCAAATGTATCTAAGTATATAGAACGAAATACATCCTTATTGCTAAAGAAATAGGAACCATTTTAGTAAATAAGAACAATGATTATGTTTTGTAATCATTTACGTGTCGGTGTAACAACAAGTATTCGCAGTAATATATATTCCAATTGAGAAACCCACGCAAGAAAAAATTTTTTTAGAGTTACGCCGGAACGAAGAAGCCATTAAATAATAAAATTTATTTTATTTTTAGATCACCTTTGTTAATTTAGGAAGTATTTGTAATTTTGTTATGTTGACGTTTCACGCGTATTCTATAATTAGCAGTTTTATATAAAGAGCCAATTGACTCTGTGGTTGGAACATGTGAATAACAACTGATGTTGACGGATTCGAATCCGAAAGCAATTGAATTTTCATGTGCTTAATATGTGTTTAAAAGTGCTTGTCGTTGATGGAAAACTTTGTGAGGAAGCCGATACGAGTCGAATGTAAATCTGCTTCAAGTGTATCATACAAACCAGTATTTCAGCAGCGTGGTGGAATGAGCTCCAAGTCTACATTCCAAAACAGTGTTAGCTTTGCTTTTATTTATTTAATAATCCACCAGTTATCATACAGACATACCTTATTATATTAAGTATTATATGGCATATAACTAAAACCAAATACGATTACACAATACTTTAAGCATATATTGAATTACTAACTAAGAAGACAGTAAATTAATTAAAACTATTAAGAGACGAGAATTTTATGAATCTGTGTGTGTGTGTGTGTGTGTGTTTGTAAGTGTGTATTGTTATAGTAGTTATACTTTTAAATATCATAATTTTGTAATAAACATTTATAACTATGATACCTTTAAACCATTTATGTATAATATGTTGTGTTTTTTTAAATATAATATAACTTTTGAAAACTCACCAGGGAACCCTTTGTCACAATAATCGTATTCGCCGTTCAAATTAAATTTATTTTGACCCAGTGACACAGTATCGATGAGTAATCGATGACACGGTTCTAACTCGTGTCAACGAGAAATTATTTGATCTATTCATGGGATTTGTGACGACGAAGATGGTTTCATTGGATTCTATTTAACAAGCATCACGCCTTGTTCACCTTTCGCTTTCTCCTAGCTATAAAATTGATTGGTTCGTCGATTTAATGAACCTTATCTAGCTTATAAGTATAATCTTAAGTCCTGGGTATGGCGATCCATAATAGAGATGGTCCCATCGTGGCCAGGCTGCAGACCAGCCCAGGAATCCCCACTTAAAAACAACATTAGAAGGACACTATAATAAATAGCCCACGTTATCTTTCGACGATGACAATATGCGAAGCAAAAGTTGGTATCACAGGAGCCACCAGTAGGACATGCCTTTTCTAAGTCCTTAAATGTACTTTCAACTTTCTAAGTCTCACTCACCCTTCTATGGCCGCTATTACTATAACAGCAAATACATTCCGAACCAATTTCTTGGAGTTACAAGGGTCATGAAGTCTCGGATTGGTAGGCCATGCATTGACTATGCAAGAAAGGAAGATGCCAATGATAGCGCAAATTTATATGTACGGTACATAAGGATCATATACAATCAGGTAACATTTGATTGACTGCATTCTGCTATTAAAAGAAAAATTTATTTTCTATTAATATGAGCCATTCAAACGGTGGCTTGCAATGCACTAGTTAATTAATTATTTATTTGACGGGCCGGACACGAAATACTTCATGAATTTCATTATAAATATATAATTCACGGTTGTCTGTTTATATAATATTTGTTTACAAAACAAACAATATTGGATTGAGTTGATTTCCTTTAAATAGATCCACATTCTAGGGATGTAATATACATCATTTCAATTGAATGTGTACAGATAGAAATGATTGGTAGGAATAGCACATCAGTATTATTTATTAAAGAACACGAAAATGTCAACCAAATATAAACATTGAAATTTTAAATCAAACTATAAGACAACAATTTTTTCTCACAATATTAAAATATTTTTATTTTTTGACGTCACAATGTTATACATTATGCGGAAAAAGCTCATATATCATATATATTATATTTTATTTATTCTCGTTCTCATTTCTCATTATAATTAAATTAATATTATAATGCCATAACCATGATAGCCATTCGTGGCATGCTTCGTTATCGCCATTCATAGTTTCAATTTCTGTTTCGTTTAGATTTTCAAAATATATGATATTTTTTCTTAATTAAAAGAGATTTTTGGTTTTTATAAATTTGAATAGCAATCCAATTGATAACGTTCTTTAAATTGTACACGTTCTGATAAAACGAAGTATACAGCCGATAATTTCGTTACACGTGGACTGTTTTTGAATCGGCTGGGATAAAACACGTAATACGTTTCACAAATTGTTGATTTACCATTCAACAAAATAGCATCGCGGCCCAATACACGTGGAGTATATATATAAATATATGATAAGTCGTAAGGAATGATATTTTATTATTAGAGATTTATGTTGGGAAATACATCAAGACTACCATAAATTACTCTCTAATGTGCCAATTCTCAATCTTGCTCGAAACGATATAATTACCATTGCGATAAAAATAGGTTTCATACTTCGATGAAAATTCATTTGAGAAAACTGCCTTTTATTAAAAACGGTATTGGGATTTTGTTCAGGCCTATCTGGGTGAATACAACCTTATTACTGTGTTCCGATTTGAGCTAAAATAAGCGTATTATTCCGAGGAATTGTCTCTGTAATTATTGGTGACTTCTTGCATAACTATTGTCTATGGTGACTTATCATACGCACGTCTGATTAAATAAATCCTCGATATTCAATTAACAAGTGCCAGTAAGTTTTCGTACATAATTGAAATTAAAATTTATTAACACGAGTAATTAATGATTACCAAGAAAGTACATACACATATCTTATGTCCTCGGCACCAATTATGTGGGCGTTTCTAGAGAAAATACCAATCGATGGACGGTCAGCTACGATGTTACAGTTCTTTGAAGAACGTTTCCATTGTGGGTTTTAATAAGAATATTATGAATAAACACATATGATGTGTAAATTTAAAATAGTTTCAACATTTTTTACTAAAAATTAGTCGCTGAGAGGGTAAAGGTACTTCTTAGACATGGAATCGATTTGAATCGAAAGCGCTTTGTATCTTTAATTTCCTATATATTTGATGTCCTCTAATAATTTGTCCAGATTACGTGGTTGTAAGTATTAAGACAATTTTATATATTTCAGTCAACTACCAACTGTAAGGCTGTAACCAACTGTAAGGACGTAAGAACCAAACTCACCACGCACCACAACGGGCGTGTAATCGTAAAGCGATATGTGACATTGACTGTAATAATTATAAAATTTAATGAAAAGTAGCGTCTCACTGTAAGCCGACTTCCATCATCTCACGACTGAGCTACGAAGTTAAATATAATAATATATATTACAAGTTATTTATAACAATAGCTGATAATCACTACTGAACTTTAGAAAATTTTTGAGGTCCACTTCAATGTTGGAAAGATGGACCAAAAACATAATTACTCATTTATACTATTAATAGAAATATTCGTTAATTGATTATGTTTAGAGGTGCAGCAAACCCATTAAAGTTATTTATTTACAAAACGATCACATCGAAATTTAGTCTATATGTTATAGCTGTACATTATCAGTCTGTCTAGACATAGCCTATTATATAATGCTTAGATTATGGCTTAGTAAATAGGTCTATAATTTTGGTTAGTTATATTTATTATATAACAGTTGATGCTTTAATAATTATCTACCCCTACATAAATAAATAAATAAAACCATCGATGGACTGATTATAATGGCAATAATTCTTTATTTAATATAGAAGCATTGCACTTATATATAGCTTACAATTATATATAATTATAGTTAATGTATAAGGAGTACTAACTATTCTACATCAAGAATAATAAAAATTAACAATACAATGGACACACGACACATACGGATAATTTCCACGAAGCCTTAGTTAGATTAATGGGCAGCAAGTACCGCATACATTTACGTCGGACAAGCCCGTTGTTTTCATGAAAATAAACAATACAAGTATAATAATATAGAGCAACACTGATAATTAAAAACAAAACATTATATTCGTGACAAATTCCAGTACCTCTGTCTTGTTTTTTTTTTAAACTTTTTTTTTTTAATTGTTGCGGTTTTGAAATTTGATTTATATATTGTTTCGTATTCAATACTAGGACTGGTAAATCTTTAAGGAACATATTTATGTTCTCCTAATACAGGAACTAACTTAAAACAAAGAAATATTCGACTAGGACTAAATTTACTAAATCTAGAGATTAGCGCGTTTTAACTACACAAAATTCTCCAGGCTCATAAAGAAGCCGTGCTACGAAGATTTACCCATTTCAAATTATCCTTGATAGACTTTTAAAAAAAGATTCCGTCCTTCAAAGAGAAGTAATATAGCCTATTTATGTTTACATTAGTTAATTTTAATGTTTTATTTAATGACAGCCTATGACATTATTTGTTAAGAAATTCAATGTAAAATTTTATTTATATGATCTTCAATAATTTATGCACTCCTAGTAAGAACAATAGGTTTTACTAGGTTGACCTGTAATGTAAGTTGTACATACATATAAGCAACTAACACATCCTTAAGTAAAGATAGTATTAATGATTCATGAATTTGTGAAGCGGCGTACAGCTACCTCTTGATAATTTCTGTTTGCCTGATAAGTATTGTTTTGATAGAAAGTCATATTGATTGATTTTTGCTGCTTGCTGCTGCTTTGTGAAGTTTTTTTTAATAAAAAAAATTATTATGAAATATGGGGGGAGGGAAGGCTTTCGTCCAGCAGTGGACCTGAAAAAAATAATAATTATAAAATATATGTTATAAAAATTAAAAAAAGACCAGTTAGAGCAGTCATACTTAATAGCAGCAGCTTTGTAATCAATAATTAAAAAGTTAGTAAACAACGGTCATCAGATGAAATTATTTTTTTAATCATACTTTAAAAGGCAAAGGAGAATAAATGGGCGACAAGATGGCGCTCAACATAAACACTGGTACTGCGAAAAGCTTTTTTTTTATTTCTTTTTTATTACCACATAAAAGTATTTTCTCTACTGTATAAACGATATTTTGCAAAGATTTAGATTAGATTAACAATATTATATATAATATATAATAATATTATAAGGGCAAAAAGCGTAATACGAAAGTTTTCAAAAACGTATATTGTTTTGTTTTATTCGCGTTGCGAAACTTTGACGTTTGCGAATTACGTGAACAAAATTCTGCTCCCTAAATTTTAATTACGCATATTTTTATTAAAATTTGTTTGTTTTGCGTATTTTAAAACTCCAAAACAAAAAATAGAAAAGAAACTTGTCATAAGACAAAAAAAAAACAAATAATAAACGTCGAAACGTTTGCCGCAAACTCAAAACATTAGTACCAGGAGAATATAAAGTGTAGAGCGCAAAACGGTTGGGGAAAAGGAAGATAATAATTTAAATTCAGGTGAAAGTGAGTAATGTTACTACAATCAAATAGCACACACATAAAAAAATAACATGTGCATTACACTACTCTGTTTAAATAACTATAAAATTGTGCCAAACACAAAATCCGTTATATTTGTTATGAGGTTTTTTTCTTACAAATATTTTTTTTTTATAAATTATCAAAATTTAATTTAAAATAACTTAAGTACCTATCTACCTTACTACGGCAAAGCGCTTTTTTTAATCAAAATAATAATTAATTTCTTTGTATTTATTTATAAAATAGTCCGCCCGTAACTATACAAAAAGTGTATCGGATTTGATATTATTATATAAAAAACGCTTATTATTATTAAAATTATTGTCGTCAATTTGTCATCCTTATCGTGTTTATGTATATAATTGAGATAATTTACAAACTATATTATGATATATGCATGTAGTATTATGACACTAAGGCCAAAATACTAAAAGCAAATTGTATTAAAAAAAAATAGACATCTTTTGAGAATAACAGCTTATAAAGGAACCAGTTGAAAGAAAGAAGTCGACCAATGTGACAGGATGTAATTTTAAAAACCGCGCCAATATAAGCTATATATATCCCGATGTTTCGTCTGTAACAAAGCCAGTACCACATGGACCCGAATTACCCATATCAGTACCTATTAACACTAGGAACCCTTATTCACAAAATTCAGAACAAAGTGATCTTCAAAGTAATGGTGAAATTTTTAACCCTACAATTGAGCCTTGCCCTTTAAGATCAGCAAGAACTGAATAATTTAGTAAGGGATCTTGGGTTGCCAAAAGACGTTGCTGAACGTCTCGGATCTCGCCTAGAAGATAACAATTTATTAGATGCTCAGACGACATTTGCAACTAGTACTGTACTACTGATATTATATATGTTTCTTAAAGATACGAAAACTTGAAAAGTGTTTTGGAAAAAATAAACCGAACACGAATGGTTAATTTGCGGTGTTTCTCTAAAAATCTGGGCGACTACAGCGAGGAATAGAGTGAGCGGTTCCATCAAGATGTTAAAGATATGGAAAGAAGGTATACAGGTCGTTGGGATGTTACTATGATGGCAGACTATTGTTGGATGTTGAGATAAAACTAAAACTCATAAAAGAAAATCAACTAAACGTAGGTTTTTAAAATAAAAACAACGTTATTATTAATTGTTCTATTACCAAACAGTTATTTTTATAAACCATAAACAGTTATTTTTATAATATATAAAATTAAAAAACAAAATACACATTATAAATTTATAGCAAAAACACGCCGTCTAAAAGATTGTCCTGTGGCATTGTACCCAAAACGCCGGCACCATTGCCTCTCTGCATCGCTAACTCAGCCTTTGGGCTAAATAAGCGCCAGCTCTTGGGTTACCAGAAGTGTGGACCAGTTTCTTAGTTTCTTTTTATGCGTATATTAAGAAAGATGTAAACTTAAATTTACATTTAGGGGAAATTCCTATTTTTCAAACAACAAATTGATAAATATATTATATTTTTTTGTTGCTGATATATCGTGAAAATAATTAGGACAGGAAAAGTGTTTTGTGCTGCAGCTTTGTTTACACGGCAACGGAAAAACGTCAAAAGAGCACTGTTTCGCTCTGTCATATAATATCGCTTAATAACGGTATATTTTACTTGTGATGACTTTAACTTGAATTCAAAGGTAAAGTAAAAAATTTTTTGGTTATAAAATCCCGTACCTGTTGTATTCATTGAATTATGGAGCAGGTACGGAATAGCGGTAAAGCCTTACTGCTTCATTCCTCATGTGTTCCTAGTATTTCGTGTTTTGGTTACGTCAGGTATGTTGTGACTTTTTGTAGTTTTTTTCTTTTTTTAAATAATTCCTTGTTTGTTTTTATTTTGTTTGTATTTTAAGTTCTTTAAAATAAAATAAAAAGTTTTATTTTTTATTTTTACCGGAATTATAAATTAATTATTTTATATATAAATATTAGATTAAAAATAATTTTATTTTTTGTAGTAATAATATTTAAAATAATATGTAATTGTGATTCTCGACGATGCAAATATTCTTTTGTATTCTCCACCAACACATACCATGTGGCCTTAATTTAACGAAAAGTTAATAAATTAATTTGAGGTAAAATTAATCATCCTCTTTCCCAAATGTTGAAAAATTTAAATTACAGATCGCAGAAAACTCAAAACATTGATACCAGGGTAACACAACTGTGAAGAGGTGACCTTTTAAAGATGTGTTCATTTAACATCAGCCGATGGTAACCTTTTATAATTATTTTATAATATGAAACTTTGTACATTGTTAAGCTGCGTTGGCACAACCATAACATTTTTTTATATCATAACTTTACATTTTTCGTAGCTTGCTACGACTTTCACTCCATCTATTGTACGTTGTTGGTACTACTTTCAGCTCTTGTTACGCATGACAACGCATGCCACTGGGTCACAACGACCCTGGCCCTATGGGCCTAAACGAAATGACACGACGGATGAACCGTCGGGGAGGACCATCCCGGGTAGGGGGGGGGGGCAACCCCGAGGCCCGTACCCAGACTGGCCTAGGCCAGCCAGGAGGACCATTGATTGAACGCATGACAAAAATATAACAAAGTTTTAACTCAATCGGGTAAACAATATGCGACCACATAAAATAATCATCAATAAATAAATCAATATAAATGGTAAACGGAACCCATGTCCATTTTTTTTAAAGTAGTGTAAAGTAAAATAAACCTAGGAAAAAAATCACCAATAGCTCGAATGACACGATTATATAATGCAACTACAACTGCAGATAATGGGATTCGACACATTTACTTCTTTCAAAAAGAAATGTCATGCCTTCTATAATACCTGATTATTGTTCTTTGTTTTAATTTGTTTATTTAATTTTATTTTCTTATTTTTGTTTTAAGATTTATTTTATTGTTTAATCTTGATTATTAATTAAGTCTTATATTGTGAGTATCGACACTGTTCTTGAGCATGTTGTGTTGTTGTGTTCTCCTATAATTGGAGGTACATTTAAACATTTTTTTTAAACTTGTATATTTATATTTTATGCGTGTACTTTGTTGGAGTTTTTTCTAAATAAAAAAATAAAAAAATGAATACATTATCCTGCAATTTTGACATTCAATTTGGCTACTAGAGCTCAGTAGCTATAAGTTATATTGCTATTAATAAACCTTCCTTAATAAATTATATCGCAGCTTCTAGTTAATTATACTGTCATGAAATTGTCAAATTTTATCGTGACCACATTATCTCGTGCTTTATGGTGAAGGAAAACATCGTGAGGAAACCTGCATGCGTCTAATTTCACCGAATATCTGCCACATGTGTATTCAACCAACCAGCATTGGAGCAGCGTGGTGAAATAAACTCCAATCCTTCTCCTCCAGCCTCTAGCCCAGCTGTGGGACGTTCACAGGCTGTTACGTTACAGTACGGTACACATAGAATCTGGAGTTTCTGTAATTACCATAATAATAGCTACTAACGAAAATAATTGTATATTGGTGACTCTGAATAAGCAAAGTAACCGTCTGTAAGAGTCCACTGCTGGGTTAAGCCCAGCCTCCTCTCCTTTTGATGGGTGGGCTTAGAGCTACCAAACTACTGGATATTTACAAGCAATATATATTTTATAAATTCTAATATATAACATGATGTCGTAGTCGCCATGGCTTAAAGAATATGGACGATATAATATAACTAAATATAGAAACAAAGAAATATTAATAGGAAAATGTGATATCAATTAATACATATATTGTGGCTTGATAAAAACCAAAAAAAGTCGATAGTAAATATTTTGTCCTTTAGAAAGATTTTCTTTAATTTTTTAAAGTTCTAAAACTAAGCAATATAAAACTATAAATTACATTTATATATTTGTCTATCTATACTTATAAATGTGGAGAAGAATTTATTTTTGTAATGCCTTATTGAAAAAAAAACTACTAAAACAAAACTACCTACGATGCAGCGCGCTTCAGAGAAGGCTTAAAGTTTAACTCGTTTTCAATTTAGACTTACCGTCACAAGCGTAAATTTAATGTTCTTATTTTCAATAAGTTAGAAATATTTCGTATAGAAAGAAAATCTGATTAGCTCATTCATAATGCATATTATTGAAAATAGTGATGCTAGGATTTTTACCTTATGGTTTTTCCAAAACGAGTTCAATCGTGATTCATCTCTTCGTGTTTCAAATTTGAGAAACACTTCCTCGCTTATGATGGCCTGGTACTGATTGTTTTGGTTACAACAGGTATGGTACCGTTTGTTTATAAATAATAAAAATTGAAACCCTTATTAAATTTATTTGCATTTTTTACAAAGTAAGTAAAGAAAACGCCATTTTTAGCCATTACATCTCATAAAGTTTCTTCTTATCTTATTAGCTTGAATGAATAATTTATTATAACAAAATTTTCTTTTATTAATTTATATATACAATGTATTAACTGTAAACAGCTAAGTAAAATAATTTATCAAAAGTAACTAAGCCTCTTAATCTTGCTTTTGGATAATTCAAAAATATTTTTAAAATTTTATTTTTCACAACAGAACAGACAAAAGTTTAGTTTTCTACCTACAACTAAAAACATACGGTATTCGGATAACATAAATGCGTGGAAGTGTTCATTATATCACATCATTCATTATATCATATTTACTGGAGGTAGGGCTTTGTGCAAGCTCGTCTGGGTAGGTACCACCCACTCATCAGATATTCTACCGCAAAACAGCAGTACTTGATATTGTTGTGTTCCGGTTTGAAGGGTGAGTGAGCCAGTGTATTTACAGACTAAAGGGACATACAATCTTAGTTCCCTAGGTTGGTGGCGCATTGGCTGTGTAAGTGATGGTTGACATTTCTTACAATGCCAATGTCGAAGGGCGTTGGTGACCACTTACCATCAGGTGGGCCATATGCTCGTCCGCCTTCCTCTTCTATAAAAAAAACACGTGTGTCACACAAGTCTCGTTGTATGTAGGCTTTTTAACCAGCCTACTTTGTTGAAGTTTGAATATCTCGATTGTTATTCTACCACCGTATTGATGTGTTTCATTTTGTAGAGTAAATTATCCAGTTTCTGGCCCAAATCAGCACCGGCCCTGGGGTAGAGCAAGTGAAGCTATCGTTTTAAACGCCAAATATTTAACTGAAATGCAATTTATATGAAGTGAAAGCGTCGACCAATGGACACTGAAAGACAATTTCGCTTTACCCTGATCAACCGGCAAGGCCAGCGCAGGCCCAATCATATAAAATATTTTATCCCATGGTTTGTAAAGCATTACGGCTTAAGAATCGCATAATTTCTTACATCTTTACCACCATCAGTAACACAATATCCTGAACGAATCTTTCTTATTAAGTGAATCAGTATACCTAAATAAATATGAAATGCTGATTTCTTCTATTAAGTGAAAATTAGAGAGGACAACGTCCGACGGCGGGGCCAACAAAAAGAAAATGACAGAAGAAAAAAAATTGGCACAATTATTATTCGATTTGCGTCTCGGTTTAAAAACATGCGATACCAGGACATCATAAGCGAAAGGAATGAAAACTGACACCCTGCGCAGTTAAACACGCGCAGGGAGGTTTTGCAATTAAGGCTGTAAACCCCTAACGTAGCCCCGCCCAAATAGGCTGTACCACAAAAGGACATACCACATTGACTTAAGTTTATTTTATGACACCAACATTTTTTACATATCATTTCATTTTTATTACTAATAGTAAAAGTTTGTGTGGTTGTTACTTTATATTTAGCCAAAACTTTTATTAACACTTTTATTATAAATCAAAAAAATATTTTTTCGATACTGCCTTACTAAGCACCTTATGAAGGCGAAGAATATATAATCAACTAGGCTGTAACCAAACTTGTCTTATCAGGATCAGCTGAACAGCAGTCCTCTACATAGAATGCCTTAAATTCAGTAAGAAAAAAAAATTGAGCCGAACATGCGTAGCTGAAAGATCCCTTTTTTATGAAACCCCCTTAGGAATTTATTTTTCCTAAAGCTTATGTAGTCCTAGTAACAGAGGTCGCAACGCGGGGAGATTTTTCCACGAAAAATGGAATTGTGGACAAGGGTTGGAAATTGGTTAATCTCCGCTAAGGGATGATTTTATACTAAAAAAGGATTTTGCCAATTGATTCAAAAAATTATATAAAATATTTTTATATTAAAAATGAATTTGCTTTATTTACTTTGTTTAATTAACTATTTTAATTTACAATTTTAACATTTTATTATAATTGTTTATCTAGTTTAAATAGCAAGAGAGATAAATTAGTTATTTATATTTTTCAATAATAAAATGCCTTAAATGATCCAAAATATTGAGAATTCGTGAGATCTTTTGCACTGATAGCTTTTGAATGGAATCATTCAAAAGCTATCAGTGACAGCTAATTAATCCATGCACTATTTTAAAAGGAAACTACTACTTGCATGTAAGGACCACGTTTCAATATTATAAATCTCTTAAAATAAGTTTTTTTTTTAACAAAGACCAGTGAATAAAACACAAAAAATTATTGATGCATTATTAATTTTAACATTTCTATATGGATTTTTATTATAATTAGTAAATTAGAAATATTGCATATTTATAATTTTAGTTTTATTTTTTAATATTAATTGTTAACTACAATAAATTGCATGTTGCGGTTTCCTATTAGATTTTAATTGTAAGTTAGTTGTGTGTATTTTTTGTCAAACATCACAGTGAGACAAATAAATAAAAACACTATTAAAATTATAACAGAGCAGCAAAGTGGAAGAAGCTCCGTACTGAAAAAATTCAACTCGGAAATAAAACAAGATTTCAATGAAATTAATGAATGATTCCTTATTCGCAATTACAAAATTGAATCAGTTTCCCGCCATGAAGAGTATCTATCAATGTTCTTGTTGCCAGATTAAAAATATAGATTATTATTGCTTCATACCAAAAATGACAGTTGCTCTTCAGTAATATTTAATAATAATTCGAATTACATCCAATATTATAATATAAATATAATATATTACAATCTGATTGAGTTTTACATTACCGATAAAGACGCCCAATATCTTAGTGATTTGTAAAGCGCAGACGCTAGAGAAAATATTATATTCGAACAATGCGCTCGCGCCGCTTGTCACACATCTACATTACACAGTGGTTTGAGCGACAGGAAGCGTGAACGAATTGAAATATTTTTTGATTTGAATACAATTTTTTAAGTCGCCTAATGTTGAAATGCCTAATTTATAAAGAAAGTTAAAAAAGTGATTTTGTTATAAGGATTTTAAATTATAAGTTATAAGCTATGTATGATATTGTCTCACAAAGTAATTATTTAAATAAAATTTATCACGATGTTAAAAAGATTAATAATTTTTTAAATAAATCATTATTCTAAATGTACACTGATTCATTTAAAATTTTGTAACCGTAATACTCCTGAAGATATTGCAAGATTGGAAATGAAAATGTTTAGATGTTTATACCAGAGATCGTGGTTTTAAATCCAGGCAAGTGACACTGGATTCCCAAATGGTTGCTTCATAATAATCCGTTCTGAAGGTAAGCTATGTTAAAGACCAGCATGAGTTAGACGAAACTGATCCTCAGTGGAAATGTGGTTAAGTAAAATCGTAACCTTCTTCTACTTCACACTGGAGGAGGTATTTGTCCAGCTGTAGGGTAGGGTAGGTAGCGTAGGCTAGTGTTTTAGGGTAATTGTGTTGCTATTTTTTTTTATTATTATATCAAGTTACCCGTCCCGGCTTCGCACGGGTGAATAAGGTCTATATAAATTATAAAGTTCATACTGAAGAACAAACATACAAAGGAAAATATTGGCTTTTTATAAGCCAGAAATCTTCGCGATAAGTCAGCATTAGTACTCAGTATTTACTGATATTATAAATGCGAAAGTGAGTTCGTTCGTTTGTTTGTTTGTTACGCTTTTACGCCTTAAAGGCGTGACCGATCGTCGTGAAATTTTGCATGTACATGTTGGCATTGATACATAGAATGTCTATGCCCACTTTCGCATTTATAATATCAGTGAGTTTTTAAGGATATTTCATTGACAACCAAAATAAATAACCAATCTATTTTCAAAATAATCACAAGCATTGTTTGTTTACCTAACTAACCATCGTGTGATGTGATAAGGTTTTTCGTATCATGCTGTATATTGTCACTTGCTTTTATTCCAATTAATTTTCATCGCAGTGTTTTATAACACGCTTCGAGTATGAAGCGTTAATAGCGTAATGGTTTACGTGTCGCCTAGCGATGTTGAAGTTGCAGGTTCGATAGATCTGAGACTAATACAAGCTCTACGCTTAAATTAAGAGTTAAATAGGAATATTAGTAAACCTTATCATTATAAAGCTTTAAAATATAAACTTTTAGAGACAGAATTGATTTCCCGCCACTACGGATTGTTTAGATGGTAACTCGTATTTATTTATTATAGGTATATATATATACACGCCACTGATTCCATGCCGATGCATTATAATAATACTGGTTTCTACCGGTTATTACTGATTTGTTTGTTCTGTAATGAATGAAATGATTATGATTATAAAACAATTGTTATTTCAATTCATCAATTTTTTTCCTGTTAACATATCAATTATTGAAAAAAGTGAAAACTAATTGTATCTCAGTTTAGTTTTTAATTACATGAATACCTCTATTTATATCTTTATTATAAAATATGATTTCATAAGGACATCGACCTTATGTTGATTACCCCAAGTTTAATTAAGGCCTCAATTCTCGATAGCTCACCTTCCATGACAAGTCTGGAAAATTCATGGAAACTTGTTTACTTGTATTCTATAAATGTGTGTGTAGCGTACCTGAGCCTGTGTGCGGAATGTCCGGGTTATCGGATATTGATCGGTTCGAAAGCGCTCTTCCTACTGCATGATCTCCTAGTACTTTCCGATCGGCTGTCCATTATCGATACTTTCCCAATAAATCGCCAATTAACCGACCGAATCATCCATCATTCGTTGATCGCTTTGCATTAAAAAATAAAAACGCACAATATAATATAAATATAATAATTTATTATTTTACAAGTGATGTGAAAAATAAATAAATAAATAAAATAAATATTGTTAAATTTCTTTTATTAAACAAAGAGCGCATAAATGAAAAATGTAAAACTAAATTTTACTTGAACTTTCCGTGACACATACAATAAAAAAAAGTTACTGATTGAATAAAATCAGTAAATCGACGACACCTAATTCGCTGCTTCAAGTTTATTATTATTTTACCGGCCCTGTTGAGTTCGTTATTTGTTGTAGTTTGTAAATGGCATTGCGATAAATCAATAAATATTAGTTTCGGCTTAGTGGGCAATAATGATATTTAAGATGTATCATTAATAATTATTTTTTCTGCTTTCTCTGACATTCATCATCATTTTATAACTCTTAATTTTTAATAAAACTTTTGACAACTTATAAACACTTTCTAATAAAACATAAAAATATCACGAACAAAAGTTATTTTCAACAAACAAACACTATTTGAGAGATTTTTACAAATTTCTAAGCCTCCACAGATACTAGGTTAGCAGAGACAAGTAGTAGTCAGCCACATTCCAGAGGTTGCTCCCCTATCCTTACTAACGGATACACCATGTTATAAAGGTCAATGAACCGATTGTACGACAAGGACAAAAACGGGATGACTCTTTTGCTGAGATAAATTAAAATGAACCTTATAACTATCAGATTTAGAACTTGATTTCGATTAATTTATATAAACAGATGGAGGTTTTTGAATGCCAGCTGATTCAGGCAGCGGCAGCTGATAAATAAGTACTCGTTGAAAGTTGAAATTTAAAGAAATTTGAACTTTATTGGATTGATTTAACAGTTTATTTTGTTTGGCAAGTTTATTTTGGGTTTTGTTGAAAACAAGGAATAGCGTGAGAAATTCGGGAAGAAACTTCTTCGACATTACTAGGAACGCATCATCGTAATGGAGTTCGTATTGCAGCATCTCTTAAGACGGTTTCTCTCACGCCATATTTTTTATAACTGAATTAACTAATAATAAATATTTCTACATTTGGAAATTAATTTATGTTTTGATAGATTTGAAGAGTGAAAAGATGGCCTTCGTAACAAATTGAATTATTTGATTATATAGATGGCATTGCATCAGAAGGTTAGTTAAAATTATATTATAGTTTATTTGATCGCTTCCTGATCAATTGAATAGTTAGTTATTATTAATAGATTTAAAAAATGTTTATATATTTTAAATCTATTATTGTCCACTCTAATTTGTTTCATAATACATAATTGTGCGTCTTTAAGTGTTTTTATACTAATATAATATACGCAAAGATTTTTTTCTTTCCTCCTGATCCTTATATAGGGCTCTTCCTTTTCTTCCCGATTGAACCTCCTCGATTGGAAAGTTATCGGAAATCATCGATAATGGAAGAAGTATCGGAAAGTACTAGGAACACATAGGCAAGGAGAAGTTCTATCGAACGAATCAATAAACGATATCCCATGTCTATCTATCAATATATGCTCCAGACTCGTTCCGGACTTCTCGCACACAGAAAAGTATATTGTGTTTTAAAGCTCTCAAAATAGAGGATATTTTGCTAAGAACACAAGAAATGTAGCCATACGAAAGGGACGGCAGGTGTGCATTCCAATTTGCAGCAGGTGTTGGAATGTGTGTAAATAAACGTTTTTTGTGAATGAAGAATGTTGATAAAAAATGATGCAATGTGTATATAAATATTATCCATCTTACGATAAAGTTACAATTTATTTTGCGTTATTCATAGATACGATTAAATTGCTAAAAAATAAAATGTACTCGATATTTAACTTAACATTATATCAATAAACTTCTTGTTATTTATGTAATTTAAGGAAACCCGAAAATCCGTTGACGTAGTAATGACGAAAGTTTATCCTAAATTCTAAATAAAGGTTATTAATAGAATCCGTAATAATTAAATTGATATTGCGTCAATTACTTCCTATTTCCTAGATCCCGGATAGGGATAACATGAAATTTGATTAATATAGACTTCTATTCTAAAGTAATTCATTTTGGTACACTTAGAAATACAATTTTAAACGACAAAAATA
Organism: Nymphalis io; assembly: GCF_905147045.1. Lineage (NCBI taxonomy): Eukaryota > Metazoa > Arthropoda > Insecta > Lepidoptera > Nymphalidae > Nymphalis > Nymphalis io. Next base: position 9,747,101 of record NC_065905.1, read on the forward strand.
TAATATGGCTTCGTGCGCATGATGGCGCAGCCACACCAGCGCTGGACCGTAAACTTTTATAATGTGAACAAAAACAGCCACGGGTCCCGTCAACACTGCTGCCGTGTCAAATTTTTTTGCAGATTTATGTCGAAGCCAGCTGTTCACGCGTGTATTACGTCTTATTTTTTTTACTGATTTGTACATATTCTAAAAACTCATCGTGGTACCATAACTGTTTAATAATAACATGACATTTGCCATTGTCTTCATTCGTTCGATATTTGGTTTTCAGTATGTAAATAAGATAAATATTTGTTTGCTTAATGGTAACAATACAAACAAGATATAAAAAATTACATATTAAAAAAAATACACCTTAATAATAATTGAGACTTTAAGTAAAGTTACGACTATGGCACTGCACTGCTAACTTTTGCAGCTTTTTAGTTATTTGCCTTAATACTTCGGGTTAGGCTATTGAAAAGTTATTGGGTTTTTCTGTCGACTAATAATTCCCAGTAGTGGCCCAAAGTTTGAAAACTGACAATGGTTATACTCCCGTTCCTTGAATATCACGTAAAGACGTTTATCCTGCGCCTGAACTCTTTCCGAAAATAGAGAGAGCGCCTGTCTTTGCGCACACACTGTGCACGTACCCGGTAATTCGAACTCCGGTCGAACCGGTCTCTTAAGAATGGCGCCGTGGCTGAAGTCGGACAGGACGGCCTTTGGGAAGCTGTTATTAAATATGTACATAGTGTCGCCGGTGCGGTGGCGTTACAAGGCATATGATTCTTCGGACCTATTAAATGACAAGATAGTTTTGATCAAAACTTACATCAACATAAGTATTTTATTTTGAATTGATCTGTAAATAAGTAATTGCTATTTATTACATTATACTTAAATATATAATTACTAGAATAACATGAGGCACCTGATCTAAATAAAAAGAGCTGAGGTGGTGCAGTGGTGCTGGCCAAGAACAGTGATTCTTAAATGATGCCTGCAGGTTCAAACCCGAGCAATCGCCACTCGTGCTCTTTTTCATGCTCAGCTTTCGTGGAAAACACCGTGAATATTTCTGCATTTGTCCGATAAAAATCTGCCGATATATATCGTAATAGCCAACTAGCCAATATTATACAATACATTGCATGCATTTTGTTTATTCTAGAGCTGGCCACGTCAAATAGACCTTCAGATAAATAGATTTGTCGTCTAACTAATTATGTTACTCTGGTGTGACAAACATTACCAACTCATTTTTTATTTATATAGAGATAGAAAATTACCAAAATTGTATGGTCACCCTTCAATCGATCAGGAGGTCAGCCAATCAATGTATCCCTTAATTGACATACTTTGTTGCTTATTATGTCATGCGCCAATTTAGTGAACGTAATCGTATATTCGTTATATTTTTCCTAAATTTGTATTATGTAGTGTATTTATTATATATATAATGAAAGGAATATCAATTAAGCTTAGGCTCCCCAGTGGTCAGATAAATCTTTACTAGAAATTGTGGCTTCAAGCCCACGCTGTTCATTCATGTGCTTAATTTGTATTCAAAATTTACGTCGTGATGAAAAATATCGTGAGAAATCTGCATTTGTCAAATGAAAATCTGCCACGTGTACATTACAGGCTGGTCGTTACTTTTTTTTTAATATCAATATCTGTAAACTATACTTGCATTTGATGATCTGTTTGACTAAACCTCTAATTTACCGGAATATCTAAAGTATTTTGATTCTATTTAACCAATTGAGTTGAAAAGGGCTTTTACTTTTCTGCTTTTCCTTCAATATATATGTAAACGATTAATGTCGATTTTTTTGTGACCATCTTTCATCTGTTACTCTCTGCGACCTAATTATTTCTGTGTTATATGGGGATTCTAATCTATAATAGAACAAATAAAAACTTAGGAATATAATTATAAAAATGTAAACGATTAAAATCAGCTATGCATTCGTTTTTCAGAATACAATAGAATTCGATCAGAAATGGTCATTATTTCATAACAAAGATTATTAGATTTTTTGTCACGTTTTATTTGGGTTAGCAAAGTGTAATTATTAAGTGTAATTATTCAATAATGACGAGATTTAAACGAGTTGGTTATTTAACAATTAATTTCATGAAATAAGATGTTGCGTTTTTTGTCACTTCTATTTGCATAAAATTGTAGGTATAATTTTGTGATGGTCGAACTTTCTTGGAAATCGTTGCTTTTTTTCTAATAAGTACACATACTGGCAAATAAGCCACCTAATGGTAAGTGATCACCACTGCCCATAGAAATTGGCGCTGTAAAAACATCCCTTGAAACAAGAACACAATTTATATTAGTATATTATATAATATTAAGTTGGGCTCTTTAGCGGTACAATAAGTGATAATTAAGTGGTAAAATGATGATGACACAAAGGCCCACCACCAAGTTAACTGTCATAGATTTAGCGCAATAGTAAGAAATCTGTTTAAGGGTCGATTGGAAACGATAACACGAGAAGACCGAATGGATAATTTGCGAATCCTTAACTTTATCCCTTATTAGTATCTGTACACACAGACAGTATTAGAACTGCACGCCAACTGCGGGTTTTTGTCCAAGTAATCGTGCAGTTCTTATGCTGACTGTGTGTGTGGATACTTAGCCATATTCCTTTATTAAATAGATATTGAATCGAAATGACTCAAAGGATAGTGGACCTTAACAGAACTTGAAAATGACAAATTTTGTTTTTTAATTCATCAGTAAATAAAACTATTTTAGATTGTATGTAAAAATTTGAAGTCAATAAAATTGAATTACTTATTTCATTTAATGAGTTGTAAAATTTGATATTTAAAACCAACAAATGATAGCGATTTTCTGGACATTGGCATTGTTTATACCAGTATTTTCATTTCAAAATATCATTACCCGTTTCCTTTATCTATTTCAAACTTTTTATGACAAGACAATACAGCAACAAGAATATAAAATGCACGTTCAACCGCAAACTTCTGCCAAAACTAACAAGACCACCACACCACAATAGTAAAAATACTATTTTTATGAAACATTAATGAATATTATAAAATAGATTTCTAAGAAATATGTCGCTTGTGCTTTGAAATAATTACTTTTTTTGTTGTACCTGTAGTAGATATAATAAATGAATAGTATTATAATAGCATTACGTGATTATAACAAGAGTAAAAAGCGTGGTGGCTTTTAGTAGTTCAATATTATACAGACCTACTAGCGATGGAAAAGTTGCAGATTCTCTGGGTCATCGTCCCCTGTCATACAATATTTGCACTAGATTGTCGCTTAATTGAAGGAAAAATGGTAATATGAATTTATTGAACACTAGCTAATGTTTTGAAAAAATGCATAATTATTTTAAAAAAACGTGATTTAAAACAACGCGTGAATCTTAACTGATTATCGTGTCTTAATTTGTAATTATATCATGGGTAACGGTGAAGGAAAACATCGTGAGGAAACCTGCATGTGTCTAATTTCACTGAAATTCTACTACGTGTGTATTCCACCAAGCCGCATTGTAGTAGCGTGGTGGAAGATCCAAACCTTTTCCTCAAAAAGGGAGAGGGGGCCTTAGCCCAGCAGTAGGATATTCACAGGCTGTTACTGTAAACCATTACTAGCTCATTTGAATCATCGTTTCGCAATATTACATTTATTTTTTCTATAGTGAGGAGCCGGTAAGAAACAATAGTAATGTTAATCTTTACCTCTAATTAAATACCATAGTTATGTTAATTACGCAAAAAATAACAAATACTAAACCAGCGTGGGTTAAGTTTTTATCGTCTAATAATCTTGAATTGATTAATAAACCTCATTATTGTTTTTGCCTTTAAATGTTATAAATGGATAGAGAACGCTTATCATTTTCTGATATTTTCCAGACGTATTCCAAGGACAATTTTTAATAGATTCACCATTAAAATATTTGAAATTGTGAATCAATATTACTTACGATCTTTCTCCGCCGTTTTGAACGCGAGCAATGTGCCTTCTTGGTTCACATATGCTATTTTTTCCGGCGTAATGCAGTCATTACACCATAGTCCAGTGACTATTTGTTCGTACGGAGTAGCTCTACAGGTATTTTATTTAATTAATCCGTATGAATTCCTTAATGATCTAAAAAAACTACAAGTTAAACGCTGTACATACTATGTTATGTATGCTGTATATACTTGCTCTTTGTTATGTATACGTTATCCGTGGAGACAATTGTCTACGCAGTGGCTTTCCAAGCGAACTCTGTCTTTATAACAAATAACAAAAGTTTCGATGTAATTCAAAACATTCGAATCAACTGGCAGTTTCTGAAAGGGTAATCATTGTTAAACTAAATAGTGAACGCTGATTGGTCACGTATTGGGCTATCGGCTGCCATCGACCAAGAAACTCGAGCTAAATCCAATTAAATTAAATATGAAATAAAACAACCAATGCCGAGTATAGGATATATTTTAACATTTCCAAACTTCTCTTATAACGTTATAACATTAGCAATTGCTCCATTAAATGGTGACCGTTGTCAATATTCTTTAACCTAAAGCAGAGAAACATTATGTTAAAAGTTTAATTACAATCAAATAAAATGTTAGGTTTTATTGAGCATTGTGATATATTATGTTATAATAATTCCTCATCTCTTAAACACTAAATCGGTGAAAAGATTATCAAAAAATTAATTCAAACAAACAAGTAAACAGTCTCACTCAGTTTCCGAAAATGATTAATTCCTTATTATATAAAAAGTATGTATCTGGTCGTATTATTCGCGTCCATTATATACAATCACGGTCGATCAACGTTATCTTAGACATAAGTATAGCTAAATATATAAGGTATATTGAATGTAAGTAATACTTTCATTTTGCATACATATCAATAGAAGTAAATCAATCAATCAAAAACTCAACGGCGAAGAGTGCGGCGGAATACCCACTAAAAATTCAGCGGTATCCACTTCGTCTATTCGGGGGACGTCATGGGTTCGCTTACACATACATATTATCGTGATGCCCCTACGGTTGGCCCTCCTATTTGGGTCTCCATTCCTAGAGGGTTTCCTGGAGTCAGATGGTATACGAAATGCCTACTTCTACAAAATTCTGTCTCTGGAAAGTTAACTTACGACTTTTCATGTAGGTTATCTAATAATATGTTCTTTTAACGAAATTAACGAAACGCACGGCACGAAATTAATTATATACACGAATTATAAAAAAAACTGCTTGAACCCGCAAGCTTCGGGTTAGAATCAAGTGTCCTAACCATTGAACCATCTCGTCTCTAAAACCAAATAAGTTTAACATCATAATAAAAGTGCGATCATCGAGACAATAGAATATAGTGATATCATTTTCAATTGTCGAATAAATATTATTATTTTACGGATGTGTTAAATAATTATTCATAGGTAATTAAATCGAAAATAAACTATGCTATCGACGTAAAGATTCCAGCTCGGACTCTTTAACATATTATGCTTACGTGATGTTTATGTATAGTCTGTAGTTTGTTCTGTACTTGGGTGTTTCCCACCATTGTGCCGCCGACGCCGAAACTAACTACTAAATAGTTTTAACTTAACAACACACAATAATGTTCGGGAAATTTATTTGCAATGAATATATATATGATAATAGGTGATTTTAGTGGGTTTTTTTATATAAAATAGGTATGTATAGGTAGGGGCAAAATAGGCCACCTGATGGTAAAGCGTCACCACCGGCATAGACATCGACAATATAAGAAATATTAACCATTCTTTACACTGCCAATGCTCCACCAACCTTGGGAACTAAAATGTTAATGCCCCTTGTCCCTGTTGTTACACGGCTCACTGACCCTTGAAAACGGAACACAACATTACTAAGTATTGCTGTTTGGCGGTAGAATATCTGATTAGTGGCTGGTATCTACCCAGATGGGCTCGCACAAACCAAACCACCAAGTATTTAGTCAGTGCGTAAAAAAGAGAATAAAGAACGACGTTTATAATATATACAGACATCCAAAAACTTCTTAGCTGGAAAATTTAAATAATTAATATATTACGTTCTACACAAACCGCTTTACATACTAAAACAGGAATAAACATAAATCATTATAATCAATATTAAATTAAAATTACTTAATAAACGATATAGTTATTATATGAATACATTAAGTTAATATTTATCAGTAGTCTACGCCCGTGGCTACGCCAGCATGTTATGAGGAGGGGTTTTGACAGATGTTAAATTTGGCTAACGGATTGGTGACCCATCACCAAAAGAGTGGTTGTGGTACATAAAAACACGAATCTAATGACAGATCCGCTTAACAAAAAACCCTTGGCGACTTTTGTAATGTCAACGTTAATGAAAAAGTTTAATTTACATATTGTCAATACAAATACCAAATATTTCAGAAGAAATACGTCAATAAGTTTTTGCTATAAATAAAATAACAGATGTACAAGTAGTACATCTGTTATTTTATTTATAGAAGATGTTAAATTATCTATGTTTACTGGTGTGAAAAAAAAAATTCTAGATGGCTCAGTGGTAAGAACGCGTGAATCTTAACCAACGATCGTGGGCTCAAACCCGGGCAAGCACCGCTGAATTTTTATGTGCTTAATTTGTGATTATAATTGAATTGAAGGAAAACATCGTGAGGAAACCTGCATGTGTCTAATTTAACTGAAATTCTGCCACATGTGTATTCCACCAACCCGCATTGAAGGTGGAATAAGCTACAAACCTTCTCCTCAAAAAGGGAGAGGAGGCCCAGCAGTGGGACATTCACAGGCTGTTACTGTTACGGGTGTGAATTTAAGGCAGATCACTATTATAATGATCTTAACTTTTAGTGTAACCAGAGACAAACACTTAATAGGACAAAGTTAATTAGGACGTTGACACCATAAATTTAAAGGCACTAAGTTGAACAACACTTAAACTGTCACTTAAAACTTTTCTGGGTCGTTTGTAACGAATTTGTTTATCAAGAATTTTGCCTTTAGGGCTGCAACACGATGTTATGTTGAAGTATATTTATTTTAAACGATAACCGGAGCGTCATTTCAATATTGTCTCGATAGAAGAATACTGCCATGAAAAATACTCTTGGGTCTTGCTAACTTATAAGACTGCATATCGGTTACTTAGAATTCCAAGTCAAGTCAATAAATTGTGTTTTTTTATTACTCATTTTTCAGAACCCTCGAACTCGAAAATTCAAAGTGTTTTACTTCAAAACGCCTAGGGGCCTTAGAAGTCCGAAAGATTGAAGGTGCAACCCGTCTGTGCATACCCGTCTGGATAGGCACCACTCACTCATAACGTATTTTTTTTTTTTTTTTTTATAGAATAGGAAGGTGGACGAGCATATGGGCCACCTGATGGTAAGTGGTCACCAAACGCTCTTAGACATTGGCATTGTAAGAAATGTCAACCATCGCTTATAGCCAATGCGCCACCAACCTTGGGAACTAAGATTTTATTTCCCTTGTGCCTGTAATTACACTGGCTCACTCACCCTTCAAACCGGAACACAACAATATCAAATATTGCTGTTTTGCGGTAGAATATCTGATGAGTGGGTGGTACCTACCCAGACGAGCTTGCACAAAGCCCTACCACCAGTAAACTAGTATTACACCACCAAACAGCAATAAGTATTGTTGCGTTCCAGTTTGAAGGTTGAATGAGTCATTGTAACTACAGGCACAAGGGATATAACATATTTGTTCCTATAGTTGGTGGCGCATTGACGTGTGGCGATGTAAAAAATGGTTAATATTTCATGCAGCGTCAATGTCTATAGGCGATGGTGACCATTTACCATTAGGTGGACTATATGCCCGTCCGCCTATCTTTTTTTATAAAAAAAGAAGATAATTACTCCTACATAAACTAGTAGGCGAACTTGGCAAAGATAATAGAAGCAACAGCGCTGTTATACTATGATTGAAAAAGGATCGTTAACATAGCTAACGAAGCTTTGATGTTCCGAATAAACTGCCAATCGAATCATCATCTAACCACTAAAGTCGGCTCAACACTCGCCCGTGAACCGCGACCGTGAACCACAGCCACGATTCGCGCGTGGTCTCTGCACGAAAAATATCACCCTGAATTCGCAACGCGCGCTTCACTTATCGGAGGACTAAAAAAATACGAACGAGGCACGCCGCGATACGCAAACGCGAAACCGTCTAACATTTGCATTTCACGGCTTTTCCGCTGCGAATATAGAGCGGGCATAATGTCTAATACCCTTAGACAAACAATTAAACATCCATTTACTGTATTCTTAACTATCAAAGACTAGTGTTACAAAAAATCATCGATAAGCCATCTTTACTGTACTATAATTATGCTATATATTGTGTGTTATGTTTAAAAATAAGAAAAAAATATGATGAATATATTTACTTAACGATATATATAGGCACATAACTCTATTACAAATAAAGATACGATTGCTTGAAACAGATTAAATATAACAAGCATTAAAAAAAATTAGATGCTTAGAGCCCATACTTTTGTATTAGCTGCCGTATACATATTTTCGTATTATTTATACATATATGTACATGACACATACGGATATTTGTGAGGAATTATCCGGAAGAGATCATTTTCTATATCAGAGATAAATCCGGCCTTATGTATATTTTTAATATAGTCTAACCTCACTTTCTGTATTTTTTTATTTTGTAAGCAATGAAGGCATTTCGTTATTTGTATTCCAACTCATATAATAATTAATTGATTAATACTGCGTGAGTAAAGAGTTTATTAATACTATCATTAATCAACATACTTATTTTTTACACTGTTATTTGTTTATTGTTTATGTTTCTTTGCGTACAGCGGAACACGTGTTCCGTGATCGTTAAATTACAAATTATTATAAACGTTAGATACTTCATAGTAATAATACGTTCTCCGTAAAACTTTGTAATATGTCTAGATTGAAAACAATAATAAACAATATTACGTGCCATGAAAACTAGCGATTATATGGATTCAATTTAATTTTATAGAAATAAACACTACGAGTTCTAAATTAGTTGTTCTAATATATAATATAGTGAAATGATTCATGTATGAAATTTGAATGTAACTATTATATAGTTTTTATAAAAATCTAGTGTCAAATGTTTATTTATTTGTATAATATAAACGGCTAAACTTTAAAAAAAATGACAAAGCAACTCAAGAAAAAAGACTATAAATTTAAACATAACCTTAAAATATAATAAATCTGTGTTAAATATAAATTTTCTGTGCATATAAAAATCTTATCGAAAATAAAATTACTAAAATTCCATTGACGCCAGACGACGGAGGCTATTAACAGCTAGTTAAAATATAAAACTTGACACACCATAACAGAGGTGAAGGGTGAACGCTCGAGTCTATCTCTTACCCCATTCATCCCCTTCGACAAATCACTAACGAGATAGCTCGATATTATTAAATAGTAAACTTTTTTACAGCCCTACACTAGACATTATACAGGCTTATCTTAGTCATTACAGATTTAAAAATAAAACCAGAAAAGTGGATCCGTTTTAACTCTTCCTAATAGTTTTTTAAATACCGGTTCGAAATTCGAATTGGTTTATGTGTGTCGATTAGTCAAACGTCGGAATAATAAACATCGTGTAACACATCTGTATATGTAGTTAACATTATGTAAGTAAACAAATATGTATGCGAAACAAAATGTATCAACTTTTATTTTTAAAAGTTTTGACTTTGTTACGTTTGCAAGTGATGCTTGCCCGATTTAAGGCCATCGAGTAATATCGATTCTCTAGATACAATACACAAATTATAATACTTAAACTAGAACTCAATGAAGTATTCCATGAAAATGATTAAAAACAATCCCTCATGTTACGGTAATTAATTTAACCAATCACATACATTCCTTCACTCGAACAGATAAATTGGAATCTTAAATGTTCACCGAGAATCGAAACCTATATGTGTACATTCGAGTGTTAGAGACATTTGCTTCTAATGATAAAAAAGGAAGATCCTTAAATAAATAAGAAAAACGGCAACGAAGTTCAATAACAGCAATGAAAGTACACTTTAATTATGCATTGGAGCATAACATTTAAGCAAATTAATATTTACATAAAAGATGTCGTGTACTTGCATTATACGTAATGAGAAAACTCATTATGTTGGTACACATAGTATTATGGTGACGAGTACACCACAAAATAATTACAAATAGAATCCATTGGAGATGTCATTGGATCGATGATATTTTAATATTTGACAGCTGTTTAAGCTTAGATTACTTAGAGTCATAATGTCTAGACTGACTGCCTCGTTGGTCTAGTGGCTTGATGTAAGGCCGCAGACCTGGAGTTCCTGGGTTTAATTCCCAGGTCGGACCAATAAAAACTTATTGGGTTTTCTGTCAGAAAATTCTCAGTAGCAACCCGGAGTCTGGAAGTTGGAAATGTGTACACTCCCATGCCTCGGAAAGCACGTAAAGCCGTTGGTCTTGCGCCTGAACGCTTTCCGGTCGTGTAGGATTGCCGTCCCATCGGGTTATGAGAGTAAGGGAAAAGAGAGTGCACCTGTGTTTGCGCAAACACTTGTGCAGTATAATATCTCCTGCGTAGTTGGCTAATTTTTCTTGAGTTTGGCCGCTGTGGCCGAAATAGGTCTAGAGGATATTAATTTCTAAAAAAATACGTATGGGATTTAAGCAATAAAATAACATTTTTTATCATTTTTTATCATTTGCTCATTGTAAATGGAGCGATTTGATACATTGTATACTTATTGGTAGGTGCGTGAAGGTTGGGATGCATGTCAGTCACCTCCACGTGGTGCACCCTGGGCAACGGGGTCGACCAGCAATCCGATGTTTTTCCGGATTGCTTGTCGATCGCGGCTGAGACTGACGCGGCGGAAGTGTCGCGGGCCGCTCCTGGTACTTCTCTGTTGCGCAGAGTGGACCAGCGAGCGGCTTCGTGGCAAGTAGGAGGGTTCCGGGGTCCTTTTGGGCCGCCGGAGAGAGAGAGGAGGTGTTGGTCTCCGGAGTCCTTTCGGGCTTCCGGAGACAGGAGGAGGAGTAGAAGTAGGAGTGAGAGGCGAGTTCGCCCAGTTTCGGTGTCGATGCTGGGTGGACGGACTTCGGTCACCACCTTCTCAAACTCGTTTCCCCATACAGGCGCCAGCCTGTGGTGGGACCGAGAGCCTTGCCTTTACCGGCCGGGCCAAGAGGACAAAACCTCAATAAAAAACAACCGGTGGGTCGCTCACCCAAAGCGACGGCCGCAGGCGGGGTTGCGGTGGTGTGCTAACGCGTTCCCGTAAACCCACCACCATGCGGTGAGGCGGAAACGAGGAGGTTTTAGTGGGTTTAGGGCGGTGGCCTTCTGCCCCGAGAGTACCACATAACCGTCCCGGTCGTGTCCGGGCGGGAGGCGTAAATGCTTTTCCTCCTCGAAAAAAAAAAGGTGAGTGAAGGTTTCTGACGTAGTACTGTGGAACCATTTTCGGTCGGTTCGTCATCAATAGCACCACCAAAAAATACTCCCGTAAGATTAGCAAATTGGGTTTGTTACTCACACCACTAATGAAAAGTATAAGTTCTCCTTATAAATGAAAATAAATAAATGTATTCTTATAGCTACAGTCAGGTCGGGAGATCTAAACGCAAATTCGCCGAAGGGATTAAGTCTATAGTTTTGTTGTTACGCTGCATATTTTGCTACCACTTCATTGATACTTTTCGTTCTGTGAAAACCATTTGCACTCCTAACGACATGTCTTTGGCCCTATGATGGGAGGTTTTCACGATGACCATTAGGTGATCGTTAAGACCTTTTAATGTTCTTTTATATATCCTCGTTAAATGTTTTACATTGCAAAGATAATTATTCTTTTAACTTTGATTTGACTCCTGCACATTTTATATATTGATGTAATTATAGATACCTTTTTTTTAAATAAAATTAAAATTAATCGAAGTCTATTAGACTTAAGTTAGGTAAAGTTGGGTTATGTTACAGGTCATTCACCTCCTAGTACATATACACCTTGAGCATGGAAGGTAGGTATCCACCTAAGCTTCATCTGGCAGAATCATACGTATTATTCTCACAGTAGCCCAGTGGATTTGATAGACGACCCTTTAAAAACATGGTATAGTAGGCATATTAATCGACCTTATTATCAACCTAGACGAGGTCGGGTGGGTAAGCTTCGCGTCCTATGCATCGGCGACCTTGTGTAGGGGAAACGCTATCACGCTTTTGCACTGAATGCACGCAGAAAGCTGCGCAGGTCGAGATTGAGGCGAGAGAACAAACAGACAGGTCGAACGTTACCGTTTCCTGAAAAGAGATTTGCTTAATGCACGTCCAATGCCAAATGGGAGGGATGGCCAATTCGTAATATCAAAACGATCCAAAAATGATCGTGCAAAGGACGGCCAACACAAGATTGCGTGGGTTTGAGTACTTTGCGGATACTTTCATAAGCTACCTTTTTTTCTCTCTGTGAAAAGTCATTAGAATAAAGTTCTGTCAATTGATATTGCTGGCCAAAAGTAACTTTAATCAGGATAGTCTACTGATGACGATGAGTTATTAGATGATATTTTAAATTATTCAAATAACTGCGATACATGAATTTGAAATGACTGCTTATTAATACATCCATAAGTTTTCCATTTAATTCATACAAATGTAAAATGTAAAATGTTTCTATTCAATAAATTGAACATTACAAAACTACATAACTTATTTGAACTTTAACTAACATTTATAACGTTTAAGTTTTCGATTAATCTTAATTAAATCGGCACTTAATCTCAATTAACGACAATATGTTCCAAGCCAGAAAACTACCTAATTATCAAATCTTAATATATTCAAAATTTTCAGACCGATTTGAACATGTGAAGAATTTCATTTCTGGAGTTTAATTTCAGACAAGATCTGACGTTGAACATTCGAGAACATTTTAGAAATTAAATTAAACGAGACAAGTCATTTACCCGACTGAGGAATTAATAAAATTTCAGACGATCTTTAATAATAATCGAATGCGAGAATTAGTTTGTTAGTTTGTTACACTTTCACATCTTAATTAATCAATTGAATTTTGTATCGAAAAATTTTGGATACACGTCAATGGCAGGGGTATAAAAAAAGACATATGGTACCCAAACCACCCTTCTCAAAAACCACGCGAAAATTAGTATATAATAAATGATATTTATTTTACATTTTTTATATTACGAATTGATTACCTATTGTTGGGTATTGTACCCGAGCTGAACCAGTGGTGGTAGACGTGAATCTTAACCGAAGATTAAGAACATTGAACACATTCAAGCGCCACTGATTCACTTGCTCAATGCATTTCGTGCTCGGCGGTTATGGAATATATCATGAGGAAACCAATAGGTGGACGTAACTCTGCATATGTGATTCCACCGATCCACTGAAGCAGCGCGGTGAAATAAGCCTTTTATTCAAAAGAAGAGGCGTGACCAATCATTAGATAATTTACATACTTACTTAACTACCTATTGCTTCAAAAAACTTTTAAATGATTTTACTTTTGACAATTACTCTAAGTAACCAAATAAACGCTGAGTTTCTTTCGCCAGTTCTTTTCAGGTCTGAGGTGTTTATTTCCGAACGGGTGGTAGATTTATGACAATTAATGAGTAAGTGTAACGCTTCTTCATTGAATAAAGATTTCGACTTTGATTAGGCTCGAAAGGAGTTCCTTTGAATGGTACCATAATAATTATCAGCAAAACTAATAAATATTGGTTATGTATACGGCCATAAACTTATCATTTATCTTCAAAGTCATGGGCTAAGTGACCACTTATTTATTGGTACTTTAACTTGGTTATTGGAGCGTCGATATTGTTATAGTTGCCAACCGTAAGCTTGAAAGAGGTGACGTATATTGATGACAGTAAACTACGTATGCAATGTAACGAAAAAGTAATAAAGAAAAATTGCAATTTTTTGCCACGCCATCGAGATTATTTTTCTGTGTATATGTATATGTCACCGTAAAATTGTATTGTGAATCGTCGAAAAATTGCGAACGGTGAATATAAAGGACCAATTTGAGTTACATTATAAGCAAGCTAACCTTACCTAAAAATGTTAGGTTATACACATATTTGTAATAGACGTCCTCTGCTATTAAGCTGAACTTGAAGCTTATACATTGCGCTGTTTCATTACAATTTTAGCTTGGTATATAGGAATATCGGTACATGTCAAAATTTTATTTTATAGTCAGTAACTCTTTTGTGAGGCAATTAATACGATTTTATAACAGTATCCCAGAAAGTAATCAAAACGCTTCTGATGCTAAATTTAAAATTTTTGTATATAACGCTTGTATCCAAAAGGTTATTATTATACAATTGGTGAGTTCATGGACGGAGTTCACACCTTGAGAATGAAACGATCGACTCCGGATTATGTACTATTTTTTTATATGTAAACAATTACCAGATTTTACAAAAACAGCCGGGTCAGTTTCTTTCGCCGGTTCTTCTCAGGTCAGGCTATTTTCTTTTCCGAACCGGAGATAGTTTTTAATTGGACAACCATTAAGTAAGAGTAAAACTTCTACATATATTGTATAAATAAATTTGAATATGAATTTACTGGAACATGAATTTCTGTTTAAACAAAAACCACGTGATTTATCCACTAGTAGTAACTTGAGATAGGAGTTGTTCAGATATTTCATTGTATAAAATTTCCTATTACTCGTATCGTAAGACATCGTGTCGTTCACGTATCGTCGATATAAACGACCTCAGTTATTGAATGGGTAATGCTCGCATTGATTAAGCCGGTTCATCAGGCACGATCGGTCAATATTGTTAACGCTGCATTATATTATAGTCTGGTCTAAATATATTGATGTCTAGAAAATTTTCTAAACACATAAAATTGGTTTTAAATTACGACCTTTTGAGGTCATCACACTCCGAGTTTTATAACTGCTATGATTAAAATGTCAGTTCGATTAGAGCGTGTCTTTGACATGTACCTACTACTTAATAAATTATAAACAAAGAAAATATAAGTTATTGTTTAATAAATATTTATTATCTATGGCAATTTTCGCCCTCAAATCAAAAATCAAATCAACAGCCAATCGTTGTCCACTGCTGAACATAGGCCTCTCCCAAGGTGCGCCAAAGCTCCCTGTCCTCCGCCTTCCGCATCCAGTTGGTGCCCGCCACCTTCTTGAGGTCGTCGGTCCACCTGGCTGGAGGGCGCCCTACGCTGCGCTTGCCGATTCGCGGTCTCCACTCTAGGACTCGTCTGCTCCAACGGCCATCGGTCCTACGACATACGTGACCAGCCCACTGCCACTTCAGCCTGCTAATTTTGCAAGCTATGTCGGTGACTCCGGTTCTTTTCCGGATAATCTCATTTCTGATCTTATCCTTCAAAGATACTCCGAGCATAGCTCGCTCCATAGCACGCTGAGCGACTTTGAATTTGTGGACTAGTCCCGCAGTTAGTGTCCACGTTTCGGCACCGTATGTCATGGCAGGTAAGACGCATTGGTTGAAGACTTTCGTCTTCAAACATTGCGGTATAGACGACTTGAGGACTTGACGAAGGTTGCCAAATGCTGCCCATCCCAAGCGAATTCTTCGATCGGCTTCCTTCTCGAAGTTGTTCCTACCGACTTGTATTATCTGTCCTAGGTAGGTATATTCACTAACAACTTCGAGAGGTTTCCCCTCGACGTATATCGGTCCCGGCACGACATGCCTATTGAACATGACCTTGGTCTTTTCCAAGTTCATACCGAGACCGACACACCGGGAAGACTCGCCTAGGCTACGCAGCATTTCGGTGAGTTGTTCCAGCGACTCTGCTATGATGACGATATCGTCGGCAAATCGAAGGTGTGAGATGTACTCGCCGTTTACATTGACTCCATACCTAGTCCAATCCAGCGTTTTGAAAACGTCTTCCAACGCGTTGGTGAACAGTTTCGGGGATATTACATCCCCCTGTCTCACCCCTCTGCGCAGTTGGATCGCCTTCGTCTTACAGTCCTGGATGTGGACAGTCATTGTAGCGGCGTTGTACAGACATCTCAGTACCTCGATATATCTCCAATCGATATGACATCTCTGCAATGAGTCGAGCACTGCCCAGGTTTCGATGGAGTCGAAGGCTTTCTCGTAGTCCACAAATGCCATACACAGCGGCTGATTGTACTCTTCGGTCTTCTGCACAATCTGCCGAACAGTATGGATGTGGTCCACGGTGCTGTAGCCTGATCGAAAGCCGGCTTGCTCTGGGGGCTGGAACTCGTCAAGTCGTCTGGCGAGACGGTTCGTGACGACTCTTGAGAACAGCTTATACACGTGACTCAGGAGGGAGATTGGTCTGTAGTTTTTCAAGAGGGTTTTATCACCTTTCTTGAAAAACAGTACCACCTCACTCCCGCTCCACGTTTCCGGGGTCTTGCCATGTTGGATGACGGAATTAAAGAGGCTTGCTAGCTCTTTCAGGACCGGAGTCCCGCCTGCCTTAAGCAACTCTGTTGTGATTCCGTCATCTCCCGGAGATTTGTTGTTTTTAAGCTGTTCTAGAGCCGCCCTAATCTCTCCTTGGTCAACGACCGGGAGCTCCTCGGAGTAATGGCGCATAAGAGGGGCGCGCTGGTCATCAATACTGATTCCCATGGGTTTATCCGATCTTGAAGAGAACAACTGCCCATAAAACCTCTCTACTTCTCCGATAATCTCAGGCCTAGAGGTAACGACCCCACCATTTTCAGTTTTAAGTTTTGTCAGACGCGGCCTCCCAAACTTGCGAGCGAACACTTTCGATCCCCGATTTTGCTCAATCGCAGCCTTGATGGCACGGGTATTGGAGCGTCGGAGATCGCGTCGCGTCAGCGTTTTTATTGTTCGGTTTAAGGCCTTATCTGACAAAAACGATGGTAGTTCTCGTCGTTTTCTCATGAGCTCGAGTGTCTCAGCAGAGAGTTTTGGTGCGTTGTCTCTTCTCTGTGGCGGAAAACACTTGCGGGATGTGTTTTGCAGTATTTTGACCAGCGTGTCGGTTCTCTCATCAATGCTGCTTATGGTTTCCAACGCGGTGAATTGATTTTGAAGTTCCATTTGGAACTTTTCGGAGCCTTGAGCAGCTTGGAGCATGGTAGGTCGGAGAGTAGACCTCATCATTCTCGATCTTTCGGCTTTTAAGTTGATATTTAGAGTGCCTCGAACCAAGCGGTGATCACTTCCGGTATTAAACCTGTTGATCACTGAAACATCTCTAAATATGTGCCTTTTATTCGAGATGATAAAGTCTATCTCGTTCCTTGTCACGTTATCGGGGCTTCGCCAGGTCCACCTCCTCTGAGGCTTCTTTTGAAAGAAAGAATTCATCAAAAAAAGCCCCTGCGCTTCGAGGAAGTTTACCAGCATTTGCCCCCTGTGATTTCTGCAGCCCAAGCCGTAAGGTCCGACTTTCGATTCACCGCTATCTTGTACTCCCACTTTAGCATTAAAGTCTCCCATAACAACATTGTAGTGGGCCCTCGAGGTGTCGTTGAGGGCCTTTGCGATGTCCTCGTACATCGCTTCGACCACATCATCAGAGTATGTCGAAGTTGGCGCATATACCTGTACAACCTTCAGGGAGTACCTGTCGGAAAGTTTTAGGACAAGGTACGCTACCCGGTTCGACACACTACTGATTTCCACAATGCTGCTAATGAGATCCTTTTTGACTAGAAAACCGACACCACCCTGGGAGAGGTTATCACCTTCGCGGAAGTAGAGTAAGTTACCGGACTCTAGAGTTATCGTGTCCTCCCCCTGTCTTCGGACTTCAGATAACCCCAGTATATGCCAGTTTATATGACTTAACTCTACTTCTAATTCGGCGAGGTGATGGTCCAGCCTCATCGAGCGTCCATTATACGTTGCCATTTTCAGTCGTTTTATACGGTAGCCTGCCGTGAACCGGTGATTCTTAGCACCCCCTGCCCTGCCGATACCGCGACCGCTACCTTGGTCGGGCCTAGCGGGCTTGCCGGTAACTGGGGGCCTTTTTTTGGGCGCATCTGCCATTTAGGGAGGTGGTTTGCCCATACTCGCCGCGCTGGGCAGGCGTGTTGGCGAGCGCAGTAGGGGGTAAGATGTTTATGGGAGGGGGGACGCTGCTGCCCATCCCCCCTTTTCCCCGTCCCTCAGTCGCCTCTTACGACACCCACGGGATGAGATTGGGGGAGTACTATTCTAAGCCGGTACTCCACGGCTTAGAATATTTTCGCCCTCGGCTTTATCAAACTATTATACCTTCACCTGTATAAGGTATAAAGTCCTTCCTTTGGTGTTCAAGCTTGTTTCATTCCAAATTTTATTAAAATCCATTCAGTGGTTATTTGTTAAATGTAACAGACATACAGAGTTATTTTAGGATTTATAATAAGTATTAATTTTTTTTTATTAATATTTACAGAACCGCCCATAGAAACTGGCGATGTAAGAAATATTAACCACTCATATCGCTAATGCGCCACCGAACTTAGAAACTAAGATGATATTTATTTTGTGCCTATAGTTATACTGGCTCACGCAACCTTAAAACTGGAACACAACAAATATTGCTGCTTCCAACAAATATTGCTGCTTGGCGATAGAATGTATGATAAGTGGGCGGTACCTACCCAAACGGGCTTGCACAAGATCCTACCACAAAGTATAGATGACAATTTATCTTACTTTTAGAACGTTTTTGAATACAAACAAATCGAAATAAGCTTTAGCATGCACCTAATAAATTCTCATAGAAAATGTAATTTATTTCATAATAATTTTTTTTAATCTATATAATATCATGCAACAACAAATAATGGGATGCGACTTTGATCTAACAGAAACTTCGTATAATTGTGTATATCGAATATTTACTTATCAGCGAAATTCTCGCATCTAAAGACAAACCATTTGTAAGATTAAAACCGATATGAAAATATCAAATGTCAAAAAACGTTTTAAATAATAATAAACTAGAAAACATCTTCAATATAAGCGTGAAAAGTGTTTTAAAATCAGTCATTTTTCAATATTATATTTGACTTATCAAGCGCCTGATTAAAAATAACTACCCATAGTTATTACAAAACTTAAGAATCATTTAAATTGAGGAGTTCAAGACACTATTCCTATATGTACATATGTACTACAGACGTGTATATACATATAATTGAATAGAGAAAACTTTAAGAATCAAATTTAGACGTGCAGTTTGTTTATTTACACCCTTGTTACGTATTATTTTACCATTTCTTGTCTATTTTCCAATGCCCAATACATTAATGAATTTTGGCCCATCCGGGGTGGCTCACCCCTCAATTGTATCAATAGTTTAGGATTGGATTAAGCATCAAGTCATAAAAGTGATCTATATTTGTTAGGATTTGTTCTTTTATAATTTAAATCAATTATAAAATTCAGTAGAATAGAGACAGGTAAGCTGAACTTATACTTTTTTTAAATTAATTTATAAATGCTTACGTAAACGGCGCCTAGGGGATTATGTTGCTTCACTCCTAGTCGAGAGCCAGTGAGGCTGAGGAATAACCCATGAGGTTCGATTAGAGATGAGTCTCTACCCTCCTCTGAGGAGTTCGGCTACGGACCATCGCACGGGCTTAAATGGGTAAAAATCCTACGCTAATGCCTTCCCCGGATTACGTAAAAAAAGTATGCGCTTTTATGAAAGCACTATTATATTCGAAGTTATACTGCCGTTCAACGTCGGCGCTATGCAGGTTGCTCAGTACCCCGTAAAGCCCTCTAGGTTCGTGGCCGGCATAAGCAGGCCAAACGTCGGAGCGAGACGGTAATGTGCGCAAGTGAATTTGTGATGGCACCCGAAGAGACAGTGTGCCTACATCATCTCGTTGCTTTTTTAATAATCCGACACACTCAGCGCTGTCGAGTTCCACATACTCACTTCATGTGGCGTAAACGGGTAAACGCATTTTTCGAGCATGATCAAAAATAAATTCACAAACTTGAGACTCAGTATGTATCGACAGACAAATCGGGCTGTCTTGGATTTAAATATATATGTAGACATAAGAAAGGTACATTTTATTTTGAATATAATGTTCAAGACATTTATTAAATTTGTTTTCAATAATTTGTTCCGATGGTTAAGTTTTCAAAAATCTTTTCTCGTTCTAACCTATTGTGTAAAAGCAACCCGTATGCAAATTTTCATGGTACTAGCCCCAGTTAATTTGGATAGTGCGTTAATATGTCAGTCTGTCTTTAATATAATACATAGATTATTATAGAATAATAATTATTGCTAGACTATGCGGTTCTTGCTTTGTCTTAAAGGAAACTTACTGTCCTGGTCACATTACAAGTATTCCTCAATAAAACAGTTTAAATGAAACCGGTTGAATAATGATAATAGTATACTTAAATATTATATAACAAAAAAATTTATTACAAATAAACTATGACATACATCAACATCAACGTAAACACGATTTGATAATCACAGGATAAAAATGAAACTAAATTATAAAACAACTATTTTATTATATTTTACTCTTAAAATATCAAAATACATTAAAAACCTAAAGTAGATATTATATTATTAAATAATATTCATAAAAAATATTCATGTAAACTGACACTTTTATTATGATTGTTAAAAATATAAATTAATTACTTATTATATTATATTTCTAATAAAGAATGGATGTTTATAAACTGCCACAGAATACATAAAGCGTCTAAATGATGACTAATTTCAAATTTTCTAATGACATTTACACATTACTACATTTTTAATTTTCATCTAATAATCTCAAATTTTGTTGACTAAGTAAATAACATTCATATTAAAATTTCAAACAACGAATGCCAACTGGCAATTATATTTGATATCTAGCGTGAATGTCTATTACTAAAAATATCAAATTATGGACCGCGGCGCCATCTTGTTTTTTTCTCGCGCAAGGCAGATAATAAACGTCTTTAGTTATCTATTTAGGCGCCGAAATTTGTGCACAGATAATTAAAATGATAATTAATTAAAAAAAAAACCTGTTTTACGTATGAATCGACATTTTAAATTAGTACTAGGTTTTTATTGTGCTTAAGAAATAAGGAATAATCATTTATTCTTGTAGTTTTGTTCAAGTAACTGTTGTAATATAAGAACGTTTTTGTTGGTCTGTGTGTTGTGTAGATGTTGTGTTTAGTATGCGTGGTTAGCAACGAAAAGACCGGCTTCAGCGCCCACACCTGTTACAGATCCAGCGACGTATTTGCCCTGGGACGCTTGACCGTTGGCCTGGAAATAGAGAAATATTATATAAAATATTTGATTATAAAAATTACATCAATACTTAGGCCCTTTTTTTAACACTGGAAAAACGCGTTACGCGTTCCCCCACGGGAACAGTGGGGAGGTATGTGGGGCTATCCGGTGTCCAAGGCACCGAGTGCGCCCCGGACATCGGAATACCTACTAAAAAACCAGCGGTACCCTTTCCGTCTTAACGAGGAGCGTCACGGGATCGCTTTCGCATGCTACCGTGACGAAATACTCTTAGGTCGTGATTAAACATATCTTAAACTTTATTATAAAGTCTTTACCGACTACTTCATACGTTTTAAAGGAACGTATAAATTTCTGAAAATTGTAAGCATTGAATCGGTCCCAATTTATGCACGGATTTGTTTTGACGTTTTAAGATAACGGGTAAATGGATTATTAAGGACTTTTCTGAGAAATTATTTTTGTTGCTAAACGGTCAATTATACTGTTTCTTATTGTTTTTTTGCCCTAAGCGCTAGTTAAATTTTTTGATCTATCGTCAATAGCAAAATATCTATTAAATAACAAGAAAAATTTAAAACCGATCCAGACTTCTAAATTATATATATCGTTAAATTATGACAAAGATTATGAGTAGCAATAAAAAGCTTTTGCTCTGAATTTTCTACGCGGCTCCGAGTTTAACGCTACGTACATATAATTTGCAATCGTATTTTTTGAAACTATATTTCTGTGGCCTGGTGCTAATTTTTTTTTTTTACCTTTTTGTTATTGTCACTTATTAGTCAAGCACTTTAATACTTTCATAAAACTGTAATCGGCGGAAGAGTTCTATGCATGCAGTGTTTGCTTTCAAATCAAACATAAAATGTTCCTAGTTTTGTACACAATTTATTAAGGTATTATGTATGTAACATCCGCTAGCAAACCTTTAATAAATAAATAAATAAAATGGCCAACGTCAATAACGGAAGTCTTAATTATCGAAATAGAAAAAATGAATAAATTTTGAGTAATGTTGATGTTATTAGAATGTTACGTGTTGTATGGTTTTATAGATTTATAGTTAAAACAACTATAACATATTCTTCAGACCGTACCGTAACCGTAACAGCCTGTGAATGTCCCACTGCTGGGCTAAAGGCCTCCTCTCCTCTTTTTGAGGAGAAGGTTTGGAGCTTATTCCACCACGCTGCTCCAATGCGGGTTGGTAGAATTCACATGTGGCAGAATTTCAGTGAAATTAGACACATGCAGGTTTCCTCACAATGTTTTCCTTCACCGTAAAGCACGAGATGAATTATAATCACAAATTAAGCACATGAAAATTCAGTGGTGCCTGCCCGGGTTTGAACCCACGATCATCGGTTAAGATTCACGCGTTCTTACCACCGGGCCATCTCGGCTCCACCGGGCCATCTCGGCATTCTTCAGAATAATTTGTAAATTACATGCAACACGAAAAAATAATACAATACTACATTAATAATAATAAATTAACGGTCGTTTGAAGATAGAAAAAAAAACGATTTGGTAAATGTACGTCAATTTTTACACAAAATGCACTTTGTCACTTTTAGCACCGGGCCACATATATTATATGACATTTTGTATGATACATTAAGAAAAAACTTTTCTTAATAAAAATTGTATGAATATTTATCTCTGAAGCTATGAACCGATGTTACGGTTGTGCAGGACGGCTTGAGCTTGTCACAAGCGAAAGCGATCTCGTGGCGCTCCTCGTTAAGACGGAAAGGATACCGCTGGTTTTTTAGTGGGTATTCCGATATTCGGGGCGCACATACCCCTATACTGTTCCCGTGGGGGAAACGCGTAATGCGTTTTTCCAGCGTTAAAAAATAAACCGTTGTTCTACTGTCAAACGGCAAAACAGGGTATTTCATTTTCAATGCGAACGTGCCAGTATAATTCCAGATTTCAGATACAAATCAAATAACATATTAGAACATTTGTTGCTGCATTTAACAACCAATATTGCTGCCAACTTTATTGATTTCTTACAGTGAGAGGCGATTGGCGAAGGTAGCAATATATTCGGCTGGACTGTTCGCTGACCTAGATATACAATACAAAATAAACATACTTACTGTACGAGTATAAAAACCTTCAATCTCGCTGTCTTTTAAGTTAGTTTATTTTTGTTAATATAAAACATACGTGATAATAAATCAAAATAGCGACTAATGAAAGTTAAAAAAAACTACAATTATGTTTTAAAAAAAAAACGATTTCTTTAAGTTATTTTATTTTTATTTTTTTGAAGAAAGTTATTTTTTTTAAATTGGACTACCTTTTTTTAGTCTTTATTATCTTTAAGGAGGGGTCACGATTATGCAACATCGCTTCAATTGAATGTCAGTTGTTTATTTATCTTTACTTCTCATGTGGTTGGAATAGGCTATAACTACTACACGGTAGCACGCTCACTGGTGGTAGGGCTTTGTGCATGCTCGTCTGGATAGGTACCACCCACTCATCATATATTCTACCGCAAAACAGCAGTACTTGGTTTTGTATTTTTTCGGTTTGAAGGGCGAGTTTCCAAGGTTGGTGGCGCATAGGTGATGTAAGCGATGTCTATGGGCATTGGAAACCACTTACCATCAGGTGGCCCATATGCTCGTCCGCCTTCCTATTCTATAAAAAAAATGCGAAAGCGATTCTGTGACGATCCTCGTTAAGACGGAAAGGGTACCCGCTGGTTTTATAGTGGGTATTCCAATGTTCCGGGCGCACTCGGCGCCTTGGATACCGGCGAGCCTCACATACCCCCCTCCCCCACTGATCCCGTGGGATAAAACGCGTAACGCGTTTTTCCAGCGATAAAAAAGGCTGTAACTCCCAAAGTAAGCCGCCATATTAAATTTACACTACAAGCAACGCCTCCTTAAGGTTTTGTACAAGTTGTGAAGCCTATTATTACAATTAGAAATGTCTACAAATATTACAACAGACTTTTATTCTATACTTTTATCTAAAAGCGATTCAAATCAAAATGAATATGATGATAATTTACATTGGATGAGAAATGGGTTTTAATTTTTCGTTACACACAAAAGGTTTAAAGAAAAGTCAAAACAGTTTTTTTTTTTTTATTAACGAAAACGAAATGTTAGTAATTAAACGATTACACAAAATTATTACACACAAGCTGTTACGACGTGCACAATAACTAGCAACTCTATGTATGACTTACTAATATATAAGTACATAATTATAGTTTATTTCAATAGAATTTGTACGAAAAAATAATATGATCGCACTTTTAAGGCTAATTCGTTCTTTAGTAACGTTATATTTTGTGCACAAATTCTATCAAAATCGACTAGGTGACAGTTAAATTTGTGTTGCAATAAAATTGATAATAAATAAAAATACAATTTAAAAAATAAACTTTTTTTGTATTATATATTTTTTAATTCATTGTTGCCATAATTCGAGTAATAAAATTGTAATAAAATTATAATTTGTGATAATTAAGTCTTGTATAAAGGAATGTGGATACTTTTATATTTAATTATATAAAAAAAAATAACTTAATAAGCATGGGCTTTAACAAAGTTTGACTTGGAAGCAGCGAGAGATGGAATTGACCCAGCTACATATTTACCTTGGCAGGCAAGACCGTTGGCCTATATTGAAAAATTATGGCAACACAGATAATTTTTATTTCATACGAGATTATGAAAGAGGAATTTTATTTTTTTAATATTTCGGTAGAATCGAGCGTTGCCATGGCGCGATGAGTCGACGTGGTGCAAGGAACGTGCATAGATAAAAAAAATGAAAAATAAAAAATTAGACACATTCTACTTAATAATGAACAAAGAGTTAGGATACAGTCTATATTAGGTTTAGCTAAGATCACTTTTTTTTAATCTTAATTTTTTTATTAAACCATAAACTAAAATAAATACGTTTATGAACACTATATAATAATATTGCCATATTTCAAATGATAAAAGCCACATAAGATAAAGGACACATAAGGCCGTATTCCAATCGAAGAAGGTGTAGATATAAACGAACCTTGGTTTTTCAAATTCCATATGGTTTGCAAATACTGCAATAGTTTGCACTACACTCGAGATGGCCCAGTGGTAAGAACGCGTGACTCTTAACCGATGAACGTGGGTTCAAACCCGGGCAAGCACCTCTGAATTTTCATGTGCTTAATTTCTGTTTATAATTCATCTCGTGCTTTTCGGTGAAGGAAAACATCGTGAGGAAACCTGCATGTGTCTAATTTCATCGAAATTCTGCCACATATGTATTCCACCAACCCGCATTGGAGTAGCGTGGTGGAATAAGCTCCAAACCTTCTCCCCAAAAAAAAAAAAAAAGGGAGAGGAGGCCTTAACCCAGCAGTGGGATATTAACAGGCTGTTACTGGTACTGGTACTGGTTGCACTACACACTGTTCTTGATTAATATATTTTTATTGATGATATAACTCTGTTGACTGCCTCGTTGGTCTAGTGGCTTGATATAAGGCCACAGACCCGCAGGTCCTGGGTTCAATTCCCAGGTCAACCAATAAAAAGTTATTGGGTTTTTCTGTCAGAAAATTCTCAGTAGCAGCCCGGAGTCTGGAAGTTGGAAGTGTGAACACTCCCGTGTCTCGGAAAGAACGTGAAGCCATTGGTCCGGCGCCTGAACTCTTTCCGGTCGTGTCGGATTGCCGTCCCATCGGATTATGAGAGTTAAGGAATAGAGAGTGCACCTGTGTTTGCGCACACACTTGCGCACTATAAAATCTCCTTCGTAGTTGGCTAATCTCTCTTGAGATTGGCCGCCGTGGCCGAAATCGGCCTGGAGGACATTTTTATTATTATAACACCTTTTATCAACTATAATTTTAAAGTTCCGATGACAACACAGTCGACAATCGAAGCTGCATTGTTTCGCGAAATGAACATCATAGAATATTCACCAATGATATTGCGTCAATTCAATGTCAAAGTTGTTTATTTATTTATACTCCTCTTGTGTTTGGAACAGATTATAGTGTCGATATTTACTTCAAAAAACAATCATTAATTTCTTGTAGAGATTAAATCAAGATGGCAACAGCGGTTTATACAAGTGATCTTAGCTTGACCTTCAAGCTAAAACAGTAAGGTTAATATATACTAACGATAACACAGAAAGCTTCAAATCGATGCTATAATTTACTTGCATGCTGATTATGTAATGATTGCTATTGATATAATTATTTTAAAAATTATTAAATTAAATTATAAATTAATTTAATTAAATTACTTAACTTATTTATTAAACTTACCTTGGACTTAAGTTTGACCGAAATATTATTTATGTACTAGGGATCCATAAAAATAAGCAGTTATTTATTACCTCAGCTGCAATGCACCCTTTTTCTGCATAGTTCATTTAATTGTAGACTAGGATATCATACATTACAAAGGTCATTGGTCGCATCGCATGTCTATCACGAATTTTCAACGTAAATTTTATTTATAAAAAAAATCAAATTACAGTTAAGTTTGTGACCGTTAGAGGTGCTTTGAATTTCTTGTAACATATTTTAAGCTATAAACGAGTTCGAAAATTCATGGTTGTTGTGTTACACTGACCACCTTTGCACGTTAGTGTTTAGCTTAATTTGTTATACTTACCACAATAGAGTAGTATTTTTTCGTTAGAGATCTTTCTTCACCCTAGGCAAAATGAAGCGTTATTTATGTACCAGGGTTTCATAAATACAAAGGATGTTACCTTAGCACGCTTAATAAGTTCCTGCTGTCCAGCAAGCACATTCTCCTGCTTGCCTCCCCAAGCACGGAGCACGGAGGCCTGTAAGGCGCGACCGTAACTGAAGGTCAGGGCCCACGGCCTCTTCAGCTCGACGGTATTGATGGCGTTCAGGTTAACCGACGCCTCCTCCTCGGATTGACCGCCGGAGAGGAATGTGATTCCTGAAATAATTATTATATAATAAATACTCACTCAAAAAATCACAGAGCTTTACTTAAATTAAACCATAGTATTTTCATTAGTATTCATGATGTAATTTAATTATCAAATGCTTAACAACGTTAGCCTTTAGACGACGTTTCTCACATCAAATAAGACCATCTTTAATAAAACAATACAATAATGTTTATACGAAACGACCAAGATGGTTACGATGTTACCAATATTCCTATAACACACTTACCGGGAACAGCAGCAGGTACGGTTCTGAGCAGAGCGGTGACAGTAGCGCGACCAATGTCAGTTGCTGTGTAGGTCTTCTTGCAGGACTGCCCGGCAGTTACCTTCAAATATAACATACGTTAATAATAGTACTACACAGGAATTAAATTTTTGGATACAACAATCTATAATATTTTCAAAATCTTCAAGCAGATACAAAACGTACATTAACCATATGCCTTACACGTTGTTTAGCGGGTAATCAGTTCAACAATGCTGTGTCCTCTTCTTAGCAATATAAAATCAATAATGACAGAAAGGGAGAAAGTAGCGTTTAACTAAACAATCGCTAAGCAACGTTAATAAGTATGACCGTAAGTTTTAATAGTTTATAAATCATCTCGGGCTAGGTATAGGATAAAATTCTGGCATTTGAATATCCACCGGCCCCCACTAAGGTAGTGTAATCAAAAAAAAAAAAATTGCATAATATACCTTTGGACCAATTATTTTAATGCGTTCGTTATAATCAATGTCTAAATTATTTTTTCACCTATTTAAAAATCTTTCTTCGAATATATCGGCTTTAAAGATTATTATTATTACAACGATATTTTAAACGCCCAAATTGTAACAAAACAAATACAAACAGTAAGCGTTGAACATATAACGCTATCAATTTATTAATTTAAATACTAATAAATTACCATGTTGGGTTTGAGGAGAGTACCCTCGAGGTAGACATGGTGATCATTAAGTGCCTTGTACACGGCAGCCAATACGGTCTCAGTCACCTTCTGTGCACGGTCCAAGTCGTGCTCACCTAGAAAAACATATTAAACTTCTCATTATTTATGATCGCCTAGTATCATAACGTTAACTTTGATCTTCACAGGTTCTAGAAAATTTTCGATACACACACACACACAAACAAAAAAACAATACACACACAATCATGTTTTTTACTATAGAAAAGAGAGATAATATAAAATAAGACATAGTTGTCAATTTAAAAGATTCACACAAATATAATTGTAAAACGAAAGCATTATTTGCTCGAGTTTCCTTCGTATTATTATTATTTATTTCCAACTGATTAAAAGTTCTTCGACGTTTTTTTTATTTTTCTACTAACGAGAACCTTTGCATTATTTATGATAGCCTAGTTCTTCACACGGCGTGATTTTCATAATTTACTTTATATACCTTGTCGTAATTGTTTCGCTTTAAAGTCAAAAATTGCTAATATATATAATAGACATAAGTAGTGACACGCGATCGAGAAATTTGGCTCCTACCGTCATACAGCTCATCCAATACAGAGAGGGGGGGGGGGGCGTTATATGAATCAGCTACGTTTACCTTTATTTATATATATACCTTGTATTAATTAGAAATAAGCTAAGTTGTTATTTGGTTAAATAAATAAAATAAGAAAAAAAAATATTTTAAGTAATGGCAATTCTCACCATCGGGTAGTACTTCGGGCTCAACAATGGGTACGATGCGTTGGCTCTGGCAGATGGAAGCGTAACGAGCGAGAACGTTCGCGTTTTCAAGAATTGCCTGGTACGAGGGTGTGTTGCGGCCAATCTTGAGCACACAACGCCATTTTGCGAAGTGGCAGCCATCTTTTTTGTATTGAGCGCAACGTTGAGCTAAATCATCCAAACCTATAAAGAAATTTCAATAATATTATGGCAATATATGCATATATATATTTAACTTATATATAAGTATAATAAAAATACTCCGAAGAACAAATTTTGCTAATCATTAAGACTGTCAGTAACAGCCTGTGAATGTCCCACTGCTGGGCTAAAGGCCTCCTCTCCTCTTTTTGAGGAGAAGGTTTGGAGCTTATTCCACCACGCTGCTCCAATGCGGGTTGGTAGAATTCACATGTGGCAGAATTTCAGTGAAATTAGACACATGCAGGTTTCCTCACGATGTTTTCCTTCACCGTAAAGCACGAGATGAATTATAAACACAAATTAAGCACATGAAAATTCAGTGGTGCTTGCCCGGGTTTGAACTCACGATCATCGGTTAAGATTCACGCGTTCTTACCACAGGGCCATCTCGGCTTAAGACTGTCGCCCAGTGTAATTTATAGTGACGTACAGTAAACTTACTGTTATAAATGAAAAATATTATAAGCAATATAAAAAAAGACGTAAAATACACTATGAATATTTACTAGTGTTCGCCCACAGAACGGTTTGTTATTATAAAAAAGTAGCCTATGTCGTTCCTCGGTTCCTCGAAGCTTGTTTTAAAAAAAAAAAACAAAATCGGTTCAGTGTTCTAACCGTGAAACAGTACCACATATTTACTTTGAATTTATAATATTATTACATTAATAACTTTCAATCATACATAAGATCAAAGTTCGAAATTGATTATGTTTCCAGACGAAGATGTAAATATATTTTCTTTAATTTAAATTCGATAATACTATTTATTTGAATATGACTTCGGTCATGAAATAAACAACAATATCTTTGTTAAACATTTATCGTTAATGTTGCATAATGAATGAGGCACACAAGACGTCCGTCGAACTTTGGAGACATTACGTATGTTTGTAGCGTGAACAATGTCACGTATGTCAATTTATAGAGTATGATATTAAATAATCTTTGATTCATATAATTAGAAAGTAATAAAACAGAATCAATTTTATTACACCACGCTAGTTCAAATCTGGTTTTGTGGACACATTTGGCAGTTAGCATTTGACACAGCGATGTTTTCCTTTACTAAGAAGAGATGAATTATAAACATAAATTGCTTGTTATTATATTACACGTACAAACTCAACGATATTTACCCTCAAACATCGAAATTTCAGCTTTCTAGACTTAGTCGTTTTGACAACGCGTGGATAGTTAAGACAAACTTACATTATTTTACAAACACAGAGTTCTAAACGATAAAGACGACAAATATTTTTATTATTTGTATTATCTTAAATGGAAGTTTTAAATCGTAATACAACAACGTAAAAATAGATATTTCGAAGTTTGACATTACTATCTCAAATGATAAAACGACGAGCCCCTGAGTGTAAATATGCAAGTTCAAGGATTATCAGAGCGTTATTTATGTTGAAAATATTAATCAATTAAAATTCTATACTCTTTTATGTATTTATTTTTATAGCATTCATTACGAAGCCAACGTTATACGAATATTTTAAGAAATACGTTTTATACAAGTAGTCTTATAAAATCACTTTTGATTAGCATTGAATCAAATGTAAATCTACCAACGTTTGTAATGTATGTAGATTAGAATCTACAAGAAGAACCGTTAAGAAACTCGGTAGTTACTCTTTTCCGTCAATTCGTCAATCGGTATATGATACATTTCAATTTATTATATATTCTGCCTGAATATCAACGAATACAACTCCACGCTCGCCTATCACAAAGGCATAGGAATGTAGGCACTGCTGACTCCAGTCTGATTCTCGAATATGAATGAATATCTATATCAATACGCAATTGGTAAAACTTACCCTGGGTAGTGCACTCGTCTTCAGAGCCGAAGAGTGGTACGACACCTTTGTCGACCTTGATACCAGGGATGATTCCGCGCTTCTCCAACAAGGACACCAAGGGAGTTCCATCGTCGGCCTTCTGGTAAAGGGTCTCGTGGAAGAGGATAACACCAGAGATGTTTTCAGAGACAGCCTGAATAGAAAAAAATATGCGTAATTTCACCAATTTTATGAATACACAACGAATTAAAACCAAAATATTTAATTTAATAACTTATTAAATTAAATATTTTGTCAACATTATATCTTGTTATATATTTATATTTTGTTAACATTTCAATTAAACTGAACAGTAAACTGTTACCACCATAATCTACACTCCATATTGAACCGGAGAAATTTGACTTTCATTAAGATTAAAAGATTATATTGTAATGTAATAACTGTCACATGCTTAAAATGTCATAATCTATTGTTAAATTCTTAAAACAATTTTATTCGCTCTTAATATCTTATATAATTACCGGATCCGAGCTGAAGAGGAGTTGACGGTACTTGCGACGGTTTTCTTCAGTGTTCTCAACGCCGATGTCTTGAAGACGCTTGCCCATGGTACCTTAATAATAAAAAAAAAACCACCGTTTCTAATGTTGTCTATAAAATGTTGTTCTAATCTCCTCTAATAGTACAAGGTAAGGTAAGTAAAGTACTTTTTATTCAAGTTAGCTTTGTCAGATATACCAGACACAATGATGACCAAGTACCAGGCAATCATAAAGCATATGAAGTTTTATAACTACGGTCGCATAGCCACGGTTCTTACATAGCATTTTTTAATTTTGCAAGTGCTATTATAAATTCTATACAATATTGGGAATATAGAGATGATAAGGCGTACAGATTTATAGAGTTTATTGTAAATATGCATTTCATGCTTGTATTGGCATGTCATTCGTAAAATTCATGAGTAAATATTTAGTCCCTTTCTGGTTCAGCTTGGTTTAATCGACATTTAGGCCGTACTTTATTTGTACATACGACAACGATATATCGTAGCGATTTGAGTTTGCACAGTTATATCGGACAGCCCTATGTTCTTTACACGTTACTAATATCTGCGTCGATCGTCAATGTCGAAGAAAAATATTTACAACTGCAATACTGAAACTATTTTTATATTAAAACTTACCAGTGGACTCATCAGCTGCCAAAATACCCTTTCCAGGAGCAACGATCGCCTGAGCGATCTTCTTGAGCTCCTCCTGGAGTTCGGGGGTGGGGTACTGGAAGTAGGTAGACATTGTGGCTGCAAGAGAAAAAAATATTTAGTATTAATAGTTATAATACGCTTCATGGTTTATGATTGCCCGGTACTTGCTCATCAGGTACATATTTAACCTGTAATAATAGTATGATTTTTTTTTATTATGTTATCCGGTATTTACAACAATTTATATAATGATCTATAATTATTATTTTAAATATATACTAATAATACCATTTACTTAATTTGTAGTTATAAAATAAGCTCTTTATATAAAAACAAATGATAAGTATGACTGACCGGGATATTATTATATAAATTGTTACAAAAATATTTTAAAATTCTTATCAATTTATTGGAATCGATTTTGAGTAAACATATTTGCGTCATAGTAGGTGTGTATAATTAACATTTCATGATTAAGCATGAGTAGACACACCTCCATATGAAAGCCGGTTAATCAAGATATTCTACTTAAGCATGTTTTGTTTAAAATTTCAATAACATAGACAAGTGACATTTAAAATTTTTGATGTATTTTTATATTTAACTCTTCTATACAAGTTTCTGTCTATGTTTTTGCTTGTATTCCATTTGTGTAGACTATTACATATTTAGACTAAGGTATACTGTGTGCTATGACTTTGAGTAATCAGCTGGTATTCAATGCAAACAACTTTTTAATATGCATAAGGGATAAAATAGTAATTAATTGTATCTGCTTCTTTTTTAGAAATAGTTAAAGTTTCGTTTATATTAAAAGCAAAGCCAATAATTAAAAATCGAAATATTTTTCTTTAATTATTTTATGTCTCGTTTGTATATGAGGTTAATAAATTAAATTGAAGTGTCAGCCTGTGATAAAAAACTCCTTTTTTTTTAAGTTGTTATAGATATTTCCATGTTAATAAATGTTTATTTTATTATTTATGTACCTCATGTTCTTAGAATGTATTGAAAAACGAAAATTGTGTAATCTGTGTATTAAAAAAGCTAAAAAACATGTTTTTCGTCTTTCCGTATCAAATTAAAAAATTTTGAGGATAAATAATTTTATTTTATTTAATTAATTTATTTATAATTAAATTTTTAAAAAATATAATTATATTTATAATAAATTAAAACATATTTATAATTTAATAATTTTACTGGTATAAGCCCACTATGAAAAACATTGATTTAAGTGTTAGAAGTAAGTTATTAGATATTTCTATTTCAATCAAAAAGTCAAACTGTAGTTTTATATCAATAAAAAATACCCGAAAACTTAACAGATAACTAGCTAGTTATAAATATCAAAACTACCGATAAATGATAAAGATAAGATATATAGATAATTAGCTGTAGAATTGAATTTAGAAAAGAAAAATTTAAGTTAGTGTTTCCTAAATAGATTTACCGTATCCCAATAATAAATATTAAAGCTCATATATATACCTTTTGTTCCAAATCCAGGCATCCATCCTGACTCAGGCGGGCCTTTCTTGCCTTTTTTACCTTTACCTTTAGGTGGCATTTTTATAATTCATTTACAAAAATTTACTTAAAATTTCATCTTATACTCAACATTTTTTTATGAAATATGTAAAAAAACTTACCATAATATGTGACAGTCAATGTCAAAATCTTAACAATATAAATCAATGTTGTTTCACATTTAAAAATGGAATTAGTTCATCAGTGTTTTACCTATCTGGCTGTTTCCAACAATGTTTATTTTGACATAGTTCTTTTTTGACTAATTATTGTAATTACCATTCTGCAAGTTATGTTACCTTTCAACCAACAATAATTAAAGAGAATTCAATATTTTGTTTTACAATTTCAAATGACATTATATATATTTTTGTGTTTGTTCATTAAAGCTTACTTATTTTCGCCTGATAGAATGTAAACCCTTACTAAATTTAGGAAATTTCACTTTAGTTGAAAAGGTGACCGCGACCTTCAGAGGTCATGTTACACAGTGTGATGAGCATAATCGTTTTATTTATGTTTGCTAAAGAAATGTACTTAGTTTCTATATAGAAGTTGGAACTGTACCAAATACGATTTAACAACCAATAATAAAATTACGCATTTTGTATTTAAAAAAATCTAAGAAAAATTAAGATTAATGTTTTAAAGTTGTACCATATTTACCTAAATTATTTGGAAAGCATTAAAATATTTAATTACATCAAACTATAAATTAATTTATATATGATTACAGTTATGAATTTATTACAGTACGCAATAAGGAGAAAGTAAAATTACATGGAATATTAGAAGGTAATAATCCATTTGATATAGTACAATATCTTTTGAATACTTATATATTTAATTTTTATTTAATAATTAAACATTTAATTCATAGTATTACATCATGTCGCCCTAAAACTTACTAAAGATTTTAAAACACTTTCTTCGGTTTAATATCTTTTGGAAAGTGAACATAGGAAATTGTAAAATGATAAAATTTATAAAATAATTTGAACTGAAAACACTTACATTTTTATTTGAAGATTCTAATTGAAACTATAGCACTCCCCAACTGGTACAGAATAGAACTGTCAAAATTATTAACAGAGGAGAGGACACGAATAAAAGGTCATTTGAAGGTCTGATAACCATTCTAAGCAGACGGATACGCTCTTACCGACAAAATTTGCTGCCATCTGTTTACAAATACGAACACTGTTTTATGGCAACTTCGTTGCCGTAGCTTCA
This sequence comes from Nymphalis io, assembly GCF_905147045.1. Classification (NCBI taxonomy): domain Eukaryota; kingdom Metazoa; phylum Arthropoda; class Insecta; order Lepidoptera; family Nymphalidae; genus Nymphalis; species Nymphalis io. Next base: position 9,782,151 of record NC_065905.1, read on the forward strand.
CAATTATTTCATGAAATATTTCCGAAGTGGTATTAGAGATGGCGCTATATTCGATGTTCGAAATCTGAAATGTCTTACAAATTTAAAAAGATTTGCATTTAGTGAAAATGATTATGTTAATTACTTTACCAATTATATATCAATTCAATTATATTTCATATATTATTAAGTAATTAATAAAACATTAATAAAACCAGTACGATACATATACCGAACATTTAAATATTTTTCATCTCTTAGTCTTTATCGTAGCGGTAACGATAACCTTACAATAAAAAACAAGTCTTAGTTAATCTTTATCATATTATAATTTACACTTATCTTAATTACTTTAAACATTTGATGTAACATAATATTTTTGTACTGTTGATTATTTGTGTTTCTTCCATTAATATAAGTAAGTGTTTTATTGCTTAATATGTTTAAATTATTTTTAATTCGTATCTAACTATTGCCTTATTGGTAAAATAACAAAACTAATACAAATTCAATTAGATATTTATTTCAGTTGCAGATCTTATTTTCAACATGCCAACGTTCTTTTCGTATCCGGATTTTGAACTCCAGCAAAAATTAAGGAAGACTGCCGAAGCTATTGTGGCTCCAGGAAAGGGAATTTTGGCAGTTGATGAAGCCAATGGTAATATCATTATGCTCTATTAATTGTTAATAATAATTAAGGAAACTGATAGTTTACTATTTTTAATTGCATTGTAAAAAACATATTTTGTTAATATTTTATGTGATTGAACTATCAAAGGAATATATTTAGTTAGTAAAGATTACCTAGTTTTAATGCAATCATTTTATTGTATAGAGGCCATTGGCAAGTTACTGGCATCTGTTGGACTGAATAACACAGAGAATAACAGAAGAAAATATCGACAACTTCTCTTTACCACAGATAATGTAAGTAAGCATAATACGTCATAAATTATTAGTAAAAACAGCATTTATTATATTCTGTTTACCGTTTAATAAAAAAATGACGGTTGAAATGTAATAGCGCTTTTAACTAACTTCGTATTTCACTGATGTGATTTGATAAATTACGGTAAAACACTATTTTAAATGTAAAACTTGAAAATTGAGGATTTTAAAGACGCATAACTTAATATATTTTCTTATAATGGAATTAATTCTACGTTGTGAGTCTTACCCTACACTTATCTTGATTACATTTGAAGATAAATGTGCGAAAGATTAAATTAAATAAGCCCCGTAATCCTTAACCTGGAAATGGGGGATAAATCGTAACACCGAAGATATATTAAGGGTTTAAGGAAGGACGGTCTAGAAGACGCTTTAATACGGGTATTTTATTACATTTCCCTTTTATGAAAGTAGGACAAGAATTCATTTAAGTAGTATGTGTTCTTTTTTAAACATAAATTTTATTAATAATAATATCAAAGATCCCAGGTGTAATATTTTTTATACTTACATGCGTTTTAAGATTAACGCGCTTTCAATTATCATATTATGTCTATGAATGAAGTTTTTAAAACTAAATAATCGTTTCTTAAACTTTTAATTGACAGCAAATTGTCAATAAAAAGTTGTACCTAGACCATTAATATATAGGTATGTATATAAGTATGTTCACGTTACGTGTCATGTTACGCGTCAAAATGGATGTTCGAAACATTTAAATTGTGTTGAACGAATTTATTGGTAGAAGCTATTTTTAAATTGAAATAATATTATCAGATGTGAAAATACAATATATCGGTTTGTTTTAGCAGTTATGATTTTTAATACATACATAATTCGGGTGTATACATAAGTCAGGTCATTATTGTTTCTCATTTATTATTCCCTGGTAACTATTTTATTTCCATGATGAGAATCTATAGGGCTATTCTGTGAGAACAAACACGCAACTCACCGCAACGGTTGTGAAATGTCAGAAAGTGATATGCGACATTGCATAACATAATAATTTTAACATTTTAATAATACACGCATCAGAATATAACCATAAATCGGATGTCGTCATTTCACGAGTGATGAATGAAGTTATTTCTTAAAGAATAGCACTGTTGCTATCCACTAATATATTCTGCAGCCGTGAATCCTCGCGTTGGACTTTTCTTAATTTGCAATTGCATAATATAATATGAGACATATAGTAGCAGTCTGTGAATGTCCCACTGCTGGGCTAAGGTCTCCTCTCCTTTTTTAAGGAGAAGGTTTTTAACCTTATTCCACCACGCTGCTCCAATGCGGTATGGTGGAATACACATGCACGTTTCCTTCACCGCCAAGCACGAGATGAATTATAAACACAAATTAAGCACATGAAAATTCAGTGGTGCTTGCCCGGGCTTGAAGAATAGCTTTACTGATTGTTATTATTATCGTCGTTAACATTGTCCCTTTCCTCTGCGTTAATTAAATTAAAGTTTTCATTATGAATAATATCTTATATTTTAGCCTACGTCATATATTATGACGTACAATATATATCGTTGACGTATGTAAGTTAACAATATATTAGCAATTTGATAACTTGCATCCTGTTTGATTTTCTATTGTTTTGGTTCAGGACAATAACATTTGCAAGATATATTATTCGGTTTGCTACGTATTATTTTATCTCGTGCGGTTTTCCGACATTGACCATATAAGGTAATTATTTATATTCATTAATTAACACATAACGAAATGTCTTAACAAGGTATCTTAAAATTAGTTTTAAAATTAGTCATTAGTAAGATTATTTATTTAAGAGTACATGATGTAAAAAACCGTGCAGTTAGTATGAGTTGATTTTCGGGTAGGATATATAAATGTGTTTTATAGTAATATGTTTGTGTAGTTCTAAAATTAAGATTATGATGTTGTTTAGAAATAAAAACAAAAAAATATACTTTAAAGGTACAGACAACACGTCTCTAAAGATTTGTTTATTTAAATTTAAGGCAAGTTAATCAAATTAGCTGTTTGGGTGTTTGACCCTACGACGTTTTTGTAAATAATGTGACTCGAACATTTATTATATAATCACAACACTTAAAATTATTATTATTTATTTATATTTATTTAAACACTACTAACTTAACGCTTAAAATTAACAACCGATACGTCTTTAAAGGGGAAAACAGCTGATCGCGTGTGTAAAAATAATTGGAAATACTGAACTGAACTAAAAATCTTTTTATATATAGTTTTAATTATCTATTTCAGGTTCTATCCGAGAATATATCGGCGGTTATTCTGTTCGATGAGACGGTATATCAGAAGACGGATGACGGTACGCTCTTTATGGACGTGTTAAAAAGGAAAAATATAATACCGGGTATTAAGGTTGATAAAGATGTTGTACCGTTGTTTTTATCTGAGGATGAATTTACTACCCAAGGTAATCTCAAATGTGAATTTATATTTTCATATAAATATTATAGTGTTTAAAATATATTTTACGTAATGTTTAATTAATTTATTTTAAGTATAAATACTATTATTAAGAGGTAAATAATACCTTACTATAATAAAATAATTACTTGGTGGTTGGGTTTTGTGCAAGCCCGTCTAGGTATGTACCACCCAATCATCACAAATGCTATCGGCAAACACCAATAGTTAGTATTTTTGTGTTCTGGTGAGGAGAGTGAGCCAGTATTTGCGCATTGGTGGCCTATTGCTGCCACAATTGCGGTGTAAGGGATGGTTAATATTTCTTACAATGCCAACACGTATCACGTATTAATGATTGGTGACCATCTACCATTTGTAAGCCAGCTATTCTACTTTAAATTAAAAAAAAGAAATTATCCTAATTACTTCAATTTACGACAAAGTTTGAATAATTCTGTTCCATATGTTTTTCAATATCCAAGCATATAGTATAGAATTTAAATTCTATATTAACGAACTGTTATACACTTACTTATTATATTTATCATTTAAATATTATAAATTGTTATATGATATATTACAGGTTTAGATGATCTAGCCAAACGTTGTGCTGAATACGAGAAACGAGGTTGTAAGTTCGCAAAATGGCGTTGTCCGTTAAAGATAGGGCAGCGAACGCCTTCCATGCTTGCTATTCAGGATACAGCGAATGTTTTAGCCAGATATGCTTCGGTGTGCCAGAGCCAAGGTTTGGTGCCTATCGTGGAACCTGACGTGCTTTTAGATGGTAAGAAAGTTCTTACATACCTTAACAGTTGTTCCTGTATATTTACTTTTTTTGAAACAAGTATCAATTTTTTTTAAAGAGTTTTAATTAGTAATTTTGAAAAGATGTAACTTTAAAAGGTGATACGTTTATTTGGAAACGAGTAGATGTATTATGGATAAAGACACCAAGTGTGCAATCTCTTGGTGATATGTTTTTGCCAGTAATTAAATTAAGCTGTGATTCCGAAGTGCTGCAGCACTTTGAAGAAGACGACATCCCAACATTTCAGACCTTGTGTAGTATTTCTGATTTTGAATAGCATATCATATTCAGTTTAGCTTCGGTCAATATTTTATGTTTTAACTGACTAAATATTAACTTAAACAATTAGTAACAGCCAAAATATGTTATATTGCTAGGTAGGCTTGGAAATTTTCTAGCACGCTACTAAATTTAGGATTAGTGGATGTACTCGTATATAGGGCTGAATTTTATCCACAACATGGACAACATTGTTGTGTTCCGGTTGGGAGGGCGAGTGAGCCAGTGTAGCTACAGGTACAAGGGACATAACATCTTAGTTCCCAAGGTTGGTAGCACGCTGGTAATGTTCCTTACATGGCTATGGCTAATATTATTATATTTAGTCAATGGACAGGGGAGACCACTTACCACCCCATCCACCTACCTATATTAAACAGCCCAGATAAGGAGAAATTGGGATCCTAACAAGGTTAACAGTTCTTAGTCCAGGCAAGCACCAGTCAGCTTGACACATTCTGCAAATTATATTCACGATTCCTTTTGTAATCAGTGATAAAGGAAAAAATCAAAAGAAAAGTTTGGAATTCAGAATATATTTAAGCCGTAAAAAATATGGTAATTTTGAAATTTGGATAATTTAATCAACTTTAATAAAAGTTACTGACGTTGCTATAAACTTGCCCACTGAATGTCAAATATTAAAGTACACCCAGCGGCATTTTTATTAACCTTAACCTTAATTCTTCTTTTTATTTACCTTATATTTTCATGATTTTGCTATCACAAATATGCTAGCAGCATTTACTCTATATTCACATACTATATTAGTTATCTTATGATTTCAATGGGATTTAAACCTGAACTAGGAGATACCTTGTAATTTTTTAATACCGACATCCAGATACAATTAGCCGAGCCGGTTACAAGTTTTGTACAAGCTTAATTTGGGATCAGATGGCCGTGTGTGAAAAATGTCCCGGGATATTATTATTATTATTATTATAATTAGCGACGATATAGGTAAGGGTCGTGTTGTATTGAAATAATAGAAACTTTTTGTCAATAAATGTCGTTAATGACATCATAGGACGTTCTAATGTTTGTGTGTTTATTCAACTGATTACTATGTTTGCCAAATAAGCAATTTTGAATGGATTACGTTTTACTTTTATAAATTACTAGTAACACAATAAGTTAAGAATAATTCACTTTAAAAAGGCAGGCTGTTAATTTAGCCTTTAAGTGTATATTTAAATAAAATATTGAAAAATGACTGTCATTTACATAAAAAATATTCGAATTTCAGTAACTTTTCTCCTTTATTTTTTATCTGTGATTTTTTCGATAAGTTGTCATAATGCCTCTCTAATGAACAATTTAATGAAGTATTTTTTAAATTAATTAATAAGGAAATATCTGACGTATCTTAAATATGCTAAAATAGGATAAGGCTTTTTATTGTTTTATTTTGTATTGAGTTTATATCTTTAATACATAATGATATAATTATATGTCTTTGAGCTTTATGTATATTTTATATTTGGTAAAAAAATAGGTGTAAATAAAAAAATGTATTGTTAGGTCGGTTGTAATGAAACGACATATAAATCTAGATTTACGTTGTTTTTAGAGAGAGTAGAAATCCTTTACTTAAAAATAATACATAATTTGGTATTTTCTATGACTATTAGTTTTGAGTTGAGCGTCAATAAAATACCATGTATGAAAACATATAAGTAAGTCGAACGTTCATTGTATATGGATTAAAAAAAAAAACATATTTTATTTATGCTAAAACGAAATAAATAAAAAAACATATTAAATTAAACCTTGAGGTACCAGGAGATCATGACATTAAAAAGTAATACAGGTAGTCGTTTTTAAGTCCATTAGATATTTTTTATTATAATTTTTCAAACGCTAGTTGACCTTAAAAATTAAAATATGCAGAAAAAATAACATTCGGTTTAGTTTCATGTATGAAACACATAACTAAGTCGAATTTTAATTGTATCGTTGTTGCAATATATTATTATATATATAAAATAATAACTGACTGACTGAAATATTAACTCACAGCCCAAACTACTGGGGCTGGACCATGTAAATTTGCATACGAGTTCTTTTAACACACAAGGTTGGCATTAAAGAAAGCTTTTTTTTATTTAAGCCCTGAGGTTTTAAGGGAAAGAAAATCCTTTAATTTGAAAGATTAACTTTGGAAATTGTTATTTAGCATTACTAATTAATTATGACGCTGGTGAAGCCGGTAAAGCAAGTAATACTAAAGTAAACAGTGACAGCCTGTGAATGTCCCACAGCTGGGCTAAGGCCTCCTCTCCCTTTTTGAGGAGAAGGTTTGGAGCTTATTCCACCACGCTGCTCTAATGCGGGTTGGTGGAAACATAAACATACCTTTTTTTTTACTTTATGTTAAGAACGCGGTGAATCTTAACGTAAAGTAAAAAACAAATATATATATATATATATATATATATATATATATATATATATATATATATATATATATATATATATATATATAATATTATATGATGCCATTTAAAAGAAAAATTAAATTAAATTATTCTTGATGTATTACTAGGGGACCATGACATCGAAAGAGCTCAAAAAGTTACGGAGGTCGTTTTAGCTGCTGTATATAAGGCATTAAACGATCACCACGTGTTTTTAGAAGGAACTTTACTGAAGCCTAACATGGTAAATGTTATTTATATCTTTAACATTATTTATTTCTATATTCCTTCATTTATTAATTCCTTACTATACTCGTTATTAGGATAATATCTTTGTTTAAGTTTTGAATTCATGAATACTATTTTCTAAATGATGACATAACATGTAAAATGAACTAAAACTCAATATACAATAGCTTTATTTTCAATGCCTTAACGCGCTACCTGGTGGCAGGGCTTTGTGCAGGCCCATCTGGGCCAACCCCTCATCAGATATTCTTACGCTAAGCGGCAATACTATTAGTATTGTTGCGTTCCGGTTTGAAGGGTGAGTCAGCCAGTGTAACTGCAAGAACAAAGGGCATAACATCTCAGTTCCCAAGTTTGGTGGCGCATTGGCGAGATAAGGAATGGTTATTATTTTTTACCTCGCCAATGTTAATGGGCGGTGGTGTCGCTTATCATCAGGTGGTCAATTTGCTTGTCCGGCTGCCATTAACATAAAGAAACCAGCGATATTAAAGTTGTAGGTTCAATTTTTGACCCTCGGACTAATATTATTTCTACTCTTACACAAACTCTACAATCGATTAGAAGATACAATATAAACGTTACTAAAAGAATTAAAAAAAAAACAAATCATTTTCCAGGTGACGCCTGGTCAACAATCTTTAAAACGAAATAGCTTAGAAGAAATTGCATCAGCTACAGTTACTGCGTTATTGAGAACAGTGCCACCTGCTGTACCAGGTATATAAATTTTAATAATTTTAGCACGATCAAATAAAAAAAAATACTAGGGTTGCCAGTACTTAAAATGTTAAGCAGATTGTAATTATAAATTGATGTTATTTGTCACATCATTGTCATCATTTCGGCTCTGTTCCAGAAACAAACTTCTAAAGTAAAGACATAGTATTGGTATACCTTGTATCTTTGTGTTCCATTTTAAAAGGGAGTGAGCCAGTATACTTGATGCACAAGGAATCAGATCTTAGATTTCTTGTTTATTTCTCTCACAGTGCCAATGTCTAATGATGGGGTATCTACTTACCATACCATTGCCTGCCATCGTGTCGTCATATATTTTTTTTTCTATAATTTCCTTAATTCATTTTAACTATTTTATTATTTAGGAATAGCATTCCTATCTGGTGGACAATCTGAAGAAGATGCTACACTGAATCTGAATGCTATCAACCAAGTGGATATGAAGAAACCCTGGGCCCTCACCTTTAGTTACGGAAGGGCTCTCCAAGCCTCCGTGTGGAAGACTTGGGCTGGACGGGATGAAAATATTATTAAGGCACAACAAGAGCTCTTAAAGAGAGCTAAGGTAATAAAAAATACACACAGAAAAATATCAATAATGAAAAGATTTATTTTGCCGAGATGGCCCAGTGGTAAGAACGCGTGACTCTTAACCGATGATCGTGGGTTCAAAAGCAACCCGGGCAAACACCACTGAATTTTCATGTGTGATTATATCATTTTCATGTGTGATCATCATTTGTGATTATAAATCATCTCGTGCTTTACGGTGAAGGAAAACATCTTGAGGAAACCTGCATGTGTCTAATTTAACTGAAATTCTGCCACATGTGTATTCCACCAACCCGCAATGAGCAGCGTGGTGGAATAAGCTCCAAACCTTCTCCTCAAAAAGAGGAGAGGAGACCTTTAGCCCAGCAGTGGGATATTTACAGGCTGTTACGGTTACGGTTTATTTCTAGGAATATTACATTTTAAAGTATTTTGAGTTAATTAATAACATTGTTTTTCTCTATTACAAACAACCGATCTTAATTTCTTATAATTAATACACTAGTTCTTTTCTGTAAAAATTTACTTCGTATCTCGTGTAATGTTAAATACCGACTTTCGGTGATACGCTTTTTTGATCCTTTAAATGTTACAATATTTGACAGTTTCTGACAGTTCACGATCATCTTTACTGGTGGTAGGGCTTTGTGCAAGCTCGTCTGGGTAGGTACCACCCACTCATCAGATATTCTACCGCAAAACAGCAATACTTGATATTGTTGTGTTCCGGTTTGAAGGGTGAGTGAGCCAGTGTAATTACAGGCACAAGGGACATAAAATCTTAGTTCCCAAGGTTGGTGGCGCATTGGCTATAAGCGATGGTTGACAACCTTGGGAACTAAGATTTTATGTCCCTTGTGCCTGTAATTACACTGGCTCACTCACCCTTCAAACTGAAACAATTAAAAATTTAAAAGTAACGTATTCGATTATATACGTTACTTTTGAACTTTCATTTATTATTCCATTTCATTTTTAAAATATTAACTTGCTTATATAACAAAAAAAAACCGAGGGAATTACTTATTTGCTATATATAATACTGAGTAATTCCCCCGTTTTTTTTAATAACTTACATTTCAATGTTTGTTTGAATTTAGTTCAGAAACAAATGTCGAATCCATTATTGCAGGCACAGAACCCTGAACATTACTTATACCGTTGATTAACATTAGAATACTTATGAAGTATGGTCCTATTAGGAAGTAGAACTCATATATACGTATAACTGATGACAGAAAAGCTTATTTAAAAATGTGTATAAATTTTATTCCAATCGAAGTATGAGTTCAGATAAACAAACCTTAAATCTAAACATTACACGCGATTTGTTAATTGCTCTGTTATATTATGCACTGCACGCTGTTCTCAAATAATATGTTTTTAATTATAATACAACATTATTCCACTATAATACTTTATCCATTTTATTTTTGCGTACAAAGTTCAGACAACTTCGCCGACATTCGAATTTCAACTCGACCAATCGCGTAATATAAAAGGGGGCTCGAGCAGGAGGCTCAGCTGATGGAAAGTGCACATACACCGCCATGTAGGCCTTGTAGGTGCGTTGCCGGGCTTTAAATCTCACAGTTGTTTGTCTTTACTCCTTCTGTTACTGGGATAGGGTGGATTAATGTGTATTGTGTAGTAATTAAAGTGTTACTCACTGTGCTCGATCATGGGTTGGTGGGTACACATGTGAATGATTTTTTGCCCTTCTTACAATTTTTTCTATGTTGTTTTCTTCATCGTCGAATTTAAACACTAAATTAGCACATCAAAGTCCAGTCGTGCTTGCCCGGGGTTGAATCGATCTTTGGTTAAGAATTTATTTTCTAACCACTGGGCCCTCTCAGTCATTTGATATGTGTATATTTTTTCCGGTGTATTGTTTTGTAACTTAAATAAACAGTCACTCATGTTTTCATCGAAATCCGAAGAAAACTTCGTTTGTTTAATATTGTTGCAATTGTTTATTTCAGGCAAACGGACTCGCTTCCTTGGGAAAATACAAGATTCCAGTCACAACGTCTGCCGGTGATGCATCGAATTATATTAAAGGACACAAATACTAAGTACATAAAAGATATGTAATAAATAAACTAATAAACGAATTGTTTGTTAATATTATTTATCAATCATTTAACTACATTTGATTTTCGTAAAGTTTGGCTTGAAATACATAAACGGTTTTAATTGATCCATTTCTTAATAGGCTGTTAAGATTTTACAGGACTCCATCAGAAATATGGTATCACTGGTGGTAGGGCTATGTGTAAGCTCGTCTGCTTAGGTACCATTCACTCAACAGAAGCCGTGTGAGTGTATGGCAAATATACTGTCATCACGACACATGCTGGTGTCTGCTGAGCATGAAGTGAATATCATATGCACAAATTTAGAGAAATAAAATTAAGTAGGGTTTCAAGCCCACAATTATCGGTTTCGTATTTTAGCCACTAGGCCATCTCGGGTCATTAGTATAGTCTCATTTACTGTAAATATACCTAACCTGAAAAACGTGAAAAAAGCAAAGTTCCCTAAACAACAACATTTACAAAATGATGTTGACATTATTCGTACTTTAATATATATACAATCATCCCCAGTTTTGTTTATAAACTCAGGAAAAACCAAGATGTAAAGTATTATTTGTGTGTCTGCGTCCACATGTTTTCCACCTTGCACTTGATTTTACACACATAGGTCAGTGGAGACACGTGTTTTGAATATGTTATTTTCCTATACATGAGGTGTAAATCCTCCTATATATGGCGTTTATTCGTATTTGTTACTAATATTTTAAATAAAAGTTTGTTTGTAGGTTCGTTCGTTTGTTTGTTAGTTTGTGTGTTATATATATATATATATAAAACATATTACCATAAAACATATTACCATAAGTCTGTTCTCACTTTTTAACGACTTCGGAAGATATATGATTTCAGACGGTATGTATATATGTCCTTTTTTTCCGATACCTTCAGAAAGATACTAGGCTCCCTGGGGTGTTCTGTCGGCTTATGTGGAATTCTTAACCACTAAAACCAATGCGATGTCCGTCATCGGCATGGATCGGAGAGGCTGCGGGATCGTGTTGATATTATGCATTCGCGGCCTTTCTGTGCTGCGTATCAACAGCCCTAGGGTTACGTCCTATTATTTAAGCCCCAGACATCAGGGTTATAAACTATATATACCTATGTTATCGTACTAAAAAGTATTATTTCAGAAATCAACTCTAAATGTGACCGGACATAGATACTTAGAAAGTTAATTGGGATGCTGTCTAGAAATAAATGCGTACAGTGTAAAAATAAAACGTAAAGTACTTGCCGTTTTTTTTTCTCTTAGGAAATTTATCTGTCTTTCTTATCTGTATACATTAAAATATAAAAGGTTGGTATAAAAAAAGGTTAACATTTAAAAAATGTAAAAGGCGGCACTTAATGAGTAAATTATAATCACTGTGTATCTAACCCGCATTGGATCATTTTACTGGTGGTAGGGCTTTGTGCAAGCTCGTCTGGGTAGGTATCACCCACTCATCAGATATTGTATGTTATTTTTGTGTTCAAGGGACATAACATCTCAGTTCCCAAGGTTGGTGGCGCATTGGCGATGTAAGCGATGGTTACCATTTCTTACAATGCCAATGTTTATGGGCGTTGGTGACCACTTACCATCAGGTGGCCCTTATGCTCGTCCGCCAATCTATACTATATAAAAAAAAGGACCAGCGTGGTGGAATACACTCGGAACCCTCTACTCACAAAAAAAAGCAAGCCTTCGTTTCAATCAATCAATCAATCAAGCAACAGCCAATCGTTGTCCACTGCTGAACATAGGCCTCTCCCAAGGTGCGCCAAAGCTCCCTGTCCTCCGCCTTCCGCATCCAGTTGATGCCCGCCACCTTCTTAAGCATTCGTCTAGCATAAGGTTATATACAGACTGTTACTTTTTAATAATAAAATAAATAATCTTCTTGGTAGAATCCACACTCCGAGCCGGTGGTAGCTCTTGACGATTCATAGCTACTTGTAAAAGTATATTTGAATAGCAGATTTGATTTGAATAAGAATATTATAACATATTGTTATACACACAACTGATCAATCATTCTAACTGTATACATAGCGGGGATTTTTTTCATAATAGTGCCAGTCTTAGTCTAAAAATAAAGTAAAGCTGCTAGTCATTTTTTTGTTAAATTATCATTGTTAAATTATTAGGGGAATTATTTTAGCAGACTATAACGGTTTTCCCCTGTTTTAGGTTAACGTAATGTATTTTCTATGTCTTGGAAGAATTTGGAAAAGTTTGCTGTGATGGCTGATATAAATCAATCAATAAAAATAAATTCATAAAAGAAATAACGAGAGAACTATAACATATAAGTATCTGTTAATATTTATATATATTTTAATCATATATAAGTATCATGAAAATTTTGTACGTAAAATCTGCAATTGTATAATATATATATTTTATATACTTGAGTTGATACAAACATAATAGATACTATGATTAAAAAAAAAATATTTAAAAAAAAACAAATCCGACTCCAAATGAAATTCCTATTTTTTCACTCTTAAGCCTGGTGTAGTTTTTTTTAAATTTTAAATGGATACTAACGGAAAATGTATCCTCTAACATACAACCGAATTGAGGATCTTATCCTTTTGAAGTAGTTTGTTTGAAGTTATTTAATTATGTGCCAATGCTGAGCAAATATACCTTTTTATCTTGAGGAAGAGATAAATTGTTTGTTAGTGATTTTACATCTGGCAAAATTTTATTCGTCACATGCGCGAGATGTTTTCCTTCACCGCGAGATGAATAATAAACACAAATTTATCACATTCGTTTACATGGTGTAAGCCCGGGTAGGTAATACCAACTCATGTGTTATTATCCGGTTTGAATGTTGAGTAAGCCAGTGTAACTGAGGCAAAAGGGCCATAGCTTAGTTCTCAAAGTTGGTGACACATTGGCTATGTAACGGTTGGTGAATAAATCTTACAGTGCTGATGTCTATGTGCGGTGGTGATTGGTGGTATTTACCATCAGGTAGCTCATTTGTCCGTCCGCCTACTTATTTTATAAAAAAAAATGAAAATTCAATTGTGCCTGGGTTTTAGCCTGAAATCATCGGTTAAGATTCCCGTGTTCTAGTACCTGCTGTACTGTACTTCGTATAGTATTAGTAAGTAGTATTATACTTAAAAGAGACTTTTACCTATAATATTTGTAAAAGTAGTAAATTCCATAATATTGGTAATAAGTCCCCTTTGCTTGGCCAAACGAAACGTTAACTGAAATATGTAGCTGACAGGTTTTGTGTCTAGAGTTGGCTGACAAATAATTTTATCGAATCTTATACTGTAAGTCGTGGAAAAGAAAGCTAAAATACATTAATAACCTTCAGAACTCCTAGAACTTGTGACCAAGCTCTTTCTAAGAGGCAATTTTTCGTTTAAATAATTCTAATTAAATCAACCAAACTTTGATATCAATATACTAGCAATAGAACAGCATAGTTAGTATATAAATTTGAATATACCTAAATACGATAATAAGAGTGAATTGAATGAGTATTGAATCCGCTGTTCGAAATTTTCATTACAATCAAAAATTAAAGAAATGAAGCTCTACTTGAGCTTGAGACTCAAGGACAGACGACTCTAGAAGAAAAAGAAAATTGACATTTCAAATGTTAACGCCTGGCATTTTGGTATTAAATATATATCAACTTCCAACTTAATTCATAATTCATTTTATGTAAAATAATTGCATTTCAAGATTATTTAACTCAATAATTGTAATGTACTTTATTGTTCACCACAAACGACTAAAAAAACATTATATGTACAACTGGCAGAATTTTGATTTATTACCATCTCTTTCAGACAACCAAATCTGAAAGCAAAACAAAACCTGGGTACGCGCTGGCGCTATAAACTTACTATAAATAAGATATTTACATTTACATATTTTTTTCTTTAAGATTATTGATCCCGTACCACGGTAGACACTTTTTCACTAAACGTCCCATAAACTTGGATGTGTTAAATTTGGAATTAATAACTGAAAAAAAAGAAAGAATTGCAAAACTGAAGATTTCAGAACCCCCTTGTTGAGACAAGACCTACCTTCTGCAGCCAACATTGAATATGTATTGTTATCCGCAGCACTGCCAAAGATTTTATTTATTTATTTATTTATTTTAAAGATATACTATTTGTCTATTTAGAGAGCACTTTTAATAATAAGCTAATAAAATACGATTACATAGAGTTATGTCCTTATTTACTTAATATAATTTACCTAACAATGACAACGAAAACAACAAGATGAGCCCATTGTAATATAATTAAGTTAGGTCATCATATATTTATAGTTCATTCATATTATATTTTGCACTATTACCACTTAAGCATATTTAATATTAATAGTTACGCAAGCATTTTATCAAAATCCTTTACGAAATCTCATAATATTTTATACAAAGACAACAATAATTTATAAATCTACATCAGCGCGATTTTTAAGCCATTTCCTGCCTCAGACAACCACTTAGTCTAACCAGCTGTCACCGGCAACTTTTTCCGAACCGATACGACATAAAAATCTTAAAGAAAAAAGCGTACTCATTCTTTAAAGGACACACCTATAAGCCCTCCAGTGTTGCAGGTGTCTATGGTGGTAGTGACTTTCTATCAGGTGAGCCAAAAAAACTTTAATAAGAAATTGTCTCTCATTTTATTCATAAATGATAATACATCTGAAACAAAAGTGTGCTTTCGTTTTATGTCCTCCTGGTCCCGAGCGATTTTGGTTATTGCAATCATTCTTTTTTTTTATATAGAATAGGTAGGCGGACGAATATGGGCCGCTTGATAGTGAGTAAGTCGTCTCCAACGCCCATAGATATTGGTATTGTAAGAGATGTAAACCATCGCTTACATCACCAATGCGTCACAAAACTTGGGAACTAAGATGTATGCCCCTTGTAAGCCCTACCACCAGTATATCTCATTCGAGAATAACCAATCACGCTTATTAGGCATGCTGTATTACGCTATTAGGCATGTTAAAAACTGGAGTAATCCTACGTTGAAATATGAATAAAGATATAAAGCATAGAAAATAATTTATTTATTTATTTATTTAACACTTGTTGCACAACATATAAATAAGATGAGAGAAGTAAGAAACAATCAAAGAAAAAGAAAAAAAAAATGGTGCGCAAAGGCGGTTTTATCGCTTATAGCGATCTCTTACAGACAACCTTTGGTGAAAGAATTTTTGTAAGAGAACAATGCACTTACATTTACATATAAAAAGGAGATACTAAATATTTAATAAACTACACATATCTACATCCCACTAACCACATAAAATAATACATACACACATATAACATACACACATAAAATAACACATACATACATAAAAAAAAAAAAAAAAAAAAAAAAAAAAATATATATATATATATATATATATATATATATATATATATATATATATATATATATATATATATAATTACTATACAGCATTATTCATGTAGAATTGAGTGATGACACAAGAACTTGAAGTTCACGGGAATGGAGTTCGCAAAACAAACTCATTGTTTTACATATATTATTCATAATTAAAACAATAATATGTATAATAACAGGTCATTGTACACCAAGCCGTCTTTATAATATAATAAAAAAAAAATTGTTTTATTAGTGGTAACTCGCAAATAATTCAAAAAAGTATATTATTTATTATTTTGTTTTTTAGTTATTTTGAATTTAATGATAATTTCTGATAATGAAATTGTTTTTTTTTTTTTAAGAAAATGTGAAAATACTAAACGGCTATAATATATTACTCTACATATTTTATAAATTTATTGGTTGAATAATCTCACTCTTGGTGATATTTTTCCACGACACTGTTAAATTACATCTAATTTATGTAGCATGTAGTTTTTCCTTAAAATATATCATGATGATTAAGCTCGCTACCCACTGATTGTAATTTGTAAATGTACGTACTTTACTATGAGAACCTAAATAGGGAAAACCATTCCATTAATGATCGTTCTATTTTAAGTGGTAACATAATTATCTCAACATATTTCGAATTCCTATGACTTAAATTTAATGATTTTGTTTATTTATAAACTTCATTGCACAGAAATATATAAATCATATTATCGCAATATATACAATATTATAACATAATAGACTAAGGTGGCATTTATGGTGTAGCGGTCTCTTCAAGGCAACTTTTGTACTTGAAGTAACTATTAAAATAATAGTTATGTGCGAAAATTATGATATTTATACTAAATGTTGATTATAAATATACTTATTTTGACGGGCCGGTTGGCGTGCTTGGTAGGTACTTGCCTTTCACGCCGAAGGTTGTGGGTTCGATTCCCACCCAGGACAGATATTTGTGTGCATGAACATGTCTGTTTGTCCTGAGTCTGGGTGTCATTATCTATATAAGTATGTATTTACAAAAGAAAAATAGTATATGAGTATGTTAGTGGTTTCTATAGTACAAGCTCTGCTTAGTTTGTGATCAGATGGCCGTGTGTGAATAATTTCTCAGGATATTTTTATATATTATATTATATACATTACGGCCTTAATTATAAAAGTAATCTTTTTCTTCCGAATGTCAAATTAATAATGACAGAAAGAGAAAACAATTACTCTAATTATGAGAATTATAGAAATATTTCTCTAACAAAAATCTATTTAAGAATTCTAGAATTTGATATCATTTTTTCAAATTATTATAATTGCATCAATTATTATTTTATTGGTAATTTACTTGAATTGATTATTTACAATCATGAGTAATTTCATACATTTTTATCTTAAAGATAGACAACTACAAAAAAGTTTCCGTACCTCAACAAAGCTGTATGCTATTTAAAACAATTTTCAGAATTTAAATATAAGCTTTATATATATTTTTATGATAGCAAGATATCCTTATAAACTCAAATCATAATACATCAAAAACTTATTACATAACATTATTTGTATTGAGTACTCGTTATTAAGATGTAAATAAATAACAGCTGATGCGAATTATTATTTTACGTGACAAAGATAAAATCTGTAACGTATTTAGATAAGTATTCCGAAATTATACTCATTATAGTCTCTTTATCCGTCGTTCCTTTTTTAAATATTTGTATTTTTTTTATATTATAGGTAGGACGGAAAAATGGGCTATCTGATGGGAAGTGGTCAATAGGCGGACGAGCTTGGGAACTAAGATGTTATGTCTTGTGCCTGTAGTCACACTGTCTCACTCGCCCTTCAAACCAAAACAGTACTTAGTATTGCTCTTTGCGGTAGAATACCTTACCTACCCAGACGGGCTTGCACAAAGCGCAAACATCTAGTATAATGTTTTATTAATATTGGTTAAATACGCAATAATAATAAGTTAAATACTAGAAACATTTCTCCATTTCATATTTCCTGTTGTCCTGGTGAGCAGATTACTAAAAACTTTTGTATTGCTGTATTCGAAGTATGAACTGATGAACTCCTGTGCCACTACTGTTACTATTTCATAAAATATATACATATATTTGTAATGCTGACATGATATGAGTATGTAAGGAAAATATGACGAAAGATATGTTTTTTTTATTAATTGCGACACATCACAGCAATTATGAGTAATTCAAAACTTTGAAAAGTTTAAGAATGACTGTACAAGGTTTAGTCATTGTTGAATATTTAAAAAATACAATGTTTAATAATTACAGGCACAAGGGACATAACATCTTAGTTCCCAAGGTTGGTGGCGCATTGGTGATGTAAGCGATGGTTAACATTTCTTACAATGCCAATGTCTATGGGCGTTGGTGACCTTGCATATGCTCCGCCTTCCTATTCTATAAAAAAAAAATTGTGAAGTTTGTTAAAACAATTAAAACTCAGACATGTAACGGAATGAAATATTTAAATTTGAAACGTTACGTATCGATACGTTGTACTTGAATTTGATCTTTAAATGTGACTCTCATTATCATCTAAAGCAACCCTGCGGCTATCAATAGTATAATGATTTGTTGATGTTTACTATAAAAAAGGTTCATGTACTTATATTCTTGAGTTTAAATTATACTTTTACGTAGTATCCGTGTTTGAGAGTTAATTTTAAAGTTATTTACTTTTGATTTTCTTTCATATATATACTCTCATGTTCTGACCAGTTAACTTATGTATAAGTAGATAGTTAGCTCTCTTTCGCAACCTCGAAGTGTCCCTTTTTCGCCGTAAAATTTCGTCCGTACGCGCTAAAATATGTATAATTTCAAAAATGATCATACCCTACAATGGAATAATATTGCCGGTATCTTATTACATTTTGTAAGTTTTTTATTGATTTTCACGTAACGGATTATTATTAGAACATGATGATGATTATTTATTGACCGATTAAGCGACCGATTTCGATTACGGCCAATCTTAAGGAAGATTGGCCAACTGCGTTAATATATTCTAGTTGTTTGTGCGCAAACAGGTGTACTCCCTCATTCTCATAGTCCAATGGGATGGCAATCTGACACGGTCGGAAAGAGTTCAGGCGAAAGACCAACGGCTTTATGTTCTTTCCGAGGTACGAAAGTGTACACATTTCCAACTTCAATATTCCGGGCTGCTACTGTGAATTTTTTGAACAAACTCATAGCTTTTTATCCGTCCGACCTGAGGTTTGAACCTAGAACCTCGAGATCTCCGCCCTCAAGCTATAGCTAGCCATTATACCCACGAGGACGTCGTTGATCTAGTGGCGATTTTCATCATTAATTATTCGAACATATTTTTATACTATACCGAATTCATTATAAAAATGAGTAAATTAATAGCGAATTTTTTTGTGACACATTCGTGTCAAACATTTTTAGGTATTAGTTATGTTGGAATTAATAATCCAGGTTAATAACATTTTTTTATTTGTATTCGGAATAGGTTGGATTTCACAAGAAGTTGTGATTAAGTCGATGACTAATTGTAAAAATTGCACAATTACATTTTCTGCGAATAATTCATTTGATAAATAAAATTTTAATAAAATATAATCAAATCGCAATAACTTAAAAAATAGCAATGATTTAATTATAATGAATATAATATAATTTATTTATTTATTATATAGGTAAAACTAGCGTAAAGTCACCATAAAAAACTGGAAATTTCAAAACTACGGAACGATCTAATCCAATTATGTGTTATGCAAATACAATAATTTATTATATCATATTTCAAATTCATAAGACTGGTTTGCGAAATAAAGCATCGAGTCGTCTGGTATTTACGCGGGGTTTTTTACCTTATATATAAATAAACTCAAATCTAAACGCTGTGTGGGAATCATGTTAATATTATTAATTATGTAAATAAGTAATGTTATGTTTTAAATACATTTAACAACAAGCTTGGCTCGTGACTATAATCGCATTTGTTATGGATATAAAAGTGGATCTGTAACTAACTCCTGTGAATTCGGGTAACGGGATTTTTTATATATATTTTTTAATATATAGAATAGGAAGGCGGACGAGCATATGGGCCACCTGATGGTAAGTGGTCGCCAACGCCCATAGGCATTGGCATTGTAAGAAATGTTAACCATCGCTTACATCACCAATGCGCTACCAACCTTGGGAACTAAGATGTTATGTCCCTGGTGCCTGTAATTACACTGGCTCACTCACCCTTCAAACCGGA
The DNA here is from genome assembly GCF_905147045.1 of Nymphalis io. Lineage (NCBI taxonomy): Eukaryota > Metazoa > Arthropoda > Insecta > Lepidoptera > Nymphalidae > Nymphalis > Nymphalis io. Next base: position 9,802,331 of record NC_065905.1, read on the forward strand.
ACACAACAACACCAAGTACTGCTATTTTGCGGTAGAATATCGGATCAGTGGGTGGTACCTACCCAGACGAGCTTGCACAAAGCTCTACCACCAGTAAAATTAAACATTTTTTGCGTTATCAACACAGCTCAATACGAAAAAAAAATGACATGCATAAATTTATGACCACAATATGACCACGATAAAAATAACCAAAAAATGTATATTAATGGTAATTATAATTAAAAAAAAAATGGTTTTCGACAAGCCAAACAAAGCATTACATTATACTTCCTTATTCAATATTATATCTGACGTGCATTAAATTAATTATTGTTTATTAATTTTTCCTAATATAATAAAAGTCAATTTAACAGTATTTTCGAAAATCAATAAATAGCTTTTAATATTTTATTAATTCAATAAGAAGAATGTTTTCATATAAAGTTCACCCTCAATATAAAAAACATCCCATCAGATTATTACATTCAGGGATGCAATGCAATTTGTGTAACTTCTTTTATTTTAAAAGAACTTTTTTGCCGCATTTAGATGACAAAAGCGTCAAGAAATTTGGGTTTCTTAATAAGAAATTAAAAAATATTTAAACACGAAAGATGCGAAGCATCTTAGAATATTGTAGTACAGTATGGTCACCACATTGTATCGTGAATCAACTAAAAATTGAGAGAGTATAAAAAAGATTTTTGCGTCATTTAACTTTTTCAAGTAAAAGTTCAAAAAAATTATAACTACAAAGATCAATTAACATTTCATAACATGTACAGGTTTTCAAATCGTAGAATTCTCTTGTATCTTTTGTTCTTGTACAAAATAGTCAGAAACAAAATTGACTGCCCTCAAATTCTCAGGGGAATAAATTTCAATGTGCCTAGGAAAATATGTCCACGTTATCCAATAAGTGTATTTTATATTAGACCATCTAAAACTAACACTACACTAACAGCCTGTTAACGTCCCACTGCTGGACTAAGGCCTCCTCTCCCTTTTAAGGAGAAGGTTTGGAGCTTATTCCACCACGCTGCTCTAATGCGGGTTGGTAGAATACACATGTGGCAGAATTTCAATGATATTAGGCACATGCAGGTTTTCTCACGATGTTTTCCTTCACCGTCAAGCACGAAATGAATTATAAACACAAATTAAGCACATGAAAATTCAGTGGTGCTTGCCCGGGTTTGAACCCACGATCATCGGTTAAGATTCACGCGTTCTAACCACTAGGCCATCTCGGCTTACTAAACTAAACGAGGACAGAATGCACCTCTTGTAAGATTAGGTAAAACGTATAATAAATACTCAATGTCACTTGACATATTTGAGGACTCCATTAATAAATACAAAAAAATATATTCTGGAGTTATTATTAGAATCCTAATTATAATAAAAACATGTTGTAAGCATATTAGTTTAAGAAATTCATGAAAAAAATTATTTAAAGTTATTATTATTATTCAACTTCAATTTTGAAATTTTTAATTAATTACTATTTATTGGTTTCTTATTTATTTAAATTATTTATGTAAGTTGAATGTGTTTGTTTTATTATTACATGTATAAGTGCTGTGACTTCTGATGGTCCTTAATAAAATAAAATAACATAAAATAAAAAATAAAATATGACGTAATTTACATATTCATCTTCCACTAGCCGCTTCTTTGTTTCAATACCGTTCTCCTCCGAGAGGCGTCGTGATGTCTAACTTTTTCAGTAAATACGTTATGTAATGTCTCACTGCTGGAGCTAAGGCGTCTTCTACTCTTTTGAGGAGACGGATACATAACTTAATACTGATTAATTTTTTATCGTATTAAAATGCTGGATTGACTCAATGTTACGAGTAATTTAAAACTGATTATTTTTCAATTATTCTTCATTATACATAAATGTTGTTCAAGAAAACCAAAACCAATAAACACATAAAATATACATATATACGAAAGTGTGCAGTTATGTATGACAGTATAAATACGAACTTTATTATGAATCAAAAAGCGACTATTATTACTTCCTTATTTAATCGATACAACATTTCTAATTAATAAAAGATTAATTACAAATTTCAATATCGCGAATCGTATTTTAATAAAAATGTTATAATATTTTAAAGATCGTACATAATTATAATATTTATTCAGTGATTCATTATTATATTATTATTTATTAGATTTTTTTCCCAAAGAAGGTAAAACTTAAATTAAAATATTAAATTTGAATTATCCTAATATTAATATTACGTACAACATACGCAATTGTGTTGTGTGCGTGAATCACAAGTGATCCCCCAGGGAATTAAAGTTAGCGTAATAGGAAAATGGCTCAAGAATGTCGATTGAAACACATAAGAGTATATATAGACTCTGTAGCTCTTATAGAGCACAAAGCCTCGAGCGCTGCACACAAAACCAGTCGCAGAACAGCACCGACCATGTCTGCAGTAACAATCAGCTTGAGTATCGTACTATGTCTCGTTCTCATAGTAAACATAGAATGTGCTGTGATTAAAATGCAAGAGATACCCATAAATAAGGATGTTCTCATGAAAATAGTGGTGAAAGAAGACAGTGAAGGGGATTCCGTTGCCACGATAAAAATCACAATGGATCATAAGAAAAAGAATGATAAAGAACCATTGCCTAAGCATCACGATATATTTGTGAAGCCAGCGAGCGATTTCGTACCTGCATTGAATGATAGACACGGCATTGTAAATGGAAATTGTCCTTTCGGTAAGGTTAGACGTGGACCGATTTGTATGTACCCATGAGATAAGAGAATTTTGTCGAAAACTTTCAAGGAAGTTGGAGTCATTACACCGAGGAAGTTATCCGTCTAAGCTGTGATGTAGCTTAAGTAGTTTTATAGTAATTATTTATTGTGATTGATGTGATATGTGATAACTTAATGTAGATATTGGAATTAATTTTATTGTTGAGCCTAATTGTTGATTCTGATTATTTGTAAAAACTTATAATTAAGAAAAAAAAATGTAAATACGGATTTATGTGACAATGAAAAAATTAAATAATAACAATGAAGTATTAAAAAAAACGTTTTATTTTTGAATAAAAAATTTACATAAAATATAATAAGTTATGGAACCTCATAAAGAATTTTGTAAGCCAATTTAATAATTGGTGTAAATCTTGAATTTAGACAACGACTATTATATTTCTAAATGTTTTATATATATCTGTATTTCTAATTCATATCGTTTTTGTCATAAGAAGTTCCGACATTTGTACTTGTATCAATATGTAGCGGAGCAGCGTCGTATAAATCCTCTACTTTAGCTAAAGAAGCGCGAAAGAAAGAGAACTACTCTGTAAGAACTTCGTAACTTACTCGTGAAATGCTTAAAACCGACATGAGATGATATAATATTTCAATGCCTTCGTCCTCTAGGTGTTTTTTACGATAGTCAATATTACCTTTTGCTTTTTGACATTTAACGTCGTGTTCTTCGATGAGATAAAAGTATGTTCTTCTGAAAAAACCCTTCAGTAACAGAAAAACATTTTTTAATTTTTATTTTACAAGAAATTAAATCGTAGTAAGTTTACAATCACGCCCGTTTAACGTTAAGTTACTTCCGATTAATAATTGGTAGTATAATGAAAATTATCGCGAGGAAACTAATCAGTTATTCTTTTAGTAATATTTTAATACTTATCGTTAGTACTGTAGGTATACAATAGGAGGTAGGTAGGTAGTCAAACTCATAACACTATTATTATATTTTATACGCGGTTTACGCCTTTGTTAAACTTAACACCTAGATAAGATCAAAGAGACAAATTTCATTAAATTTATGTATCATTGCATCGTATGTCCCAGTTTTCCGCAAATGATAATTGTCATTCACGTTTTGCTATTTAGATAAGTGCTCTCAAAGATATTAAAATATTATTGAATAAACACATGAAAAATATATAAGGATTTAGTAATACTAACTACAGGATAGGCGAACACATATACTTAGGCTATATATACTTATACTTGGCTTGATATAGATGAATGATGATGTATTCCAGGTCAATTTTGGCCTCAGCAGCTTTTCTTAACGGAGAAACACCAACTGCGTGGGAGATATAATGCACAAGTACTTGCGCAAACTCAGGTGTACTTACTGTATACAGTATCATAATTTCATCGAACGGCAATCCGACTCCGATTGAAAGGAGCCCGGGCGCAAGACGAAAAGCGTTACATGCTTTCCGAGGACTGACAACCTCAATAACTTTACATCTTATTGTTTTAATTAGTGAGATACGATGAACCCTTATTTATCATCATGTGACAATAGGTCATGTGTCATTAAACACAGATTTCAATCGTTCTTTAGGAATTTTATGTGTATATTTAAAAAAAAACACTTTAACAACTAGCTTTTCTTGATAAAAACAAGCCTTAACACCAAATTCCATATTTAAAACTTTAAACATGACAAAATTTAATTAATTTTTTGTACATTCTTAAGGATCCTTTAAGGTGAGCAATTTTCAAAAAACCTGTTTAAAAAATTACGTAGTATATAGAATATTCAAACTGAGTTATTGGATAGAGTTGAGGGAGAGAGTTAGTACCATTTGATTTAAATAAAAAAGTTATTAAAAAAAAACAATACCTAACACCCTCACCACCTCGATGTTTGAAAATCTACAACAGCGCGATTCCTTCGAAGGCATTTCCTGCCTCGCACAACGACTCTGTGGAACCAGCTTTCGTCAGCGACTTTTCCGAACCGATATGATTTAAAAACCTTCAAGAAAAGAGCATTCTCATTCCTTAAAGGTCGGCAATGCACCTGCAAGCCCTCGAGTGTTGCAGGTGTCCATAGGTGGTAGTCACTTTCCATCAGGTGAGCCTCCTGCTCGTTTGCCTCCACTAGCATAAAAAAAACGCTTTATACACTAACTTTTGTTTTCATAATTTCACTATAACATTGAATTCTTAGAAATCTTCCGTCCAAAAATCTATGTAGTTCCATAAGTAAATAATCTGTGACATACAGTCTGGTGGACGAACGTACAGGACGAAATTATGTAGCATTCGTTTTGGAAAAACCCTAAGTTTGTTTTTGCTCGTAAGCTACGCGTTTGTGTATCGTTATTTCAAGCATTAAAATTAATATTTTTTTATAATTAAGCAATAAAATTAGTACAGTTATTATTAGTACGTGTATGATTGTTTGTGAAACGTAGCCTCGACGTGACATATTGACAAAAAAAAATGAATGAAGTGTATCAATGATTGCCGACTATTAGTTACTTTTCTTCTTTATACATCAAAATGAATGGTTGTATGATTGCGTTCCACCTTTATGCGTTCCAAAACAATTCCATCCGATTGTGATGAAACTTAAGTATGTTGTACTACATGCCCGCAAAGGTTATTAGTCCAAAAAAGAAGCTTATTCTTTGTATATTTGTTCTTCAATATAAACGTTCTATATAAACCCTTATTCCAACTATGCGAAGCGGGGACAAGTAACTAGCAGTTACACTATATTACATAGGACGAGTAACAATAATATTAAACAGTAGTATAAGTTAAATAGGAAGTCGATATACTAATGGGCAGACGCACACAGCCCTATCTCTTATTTTTGATAGGAACTATTCTAATATTGAATAATTTTAGAACAATTCCCACCATAAACGTTTGCTGTTACAGTGGTGCGAATACTTTTATCATAAAATATACCACAAAAAGCTAGTCTTCACAAAGAACAATAAAACTGGTTTGGGTGCGGTTTGTTCAGCCTATATATAATATCAATTATCCATTTAATACCTTTAAAGGCAATATCAATCAGATGTTATATTATTCGAGTATAATAAGAGATTGTGACAGACGCAATTACAAGTGCATTAAAAAAATTTGAAACTTTATGTCGGGTTGTAATACTTTGTAGTCAAATTAAATAAGTACTCAAGATAAAAGTACGGAAAAAAATATCCACATGCATATGTACGTAACTGCAACACACGCACACAGAAGTAAGTTTTGCGTAAAAGAATAAAAAATAATAAAAAATCGGAAATTTAATAAAAAAATGTAAAGCGATTGGCGCTTCTGTAGTTAATTTATACAACATTTCTAACAAATTAAAACACTATTTTACCTTTGTGATAATAATATTAAGATGAGTATTTTAATATTTGAATATTATTATTGCGTGCTGCTTCGCAAAAAAAGCTGTAAAACCTATTTCGTTTTTATTAAAGCACAATTTACCTGTGTACTTACATTAATATACATAAATTATAATATTATTATTACGTAATTATAAGCGTGAATCATAAGTGATCCCCCAGGGAATTAAAGTTTACGTAATAGGAAAACTGGTTAAGAATGTCGAATGTAACATTTAAGAGTATAAATAGACTCTGTCGCCGTTACAGAGCACAAAGCCTCGAGCGCTGTACACCAAACCAGTCGCGGAACAGCACCGACCATGTCTGCAGTGTCAATCAGCTTGTGTTTCGTACTATGTCTCGTTCTCATAGTACACATAGAATGTGCTGTGATTAAAATGCAAGAAATACCCATAAGTAAGGATGTTGCCATGAAAATTGTGGTGAAAGAAGACAGTGAAGGCAATTCCGTTGCCACGATAAAAATCTCAATGGATCATAAGAAAAAGAATGATAAAGAACCTAAGCTTGAGAAGTTTGTGATGCCAGCGAGCGATTTCGTGCCTGCTTTGAATGATAGACTCGGCATTTTAAATGGAAATTGTCCTCTTGGTAAAGTTAGACGTGGACCGATTTGTGCATAAGATATCAGGAATTTATCAAAACAATACTTTGAATACGTTGAAGTCGTTTACAACAAGGAAATTGTTCTTATAAGCTGTGATGTATCTAAGTAATTACTTAGTAATTAAATGTTATTTATTATGGTCGGTGTGATTGGATAAATACTGCTATTGTATATTTTATATTGGAATTTATTTTGTTGATTTTGTTTGTTGATTGTTTGCAGTTATTTGTAATGTTAATTATGTTTAAGTGAGGTTTGTTAATAGGTGCGAAAATTAAACGAATTTCTATGAAATTATAGTTTTATTTTTGATTTAAAATGTTATTGTATGAATATATAATATTTGTAAACGAGTTGATATTGTGCGATAGTGCGCTGTTTTAAATATACATAATGTAATATTTTGTGAAATGTTTTAAATTATTATTACATAATAGTAATATTCTAGTACATTTGTCACACACGGCCATCTGATCCCAAATTAAGCTTGCATAGAGCTTGTATTATGGAAACCAAACAACGCAAAACAGCAATACATAGCATTGTTGCGTTCCGGTTTGAAGGATGAGTGAGCCACTGTAACTACAGGCGCAAGGGACATAACATCTTCGTTCCCAAGATTGGTGGTGCATTGGCGATGTAAGAAATAGTTAAAACTTCTTATATCGCCTATGTCTATGGGCGGTGGTAACCACTTAACATCAGGTAGCCCATTTGCCTGCCCGCCCACCCACAACATTTAAAAAAATCTTATTACAGTGCCTCCCGAGAATATATATAAAAAATGGCGATAATTAAGTTTTTCTTCTCAATCGATTTGTTGACTTCTTTAATAATAATAATAATAATATCCTGGGACATTTTTCACACACGGCCATCTGATCCCGAATTAAGCTTGTACAGAGCTTGTACTATGGAAACCGGACAACTGATACACTACATATGCTATTTTTCTTTTGTAAATACATACTTATATAGATAATTACACCCAGACTGAGGACAAACAGACATGTTCATGCACACAAATATCTGTCCTGGGTGGGAATCGAACCCACAACCTTCGGCGTGAAAGGCAAGCATCCACCCACCACGCCAACATTCATTTTTCTATTTAACTGATTTCTGGGAAAGATTTTCGTAGCAAGCTTATTAAATTTTTTTTCTGGTAAATAATAAATTTTCTGGTAAGTAATATAAAAGTATATTTTGTAAGCTGAGATGGTCCAATCATTAGTTTGAACCTTGACCACCACCAATATGGTTTGTTCAATACACATTTGACATACATTAACACATGTCATGCAGGCAGACATTGTGTGGTGTCCTTCACCGCCACGTACGAGATGAATGATTATAAGCATGAAAACTATGTGTTGCCTGCCCGGGTTTGTAACTGCAATCTTCGTTTAATATTCACGTGTTTCTAATAACTGGGCCGTCTCGGCTCATGCAGTATGAACCTGCGTATCGTTCAACAGCATCTGTCACTGCTCATGACGTTAGCGATCGATCGACGCCAATGATTGGTGTGGTAGCCTTGGCTGATCAACAGATATTGGCATCATTCTACTAATAGTCTAAGAGCCCGCATCACTAAGCCTAGCTCGATAAGACTCCCAGATGAAATATATATAATTAGTCACGTCATTAATGGGAGAGCACGAAATGGCGATGCTGCAATGCGAAAAACCTGGACACGGTATTGAAAAATAAAATATAAAAACAAAAACAAAAATCCGATTTCTAGTATGATAAGACTTCCAAGTTCCGTTCGCAGGTAGTAGGATTATACGAAAATGCAGTGCTGCAAGATCTCCTCATTGATCTTATCAGTGGCAGCAGCATGATACGCCTAGTACGTAGGTATCTAATATGATCGACCTCAAAAATCAAAGCTCATCTGGAAGATCATCAATTTCTGTGTAAGAAAAACCACTGCTGCATTTTCCAATTAGTGGAGAAAGTGGTTGCTGCAGCGATTGAAGGTCGCTCTCTGCGCAGCTGGATCCGACGTTTCAATTCAGTTTTGTCAGCAATCACCAGTTCCTTTCGATTTATACTGATTAAATACGCGTGCCACCATCACGTACGAATAATTTTAGGCGTCATTGATTGTTTAAATAAAAGTGTAATTAGTTAAAAAATGATAAAAGCTTATAATCAAACTTAAAAAAAATACTCAAAATAAGGTAAAGGAAGTCATGGATAAATGTATAATGTTTTTGAAGTTTTATGAAATTCAATAATATCTTTATATTTCTGGCGGCAATAATGAGTTCTACGTTGTAATGGTACGATCTTTCTTAATAAGTATATATCGTATGTCATAGATGGCGCTCCCTTTTTTTTCATGTATAACTGGCAACATTTATTAATATAAAATAAATATGTAAAGTAAATCAAAACTTCCAAGAGACTAAATAAATAAACAAGGTACTAAAACAGTTTGTCTCTATTTCTTGTAGGTTAATATTATATTATAATATATTTTTAGGAATGTCTTCCGACGGGGCGTGGTCTTGCGGCGCGACTTGATCACGTGAGGATCATCATAGTGGGGACTGGCCCTGCCGAGCTCATCGGCCGGTCAGGCTGGCTATAAGACACTTAGACTCTGCTTAGACTCTCGGTTGTGGCGGATATCTCATAAATAATATTTCAGTTCAGTCTTGATTCCTTGGTTCTATTTGTGTGTGTAAATTGTACGTGTCGGTCTACGTTTACTTTATTGTTGTATAGGTATTTTGATTTATCTCTTTTAAAAAAACCTATTTCTCTTTTGATTTCTAATAATATAATATTAATGCTTACTTGCCGAGATGGCCTAGTGGTAAGAACGCGTGAATCTTAACCGATGATCGTGGGTTCAAACCCGGGCAAGCACCACTGAATTTTCATTTCATTGAAATTCTGCCACATGTGTATTCTGCCAACCCGCATTGGAGCAGCGTGGTGGAATAAGCTTCAAAACCTTCTACTCAAAAGGGAGAGGAGGCCTTAGCCCAGCAGTGGGTCATTAACAGGCTGTTACTGTAATGCTTACTTAGATTAATGCAAATATTTGAAATTGTAAAGAAAACTATCTTTACGGATATTTTTCATGAATTCATTTTGGTTTTTGATTCTCAGTGTTTCGATCTTCCAATATTGATTGTTCTAAGTTATCGTTTAAATTATTTTATTTAATAAATGTCTAAAACACGGAATATATAAAATACTTATTGGAAAATATTTAACCATTATTAATAGCTTTTAATACTTAATTTATAGTAGACTGTTTTGATTGTTAGAAACTTTAAAATTTTATTGTTTAATATGTAGTTAAAATATTTAATTTACTGTGACAATATTCAAACTAAAATTTTGTTAGAATTTATATGAATTTGATATAATATCATGAATTCTGAATCAAATTTAATTATTTTATGCAATGAGTAAAACTTAATTCCATTTGAAAACTGTTAGCAGTGCTTTTGGTGAACAGAGTTAAAATAATGGTTGCTTAAATTTATTTTTATAGTACGGTTCTTTTTTTCTTTTTTCGCTGGAAAAACGCATTACGCGTTTCCCCCACGGGAACAGTGGGGGGGGGGGGGGGGGTATGTGGGGCTCGCCGATGTCCGAGGCGCCGAGTGCGCCCCGAACAACGGAATACCCACTAAAAAACCAGTGGTACCCTTTCCGTCATAACGAGGAGCGCCACGGGATCGCTTGCGCATGCTACCGCGACGCTCTGACGGGTGGCCTGCGTATGCAGGCCTCCATTCTCTATGGGGATTACCAGGGTACTGAGTACCCCCTAGTCCCAGCGACGCCTATTGCGGCGGAGGGAGAAGGTGCGCATAGCGCCTCATTCTTCTCCCCAATCTTCTTCGGCGGAGCAGGTTTGCAGTGGCGTCCTCTTCCCGCTCCCGCTCAGCGGCATCCTTCTGCGACATTACATTTTCACAGAAGGAGACCATTTCCGACCAACGCTCATCGCTTTCGAGCATCGCGTTGATGATGCTCGGCAAGGAGAGGTCTCCGCCGACAACTGCCGTCAGAGAAAGCCTCTGGGGCCCCCACGCGGCACACTCCGTCAGGGTCTGTTGCGCCGTGTCGGTCGGCGCACCAAACTCGTGGCAGGAAGGTGACATTTCCCGCCGTGCTATCTTGTGCAGGTACTTACCGAAGCAGCCGTGTCCGGTAAGTACCTGCGTTAACCTAAACGAGAGCGTGCCTCCTCCCTTCCATTCGGTCCACGGTCAAAGTTGTTCCAACTTCAGCCAGGCGGGCCGCCTCCCCAAAGTCCCGTCCCGTCGCGGTAATGAGGGTGTCGTCCGCGTAACAGAACACCCCGATACCGGGAAGGACGGGTGCCTTCAGAAGCCAATCAAAACCGACGTTCCACAGAATTGGGCCGAGGACCGACCCCTGTGGAACGCCGCAGCCTACCCGACGCCGGACCAACTTCCCGTCGCCTCCTGCCCATACGACCTCCCTGTCCTGGAGGTACGCCTCCAACAGTCTCCTCAGATAGATCGGCACCCCTTGGTATCGGAGTGCCTCCCTGATCGTCTCGAATGGGAGACTGTTAAAGGCGTTTGCAACGTCTAACGACACCGCCAGGACCACTTGCCCCTGGGTCACTGCTTCCGTGGTCCGAGTCTTCAGGGCGTTCAAGGCGTCGATCGTTGAACGGCCCGCCCTCAACCCGAACTGAGCCTCCGAGAGACCCGGACCGGCCTGGTCGAGGTGTTGAACGAGACGAGCTGTGAGAATCTTCTCAAACAATTTGCCCGTCTCGTTCAGCAGCACTATCGGCCTATATGCCGAAGAGGAGCCCGGTGCCCGCCTCTCCTTTGGCAAGAGCACCAACTTCCCTTGCTTCCAAGGCTTCGGAAACTGCCCGCTGCGCCGACATTCGTTGAACAGCTCCCGAAGCCTTGTACCTAGGTATTTCAGGGCATCGCACAGAACACGCCCTGGAACACCGTCCGGACCCGGCGCCGTGTTTTTGGTCCTCAAGCGGCCGAGGGCTATCTCCATTTCTCGCTCCGTGATCAATGGTGGAGCCACTAGGTCTTCTATTACAGAGCGAGGGGCCATCTGTGGAGGGACAAACTCGCCTGGGTGGGGAAACAGTTCCCCGACCAGGCGCAGATCGAGCTCCGGCGGCAGCGTCTCCGTCACGGGGGTAGTTTGGGTGCGGAATTTTCCGCGAACCCCTCGATATGCTCGCCCCCATGGGTTTCGGTTGAGGCTTACCAGCAGCTCTTCCCTCGCCTTCTCTTTGGTCCGACTTATTGCCAGCTGCAGGTCCTTTTTTAGCTGGCGGTAAGCGGCCAAAAGCTGTCCCTCCAGGTCTACATCGAGGCCGTTGCGTCTTCGACAGCGGACGTAGGCCCGCCGCGCCCGATTGCACGTCGCCCGAAGCTCGGCTATTTCGGGCGACCACCAGTACACATGCCGGCGCTGGGCTCTGCGACGGGTTCTCGGCATGGCCGCATCGCAGACCTCTTTGAGTGCATGGCTAATGCGGCCCGCCAGCTCTTCCACGCTGGCACCCTCCCTCCGTCCCGCGGAACCCCACCGTTGCACAATGGCGGCCTTCTTGACTAGCTCGCAGTCTAACTGGCCAAGAGACCACCTCGGCAAAGTGGTCGGCACCCTCTGGGGTTCCACTAGCCTGCGAGAGGTAGAGATCTCGAATCGGATGTAACGGTGGTCCGACAGAGTCTCCACCTCTTCCTCTACCCTCCATTCCGACACTCTGCGTGCTACGACAGGTGTGGCGAAGGAGACGTCCACCACGGACCCCCCGTTATGGCGCACGCAGGTGTGAACCTGCCCCTTGTTCAGTAGGGATAGGCCGGAGAGTAGTGTCCACACTTGGACAGCCCTTCCTTGCAGTTTCGTGGCGAGGTTGCCCCAGGCGCGTAACTTCGCGTTTAAGTCGCCGAGAACCAGAATAGGTTTCATCGACTGTCTGGCCACCGCAGCTCTGAGCGATCCAAGATATGTCTCGAACTCTACCAAGCTGCGGTTAGGGGAGAAGTACGTTCCCACAACTACGTACTCTCCCCACTCCGCCACTACGTAGCCCGAGCCCCTCTCAATGAGTGAGAGGGGAGGACCTGTTCCGTTGCGAGTGAGGACCGCCACAGTGTCGTCCAAGTCGCCTGCCCAATGAGGTAGGGGAGGGACGTAGTAGGGCTCGCAGGCCACAGCCAGGTCGATCTCCCACTCCGCCATGGACTGCAGCAGTAGGTCTTGAGCCCCGGCGCAGTGGTTTAGGTTCATCTGAAGGAAGCTGAGTTCTGCTCTCATGACGACATTGCAGCTTCCTCCTCGGCCTGGTTCCGTCCGACATTGGTGGTGGTCTGTGTGCCTAAGACCACCTTACCCTTCGTGATGGGTGGGATGCACTCCCTCGACCCCATCATGTGCCCGGAGGGCTTTCCTGCGTCCGCGCACACTGCGCAGCGCAGCTTCCCCGTGCAACCCGCCGATTTGTGGCCATCGACGCCGCACCGGAAGCAAAGTCCCGCACGTTCAGCCCTAGATGGGCAGAGTGCCTTGTTGTGGCCAAGACCCATGCACTTGAAGCAGCGCAAAGGACGCTGCTCCAAAACGTGTACCCTGGCTGAACTCCATCCAACCAGAAGACGACCGCTGTCAGACAGATTTTTCGCCACCGCTATCGGACATGTCACACGAGCCATACCCATGTATCCGGGTCCGCGTGACATCTCTCCGCAGCTAATCGCCTCAACGGGGCAACTCCCCTCACGAGCGACAGCGGCGATTAACTTTTCCTTAGTGACGGAGTCGTCTAGGCCCGTTACCCTTAAGTCCACCTTCATTGTGGGGCGGACAACGTTAGCCACCCCATTCAAAACAGTGCGGAGCTTCTCGGCAAGCTTTTCTGCTTGGTCCGACTGCGCCCTAGGCAGCTCCAGGACTCTGGCACCCGTCGCAGAACGACGGACTTTAAGTCCGCCACAGATACCGAGGTCCTGAAGCTTTACACCCTGCTCGGCTCGCTCCAGGACGTGGGCGTACGTGACACCCTTTACTTGCGCCTCCGGCTGCAATGTTACGATCACTGCAGCCGTGCGAGGGGTAGCCAACTTCGGTTTCGGAGCTTGAGGTGCTATTGGCTCCATTGACGCAGCTGTAGTGGGTACAAAAGCTGTGGGGGAAGGTTTCTTTCCCTTCCTCCCTTTCTTTACTACGGTGGACCAGGACGACTCCTGGGCCTCCCGTGACTGAGACTCCGGCGCGGTCGAGGCGACAGAGGGACCAACTATCGGTGTTGGTGGTACGGCTGGAGCCACCGGCTTCCGCACAGGTGCGGCCACTCGCTTGGGTGTGGGTGATACAAAAGGCGGTGAAGCCGTTTGGGCCGCCTGGGAATAGGTCGGACCGTTTGGCTGCATCAACTCCCGCCTCTTGTCCGCCGCTAAGGGGGGGCGATGCTCCTTGATGGGAAGGAGGCGCTCCTCGATGCCGTTCAAGCGGGCGTTTATTGCGCCGACCGCAGACATTATATATATATATATATATTACGGTTCTGTGTAATTGTAAAAAAAAAAAAAATATATTTTTTTATATATGTAACGTAGTTGACGTATCTAAGAAACGTACGAAACTGGAACGAACTGGACGAAGATCTGGAATACCCTCCCAACCTCCGTTTTCCCCACCACCTACAATATGGGTACCTTCAAGTCTAGAGTGAATAGGCATCTTCTAGGCAAGCGCGCTCCATCTTAGACACGATGATACACATCACTTTCCATCAGGTGTGAAACAGGTAAATTTGAATAAATTATTATTTTCCTAAAAAATGTTAAGCGAATTTGATAAATTTAGATCGTTTCTTAATATTTGATTAGAGAGAATTGTTGAAACACGTTTTGGGTTGATAAAATATCGCTAATAACTTCGTTCCTGACGGGGGTCCCCCGACCGCACAATTTTTAATAAATAAATTAAATAATAAATTAATTTTAAAAAAGTACTAATTATCATTGTTTTAATGGATAAGATTCTTATAATTATTACAAAGTTCCGGATTTTTCAACAGTTTTTTGGATATTTATCATTTCTCTTGACATGTACGAATCTCTTCAGCTTTATTTTTTTTAACAAAGCGTGACATGTATTTATCACCATCGTTTAAACGAATGGAAGGTGCTGTATCCGAAACATGAATAGTTGCTAAGAACAAAGAAGTAGTTTACAGGAAGAATAAGAATTAGTTTACAGATAGAAAAATAATTACTAGATAGTACGAATTTTAAATTAATATTAAATGCTCAAGGCGAGCAAATTGTTAAGCTCATAGGAATAATATAAGAATTTTTAATCACGAATGATATTGTTGTTAGTAGTGTTTTTAGACTCCATGTTATTGACACGTCATGTTGTACTTGTGAAATAAAATTTATATTGATAAAATAATCAAATTATTTCCAAATTTCAATACCATTCCACGTTGTGTGGTATAAGGACTTTTTATATGAATTAACCTTTCAGAATAATTTGCTTAATCAATTAACGACACGTAAAATTATTCGTACGTGATGGTGGCAAGCGGAATACGCTTGCCACCATTACGTACATCAGTACAAATCGAAAGGAACCGAGTGATTAATGTGATTGCTGACAAAACTGAATTGAAACGCCGAATCCAGCTTCGCAGAGGGCGACCTTCAATCGCTACAGCAAACTTTCTCCATTGTTTGGAAAATGCATTAGTCGTTTTTCTTACACAGAAATTGACGATCTTTTAGATGAGTTTTGATTTTTAGGAGGTTGATCATACTAGATACCTAGATACGATTCGTCGCTTATCATGCTGCTGTCACTGATAAGGCTTTCAGCACTGCATTTTCGTGTAGTCCTATCCCTCCCCTGTTTCGAGTAACGAATAAAACTTAGGATCATACTAGAAATGGGATTTTTTTTTATATATATTTTTAATAGCGTGTCCAGGTTTTTCAACATTGCCATTTCGTGTTCCCCATTAATGACGTGACTAATTATATATATGTCATCTGGGAGTTATCAAACTAGGTTTAGTGTCGTGGGCTCCAGTACTATAATGTTTAATGGTTACGATACATTCTCGATTCTATTCCGATCCAACTTCGACTAAACCGCAACTGGATTGCCGTGGTAATAGAATATTAAAACAAGAAACGATAACGTTTCGATTCGATTGCGATAAAGTGAAAATTTGTTAGTAGAAATGTTATCGGTACTCAGGATTGCCAAAAATGTGTCGCTGATTTGATATATATTATGAGCTGTCTATCAACGTCGAATGTCCCAACATACCATCTATCGATGACGTCGAACGACGATAGATCAATTACATGGAATCGGTTTGGTAGGCTAGAATTTAAATAATCATATTTAACTAGAACCCTTATTATTAGCAAGCTATACTAAACTTTATAATGTAAGCAATATCTCCTTTTACATTAAAAAAAATTATAACAAATTACAACCTACTATAAAAAATGTAAGCTCAATTAACGAGTTCAAAAATATTTTGGAAAATTAATACTGATGACATAAGAAACTTACGTGATATCTCGTTAGCTGAGTACCTACCTATGTGGCGACCATTATTATATTTAACTTTATGTCATGTTGTTCTAATGTAAGTTCGTATTTTTTGAGAATAAAGATTCTTTGAACATAAAATCAAAAATATATATTAAATATAGAAGCGTTACACTTACTTATTGATTATCATAAATCTACCACCGGAGAAGAAATAAGCACCTCTGACCTGTGAAGAACCGGCGAAAGAAACTCGGCGGGATTTTTTTTTATGCCTCATATTTTACAATCATAAAATCATTATATGAGGTATTCTCTTTAACATCTAGTCTTAAGGTATACGTTTTTATTTTCTTTAACGTTTTTTGGTGTAATTACTTCTGGAGAATCGCAATAAATAAATAAATAATAAGTTTTAAGGTCAACGTACATGTTCACATATTTCAGTACACAAAACAGATGCTCGTATTGACTATATAAGGTAAACGCTTTTTTTGATCGCTTCATCCTGACTCATCCCCAATTGGTTGTTATTGACAAACATTTAAGTGACTCACAGTTCAAATGAGTTTGTAATGCTTGTAATCCGATTAAATTGAATCTTTTCTTTGATTAAAATTATTATTATTATGTATATTTAATAATTTATTCACTGTAATTTTAAAATATCAAGAGCTATTTACTTTTAACGAAGTAACAACACTCCCAAGTGCTAGATCGTGCGAGAGAATCGACCAATTATTCCAAACCTAGTTTAGTATTGTTTAACGATACTAATTGATTACTTGATTTAATTGAAGTCATTTCCGTTATTATAAAAATAATTAAATACTTCTTTCAATAAATTTCTTACAAACAAACAATTAAACAATTAGTTATCATAAAATAATTTATTCGTCGTGTGATTATAATACGTTGCTAATAAGCAAACAATTAACAAAGAGCTTAAAACATAATAAACACATATAGTTTAAAACGTAACGATTATATTTGTATAAAATTTTATTTTTATGCGATTATCAGTTTCAATACTTTTAAGGACAAATAATCAAATAAATACCTTATGAAGAACAAATATTTTCGAAAGTATTTAACAGTTTGACAATGTTAAATGTGTTGTGCAAATTATCGATTTTATAATTTAGTATTAGGTCCTTACGTATGAAATTGGCGTTTTGTACGGGAGAAATATAAAGTCATTTTTTTTTTGTAAAATATATTTAATTAATCAAAGTATGCACCGTTGTTATCTATGCACTTTTGCCATCTCATAGGTAGTTAATTGATCCCTTTACTAAAAAAACCATGGGGGCGAGAATCAATAAACTCATAGAAGGCGGTTTGGACTGCCGCATCGGAGTTGAATTTTTTTCCTCGTAAGATGTTGTCCAAATTCCGAAAAAAATGGTAATCTGGAGCAAGGTCCGGGGGGGTACGGTGGATGTCGCAGACATTCCAATTGTAGCTCATCTAACTTAGTGGGTGTTTGTTGTGCAGTGTGTGGTCTTGCGTTGTCGTGAAGCAGCAGTGGCCTAGAGCGATTGACCAATCTCGGTTGTTTAGCAGCTAGTTCTTCCTTCATGGTTTGCAGTTGCTGACAATAGATATCTGCCGTAATCGTTTGGCCAGATTTTAGAAAGCTGTAGTGAACGACACTGGCGCTAGTCTACCAAACACTCACAAGTTCAGCCATTGCGAAGACCGCTTCCGATTATCGTACAGTATCCACTTTTCAACACAAGTAATGATTCGATTTATATAACACATATATATGACACATATATATAACACACATATATATACACATTTATATAACACATATAACACAGCAGTCGACGCGTGTTTGCTAGTTCGATTCACTCAATTCATGAGGTACCCATCGTTCAAGTGTTTTTACTTTCCCGATTTGCTTCAAGTGTATTAACAGTTTTATCACTTACTCCGAAGCCTGCAGCTTTCTCTGAATTGCGTTGTGATGGTTCCGTTTCCACAATAGCCTTTAATTCTTCATTTTCCACTTTGGTCTCCGGCCGTCCACGGGGTTGGTTCTGAAGGATAAAGGAGCTAATATATATAAGTACGATAGACAAAACATCATAAATCTCTTGGTGTTCGGCGCGTTATCGTTGTAAGAAGTGATTTGTATTTCTTTCCGTGCCATTACCATGTGGTCCATTTTTACATCAATTATAAGATAAAAAAAAATTACAGATTCTCAAAGTTTCTTTATTAGCATTCGTTGACGTGAAAATACTTTTACTTTAAGTAAGAGTACGAGTTAAGCAGGTTACCAAAAAACTCTTTATTTAAGTACGTTTCTGAATAATGTTTCCGATGAGAAATCCTCTTGGGTAAACGGCTAGTCAACTATAAAATAAGATTTAAATGAAGTCTAAAATTCAATCAGCCATTACAACAGAAAAGCTGAGGCCTGGCATCAATAATAGCATTAAATCACTAATTCTCAATCTAGTTCCAGCGCGCAACTGCAATTGACCTATTTTATAAGAACTACTCCGAAAATCACCGCAGAGTACGATCGTCAAATAAATTTTAAATCATCATAATAGCGTATCAGAGTAAGTCTGCTTATAACATTTCTCGATGGTGATGCAAAGTATGTTCAGATTAAACAAGTAGTCTAAGCAAGTCATTTGTTTTTTTTTATATTCACAGAAGTGTAGAGCCATTAGAACCGTATAAGAATAATGATTTTAAGCATAGAAGAATAATAACAAAAATCTAGTGTCATCAAGTGGATTTGCCAAAATTTCCTATTATCTACCGTAAATACATTTCATTGTTACTAATAATATGTAATTATTAAATATTTAATAATATTGTATTATGATATGAGTAAAATTTGCTTTTCGCTTTAACTTAAAGCCGAGATGGTCTAGTGGTTAGAACGCGTGAATCTTAACCGATGATCGTGGGTGGAATATTCATGTGCTTAATTTGTGTTTATAATTCATCTCGTGCTTGACGGTGAAGGAAAACACCGTGAGGAAACCTGCATGTGTCTAATTTCATTGAAATTCTGCCACATGTGCATTCTACCAATCCGCATTGGAGCAGCGTGGTGGAATAAGCTCCAAACCTACTCAAAATGGAGAGGAGGCCTTAGCCCGGCATTGGGACATTAACAGGCTGTTACTGTTTAGCTTAAAGTATTTCCTTCGCGTGTGCATTTTTTAATAAGCAAGAACACTTTGGTTGATTACTTAAACCAGTGCAAAAATCTGATTATTGTTTGCACATGGGATAGACAGCCTGTAGCTCCCTGCTATATTAATATATTATTTATAAAGTTATCATATTGTTCCAGAAGTACCACGAGCAAACCGCAAACATTGTCAGTCAATTATTTTACAAATATTTACTTAATATTTATTTTACAATACATCGGTAAATAAGGACCAGTTTCGATCAGTTTCGATGTGTTCCGTAACAGCCTGTGAATGTCCCACTGCTGGGCTAAAGGCCTCCTCTCCTCTTTTTGAGGAGAAGGTTTGGAGCTTATTCCACCACGCTGCTCCAATGCGGGTTGGTAGAATTCACATGTGGCAGAATTTCAGTGAAATTAGACACATGCAGGTTTCCTCACGATGTTTTCCTTCACCGTAAAGCACGAGATGAATTATAATCACAAATTAAGCACATGAAAATTCAGTGGTGCTTGCCCGGGTTTGAACCCACGATCATCGGTTAAGATTCACGCGTTCTTACCACTGGGCCATCTCGGCACGATGTGTTCAATACTCTTAATTCTTTGGCCAAGTGACGTCAGTCAGTGGCAAGTGAATCAGAGCCATTACATCTCAAGCACGCGTAGCAAGTAACCGCAATAATCTCTTGCGCAGGTCACGTACTCATCAGCTGATTCGTGCAAATAATTACATTTTAGCGCTTAACTATACGTATTTATTATTCGTGATATTTACTATATATATACTATATATATATATGTTGTTTGTATGAATACCAGACGAATTGAGAACTAGCCCTAGAAATTTCAAAATCGATTTTCTACGAAATACACAAACCAGTATCCGAAATGAATAAATTCCTCAAAATCGAAGAAAAATTTGACGGGCCGGTTGGCGTGGTTGTTAGATACTTGCCTTTCACGCCGAAGGTTGTGTGTTGGATTCCCACCCAGGACAGACATTTGTGTGCATGAACATGTCTGTTTGTCCTGAGTCTGGGTGTAATTATGTATTTAAATATGTATTTACAAAAGAAAAATAGTATATGTAGTATATCAGTTGTCCGGTTTCCATAGTACAAGCTTTTCAAAATGGCTTTGGGATCAGATGGCCGTGTGTGAATAGTGTCCCAGAATATTATTATTATTATTATTAAAATGTCAAATACAAGCATTCGTTCATACAAGCGTTCATAAGAATTGTCAGTAGAAGCTGTACAGTCAAACGATGGACATTCCTAGCTGCTATTTGGGGGTGAGTCAGGAGGCAAGCAATCAAAAAAATCTTTAAATATGATATATACAAGCATTTGTCTTGTGAACTGAACCGGTTCTAGGTAATTAGGTAAAATATGATAGTTTAAATTTTCGGTTAAGCACGCCGTTTCAATATTAATTTTATGGCTTTGTTTTGTTTGTGGTAAGTAATATATATTATGAAGTCACTGGATCAATCGATCTATTGTCATTCGTTATAATCATTGTATGTTCGATCGATTTATTATCGACCAATATTGTACAGTAACAGTAACAGCCTGTAAATGTCCCGCTGCTGGTCTAAGGCCTCCTCTCCCTTTTTTTTTTTTTTTTTTCGAGGACCTTCTCCTCGACCAATATTGATTGAAGTGCTAATACCCTTACATACTACTACTACATCCAGTACAAGTACTGGATGTAGTAGTATGTACAAGTTTACGTAAATTGATTGCGTAGATTTTTTTTCTCAGTAGGGCATTACAAAAAAAGAGTTATAGATAAAGTTTTCTGTAAGAACACCTCTATATTTAACAGCCTTCGCTATTTAATCCACTGAGTGTCATATAGCTTTATTATGTCGTCCAATATTCGCCATTTGTATTATATATTTCCTGTTTCCTCTTTTATTGTTAAGCCTTAACATATTATTGATTCCAATATCATGTCATTACTATTGTATGGAGAAGAAATTAATAACAAAAACTAGTTGAAGCGTTTAGACGTCATAGAAGTAGTAACAATAACAAATGAACCACTAGTAATTTTCACCGCTGACAAGGCTTTGAATATGTCGGAAAACTGCATTTGCAAAGGATCCAATGAATGTACAGGCATTTCAAAAATACTATAATTTGTGGGCGTTACTAAAATAAGGTTCGGTTTTTAAATTTTATAGTGACTTATTTGCATGTATACATACCTGCTATGAATTTAAAAAAATATGTAATTACATTACTCATTTATACGCAAAATTCAATGACATAATAAAGGATATTGACCAACCTAAGAAATAAACAATAAACGATTGTGTCATTATAAAAAAATACATTTTGTTATACGAACCAAAAAAATTTTATAATTCTTAACATTAGAAATATATCACATCGAAAAACTTTATCACAAAAACAATTCCGAGAACACAGTAAGAGGTACGTTACGTCGCTTAGGATCCTTTCATATCAGATTGAGTTTGCTTCCTTGGGTTTTCTTTGGTTTTTTATTCACTATTATTATTCTTCTTTTAAATATGGTACAAAAGTTCCAATACGTGTATAATTTTTCGCACATTTCGCTCTGTCTTCTATATTAAATTGATTTAACAAATTAGGTACGAATGTATCTTCGGTAACATTCGGCATAGGACTGTAATCCCGTAATATGATGAAGGTTCCTCCAATGTCTTCCCAGAAGGGATCCTTATTGGTGACAGACTTTAAAGTAAGTTCTTTAAAATAATTTATGGTTAACTATGAAAACGCTAATTTTACTAGATTTTGAAAAGAAAAAAGAGGCTTAAAAGCTCTATGTCGCTGTGCTCTAATCACACTACATACTCTACTAATCAGAGAAGTACCAGGAGCGGCCTGTATGACGCCTATGCGGCGTCAGTCATTTTGCCATATTCTCTGCGCTCTGAAACATAACATATCCATACATTACATACAATTAAAATAAAACTCTTTAATTAAAAAAATAAATAAAAACACAACTCCCGTCATGATCTAAGGATTCTAAAGAGACCACGCACATCCCAATCTATTAATGCTTTTAAAAGTTATGGTTGAATAAAAAAAATCTCATACATACATAAATGAACTCAGAAACAATATGCTCCTTTTTTGGACAGTCCTAGTATAAAGATAAAAAAAAATATTTGATGTTAAATATGGATATGGGACACTTATCGATTAAATGCAAGAGTCACATTAAAACATATAATCTTTCGTTATAAATAATTACTTACGAAAGTCAAGGTTGTTTTAAAAATGTAAAATTTTCATTTTTCTAATAACTTTTGGTAAAATTATAAGCGATATTTGCAATATTCATTCTTAAACTATAAAAGACAAACAATTGACGTTAATTATATTTGTTTACATTAAATTATAACATGTATCACATCTCCAAGTAACAGAGTGAGTGTTTTTTAAATGATCTTTCATAAAACGATTTGTTAGAAGAATGCGATGTGTTTGCACAGTACCATATATGGATGGTATTGATAAGAAATATAATAATGACTCAGACCATTAATAGGCTAATACCTTATGTTAAATCATTATTGAACTGGAAGCAATGAAAAATGCCTATAAGGTTACAATTATTATGACGTGTTAAGCTAGCCAGTAATATATACTTGTAAAATATAAGGAAATTATTAGTTTTCATCGTGTAACCGAACAGTTAACACATAAGATGTTCGTGACAAATTTAATCTACTTTGCGCTATTTTTGAAAATATTCGAAAATGTACAAAGCAAGGTGATAAAATATGAAGAAATTCCAGTATCAGCGGGGGAACTTACTTTAAAATTTGTCGCCAATAAAAATCCCTCTTCGGAAGACATTGGAAGAATCTCCATTCTATTACGGGAGGATAGTCCTGTGCCGAATGCTACCGAAGAAACATTCATACCACATTTGGTTAATAAAGTTGGTATAGAAGACGGGGGAAAATGTGCAAAAAATTATACACGGATCGGAAATATTTGTGTCAATGTCAAAAGAAGAGTAATACTGAAGAAACGACCAAACAAAATCCAAACTTAATATAATTATGTAATATTCCTGTAAATGTTTATGTGATAAAGTTTTTCGATGTGATATGTTTTTAATGTTAAGAATAATATAAAAGTTTTGTTCGTAAAAAAAAAAGTGTATTTTTTTATAATGAAACAAAAGGCCGAATTAATTACGATCTTTTACTTTTTATTTCTTATGTTGGTCAATTTCCTTTATTAATTAAATGAATTTTGCGTACAAGATGAGTAATGTATTTACAAAATTTTATTAATTCGTAGCAGGAAGGCATACGTGTTGTTATTGATACCTATCTCTATGACATTTAAACGCTTCAACTAGTTTATATAATTAATTTCTCCTCCATATTATAATAATGACGAGATCAATATGTATGTTAAGGCTTAACGATCAAACAGCAAATGACGTCTAAACGCTTTAACCATTTTTTTTAAATATTTATTTCTCTAGATTATATTAATGGTGATTATTGGTATCAATGGGTATTTTGAAATTTAACGATATAGCAAGAATGATGGCAATTAAAATTATCACAATTAAAACGTAAAAAAGTTAAAGCGTAGAAAGCGGACCTTATGCTAATGGTTGAGAGGAGGCCTTTACCCATAGAAAAGGCCCTTAGAGAAAACCACTACTTAATTATGTAATTAATTGAATAAATTTATATTTTTATTAATGACCGTCATGGCCATCAATTAAGGTTAAACTTTAGATCACAGGTTTTCTCGGTGGTGAACGAAAACACCGTGGGGAAATCTGAATGCATCGAACTCTTCGCTTACCCACCAAGCCGAAATGGAGTAGCATGGTGAAATAAACTATACATATATAAATTAAACATTTTTATTTATACATCTTTCTTGGTATAAATCGTCGAAACTAGTAATGATTATAGATGATCTTCGTGTGGCTTATAGTTTTGAATGATGACGATTTATGGTTCTTAGTACTATGAAAGAATATAGTATATTGTCGGTATAACAGTAACAGCCCGTTAATGTCCCACTGCTGGGCTAAGGCCTCCTATCCCTTTTGAGGAGAAGGTTTGGAGCTTATTCCACCACGCTGCTCCAATGCGGGTTGGTAGAATACACATGTGGCATAATTTCAATGAAATTAGACACATGCAGGTTTCCTCACGATGTTTTCCTTCACCGTAAAGCACGAGATGATACATAAATACAAACAGTAGTACAAAAAATAGCTTATGCATAATAATAACAGGACATATACTTTATAAACATTATACTCAAAGAATATAAACGCTTTGAGCGAAAAATAAGGTTACAATATGTTGGGTTAATTGAAAAGATCCCCATTGTGAAATTCATGGTCTCGTCCCTATAAACGCCCACGAGGCGTTGTGGTAGACACTCTGTCTATTTCATGGGTTTACTCCATTACCACAACGCGTAGTGATCGAATCGAATGATTTAATTTGAAATCGTAGGACTTTTTAACTAGATTATTTACATAACTGTAATTATGCCACAGAAAAATATTGTCATAATCACTATTCCTGGGTACCATTTTTACAAAATGGTTACTCGAACGGCAAATACAAAATTCAAAGCCCCCAAGCAAATTTCCACGCCCCCACTTCTAGAGCGCCAATTACTGTAGTAGGAAAATAAAAATGAATAATTTTTTAACATAATTTTGTCAAAGATACTTTTGTATCCACACAAATTGTAACGTATAAAAGTCCACTAAGCTATTTAAATGGATAAACAAAAAAACCATAAAACTAAAAAGTGCCTCCTGAAATAAAATAGCAATTACTGCGCAATAAGTCTTGCTAGTTTAATTAGAACAGTTTTGTTGGCTTCTTTTATATCGTAGTATTATTTTTTTATCGTAGTAGTATTATTTTAGGCACACAGTTTGCGAAATTCACTCGGAGAACTTGGCCAATGTACGATATATTGATAAATTGAATTATTACTAATTTATTTATTTATTTCTATTAGATATTTCAACTAAATATTATATACACTGCACAATCATGTATGATTTATATGACGCTATAATATTAATTATGTGTGTGTGCATACACCTTTACTTTACTTTACTTCACATCATTTTAGACTAAGTATAATAATAGAAAATACATGATATAAAAAATATATAAAGTTAAGAAAAAAATCAAAAAACACCACAGAACCTTGGCAAACCAGCTCTTTGCTTATTTGTTTTATAAATTAAAATAGGCCACTGTGTCAAAAGCTTTACTGAAGCCTTATTTATTATATTACACGTTCATTATACAATACATTTCAACAAATCTGGTGAACGTATTCAGTTGCAGGCACGAACTTGTATATAATTTTATAGAATCACTAGCGGACACGGCAAATGTCGTTCTGCCATACAGTAACTACAGTTCTGCCACATGTACAAAATAATTATCTAATATATAAAAATCTCGTGTCACGATGTTTGTGGTCGCACTCCTTCGAAACGGCTCGACCGATTTTTTGAAATGTGTTATGTATATTTGGGAGGTATGAGGTAGGTAAAGTATATTTCATACCGCTAGTTGATAAGGGTGTCCTTATCCAGAATTTTTTTTTTCTAGTTTCTAGACATTTTTTTATCTGTATTTTATTTTGATTTAGCATAAAAAATACATATAACCCCAAACTTTCAGCCTCCTAACCCATCATCACATTTTGTAATTACGATTTTAGTATTTTTGTACAATATCAAAATAATTACTTATAGTATTGTTTTAATTCTTTAATGCAATCAGTAAAACTTCATTCCATTTGAATTCTGTTAGCAGTGCCATCTTTGAACAAACTATGTTTGTTTATGTAGTTTGTGTGAAATAAATCATCTCGAGTTGTTTAAAATATTAAACTATATTTAAAAAAATATTTAGCAGTAATTCAATTTGTCTGTTTTAATACAATCTCTTAAAATATTAAACTATATTTAAAAAAATATTTAGCAGTAATTCAATTTGTCTGTTTTAATAGAATCTCTTAGTTGCTAATAATTGAATCGATTGAAAGGCAATACAAAAACGCGGTTGCCTCACTGGAATTATAAAAGGACTAATTTAAATTAATATCTTAGGAGTCACGGCAAAATTTAAATTCTCGCGCAAGAAGAAAAATTATGATGATGGCCAACGATGCGACAGCGAAATAGCCAGCGCAAAAATTATGTTCCATTCGTATGTACTATGTTTATCCCATATTCTACCGCCAAACAGCAATATTTAGTATTATTGTGTTCCGGTTTAAAGGGCGATGGAGCCATTGTAACTACAGGCAAAAGGGACAATTTAGTTCCCAAGGTTGGTGGCGCATTCGCGATGTAAGGAATGGTTAATATTTTTATAGTGCCAATGTATATGGGTTGGGGTGACCATATAAGAATATTATAAAGAAAACAAATAACGGTCCACCTTTTTCAAAAGTTCTGTCTCTTAATGTGGGACAAATGTACGATGAGCCACCACTCACACACAAAATCCGTAGACCCTACGTATAACCTAAGAACACAATAATAAATAAGCGCATGAAAATATTCACAGGGTGGTGCTTTAGGTATATATGTATAATGACAATCGATAAGTCGCAAGGCCAAACGATGTCCGTTTGTGGCTTAGATTTGGGCACACCATGTTTATCACACGGACAAGTATACGTGGCATGTTCTCGGGTGGGCAAACCATCGAACTTATTTGTATTGGCTAAAGACGGACTGACAAAAAATATCGTATACTCAATTGCTCTTCGAAATCAATTAACTGCTTTAGGATAAAAGTATATTAATTTTTTCACTTTACATTTAACTTTTAATCAAACAATGAATATGGCCATTACATTAATGAAATACATTGAATTAAGAAAATGAATGGTTGGTGTTTTTTTGTTTTTATCGGCGGTCATCGTCTACAGCGCAGCGCTCCTTACCTTTTTCTGTCATAGATCCCATCCCCACACACTTTTTATTTAAAAACCAAAATATTCAGTAGATATCATTTATATGGCAGAAAAACGTTTGCCGAGTCAGCTAGTTATATGTTATATATCGTTTTAACGGCCATTGAGCCGATGTAACTTAAAATAAAATATAATACAACATTGTATTATTTGACGAGTTATATGACTCAGAACTAAATAAATACATATTTTATAGGAAATAATTTAAAATTATTAATTAAAACGATGCACGCTTAAAAACAATGATGCTGATAATGAGATGTTTGAACAAGTATTTATACTTGTTAGCTTCATTCAAAGATTTATTAGTTAACATTGTGTAACCGAACAGTTAAGACATCTCAAAATGTTCGCAGTAAATTTAATTTACATTGCACTATTCTTGCAAATATTCGAAAATGTACAAAGCAAGGTGATAAAATATGAAGAAATTCCAGTATCAGCGGGTGAACTTACTTTAAAGTTTATCACTAATAAAGATCCCTCCTCGGAAAATGTTGGGAAAATCTCAATTATATTACGAGAGGATAAACCTGTACCGAATGTTACTGAAGAAACATTCGTACCAAATTTGGTTAATAAAGTTGGTATAGAAGACGGGGGGAAATGTCCAGATGGTTACGCTCGGGTCGGAAGATTTTGTTCTGACATGAAGAATTTAAAAGAAATAAATTTATCGAACAAAATGTTTGGAAGAAAACAGAGATTGTTATTAAAGGGCATTAAGTAAAGCTTTGTACCTTGTGTTATGTACTCGTATATATGTGATAACGCCATTGTTATATTTTTTTAATGTGGCCAATATCAAATATATTTTTTAGTTATCTTTTTTATGTTTGTCTGTTTTATAATACAATGTTGAAATTAAGCCAAAATAAAAATACTTATACTTAAATCATGTAAGCTCTTGCAAGTACTCTTTATCGTCATTTTAAAATAAATTAAATGTGGTTTGAAATATAGATTCATGCGAGACAGGCAAGAAAGTTTTTTTTTTTCAATTTTCAATTTTCGTTTTAATTTCGAAGGGCCATCTAAGCAGTCATTTGTTTTATGATATCGTTTAGCAAATAAACATAAAATTATACCGTTGAATGTTTTGATCTGATTGAATGATGTAAATTTTATTGGATCTACTGTATAAACGGAAACATTATAGCAGCCTGTGTAATTGACTCAAAGAAAGCTTAAGCTTGTATTATAATAATGGTACTTGGACAACCAAGCTTCGCTCGACTTTAATTAATTAGTAATATGTACTATAGTATAGTATAGTATATGTTCTAATCCGTGCAGTGACGGAGAAAGAATACATTTCACTGCCCCTCTCTTTCCCATGGGTGTCGTAAGAGGCGACTAAGGGATATCTGAGCGACCATCTGCTCATCTGGTGGTAGGATGCTAACATCCGCCTGGCTTGTTACCACCGTACGCATGGTGAAAAACTCGTGAAGTGGCTTGCAGCCGCGTTTCGAGGTCAGCCAGCGTACAGCCAGAGCCCGAGCGAGTATTGCCGCGATGGGTGTTGGTCCGGTTGGAGACGGCTGTTGAACCATTGCCGGGGGAAACTGTATTGACCTGCCGGTCAGGGAGACCCGAAGAAACGGCTGTTCCGCTGGCCGCCCGTGGCATAGTACAGGGGCCCGAGCGTGCCTAACCAGCTCGTGAGGCTGCCCCACCAGGCCACGCATAATCTCGGGGTGGACCGTCGTGCCGGTTGGTGACCGGTAGGTGGGGTCCCGGCGGCCACTTCCGGGGGGGTTCGGGGGCCCTTCCGTCCGGCGGGTCAGTGTATTTTTCCTTTTGGCAACCACTTGGGGAAACACGCCTCCACACTTTGCCCATCCCTATCGTGGCAATACATCGCTCGCTTCACGTCTCTTTTCCATTTAATTTCTCCCAAATGGCGCAACAAAAAAGAAATAACGGTCGTACAGCGGTGCTCACCCCCACCATACCCTCGCTGTTTGAGGTCGAGTTCTCTAACATCCGAGGACTCCACACTAACCTCAACGCTGTCCACCACCATCTCGAAACAGCACGGCCAGCAATGTTGTTTCTCACGGAGACACAAATACTCCGTCCTGCCGATACCAGCTACCTTAATTATCCCGGCTACACGCTTGAAGAATCCTTCAAAGCGAAAGCCGGAGTATGCTTGTTCGTCAGGACGGATGTTTGCTGTCACCGACTGCGCTGCTTGGAGGACCCCTCCTTCTCCATGTTGGTGGTACGTGTGGACCTGGTTCGTCAGAGCCGAGTCTACGTGTGCCTCTACAGATCCCACAATGGTGACTTGGAGACAAGCCGATTATTTGACCATCTTAGTCGGGTGGCAGATGCTGCGCAAGAGCAATTTCCTAACGCGGAATTGGTGTTTTTGGGGGACTTTAATGCTCACCACGAATCCTGGTTGAAATCCCTCAAAACTGACCATGCTGGAAGGACTGCTCATGCTTTTGCTCTCACACATGACTTGACCCAACTGGTTGATCAGCCCACCAGGATCCCAGACATTGATGGGCAAGCACCTTCTCTACTGGACCTTCTGCTGACTTCTCACCCGGTGGAATATCAGGTTGTGGTTCAGGCTCCTCTTGGCTCTTCGGATCACAGCCTTATTTCTACCAGAGTGCCACAGGCCAAGCTGCCGCCACTAGCGGTATGCAAACGTCGCGTTTGGCACTATAAGTCGGCGGATTGGGACGGTATGCGCGATTACTATGCGTCGGTCCCTTGGAAGGAACGTTGCTTCAGTGGGAATGACCCGACAGCTAGTGCCGCTGCTGTTGCTGGCGAGATCATGCTGGGAATGGAATACTACATTCCTAGCTCAGATCTCGTCAGTAGGAGTACGCGTAACCGTTGGTTCACTCGTGAATGTGCCGATGCTGTATCAGCTAAGCAGGCGGCATATCGCAAGTGGATCAACGGCTGCATTAGCGGGGCATCTAACATTGACTCACTGAAAGCAAACTATAATAAAAATTCCAAGTCCTGTAGAAAGGCATACACGAGAGCGGATGCACAGCGCATTGTACAGATTGGTCATGACCTTGTTTCGCATCCTAGGGGCTCCCGTAGCTTCTGGCGTCTGACCAAGTCTGTGCAAAACAATTTCTGCCAACCTTCGCTGCCACCGCTCAGAAATCCGGACGGATCGCTAGCTCACAGTCCGCAAGAGCAAGCTGATCTCCTGGCTAAACTCTTTGCCGACAATTCCGTCATCGATGATTGTAGTGCACTGCCACCTACAATACCTGCATGTGGCCATACGATGCCTGACATTAAAATCAGGCAACGTGATGTGCGTGCGGAGCTGCAATCACTTGATGTACGGAAAGCTAGCGGTCCCGATGGAATACCAGCCATAGTGCTGAAGAAGTGCGCAGCGGAGCTGTCTCCTGTGTTAACGCGCCTGTTCCAACTTTCTCTCTCTTCGGGAAGTGTGCCGGAGGCTTGGAGAAGAGCTAATGTGCAAGCGGTTCCCAAAAAAGGGGATCGGTCTGACCCGGCAAATTATCGGCCAATAGCTATCACCTCAGTACTTTGTAAGGTGATGGAACGGATTTTAAACAACCAACTGATCCATTACCTAGAAGATCACTGTCTAATTAATGATCGTCAGTACGGGTTTCGACCAAAACGGTCCACAGGTGATCTTCTTTTTAGTTGATGGTTGCGCTTCACAATTCTATGTAGTGAATGCTGGGGTCCCCCAGGGATCTGTGCTATCTCCCACACTCTTTCTTTTGCATATCAATGATATTCTCTCTCTTGGGAACATACATTGCTATGCAGACGATAGTACAGTGCATGGTGGATACCACGGACGCGCAGTGGCTGGGCGAGCGGAAATTGAGGAGAGGCGGAAGAATCTTGTCATTGAACTCGATAGGACGTTAGAGCTCATCGCCAAATGGGGCTCTGATAATCTTGTTGAGTTTAATGCCAAGAAAACACAGGTATGCGCTCTCACGGCGAAAAAGTCAACATTTTCCCCTCTTCCCTCCCTCTGTGGTACTCCGCTGGTGATGCAAAGCAAAATCGCCATGCTGGGGATTGACGTTCGCTGCGACCTTAGTCCAAGGGATTACATCGAGGCTGTTATAAAAACAGCTTCACGGAAACTCGGAGTTCTGAACAAGGTGCGGCGCTTTTTCACGCCACAACAACTGTGCCTGCTGTACAAAACACAGGTACGGTCTTGTGTGGAATATTGCTCGCACCTTTGGGATGGCTCCGCTAAGTACCTACTTGAGGCCTTGGACCGGTTGCAGCGACGTGCCGTACGCATTATTGGCGACGTAAAGGTCACAAACACCCTTGAACCTTTACAATTGCGTCGTGAGATAGCAGCACTGAGCGCTTTCTATCGACTGTATCACGGCGAGTGCTCTGAGGAATTATTCTCCCTAATTCCTGCTTCCCCCTTCCTTCTTAAGTCCACGCGAGCTGGTTCTCGATGTCACCGCCTAACTGTGACATCAATTCCATCGCGAACAAAGAAATTTGGCAACTCCTTTCTTTGTCGCACTTCCAAAAAATGGAATTCCTTACCAGCTCACGTGTTCCCCTCCTCTTACAACCCGGGTTCCTTCAAACGAGGCGTGAAGAGGCATCTTGCGGGCCGGCAAGGCGAAGGCGGCTAGTGCAGAACGTTTTTCCCGTCTGTACTGGCCGTCGTCGTGTTTGGACTCTACTACCACTTACCATCAGGTGGAGTAGAGTCATTTGCCCTCCCGGCGATATATAAAAAAAAAAAAAACTTTTTTAATTGGATAAGATTAAAAACCAAAACCTTATCGAAACACGAAATGTAAGTCAATTAAAAAAAAGAATCGTTAAATCAGGTTCCGAGAGACACGAAATAAATTTACACATTATATACCAGAATTGCTCGTTTAAAATTATTACATCATGTACGTTCTAGAAAAAATCCTCAGCGTTTTTACGAATAGTTAGATAGTCAACGCCCTTAATTATAATCGTTACTAAGTGGCAGTTTAGTTAAACACTGATTTCTCTTCTTATCTTTATTGATTTGACAGTCGAAAGAAGAAGACACAGCATTGTTTGATTAATCATATATATACAACATAGCATAGTTGAAACTAAAATCCAAAACGCATGCCACATTTCACATTAGTTGTATTAACTGCTTGAAAATATTATCAAATCAAAATATACTTTATTCAAGAAGGCTTTTACAAGCACACATGAATTGCCATTTAAAATGTTTATAGATGTATGTCTAGAACGATATTCATTTTAAATTATTATTTTTTTTAATATTTGAATTTATCATAAGAGATCGTAATCCACGTATATTTAAATCTTTGTGCTAAAATTTTTAGTGACATAAAATTTTTCCATATTTATATTATATGATTTTTTATTGATATATCAATTTCATATCATATATAAATTCATCATATTAATACATATATAAATTCACGCTCAACCAGACCATTGATGACGCTAAATTGCGAAATAAGACAACGATGTCTAAACAGACTGTATGTATCTATTCTATGGTTTTGGTATACTATACTGGTTAACTAATAACATTCTGACGATTTGTTTTAAAGCACAGTTATATGTAAATATATAATTTAACCAACAACGTTACGAATTCTCAAAATGAATGTATACAACATGCTATTATAAATAAACTACAATTCTACATGTTTTTGGCATCACATTGAAATAATCTGTGACGCATAGTTTATTTTGATATTGCAATCGCTTTAACAACACCATACAAATGCATAATCAGCAATAAAAAAGCATTTAATTATTATAATACATAAAAACTTTCAGAGATACAAATTACAATAACACGAAGTATATAAATATTATAAATTATGTGAATTTGCTGCGTGTTTGTAGGTTTTACATATATACATTACAATTACATTGAAATTGATCTGTCTTGTCAAAAATATATCTAACTAATGTTTATGCTGACTGTACTTTTCTCAATAAACGCTGATATGATTATGGGCTGAAATTCTTCTTTTTGAATTATATTATTTCTAAGGTTTTCCTTTTAATTGTCAGTTTCTTCCGAAATTATTGGTATACATATTGGTCCCACTCTTCGATAACCTTCAGGACATCCGCCATGTGTCACGAAGTTCTCAACTGCTGCCACTACTTTTGGTGCTTTGACAGTTTCATCAATAGCTTCTGTATTACTAGATGATTGATTTGTTGCTTGTATTGCATTCATTTTTTCATTCTCAAGCTTTTCTTGATTAGCGAAATCCATTTCTATATGGCAGATTCTGTTATTGATTTAACTTACGTGACTTTTTTTTTTTGATTGAATTTTCTTCTTTCTAATATATTTAACTATATTTTCAAATCTATCAATTGTACTGATTATTTAAAGAAACACACATGTGGCTTGTCTTAAATGCGTCAATGAAATGGTCTCCGTACATACATTGAATTGTTTTATTTATAGTACGAAATGAGAACAGAAATATTTTGTTGTTGAATTTTAGAAACTATGGCTTGGAGAGTAAGTGTAATTTAATGAAGAGTGTGTTCGTAAACAAATTTATGTATTTTCCAATGGATAGTGACTAATTTGGTTTTTACAATAACAATTTATTAAAAAAGAATCTGACGTTTGTTGTTTATATCGAATGTTATATATTTATAAATATTTGAATTGAAGGAAAAAAATATATATATCGAAATAATAATTTCAATAATGTACCATGGTTCAATTTTAAACTATTCATTGAATATTATTTACAAGCTAAACACTGATTTATCTTCTTTTGATATTATTGATTTGACATTCGACGGAAAAGGACGAAGCATTGCTTAGCTAATCACTCCCTAAAATCTGACAACTGCAACAAACAAGAAAGCTTTACATTACAATCTGAAAACACAAGATGAGTTGATAAATATAAAGTATATAGTATTCGTACATGTATATAAAAGATAAATTGAAAGTTCATATCTTAATTTAGTATTGCTTAACTTTTTTGTGTCATGTGTTTTTCTATTCGAATCGAAATTAAATAAGTATATAATAAAATTAATAGTTTTATTGCTTTGATGAAACATAAATGTGTCGTAGTTGAATTTTAAATTTAATACAATTTTTATATGTCTATCATGATTGACAATATTTAAAAATTAATTTTTATATATACCTATGATGACAATAATGTCCTCTTAGGAGACAAGCATCCAACACTCAAAAGTTTGCAAGAGATATTATTGAGTACAGATGCACAGAGTGCATCTTTTCTCACTCCCATAATCCTTTGAGACTGCAATCCGATACGACCGGAGAGAGTTCAGGCGTTAGGTCAAAGTCTTCACATTATTCACACACGGCCATCTGATCCCAAATAAAGCAGAGCTTGTGCTATGGAAACCAGACAACTGATATGCTACAATACTTTACTTTTGTAAATACATACTTATATAGATAATTACACCTAGACTCAGGACAAACAGACATGTTCATGAACACAAATGTCTGTCCTGGGTGGGAATCGAACCCACAACCATCGGCGTGAAAGGCAAGTAACTACCAACCACGCCAACTGGCTCAGTACATGGCAGTGTACTTACAGGTGACCTCCAAACACCGAACTGCTACCGTTAATTCCTTGACAGAAAAACACTGTACCCTTGTGTCCGACCCAGGATACGAACCTAAGCTTTCGAATCTACGGCCTTATATCTACGACTCCAGATGGTAAATATTATTTATATTACCTAATATGCTTTAAATAAACATTAAAAACAGGAAAAAAACAATGACTTCGTTGGTATTTTTCTGAATTATTTAATTATTGTTTCTGAATTCGTATATATGTACATATTTTTCAATAGGCTTATAACAATTTACCAACGTTATATGGTATCTGGTGTCTTTTATTCTCTTGTCAAACAAAATGTGAGTCCATATTTATTTATATTTTTCGTGTTTTGATCGCAATACAAAAATATTTATTATATATGTTGCCAGATGTCGTCTCTGTCGTAGTAACGAGCTGACCAGTCAGGTGAGATTCATAATTGCGCTTAAAATCTGAGTGACTTATTTTATATAAGAAAAATAAATTTACATAAGAAAACTTTAAAGTGGACAAAAATATGCTTACGTGCTAGATTACATATATACTTTATAACAACACGTATAAATAACAATCTATTTTCCTAAACTATATATACTATTTATATACCAGATGACGTCATGACGCTTCTATTCGGCACCTTACTTTATATTACCATAGGAGCCTGAAATATTGTTTTGCATTGATCCAATTTCTTTTCTCGGCAGACGTTTGTCATTGTGATAGCGTCTTTCTTCGCCGGATGAATCATTTTGACTATTCATGTCTACGGTACAAGCCACAAGCATAACGTAACCAATGTGACTCTTAGAAGAACATATATATTTCTTAAATATCCTTAAACTAAAACTAAGCAATAAAAAATGCACATAATCACGACTTTAAAGAATATTCTCACTAATTTCAGCTGGTAGCTCTGTGCAAGCCCGCCTGGGTAGGGGTCACTCACTCTTCTTCTACCGCCAAACAGCATTAATTAGTACTGTGAGTGAGCCAGTGTAACTACAACTAACATAACATATTTGTTTCCAAGGTTGGTGGCACATTAGCGCTATAAGGGATGGTTAATATTTCTTATAATACTTAACTGAAGGTAAAAATATTTGAACTTTTGAAAGTCTACCTACCTATTATTATAAAAAAATAAGAGGAAAATATGAGTTTATTTTTCCTGAATAAGTAACTACAGGCACAAGGGACATAACACCTTTGTTTCCAAGGTTGGTGGCACATTAGCGTTATAAGGGATGGTTAATATTTCTTATAATACTTAACTGAAGGTAAAAATATTTAACCTTGTAAAAGTCTGCCTACCTATTATAATAAAAAAATAACAAGAAAATATGAGTTTATTTTTCCTGAATAAGATAATATCTATAACTGGCTTAACTTTAAAATTACGGTACATTTTAGATTTCGCATATCAAGTCAAAGTTATCATTCGCAATAAAACTATTATAATTATAATATTTTTATTTAAGGAGTGGCTGGGAGGCAAACGTTTTATCCCCAACGTGTGTAATCATATAAAAAGTTATCCTCAAGGACATAAACAATTTTTTTTTTTTTTACATTGAAAATTTCATAATATAACATCAAAAATGCATAATAGCATGGACACAGAGGCTAGAAGATTATCCTCGGTTAGTCGCGTACTTTATAGTAATGCATTTCGTTGGTTTTTTTATAGAATAGGTTGCCGGACGAGCAAATAGGCCACCTGATGGTAACTGTTCACCAACACCCATAGATATTTACATTGTAACAGATGTTAACCATCACTTACATCGCCATTGCGCCAAGAAGCTTGGGAACGAAGATGTTATATCTCTTGTAACTGTAATTACACTGCCGCAGTCATCCTTCAAACTAGAAAACAAAAATACCGAGTACTGCTATTTTGAGGTATAATATCTGATAAGTGAGTGGTACCTACCCAGACGAGCTTACACGAGGCCAGTAAATATGATGGATTTTATTATAATTGGCTTCCCAAGAAACAATTAATATTAGGCGTAGCAGTTAATTAAGAGGTTTCTCAAGTAAGTTTTTATTTATTTTATAGTATTTTTAATAGCGATTGCTGCAAGGTTATTTCACTCGTCGATCTACAAATATTTTATCGCAATTGACGTTTTTATCTGTGGTGACAGGAAGGATTTATGTTGTTTATAAAACGTCTTATGCTTCTGGTTTTCATTGAGGATTCTAAAGTATTATTACAATATTTTTATAATATTAGTCTCATGTTCAAATTCAAGAGTCTTAAATAAACTAACGCAACGTTTCGACTTAATTAAAAGCTTAAGGAAAATTGTTATTATTTTTTATATTTATAAGGAAGAAGTAAAATGTAAAATTATCGAATATAATATTGAATGAATAAATGTTAATATTTTATTATTATATAATACTACATAATATTACTTGATAGTATATTACAATTACTATATAATTTTTCAACACAAATGAAATAAAAAAAAATTACAAAATTACTTAATGTCAAGGCATTCCAAATTTATATATATATATATTTAATTAGCCTGAATGGAAGCTTCATATAAACACTTAAGACGGAGAACGCTTTAGAGCTACATCCAACGCAAAAAAAACAATGTCGGTTAATAAGCAAAAACCTTATACATCTATGTCTATATATATATATATATATATATATATATATATATATATATATATATATATAGACATCGATACTGGTTATCGACAACGCATCCTGTGACAGCACTCTAGCGCTGTTGAAAAATTACTGAGAAACGTCAAATAGGTAGTGTGCGACAAAGATAACGCTCTACGAAGCCGAAATTAGTCGATAGTCACTTTTTAATGGTCGATGTGCAATATTTATTAACGGGTATTATACGCCCTTATATAGTTAAACAATTCTTTCTTATTCTTTCGAATGTCTAATCAATAATGACAGAAAGAGATAGTTTAGTGATTAACTAAACAGTCGCCGCGTTTATAAGTAAGGCTGAAATTAACATGACTATAAAAAATTATAACTTTTAGTTCAAAGATATTTAAAAACCGAGGTATGAAATAAAAGATCTTCTTGCGAAATAATTCATTGCATTCAATATAAAATAATATAAAATATATCTTACTAGCATAATAGATAAAAAACGTCATGCTTCATGATGAACTTGTGTGGTGAAGAATTTTGATTTATTAATAAGTTTAATTATTGTTTTTCCATGGTGGAATACATATTGGTCCAAATCTGTGTTTACCTGCTGGGCAGTTCCCAACACTCATTACTTGTTTTAAAGGAATAGGAAGAGCTTCAACAACTTCTTCATCTGCTCCTGTATTATTGGCGGGATTTTCCATTTTATCTGATGTATTTGCGATTATATTCTCTTCTTTCGTTTTATGTTGATTCATGGAGTTCATGTTTTTAGATTTATTTAATTTTAAATATCGAATTATTCGTGGTTCGTTTGGCGAATTTTTCGAGTACAATAATATGCTTTGTACGAAACAATTAATGTAATTAATGAACTTCGAAAACTGCTCTTATATTTGTATTTTGGCATCAAGTAATAATACCAATACTGAGAAGTCGTTTTTGAAAAATCATATTTACGGGAAATACGCTTTGATAACCTATTTCCTTAGGGAAATTATGCATTCGTTAGTTCTGATAAATTAATTAATTGTGAAAAAAACAAGTACTGCTATTATTTAAAATATTTCGTTTACTTATTTAAGGAAAATTCTGTTAGTAAAATCAATGCACGGCTAGAAGTTTTATTCAGCTTCTGAACAACAAAGACAGAAATTAATGAATATGTCCAAATTACAAAATGTAAGAAATATTGGTCATCCGTTACAATGCACCACCAACCTTGGAAACTAAGACGGTATTTTTCATGTGCCTGTAGTTACACCGGCTCACTTACCCTTTAAACTGGAATGCAATAATACTAATAGATAGAATATGAGTGGGTGTTACTGCCCACACAGGCTTGCACGAAGCCCTACCTCCAAGTGAGTCGTCATAATTGGTGGCACTTTGGAGATA
Source organism: Nymphalis io (assembly GCF_905147045.1). Lineage (NCBI taxonomy): Eukaryota > Metazoa > Arthropoda > Insecta > Lepidoptera > Nymphalidae > Nymphalis > Nymphalis io. Next base: position 9,841,497 of record NC_065905.1, read on the forward strand.
TAAGGAATGATTAGTATTTCTTACGGAGCCAATGTCTACCGGAGGTGGTGACCACTTATCATCATATTTTGATTTAATTAGTTTTTTGTTCTGATTTTTTATATATACATACATATTATACACATAATGACAAGATGGAGCTCTTGTAATTTATATATTAACAAATATAACACAAGCTAAAGACGTTTTTTTCTAAGCTAAAATATTTTATATTTACTCCAAATATCATTTCAGATTCGAACAGACAACTGTTGGCGTTTCACTCATATTATTTGACAAATTGCTGGAGATTGATTCAATTTCCTTTAGAGGTAGTCAGTGCGATTGCGTCTTTCCTTACGGACAGATCAAGCTAAACATGGTACAAGTTAAAAGCAACGTATAAATTCTAAATTATATACATTTGTTTAATACATATATATTTTTTAAGTTTTTTTGAATATATTAAACTTTTCATATGGGGAAAATATCATAAAAAAAATACATTCAAACTGTCTCAAATACACTTGTAAGCTCGTATTTATTGTACCATACATATTTTCTTTATGTCCAGTTTGGCATTCGAGGCACGCGTTCACACAAGTTTCAAAGACATACGTGACCGAAGCTCCCGTAATGCTTATATCTAGCAAAAGAGGAAAGGTAACTTGAGATTTGAAAAAAACGTGTTACAGACCTTTACTTAAGATGAACTACCACAGAATAAGATATCAGAAATGGCGTATTCATTTATTATGGAAAATATTCAAAATATATGGTGTGAGCTCTTAAGTATTTCAAGGAGTATATAAAAATCAAGGTTAAATAATATAATATTTTTTTAGATATTGGTATATTCTCGTCATGTAGCAAAATATACAGGATCTAGGAAATATATGGCAACTACAAAGCCCCGTAGAGATTGGTCCGAACAATTATTAGTCCGTTATTTTCGACTGTCTTGTTGCACGTTATATACGAATATATACAATTAAATATACACCCAACACCTCTATTTCAATATTAAAAGTATGACTCTAGTACATGGTTGGATAAAACAATAACCGCTCCGTTGGTCTAGTGTGTATACAACACCACTGTGGCGCGGACCAGGACACCACTCTGCATACGTTGGAGACGTGCCCCGCATGGAGCGCGGAGAGGCAAATCCTGGTCCGCGAGGTCGGACAAGACCTCTCCCTGCGAGCAATCGTGCCGGCGATGCTCCGCAGGGAATCGGCGCGGAGGACCGTTGCCTTTCTTCTTTAAGACCGTTATGGTCCAGAAAGAGAAGACAAAGCGGAAACGGGAAAGGGTCAATCCTGTTCGGCTGAGATGACGTCATTTCCTGATACTTTAAAATAATGTTCTGCAATTAGTTTCGACTTTGTTCTCATAGAATAGGTACTGATTTTCAAACAAAAAATTTGTCAGCAAGGCCGTACAAACATCGACAAACAGAATGTTAAAGCGTTTTACTGAGAAAACTTTCTTAACAACCCAAAACTTTTCGACCCAAATAAAACTGCTATAGAAATAAATAAGTTTTACTGTTTGGCAAAAACATTTATTGATAAATATAACTTAGAAAACAATTTGGAAATTTACTTAAACGATTAAATGAAACAAATAGCGTTTATTGAGATAAATACTCTCATTGAATAAATTAAATACTGTCATCAAAATTGTTATCTAAAAGTATAAAGTCTATTATTTTAAAAGTCAAGACGGTTGTTCACATAGGATCGTACAAACCTTGAGTTTATGTCAGGGTAAGGACATTACGCTCTCATCATATATTCATACGAGAAACTTTGGCTTGGAACACCTGGAAGATTTTTATAATTCTTTTAATATACAGAAATATTTCTTTTGGTTATATATTAAATATATTTCAAAATACAAAACGAATTTGGTTTGACATTTTAGCCTTAATTTATGTATATGATTCATTTATATCAGATTAATAATTCTACAACATTTTTATCCTCTATCCCCCAACTCTACAGTACAGTAACAGAAGTGGTTAGCAACTGAGTTTGATTGTTTGTTCTGTTTCACGTATAACCACTCAATCAATCGTCATGAAATTTTGCGTACGCGTTATGGGGTACAGAAAAGCTTATAGGGTAGTTAACACTCCCTCCACCCCGTCTGTACATTCGGTCTAAGTCGCGGGTAGGAACGGTAGTTATTTCATACATAAAACATCAGCCTTGTTACTTCAAGTTTATTATACGGTCACACTTACCAAGTGAAGAAACTTGACACGACATGTGCATGCGTGTGGCAACATTTTGCTTGAATTCCTCTAAAATCAAAATATATTTATTCGAGAGGGCTCTTAGAAGCCCTTTTGAATTTACAAGATAACGTGTTAAGGTACCTTCCGTAAGGATGAAGGTTAAGGAAAATTAAGTAGGTTTTTTTTATTATTATTTAGTACACAAAACTGACTACAATTATACAATCAACAATGACATACAATAATACATTTAACTGAAAATATTTACAATTGAGTCTTCTCGATGTGGACATTACATGCTTATATGAGGGCTTAAAAGCAAAAAAAAAAATTTTGTTTAGTTAATAGTTTAATTTTTAAATTTTAGTTTTCACCCATGTAAATAACATATATATATTAATAACACTGTTAGTTGGTTTTGTGCAAGCTCGACTGGGTTGGTACCACCCACTCATCAGATATTCTACCGCAAAACACTAGTACTTGGTATTATTGTTTTCCGATTTGAAGGATGAGTGAGCCAGTGTAAATACAGGCACAAGGTACACAACATCTTAATTCCCAAAGTTGATGGCGCATTGGCGATGTAAGCGATGGTTAACATTTACAGAGCCAATGTCTATCGTTGGTGACCACTTACCATCAGAGGGCCCATATGCTTGTCCGCCTACCTATTCTATAAAAAATACATTAAAATTATAGCAATGCTGATTGAATATCAACAATTTATTTGATGGCTTAAATAACTTAGATACCTAATAGTTTATTTTGTAATGATAAGAAAACATTTTTCATTTTGCTTTCTAAAACGTTTATGATCTATGAATACTCTTAACCCAAGATTTAGATTGCATTTCGTTTTCAGGCATTACAAAACAAACTAGGTTCTGCATTTCGTTCAGACAAATTCCTCCCCAAAGTCGAAAACGCTGCTTCCCTGTTCTCTAGTTAAGTTATAAACTTGTTTAAGAGAACGAACAAACAAGATCCAATGGGTTGTTTGGGTTCGCTAGTTTGTGTACATTCGTGTGAAAGTTAAACGAAACATAATTTCTACAAATGATTTTGATTCTTAAATTGCCATGTATAAGACTGTTAATGGAATGGACGATCGTTATCCATTTGTTAGAAGTAAACACGTTATTTAGTGCTCGCAAAATATACTGATTGCGAAAACAGATAAGAAACGTAAATTGATTAAAACAATCTATGCTTAATAATAGTTACAAAAAACAAAATAAGTGGATATTACTCAAAATAATCTGAATAAAACATTTTAGTAAGTGTAGATTTTTTAGACCCGCTAACCTTAGTTTACTAGTTCTCCCAAAAAATTGGAACTAAGTATGCAAGAAAGGAAATATAACATTTGAATCACAATTGTATTATAAATTACCACCAACTATAAAAAAATGTAAGCTCAATTAACCAATTCGAATATCAGATCTCAAACTATATTTTGGACAATTAATACCTTCCTAATATAAGAAACTGTGTACAATATACTTAAATATATATTTTGTAACAATACCTTATTTAATATTTCGTTAGCAGAGTACCTGCTTATGTTGCGACCATTAGTTTCTCTTTATGTTATCATGTTGTTCTTTTGTAAGTGATGTTGTCTTTTTAAGCATAAAGATTCTTTGTGCCTATAATTTTGATATTGCGGTCAATGTAAGCCTTCTTCTACAGGAGGACTGACCCTTTCTGGTTACAACTGTCGCAAACTCATAGTAGCTATATTATAGTGCACAAGTATGTCCGCAAAAATTAGAAATATTGCAGCAATGCGATAAGACTATTCATAAGCAGTATTCAGTGATTTTCTTTTAACTGTTAAATGGCTGAAGAGATTTTGATAACGTTTTTATTTTATTTTATAGGTGGGCGGTTGGGCAAATGGACCATCTGATGGTAAGTAATCATCACCGCTACATTGGTGCTGTAAGAAATATTATTTACAACGCAAATGCGCCACTAATCTTGTGAACTAAGGTGTTATGTCCCTATATATTGTTTCACTCACCCTTCATACCGGAACACACAAAATAAGTATTGCTGTTTGACGGATGAGTAGATGATAAGTGGGTGTTACCTTCCTAGATGGGTTGCTCAATATTATTAATTTAATATGACATAGAGTCATGTTTTACTACATAAACAAAATATTGTTACAGTAACAGCCTGTGAATGACCCACTGGTGGGCAAAGGCCTCTTCTCCCTTTTGAGGAGAAGGTTTGGAGCTTATTCCACCACGCTGCTCCAATGCGGGTTGATGGAATACACATGTAGCAGAATTTTAATGAAATTCGACACATGCTGGTTTCCTTACGATGTTTTCCTTCCGTCAAGCACGAGATGAATTATAATAACAAATTAAGCACATGAAAATACAGTGGTACCTGCCCGGGTTTGAACCCACTATCATCGGTTAAGATTCACGCGTTCTTACCACTGGGCCATCTCGGCTTTTTCAAACAAAATATTATTATGCATATTAACATGAATACAAAGATTTGTAAAGGGTATCAGAAGATTGTATTGCATTAAAAGGCGTGGATATAAAACAAAAAATACATAAAACCCGTCGCATCGCTGATTGTAAAATTATATTTAAAGATATATTTTATACAAATAATATTTTAATTAATCAAGAAACAAAAGAAGTATATTTGAAATGGAAGAAAGTGGTCGCTACTGTAAAGATTCAAGCATTGAACGTGGTAATGCATTGCAAGTGGTGAATGAATCTACTTATCAATACTTTATTCAATGCATTGCTAAAATAAAAACATACAAGCAACCGAGTTATAACTACAGTAAAATATAACACATTAATAATAATAATAATATCCTGGGATATTCACACACGGCCATCTGATCCCAAACTAAGCAGAGCTTGTAATAAATAACTATGGAAACCAGACAACTGATACACCACACATACTACATTTCTTTTGTAAATACATACTTATATAGATAATTACACCCAGACTCAGGATAAACAGACATGTTCATGCACACAAATATCTGTTCTGGGTGGGCATCGAACCCACAACCTTCGGCATGAAAGGCAAAGTATCTACCAACCACGCCAACCGGCCCGTCAAATGAACTTTAATGATTTCATTATATAAAATAATTGTGTTATAAATACAAACATTCACTTCTTATAAACTAATTTCGAGAAGTAATCACGTTCGTGTAAATCTTAATAAGTTTTCTTTGATTAAAGTCCATTGTTTACTGTAGTGCCTTATTCTGAAACATTTGTAAATGGTTTTGCATTTTATGTACAAGCTATCCCTTCTTTATATTTTGCTGGACAAACGTATTTAGGCGTTTCATCCTCATGTCTCCCATATGTGCGACTCACCAGCACCTAGTCTGCCATAATAACCACTAAAAATTCGCGATACTCAAGTAGTCTCCTTGGGATCATGTGACGAGATCAAGGGATCGCTTGCGCATGCTACCGTGTCACTGCAACAGTTTTCATGCGAGCGTCTAATACCTAAGAAGGTTTCCAAGCAATACAAGCTATCCTTGCCATGACTTAGCTGGTGATTAATGTTTCATCTTAAAATAATGAGAGTGATATGTTATATATTAATTATATGACAATTAATACTAATAATGGAACAACAATTATTTTAAAAAATACAATAAGATAAAATTTATTGGAATAACAGAATATATGTCTTCCAGTCAAACAATAAGCTATGAAATAATAGATTCGTGATAAGAAAAACGTTTTAAAATAAGTCTATGAGATTCCGAAATGTGGTCAATAGTTTAATCAATATTCATACACCAAGCACAGAGGTCGTGATGGTTTTCTCTAATAAAGTGGTTATATTAACTGGTGCAAATTCTGCATTAGCAGCATCTACTGCAACACTTTTATCTGGTTATGGAGCTCAATTGGTATTAGTCAGTAGCAATCCGGATGAAGTTAAAAAGTTATCGGATGAATTGATAAGACCTCACGGTAAAATTCCTTTATTGATAATCGCTGATGTTTCAAAAGAAGAAGACGTAAAGAAAGTTGAAAGAGAAACTCTTAATCATTTTGGTAAAGTCGATGTCATTATAAACGCCTCATGTGGAATGGTATCCGATTGTATTCTGAAACCAGATCTGAAGGCATTTGATGAAAATATAAATTTAAATCTGCGTTCCATGTATATAATGACTACAACGTTCGCACGACATCTAATGAAATCTAGAGGAAACATTGTCAATGTCGGAAGTATTTTTATTGATACAGTATTCTCTGGTCACGTTACCTACAATATAGCAAAAGCAGGCATTGAATATTTAACGAAAACATCCGCGTTAGAATTGGCGAATAAAGGTATCAGAGTGAACTGCGTTAAACCAGGTTTTACGGAATTCAACGTCACACCAAAGCTGTATAAATGTGAAGACAAAAAGCCTTGGGAAGATGTGACAAGAATGGTTCCGCTTGGAAAGTTAATAAATGGAAGAGATATCGCAGAAGCTATAATTTTCTTAGCAAGCGATAAGGCGAAAAATATAACCGGTACCAGTATTACTATAGATGGTGGGTTAGCTTTGAGTGGTACCACTACCATTGATAAGATTCGATCTGCTTTTGATTAATAACAAATGAAGTAATATATAAAAAATGTGTATAGAAGTCTGAGATAATTTTGCTATCATTAATTGAATGATGATGATGAAAATTTGTATAACGTTTTGCTTTAACTATAAATTAACCCTTGAATAATAACGAAATCATCTCACTTTTTACCTCACGCTCTCTCTTTTAGCGATCTTGGAAGAGATCACTTATAAGAGTTAAGACAGTCAACGAGTACGTATGTCTTTTTATGATGATATGAATCATATAAAGGTTTTCATTGTGCATAAATAATATTATATTGATTACAAATGGGATTAAAGGGTAGAAGTGCAGAATTTCGGGCGCACTCTCATCTTTTAATGTTTATAATTATAATATTTTTCTAGAATTTATTTCTAAGAAATAATTATTGGGACATTAATAAACACAAACAACATCATCGGGAATAAATCAATTTTCATTTCATATATTATACTAAAAACATTATATCCAAGAATTAATAAAATGTATACAGTGACGAAATTACTGAAATTATTTCGCTTATTTTCAAAATATTTAATATTAAAATTTTATTTTAATTTTAAGATTCAAAAGTACTTGTAAAAGTATAAAAGTTTACTTGAATAAAGTATATTTTGATTTGATTTTGCACCGTCATACGACATAGAGGTAATGTTTTCCGGAACGTAAATAGCCATATTTATTTTAGTGTTTATTTATGTTAACGTTATAATTCAGAATTGGTAAAACCCAATTTACATAGCTCTTTCTTAAAAAATGACGGAAATTCATTCATCACAAAATTTTATGCCCTTTGTGGTAAAAAGGGGATGAAATTTCGTATGGATTAGGGATTAAATTAAAAAAAAAAACTCCCTTCTGCTAACGTAATATGTAAAAGGAATTCGAATGAAAATTTTCATGGTAACCCCAGTAAATTGGACTGGGTGTTTGTATGTCAGTCAGACAGTTAGTTATTTTTTTTCCATATATACATTAGAAGTTTTTATTTTGAAAAAGAATAATAATAATATTAATAAGGTCCTCCAGACCGATTTCGGCCACGGCGGCCGGCGATATTATAGTGCACAAGTGTGTGCGCAAACACAGGTGCACTCTCTATTCCCTAACTCTTATAATCTGATGAGACGGCAATCCGACATGACTGAAAAAAGTTCAGGCGCAGGACCAACGGTTTTACGTGCTTTCCGAAGCACGGGAGTGTACACACTTCCAACTTCCAGACTCCGGGCTGCTACTGAGAATTTTCTGATAAAAAAACACAATAACTTTTTATCGGCCCGACTTGGGAATTGAACTTAGGACCTCCGGGTCTGTTGGCCTTACATCAAGCCACAAGACCAACGAGGCACTAGAATAATAGAACCTAATGATAAGGAGAAAAGGAGGTCAAACAGGACCTGCTTCTTGTATATGGCAGTTCATTAACATCATAATATGACGTCATATGGGCGATAGTCTCAATGGCTCGCTGAATAGCTTATTGTATAGAACAGATATATTACGGTATACAAATTAATAGGCAGCGCCACAAACCTTAATATTTTATCAGCCCGCATTAGTCCAGGTGTCCGTTCACACGGACAGGTCGGTAAAATATTATACGTTTATGTGTCGCGTAATTAATGACGCCACAGATAATATACATTTTATTTGTTATATATTTGAACAATAAAAACGTTCTAACCGAAGAGAATAGTCACCCCTTTATTGATGTAGGGGTTAGGGGCTCCACATTAAAACCTCGATCATATTCTTGCAGAATTTGTGGGATTGTTTTCCTATATCCTCTGGTCCTCGTAACTCGAATGAAACAGAGAGTGTTGTCAATTGAAAAAAATGTATGAAAATCTAGTAAAGATGTAGATAAAAAAATCACGCGAATCAGTTGTTTGCCGCATATGACGTCATAAATCACTCGAGAACTGTCTTTCTTATTTAATATAACTATGATTCCAGATGCTGATAAGATGGCTGAGTTACCACGGCATATTTCTAAATAAGCTGACAGATTTACATTATATATTTAAAAAAAAAAAACAATTTACCTGAAATCGATTTAGCTACTTTATTCCTTTTATACGAGGCTTGGAGCTTATTACATAACGCTGCCCCAATATGTCTTTTATCAATTTCATCCAACATATTCAGGTTATCTCAGGAGATTAATTATAAGCAAATTAAGCACATAAAAATATATAACATCAAAAAAATATCTCTTGAATTTAATCCAATCTTATAATGATATTACATAAAAATATTCCTTCATTTTGGTATTTCACGAGGTTTTTCTTTCAATTATATTTCAAACGAAAATTTCACGATGAAATCGGAAAACGAGCGTGAGGTACAGACATCGTTTTCTTACAAAAGGCAGAAATTAAATTCCTAAGAAGGAGGGTGTACGTGACATGAGTGGTATAGAAGTAATTTAAAAAGATTGTTTTTTCTCTAAACAGGTGTCGTATTATAACATCATTAATTTAAAAATTCAATAAGTATTTCTTTCTATAAGTTTAACCGCCTTTTAAAATAGTTTCAAGGATATTTAATAGCCGAAGTAAAGCCTGTACCAAAATCAAAAACGTACCAAAAAACTCCAAGATTTTATTTCAAATCCGATTGTAAATAATTACTAAGTTTAATGGCGGTTTTAGAAGAGTCATATTCCTTTACATTTAATTTAATCATGAAGTAAAGACTATCTCTCTCTCCTTCTCTTTTGATATTGATTTAAATTTAAATCTGTACTAATATTATATTATAATATTTTTATTATTTATTATTATTTTATAATAATGTTTGTGTAAAGGTTGTAGGGGGTAATCTCTGGATCTACTGAACCAATTTTGAAAATTCTTTAATCAAAAGAAAGCTACATTATTTGTGAGTGTCAAAGGCTATATATTAACCCAAAAAATGAAAACACTTTTTCGTGGTAGTCGGATGTTGTGGCGAACGCGACTTTTGGCAGCAAGTAAATAAATCATACCACTCAGTACTAACCGAACAACAACCATAATTTCATTACAAGTAAAAATATTTACCGTCCAACAAAGTGGGCACGGGTCAGCTAGTTCTTAATATTTTTTCATAGTACACAAGACTGTTTCATATTTAATACTCCTCGACTGGTCGAGCTTTGTGCAAGCTCGTCTGGGTAGGTACCACCCACTCATCAGATATTCTACCACAATACAGCAGTACTTGGTATTGTTGTTTTCCTGTTTGAAAGGTAAGTGAGCCAGTGTAATTACAGGCACAAGGGACATAACATCTTAGATCATAAGGTTGGTGGCGTATTGGTGATGTAAGCGATGGTTAACATTTGTTACAATGCCAATGTCTATGGGCGTTGGTGACCACCTACCATCAGGTGGCCCATATGCTCGTCCGCCTTCCTAATCTATAAAAAAAGCTCGCTATGCATACACGCCGTCGTCACTTCGTGACAATACCACTACATATATTCTATTTTCCCGATGTGTGTCATCCGAAATGACAGATGGGTAGGTAATATATATACATATTATAAAATACTAATTAATACATTATTGTAGATGTGTGTACACTACAGGGTATAAACAGGTAAGTTGACACAAGTAATTGGGTTTAAATTGAAAAATTTATTAAAATAAAGACTATTTTATTGCTAGCACAACATTACCTCCGATAAACTGTTCATGAACTTTAAAATTGCAAAATCTGGACTATAAATATCCAGATGTGCTATAGAGCGTACTGTTCAATACGATAGAGAAGTACGCAGTATAGCAGCTTCGCGTGATGTGTCATTTGAATTTAAAAGAGTACGAATGATAAAATGATGAGTATGAATGATAAAAGGTCATGCAGGCTCTTAAATACAAACGATTGAGAAGGATAACACTGTTATTAAAGATCTTTCTAGAGCAACTGATAGTGTACGTTGCTTTTTGAGTTGTAACTATGTTTGGTTTTGGTTGATACTCGCATGAAGGTGCTTAGCTTATCACCGTCATCTCAAAATAAAGGACGAGAAGAAAAAATGAGTAAATATTGCAATGAGTATATTTATTCACCGAGCATAAGCTCAAATTCAAATTCCTTTATTCAATATAGAAGCAATCACGACTTACCTATTGATTGTTTTTGTTGTTTAATTTTAAAGCCTATTGATTGTAAAATTTAAAATACCCTCACTTGAAAATACTGGCGTAAGAACATGTCAATTTATATTATAAGCTTTTGCACACAAACGCTTCCTTATATTTTTAGCTCGCTATAAATAGTTAAAATATATATTTTAAGGATATTTTACTTTCATTTTAAGACCTATGTACATTAAAAGCCATTGATATTTTCCACTGAACTATTGACTATTAGCCGAGATGGTCCAGTGGTAAGAACGCGTTAATCTTAACCGATGACCGTGGGTTCAAACCCGGCGGCAAGCACCACTGAATTTTCATGTGCTTAATTTGTGGTTATAGTTCATCTCGTGCTTTACGGTGAAGGAAAACATCGTGAGGAAACCTGCATGTGTCTAATTTCACTGAAATTCTGCCACATGTGTATTCCACCAACCCGCATTGGAGCAGCGTGGTGGAATAAGCCCCAAACCTTCTCCTCAAAAAGAGGAGAGGAGGCCTTTAGCCCAGCAGTGGGAAATTCAAAGGCTGTTACGGTTACGGTACTGAACTCATCAGTTAAAGTACGTAACTACCAGTTACCGCATTTTTTATAAAATCGAAGGCTTGTTTGCTCGAATTTGATACGAGTTCTGAAGGGAACGTTTCTGGACCACGGAGTTGTTCAAGCATTTAATTCAAACTGAACTTCCTATATTGGTAAGTTTACTGTGAAATAGAAATCGGATTATAAGTTTCAAACTTCTTGCAGACTCGAGTACTGGATGTAGAACTCTTCAAAAAGTTTTATTGACTTCTTAACAAAGTTGATGTCGACGTTTCGAAAATTTACTAAACTAATATAAGTTTAACACCTTACCTTTTCGTTTAGAAAGTTTGGCTCAGTACTCTAAATCAGTCTATTCTTTATCAATTGAAATTTAATTAAATTAATTAATTAATTAAATACAGTAACAATTTTTATTTGTATTTATTTAAGGCTTTAATGTAAATAAATTATGTTATTATTATTGAGATGAATAGTTTATTGGCCCGTTTTTTTTTGTATTTACAGTAGGAAATTATTGATGGCAGATGACTGGATATGAGCCAAGATTTGGATCGCTTAAATCCTAACCAAAGATTGTGACACAAATGAATTTTCATCTGCTAATTTTTTAAAGAAAAATCTCGTGCTCGCGGTAAAGGGAAACATCGTTAGGAATTCTGAAATTGTCAAATGATCTGTCACATCTCAATTTAAAAATATTTGGCTGTAGAATAACTGATCAATCAAATTTAAATTTAGATATTGTGGCACTGGTGGTAGAGCTTTGTGCAAGCTCGTCTGGGTAGGTACCACCCACTCATCAGATATTCTTTTTTTTTTATAGAATAGGTAGGTGGACGAGCATATGGGCCACCTGATGGTAAGTGGTCACCAAACGCCCTTAGACATTGGCATTGTAAGAAATGTCAACCATCGCTTATAGCCAATGCGCCACCAACCTTGGGAACTAAGATTTTATGTCCCTTGTGCCTGTAATTACAATATCAAGTATTGCTGTTTTGCGGTAGAATATCTGATGAGTGGGTGGTACCTACCCAGACGAGCTTGGACAAAGCCCTACCACCAATAATTCTACCGCAAAACAGCAGTACTTGGTATTGTTGTGTTCCGGTTTGAAGAGTGAGTGAGCCAGTGTAATTACAAGCACAAGGGACATAACATTTTAGTTTCCAAGGTTGGTGGCCCCTTGGTGATGTAAGCGATGGTTAACATTCTTACAATACCAATGTCTATGGTGGCCACTTACAAACAGGTGGCCCTTATGCTCGTCCGCCTTCCTATTCTAACTCATCCAATGGGGCTTATATGATGTTACCCTGACTTATTTTGGTAACCGTGTGACCATTCTCGAGGAAGAATAGCAAATATCGAGTACACAATAAATAATAATAATATTATATTATACTGCATACATTTTCATTTTTTGAAATGTATAAAATATTGCCAAAAATATGAACGAACGAGCATATCTGTTAATGTTATAAATATTTTATACTTCAAGTAGAATGTATGTGAAGCAAAAGCAGTACTTTTTACGTATAATAAAATGGGATCCTTTCATCGACCCCGAGAGACAATATAAGGATGAAATATGGTTATTATCTTTTTATTTGTACGAGACAAAGGGATATGACACATGATTCAATTCTCTATATCTGTCGCAGTGAAACGTTTCGGGAAATTGGATTTGAACATTAATGTTCATATGTACCCAACTTATGAATTTATTTATTTGGATCTCCAGTTGTACATAACATACATGTAAAATATGTTTTAAATTTACTTAAAACCAATTATGTACAACCCCATTACAGGACACACCATTCTCACACTATAATTACGAAAAGTACTAAATTTATATACAAATTAAAATAAAAAAAATCAGTGTGAATTGTAACAATATTCGACTTAATATTATTATTTTTTTCGACCTCGTTTCAAATATATTCCTTGTATTTCACTATTTCAAAGTAAATAATTTGTGTGATTTTAAAACTTTAACTTAAAGTAAACAACTAAAACAAATAAAAAGAACATTGAATACCAAATACAAACACCAAATCAAACAACTAAAGCTAACATCGAGCCGCGCTGCGAACACAATCGATCGTGTAATGAATTTATATTGGAGACAGTACTTATAAATAAATGCAGGTGTTCCGTCATGGCAAGAATCATTCATATTTAAGGAGAGGCTAAAGCTGGACTGGTCGCACGGTACACCATGTGTTAGCTCTCACGGAAAATAAACAGCCATTGGTCCACATGACTTTGAAATTTAAATACGTTTGTGTAAATCGATCACTTCACCAATAGGTGGTGATCAAAGCACACGTTTTCAATAAATAATATTATATAACAATATACTAAAGCACTATTTTATTAAAGCCAATTATGCTAAAGAAATAGCACTAAAAATAATTTATTACTTATTGCAAAATAAACATCTGTAAAGGTTAGAATTTTCTGATTTGTAATAAGAAATAATTAATATTAAAATAAAATATAATTTATTATTAATGATTTTAATATATTTATAGATGATGACAAAAATAAAAACGCAGGGCCTCGTGTCCGATTTGATGCCGAATATCAAATTGATGCAATTGGCTGGACATTTTCTATTCAATTATCATTCAGGTAAGAAAAATTGGTAACTAATATGACTGAAAACAATTTGATATAAATAGCTCGTATATTAATAAAAAATAATCATTGTTTTTGCATCATTAAAATACCAAGAATTTACAGATAATTCCGGCATGTCGAGCCTTCTACGGAAGGTCTACGCCAGCGTCCATGCTATTTTTATCGTCGTCCATTACGTCTGTATGGCTGTTAACATGGCCAAATATTCTGATGAAGTGAACGAGCTCACGGCTAACACGATTACAGTTCTCTTCTTTGCCCATTCAATCATCAAGCTGGCTTTCTTCGCTATCACATCCAAGAACTTTTATAGGTATTTATATTTTAAAACATTTTAGTTCGTTTGCTATTACAGACAGCGTTTTGTGTTTTGTTGTGTTTTAGTAATTAATATAAAATTAAAAGCAATATATAATAATATTATGTATATTATATTTTATTTAATTATTTTGAACAATTTCTACATATCACAATCAATTCGACGGCCGTAACAGCCTGTGAATGTCCCACTGCTGGGCTAAAGGCCTCCTCTCCACTTTTTGAGGAGAAGGTTTGGAGCTTATTCCACCACGCTGCTCCAATGCGGGTTGGTGGAATAAACATGTGGCAGAATTTCAGTGAAATTAGACACATGCAGGTTTCCTCACGATGTTTTCCTTCACCGTAAAGCACAAGATGAATTATTATCACAAATTAAGCACATGAAAATTCAGTGGTGCTTGCCCGGGTTTGAACCCACGATCATCGGTTAAGATTCACGCGTTCTTACCACTGGGCCATCTCGGCTGCAAATTCGACGGCACATTTATTTATTATTTGTTCAATGCAAACATAAAATAGATATAATTTAATTTAACAAAATATAATATATACACCTAAATATATATTAAGGTAGGAAGAAAAAATAAGTTAGGTAAATGTTATGTAAATCGTTTGAGTAATAACTCAGTCTCATCTTAGCGCAAATTGAGAAGACAGTTGGTCATTTGCATTTTAAATTGGTAAATCGTAAGTGAGTAAATATTGATCTTCTTATTTATTCTGTTATATAGAATCGATCTCATGTAATTATATTGTTGGCTTGTTATAGCTGTGGAATGAAATTATTTATTACTAATATTTAGTCATTAAATGCTTATCTACTTATTTGATTTTGTAGTTCCAAACGCTATCACCAGTTAAACGATAAACTTTAGGTTATTGTTTAATGAAAATTCTAAAAATCTACAATATATTTAATGTAACGGTATTATAAATGAGAGTAAGCTCATTTAAATATATATATATCTACGTGAACACCGAGAGTTGATTTTTTATAAAAAACAGTGGAAAACTATTCGAAAGGTTATTGTACGAAATTCGATTTGTACGAAATTCACTTAAACATCTTATAGGAGATATCGTTATCTAGTAGGTGAATACGTAATAGTATATAAAGTAATATATTTATCATAAATACACTGGTGGTGTGCGCAAGCCCGTCTGGGCAGGTACCACACACTATTTTTTTTTGTAATGCCTGAAAACGAAATGCAATCTAAATCTTGGGTTAAGAGCATTCATAGATCAAAAACGTTTTAGAAAGAAAAACAAAAAATATTTTCTTATCATTACAAAATAAACTATTATATATATCTAAGTTCTTTAAGCGATACAAATAAATTGTTGCTATTCAATTAGCGTTACTATAATTTTAATGTATTTTTTTATAGTATAGGTAGGCGGACGGGCATATGGGCCACCTGATGGTAAGTGGTCACCAACGCCCCTCATATTGGCATTGTATGAAATCTTAACCATCGCTTACATGACCAATGCGCCACCAACCTTGGGAACTAAGATGTTATGTCCCTTGTGCCTGTAATTAAACTGGCTCACTCACCCTTCAAACCAGAACACAACAATACCAAGTACTACTGTTTTGCGATAGAATATCTGATGAGTGGGTGGTATTTATCCAGATGAGCTTGCACAAAGCCCTCACACTCATCACATATTTGTATGCTAGAAAGCAACACTTAGTATTGTTGTGTTAGGGTTTGAATGGTGATTGGGCCGGTGAAACTAGGGGCATAACATTTTATTGCCAGTGTCTAGAGCAACTTACCATCAAGTGACACATTTGTAAGTCTACCTTCCTATTTACATTAAAAAAACAACCACAGTATAATTTTAATAAACGTATTCGTATTTAATTGTGAAATGAAACCGGACACTCAAATTTATTGAAGTACTCAACATCGCGCAAGTAACTGATTTTAAAATAGTTCATTTTCACCCAATTTACGTTTCATTTCCCGACGAATATAAAGCGCTGTAAATGGAAAATTATTTTCCACGGGAACGCTTTTAATTTTCTTTTATCTTAGCACTCGGATATCGAGCTGTGATACTGATATGCGCTTAATTAAAGCTCTCTTTGTTGTGTACTTCCACAACTTGATAATATTTGAAAGGATTTCAAAATTTAAATTTCCAATTCGAAGTCTGATCGTTGAAAACAATCAATGGTGACATGAGTTGTGCCTCGTTGATGAACTTTTTTTATTAGGTTAATGTATCTTGTATAAATAATGAGTAAATATTAGTAGTTTAGTATCTCAGGTTCATTTTTAACTTTAAAAGAAAAATTGAATTATGACTAATATTGTATTTAGAAACTTTCGAAAACAAAAAAAGAACGACTTAAAAACAAATAAAAAACACTGCACTAAAAAGGAAATTGACTCAACTGGGTTTTTTTATTATAAGGTCATATTTTCTATTAATCGAAAGACGGTGCCCATAATAATAATTCAGTTTCAAGGGGAAATACAAATTAAAAACTATACAATAGAAAGTAAGGAAAGCTTATTGGCAACACACATTGCATACCGACACATGACAGCATAGTATACATTTTGTTTTTTTTTTTTAAATTTAAAAAATATTTAAGAACACCTCAACACTTCACCACCACGACCACTGCCGCTTAACTTAATAAAATACAGCTTAAATCACCCTAAATGGTCAAATCGTTTCAATGAAACATTTTTATTAAGTCAGTTAAAAACTTGCTTTTACCCGCATTAGCGGTTTTGTAATACATAGAAAAGGTAGCTTCCGGAGTCTGGGTTATAAAAAAGTCTATCCGTTTTTGAGTTACCGCGTGAAATAAATTCTAGTATTGCGTCTTTAAAGGCCGGCAACGCACCTGCAAGCCCTCGAGTCACTCGTTAATTTCCATCAGGTGAGCCTCCTGCTCGTTTGCTACTTCTTACATAAAAAAATAACAAACCATATTAACACGTATAAATATTTTTTAAAGGCCCTTCAACACAATATTATTTCAATATTGTTAAACAGTACTCATACAGGCGACATGAACCCAACTAGCCACGCCGGCAATACACAGTGGACATTACACTAACGAGGAAAAAAGACACTAGAGTAAAGGTAAAATAATACACTCATGTGTTTGTGTGTATTCAATACATAATTCACGTAAATGCATCAACAACATTTTCAGGAATAACCACGAATTATGAAATAATCCATATTAATAAGTTTCAGTTCGTGCTAAGCCTCGTATAATTAAATTTTAACAAAACTTGTATCAAATGTTTGAAGACATTATTCGGTTTTGTGGTATTATATAAAGTACTCTGAAATTTTTCGTTTTTATTTGTACTATTTCAATATTGCGTAATGAAATATATCTTATTATTATACTTGAGGGTAAGTGGCCACCACCGCCTATAGATAGATATTGGCGATGTAAGAAATAATAATCGTTCCGTAATCGCCAATGCGGCTCCGATATTGTGAACTAAGATGTTATACCTTTGTGATTACACTGGATCACTTACTATTCAACCCGGAACACAACAATAGTAAGTATTACGGTTTGGCGGTTGAATATCTGATGAGTGGGTGGTACAAGGCCCTACCACCACGTTTTTTATTTTCACTATCCGATATTTATTTCAAGAGAATCGTAAATCATCTAATAAGATGCCAGATTATTATATAAATTTTCTTTATCAATAAATGCTTTGGTCAAATGGTCAAACTTACTTATTATAGAAATAAAGTTTTTAGCAGTTTTATTTGGAGCGAAAAGTTTTGGGTATCCTTGGGTATGTTTGTTAAGAAAACATTCTCCAAAAACACTTAAACATTCTGTTTATTGTATGTTTTACAGGTTAAATAGGTTTTATATATGTTGAAAAGATTATAACTATGTCTATTTCGAATAGTATTGAATGAACATAAGTTAAATATGTTATGATATACATAAGTCTCAAATTAGGAAAAAACTTTTTAAAAACAAACCTTGATTTCATCCATGTACATAAAATGTACTCAGTTGTATTGTTTTAGTGTCAAATGCGTTTATCATTTCAACTAATTTGTTTGGGTTGATAAATCCAGTTGCAAAATTTCATTCAAACAAATTAACAATAATTGAATAATTGAATTAAATAATTGAATGTAATTAATTACGGTGTTTGTTGCATTCAGGCCAGCATTAACAAATTATTTATTTTAATATATCAATAACCGTAAAAGGTCTTTGAATCCACCACGCTGCTCCGATGCGGGTTGGTGGAATACACATGTGGAATTTCAGTGAAAGTAGACACATGCTGGTTTCCTCACGATGTTTTCCTACACCGTAAAGCACGAAATGAATTATAATCACAAATTAAGCACAAGAAAATTTAGGTTTGAACCCACGATCATCGGTTAAGATTCTCGCGTTCTTACCACTGGGCCATCTCGGCTTTTTTATATCAATATGATGTATTCAATTATTGATATTTGTTATAAGATTTTTTTTGTCATTGAAGATTTAAATAAGTATAAACAAATACTATATAATCTTATCGCATCAAACCATCCATATCGGTTACTTTTGAAATGATAAATCGCCATTTCTGCCATATTGGATTTAAAATGAAGACATTTGGTTAATCGTACATTGTGACTAGAAAAAAACTTGTGTACAAA
Organism: Nymphalis io; assembly: GCF_905147045.1. Taxonomy (NCBI): domain Eukaryota; kingdom Metazoa; phylum Arthropoda; class Insecta; order Lepidoptera; family Nymphalidae; genus Nymphalis; species Nymphalis io. The sequence continues at coordinate 9,860,676 of NC_065905.1, forward strand.
ATTTCAGCTCAATAATTTAAAAATGTGTACTTTCGGTATTCTCTTCACTTAATGATAATAATAGTATAATATCTATCTAGGACATTATTCACACATGGCCATCTGATCCCAAATTAAGCAGAGCTTGTACTAGAGAAACCACACAACTGATATACTACACATACCACTTTTATTTTGTAAATACATACTTATATAGATAATTACACCCAGACTCAGGACAAACAGACATATTCATGCACACAAATGTCTGGTCTGGGTAGGAAACAAACCCACAACCTTCGGCGTGAAAGGCAGGTATCTACCAACCACGCAAACCGGCCCGTCTATAATTAATAATTAGAATATTTACAAAATGCAGTTTCATTGTAGTTTGGCGACGTGTCTCACCATTTTCCATTATTTTTGTTTATATAAAAATCTATTCACTTATTAACTTATTATTATTCGAAATCAACTAACAATATTAAATATTTGATAAAAAGTCGCTTGATTTTTGTTTCTCATTTCATTGATTGTGTTTTGAATAATTCGTCTAGGACCTTGGCCGTGTGGAATCAGTCGAATAGTCACCCTTTATTCATTGAATCCGATGCTAGATACCACCAACTCGCTCTCACAAAGATGAGGAGACTTTTGTACTTCATCTGCGGCATGACAATATTTTCAGTTATTTGTAAGTATATTTACATTTTTAATAATTTAGAAAAACGACATCTATCGAGATAATTGCGGTGCCATTCACAATGCGCCAGCGATTTGACTTGTTCGTGTGACGTCCACATTCTTGTCGAGTATTTCTCATATAATATTAATTTGATTTAACCAAGCCTTTTATAGCTTGTCAACTTCTTTTTATAATGTTATTCCATTCTTCTTTTTATTTTTCAGGTTGGGTCACCATAACGTTCTTCGGTGATTCAGTTCGTTTCCTAATGGACAAAGAGACCAATGAAACTCTCACAGAACCGGTGCCCAGGCTACCTCTCAAAGCATGGTATCCATTTGACGCCATGAGTGGTACTATGTACATCGTCGCGTTTGTTTTTCAAGTAAGACTTAAAAAAATTAAAACTGCACTCAAAAAAATATACAGATACATATATTTTAGTTAAAGTAAATATGCCTATTCAATATTATGGTGGAAGTCCTCCACAAGTCCTTCAGCTTACTTTCATATATACGAATACTTCCTGATGTTCTTATTAGTAAAACAATACTTAATAATTTTTTTTTAAACAAGACTCATTTAGTTTCATTGTCGCCATTAGTTGAACTTTAGCTTTAAAGTGAATGTATATTTTTAGATTTACTGGCTTCTCTTCTCAATGGCAATTGCGAATCTAATGGACGTGATGTTCTGTTCATGGCTGATCTTTGCATGTGAACAGCTGCAACACCTCAAAGCTATTATGAAGCCTTTAATGGAACTGAGTGCTTCATTAGATACTTACAGGCCAAATACAGCTGATCTATTTAAAGTATCGTCTTCAGGTAAGCCTATTATATTAAATGATGGTTGGAAGAAACAAAATGTGACGTTAAATGATTGGTGCCATTATTTATGTTTCTTTTTTTTACATTTAACTCTTTTTTTCCAATATTTTAAGTTTAGCTGATGTTTTATTTTAAATAAAAATAAAAACAATATTTCGGTCTTACCAGAAAAATCTGAAAAGATCCCAGATCCTATTGACATGGATATACGAGGCATTTATTCGACTCAACAAGATTTTGGTATGACGCTTCGCGGCGCTGGTGGAAGGCTTCAGACTTTTGGACAGCAAAATTTTAATAATCCAAACGGTTTGTCCCAAAAACAGGAGATGTTAGCGCGCTCAGCGATCAAATATTGGGTCGAACGGCACAAGCATATTGTGAGGTTGGTAGTTATTGTATAAAAATATTCGTGTTTTCATAATTCATCTTCAACTATACAACAACGAGTTGTATTTGTGATTGCAACTACACGGTAGGTAAATGTATAAAAAAAGTTTATTAATAACGCTTACATTTTAATTTATTTATGAAAAATGGCTAAATAACAGATATTTTTTGTTTTTTTTTTTTGTTTTTTTCTAAAGGATGAATTTATTAATTTATAAAGATATATATCTTTATAAGTTATTCTTGCAGACAAGTGTGTGTGAAAAATTACCGAATTGCAATAAAAACCTACTTTCAGATTAGTGTCGTCTATTGGGGACACGTATGGTACGGCTCTTCTTTTCCATATGTTGGTGTCGACTATTACTTTAACGTTATTGGCTTATCAAGCTACAAAGGTAATTAGTTTATTTATATTTTTTGTCATTAATAATAGTCTCTTGATTAAATTTGAAGACCATGTGTCTTCGCTTGCACCAACCATATAGTAATAATTCGATGTTATTACACTTCTCATTTGAAACTGAAAGAATTAAGCTTGTGGACGTATAATTTTTAAAAATGTTGTTTTATAAGAGAATGGAGTTATCTTATTTAAAGATAAGGCCGATCCCAAAACAAGAAATAATAGTTGAAAACTATTAAATTTGCTCAAGAAATAAGTCTTTAAGTTTGGAAAAGCCTGTCAATATTTTATACATAACCTAAACACTTATTAACGATTTGAAAATTTAAGTTGAATGAAGTACGATATTTGTTATTTAATTATTTATAAAAAAGAACCAATCACTCTTGAAGTTGGTGTTCAATGTACTCGTACCTAAATAGATTTTGCCTTGCCTTGCATCCCGGCTAATAAAATTAGAAGCGTCAAATGGGATGTTGATAGTGATGCAGATATTATTAATACGCTATTATCATGGGACTTGAATATTATCGGCCTTTTACATATATATATAATAGATCGTTAAAGTTGGCCGTAGAACTATTCGTTGCATAATTCACATTACTTTTATTTGTTTTTGCTATGTGTACCAATGCAATTTGTTGATTCTTATTTTGTTATAGGACATTCATAGTTAATAAGTAACAGCTATCGGGATATTTATAGTCCACTGCCGGCCTAAGTCCTCATCTCCTCCCTTTGAGGAGAAGGTTTGGAGCTAATTTCACTGCCCCAATGCGGATCGGTGGATACACATGTAACAGAATGTCAGTGAAATTGCCATGCAGGTTGCATGTGTTAATTTCCTTACGGCGTTTTCCTTCTCTCATGAGCTCGATATGAATTATAAATATAAATCAAGCAATCAACGTTAAGATTCATGCATTCTAAACACTGAGTATCTTGGCTCTTATACATTCATAATCTTATTTATTTTAATTGTTAAATTTTTTTCTAGGTGGACGGTTTGAATGTGTACGCCTTCAGTACTGTTGGTTATTTGAGCTATACTCTCGGGCAAGTGTTTCATTTCTGCATTTTCGGCAACAGACTCATTGAAGAGGTATTACTAATTTTTATTTGCTAAGACTAATATTATACAATTATAAATATATTATAAAATATAATGGACATATAAGATTGATTAAATCGCAAAAAAGATTAGCGCACGATAGTGCACACTACCAACTGCCAGACTCCGGGTTGTTTCTGAGAATTTTTGACAAAAAAACCTAATCATTTATTTTTGGCCCGACCTGGAGTTTGACCAAGGACCTTCGAATCTGCGATCCTCTAGACCAACATGGCAGTCGTCAAATATAATTACAATTCTATAAATCAATACACCTTATCAAAGCTTTTTAGTTAATTTTTTTTTTAAATCTCACATATTTAGAGTTCATCTGTAATGGAAGCCGCTTACTCATGTCAGTGGTACGATGGTTCAGAGGAAGCTAAGACGTTCGTGCAGATTGTCTGTCAGCAGTGTCAGAAGGCCATGAGCATTTCTGGCGCCAAGTTCTTCACAGTGTCTCTGGATCTGTTTGCTTCTGTAAGTAATTGATATTTGACTAAAGATACAAAATTATCTGTCCTATAAAGAAGCAGTTTAAAGTGAAACCTCATTTAGTTTACTATTATATTAGTAACCTCAATAATTTCAACCCTTAAAATATTATATATTTCATATCATGCTTTCCGAAATCGCTCTTGCATATTTTGTATTTTTTTTTAATCTCTTTAATTAAGAAACTGAACTTTGTATTTAAAAAAATTAGATACATTTACTCTTTCATTAAAATCGCAAGAATTTTTAAGGAACTTAATTATTACGTGCTGTAAATAAACAGCTATTTAGCTTTTTGGCTAAGAACCAATAATTCAAGATTCCATAAACTTTACAAAGTTTGTTAATTTTGAATCTAAAGCTCACGGTTTGCTGAGAGGAAAAGCGATTATGTAGTTTTAATGTAAGTAGTAAGATCAATATTATTATATAATTAACTTTGAGAATAACGGCGGACAACCAGCCGACGATGTGGGATAATGGAAATTCCGGATATATAATAATAATAGCAAGGATTAGTGGGTTGTACCCACCCAAATAGACTTACAAAGCCCTACTACCGAAAGTTTTGGAAAACATCGTGAGATTATCTGCACGTGTCTTATTGGACATATGAACCATTGTTATATTATTCCGATTAAGATATACCTCCGTTTTTTATCTTTTTATTAAAAAAGTACAATAAAATTTAATATTAAGCATTCGCTTCCATTAAATATGATGTATCCTTTACTCTGTAATGAAATAAGAACGCTATTTCCCGCCTCGTTCAAAACGAAATACCGTTGATTGATTACATCAAAGCGACGGAAATAATTAGTTTTCTTCCTTTGTCTATATTTTGGGTCTATGTTTTAATATAAAAGTATTTAATATAAAGTAACTAAAGTTTATTTTATTTTTATTTTATCATAATTTTTATTATTAAAAAGTGAAGCAAAAGCGTGTAAATGTTCTGCTACTGAAAATGGAAACCTTCAGAAAGGTACTCTCGGGGGAACAAGGGTATATGGGATTCTTACCTGCCGACTGAAATAGTACAAGAGAGGTCCTTACCCACGCGTCCCATATTATTCTTACCCTTTTAAACTATATTATATAGTATATAATACAGTCTTAATAGACATTACTCGAAATACTTTTATTTTCTTTAGGAAATCTGATTGATTTCCTGATTGCCAAGTCTTCTAATTTTTCGGGTTAATATATAGCCTATGACACTCACAAGTGATGTGGCTTTCTATTGGTAAAAGAATTTTTAAAATCGGTTCAGTAGATCCAGAGACCCCCTAGAACCTCACAAACTCACAAAATTAACCTTTTTATAATATTAGTAAAGAAGACTGAGTGAAAAATTTTGTTACCATGTTTTCAGGTACTCGGTGCAGTGGTTACTTACTTCATGGTTTTGGTGCAACTAAAATAAATTTAAAAATAGTCGACATAAATTATTTATTCAAAAATATTTAAATTATGAAATAAATATTATCTATAAGATAAATGTGTTTTATTTATTTAATATATTATTATGTATGTGTGAATATTTAGTATAAAATGCAAAATGCTTGAGTGAACACAATATTATATCTGATTAAAGATGCTTAAGTAGCGTGATGTAAGTGTGACAGTATTGTTGACTTAAGTGTACTTGACATAACTTTGTAAATGATATCGCCAAATAGGGTAAGTACCGAGTTTCTACTCCAGATTCTTTGTAGAATTTACATTTAGAACTAAAATAATACTCATTTTTATTTGGATTTTATTTCGTTTCTTTCTTATTTTTGTGTTTCCATTCATAAATAAACAGGCTTGTATAAAAGGCTCCTTAGAAATTTCCCGGCGTTTTCATATTTTTACTGCGTCTTGAACTGTCATCTTGTAATATACCGGCGTGACCTCGAATAAGTTCTGCGACCTAGTTTTTTATTGTCACATACGATTGAGCACTATCTCCCTAAAAAGTTTTTCACTTCGCAAAATAACCTTTTTCATTTCTTTCATGAACTAAGTTTACTATTACAGTTTTATCTTTTTTTTAAATACCGTGTCGTTCAAGATCAAAGTTATTTCATTCGATACAATCAGAATGAACGTATATATTATATATTTTTAAAAGAAATGCAACAAACTTCACTCTACAAGCTATAAATACATGAAAGTTAAAAAAAACTCAAAATCTTAATTATATTATAAATGCGAAAGTGAGTTTGTTTATTTGTTACGTTTTCATGATTTGACTATTCAATCGATCGTCATGAAATTTTGCATACACTTTGTCAAGGATACAGTAAGTGACATAGGGTGACCTCATTCATTAGAAATGTAATAACACTATTATTTGAAAATATTTAAATTATTTCTCACCTTCATGTAATTTAAAAATAAATTACATACAAATACGAAGGTATCTATCTATGAAGAATATGTTAGTTTGTCTAAAACTTGTTTGTTTTTGATGAAATATATAACTTTTATGTGTCGGCTCGATTGTTTGTAAAATCGATTAGTCTGTAATGTGTTCCGTCGTTTCCGTTTATTCAATGACTGGTTGATTTAGACGTATTAATCAAACATAGTAACTGTTGTACAATGTTTAATATTGGTTAGGTTGTAATTTGTTTCGTCCACACTATCAACACTATTAGATAATGATATACTTTGTATCTATTATTTATTTCTTATAATGGATATTATGATTTAAAAAAAAAAAAAGTAAGCCGAGATGGCCTTGTGGTTGAAGCGCGTGAGTCTTGACCTATGATCGTGGGTTTGAACCTGGATTTTCATGTGCTAAATTGTGATTATAATTCATCTCGTGCTTGACGGTGAAGGAAAATATCACGAGAAAACCTGCATGTGTCTAATTTCATTGAAATTCGGTCACATGTGTATTCTACCAACCCGCATTGGAGCAACGTGGTGGAATAAGCTCCAAACCCTCTCCTCAAAAGGGAGAGGAGGCCTTAGCCCAGCAGTGGGATATTAACAGGCTGTTACTGTACTGTACTGTTAAAAAAATGTTTCAAAAATGTTTCTGATTTTGTGCTTAATTTGTGTTTACAATTAATTTCGTGCCTCTCGTTCCTCATGTATCTAATTTCTCTGAAGTTCTGCTATATACCAACAGTTGGAGTAGAGCGGTGGAATTAGTAAACCTTCTCTAAACCATGAAGAGGGGGCCTCAGCCCGGCAGTAAGTCGTTAACAGACTGTTACTTTACTCTTTTCAAAAGATATTCATTTCTATTAAAACAATCGTGTCGTATTAATGACCACTTATTACTTATTCTACTACTACTACAGCAATACTTAGTATTGTTGTGTCCCGGTTTAAAATATAAGTGAGCCAGTACCAGTAATTGAAATTATAGATTAGTTCCCAAGAATCACGGTCCACTGGTTAATATTTCTTAAAATGCTAATTATCAGGCGGTCCATTGAATATCCACCTACCTAATTTATGTAAAGAAATATAACAGTTTTTAAATTGAAATATACGAAGCAGTAAATTCGACAGCGGTTTTGTGAGCATTTCGAATAGATTGGATCGGGCTTCGGACAGGCCTCGATTGGAAAACAATCCGTTGCGGTTTTCATTTAATAATAATTTCACGTGAAAACGATAATGCTATCAATCGGATATTTTAATTTTTAATCAATTATTTTTAATTATTGTCAGGTTACTTGTTGTAGGGTTTTGTGCAAGCCCGTCTGGAGAGGTACACCCTCAATCACGTATTCTACCGTTAAACAGCAATATTTATAAAATAACTATTTTTATATATTTATATGGAAATAAAATTTTGGTCGAAGTTAACTACAAGACAAGTGAAAATTATATTCGTCTCATTATTACATTACACGTATTATGTTTAATTATTATATCCAATGAACAATTCGTTGTACTTACAGATGGCAGAATTGTTTACGAGGCGTACTTCAAAATAATCCTAATAAAAAACGGTTCGTAAGTTTCGAAATTGCATACGTCATCGTTACGAAGACAGGAACGAGCTTAAAGGTCGTAACTCAAACACGATTGGTTACTCATGTATAACAAAGATTCGGTAAATACAGAAAATTGACTAATGTCAAAGTAGTAGTTGAGTAATCTCAATTTTTATTGACGATATAATAAACAAAAACGGCTTTACATTTACAGGGTAATTAGTAAACAATGCCGACTTCCTCTTTCCAATATAAAATCGTGATAATGGAAATATATAAATCAGAGTTGGGTTAAACATCCGCTACCAATGTTTATAAGTAAGGTCCTATTTATTTATAGTGATAGGATAGGGATTTTCGGGAAATATTAATCCGAAAGGGATCCACAATTTAGCGATTCACTGAACAGAGAAATAGATCCTTCTGAATTCGTAGATTTAATCTAAGCAAAGTAATATTTAAATCAAAAGATTTTTACTTAGTGGTAGGGCTTTGCCCGTCTGGTAGGTACCACTCATCAGATATTCTACCGCCAAACAGCAATACTAAGAACGGTGTGTTCCGGTTTGAAGGGTGAGTGAGACAGTGTAACTTAACATCTTAGTTATCATGTTTGGTGGCGCATTGGCGGTGTAAAATTAAAAGGTGAAATGATAATATTTGTTACACTGACTGATCAATCCTGAGATCCCGTCGCACGAATACTTTTAATATAAAATATTTTCACACTAGCTTACATTTTTTTATAATTATGAATGTGACATATTTCGACATATTAAAACGTGATTTTCTATGAATATTATTGAAATTTACGCTTGGATGATAAAAATGATATAAATATAACAAATAAATGTTCAATCATTTCTTATCTGTATAAGTGAATAAATGCAAGATATCGATACTGTATCAATAAACAACAGTAGTAGTAGTAGGTTACGCTAGGTCTATATTGAGAGATAATAATATAATAAAAGGTATAAATTATATTAGAAAACATTTACTTGTTGTAGTTAATGAATGACCGCCTCAATGATCTAGTGGCTTATGATGTTCCTGCATCCTCCATCAGCAATGATGATCCTGACTGGTTTCAGCCACGGCCAATCTCCAGTGAGACTTGCCAAACAAAACACACGTGTAATTTCTATTTCCTCGCTCTCATAAATCGATGGGACGGCAATCCAACAAGACTGGAACCGGGACCGAAGCGAGACACGGGAGTGTTCCATCTTCCAGACTGCGGGCTGCTACTGAGAATCTTTGACAGGAAAATCCAATAGTTTTCGATCACATAGAGTTTGAACACAGGACCTTGGAATCTGTGGCCTTATATCGAGCCACTAGACCACCGAGGCAGTCAGATGATCAATATAACAACATTATCTAGAACGCTTTAACTGATATTCTCTTTCATGAAGGTGTCTTGGATATCTGATGCATCTATGTATTTACGCGTTCGAGTATGTATATATATGAGTATGTCAATATAAAGTATCGGCAAATAGATAACGTTGCTTGATATGAAGGCACTTATTGTAAGAACTTAATCATTATTTATAGCTTGTAATTAGAAAGCCTCTTGTTAAAGTAAGATTAATCATTCGTTAGATAACTTTTCAAATGATTATCTGTTTAAGCGTTAGGACATTATTTGTTTGATGGTATTTCCAATTTTGATAAATATTTCAAAATAATTAATTATTATTTCACGACATAGCTTCTTGTCTTTATCGTCGTTACCTCGTCTTTATCCTAGCTTAGTCGCAGTCTTTTAACGGTATGAAAAAAAAAGATTTTGAAGGCAGGTTACATTACCACTCCTTTAAAAAGCTGTTGGTATGGCAGACGGGCTTTCTTCTAATCTGTTGAAACACAAGCATTCTCGATTTATGAAGATTTAAATAAACGGTATTACACCTGTGGGTTAAGACGGCTCTATTTTACTATAAAACTTGACAAATATTATAAATATAACATTTCAAATATCTAGCACTTCCGTGTCGAGAACAGCCATCGTATGGGTTTTAGTCGATAAATATCTCATATGACCCGCTGCTCCCCTAGGAACCCGGTATCTTACGATGATTGCCCCTGCGTACAATTAGATGTGTAGCAATACTTGTGTAATAGTGTTTGGTATAATAGTGGCTCTATTTGACTCTAGAACACAAATATTTGATATATTATAGTATAGGAAGGTGGACGAGCATATGGGCCACCTGATGGTAAGTGGTCACCAAACGCCCTTAGACATTGGCATTGTAAGAAATGTCAACCATCGCTTATAGCCAATGCGTCACCAACCTTGGGAACTAAGATTTTATGTAATTACACTGGCTCACTCACCCTTCAAACCGGAACACAACAATTTTAAGTATTGCTGTTTTGCGGTAGAATATCTGATGAGTGGGTGGTACCTACCCAGACGAGCTTGCACAAAGCCCTACCACCAGTAAAAATATTTATAGATATTTAAAATATGATTTTTTTAACAGTATATTTACGAGATTAAATTCAATGGAATGCTTCCACCAGTTCGGAATGTAGATACTAGCGAGAATAATATCGGCAAGTTGGTTTTAAATCAATTCCAAGATATGTAGGTAGTAGTAGTAGATACACAAAAAAATAATAATAAAGAATACAGAAAAACTTTTTAAAATAAAAAAGCAATGAATAATTGAAGATAACACATATATTTTTTGTGTTTAAAATATTCAAAATACGCGCAGGTTTTTTAATTTTCTCACTGTGGCAAACGACTTTCCATCGCTGTACATATTACCTTGTTTGTGCGTGCCATGTATACTATATAATTATATGTTCTATATTGTTATAATACGACTACCTCGTTGGTCTAGTGGCTAGATGTAAGGCCACAGACCCGGAGGTCCTGGGTTCAATTCCCAGGTCGGGCCAATAAAAAGTTATTGGATTTTTCTCAATAGCTGCCCGTAGTCTGGAAGTTGTAAGTGTAGTGTACACACTTGTGCCTCAGAAAGCACGTAGAGCCGTTGGTCCTGCGCCTGAACTCTTTCCGGTCATGTCGTTTTGCCGTCCCATCGGATTATGAGAGTTAGATAATAGAGAGTGCACCTGTGTTTGCGCATACACTTGTGCACTATAATATCTCCTACGTAGTTGGCTAATTTCACTTGAGATCTGGCCACCGTGGCCGAAATCGGTCTGAAGGACATTATTATTATTGTTATAAAAATAAGATAAAAACATTTTTATTGTATTGGTGACTCCATTATTTAAAGAAAATCCATTCACATAGAAATGCTATATATTTTCATTAAAAAGAAAACTAAGCAAAGTACAGGTGTTTAAATATTTAAATTATCTCACAAGGATAGCGTTTCCGCGCAATCAATTTATCACATTACGAGCTCAGTAATTCACCCGCCGAGTCTTAAGCCAGTCTTTCGTTTTAATTAAACGGAACATCTCTTCGTTTAAATTAATTTATTTACTCTAATCAAGAGATGTCTTAATGATTGTTTAATTTTTGGTATGCGATTGTTAAATATTTTACATTAAAATTGTATATAATTTTATTCCTTATATATATTTATGCTAATGCTGTTATCCTATTTAGGTTTTAGTTTGTCATACAATACTTAATATAATAAGTTATTTATGTTAACTGTTTTATTAACAAATAAATAAATACTTCGTTATTGGTCGTTGATTTTACAAAAAGTTTGTCTGTGTGTATTATTGTGTTCTGGTTCGAAAATGGTAGAACATGCAAGGCTCTACCACCAGATATGATTGGTTCTCAGATTCTCTTCCTTTTAAATATTCCATTAATATAGTGTCCAATGAAAATCTGCTAGATGTGTATCCACAAACGCGTATTGGAGCAGAGTGGTGAAATAAACTATAAACCTTCTCCTTATAAGTTACACCTTAGTTTAGAGGGAGATTGACAGGCTGTTACCCATTGTTGTTACATGGCCTGCTCGTCTTGATAAGCATTATCTGGTCATCAAATACTTGGTATTGTTGTTTTCGGTTTGAAGGGCTTGTAAGTGTAACTAAGAACGAAATGTTACAAGGGAAATAATATCTTAGTTCCCACGACTGATGGCGCATTTATGATGTGAGGGAAGGTTAAAATATCTTACATTGCTAATGTCTATGGGTGGTGGTGGCTACTGACCATAAAGTGGCCCATTTGCGAGTCAGCCTACCTGTTTTAAACAAAATAATATTTTGAGTGTAATTTGGGTACATTCTCAAAACGGCGTCTGCAATTGTGCATTTATTGTCTCCTATTCAATTAGCTTATATTTGAGATTGAGGTTATGTTACCAGAATTCAGTCAGGTTGCACATATATAGTTGATTATGTATTTCATTTGAGAAATAGGGTACCTACTAATTTCCTTGCCAGTTCTAATCGAAAGAATCTTATTTTCGTACAGTAGCTATATTCAAATCAACTACTTTAAGAGTATATCTGAATAAAGAATAAAGCGATACAATTAATTTTATTACGGCTATTAAAATAATTTATTGCTTAAGAAAACCAATCAACAACTCTGGGGTATATAAACAAAAGTATTGAGTTTCGTTTATAAAATAAATATAATAATCAATGTCTAAATATATTTGTTTAAAGTGAATAAAATTGTATAAATCCTAAGTATTTGATTTCGATTAATCAAATTTGTTGATTTACAAGCGCTTTGATAACGATAACGTAATATTTATATCATTTGCGCTTTGATTGTAATTATAGATAAATTATTATACTAGAATGTCCTGAAGCGACTCTGTGTTTGCACGTCATTTGAAATGTAAAGAGTTCACACATAAAAAGTACAAAGTCATTTTAGCTTTGCACCAAAAAATCTAGATCTTATTTTATTACCAAAATGGAAGTGGATTCGCATCTAGTAAACGCACCAGAGGATATAATCATGAAAGAAATCAAGAAGAAACAAATGAAAAATGGTAGTCCGAGGTTCTCAGACAATTGGAGAGCAGTTTTATCAGAACTGGTGTCGACTATGTCATTATTATTTTTCGGCTGCATGACTTGTATACCTATCGATGGATTACCAATGAACCCACCCCTATATGGCACGATTGGCTTTGGCCTAGTTGTTCTTATGAACATTCAGACATTTGGACATATATCCGGAGCTCACATGAATCCAGCGGTGACATTAGCAGCTGTTATGTGGGGGAAGATGTCCCTTTCTCTTGGCACGGCATATTTCGTTGCTCAGTGTGCTGGTGCAGTCATAGGGTATGGTATTTTAATAGAACTATCTCCAGTAGATATGTCATCTGGTATTTGCGCCACCCAACCCCATGCAAAACACACAGTATACCAAGCTTTGGCCGTTGAAATACTTCTGACTGTGGCACTAGTGCTCATTATTTGCGCAGTGTGGGATCCCGTCAATAAGAATAAGGATGAATCTAATTCTATCAAGTTGGGTTTGACAATTGCAGCACTTTCAATAGCCGGTGGCCCTTTGACTGGAGCTAGCATGAATCCAGTACGATCTCTCGCTCCAGCATTGTGGACCAATACTTGGAATTCCCATTGGATATACTGGGCGGGACCTTTTCTTGGTGCTGCAGTTGCTGTATTATTTTATAAATATGTCTGGTTAAGAGTTAAAAGAGTGAAGGAACCGGAAATACTCACGGACTGGCAGTCGAAAGATTGATGAACAAGTTTAGTAAGAATTTCACTATCGAATAACTTACTCTTACATAAAAATACAATAAAAAAAATAGGCCGATTAATTAAGGTTAAGTTAAATAACAATAAAAAAGTTGTAAAAGTTTCCGCTGATTGTTCATGCATATACATATGTATATCCTTATATTAGGAATTAAAAAACAGATTTTACCCACCTAACTCATTGTATTGTCAAAAGGTGTTCATAATATAATTAGCTAGTTTTATTTTGAATGAGGTAAGTGATTTTACATTTTTATAAGTGAGGGTATCTTTTGTACAATTTTGCGCCTTCAAAAGTTATAATTTTTTGCGTAATTAGTTTTAGTTTTTGTCAAAACTAGAAGACTTGCACGACGGCTACGTATGATGCGACTAGATGTTTCTTTCAATTCTTTAAAGGATATGCCAGTATCAGTATATGTATAGCTTTGTTTTAGGTTTTTTTAATATAAATACATATATTATAAATATATAATTGTTTGATTGTCATAATTTTTGTTTCTTTATAAAGTTTATTTGTAGGTGTTAAAAACGGATAGTTAAAAATCATTTTTATAATTTTGTTTATTTTTTATAATAAGTATACTTTAAATATATCAATTATAGATTTTTTTATTAATTATTTTATTATCATTTAAGCATAGATAATAATTTAATAATATAATTCCTATATGTGAGCGATGGTTAAAATTTCCTAAAATGCCGTTGGTGACCGCTTACTATCAGGTGGCCCATATGCTCGTCCGCCTACCTATGCTGTAAAAAAAGTTACAATTCAATCGGTTGATGGGTATAGAACGGAGAAACAATAAAACTGACTCATATTATTATTATTAATTTCGTCCGCGGCTTCGGGAGTGGAGATTTGGTACCTTATTTATTTATTTATTTAATTTATTTATTTAATCAAGGAAGATAAACAGTTATAACATGTACAAAAATATTTATCACATTAAGAAAACATCATATACCAATTAAGTCTTCACAAATAATTAAATCAAAATACATAACAGAATATATACGTAACATAATAATAACAAATAAAAATAAAAAATAAGGTTATTAAAAATTTAAGAAGTATGAACAATTAATTAATAAATTAGTAAAAAATAATAAATATACAAATTCAATTTCTATTTAAAGTGACAATGTAGGTGACATTTTATTTTACATTTTTTTCCTTCAATGACATAAAAAATTAATCAAGATCATTAAATTTATTTTTGTGATTTATGCATGATCTGTAAAGGAAGTTGTTGCGTAGGTACTTACATTTATATATAGAAACATCGAACAAAAATTTATTGCGTGTTTGCATGCGAGCACATCTAATGAATATATTACTAAGTAAGAAAGGAGAATCAATATAATTATTTAACAATTTAAACAGAAAGAGTTCATCTTTTTCCATACGACGTTCTTTTAACGTTAATATTTTGAGAGTTGAGGATTAGCGTGAGAATCATCATTTTTTAGTAAAAGATGTTTAAGAAATTTATTTTGTATTCTTTTGATTTTATCGATATTTTTTTATACATAGGATTCCAAACTGGTGAGGCATACTCGAGAATGGATCGGACAAAGGAATTGTTTAGCAAAATGAGTGTGGATTTGAAGTGAAAATCCTTACCCACTCTAAGGATAAATCCCAGCATCCAATATTCCAACAATGTTATCAACATGGTTATTAAATAGCAGCTTATGATCGAGGTGTACTCCCAAGTCTCTCACCCTGGTTACCCTTTTTATAGATTTTTCATTAAGTTTGTAGTCAAATACTAAATTATTGTTTTTACGAGAAAATGTTATAATACTGAATTTCTTAAGATTTAACGAAAGTCCATTTTGATGACAGTAGTGACAAAGGCTATTTAAGTCGTTTTGTAATAGAGTACAATCCTGTGTAGTTTTGATTGTTCTAAAAATTTTCATGTCATCAGCGTACAATAACATATCCGAATGTTTAAAAATATCACAAATATTATTAATGAACACATTAAATAGTCCTAGATGAGAGCCTTGAGGTACTCCTGATGTAACAGGAACAAAGGACGCGCAGAAACCTTTAATAGTAACAGCTTGACTACGTTCACGCAGATAAGACGCAAACCAACGGATTTAAGAATAAGATGGAAGTGCGGTATTTTGTCGAATGCCTTTGCGTAATCGGTATACACAAAGTCCACCTGAGAGCCATGTTCCATAGCAGATGTCAAATGATGAACAAATTGAAAAAGATTGGTCTCAGTTTACTTTTATTGATGAAACCATGTTGTTTCTCATTTAAGATAGATCGTAAAATGGGAAAGATTTGATCGCATATAAGTTTTTCAAATAATTTGGCTAAAGTGCATAATTTAGATATAGGTCTATAATTTTCTATATTATGTTTATTACCCGTTTTATCGATAGGAATTATAAATCATTTACTGGTGGTAGAGCTTTATGCAATCTCGTCTGGGTAGGTACCACCCACTCATCAGATATTCTACCGCAAAACAGCAGTACTTGTTATTGTTGTGTTCCGGTTTAAAGGGTGAGTGAGCCAGTGTAATTACAGGCACAAGGGACATAACATCTTAGTTCCCAAGGTTGGTGGCGCATTGGCTATAAGCGATGGTTGACATTTCTTACAATGCCAATGGCTAAGGGCGTTTGGTGACCATTTACCATCAGGTGGCCCATATGCTCGTCCGCCTTTCTATTCTATATAAAAAAAAATATTTTCCTGTACCCCTGATAACGTGTACGAGTAGTTTAGGCGTGAAAGCGTAACAAACAAACTCACTTTCACATTTATAATATTAGTAAGGATATAATATATTTTCTAAACTAATATATATAATCTCATATATTGACTACACTAAATCTGATATGTTATTATATTAGTTTCACTATCGAATAACTTGCTTTTAATATAATATTATAGTCAGTAAATGTTAATTAAAAATTATTATATTTTTTATAATAAATATACTTTAATTATATCAATTAAAGATTTTTTTTTATTAATTATTTTATTATCAATTAAGCATAAATAATAATTTAATAATACAATTCCTATATCATAAAACACTGATAATGTAGCACAATAATAAAACAGTCATGAGTTACAAATATCTCGAGATATAAACGCTACTGATTAATTAGCTACTTAACTAATCTTTTATGATAATATAATGATACTTATTTCCACATTTATTTTTATATATTAACAGGAACACAACAATATCAAGTATTGCTGTTTTGCTATTGTTACTATTTCGATCAATTAAATAACATATTCATGTTAATTCAATTGAATTAAATTATTATATATCAAGAATGGAAATCAACGAATACTAACTCTACGTTTAACATCTATAAAATATAGTTGTATCGAATAACAATAAGTCTTATTTATCCACGTTTCAAAATTCAAATTCATGTGTAAAAATTGATAGACATTATTATAAAAAAATACCAAGGAACAGTACGGATGAGGGATGTAATGATATAGCGGAGTCGGAAACTTTATAAGATTTATTAACTAAACTCTAAAAAGTCTATAACATATTAAAGATAGAATATTAATGAAATCACATAACTCTAATTCTCTCAAGTCACTTCGATATTCTCAAATGGTTTTTTTAATATATAAAATAGGTACGTGGACTGGACTAGTCGGATTCGGACACGTGTGCTAATTCATATCCGCAAAGCAGGCCCTAACAAGCCCCCGCTCACCGTCCTTCCTACACGCGACCAAAGCCGCGGAAGAAAGCTTAACTGTAAATATTCAGATAAATTCGAATCTGGGACTCCTTTTTACATTGGTTAAAAAGAGCGTATCACTATGGATCGATTAATTTATGGATCGTCTACGGATTAAAATTGAAACAGGCCGCAAGCGACACCTTTCTCTCGATGCTATCGCAATCCACTTCAGTCTTTTTATGCAATGGTGATTACTAGTCTTTGATAATACTGAACCTGCTGATTGACTGATTCTAATTTCAACATACAAAAACCGCTTTAAATTTGCATAGAAAATATGCGGAAAATTGTCTGAGTTATGTCCGTTTTATTTCCGATTCATTTTGAAAGTTAAATAAGTTTTTAGTTTTGCTTCATCGCAGAGCATAGATTTTAACACAAAACTAACATTATTTAAACGTATGTTTTAGTTTGTCAATGGGGATTTAGTAATCCCGGAACGGTGTACCGTTTTTAAAACGATATTAAAGACTTTGGTTTTACCGTAACATTTTGTCAATTACAGATTCGTTTAGTGTGTCAGTTATTTATAAACAAAACTATCACTTATCATAACTGCCACGTTGGTCCTGCGGCTAGATATAAGGTCGCAGATCTCGATCAGTACTTATGTATTGGTAATTATTAAATATAAAAAATAATAAGGAAAAGCATGTGTTGCCTGTAAGAAGCTCCAAACCTTCTCCTCAAAATGAGGAGAGCAGGCCTTTAGCCCAGCAGTGGGACATTCACAGGCTGTTTCGGTTCGGTCGGCCTCTAAGAAATACACAAAAATGTTTAATTTTTAAGAGTAATAATAAATTTTTCAATTCTTTTATTTAAATACGTCATAATCTCGCTATATAAGCAAAATATAAAATGTATAATCATTATTGCATGTATATATAATCTATATACAATACATATCGATATAATAATCGTTTTAATCATTCGTTTCATGTGTTCATATCAATGCAGATTTGCTTGTCTGTTTTGGCTAAAAATAACTCCAAAAATAATTAATTAGATACTATAATATTATTTTAAGTTATTTTAAGTTTTAGTTATTTTTAAGTGTTTAACAACGGTTATGATTTATATATATATATATATATAATAAATGGGGCTTCGCCCATGTGTGTGTTGGGTCACAATCCTAGTAGTTTCATTATGAATGGGATTTTCATTTTACATACAACATGTGTCATTCGGCAAGTTCCTTCGTGAGGTTTAGCTTCATCTAGAAGCGCTTGATCAATTTTAAGCACAGATTTAGCACTGAAATCTAAATGTTGCTTGCCCAAATTTTAGCCCGTGATCCTCGGTTAAGATACATATACTACAGACATAGAGAATTCGTAGACTATATATATATACATTCATTTACTTCTCCGATACAATACGATAAACAAACAAAAATAAATCTCTAAAATTTACGTATTTCTAATTATGTATTTCATTATATATAATAATTATATTTTAATTATATATTACATCAGTTTATGGTTGCAAGATTAATCGATTAAATCGAATTAAATTATCATATAGCTTAACACGACTCTAATACAACGATCTAAAAGCTTTGTGTTATAGCTGATCGCGTTTCTCGTTTTCGTTGCGAGTGTAATTTCCCAGGAGAAATAGACTTCACATGAACACTGATTGTATTAAAGCAGTCGATTTGTTTTAAAGCGAAATAAGTGTATCTTTTAACCCTCCTTGGTTCATGGTCGTGTTTTTTTATGTAAGAGAGGCAAACGAGCAGAAGGCTCACCTGATGGAAAATACTACTACTACAGGTCATGGACATCTGCAACACCAAAAAAAATTCTGCTTTAATAAACAGTAATAAACTTTTATTAAACTACTTTTAATTTAAATAATCTTTTATTTTATAATATAATATTTATTTTAAATATTTGTGTATTACTATTTTTATATACGAATAATTATAACGCTATATTTACGAAAAAGTAATGTATAATTTTGTTGAAGCTTTTGAATTACCTAATAAATAACGTGTTCTTTTATATATATTTGCTATAAGCTCAATTAATAGCCGATAAATAAATCAATTAACCGGGCTAATTGCATCCTTAATCATAATTCGTTAAATGTTAAATGATTCTGTGATATTTTAAAATAATTATGTTCGAGAAATATCGATTCAAACATTTAAAGAGCTTTCTTAATTTATCAATAAAATGCGTATATATACTTGCAAATGTTTTCATTTACTCATAAGCTCAATCGCACCCAAATTACCAGTCCATCGTTTTTAGCGTTTATTCTACCCCCATTCTTGTCTCCATTGTCTTTGCCCAGTCATTCATTCAATCATTTCTACACTCTTCCTACTTTCAAAAACTAGATGTAATAATAGATGTCATGATAGATTTAGTTGGTAAATAAATACATCAGCTGGACATTAAAATTATAATAATGAACGTATGAGCTATCAAATAATTTACTCGTTTATCTTTCAGTCAATAGATGGCGCTTTTTATACATTGAATCGCGTTATCATTTTGTTGTTGTTTTTTTTTTAATTACATTAAATTCGAATTAAATGTTGGTCAGAATTAAATATTTAATATTCTTAATGTTAAAAAACAAAATAAAAAAAAAAATCTTAAACGTAGTTGCTATAAATGAGAAGGTATAATACGATAAAAATAATAAACAGTTAGTTTCTCGTGTGTTACCTAATACAATTATTAATATTATATTCTTATAATATTAAATGTAATGCTCATAAAAATAATAAATAATGTCCTCCAGACCGATTTCGGCCACGGCAGCCAATCTCAAGAGAGATAAGTCAACTACACAGAAGATATTAGTGTACACCAGTGTGTGCGCAAACACAGGTGCACTCTCTATTCCCTAACTCCATAATCCGATGGGACGGCAATGCGACACGACCAGAAAGAGTTCAACAGGACCAACGGCTTTACGTGCTTTCCGAGACAAGAATGTACACTCCACATTCTTCCTACTTCCAGACTCCAAATCCAATAACTTTTATTGGCCTGACCTGGGAATTGAACCCAAGTCTCCGAGTCTGCGGCCTTACATCAAGCCACAAGACCAACAAAGCAGTTGCTCATAATAATATTAATAGAAGGAACAAGACAGGCGAATAATTATTATTAATTCTTCAACTGTATAGGTTAATCTCTTGTGCCTGTAATTACACTGGCTCACTCACCCTTCAAACCGGAACACAACAATATCAAGTATTGCTGTTTTGCGGTAGAATATCTGATGAGTGGGTGGTACCTACCCAGAAGAGTGGGATTTTTGTGTTGTTTTTTGTGATGCAATGAATACGATTTCACAACAGGAATCAAGAAAATGTCCGTATAAAGATTATTTCTTCAAGTACATTTTTATTATTGCATTCATACGATCTCTCATCTTCCAACTTCGAAGATTCATGAATCCCTTGAAATTTCATACGAGAAGTTCGTAATAAAGTCGTCCTTCAAGAAAAGGAATGAAGAATGGATAAAGCATTTATATGGATTTCGAGATATTATACCCAATAGAATATATGATTGCTAGCTGATATGATATTTTGCAAAAGTGTACGATTGTATGAATTGTAAAACATTTAAGTGTATATATAATTATATAAGACGCAACTACAATAATATATTTACAGTATTATATATATTAATAAGAATCTAATAAATATTTAAAAAATAATAATAATATCCTAGTATAATCTTAGCCGTTTTTCTTTGAAATTCCAAGAATTTTTTAACGAGAATTTATTTCTGATATCAGTGTCACTGAATATAAAAAGAATATTTGATTATCTAAAATGATAATATCATTGAACGTCATTATTGTGTTTTAATCAGTTTTCTGAATTACATTTCCAAATCATTTGCATTGAAGCAAGTACAAAGCAATTTTTCAAAGTAGCTACAAAATAATAGTAGGGGTAGTAAATAAAAGAAATATTTTTGAATATTTTTTACTTCTATATAACATATAAATATTAAAATATTATTTTTAGTTATCCTATGTATCGTTGTTAAGCTTTTGATAAAAAAATGGTGAAAAACTTATTGAAATACTTTATATTATAAAAAATAACAAACCAAGTAACGTTACTATGGCATTATATCATTAATATGGGAATGGTGGAATAGGTATCCTGTAGTATTTTTCATAGATTTCATCCCAGAATGTAGCACGATCTTGAATGAAATGCTTTTTCAATGTTAGTTCTCTATCTATGAACATATATGGAGATCTATTTTGACCTACAGGAGGCCATGGTATATGTGGAGAACCTTCTGGAACAGGTTTTCTGTAAGAGAATATAATGCGTTAATAACATTTTATGAATCCCGACTAGCCTTAATTAAAACAATCCTTATACTACTATAACGAATATTTTATCTCCCTTTTAATTAATTACTTTTAATGCTAGTGGATCAAAAATCCACGAATCAAAACCTGCCTACTGTTTTCAAGTCAGAATGAACTTGTGTTCTTCAAATTTTAAATTATACACAAGCAAGTTTTGTTTTTAAAACATAAAATTAATTGTTATTACCACAACGGTTTTAAAAAAATTCTTGTTAATTTTTATGAAAATAATTTCTTACCCAGTCGTAATGAAATTTAGCCATAAGTCTCTTACGAGCACCTTCACTTGTTTGTATGCATCGGAAAGCATGGTCTCATTCTTTAAATCCATCACTGCAGTCGTTTGTGCACAGTGTGTCGCACCGCGTGTATTTGTGTGTACAATATAATCGCTATTTTCATCAGCATATCCATATTCGTACAAGTATATTTGATTATGTCCAGCTTCTACGTGTAGCTTAACAGCTTTTGATGCTCCATAAGCAAACATCACGTCAGTAAAATATTGAACAAACTTTAAAACATTTTGTTCGCTTACCGGCTCACCGTTAAAGTAAAATTGCTTAATTTTTTCTATAACGTGTTTCTCTTCTTCATTTCTTTCAAAAATCAAATCCTCCGGAAGAAAATCAGTAAAGTTATTATTCATCATATTCTTCCAACTATTGAAATTCGATAACCGATACATACCTTCCTTTTCAGAGATTCCATAAAGCATCGGTACCTTAGGATAGTTACCACTTTTTAATATATTTGCTGGATAATCGTCCAGGAACATTTCCTGACCTAAATAACGTTCAATACATGGAGCAAATACTGTGGCAGAATTAGGTTGATTACTAACTACAACAGAGTATAGCGTTTCAAATGGTATATTTTTATAAAAATCTTCTAAAGCAGTTATATTATCAACATCGTCAAAGTTTAGTTTCCTTGCGACCATTTTTGCATTAGCAATTGGGTCGACCTGTACACTAAATGAGGCAGCATTAGGACCACTTTCTGGAATCACTTTATGGAATAATCCTCTTCCAAGTTTAGAGATCATGATAAGATCAACAGATGAAGATCCCGCGCTCCATCCATCGAGTGTAACATCATTTGGATTTCCACCAAAGCTTGCAATATTCCTTTGTACCCATCTTAACATTGCTATTTGGTCCTTCATACCAGCATTACCAGGTACATCTTCGGTTCCGAGACAAAGTAATCCATGAGCGCCGAGGCGATAATTAAAATTCACTACAATTAGTTTTTTTGTATTTAATAGATTTATGGCTGTTCTCATATTACCATAACCGTATTGGTATGCTCCACCATGGAAATAAACGACAACTGGAAGTTTCGTTTCTTCAGTGTCAGGCACATAAATGTTGGTAATGAGACAATCTTCTTGAGGATTCAATGTTAAATTCTCGGTATCCCTATCGCGGATGTTTTGAGGGCATATTACAAACTTCTGAACTGCTTCGAATGGTTCTTCCCAACTTGGAGGTGGTAGTGGTGGCTGTAAAAATAATTACATCATTTAAACAGACTGACAAACATGACATAGATTAACATTATGTTTTACAGTTGTCAATACTTGGCTTATTATTACGTCTTGATAAATTACTTACATTGTATCATGAAAATGTATGGTTTGAATGTAATTTTGCTATAACTTAATAGTAAGTTATGTACTAGTAATTTTATATTTCAATTAAATCAAAAAAATGTTTACTCGTATTACAGTAAGGTGACAAACGACAAGAAATTCGGTAGTTACCCGTTTTCAACCAATTCACATAAGTATGCTAATTAAATTGCAAACACACACAAGTTAAGGAGTAACCAAAATCAGTAGAAACATTTTAACGATTCAGAAATAGCTATACATTTTAACTCTTACTGTTAAATGATTTTTTTGTTAAACACTTTCTTTCTTTTTATTATTATCACTTCTTCTTGCTGATCATCATTCCCAAGCTTTGATTTGATAATGTAACACAACGAATTTGTTGTAAGGTACTACTTGAATTAAGAATATTTTTTTTCAATACATAGTAATTAACTTAAAACAAGTAAATAAAATTAACAAAAATTTAAGTGTTCACTCACCTTAAACTTATTAGGGCCGATGGGTGTTGTAGCGTATGGTATCCCGTAAAATACGAAATGGCCCTCAGGTGATTTATAACCTTTGACGGGGCCTTGATCTGTGCTGACTATACGCCATGGTTGATCCGCTGTGACTATCACCGTGCATGCGCACACAACAAGCCCTTCGAACCACATGGTATTTCTAAAAGAAACGAATGAAATAATTCTATTTATACTCGCATATGATATGATAAAATTACATTAATTACTCATCGTTGATCATTTAATTTCTGATCGCTTTGCTTTGATATCTGTAGTAATTAGATAAATTTTCATCACGTTCAATTTAATCCCTTAATAATAATGTATCTCTAAATGTATATATAAATTTAACTGTTGCTTAATATCCACAGCTACTCAATATATTTATATTGTAGAAATAATAATGTAACAAAATGTAATTAAATACTGACATGAATATATGAGGTCGCGGACGTGCAAAGTTTCTTTTGCTTGGTAAGTAGTTTCTAATTTGACAATCAATAAATTATTGTAATGCTTCTATGTTGAATAAAGTATTTTAATTTTATTTAATAACTTTTCGTAATTTTTTAAATTAGAGCAAGCGTTTGATGTAAATTAAGAAACCAATATAATCTAAGGCACGGACGGACGCACGTGTCTGTAGAGAAATTGAATTGAAATAAGCTGACTTAGGATTTGAACCCAGAATAGTCAGAAAAATAGATTTTAAAATACCTTCACAATATATAATCTCAAGTAACACGGCACTACTGAACTAAATACATTTAACGCTTACAATATTTCGCAATATGCAAAATTATTATTGTGTAAATAACCACACGCAAATCCATCTAGATACAGATAAAATCGACACTCGAAGATGACACTTCACTGACTACATGACATCACAACACTTGTCTTACAAAAAATCTTGTATTACAAAACACTTGTCTTAAAAAAAATCCAATGTGATACTTAAATATTGATAAATAATAACCACAAGTTGTATAAGGAAGTTCAGTTATATTTATGTGGTCATTTTATGTTTATTATTTCATCACGCTCGAACGAATGAGATAAAAATAATGACTAGTTCGCACTGTGTTCGAAACATTACTAAATAAAAAACATACATGTATAAATAACCATGCTCCGAAAATCCCTTCTACGCTAAAGTTCGTTAATAAATATCCTGGGACATTATTCACACACGGCCATCTGATCCCAAACTAAGCAGAGCTTGTACTATGGAAACCAGATAACTGATATACTACATATACTACTTTTCTTTTTTAAATTCATACTTATATAGACACCCAGACTTAGGAAACATGTTCATGCACATAAATGTCTGTCCGGGGTGGGAATCGAACCCATCCCCTTCGGCATGAAAGGCAAAAGTATCTATCAACCACGCCAATTGACCCGTCAAGATACAACAAGAACAAATGAGAAAAAAATGGTACTCAACTTATTCGTCTTTGCTTGTATATTTATTGCTGATGTCGACTGTAATGTTAGATGGTAGGGTTTTAAATAGTATTTTCGTGATCTGTTTTACATAATTGGTAAGTGAAGGAATATAATTCAGTTGAATCAAGAAATTATTTATATGAAATTGCTTCTCCTTCCTAAAGGGGTATCGTCCTAGCATCATCAATTTAGTGTAGAATTAGCCGAATTTATTAGTTATACAGTAAGGCTAAATAAATCGGGACTAAGTACGCACATAAAACAAGGCAAATAAATATATTTACTATACTAACATGCCCAATATCAGTATAGTAAAGATATTTATATGCCTCACTGCTTACTGTACTCAGTCGAGATAAAGTCAATGTCAAAGTCAAAAATATTTATTAAATATAGAAGCGTTACACTTGCTTATTGATTTATTAGATAAAGATAGAGATCTCTTGTCAACTGCGCGTTAAATATTATACTCGTTTATATATATATGATTTATTAACTTTATCTGGTTGTAGGTTTTCGATCAGGCGTTTTGGAAGATACACAATCGTATCAGATCAATGATCTGATCTGTCACTTCACAATAAAATATTTTGTCAAACTGAAAAGAATTATTATCGGGTTTCAATCGAGAAAAACGTTGTCTGACCTGGCAATGTTACTAAGATATTAAGAATATAAAGAATGATCTTTGAATGGTAGCTTTATTTTACAAAGTTTTAATCTATAGTACATAAATTAAATCTGTGACTGATCGCTGTCTGTACATGGAAGACAAACGAGTAAAACTATTATCGGGGGCTATTATCAACCTAATAGAACCCAAAACAATGCTCGTTTAAATTTTTGTCTGTGCGTTTGTGCGCGCTAATCTTAGAAACTGCTTAACTTATTCGGGTGAGATTTTCACTAATGTATTGTGGCAAACTTCACTTAATTTTTTTACCATTTCTAGGTATATCAACACGATCCCGCAGCCCCTCTGATCCGTGACGAGGACGGCCATCGCAGTGACTTTAGTGGGTAAGAATCCCACTTAACCCAGTCCCCCCCCCATGGGAGTCGGGTACCTTTCCGAAGGTTAAAAGATTAAAAAAATACCAATATATGTAATATACATTTATTTGTTTTTCGATACTTTATATTTCACTAGCTATTTTTGTTTTAACTTAATATAATTTATATTGACCTAAATGAGTTCAAACAAAATTTATTTTATACATGTCTTTCAATCTACGATGCTGTAGCTCAGTTGCCCCCGTCATCCACATCGTTGTTTCTTCTGTAAATTACCAATTGCATATATTTTTTTATCATAATATAACATTCATAATATATTTTTCTATTCCAAAATATTTCAACAGGTAATTTAGTAACTTCTTTGAAAATCATTATTTACTAGTTTTCGGTTTGTTAATTACTTTGTAAGTTAAAGTTTATAGGTTAGGTTGGTATTTCGTTTCGCCGCCGCATATATTTTTTTCTTTATTTTTGTTAAGTTTATACTTAGTCGATTAGTTGATAATAAGTATTTATTTTTTAAATACACAGATTTACATTTTAGTTTTAAAAGGACATTTTTTCCTATGAAGGTATCGTTTGCACAATAATAAAGCACAGGAAAATATATTCAAGTATGTCACAATAGATTTTAGGGAATGCTGTTTATCATGGCCTGGCCATGGCCAATGTATGTTACCCTATCTAGATCCGGGTGCGGCGAAATTTAATAAATACTAATATCCCACGAAAATAAAACTAAAAATGTTGTATATGTTGAAATATTGTAAGTCTGCTCTTAGTGATTTCTTTAATATACCTACGCGAGTGAAACCGCGGGCACAGTTATTCTATAATAATAATCAATATGGCTGAATTCATCGCTTGTCTATCAAAAAAACTCAGTGAAATAGATAATGCAATCGATAGGAATGTCAATAATGTTTTTTTCAATATCTCCTGTAATTCTGTTTACGCAATATACGTATTTCACTAGATAGATAGCTATCAATGATATTGAGATTACTTCAAGCACATTGAGCGATATCTATGTAAATATATAAAATGTGTACTATTAGTATATAATATATTTGTAACTCTCACATCTCGCATACAAAATAAACACATAAAGATACAAATACATAATCTTCACACGAATAAATACTTAATACAGTGCACTGATTTTATTTAAATATTATACTGGTGGTAGGGCTTTGTGCAAGCTCGTCTGGGTAGGTACCACCCACTCATCAGATATTCTACCGCAAAACAACAGTACTTGATATTGTTGTGTTCCGATTTGAAGGCTGAGTGAGCCGGTGTAATTACAGGCACAAGGGACATAACATCTTAGTTCCCTAGGTTGGTGGCGCATTGGCGATGTAAGCAATGGTTAACTCTCTAGGTTATATTTATATTCTAACGTGATACGTCAAAGTGAATTTGAATTCACTTTAACGTATAAGCAACGCCCGCTGAGTATTACATTGGATTCAATTATACTGTTGTTCTTACCATTCTTCGAAATTCGATCGTAATAATTATTTTAAATTTTATCGAAATACGTCAACGATAAAAATCTTCGATCTTATAATCAAATACTCAGGCGATAAGACAGAAAATATTTAATGTTTTTTTATTTATTTATAGATCATTCACAGATAGACATTGGCATTGCCCTGTCAATGTTTCCGATGATGTATTATTGAATTGTAATTTTATCGAAATTATTCTATCAATTTCATATAAAGCTTAAGAACACACATACATAATAAATCATTTTATTTTTGATTAGGTTGTAATGATAAAAGTGCTTAAATAAAACCTTATCTTATAAACACATGATAACTTAAGTAT
This sequence comes from Nymphalis io, assembly GCF_905147045.1. Lineage (NCBI taxonomy): Eukaryota > Metazoa > Arthropoda > Insecta > Lepidoptera > Nymphalidae > Nymphalis > Nymphalis io. The sequence goes on from NC_065905.1 coordinate 9,888,784, forward strand.
AAATTTAAAAAAGAACAAGAACAATTTTTGTTACTAGAGAAAATAAAGATGCTTTTTCAAATACTAGTATATAATCCAATAGGATTGAGCGTATTATTTGTAACAATAATACACGACTATTATTTACAGTTCAAGGAACGATGCGAGGATATAAACAATCTGCTTATGGCGTGGGTATATATATTTCATGATATACCTTACGCCACGGCACCGATTGAACCACACAAATTTAAAGGGAGAAGTTAAATAAAAAATACTTTTTTAATAATTGAAATATTGGTACGTATACACTATTTTCTTAAAATTTTCAAATATATGTAAATGTTGTTGCTATCATTAACTAAAGCATTATTATTTTCAGTCAAAGTCAAAGTCAAAAATCTTTATTCAACATAGAAGCGTTACACTGGCTTATTGATATTCATAAATCTACCACCGGTTTGGAAATAAACACCTCAGACCTGAGAAGAACCGGCGAAAGAAACTCAGCGGGTTTTTTTTATATCTCATATTTTACAATAAGTAATATACAACAGTAGCCGAATTATATATAAAAAAAAATTAATTTGAAATAAGTGGGCTTAATACTTTGATTTCAATGAATGTTGTATGTTTTTTATTGGCTTGTATTTATCCTCAGGTACCTCTTAGTGCACCAAGTTAGCATGACCCATTTAAGCAGTTCAAAACAATATTGTATGTCCACAAGTACCACTAGAACGACAAACTCAAAGGAAGTAGTTAAAAGCACAAGAAGATTGTCTCGTTATTAATATGTACCCGTTACAGAAGACAAAAATCTTCGTTACCTTTGTTTTAATTTATTTTTACGGAGGAGCACTACAATATTCGGTTGACTCAGTAAGACGCCAATAAATTTGGTAAAAAGGACAAAAATACTATTTATACTTTGATTCTCGACTTGGTTGCATAAAACAAATATATATTTTTAGTAATGAGCCAATCTTTGTGTATGTTGCATAAGAATGTAATAAACTTAGATCACTGTCTAGTGATTAATGCGATCAATATAGACGATCTGACCCTATGGAAACATCAAAAATATGTTTAATACGTTGCAAGGATCTAATATCATGCGTAAGTATCGCATCGATATGTGAAATATTTCGTTTGGTGCTCGGAATTCAGCTAAAGAATCTCGGGATGAACTTTGGAATCTTTCCAAGGAGCGTGTGTGAAAAATATGAATTTAAATTGTGTTTATAAGCTCAGCAGTTACGTGAACAGAAGCTCGTCTAGCGTTTATTGAAAAAATATTAAATACTGAGGAGTCGGGATGTACGGATACACGTGAACCTTCACCGAAGATCTCAGTTTCAGGCTCACTGGGAGTTTTCATGAACTTAATTAATGTTGGTTAATTTCATGTTTGGCGATGAAAGAAAACCTGCATGTGTCGAATAAAGTCAGCCGCATGTGTATACACCAAACAGCATCAGAGGAACGTGGTGGAAACTTACTCCTCAAGAAAAGAAGAAGCAATGGAATATTTACAGGCCTTTAGTATGTAATTAGCGAAAAAGATTATTTGTCATAATATACTATATTAATAAGTTATCGTATTCATGTTATGTTTGCCTTTATCTAACTGCATACCATACAGCTTCTGGCCAAACTGGCCAAATTTTCGGATGTATATTTTTAACGTAGTTTAAAAAAAGAACAAAAACATGAAATTCATGCTTTTCACGTCAACAGTCTAAAATCAATGTGAGTGAAACTTCGAAGTACCCGGGCTTGAATTGCAATTATCAGCTTAAAACGCCTCCTGGCTATTTTTTTACATTGAAAATTTGTAAATTTTCTTTTCAGGACTGGGTTTCCGAACCGGTGGTAGCTTCTGCTTTGACTATCAATAAGTAAGTGTAATGCATCTATGTTGAATAATGTATTTTGATTTTGATTTTTGATCTTAAATCTACGTCTATCGTTATCATCATCAGCCGAAAGACGTCCACTGCTGGACAAAGGCCTCCCCCAAGGATTTCCACGTTGCCCGATCTTGCGCTGCCCGCATCCAACGGCTTCCCGCGACTCGTTCTAAGTCGTCGGTCCACCTTTTTTTTTTTTTTTTATAGAAAAGGAAGGCGGACGAGCCAGTGCAGTCGGGAAGATGTTAAAACTATATATATATATATATATATATATATATATATATATATATATATATATATGGTGGTAGGGCTTTGTGCAAGCTCGTCTGGGTAGGTACCACCCACTCATCAGATATTCTACCGCAAAACAGCAATACTTGATATTGTTGTGTTCCGGTTTGAAGGGTGAGTGAGCCAGTGTAATTACAGGCACAAGGGACATAAAATCTTAGTTCCCAAGGTTGGTGGCGCATTGGATATGTAAGCGATGGTTGACATTTCTTACAATGCCAATGTCTAAGAGCGTTGGTGACCACTTACCATCAGGTGGCCCATATGCTCGTCCACCTTCCTATTCTATAAAAAAAAAAAAAATATATATATATATTTTATTAATATATATGTAATAATTTTAATAATATTTCAAAATATGTCTATGTTTGATATAATTTAACGAATATCAATAATAAATAATCAAACTGTCATACGGAAAACTGATCAATATAGGTCAAACGTTTTCCAACCACAAATTTAGTTAAAAGGTCTATAGGTAGCAGTTGTGCCAACGATAGTGGCGAGTTGAACTTAATAGAGATTTGGTATACCGTGAATCAAACAAAATGTTCCACATTGATTGCTGCTCCTGTTTAAGTTTTCGAGACAAGCTAAAGGTGAAACACGCAATGTATGTTTAGTAATGTTGGTGATCGTATCGAAGTTTTAAGTTGAAGATGTATGGGATTTCAGTTTCCAATATCCAATGGTCCACAGATAATTCCTTCTATACCGCAAATATGAGGTCGTAAATCTTTGTAAGAACATTTATTCGTAGTTCATTGAACTTCCCGTTTGATGTAGTTGAAATTTGAGGACATGGTTGCGATTAATTTTAAATTGTCTGTTCTGCATACTGAACTAAGATAAGTTTTTAAAAATTACTTTAGTGAAGAAGGAGGTGACTTAGACTGATAGGATTCAAGGCTTCGTCGTTGCAAATTTATTATATATAATTTATATATAATTTTTGGCTATTGTTACTTTTTAAATGTGATAATATATTTTGGTGATCATGGAGCTTTGTCAGCATGCAAACAGTTCCACTACAGCGTTATTACATATTGTTGATGAAATTCTTTCTGCATCTAATAATAATATTGGTTTAGTCCACATGTACGCAGATGATACACAGTTATTATTGAACATCAATCCATATATAAATAATGATAAAACTATCCAAAATGTTAATGATGATCTTTCCCAAATTTTTAGTTGGTCGAAGAATCATGACCTGTCATTAAGTCCACAAAAATGTACTTACATAATTTTTGGTACTAGACGACAAATGGTATCGCTTGGTCAAATGTGTCATAGGATTTTTATAGATGGTCATTCCTTAGTTGAGTCTAAGCTAGCGAAGAATCTTGGGGTGAAGTTGGATGAGTCATTACGTTTTGAAGAACACATATCATCTGTTACTTCAAAGTGTAACGCTTTACTCAAAATGATTTATAAGTTTAAACCATTTTTGAGTGAATCAGCGTGATCAAAACTTGTAGAATCCTTGGTTCCATCTCAGTTGGACTACTGTGATGTCCTTTATGGCCCCTGCCTTTATAAAAAGACTGAAAGGAAAATACAGAGGATACAAAATTCTTGTCTAAGATTTTGTTACAATATACCTCGATATTCGCATATTACACCTTATTTAAATTCCAATAATATATTAAATATGAAAAATCGCCGTACACTTAAATTAAATAATATCACTTTCACCTTAAAATATCGTAAAATTCCCAATTATTTGGCGGATAAACTTAAATGGTCTGACATATTAATCCAATGATTAAACAAATGAATCCAATTGTAGATTGAGCCGAGTTCCGCGACTAGTACTGCCTAGACCACATTTGCAAGCATTTAGAGGTAGCTTTTGTTTCGCTGCTTCTAAGTGTTGGAACGATATCCCACCTCCGATTAAGAACAAGTACGTCTCAAAATAAGTTTAAGGCACAATGCAAGCAATGGATTCTATCTATGCAATGTGTCGGGACAAATGTGTTACTTTGATTATAATTTATTAAAACATATATCTCTATTTGTTTAAACTTTTTAAATATTTTATTATTATTTTATTTTCATTTTTTATTCAATATGAAATATTTTCCTTTTTCTAAAATAAAAAAAAAACCTCACTGTTTTAGTAATGCTTGCATGTTTTCTTTTATTTTAGCTTATTGTGCGTGTTATAAATTGTATTAAATTTATTATTTAAGTAATTTTATCTCCTTTTACCTTTTACTGCACTGAATGTAGCGTTTGTGTTGGCAGCATATGTACAAGGCGTAGACTGAAAAGCAGCCTAGCTGAGACTACAACCTTTTCACCAAATTATGATATTGTTAACTCTTTTTTATGGTTATGTACCTTAATTTTTTTGTCTTCGTTTCTTTTTGGTGAATAAAGTTATTTATTATTATTATTATATCGTAAATATAAATTCAACATCACTGTTCTCCATAGAGCATTTATGTTTTGAGCATAAGCCCAGCTCGATATTCCAATGTAACCGTTAATCTCTAAAGCCGGCGACTAAAGCCGTATTGCATATGCAAAAATAATCCACGTGAAGCCAGGCTTAGTTATTATATACGATGTTTTATTTATATATTCAAAAATGGATTCATTAAAGTTAATTTTTCTAGAAAAATCGACTTTGCATTTGTAATTAGTGTGTTGATGTCAACTCTAAAATCAATAACTTCTAGTATAATAAAAGATAAAAAATAAATAAATTGTCTTTGAAGCGTTATATTCATATATAAATTAATAAAAAAAAGAAATTAATTAAAAAAAAAAGATATCCATTTATAAGAGTTTAGTTTTGTAAAATATGACGGTTTTAATACTGTTTTCATTCAATGTTTACTTTTTTATTTCTTTTTTCAAATATTTTATTTCAAACAAACATTGACATAGCAGATATTTTGACATCTCATTTCCGTTATTATAGTTAAATAAAAGGGTGAAATACAAGCCAGAAATCAGAAAAAAATAAAAATAAATGAAAGGGTGAAAGTATGAAAATACCTTTTTGAAGTTATTAAAGTCCTAAGTGTATTTGTTTTTTCTTTTTTCATTTATTGACTCGTGAATTTTAAGGGTGTTGGAAATTTTTCCCTAAGGGGGATAAAATGAGGGTAAAGGCTTGTGTACAAAAGTACCCTTAATTTTTAAGTAAGAGTAATAAAAGAAGATTCTTCTTTTCAATAAAAAAATTATGTCAGGATTTTTAAATTCACCCCTAAAAGTAAGTAACAAGTAAAAATACTTGTTTTATAAAAAAAAATGTAAGTATCGGTCTTATTTACTACATATATATAACATACATACTTATATAATGTAATATATTAGATTATATAACAAATAATTAAAGTTGTTGTTAAAATATTTAAATTTCTTTTCATAAACCTATTATTTTGTATATAAATTAAAAGGTTCCGGTTTCATATTGTTTTAATTATGAAATATGCTGACAGTGATAAACGACACCGTGTAAAATGGCGGACGAGAATGCTTTTTTTATTAAAAGGATTCATGAAATATATTATTTATTGTAGATAAAAAACTACTACCTACTATCTTAAGCTATTTACTTGAAATAAGTGTAATAAAAATAAATTTGTTAAACAAACATAGAAATTTAATGTTTTAATATGAAAATAAACGTATAGCGCTGTTATTCTATGCAATTAAATTAAATTAAATTAAAGTTTTGTTCAAGGAAGCTCCCACAGGCACTTTTGTACATTACAAGATAATTAGATTAATATAAGATAATATTAAAAGATAAAGATAAGATTAAGAGGGCGCCTAAAGCGAATAAAATTTAAGATTTCACAGGCGCGTCCCTTACACGCCCTTTTCGGTGCGCGATCTCATTTCTGTGCCTTTTCTATCTACAACGACGGCTAGTATAGTAGCAAAAAAATATATTGCTTTTTTTACGTTTACATATAGTAATTTGCACAATTTGTGTTAATAGTGCTTTATTTAGTAGTAAAATAATATTTGATATGATCTTTTTATATACAAGATTATAAAAATATATAAAAGATAAATGCTGATGCTGTTGGATTATCTAATAAATAAATGTTTCAATATTTTTTCCCGTAAATTCCTTAATTTATAAACTTATCTCATTATCCATCTTAATGGAAAGTCGTTATGAGGTAATAGGCAATTTGACAATGTTAATTTAACATCTAAAAATAGCCCACGATTTTCTATTCAGTTATAAAGATTTTCAAGCTGTGCCGTTTGAAGCGATCAAAGTTAATCTAGGCTGGGGGCCAATTCTGCTAACAAATTGTCACTTTGTCGCAATAAAATCGAAGCGTGAACGTTGCCATTTATCCGTTATTCTTACTCTTAAATTTAATTATCGACTATTGGCATAAAAGTTTACAATTAACTCAGGGTTTGATGTAACGGCATATGTTACATCATATCGGTTCGGTTACGACCCGAATAAATATAAAATAGTAAAAGTTGGATTTTAATTGAATCGGGAACTTATCATAATCGTTATAGAATAGTAGAATTACCACTGGTTATCTTGACTAGATAGACGTTGATCGATTGATATTCGATGGACCATTTCCGCACTGGACCGTGCAATACGCCTCTAATGCATTTCAGCTAAGGCTTTTGAATAAGCGACTAAACGCTTTCAAATAGAATTAATATCACGAGTATGGTCGAAATGACTCAGTATAGGACGTTAATCTTATCCTGATTGAAACCCAGGTAGTAAACGGAATATTAATGTGCTTAATTTGTGTTTATAATTCATCTCGTGCTCAATGGGTTATGAGAACATCGCGAGGAAACTTTTATGTGTCGGATGAAATATGTGTATCCACTAATCCGTATTGGAGCAGCGTGGTGAAGTAAGTTCCAATACATTATGCTTTTGCCCAGCAGTGGCACATTCAGTAGCTGTTACTTTACATACAGTTACTTTACTTACATGCATTTTCTAAATAAGGTATAAATATTTTGTGTTTCACGCCTTAGAACGCCGCCGAGGTACAAAAAGTATTTTATTTCAAATTTGTTGCTATTTTATTACTTAAGGCACTGTTTATATTTTTTTTTATTAAACTTGACTTAATTTCTAGAAATAAATATGAAATACGGCACATTTTTTCAAACATTTGTTTGTATTGGATAATGTTTATATAATAAAAAAATAGCGACGTGAAGTACCTACGCATGTAGGCTATTTTTGCTTTAAATATACGTACATATTATGTATAATTTTTCAATTTTTCGATTACTACGTTTGTCATATCACGAAATACTCGAATTTGCATATCAAAGACCGTATTTACATCAGCAAATAAAGTTTCCTTACTTAAGACATCTAAGAATTCGTTTCATTGAAATGAAAGAACTGTATGTTATTTTCATATGTTAATATTGGGTAAGGTTTTTATGATGTCAAAGAAAAACACAAGACTAATATATGGATACTGGATCTTGGTAACAATAAAATCTAGTGTACTCATTTTATAAATATTAATAAGTTAACATGTGATATAATCCTGACCAATTTCGGCCAGATCGGTGAATCTCAAAAGAGATTAACCAACTGCGCAGGGATAAGTAATATAGTGCACAAGAGCACTCTCTATTCCCTGACTCTCATAATCCGATGGGACGGCAATTCGACACTACCGTAAAGAGTTCAGGTGCAGGACTGACGACTTAACGCGCTTTCCAAGGCAAAAACTCTCTGACTCCGGGCCGCTGCTGTTATTCTTCGACAGAATAACCTAATAAATAGACCACTGACCAGGGGTTTGATCCTAGGACCTCTGCGCCCTTATATCTGATAATTAGACCGACAATGCAGTCGAAATAATATATTAAGCATATAAAATTAGTATGGTACGCTATCTTGTATCCTTATTTCATTGTAATTCTTAATTAATATAACTAAGGATTCCATTTTCCTACCACAATAAGGAATCGTGGACCATGAAATTTTAATAGGGCTGCATATTTTGGTATTCACTGTGTAATCAACGTCTCTACTAATTACAGCACTCACTAATAACGATGTCTTGTACTCGAAGTAATCATTACTTGCTTTTCATGTGTCTGGTGTCTTAAATAACTAAGAAAATTGTAGGTTTATGCTGTGAGCGAAATTTTAGGCTTATTCTGAGAGAAAATTGTAAGCTTCTTCTCGATTTAGACTATTTCTGTATCCAAATTTTTACTTTACTTTAGAAGCATTTTACATCGCCAATGCGCCACCAACCTTGGGAACTAAGATTTTATGTCCTTTGTACCTGTAATGACACTGACTCACTCACACTTCAAACCGGAACACAACAATACTAAGTACTGCGGTAGAATATCTGATGAGTGGGTGGTACCTTCCAAGACGAGCTTGTACAAACCTTCCCTACCACTAGTAGTATTCCAACCAATGCCCGAATCAGCTATTTATTATGGGTAAAATGTATAAGTTTATTATTTATTGCAAAAGTTTAAAGTCATTGTCAACTAGGTTTCCAAGCAACTTTATCAAGCTTATGTTTCTGTATGACAATTTCCTCGCGACTGGAAATTAAGTTGTCTGAAAACGGAAACTGTCTTCATACTGTTTGTAAAACGGTCTTACTTACTACTAGACGCCATTTATCTTTAACAAGTTCAAACTGCTTGTGAATATTGTTAGCAATTTCACATATCAGTATTATATAATAGCAGAGATGAATGTGTAATTAAAGCTGGTCATACTGGTCGAGCAGTTAGCCAGTGATGAATATACACGGATCGCTCTTGCAGTCATAGTCAATAGCTTGAAACTGCCATTGATATTTGATGGAATAGTTGTAACCATGTAACCAACTACAGCAGTTGGTATCAACAGCTCAATAAGTCACAATTTCAATTTCATTCGAATCAGTAGCAACATAGATTTTGAAAATAAGTTCTTGCAATTTAATTGCACTGATTAACTCGTCTACGTTGTCCATTTTGCATCATAATCAATTAAGGATTTGTCAATAATCAATTCCATATAATTATATATATTGTATATTACCCAAATAAATACCAAAAGTTAGGAACAACACAAATGTGAAAATCTATTTATTAAAAAATTAAATAGTTGACTTATTAACTAACTTATTTAATGACACATAATACCAGTCTCAAGGAATTTACTTTCACATAAAAAACAACACAGATACAATATACCTTCACTAGACTGCACTGTTGTCATCATTCCAAGCAAGTAGTTGAGGCTGCTTTATTAGTTCCTTCTTAAGCCATACAAATTTATAAAGCGTCGCAGTCAGAGCCCCGCCAAATAGAGGACCAACCCAGTAAATCCAATGGAAAGCCCATCTAGCTGTCCATATAGCTGGTCCGAGAGATCTTGCTGGGTTCATACTAGCTCCTGCTAATGGGCCTCCAGCAATTGCTAAGCCAGACATACTTAGACCAAACTTTATAGATGTGCATTCATTTTTTTCTTCGTTAACTGGATCCCATACAGAACAAATAACAAATCCTAATGCGGCAGTAAACACTACTTCAACGCCTAACGCTTGGTATACTGTATGTCCAGCGTGAGGTTCGGTGATACATATACCGCTAGAGATCAAATCGGACGGTGACAGTGCCATTAACATACCGTATCCTATGGTTGCGCCTAGGCATTCAGCGATCGCATACGCTATTCCAAGAGGCAAAGATATCTTACCCCAAATAACAGCAATCAATGAGACAGAAGGGTTCATGAAAGCACCAGAAATATGTCCAAAAGATTGAGCTACGAACAAAACGATTAGCCCAAAACCTATTGGGCTATACAAGGGTGTGATTAGAGGTACTCCATCAATAGGTATACACGTCATACAACCAAGAAATATTAATAATGTCGTCGCTACCAATTCACCAAGAATCGCTCTCCAATTTCGGTTCCACCAGGATGAGATCTCGAGGGTTGGTCGTCTTTTTATTTCTTCCACAACCTTAATCTTGCCAACACAATCGGAATGAGTATTCACAGCCATTTTATCTCAACAATAAGTTGGTTACAGGTTAGCTGCCTCAATGTTGGCTATATGATTCACAGGTTTATCGACATATAACGGTTTACAGAATTCAGAACTGGCCTTACGATACAAGTTTCACAAGTGCAGTGTAGAGAGAATATTATTTATTGCAATGTCAGAGCAATTATACACTCGCATGTTACTTTTATCAGAGCGTCATCTTTTAAACAAACAATTTGATAAACTGGTTCAAACTAAACCTGATCTATAAATGAATATTATTGGTATCAAATATTTGAACGTGAATTGGTAATATTGCGACATTATCGAAAAGAGTCATTGAACTTTGATTTTTAACGTACCCCAATAAGAAGAATAAACATTTAGAGTGCTTAAACCGCACTGTATGAGTAAGTTATAACTGTTAAATGAAAAAGAAAAGAGTGTCGAATCGCTGAAAGTATTATTATAATTTTCTTAATATGTTTATAGAAGGAGATTTGGAGTCTTATCCGCCATTTTATACACATTTACCTGAGATCACTACATATTATAAAACGTTCCCGCCACGTCTGTCTGTCTGATCGCGTTAAGCTGAAAAACTGCGAAATCGGTTTTCATATGGATTTCACTAATGGACAGAGTAATTCATGATTATGAATTCATGTAAATTGACTGAAATATGACGCTAATAGTTGAAGATGTAGGAAAAAATCATGACTACGAGGTAATAATAATAACGACTTAACAAAATTATATTTTGTATTACAATATAAACGTTTTATTTAGACTCTTAGGAACGATATGCTAGTTAATTATTAAATAAATATTATATATATATATATATATATATATATATATATATATATATATATATATATATATATATATTTAATATCAATATAATTTATATAATATTTATTTAATATCATATATATATATATATATTCATATATATATATATATTCATATAACAAATCGAAGATGCTTGTTTGGGTCGAACCCGCAAATCTCGATTACGATTCACGTGTTCTAAATTCCAACCACTAGGCCCAAATGTAAAATGTGATATAAACTGTGATCATTTGACAATATTAAACTATAAACTTTTTTTAAATGTCACACGTGTAGCCGTGGTTTTATAAATAAATTATTAGTATTGAAACTATTTTTAATATTTTATTCAGATATTTAAACGTCAAATACCGATTTGATTTAAACGTAAAAATGAAAAACTTTATGATAGGGCTTTATGTCCGTCTGGGTAGTTACCAGCCCAATCATCATAACTTCAACCGCCAAACAGCAATAGTTAGTATTGTTGTGTTCCGGTTGGAAGAGTAAGCCAGTGTAACCACAGGCAAAAGGGACATAACATCTTAGTTTCCAAGATAGGTGGTGCATAGATTTAAGGGATGATTCGTTTTTTTTCGTGGTCAATGTCTATGAATGGTGATGACCACTTACCATCAGGTGTCCCATATTATAAATAAAAATATATTGCAATTTACTTTAAATAATAATTAGAATTAAATTTATCATAAAATTAATAAAAATCAGTTTACATTTAATTACATTAATATTATCAACTTTAATCAACATTCGTTTAAAATTTGTTAATATTGCTAATGTTAGGTCACATGCCGTCTTACTTATGACGTCATAATATATCTATTTATATAAAACAAAAGAGGTGTCGAGCCTCCATACAATGATACAATTACTTGTCGTCAAATATTTAAATAATTTAATTTACTTAACACTGTCGTATATTAAATGTATTTTATTTATTTTATAACTATGAATTAATTACCTAGAAACACTTATTATTCTAAGAAATTCAAGAGACAGTTTTGTTTGTACGTTGAAACACAAAAATAGCAAAAAAATTTGGATATAGTAATTTATGTTAGCAAGATTACACAGTAATATTAAGTCGTATAAAAATATATTTAAATTAAAAATAAATTTGAAATTATATCTATACTGAAATAGTTGTAATAATATTCCTCACAATATACTTAGGTTAATATATTATTTTGGAAGAATATTCAAAAATATTCCATAAAAGATGATATTTACAGACTATTAAGACAAAAAAGGAAAAACAAACTTGGAACCTTTTTCTTCTCGTTTCCATAAGGTACAGATAACAAAATAATGCATAATATAAAAAATACCGAAAAATAGAATTAATTAATCTACCATTTAAAAATTTTAAAAATCCTTAAACAATTGATCACTGAATCCCATTGCTTATCAAAATAATGCTATTTAGATAATTTAAGCTCGGGTTTCAATGCAGGGCTGATTAAGAACAATAATTGTGAATAATAACGTGCTTATTTTAAATTTACCAATGTTATCGACACAGCCCAAAGGATTAGTAAGCTGAAGTGGCAGTGGGCTGGACACATTTGTCGCACAACCGACGACCGTTGGAGTAGACGTGTTCTGGAGTGGAGACCACGCCTTGGCAAACGTAGCGTAGGACGCCTTCCAGCTAGGTGGAGTGACGATATACGCAAGGTGGCTGGCAGCGGTTGGAGATTGAGAGCTGAAAATCGAGCTCAGTGGCGTGCCATTGGAGAGACCTATGTCCAACAGTGGACGCGAAAAGGGTGATGATGATGATTTTAAATTTAATTTAATCTCGTGAAATGACGAATAATTAGTGCGCCTAAAAGAAGCACTCATGAATAAAGTTTATTTTGATATAATGAGAATACTTATTTTAAAAAACTAAATATGAGTAAGCTTTGTATAATAATTTCATGAGTCTTAAATAGGTTTTATAAATACATTATAACATAGGTTTTATATATACATTTAAGTTTGTCACTTTTAAAATTGTATAAAGTCATCGGAACAGATTAGCGTCTGAGATACAGGGTCGGCCTAGTTCAGGCTTGTACCTGGCGTTTGATAAGGACACTTAATGTATATTTTATTATTATTATATATATATATATATACATATATATAATACTTTGACACACTAAAATAAAATATAACAAACACCTTGACAAACGTATATAAAATATAATACTATACTGTATTATTTTATGTCATTATGTTATCTACTCGTGCTATTAATATATATATATAATGATTTGTAATCTATATATTTAGTTATTACCATGTGGTGCTATATGTTTGTGTTGTGTGCGTGCGCAAAGATAGTCGTATCAGATCAAACATGGCGCATTGTAAATATAGACCAAGGGCCTGTCAAGGGTTATAAGACATATCGTGGCCATTTTGTTTTTTTCGGAATACCGTATGCTACCACACCTACCGGTCCTAATAAATTTAAGGTATGTAAAGATTTTAATAAACCCTTTAAGCCTAATTATACATTATATTATATTTGTTTAATAAAAAAGCCGAGATGGCCCTGTGGTAAGAACGCGTGAATCTTAACCGATGATCGTGGGTTCAAACCCGGGCAAGCACCACTGAATTTTCATGTGCTTAATTTGTGATTATAATTCATCTCGTGCTTTACGGTGAAGGAAAACATCGTGAGGAAACCTGCATGTGTCTAATTTCACTGAAATTCTGCCACATGTGAATTCTACCAACCCGCATTGGAGCAGCGTGGTGGAATAAGCTCCAAACCTTCTCCTCAAAAAAGAGGAGAGGAGGCCTTTAGCCCAGCAGTGGGACATTCACAGGCTGTTACGGTAATAATATCCTGGGACATAATTCACACAAGGCCATCTGATCCCAAACTAATCAGAGCTCGTACTATGGAAACCAGACAACTAATGTTTCAAACTTCACGATGTTTTCCTTCACCACGTCAAGCACGAGATGAATTATAAGCAAAAATTAAGCACATGAAAATTCATTGGTGCTTGCCCCGGTTTGAATCCACGATCATCGGTTAAGATCATTGATCTATGATATAACTGTAACCAACTTCTCATATCATGTTGATTTTATGTATTATATTATAATTTATATACTATATGTACTATGAATTTATGTTTAAATATATCTATGTATGAGCCGGATAATTTCTGTGAAAATTATTTTTGTCTGGAAGTGATCACTTAACTAGTGATAAGTCTTAAGGCATTTTCCCCTTTTATTTTGTGTGTGCAATTAATATATTCATTATTATTAATGTTCATGCATAACAAACTCGTTTCATAATACCCGATCTTGATAACTGTTAAGCTATGTAACTTAATTGTATTATTATGTTGTAGCCACCGCTTCCACCGCCGACCTGGAATGTTACCTTCGAAGCAATACCGAAGTACATCATATGTCCACAAAAAACAAGCTTGCATGTTAGTCGAGAAAATCTTATTCGTGACACTGAACATTTCACTTTGAATCCACAAGAGGATTGCCTTATTGCCAATGTATATGTACCTGACACTGAAAATAGGAATTTGCCAGTAGTCGTTTATTTCCATGGCGGAGCATACCAATTAGGTTACAGTAATATTAAGACAGCCTTCAATGTATTAAACAGTAAGAAAGTAATTATAGTTGACTTTAACTATCGCCTAGGCGCTCACGGATTCCTTTGTCTCGGAACGGAAGATATACCTGGTAATGCCGGTATGAAAGACCAAGTAGCATTGTTACGATGGGTACAAAGAAATATTGCAAGTTTTGGTGGAAATCCAAATGACGTTACGATTGCTGGATGGAGTGCAGGTTCATCTTCTGTTGACCTTTTCATAATTTCTAAGCTTGCGAAAGGATTATTCCATAAAGTAATTCCAGAGAGTGGTCCTAACGTTGCCTTTTATACCGTGCAGGTTGACCCAATTGCGAATGCCAAGATGATTGCAAAAAAGTTGAACTTCGAAGATGTTGATAATATAGATTCTTTAGAAGCTTTCTTTAAGAATATAGAATTTGAAAAGTTACTCATAACGTTTGTGAATGAAACCAATTCCGGTGTAGTATTTGCACCATGTATCGAACGTTATATAGGCCAAGAAATGTTCCTAGACGATAATCCAGTAAATATATTAAAGAGTGGTAACTATTCTAAAGTTCCTATGCTTTATGGTGTCGCTGAAATGGAAGGTATGTTTCGTTTACCTAATTTTGAGGAGTGGAAGACTATGATGAATAACAATTTTACTGATTTTCTTCCGGGTAATTTAATTTTCCGAAATGAAGAGGAGAGAGATAACATAGCGAACAAGATTAAGCATTTCTACTTTGGAGATGAACCAGTGAGCGAAAAAAATATCTTGAAATACGTTCAATATTTTAGTGATGTTTTGTTTACTTATGGAACAGCTAAAGCTGTTAAATTACAAGTAGAAGCTGGTAATAATCAAATTTACTTGTACGAATTTGGATATGCGGATGAGAATAATGATTATATTGTGCACACAAAAACACGCGGTGCGACACACTGTGCGCAGACAAACGCGGTGTTGGATTTGGGGAACGAAGAGAACCTTTCAGATGCGTACAAAAAATTGAAGATGCTTATGAGAAATTTATGGCTTAATTTCATTACAACTGGGTAAGCTTTTAATTTTCGTAAAAGTACTTATTATTAATAATGTATTTATCTCACACTCCATTTAGTAATTGTTACGTCATTTACTTATTTATTTTATTTATTTATTTTGAGCCACTAATACAATCATAAACAATACATACGATAGTACTCATAACTACAATAAAATAATCCTTAAGCCCTTTTTTATATAAACCACAAACAATAAATACTGTTAAATACATTACACTTGTAAAATATTAAATTGTTATTAATTATGTTTTTAGAATATATATAAATTCTTAGTGTAGGATTTTATTCATAACAAAATACAATAAACACATTAATTTCGTGCACAGGAAACCGGTTCCAGAAGGATCTTCACTTACACCATGGCCTCCCGTCGGTAAAAATAGAACTCCCTACATGTTCATAGATAGAGAATTAACATTGAAAAAGGGTTTCTTCCAAGATCGTGCTCTCTTCTGGGATGAAATTTATGATAAATACTACAGGGAACCTATTCCACCGTACCGTTACTAGTGCTTTAAAAAAACGAAACTTTAAGAGAAATAAAATGTAAAGTGCTTACGTCTCATTTGATATATTGACATATTATAAATTATTTTACAAAGTGGAATCCAAATAAATACTCAGTATTTTAATCATACTTCACACAGATTAAAAAGTCAATAAATTAATTTAATAAATTATAAATTATTAGAAACAAATATTGAAATCTAAACGTGTTAATATAAATATTTACCATGTAATAATGCTTGGTTCTTGTTCTTTTATTTCTAGAATAAATAATTACATTTGTTTACGAATTACGATTTGTTACGAATTTTCGCCGACATTACCAAATTTTTGGAACTGTTAATAACTACGAAACTTTTATTTGGTTCATTCAATATATAATTCTTTATTTCTTTGTATTTAAAACCATCGATACTAATGATATGAAGGTTTTATGTATTATTTCTTATATATTAAAGTCTATATTTATTTATGTGATTGTGTGGTGCTAACTGAGCTTATGTATGTCCTTTTATTGTTATTATAAGTATTATCATATTGTATGTTTCCCTAATAAATAAATAAATGTCTCTGAGTGTGATATGGTAATTATGTATCTTTGACTTTTGTGTGACGTATTTAATCCTTACAAACAATTTAGTTCGATCTATTTTGTAAAGAAACTCTGAAGAAAATAAAAGCTATAACTTTTTTGGCATATTGTTTTTTGTATCGTTTGTAAGTTCTGAACAATCAAGAAGTTTTTTAAATGGATCTTTTCAATTATCAATAACTAATTAACTAGTTATGTTTTGAATCAAAGTAAAAATAATTTTCATTCGTCGTTATTTTTCATTGCATTCAGATTTAATCAAATACAAAATGATTTATTCATAATTGAAGCATTACACTTGCTTATTGATAGTCAAACTATAAACTAACACCGGTTCGAAAAAGAAACACACAGCCCTGAGAAGAACCGGCGAAAGAAACTCAGTAACTACTAACTCACTAATCAAAAATTTAAAAAAAGAAACAATAAGAAGTCATCATATCAATACAACAATGTGGTCATTTAAAATAAAGTTTAATAATAATTTGGGGGAAATAAAACACATATAACAAAAGTGTTCACAACTTCATATTGTACCATGTAACATTTGTATAATGGTTTTATACCAATTCGACACACAGCAACAGTTACGATGTTTTCACGCATACAAATATTTACAAACAAAAACATCACAAATATTAAAAATCAACAGCTCGTTCTTATTTACACACGTAGCAACATTAATCATTCTATATCAAAAACAGTTACCATATTATTGTTGAAAGATAAATTGTGCACTTTATGTAAACATATTTATATATTATATTCGCTTAAGCTATAACAAAAAGTAATACAATATTAAACAAATACAAGTTGTCCAGATTAAAAATGATATGTTTATAAAAATAAATGACGTAATCTAAAATGGTGTATTCGTTATGGACTATCGAAAACTAATTTTAAATATAATATCTATTTATCAATAAAAAGTTCGGTTATTAACTTTAGTCTTTTTTATAGAATAGATAGGCGGACGAGCATATGGGCCACCTGATGGTAAGTGGTCACCAGCGACCATAGACATTGGCATTGTAAGAAATGTTAACCATCGCTTACATAGCCAATGCGCCACCGACATTGGGAACTAATATGTTATGTCCCTTGTGCCTATAATTACATTGGCTCACTCACCCTTCAAACCAGAACACAACAATACCAAGTACTGCTATTTTGCAGTAGAATATCTGATGCGAAGGTGGTACCTACCCAGGCGAGCTTGCTCTAAGCCCTACCACATAAAATAAAAGTTTAATTTAATATTCATTTAATTTCATATGTTAATACCAGTAAATAAAAGTTTTATTTAATATTTTAATACTATAAAAAAATGAAAGAGAAGGATTATATGAAAGCAGTAAGAGCAACCTTAACCGATATAGATAAAGAAAACGTTTCCGAATACTAATATAATATCATTTCTTACAGTTATTTGAGATGGTTATAAAATTAGACTTTTTTCGTTGAGAACAATTCTGTATCATCAAACTTAAATATGACAATATAGGGCTATGTAAACAATTAACTCTAGAAGAAACAACAACGTTTCACCCAACAATCTAAACAGACGATATATTTTTATAAAATCCGTTGAGAAAGAAATCCGTTTAACAATATTATAAGATAATTTTCCAGTATCTATCATATGGAAAAAGCCGAGATGGCCCTGTGGGAAGAACGCGTGAATCTTAACCGATGATCGTGGGTTTAAATCCGGGCAAGCGCCACTGAATTTTCATGTACTTAATTTGTGATTATAATTCATCTCGTGCTTTACGGTGAAGGAAAACATCGTGAGGAAACCTGCATGTGTCTAATTTCACTGAATTTCTGCCACATGTGAATTCTACCCACCCGCATTGGAGCAGCGTGGTGGAATAAGCTCCAAACCTTCTCCTCAAAATGAGGAGAGGAGGCCTTTAGCCCAGCAGTGGGACATTCACAGGCTGTTACGGTTACGGTTACGGTATCATATGGTCTTGCTGCTCACTCTCAAATTTCAAACTTCCATAGTAAACTGATGAGTTGAATTATTCTCACCTACGGTAGTCCGAAGTTGTCGGTATCCTTGACTAAATTTGTAGTATTATAGTCAATTTGTGTACATATTATCCTCTACTATACTCATTGTTATTAGATTTCAATGTCAAGTCGTAGTTTATAATCGAAATTTTATTATTAATCATATACTATAATACATTACAAAATGTGACATGCCATTATCTAGATCAAGTTTAAATTTATTTAAGCTACCTTTTCAATCTATAGTAATATTATATATGCGAAATTAAATCTGTCTGCCTGTATGCAAGCAACTAAACCGATTTTGATGAAATTTGTTATGAACTATTTCTTTTATACCTACTTACCGTAATTCACAATAGTACAGCTTGTCTGACTTCGAAAATTGTACGTAATAATAAGTAATTGTAAAACTTTTGTGCGAAAAATTTAATTACTGTGTTAAGTATATATTAATATGCCAGTGCTATAAAACTCCACCTGTCAAATGTGACGTCATCCGCACATGTTTCGGGTACGAATAGCAAAAAAATGAAAACGGGTGGACCAAGTCCGTTAATATTTAAACTAAATAGAAAAAATTAAATAGCTGTATGAATGAAAAACATTTTATTTAATATTTAAGTATTAAATAAAAATTATGAATATGACTTTCAGCGGGGAAGCCGCATTCCACCCGAGTGCCAAGTTGCCTTGATGGAGTAGTACTTAGTTTTTTTTTTCTTTGTTTTACTATGATTGGCATTGTTTGCAAAAATAAAATGCCAACCGATAATGTCAAATTTTGGGATGTAGTTACAATATATAATAGTAAATACATATTACTAGTGGTAGAGCTTTGTGCAAGCTCGTCTAGGTAGGTACCACCCACTCATCAGATATTCTACCGCAAAACAGCAGTACTTGTTATTGTTGTGTTCCGGTTTGAAGGGTGAGTGAGCCAGTGTAATTACAGGCACAAGGGACATAAAATCTTAGTTCCCAAGGTTGGTGGCGCATTGGCTATGTAAGCGATGGTTGACATTTCTTACAATGTCAATGTCTAAGGGCGTTTGGTGACCACTTACCATCAGGTGGCCCATATACTCATACGCCTTCCTATTCTTTAAAAAAAAATGGACTTTTTGTATTGCTTTTGATAACTGTCATTGCAAGATTTGAATCAAGCATTAAATGTTTTTACCATACAACTAATTAATTACCACACACAAACTGATCGTGCAATGTAATGTGTATTAATTGTATATTTCTTATTAATAATTATTGAAACGACGGATCGCGTCCAATATTCCTAACTAATTAAGCTGTTCTGGTATTGAGTGGGTATTGTTTAATTGTATATGTAATTAATGATGTAAGCTTAAGAATTTAGTTCTACTGAATCATGTATTGGTATGATTTATATATTTTATTTATATACAACTCTTATCAACCGTCAGGAGTTTGATTAAGTTAACCATGATAAAAAAAAAACTTCATTTTTTCTGTAAACCGTGTTAAGTCACGTTAACAGTTCAGATTTAAATTTGTTTTATTTTCTATTTTATAATACTTAATTGTAAGAAAACACTTATTAAATTAGTTAAAATAATTAATTTTGAATCTTATTGCTTTACCAATAAGGACGCTTATATAGTGAAGATTGAGTTAAGGAATGCTGTCTTCTTCACTCGAATGTCAAATCAATAAAGACAGATGGAGACAAATCAGTGTTTAACTTAACACCCGCTAAACCTTTATAAACAAAGCTGACAATAAGCTGACAATGTGTATATATTATTCTATCATTTTTAAAGATTGCGTGAACGCTATAAATATTAAAGTGAGACGGCAGTTAAAATCTTAGTATTTATAAATGCATAACTTAATAAATTTGACATTACAAAATCCACAATGACTTTGGTTTAACACACAGTTGAGATAGCGATAAATATCGGTAATGGCAATAATCCATGTATAAATCATAGACAACGCTTAGACAATCTTATCACTCTAGTAGAGCCAATAAAGGTATTATCTTTGGTATTTAATCTGTGTACAATATACATAGATTCAATCAGATGTACATAGATTCTACCAACCCGCATTGGAGCAGCGTGGTGGAATAAGCTCCAAACCTTCTCCTCAAAAAGAGGAGAGGAGGCCTTTAGCCCAGCAGTGGGAAATTCACAGGCTGTTACGGTTACGGTACATAGATTCTATTTAATCTGTGTACAATGTACAAAGAAGTACCAGTATGGACATTAAAATATATATCTATTATTTAATAATACATTTATTTCTTAAAAATCTAAACATTCAAAACTTTACTTTAATAATTATTATTTACAATTACAACCAGGCAATGATATATTCATGAGATCGAGTAACTTTATTTTACGTTACAACTATATACATCTAGAGGGGAAGCACTAGGGTACGAGACACCTCGAGAGTTCAATTGATGAAATAATTACAACGAGACCACATTACTTTTCACATTGACCTCACGATAGGATATACGATGGCAACTTATGTTTGCCATCGTATATACTAGATAAGAAAAACTTAAATTAAAAAAAATACAACTGTCGATTTGTATTGATAAAATTCTGTATCGGTAAATTAAAAGGAAATTGCAAGATGGCAACTGTGTGTGCATAAGAATTACTGTAAAAAGTGACAGATCATCGTAAAAATATTACCAGGATTCAGTATATCATATTATATTAAGCAACTATTTTATTATCAAAGAAATTTACTTTAAAAACGGCCATTCATTTATGATTTCCGCATAAGGGTTCCGTGTTGTGCATTTGTCTTTGCACAATCACTTAGTACCTATTTGATACCTGGACATACATTTTTACATAACTATCTCAAAAAATAAAGATTTTATTTAATAAATAAAAATATTTTACTTATAAACTTAAGTTGTACTTATACTTGTAACTTAATTTGTCCTCTACCGTGATTTCGATGTGATAAGCAAAAGGTTCTAATTACAACACAGAGAACTTTAAATAAACATAGGATATTATTATAGTAGTAGATTTTGCTAGACAGTAAACTTGAATTTAGCACATCATTTTAAGATTGCTTTAGAAAGCGTGTATCTGGGTAGCGCAGCGTAGAGTAATTTTGGTTAAAATTAATAATATTGATATAAAACCTCAAATAAATAATTGAAACACTAGGATAGAGACAAGTGGATTGGTGGACTAATTTGTGTAAGAACTACGTCCTGACATTAATGGTTTAATAAAAAAATATTTCCATGCGTTCGCACACTTTCACGAGTTTACGCACGCAGACTCAAATATCTCACTAAAATCTGCGCATGTAATCTCCACGCTGTACATCGGCATATATGCGCCGAATTATGTGAGAAATGGTTTCTCAAACTAGTTTTGGATGGTACTGAAACCGTCTTATTGTTTTAGTCATAACTATTCTTAATTTAAATTTAATTTAAATCTACTTAGCAAAACGCTAAAAGTAAGCAAGAGTACTAACGATAGGATTAGTCAACATTCATAAGAATAATTAATTACACGTAATATTGGCAGTTTCACTTCTTAAAGCGATACATATACATTTAAAAATTTTATGTACATTATTTAAAACACACATAATCATTAAAAATATCATCTACTATTACAATCATTTTTAATGACAAATAAATATAATTTCTTGATTATTTAGAACGAAATAATCTGAAGCCAACTTACGTTATTGAAGTTATAGCGATCGTAAAAAGAAAACTTTAAAATGATAACTGTCAGTTCATTATCATTATTTAATTAACAAATATCCCATAGACAATTGATTTGAAAAGACCGAGATGGCCCAGTGCTAAGAACGCGTGAATCTTAACCGATGATCGTGGGTTCAAACCCGGGCAAGCACCACTGAATTTACATGTGCTTTAATTTGTTATTATAATTCATCTCGTGCTTGACGGTGAAGGAAAACATTGTGAGGACTGCATGTCTCGATTTTTTGCCCGCATTGGAGCAGTGTGGTGGAATAAGCTCCAAACCTTCTCCTCAAAAAGGGAGAGAAGGCCTTAGCCCTGCAGTGGGACATTCACAGGCTGTTACGGATTACGGTTACGGAATTGATTTGTAGACGACGTATTAATTGTTTGACGACAAATATGAACGATAATGTAACGTTCATCTAATTACGATATTGGCATGGAATTTTAATATGTATCAAATAAAAATGACTAAGATGCTCCGAGCGGCTAAAACATCGACGCCCTGGGCTTTAAAGATAGGAGGGCTTGTCCACTGGGCCATGGATGCGTGAGGCCTTGTTGGAATAATGTCCAAAACTTCTTCTCAATAGAAAACGAGATCTTTGCGTGTATAAAGATGCTCTGAGCGGCTAGAACCTCATCGCCTGAGGCTTAAAAGATAGGAGGGCTTGTCCCTTGGCCCGTGGATGCGTGAGGCCTTGTTGGAATAATGTTCAAAACTTCTTCTCAATAGAAAACGAGATATTTGCGCGGCATTGAAACATTTACCAGGTGTTTCTCTATATAATTGTGATCATCAAATTCCTCTACTTTGCAAATAATAATGAAAACTGAAGATTCTTCATTCTTTATATTTATCTCATATAATTTAATGAAGAACGCGTCATTCTCGTGATCTATAATCTTAGAAACAAAATAATACTCGCGATAATATAACTCTAACTCTATCAGTTATCGGTATTTCACAATTATTGTTTAAATATCGTCAGCGTTCGAAATAGTTTAATTAAATATTAAAGTTAGTACTAATTTATCTAAGATTGCGAAATTATATGGAGCTGTTACAAACTCGAAATTTATGTATATATAATTATTATTTTAGAATTCCATGTTTACCAAAAAAGTTAAGTTTGTTTTCACTAATAAAAATAAGGTCGCATTGCATTGTTCTGCGCATTTACTCTTAATACGCAGAGATATATGACACGGAAAACTATATTTACGACCGATTGGAGTTGATTTATAGCAAACGAGACTTTACGAAGACATGCAACACATGTGTTGTTTTAACAGTAGTATTTATAAATGACTGCGTCATTAATCTTGTGGCTAGAAATACGGCCGTAGACCCCGAGGTCCTGGGTTCAAGCCCCCGGTCGGGCCGATAAAAAGTTAGTGAGTTTTTCTATCAAAGACTCTCTGCAGCAGCCAGCAATCTGGAATTTGAAGGTGTGTGCCCCAGAAAGCATATAAAGCCGTTGGTCTTGCGCCTAAGCTCTTTCTGGTTGGCTGGTTTGCCGTCCCACCGGATTATAAGAATGAGGGAATAAAGAGTCCACCTGTGTTTGCACATACACATGTGCACTATAATATGTCCCGTGCAGTTGGGTTTTCTCCCTTGATATTGGCTGAAATCGGTCAGGAGGACATCAACATCAATATTTACAAGCGTGCAAAACCCGTATACATTAGCGAAATCCGTTGTGAATATACAGTATATAGATAAATGTGTTTACGTCCTAACGAATACATAAATGCGAAAGTGGAGTTTGCTTGTTACGCTTTACACATCTTAACTGCTCATCCGATCATCATGTATTACACGATCAATTTTGCATACGCGTTGTCAGGGGTACAGAAAGGAACATAAGATACCAAACCCCTAACACGCGGGCGAAGCCTCTGACGGAAACTAAATGTTTGAATTTATCAGCTCGTAACCACGACAGGAAGTCTTAACAATTCGAAACTACTTGTAAAATTCGATCTGAATAAAAATGTTTTTGATTTTTATTTCGGACCATGTCGGAACGTCGTTCAAATAATAATAAAAATGGTATATAATAATATCTTGGAACATTATTCACAAATATTCCAAACTAAGCAGAGCTTGTACGATGGAAACCAGACAACTGATATACTACATATACCATTTTTTTTGCAAATACATACTTATATAGATAATAACATCCAGACACAGGACAAACAGACATGTTCATGCACACAAATGTTTGTACTGGGTGGGAATCGAACCCACAACTTTCGGCGTGAAAGGCAAGTATCTACCAACTACGCCAACGGCCCAACGGTATGTTATCCAAATATGATATAATATGACGGACACTCCTAAAATTCGCGACATAATCAAAATATCTATATTCTGTGTACCTTAAGAAACAGAATAATTTAGATAAAAAAATATTTTTAAAAATACTAAAGATAACTCGTATAAGTAATGTAATATAAAACATTAGTGTAGGTCAGTGGCACAGCATAGGGTGGGGGTAGGAAGCGGTCCGCACCGGGCATTGTCGGGGCGGCATCTCACAGGTTACATACATCAATCATCTGCAATATTTTTATTTGTATTTTTTTTACATATTTGTTTTTGATATGTCAACAAGTGTCGTTCCATTTTTCAGGTTATTATTTTTACAATGCTCCAAATTTTTTATACTTAATCAATTGCAAAAATAAAAGGGCAGCAAATTTGGGACCCGCACCGGATGCTGGTTACCTATGTTACGCCACTGTTGTACATTATTAGTGCTATGACATATTCCAGAAATCTAAAAAAATATTAATATTTTCATCAGCTTTATATGTATTTTCGCCATTTGTTAACCTACCTATTCCAATGACCAGTCAACGCAATTATTTTTTTAATTTATTTTAATATTACTGATAAGTAATTCTTACTACTAAGCGAAGAGTTATTGTTTATTATATAATTATTATAGACAATAATTTCGGTTCCTCCTATACGAAGATAAGGACCGCATTCCTCCCGATAAAAGCGAAACAGTTACCAACATTTATGATTATGAATAACTTCACGATTAAACCGCACATTTCGCTATACGCAGTTGGTTTCATATTTTTTATTTACAAATATAAATGTGAAATTCGTGACGGATAATATCTCTCTCAAACAATTTATTGTTTTCATAGATTCTAATTTGGAAGTAATTTAAGAAGTAGAAAAGTGTAAAAGTACCCTGAATGAAATGCTTCTTTTTAATCTAAGACTTCTTATTTTTCGTAGTTGTTAATGTTGTTCGAAAAATATGCGTAATAGCGATTCATTATAAAAGTTAAACTTAATAAGTAAGTTATCGTCCAGCTTTAAAAAAAAAATAGAAGCCAAAGATGTTAAAAATTGTTAAGGTAAATGTGCAATAATTTTTGGTGTGATACGACTTGAGTCAGTCTCTGTAAAAACAAACGATCAAACTACTATATCTTGCCGGTTCTTCTTTATATAACCTACATTTCGAACTAGTATCAGTTAAATGTTCAATATAATATTATAAACATGACGATTAAAAAGTCTTATTATTAAAGAAACAATGCGTATTGTATTGTATATAAATAAACAAAAAGCAAAGAGCTGGAAAGCTAATTTATTGGTTACAGACGTATATTCGGAACTCCCTTATGGGTCAAATATGTACTTAACCTTTTCACTGGACTGTTTGTTAATAGTATAAGTAGAATGACAATTTTTTTTTGTTTGCGAAAAAGTTTGCGAAAGATCACATAACCAAATAACCTTGTGTTTTGTACAAGTGCACTGTTCACTTTATAAAATAGATTTGGTTAATGGGCCTGATGGAAAGTGGTCAACACCGTCAATAGGAGTTTGAAGAAATATTAAACATTCTTTACATCGCCAATCTTGGGAGGGGGGACCTTATCGTTAGTTGATCAGAGCTATCTTTGTACCAATATGAATACGTTGCCACTGACACGGTAAGGAATGATTTATATCTTTTCGCTAGTCCGCTTGGGTTGGTGATATAGGTTATCACTAACCCAAGTAGACTAGCGCAAATTACCACTACTTCACCGCATTCGCCAAAGTTGGTAAAAACCAAATGGTCATAACCAACCTTGGACTATTGGCTGTATTTCAAAGTAACAAAGCAATGTGCTTGATGGAATAAATTAGTCTCTTACATCTCTGTTTTCACAATTTCTTACCAAAACAGCCATGTTATGCGGCAAATTTAATGGATGATTGATTCAGTGCCACTCACATTATTATGTATTATACGTTTATAATTAATACAAAATCGAATACTTTACTGGTGGTAGAGCTTTGTGCAAGCTCGTCTGGGTAGGTACCACCCACTCATCAGATATTCTACCGCAAAACAGCAGTACTTGGTATTGTTGTGTTCCGGTTTCAAGGGTGAGTGAGCCAGTGTAATTACAGGCACAAGGGACATTACATCTTAGTTCCCAAGGTTGGTGGCGCATTGGTGATGTGAGCGATGGTTGACATTTCTTACAATGTCAATGTCTAAGGGCGTTTGGTGACCACTTACCATCAGGTGGCCCATATGCTCGTCCGCCTTCCTATTCTATAAAAAAAAAGAAAGAAAAAGAATAAAAAATGAAACCAATTGGCTTTTATATCGTTTTGGCGCATATCGGATTTTGTAATGAAATATTGACTTTCCACTAAATTAGTGGAAAGTCAATATTTCATTGGCGCTTATAAATTTGGTTCAATTGGGTGACATACAATCACATTATGAATATATAACTTGACATATTCAGGAATATACGTGTTCCTTATGTAATTTATAGACGTAACTTTGAATAAAATATTCAAAGTAAAAAAAATTATTGTGTTTGGAATTTTCACACTTTGTCTACAATTTTGTTCATTAAGATTTCCACTTTAGGAACGAATTATTGATTCAATTCAAATAACCTTGATGCTCGCTTTTTAAATGCTGCTTATTTTTAAATTCTGCTCTTTAACTGATAGATATTTGAATAAATTATATCCTCATGATAATATTTGTGTGCTAAAAAGAATAACTCTTTAAACGGTATGGGTGAAGTCGAAAATGTTCAGCGACTTAAATCGAAATTTTACAATTCCTTTTTTAATTTTTAACGTTACAATACCTCATACCAATCATACCAATCTCCAAATATTAAGTCTCTCTTGTAGTTGTGCGTTGATAGTCAGTCAGGACATTGCCTTTTGTAAATATCGATTTGCCTAATTTTGTATTAAATTATCCTCCAATAAAAAAAATAGACAAATAACATGTTTAGAGAATAAATAAGAGCACAGTTATCGAATTTCAATAAAATATTCATATTTTAAAATTAAAATCGTTTCCAAAAATGTTAGTAATCGTGAATTACACAGTAATGTATATATATAACTTTACAACTATACAAAAATTATTTAATTTTATTAATCAAAAAGTGTAATCTATTATAGCCTTGAGTGTCATGTCAGGTCATGAATATTTCATTTTATTGTAAACATAATAGAGATATATATCTATATATCTACGCAATGAAAAACATCGTTATCATTAAAACGATATTGTTCAATTTTATAATAATACTTTCTTACTTGCCAGTGATCAAAATTCGAACATTGAAAATTTGAGAAAAATCATTACTCTTATTTCTAATTAGTTTTACTAATAACACTAAAGGCCGTAAATAGATACCAAATCAAATAAAAAAAAAAACAAAATTGATCGACAAACAGTAGGGCTATTCTGTAAGAACAAACTCGAAATTCACCGTAGAAAACGGTCGTGAAATGACAGAAAGTGATATGCGATATTGACCATTATAATTATTACATTTAAAGAATATACGTATCAATATAGTATATCACGATAATTCGGTTGTCAGTATTTCACGAGCGAGTGATGAAGGAAGTTCTTACAGAATAGTAGTTCTGAGGAAAAAACGTTGCTAAACCATTGTCTTTACCTTTATTATAAGATTATTGATTAGCTTTATCAAATTACAGAAATATCTGTAAAGTTATTTTTTCTCGGAATTTATTAAAATTATCATCATCATAACTCATTATCTAGTTATTAAAAATAAAAAAAAACTATAAATTAAAAAATGAACGTCAAATTCATGTCTAAGAAATTTTATATGAATCCTTTTTTTAATAAAAATGTTATTAATCCCTGAAGTGGATTTCATTGTTTTCATTTCGTACATACGATTGAAATTAATTGTATTTTTTTAATGAAAACAACATTTTGCACTTTCGTTAAAGTAAAAAAATCTTATTTCATACCTTGAATACAATGTTCGGAAAATAATAATTTAGTTAAAATTATATCGCAATACTTAATTAAAAAACTATACTTAGAGAAACAAAACTTTTAATCTTCTAAGCCCTATTCCAATCGGAGTAGGATTAAATGTAAACAACAAGTAGTAGGTAGATTTACAAATTGCATACGATTTTCTAATAATTCTTCTGTATTACCCACTATAAACAGCTCTTGAATAATTTACCTTTATTTATAATACAACACGATTCCATTTAAATAGTTATAACCACATTAATTTAACTTTCGAAGTTTCGTGGACATTGAAGAAAACGCCATCTTTTCGCGAATCCATAGTTAATATCATAGATTATTCAAGATCTCTCAAGACCAATGATATCGGTGTCAAAGTTGTTTATTTGGGCTTATTCCTGTTGTGGTTGGAATAGGCTATAAATGGCTTAATCCTTAAGGTTATTGAGGTATGAATTTCTTAAATATTAGTAAACGCAATATTTTTTCACAAGTTTTAAAATAAGAACATATATGTTTTATAATTTCACACAGGTTATAAAAATATTATGCAACAATTTACACAGCATAACGACTAATTTAACAGTATTGCAAATTGCTAACATATTGTCCGGAATTTTAAAATCAATGCTTTTCTAAATGTGTTTTTCTTAAATTTTCTAAAAATTTTGGAAAACAAATATTTTGAACATAAACTTCATGAAAAAGGGCTAAGCAATAGTGCAGCGGTTTTCATTTGACGAGCCACCTCCAGTTGAAGAATCTGGAAGTGGTTCTGAACTTCTACCACCTCCGCTCCATTCAAGGGCGTCTATCATCTCCATCAGTTCCTTGAACACTGCAATCACTCGCCAATTATATTTAGCAGAGCACTCAACATAACCACACTTCCAATGTTTGCGAACAAGGTTCACGATATTTCTTCTTTTTTCTCTAGAATCACCACACGCACTTTCAGCCATAGCCAGCTGTTGGAGACCACTCGCTGCCGAAGGTGTAGTGCTACACAAGAGATCCTGTTTATTGCCGACTACCAGAACTGGTACATTCCTCATATCTCTACTTTCAACCATTTGATCTCTC
The DNA here is from genome assembly GCF_905147045.1 of Nymphalis io. Classification (NCBI taxonomy): domain Eukaryota; kingdom Metazoa; phylum Arthropoda; class Insecta; order Lepidoptera; family Nymphalidae; genus Nymphalis; species Nymphalis io. The sequence continues at coordinate 9,918,742 of NC_065905.1, forward strand.
AATGTTCGAATGTACTGAAATGTTTCCACATTTGACAGATCGAATACCAGGATATAAGCAGTGGCATTTCGTAATCCATAAAATCTGTAATGAGCCCATTCGTAGTATGAATTTATTGGAAAGTAAGGTATGACTGGAACGTCGGTTATTTTAACTTCATACAAATGTTCGTTGATGATCACCGAAGGATAGAATGTATGTTTGCGATCGGTAGGTACATATTCTTCAGAAAAGTCGCTCCAGACGAATTGCTGCAAAGAAAAATACATTTTAATAAATTTTATTTTACTATTAAGACAAGCCTACAAAGGAAAAGCTGTGAAATATGTAGGTCCCCTACATAACAAGATATATTTTTTTTAAATGACGTTGGATATAAGGTACAACAAACCTGTTTTAATTAAATACTAAATTGTATGTTATTTCTTTATCTTTTTTTAATGTAGAATTACATTTGGTAATTTTATTTTGTATAAGAAAGAAGTCATTTTGTTCCAGCAGAATACAAAACCACCCAACAGAATACCAGTGTTTTGAGATAGGCAACCCTTGTCAGTTTTCAAATGTCTAATTTTATCGAGGTTTTAGAATCTCAATCCGTATTATGGTGTAAACTGACCCAAAAGAATAAGCAATCTATAGGAGAGTTGGCCTAAAACTATCACACACAAATTGGAAGGAAACACAAATCTTTTCCACCAATTAAAATTATATAGGTGTATTATTTTTTAACGGTATTTATATACATAATATTTATTAACATTAAGGTATTAAATATAAACAAATAAAAACGAATATTAAGTAATAGCTCCACATTTTCTTATTATATATAAGCTATTTTTAATTAATTTGCCTCGTTATAAAGCCGAGATGGCCCAGTGGTAAGAACGCGTAAATCTTAACCAATGATCGTGCAAGCACCACTGAATTTTCATGTGCTTAATTTGTTATTATAATTCATCTCGTGTTTTCCGGTGAAAGAAAACATTGTGAGGAAACCCGCATGTGTATTATTATTTCACTGAAATTTTGCCACATATGTATTCCACCAACCCGCACTGGAGCAGCGTGGTGGAATAAGCTCCAAATATTCTTCTCAAAAAGGGAGTGGAGGTCTTTAGCACAGCAGTGGGACATTCACAGGCTGTTACGGATTACGGATAAATATTTCTATACTATATAAATATTACTATATATATAAATATAGATACATATTTCAATTTGTTGATTGACAAAGCTAGAAAACTCGGTTGTAAGATTTTCAAATATTTCTAATCAATTTAGAGTAAGATATAAAAATAGATTTATCTTTATTCGAAGTCACGTTTCGTAATAACGCAACATAAAGTCGAATCTTACGTGCCTAATGACTTCATGCCCTTTGATAATAAAAGTGTTATTTATACACATATGTTTGATCAAACATTGTTGTATTGGTTATTGTATATTTATAATTGAAATAGTATTGGTCTCAAAATTTTCACTGAAAGAGAAGGAGAACAATATTGGACCAAATGTTGGTCTGTAAGGGGACGTTATTACGCATATTATTCTGAACATTTACGAGTTATATCATATTCAGAATGAGGCTGTCATGCATATAAATTGGGTTGTACGAACGTGTCGATGTATCTATTACGGTCCAAATTGTTTGTGGAGACGGGAAAGGAAATATTTTGATATCATTAGAATTCTAAGCGTATTTAATACATTTACATTTTGTAAAATGAGCTTTTTAGTGTTCGTTAACCGTTTTTAAAGCTTAAAAATTAGTTAATAAGTAACAGTCTGAAATTTGTGTATGTAATTTCAACTGCTTGGGGCAGTTACCCAGCAGTTTGACATAACATACTCTTCTCATAGAGGAGAAGGTATAGAACTTACTGTACCACGCAGCTCCATTTTAGGAAAACGTATATATATATATATATATTATAATAATATATGGCATATATTATTATAATAACTGGAGGTAGAGCTTTGTGTTAGCTCGTAGGTACCACCCAGTCATCAGATATTCTACCGCAAAACAGCATTACTTGGTATTGTTGTGTTCCGGTTTGAAGGGTGAGTGAGCCAGTGTAATTACAGGTACAAGGGATATAACATCTTAATTCCCAAGGTTGGTGGCGCATTGTCACGTCATACAAGTCGCCCCTTACCTCCAAGCCCCAATATTTTTTTTTGTATAATAGGAAGGCGGACGAGCATTTGGGCCACCTGGTGGTAAGTGGTTACCAACGCCCTTAGACATTGGCATTGTAAGAAATGTTAACCATCGCTTTAACAAACGATTCATATAAAAAATATTTGGAATCACTTTCTTCAATATTTCATTACGATACAAACCAAACTACAATTGTAGTTTATGTAGGTCTGTCTTGAAACGAAACGCTAGTAAATATGGATCCTATGTTAATCGTACAGTTTTATCATAAAACAATTCATTGATATTGTTTACTTTGAAGCTGAGTTAATAAATAAAGGTACAATTTGAATAATGGCTAAGGCTATAGAATTCGTTGTTACCTAACGAAAGGTAAATAACGTGATTAATAAGGGTCCGAGGGGAAAATTGACCGTATATACTTGTAAGCGAATTTTATATGTTATTTCATCCATTAGAGCGTAATAATATAATTATACATCCTTGAATCGATGTATATGGATAACATCCTCCTCGGTCACTGGGATTTGAACCCAGGACCTCGGAATTTTCAGCTATTTATCTAGCCACTGACTGACGGGATAGTCACGGGGTCTTAAAAACTTATATATCTGTATTCTATAGAGATATTATTAAAGTACAAGTGAGTAAGCGATAACTCTATGTGTGCTAGTCTCAATATATGCACTCTCGATTACGTCATACCCATTTCTTCTACACAGAATTTTGCGTCCGTGCCTTAAAGTTTTTACTATAATGATACTTTATACTTCCTTTGCATTCTTATTAATAAATTTCATCATCATAATCATCATCGTCACCCTTTTCGCGTCCACTGCTGGACATAGGTCTCTCCAATGACACGCCAATGAGCTCGATTTTCAGCTGCCAATCTCCAACCGCTGCCATCCACCTTGCGTATATCGTCACTCCACCTAGCTGAAGGGCGTCCCACGCTACGTTTGCCAAGGCGTGGTCTCCACTCCAAAACACGTCTACTCCAACGGTGGTCGGTTCTGCGACATATGTTTTCAGCCCACTGCCAATTCAGCTTACTAATCCTTTGGGCTATGTCGATAACCTTGGTTCTCTGTCGGATCACCACATTTGGGATTCGATCTTTCAGAGAAACTCCGAGCATAGCCCTCTCCATAGCTTGCTGAGTGACCTTAAAATGATGGACCAAACGCACTGTCAGTGTCCACGTCTCGGCTCCGTAGGTCATAAACGGTAAGACGCACTCGTTGAAGACTTTTGTCTTCAAGCATTGCGGTATCCGTCACGAAAAGATTTGACCGAGTTTTCTATACGCTACCCAGCCCAGCTGTACTCTTCTTCGTGCCTCCCTCTTAAAGTTGTTTCGACCCAACTGCAAAGTTTGCCCAAGGTACACATACTCCTGAACAACTTCGAATATAATTACAATAAAGAAAAAAAAAAGTTTAGTTTACTTATTAAAGGTTTGAAATAAACGCAATTGTACAGCTATATACATTTTAATTATTAAAATAGCATTATTTAAACAAATAACTCCTCAAGCGAAATGTCCAAGAAATTATTTTCCAACTTTAAATTAGACCGAGACAGCTAAAAGTTGGTTACGACGTAAAATAATACGTTCGTCGTCAGGAAATGCATCAAACTTACAGAAGTTGGTAACTAAAATATCACATTACTTTGAAGTGTCATTAAATTACTTTAACCGCCCTTTAAAATTTGTATTATAAATTCCATACTGGGGCTTTGCCCGCATATTTTTTTGCAACGCGTATGTAAATAAGATAATGCTAATCGATAACCTCTTGAACATCTTCCTCATCTCTATTTTATTTTTAGGTGTTTGGCTTACCATAAAGAGTATTTGTATTTAATTGTTTCAACATAGGTTATTTCTTTAATAATCTCTAACAGACAATGTTATCGGCTTATTCTAAAACAAATCCTTATACTAGAATAAGCCGGTGAGGTATAATTGCAAACGTTCATTTATGTCGCTTAAAATTGATTGTTAGTCTGATATTGGGTAAAAAAAGGATTCCCATGTACATCCTTGGGTTTCAAGCTCGCTCCATATCCAATTTTATTAAAATTGCTTAAGTAGTTTAGCCGTGAAAGCAAAACGAACTGATAGAGTTACTTTCGCATTTATAATAGTAGTAAGCATAGATATTTTTGCTGTTGGTACTAATCAAAGCAAAGGAAGACAGTTTATATGTGTACTAAAATACTAAGTCTTTCAGTATGGCTTCCAATCTCCCATAAAATTGCTCATTCAATGTACGCCAGAGATTGCGTTCCTGTTTTATTATTCAAGTAAGGTACAGTTTCATAGTAGCTATTAGGCTGACAGAGCGACAGAAAAAAGAAAGATTTCCAAATGACTACCAATTTCTCAAGCAAGATTTCCAGTAGTTATTTTTGGTAGAAAAATAGAAAAAACATTCTACGATAGAATAGTAGGTCAATATTACCATCAACCTATATCTTGATTTGAAAAATCTTTTCCATATATTTTACGCTTATTCTATAACTGCCCGTTCCGATTTCGTACAGGTAAAATAAGGGTTTTATCCCGTGCATGTTTTTATCATATATATATATATATATATAAAGTAGGACATGTCCTTCCTTAGAGATCAAGGTTGTTTTCAATGACAAATTTTATCAAAATTGGTTCTGTAGTTTAGCCGTGAAAACGTAACACACTGACACAGTTATATTCGAATTTATAATACTAGAATAGATAATAATCTAAACCCCGGTGGACTTAATCATTACTGGGTATATATTAGGTCCTTACATATGAAATTGGCGTTTTGTACGGGAGGAATATAGTCTTTTTTTTATAATATTAAGAAATATTTTTTTTTTTGTAAAATATATTTAAATAATCAAAGTATGCATCGTTGTTATGTATGCACTTTTGCCATCTCATTTAAAAAAACCATGGGGGCCAGAATCAATAAATTCTTTGAAGGCGGCTTGGACTGCCGCATCGGAGTTGATTTTTTTTCCTTGTAAGAAGTTGTCCAAATTCTGGAAAAAATGGTAATCTGTTGGAGCAAGGTCCAAGGAGTACGGTGGATGTCGCAGACATTCCAATTGAAGCTCATCTAACTTAGTGGTTGTTTGTTGTGTAGAGTTTGGTCTTGCGTTTTCGTGAAGCAGCAGTAGCCTAGAGCGATTTACCAATTTCGGTTGTTTAGCAGCTAGTTCTTCCTTCATGGTTTGCAGTTGACAATAGATATCTGCCGTAATCGTTTGGCCAGATTTAAGAAAGCTGTAGTGAAAAACACCGGCGCTAGTCCACCAAACACTCACAAGTAACTTTTTCTGAGTCAATTATCGCTTAGGGCAGGATTTGGCTGGGTCTCCAGGGTTCAGCCATTGCGACGAGCGCTTCCGATTATCGTACAGTATCCACTTTTCATCACAAGTAATGATTCGATATAAAATCCCTTCATTATTGTGTTGGTTGAGCAAAATAACACAGCAATCGACGCGTGTTTGCAAATTCGATTCATTCAATTCATGAGGTACCTATCGTTCAAGTTTTTTTCCTTTCCTGACTTGTTTTAAGTGGATTAATACAGTTTTATCACTTACCCCGAAGCCTGCAGCTATCTCTGAAGTGCTTTGTGATGGATCCGCTTCCACAATAGCCTTTAATTCTTCATTTTCCACTTTGGTCTCCGGCCGTCCACGGGGTTGGTTCTGAAGGTCGAAATTTCCAGAACGAAAACGTTGAAACTAAAAACGTACCGTGCTTTCTTTAGCGACACTAGTGCAGTGCACATCATTAATCCTTCAAGCTGTTTCTGTCTATTTAATACGTGAAACCTTGTCTAATGATCCTCTAATGGTGTTATGTAAATAGTCGGTAAACCTCACCCACATATAACTAATTCGTTACATATTGTATGAACCTTCTCTTAAGTTGTAAATAAAATCACCATACGTTTTGTATCTTAAAATCAAAATACAGCATGGAACAGACCGTAAATGTCCCACTGCAGGGCAAAGGCTTCTTGAGATTTTGAGCTGATTCCACCATGCTGTTTTAATGCGGATGGGTCGATTGCATGTTTTTCTTTACAGCAGAGCACGAGATGACTTATAAACACAAATTTATTTGAACCGGATTTGAACTTGTAGTTTTTGGGTAAGATTTACGTTTTCTAAACACATTTCCATATTGCTTAAACAGTGAAAACCGCAACAATTACAACGCAAAGGCCAAAATCCCTCTAAGCATTTGGAGTTCTACCACGTTGTTCCAGTAAGAGTAGAAAATTATGTAGGATGAGTCAATGATTTGAGAAGGTTTGGTTTTTCATAAGGAACCCTATTACGACCTTTCTAAAAATGCAAAGAAAATCGTATTATATAATTTTAATGATTTTATATCTTGCGGGATCAACGTAGTTATTGCTTCAGCAAACCCCACCTCTAACCTTTCCCTTTTTTTATTTCCGTGTCTTAAGTGTGCCTGGATGAGCCTGTCTTGGTGACATGGCCGCCTTTTATACGTATTTCTTGTCTGTGTTCTATTTTTAAATTTCATTAATGTAATTTAAAATATATATTGTAATATGTTCTCTATGTAAAAAATCGTCATTTTATCGCAAATAAAATTATATATTTTTTTTATTGAAATGTAGTTTTTATGAATAAAAGTTATTATTTTATTAAATGTATTATTTATTTACGAACTGTTTAATTGTAATTGCTGTTAATTGTAGCTAAATTAGCTTAATGTCAAACAATTATGATAAAAGCCGTTTTTATATTAAAAAAAAAGGATTTGTCGTGTTCATGAAATCAATAATATTTCGAGTGTACGATTTCCATTTATAATTGCATTCATCAAAGCGAACGTTGTTTAAGCTTCATAAAATACGAAAAATAAAATATTCAAGCAAATTATGAAATTCGTAAATTTCATTTCGATCTATTAATTATTTTTTACTTTTTAAATGGCAAGTGAAGCTTGAACTCTTTGATATTTTTAATTTAGATTCTAACATCTTTTTTTAAAAAGTATTAATACATTATATGGCGCGTTTTATTCATGCTCAATTATTTTCTATAACTTTTTAGTTTTAACCAGTGAATTTACTAATTCAATGTTAGTTATAATAACTATAAGACAGAACACTGCAGAGATTATTCCTTACCCACCACAGGAAAATCGTCTTAGCGAACATTCGCGCGGTGCTAACAGCAATGCGTGTCGCGATTGAAACAAATGTATGGACTAAGCATTCCACGGGCCGTTTGTCATGATTTTTTGGTTTTTAACATATTTTTTTTAATTCTCTATTACTTTGCAGTAAAAAGGTTGTGAGAAGAAATAGACATGCTATTTCCACGTTACATCGTGATCAACACTATTTCTTCCAAATTTATTATCGGCATTTCAAGGCTAGAAGGATACAGACGATAAATCCTATAAAAATATATTATACTTTCATTGTAATATAAAAAGAAATAGAAAGTTAAGTATTTAATGTTCAGATCACTCCAGGTATTTGCTTTGAATTCTAAAACCTGGATACATTTTTAATCAATAGCTACGTCACAAGACGAGGTATCCGGTCTTAGAAATTTCCGCTGGTGCTTGGAGCAGGACGTACAGTCCTAAAAATACTTTCTCTTGTGTTGAATAATTAAATTTTCACCGTAATGATCCTACCAATAATTTTCACCAGCAAAATACAAATATTTACTTTTCATTCGCTGGGCACAATTAAAAGTAAATATTTGTATTTTTGAAATTTCCAAAATTATTGCATGCGTTAATTTAATTTTGCAATGATAGGTATTAATCGTTTTGATAGAATCAGAGACTTCAATTTATATTTTTATTTAAACATGAGAGGTAAGAGTTAATTCATTACAAGAAGTTTCACTCCCGTTAAGTGATAAGATGAGATAATTTTACTTTTCCTATGCATAAATTAAAACCTTATTATATTAATGATTCAATAAAAAGGTCGCTTGCCACGATTGTCGTTCCTGCTCTTATTGAGCTCCGTTGAATTAGTCTTGAAGGTAAGAGATCTAAGAGAGAAGGGGATGGACTGACACTGGTTCCTGAGATTACGGGCACTAGTATGAGAGGCTACATGCATTCACAGATTGGCCCCTTCTTATATCAGTGGAACAATGTTAAAGGCCGGAGCCTCCGTGGTTTTTTTTTATAGAATAGGAAGGTGGACGAGCATATGGGCCACCTGGTAAGTGGCCACCAAACGCCCTTAGACATTGGCATTGTAAGAAATGTCAACCATCGTTTACATAGCCAATGCGCCACCAACCTTGGGAACTAAGATTTTATGTCCTTTGTGCCTGTAATTACACTGGCTCACTCACCTTTCAACCGGAACACTACAATACCAAGTACTGCTGTTTTGCGGTAGAATATCTGATGAGTGGGTGGTACCTACCCAGACGAGCTTGCACAAAGCCTTACCACCAGTAAAATGATATAAAATGGATAAAGCCGAAGCGAACTAACGTTACTGTGATCGTCTCTTTTTTTTCTAAATTATCTATTTTCTCCGTTTGTAGTTGAAACACTTGGAACTTGGACTAATAATATAAGAACTTTTATTTAAAATATAAAATCCTGTCTTATTGTCTCTACTAATGATACGTGAGCTAGTTCAATTTTCGCCCAGAGGATCGGAATTGCGATTCAAAAGGAAAATGCTGCTAGCATTCTTGACACCATTTCATGATTTATGCAGCAGCTGTTTATAATTTTATTTTTGTATGTGTTTTATATAAATTTATTAAAATCATATGTTAAAAAAATATGAGTATATTACTTTATTTGGTTCACTACACGTAACAGGAATATATAGATAATTAAAAAACAATAGAAATCGTTGTCGTTGATTTCCATATAATACGTTATTCAAAGATACGATATTCAAAGCAGTACGTTTTTTGCGGTTCTTATGTGTATAAATTACGTTCCAAGCCTCTGATAACTTAACACTATTTATCTGCCTCTTAAGCCCAAATTCACTTTTTATTCCCTCTCTTTCATATTACAATAGGATATATGTGTGAGCCGTGTTATATAGACGACTGGGAAGAGAGTATGCGTAGAATTATACTACAACATATAATATATATATATATATATATATGTTGTATGTATGTGTATAGAAGCAATATAGTTTTCCATAAAAGAGATAGCGTATTTATAAGTCAATTTAAATAAAATATTTTGAATACGCCTAGTCTTTAATAAAATTTCAGAGCTTAAAGCTCTCTGAAAATTAAATTTTCATGCGTAGTGAAGGGAAAACTTTGACTACATTTCCGAAGTGGTGGTACAGTTTATGCAAAACTAATTTTCCGGTATTTCTTGACATTTTTTTGCAGTTACATTTTGGAATGCTCCTCAACTGTAATTTAACTTTAATGCATACTTACTTAGGAAACTTGATTTCATCCTTATGACAAGAAGGGTAAGACTTAAAATTGCGGCTTAAAATCCAGCACCTCCCAGTTTTGTTATTATTTGTATTAGCTAGGTGGCCTAGCAAATGAGCTAACTGGTGGTAAGTGGTAACCATCACTCACAGACAATAACGATATTATCATTGACACTTCTTTATATCGCCAATACGCTACCAACTTTGAGAACTAGGATGTTGCTATGATATCGCTTGTACCTATATTGCACTGACTCACTCACCCTTCAGACTTTTACCGGTAGAATAACTGATAAATGGGTGGTGGTGGGTGTTGGTGTTACCTATTCAGACAGAATCGCACAAAGTCCTTTCAAGAATTTTTATACCATTAATTTGCGTTAATAATCTCGAAGTTAGTGCTGAAGGAAAACATCATGAGGAAACCTACATGTGTCGAATAATATTCTGCGTCTCTGTATCTTCCAAACCACACTGTAGCAGAGTGATAAGCCTTAAATGTTCGCCTTAAAAGAAGGAGATATACTAAAGGTATTTGCATATGGTATTCATTGCTTTCCATGTATAATATAATTGTTTTTAATAACCTTTGCAATTTAATTGTCGAAAACAATTAACTACTGAGTTTCTTGCAGTTCCTCTCTATGGAAACTGCATTAAACTAAACTGTTAAATTTATATTGCAAAATAAAGATTCTTAAGTGCACGTATTAAAGTATAATAAAAATACTGTTTACTCTAACTATACAGTAACAGTACAGTAACAGCCTGTTAACGTCCCACTGCTGGGCTAAGGCCTCCTGTCCCTTTTGAGGAGAAGGTTGTGGAGCTTATTCCACCACGCTGCTCCAATGCGGGTTGGTAGAATACACATGTGGCAGAATTTCAATGAAATTAGGCACATGCAGGTTTCCTCACGATGTTTTCCTTCACCGTTAAGCACGAGATGAATTATAATCACAAATTAAGCACAAGAAAATACAGTGGTGCTTACCCGGGTTTGAACCCATGATCATCGGATAAGATTCACGCGTTCTAACCACTGGGCCATCTCGGCTCTAACTCTAACTATAGCATGTAAATAAATTATCATCCTTACCGATACATCTAAGTAAGAATAGTTAATCAAGCGGTTGGTGAAACACTGTAATAACAACTTTCTAGACCATATATATCTCATTTGTACGTTAACATTATATATATATATTTGATTATTATTTACCTGTATAATACTAGTCTTGCCTACAGCTGGAGCACCCAACAGGACCACTTTAATGAGGTCCAAGCTGTCTGGACTTGGTTCCACGCTGGGCGCGCCGCTCACCGTCAGGTTACCAACTCCACCGCGTTCCAAGTAATCCAGATCCAATTCTAGGAAAAAAAAGATACATTTGAAATCATGTCCAGTTTTTCCTTACATTGTTTGTTAAAAATTAAACTATTGTAATTTTTAAGCGTAGTACTAAGTTACGTGATTATAAAAATTGAAATTTATAAGCAAGTGTAACTCTCTAGTTACACTTGCTTATAAATATATGCTCGAGGGACATAACATCTTGGTTACCAAGATTAGCTTACGCAGTGTTGATGCAAGGAATGGTTAATATTTTTTACGGCGCCAATATTTATGGTCTGTGGTGATTTTTACCATCTACCTGTTCAACTGCCTATATTATAAAAATGCATTTTCACAATAGGTATTTATTATATAAAAGTGAGTAAATAAATTTATATAATTCAAGAGAATGGTCCATAGTTTGACATAAACACTAACGATTTTAGTCCAAAAAAGGGTGAATTACGATTTACATAATTTATGTTCGATTCAAATACACTTATTATTAGGTTTAAATTAAAAATGACATCATAATTGAATATTTATTTATAACATTGTGTAATTTTTTTGTTGTAATCATTATTTTCATTTACATAGCAATAATGTTGATACTGGAGTATTTAGGTAATTGACAATTTTTGAAAGCACAACTATAAATTTTAAAATATTTTTGCATTCAATATTTATATACACATGATTACAATGAAAAATTTCATCATCAAACAATTCAACTGATATATTTATAAAATTGAAAAAGCAGTATTTATAGCATGTTCATATTTTCACATTGTATTAATTTAAATTGTAGCTTAATTATCGCACCTTTACTGGCTTACGAATAATTTATATTTCTGTACACGTATAAAGCACCGACGCTATTGTAATAATTTTCTAGCGTTTTTAAATAATTGCAGCACTATGCTGGCTGGCTTTCATAATTATATTATATGCAGTAAGTACCGTACAGTGGCAGTAACTCTTCGTAGGCCAATTTAAGTACGTCATCAGTACATTACTAAGATTGGTTAAAAACTAAAACATTGGATTCATTAATATTTAATAGCCAACAACATTAGTTTTTTTTTTCCTTATGATATTCATAAAACAAAAATTATGGTGTGTTTCGAAGTTACTTATATCCCGATTCCCCTCCAAATCAATGTTATCAGGAGGGGTAGAATAGAACGACTCCTTTTTGTGCGTAGGAGGGTCTCCAGGATATAGAGTGCCCCCTAGCCCCAGCGACGTTTACGGCGAAACCCTTGCGATAGCTGTCTTCAACACGAATCCGGAACTCTGGCCGATCGTTTTTAAATAAACATACTCCCTTATTATGCTCCCCTTGTGGCTCGGCAGATCTCCCATATGAGGGCGGCAGCATGAAGCCATCCCATCTGCCATCATATCTCCCATCCACGGCCACGGATATGGAATAGAACCTTAACCCGTGAGTGTCATAAAAGCTGAGTAAATGGATTTTGCTAAATGAATTCCTCAATAGACCTTCCTTTCCTATACTATAGCTAAAGATTTCTGCTTAAATTTAGGAGATAATCTGGTCTATACCAAATCTATAACTACGTATTTATAATAAATAATCACAACATACATGATTGATCTGCTTTGTGACCTATTTATCTCATATTTATCCCTTCATATTTCACGAAAGCTTTATTAATAGCTAACCGATACGTTATTCATTACTGACAGTGTAATGACTTTCGCATCATCGTAAACTAACATTGGAACAATTATTTTAGTCTAATGAAAATATGAATTTATGCTACATAACAGGTCATATAAATCCATTTTGTGATCTGATTTTAATACTTAAGTGTGAAATAGAATAGAATGAGTGGATCTTAAATGAAGATATCGATATTCATCTTTACTTCTATACTAATATTATAGAGATTTGATTTTTTTATATGTTATAAAGTTGTTGCTAGTATAAATTACTAATTACCGCCTTCACGGATTTCTGTTTAGCCTAAAGGTTGACTGGCAGAGAATGGCTTCAGGTATTAAGTCCACTTTTTGTTCAAAGTACATATTGTGATGGTTGAAAATAAATAAATAAAAAATTAGAGATCTCCACGAAAATTGCAATAATGGGATATCCATTTTTTCCTATAAAAATAATTATCGGCGTTTAAAAGATAAATCTTCAACCCGGACGAAGTTGGGCTGCTAGTTTTATATAATATTTAATTCGTGTTCTTCGTATTAATTTTAATAAAATAACTGACAAACATTCAAAATATTTAGAACTCAATCTAACAATCTAGATTTAGATATATTTTCCGCTGTCATAAAGAAGAAGCTTTTATTTCGGATATTTTGTGTTGATATATTTCTAGCTTATAAGCATTATAATGTTTATCTTAGATTTTCGATTGCATATATTTCTATTAAATATTAATTATACAAGTGAAGCTACAAGAAGTTGCTAGTTAACATTATATTGAAAACTTTTAGTATATCATAATGTGGTATTAGCTTCGCTCCAGTGGAGTTTTACGAGTTCAGTAATATTCATTAATAGTAGATATTTAGGTCACCATAGACGAATTATGGATAAACATTAATTATTTATCTATGGGAACAATACATTTCATCAATGTTTGCCGACAATTTTCGAAGCATAGCGGTAAATTGTGATCCAAATGAGGGATATCCTATCCTGAAAAATGAAGTCACAAACGCTCTTAAAAAAGCTAAAACGGGAAAATCAACCGGACCGGATAATGTTCCCATGGAGGTACTCAAACTTATTGAAGACGAAAATATTGACTTCTTGGTTAAATTCTTTAACTTGGTATACGACTCTGGCCACTTACCCAAAGACTGGCTAACCTCAACTTTTATTACGCTTCCTAAGAAGACCAACGCAAGAAGGTGCGAAGAGTTTCGAACGATTAGCCTTATGAGCCAAGTATTGAAACTATTTCTGAATATCATCCAGGAGCGAATAAGAGTTAAATGCGACGAACATCTCGCAGATAGTCAGTTTGGTTTTCGAATAGGAGTGGGCATGAGAGAGGCTCTTTTCGCAATGCAGGTTCTCGTACAAAAATGCAGAGACATGCAACAAGACGTTTTCCTTTGTTTCATCGATTACGAAAAAGCCTTTGACAGAGTACTGCATGACCGTCTAATTGCAATATTACATGATATCAGCTTAGATGACAAAGATGTACGTATTATCCAGAATCTGTATTGGAACCAGAAGGCTACTGTACGAGTTGACAATGAGGAGACTGATGAGGTAGAAATAAAGAGAGGGGTCCGACAGGACTGTATATTATCACCCACGCTATTTAATTTGTACTCAGAACAAATAATAGCAGAAGCAATTGAAGGCCAAGAATGTGGAGTCAAATTAAATGGTATGGTATATTAACAACATCTGATACGCTGACGATACAGTCCTAATAGCATCATCTCCTGAAGAGCTGCAATTAATTATGAGCCGTGTTAATTAGTGCAGTGAAAACGCTGGTCTGAGGATGAACCTATCAAAAACGAAGATCATGGTGTTATCTAAACATAGCTTCGATGACATTGCTATCATTGTAGCAGGCCAAAAAATTGAGAGGGTGCGCAAGTACAAATATCTGGGGACATGGCTTAATGACACCTGGAGCTGTGAACAGGAGGTAAAGACTCGCATCGAAATAACTCGAAGTGCCTTCTGCACGTTGAAAAAAGTACTCTGCAATCGCAGACTTAAGATCCCTGTGCGCATACGACTCCTACATTGTTACATCTGGCCTATACTTCTTTACGGATGCGAGGCGTGGACAATTAAAGAAGACCTCAAAAAACGTATAGAAGCTTTCGAGATGTGGGCTTATAGACGTATGTTGGCCATTAGTTGGACTCCAAAGTTCTCGAACGTGGAAGTTCTGCGACGCGTCAACCAAAAACGGCAACTTTTGGAGACTGTCAAGAAGAGAAAAGTTGCATATCTCGGACACGTGCTTAGGCATGAAAGATATGAACTTTTGCAACTGATTATGATGGGAAAAGTTGCCGGAAGGAGAGCTGTTGGGCGCAGAAAAAAGTCTTGGCTGTGCAACATCCGTGAATGGACGGAAATCGCGAGTGCTGTCGAACTCTTTCGCCTCGCGAAGAACAAGAAGGAGTATTTAAAGCTGACTGCCAACCTTCGCTCGTCGGAGTGGCACTCGAAGAAGAAGAAGAATTAATTATTTATGTAGAGTCATTTGCCCTCCCGGCGAATATATAAAAAAAAAAAAGATAATATAAAGCTTAAAGATATTAAGGTAATTATCGAATTTTATACATAATAATTGACAATATACTTCGTCAAATTCATCGTCAAATTTTCTATCGCCATACAGCATCACTCAATATTATGGTGTTCCGGTTTGAAGAGTTAGTGAGCCAGTATACCTACAGGCAGGTTGGTAGTGGATTGGCCATAGCCAATAACCATTCCTTTCATAGTAAGGAACTACCACTACTTACCATCAGGTACCAACGGGTGGGTGTATTTTTTGCTTTGACTAATAATAAATAAATAAAATGCTTAATTCTTCTAATTTTATGTTTTAATTATACAATAAATTAATTGAGGAAAGTAAAAGCTATAAGAAATGAAATACTGGTCTAATTACCTTAATACCTTTAGCGGTGATAATTGGTAGCAATTAGCATAACGATGCCGCTCCTTCCCTTTATATATTTAACTATTTTAGGAGACGTAATTAATAGGAAAGTTTTAAAAGTCTTTCTTCCAATTTTTCAAATGTATTTCGATGAACTAACAATAACATTGGATGTGCAAATTCATAATGCGAATGCAAGGAATGATTAATATTTTTAACTACACCAATGTCTCTATGGGTGGTGGTGGTTCATTTATCCGTCTGCCTATCTACATTACAAAAAATCGTACTGTAAGAAATAAAAACCATTCTAAATACCAATAATGCATCACCAACCATGAAATCTAAAATATTATGATCCCTGGATATATAATTACACGAGCTAGATACTTCATACTATATTATTATCAGACAGAGCTTCTTACACAATTACGTGTACACTATACTGTATTTAATAAAAGCATAGATTCTACCCACATATAGGCTATATGGTACACTATTGAATAAATTGATACTATTTCTTCGTAAACAATAAGATGGGATTATCTTATTTGATTAGACAACTATGACGTTAAATTATTATTAACTAGCAACCCGTCCCGTTCTCGCGCCAGTAAAATAAAGACTCACAAAAAATGTTTATATCGTAATATTTTTGTTGGTTTATGTGGTGCACGTTAGTATGTATGTACATTTATTTCTTCCATTTTTATCCGACATCTTGTACAATCATTGCCATATTTCAGCCAATTTAAACACTACGTAAATAAATTATACACCAAAGCCTTCATCAGGAATCACTTCGTCCATTGGTTAAAACTCTAAGAAAATCCGTTCGGTGGTTTTTGAGCTTATCACGTTCAAACATACAGACAGACGCGGCAGGGGGACTTTGTTTTATAATATGTACTGGACCTCGTGATCTGAACTTCGAGCCACCAGCCCAACGCAGCAACGTATTGATATTTCAAGGGTAGAATAAAGAGTAAAAAAACATGGATTCGGGTCAATGAGAAAACAAAAACACTCTCACACCACTAAATCTGTAATTTATCGACTTGTTTTGGCGCACAAGGAACAGGAAGAAATATATCTTCCCAGACGGTAGAAAAAGTTTAATATATAAATTAGTTGTTGTTTTTTGTGAGATTTTCCGCTTGGAATATTTAAATGAATAACAAGTTTCTTTTTACGCAGTAACTTTGAGCTATTCTTTATGCAAATTATTAAAATAATATTTATTAAATATCATGTAACATTCTGGGAAATTATTAATGAGAAAATGTTTAATTAATCCTTATTTATAAATAGAAGCCTTATAAAAAAAACAATTTTCTGTATATACCATATATATATATCCAATAACGGATTTAAAGTTCATTAGAAAGTTTGTTTGAATTAATAATCGCAAATTCAAAAATTCAATTTACTATTTTATTGCTAACCTTTATGGTTAAAGGATCAACTATTCGGCCGTTGCCATTGATCTTCATTACATTTTTTATTATTATAATTTAAAACTACTGACCAAAAATTCTGCTTCCAACCGAATTATTTTAAATAACTATGAACAATACTCATAAAAAGCGGAAATGTTAAGCCTTAAAGGAAATTTGGAGAGCTTCCATATCGGTCTATTTGTATTTTATTATCTTTATATGAAACAATTTATAGGTAACTATATACTTGTGATTTTCTTTGTGTGTATTTACACAAAGAAAATCACATCTAAATTATATTATCTAGGTCAAAGAATCAAACATTTGTTCAGCAATCATAGTTATTTCCCTTAGGAATACTAGTGAGACGGCCTTCGCTTGATTGGTAGCGATCGTGAAATTGGCGTCATTTATTATAATAGTTTTCGTATTCAAGTTAATCAGCAGAGTTTTTTTTAAATATAAAAATATTAATAGTTTTCTGTGCTTCCCAACGGCTTTCATTCTAATATATGCGAAGGTTTGTTTTTTGTTTGTTTGTTACGCTTTAACATATTAACTACTCAACCGATCATCGTTTAATATTTGCAAATATTGTCAGGCTTACAGAAAAAAACATAGGTTATATGTATATATAGTATATATATTTAGTATTGACTTTTAAGATAGATATAACTATTATAACGCCTTTGTACGTCTAGCCGTCTGTGGATCGTAACCAATGTGAAATTAGACTCCGTATAGTGTAAATTGTGGTTTTTTGAACAACCCTGCAATAGTAATTTGTCGGTAGTTATTTTGTCGTCAATGACTTTATTGGGACGCCTTCGGGTCGATCGGTCGGAGATCGCCAAGTCTTTCGATCTTTGCAGTTAAGAGAGCCGTTCGGAATATTTATTTATAAACAAAACTTTATTGCCAACAACAATATGTAGTTTGGACTTATGCCTGAAGACATTCTCTGCCAGTCAACCTTTAGGCTAAACAGAAATCCGTGAAGGCGGTAATTAGTAAATGATATAATCAACTATAGAAATGGATTAGCTTGTAGAGTGGATTTTTAAATATTCATAGTAGATATAATGCTATTAAATTTAAAATTAATTTAATCTGTATAACGACAATTCAAAAGTAATCGCAAGAGTTGAGTCAAAAAAAGGCCCTATGGATGTCTGTATTGCGCATAAACAAAGAATAACCCGCGGCAATGCCTACCCAGCAAGTTTGGTTGCCCTGCGGCTGCTACGATATAGCGGTTGGAGTAAGCGAATCTGCGCTACCGTATGATGTTTTTTTATTTATCTACGAGACTGTACTTATTATATGTCAAGCAAAGTTATATAAATTTTATTTTCACTACAATAATGTACTCTTTTTAAACGATTTACATGTAAAAATAGTAAAAAATATATATTAACACAAAGGATTAACAATATCACAAAACATCCAGTGGCCCCACACTGTTCATACCTGTCTTGCGGGTACCAATTACCGGGTTACACGTTAAAACGGTTGCTTGCGATATTTCATCCCCATATAGAATTACATAATAATATTTATAATACCTAAAAAAACAGTGTAAATAACAAGAAACATAAGTTTTATTTGTAGTAAAAATATGTAGCTAATTTGATGAAAATAGAGCTTGAGTTATAATGTAGCAGTTAAGTCAATGGTGCCAAAAGATGTTCAACAACGTTAATTCGCGTTGCTTCGCTAATATTACATTTTTTGATGTTACACAAACTGGTAATTTTATACCGAAGCATCTAGCAAATGGACTGTTTATACGTTACTGGTGGTAGGTCTTTGTGCAAGCTCGTCTCGGTAGGTACCACCCACTCATCAGATATTCTACCGCAAAACAGCAATACTTGATATTGTTGTGTTCCGTTTTGAAGGGTGAGTGAGCCAGTGTAATTACAGGCACAAGGGACATAAAATCTTAGTTCCCAAGGTTGGTGGCGCATTGGCTATAAGCGATGGTTGACATTTCTTGCAATGCCAATGTCTAAGGGCGTTTGGTGACCACTTACCATCAGGTGACCCATATGCTCGTCCACCTTCCTATTCTATAAAAAAAACCTCAATTTTGTACACTCGTCGTTTAATAAGATTTTGATAATCAACCGAATTTAAAAATTTAAAATAGTTTGATGAACCTTAGCAATGATTATAAACATGAATCATTCACACTCGCTAAAGTACGTCGATTTCCTGAAACAACTTTTGAGTCGGACACCTAAAAGCGTCGTTTTAAGCAAGAATCTCTGAGCTCTTTCTAATTGAAGTAAAGAAGAAGAAACAGATTTTAATATATCTCTCTTTACCAAGACACGGAGAAGGTGCATTATATTTGCTGTTTTACGTATCCGCGATGTAAGCGATTCTATGAGTGATTTTATGAGTGTATGCACTTCGTGTTTGACAAAACTCAAAATCGTTGTGTACTTTAAAGTGTCAAGCGGGACGATCATATCAAATTTAAAATATTGGGATATTGCAACGCTCAAATATAATTACATAAAATCTTTTATTATTAATCTAATTATCGGGTTCTCAAATTATATTCTACGTGGAGCATATCCTTCTAATATTATATAATATATTGAACACAAGGTAAACAAAACCTAATGATTACATAATATCTTCTCAAGGTCGTGGCGCATTGGCGATGTAAGTGATGGTTAACATTTCTTAAAATGCTAATGTCTATGGTTGTTGGTGACCATTCCATCAAGTGGCCTATATGCTCGTCCGCCTACCTATTCAATAAAAAAAGTGTGTAGCGTTAGGTACTCATGTATTTAGTTATAATTGAATAATTTATGTTAAATGTTTTTTTTATTTTTTAAAATATTCTTTAATCAATGTTTAAATATATAAATAGTTTAAAGAAATAATGTATCGATTGGAAATGTAAAGTAATTTACCTGAAAATGTCCCTCTGCTGGCCTAAGGCCTCCTCTCCCTTTTGAGAAGAAGGTTTGGAGCTTATTCCACCACGCTGCTCCAATGCGGGTTGGTGGAATACATAAATGACAGAATTTCAGTGAAATCAGACACTTGAAGGTTTCTTCACGATATTTTCCTTCGCCGTCAATCAATCAATCAATCAATCAACAGCCAATCGTTGTCCACTGCTGAACATAGGCCTCTCCCAAGGTGCGCCAAAGCTCCCTGTCCTCCGCCTTCCGCATCCAGTTGGTGCCCGCCACCTTCTTAAGGTCGACGGTCCACCTGACTGGACGGCGCCCTACGCTGCGCTTGCCGATTCGCGGTCTCCACTCTAGGACTCGTCTGCTCCAACGGCCATCGGTCCTACGACATACGTGACCAGCCCACTGCCACTTCAGCCTGCTAATTTTGCAAGCTATGTCGGTGACTCCGGTTCTTTTCCGGATAATCTCATTTCTAATCTTATCCTTCAAAGATACTCCGAGCATAGCTCGCTCCATAGCACGCTGAGCGACTTTGAATTTGTGGACTAGTCCCGCAGTTAGTGTCCACGTTTCGGCACCGTATGTCATGGCAGGTAAGACGCATTGGTTGAAGACTTTCGTCTTCAAACATTGCGGTATAGACGACTTGAGGACTTGACGAAGGTTGCCAAATGCTGCCAATCCCAACCGAATTCTTCGATCGGCTTCCTTCTCGAAGTTGTTCCTACCGACTTGTATTATCTGTCCTAGGTAGGTATATTCACTAACAACTTCGAGAGGTTTCCCCTCGACGTATATCGGTCCCGGCATGACATGCCTATTGAACATGACCTTGGTCTTGTCCAAGTTCATACCGAGACCGACACACCGGGAAGAATCGCCTAGGCTACGCAGCATTTCGATGAGTTGTTCCAGCGACTCTGCTATGATGACGATATCGTCGGCAAATAGAAGGTGTGAGATGTACTCGCCGTTTACATTGACTCCATACCTAGTCCAATCCAGCGTTTTGAAAACGTCTTCCAACGCGTTGGTGAACAGTTTCGGGGATATTACATCCCCCTGTCTCACCCCTCAGCGCAGTTGGATCGCCTTCCTCTTACAGTCCTGGATGTGGACAGTCATTGTAGCGGCGTTGTACAGACATCTCAGTACCTCGATATATCTCCAATCGATATGACATCTCTGCAATGAGTCGAGCACTGCCCAGGTTTCGATGGAGTCGAAGGCTTTCTCGTAGTCCACAAATGCCATACACAGCGGCTGATTGTACTCTTCGGTCTTCTGCACAATCTGCCGAATAGTATGGATGTGGTCCACGGTGCTGTAGCCTGATCGAAAGCCGGCTTGCTCTGGGGGCTGGAACTCGTCAAGTCGTCTGGCGAGACGGTTCGTGACGACTCTTGAGAACAGCTTATACACGTGACTCAGGAGGGAGATTGGTCTGTAGTTTTTCAAGAGGGTTTTATCACCTTTCTTGAAAAACAGTACCACCTCACTCCCGCTCCACGTTTCCATGGTCTTGCCATGTTGGATGACGGAATTAAAGAGGCTTGCTAGCTCTTTCAGGACCGGAGTCCCGCCTGCCTTAAGCAACTCTGTTGTGATTCCGTCATCTCCCGGAGCTTTGTTGTTTTTAAGCTGTTCTAGAGCCGCCCTAATCTCTCCTTGGTCAACGACCGGAAGCTCCTCGGAGTAATGGCGCATAAGAGGGGCGCGCTGGTCATCAATATTGATTCCCACGGGTTTATCCGATCTTGAAGAGAACAACTGCCCATAAAACCTCTCTACTTCTCCGACAATCTCAGGCCTAAAGGTAACGACCCCACCATTTTCAGTTTTAAGTTTTGTCAGACGCGGCCTCCCAAACTTGCGAGCGAACACTTTCGATCCCCGATTTTGCTCAATCGCAGCCTTGATGGCACGGGTATTGGAGCGTCGGAGATCGCGTCGCGTCAGCGTTTTTATTATTCGATTTAAGGCCTTATCTGACAAAAACGATGGTAGTTCTCGTCGTTTTCTCATGAGCTCGAGTGTCTCAGCAGAGAGTTTTGGTGCGTTGTCTCTTCTCTGTGGCGGAAAACACTTGCGGGATGTGTTTTGCAGTATTTTGACCAGCGTGTCGGTTCTCTCATCAATGCTGCTTATGGTTTCCAACGCGGTGAATTGATTTTGAAGTTCCATTTGGAACTTTTCGGAGCCTTGAGCAGCTTGGAGCATGGTAGGTCGGAGAGTAGACCTCATCATTCTCGATCTTTCGGCTGTTAAGTTGATATTTAGAGTGCCTCGAACCAAGCGGTGATCACTTCCGGTATTAAACCTGTTGATCACTGAAACATCTCTAAATATGTGCCTTTTATTCGAAAAGATTAAGTCTATCTCGTTCCTTGTCACGTTATCGGGGCTTCGCCAGGTCCACCTCCTCTGAGGCTTCTTTTGAAAGAAAGAATTCATCAAAAAAAGCCCCTGCGCTTCAACAAAGTTTTCCAGCATTTGCCCCCTGTGATTTCTGCAGCCCAAGCCGTAAGGTCCGACTTTCGATTCACCGCTATCTTGTACTCCCACTTTAGCACTAAAGTCTCCCATAACAACATTGTAGTGGGCCTTCGAGGTGTCGTTGAGGGCCTTTGCGATGTCCTCGTACATCGCTTCGACCACATCATCAGAGTATGTCGAAGTTGGCACATATACCTGTACGACCTTCAGGGAGTACCTGTCGGAAAGTTTTAGAACAAGGTACGCTACCCGGTTCGACACACTACTGATTTCCACAATGCTGCTAATGAGATCCTTTTTGACTAGAAAACCGACACCACCCTGGGAGAGGTTATCACCTTCGCGGAAGTAGAGTAAGTTACCGGACTCTAGAGTTATCGTGTCCTCCCCCTGTCTTCGGACTTCAGATAACCCCAATATATGCCAGTTTATATGACTTAACTCTACTTCTAATTCGGCGAGGTGATGGTCCAGCCTCATCGAGCGTCCATTATACGTTGCCATGTGCAGTCGTTTTATATGGTAGCCTGCCGTGAATTGGTGATTCTTAGCACCCCCTGCCCTGCCGATACCGCGACCGCTACCTTGGTCGGGCCTAGCGGGCTTGCCGGTAACTGGGAGCCTTTTTTGGGCGCATCTGCCATTAAGGGAGGGGTTTGCCCATACTCGCCGCGCTGGGCAGGCGTGTTGGCGAACGCAGTAGGGGGGGTAAGATGTTTATGGGAGGGGGGACGCTGCTGCCCATCCCCCCTTTTCCCCGTCCCTCAGTCGCCTCTTACGACACCCACGGGATGAGATTGGGGGAGTACTATTCTAAGCCGGTACTCCACGGCAAATTATGACATTATAATCTCATTATAACAACAAAGAACATACCACTTACCCAAATGCTTTAATTCACGTTGAAACTAAAATGGCTTATTATTTGAATTTTATGCACAAATTTGGGTATTTATAACATATAGTTGCTCACGACTGGACAATAATGATAATTTATTATAATTATTAATATATATTTTTTTAAAACGAGCTAGGCGTGTTTTTACAAAAGCATCGATTCTAGTCAGAGCGAGTTCAATCGTCTTTTTTCGTCTTCACTGATCAAATGTAATTTTTTTGTTTCGTTGTTATTTAAAATTGAATTCGTCAATCGATATATAACTTGCCTAAACTCCCAGGGCAGATTTTCTAAGCAACACAACAATAATAAATTCAAAATTAAAAAACATAATATCTAAAAGTGTTGGAATTTTGAAAAACCATTGAATCAATATGAAATAGCTAACGTTGAATCAATTTAAATTGTCAAACAATCAGCAGCAAATTCAAACGTTGGAAACGAGACGAAGTACTCTTAAGACACTAATTGAGCACATGAAAATTCAGTGATGCCTGGGTTTGAACCCACTGGGCCATCTCGGAAATGTATTTGATCGAATTACGTATGTTATTAAAGAATTACGGCCAAGGCAGCCAATTGCGCAGCGGCCAGGCTCAAAAACCTGCCAAATGTATCGAATCAATTGAACCATGAAAATTTAACACGACAAGGAAAACTTAACTTTCGTTATTACAATATATATTCTATATATCTTTGTAAGCTACATATCTTTGTAATTTGGAGCCAAGTTGGACCAATAGCAAGAACATGTTAGTCTTTAAAGATTACAGGTTCATACCCGGGCAACCACTGACTTTGTGTTTATACACATCTCGTGCTCGGTAATATTTATCGAGCAGAATTCTGTTGCTTTGGCGGGATGCGCTTCAATATTTTCTGTCTCAAGAACATTTATAGACTTTTTATTTTATAGTTTAGCACGTGTGTTTATTGTCTGTGAGACTGAGCTGAATATATCATATTGTCTTTTTTTAATTTCACAAGTACATATTTCAACCCTATAAAATGTAAGTAATAAACTTGTATGTAATTTGTCAACCGCCCTCTTCATCCAAGACACATACCTGGTTTTATCTTGCTTAAGTTTTTTAAAGCAGCTCTGGTTTAATAACTATGGGACCGTCTCTTTAGTTAAAATTTGCACTGCGTATATCATTTGCGTTGAATAAATCGAAATTGTAATTAAACTTGACTTTCGCTTAACTTCATCACGTGGTTTTTATTCGATAACTTGTTCTCATTAGTGATTATTAATTATATTTAAAAAAAAAAGTTTGTTTTACGCCCTTTTGTGGTTATAAACGTCCGCTCCCTTTTTTAACTTATTGTATATTAGAAATGTATCGTTTTTGATTAACTTATTAACCATTAGAGTCGTTTTATGCGCCACTTAGAAATTTGTGAAACCTCTTTCTAGGCTTTTGAATTACGCTTCGTTGACAATTCTATCATCCGTAAAAAAAAACAAATCGTTTCTTAAATATTGTAACAGAACATTAACCAATTCATGTCTAAAAGATTTTGCTTTTGTAAGTTTTGTTTGTTTTTAATTTTGAGCCTCACAAAAAATATTTTAACTGTCTGGCAAATGGGACACTTGATAGTAGATAACCACCATCGCCCATCACTGGCCTTTGCCTTTGAACTGGAACACAACGATATTACATATTGTTTGTCACTAGAATATGATTGTGAGAGGTACTACCACCAAGTATTAATAATTTGCATAATATAAAAAGGAAAGTTCGTAAATTCGAATCAAATTCAAATAGATGTCGATGAGTTTTCAAGAGCACAATTTCCATTTCACGTCCTCTACAAAGGAAAATATTGTAAGGAAATTTAAATAGATCGGAAAATTCCGAAACGTTTGCTATATATCTAACAATTGGTGTGCTTACAGCTAATAAGTATCCTGAGATTGAGCAAATGACTGTTCTCCATTTGAAGAGGAGTACATATTCAATGTACATATAAATACAACAACGAGCCGGTTGGCGTGGTTGATGGATACTTGCCTTTCACGCCGAAGGTTGTGGGTTCGATTCCCACCCAGGACAGATATTTGTGTGCATGAACATGTCTGTTTGTCCTGAGTCTGGGTGTAATTATCCATATAAGTATGTATTTACAAAAGAAAAATAGTATATGTAGTATATCAGTTGTCGGGTTACCATAGTACAAGCTCGGTACAACCTTAATTCGGGATCAGATGGTCGTGTGTAAAATGTCCCAGGATATTATTATTATTAAAGAAGTCAACAAATCGATTGAGAAGAAAAACTTTTACTTACTTATCGCCATTTTTTAATATATATTTTAGGGATTTTTTTTAATGTTGTAGGTAGGCGGGCAGGCAAATGGGCTACCTGATGTTAAGTGATCACCACCGCCCATAGACATAGGCGATATAAGAAGTATTAACTATTTCTTACATCGCCAATGCACCACCAATCTTAGGAACGAAGATGTTATGTCCCTTGTACCTGTAGTTACACTGGCTCACTCATCCTTCAAACCGGAACGCAACAATGCTAAGTATTGCTGTTTTGCGGTAGAAAATCTGATAAGTTGGGGGTACCTGCCCAAACGGGTTTGTACAAAGCCCTACCACATAGTGAAAAGTTTAAGCAATTATTTAAAATGCCAAGAGGTTAGACAACGTGAATTAGTTCATGATTGCGGTTTCAAGCCCGAGCAAGCACTGATTAATTTTCATGTGCTTATTTTCATGTTCATTGTGTTCATAATTTATCTCGTGCGTAGCGGTGAAGGAAAAAATCATGAAAAAACCTGTATGTGTCGGATAAACTTCAGTCACATGTTTATTCACTAATCCGTATTAGATAAACGTCGTGAAACAAGCTCCAAGCCTTCTCCGCAATTATACAGCCTATCTTATTGACAAAAAGATTAAATGATTGGATTGGAAGCTTACTAAAATATGATTTTTTTTAATATATTCTGCAGATGAAACTACTGGACTTCAGCTCAAATGCATGTATAAATAAAAGGTAAAATGTTTGGTAAAACCACACAAAATTTATAGTAACATTTTCAATCCCATAATATTTTTGTAGTAGTGAAAAATAGTTCACCACGGCCTAGGCTGTATACATAAACTTTGGCGGTATATGTACCGGTATAACGTTTATATAGTTATATTTAGTTGATCAACAACAAAATTAAATCAATGTTTACGAAATTTGTTATTCAAATGAAAACATTGCTTCGGGAAGAACCAACCTTGTGTAATCAATATTAAAGATTACTAGTAAATTAATTGGTGAGTGGACGGTGTACACAAAGTTTTATTCCACTACCATCATCATGTACATGATACAACTTATCTCATAATAATCAACATATATATATGTATAATAAACCAGTTTCCGTCCGTAGCTTCAACCACTTGTTAAGTGGAGGAAGACATTAGGTACTTTATAACTTTTCGGTTGTATTGTTAAGACGGGAAAGCCTAACAAACAAAATAAAATAAACTCACTTTCCCATTTATAATATTAGAATTCAACGAATCAAGCGATAATTCTTTACGAAAACGACATAAGTTGTATTGTTCAAGTTTACGGTGCAGGTACGCTTAGTACAGAAGTAGACGCACGTGGATTATAGTCATTTTAGGTCGGTCTTTAAAGGCCGATTACGCTTCACGTCGTGTCTCAATATTAATCCTTAGCGCAAAGAGCTTGCCCTTCACCCATAAAATATGTATTACCTAAGAAAAAACTACGTGAAATATTGTCATAATTTATCTCACAATAATCAACAGAAACAAACGCTCGCGTAAGTACTATATGACGCGTTAAAATTTTCAATAAAATAATCATGAAAACAGAAAAAGAAAAATTGACAGGCACAATTAAAATTAAAACCGCGTTTGTTATCGGAATAATATTTAAGCCACGTTTCATTTGTTTTTATCCGAGATCTCATGCCGTCGGTATATACGGTCTTTTTTGTTTATGTAGCGGTTTTGATGATTAATTTTTTTGCGTTGGGTTCGGCTTAGATCCAAGGTTGTTCCATCTCAATTTCATTTGTTCGGGACATTGTTAATATTTTATTTATATATATATATATGTTTCACAAAACAGATTATAACTAAAATATTATATATAATAATTGACAAGTATATATAATCCAAAACTAAACGAACACAAATTGGGAATTTATATTATATATTTTATTTAATAATATTGACAAAAAAGAAGTCAGTTCTCACATAATTAGTAAAAATTAAGTAATTAAAATATATATAAGTAACAAATAGAATACAAATTATCTATTATTAGTTTATATTTGAAGCGGCACTCTTTGATGTCGTTTGTTTTATGTTATCTCGTAATAACTCACAGCCCTTAATCCAAATTAACATTAGTACATTTCTCACATCAACAGTATTTCTTTTTTCATTCAGTTTCTCACTCGTGATGAAAACGACTTACAATGATACGCCATTCTGATGTCTGT
This sequence comes from Nymphalis io, assembly GCF_905147045.1. NCBI lineage: Eukaryota > Metazoa > Arthropoda > Insecta > Lepidoptera > Nymphalidae > Nymphalis > Nymphalis io. The sequence continues at coordinate 9,946,599 of NC_065905.1, forward strand.
CATTCCTAACATTTCCCAATCGTATTCAGCAACGATTTTCTACAAATATATATTAAAAATATATATGTTAAGTGAGAATACATATATACAATTTATTCCAATTTAATCGTATTATGTAAAATTTTGTACATCAGAAAGGACGCATGCTGTATTCACAACGAATAAAAAATGTATGTCATTTGGTGCTTACGCTTCGATTGCTTTACGCTACTGACAATGAAAATTACAATGAAAAAATCGCCAGCGTCTGGAAATAAACATATACACGTAAAGACGTAACACTAATTGTAATTCTTGTCTCTTAGAAGGGTACGCTTAAAAGCACTTAGGAAACTTCCTTGTGAGTAATTAGATTACAGCATTAGAGCGATAAGATGTTGAAAATTGCATTAAATCTTAAGGAATAAAACTTTAACATTTTGCTATTTACATTAAACTATGTTTCACCCGTGGCTTCGCCCTCCTGTTAGAGATTAAAGTTTAAAAAAGTAGCATATATAGGGGCATAAGGTTACATCATACAAAATTTCATCAAATATTTAATAAAATAAATATTATAGAGTATTAAAATACTTGTCAGCCTTTAGGCGATTACAAATTTGAAAGCGAATTTAATAATAAATGCAAGTATATTATATGAACTAGTGATCTATCTATTAGATATTATTTAGACGTGATAAAAAAGATGTAAAAAAGTACTCGTAAACCACCGTTAAGTGATAGAAATGAAATTTCTTAAAAAATAACACAACGCCTGCGCGGTAACTCTTATGTAGCGTCTCAGGCGTATAAAGGACATCAACGCACGCATGCGCCACACTATCTTATTCTACCGCTTTGTATCGTTAAGTATACGCCGTCACTTGCGTGGAGCAAAAGGGAATCGATAACTACCGTGGAATATATAGCTCTCTTTCTCTTTACTTTTAAGTCATATGTTTTTTCTCTCTCATGTAACGAAGTGTTCGTAAATGTGACGTATCTTTACAATTTTATTCTTATCATTACCATTTTAATATCGAAACAAATGTTAAATTTAATATTTAGAGAAACTTATGAAATCTGTTGCCAAATTATTCATCAATTATATATATTATAATAAACTAGCCATCACTAATATAATATAAATGATTATTAATGTTTGATTTTGAAATGTTTTTGATGTAAAACATCTAATAACGCGTCTCGGCGGTATGAACATTTCGTATAAAATGGCGTTAAACTTCATGACGCTCTCTCATACCGCCATTACATACCTCCTCTACGGCCCCACTTTCTGCTCCCTTGTGTTTACGTGGCGCGTATACTATTTATCCTTCGTTACTATAAGCTATTATAATAGCGAGAATTATATTATATTTATTGTTTTTTTTTTTTAATATTACCTATGTATTAATGAAATTACAATTACAATTTCTATGTCTCGTAACGGCCACATATGGGGTATATGTGGCTTCTAAGTTAGGCACAAGCTTGTGTAACAGAAATCTGAACAAATCATTGTAACTTAGTGCAGAACACACTTACACTGCAATACTTAAACAAATTGAGCCGCTACGTAATAATGTCATTCAATAGTTATATGAAAATTGATTTCCCAATGGCAACCCCGTAGGCTTGTCAGGTGTAATAATATGAAATAGAAGGACGTGATAATCAATTTGATTTTTTTTTTATTCATCAACCAAACTTATCTTTGGAGTATCTTTGAAGGATAAGATCAGAAATGAGATTATCCGGAAAAGAACCGGAGTCACCGACATAGCTTGCAAAATTAGCAGGCTGAAGTGGCAGTGGGCTGGTCACGTATGTCGTAGGACCGATGGCCGTTGGAGCAGACGAGTCCTAGAGTGGAGACCGCGAATCGGCAAGCGCAGCGTAGGGCGCCCTCCAGCCAGGTGGACCGACGACCTTAAGAAGGTGGCGGGCACCAACTGGATGCGGAAGGCGGAGGACAGGGAGCTTTGGCGCACCTTGGGAGAGGCCTATGTTCAGCAGTGGACAACGATTGGCTGTTGATTGATTGATTGATTGAACCAAACTTGCCTATTAATTAAATTAAATCTTATGGTATGTTCTATGTCCTCTTATTCTAAAAGCCAGGGCGGAGGCTTTTCACGTGTATGTCATAAGAAGCGTTGAGATCGTACTTATCAATACAGAATATATAAAATCAAACGATAAATTTATGCATTCAAGGACGACATATAATAAATCAGAACGATGTTTTACGACTTTCTTGCCGATTCTGAACCGTTTACATTCAATTTTTTTTAATCTGAGAGGCCCCCTTCTTATATAAAATATCATGTTATTTAAAAGTTAATGTAAAGTATTAACTTTTAAAAACAGGTCTACTTGAATAAAGAATATTTTGATTTTGCATTCGAGTCAATCTACATGATTCATTTAATGAAATGCTTCCATGGCTTTCAAATGTATATTATACGGACACTTACACAATAACAAAGAACCATCCTAATTAGTTCATCAAATAACTTCAATTCATTTAGGCTCAGTTTGGAAGCTATGAAATCACAGACAGAGCGATACACAGACATAAGCGACAAACTTATAAGAACCTTCGTTTCTTTTAGTAATATTATCAGTAGTGACTACGAATCGATAAGTTTTTTAGATATAGAATATTTGCCTCCGTTGCAAAGTACAGATAGAAGACGCTATTTATTTCCTGATTTGCGCAAGCTAGATGTTTCTTACTGAGTTATTTAAATTGCGAATTCGATCAAATTAATTAGATTAATAAGCGAAGGAAAGCACTTTCATTGATTAATTCAAAATTTGATCCCCCAATAATACTTCGGGAGCAAACAGCGTGCCTTATATATAGACTAGAAAATAAAAGCCGTTTAGATGATTATTTTTAACATTACCAGCGACGGCGTCTCGATGTTATTACAAGCGATTCAGCCGCGGCTTTGCCCGCGACATAATCAAGATTCCAGTTAAACAGCCAAAATATGTTAAATATGTCATATTTTTGCCGTGATAAACTTGAAAAACAACAATGCGTCATATATACAACATACAACCTTTCGTATTTATGATATGATTGATGAGTGTCATTCTTATTGTAGTATTTAAAGAAAAATGGATTTGCTAAATTATTATTTGATTTGCTAGGAGGTATTATCCTTATATACTATATCAGGAGTAGTATTTCCATTTGATAGGTCAACGATATCATTAGCATGTCTTACACGAGGGTAAAGCAGCAGCAAGTAATAGATAAAAATTACAACCCTTCTAATCTAATAAAACTATAAATGAGGTTAAAAATGAACAACTTAATGTAAATTTTAATAAAATCTATAATTTATGTAAGCAAAATATTAATGAAAACTCAAAACTAAAAGATTAGTTTATAACTAATGATAAAAATAAAAGATGTAATAAAAAGTTATAGAAAAAAAGTAACAAAACTTTCTAATTAAAATAAACTGTTATTAATAATAAAACTAAACAATTTAATGCAAACTTTATTAAACTCTACAACTAAGGAATGGGTAACTTTAAATGTAAAGAGTAATTATCAACAAATTAAAATATAAAAATAGAACAAAAATACAATCGAGTTAATAATTGCAACCTAAAGCCACAAATTATTCAATTTTATCAATCCATTAATGAAATTAATGAAAAAACTCAAAATAATCATACGAAACGACAACAAAACAACGACAACGCAACATGAACTAAACACGAATCCTAATATTCCGGAGCAGTGTGACCAGAAGGTTATTCCACGAAAAAAAGAATACGTGAAGGTTTTCTATCCTTTTTAAATTTAAACGTAACAATAAAGTCAAAAGTTTTTATCGTCGTCATGTAGTCAATCGTTGTCCACTGCTGGACATACGCCTTTCCTAATAAAGGTGCACCAAACTCCCGGTTCCTCGCTTTTTATACTCTTTAATAATATATTGAAAATTTGAGATTATTCAGTCAGTTTTTTACTACTCCTATTTCCAAATTTACTTATTCTTATTTTCGTATTACTAAAAATCGTTAAGAGTTAATACAGTAACAGCTTGTTAATGTCCCACTGCTGGGCTAATGCCTCCTCTCCCTTTTGAGGAGAAGGTTTTGGAGCTTATTCCACCACGCTGCTGCAATGCGGGTTGGTAGAATACACATGTGGCAGAATTTCAATGAAATTAGACACATGCAGGTTTCCTCACGATGTTTTCCTTCACCGTTAAGCACGAGATGAATTATAATCACAAATTAAGCACATGAAAATTCAGCGGTGCTTGCCCGGGCTTGAACCCACGATCATCGGTTAAGATTCACGCGTTCTAACCACTGGGCCATCTCGGCTTAAGAGTTAATACAATAAATCGAAATCAATTGACAAACAGAAAAGAAAAAGTAAATGAAATGTTTTGTCCTCGTCCATTTATATAGAAGACTTCAGACCCCTCAAATTTTACCCGTCGTAAGTATTTGTAAAGTTATTATTTTTTTTAATGAAATCTCATTAAAGATGTTAATTCGTGAAGAGAAAACTTTATACCCCTTTTAAAGATTATTGCGGGCACGGAGGAGTGTTCAATTTTTCATAGTTCATGTGTATGAGTGCTAAAAGCTTAAATTTATGTGTTATATGTATAATGTATCATATAAAATATATAAAATAAAATGAAACATTCATATTAAATTTTCATACGTAATACGTAAACCAAAACGTATTTTTTGACTTTTAAATTTTTATCCTTTTAAACCTTATTTTTTTATCATTCGTATTTTTCAAAAGAAATTTAAATGATTGCGTAGAAAAATATTTAAAGAGTCAACAGACACCCTCCAAAATTTTTTGAATTACTTAACCAAAAACGAAATATAATCCATTAGAATTGAAAACAATGTATCTTTTACTTCTATGATGTCGTCTCACTCTTACCGATGAAATAAGGTCCAATTTCGACCAATGTGCGGCTAGTGTTTATTAAAATGCCATACATTCCAACATACCCAGTATTTTGTTCTGTTTCGTACAGTTCCCGCGGACATTGTCATCATCCTTATCCTGTTTCGACGAACTATCCAATCTATTCATTTCAATTGATCACATAAATCTTCACTCCACACGTATTTATATATAAACATAATTCTAAATTAATATATATATATATTTATTTCACACGTAGTTATTTTTTATCCTTGATTATACAATTGAATTAAAATCTTATAACACACTGAAATCCACATTTATGTCATCAATATTTCTCCAAAAACACCGATATAATTTTATTCATAATAAACTTTTTATCTTTTGTTTTAATTAATGATTAAATTGTTTTTTTTTATATGTAATTTATTTACACTGAACAGCAAAACTAAGCCACACTAAAATTATTTTAAAAACTCGCTTCTATTTTCAAAATATTTCCATTTACCCTCGTAAATTTGGCGGCAAATTTCATCGTGAAAATAACGTCCGTCCTCCGAGAGAAGAGTTCACCTACTAACGTGCCTGTACTAAATTGGACATCTCACGGGATCAGGGAAGTTCGGGATAAATACGTCATTCTATATTCGCCTTTACTGCATACGTATTAAGACATAAATATAGATTGTCAAGATGTTGAGGTGAAAGCAATCTATCTTCCACTTATATTGGGAGAATGTATGTACATACAATACAAAAAATTTATACTGAGGGTGACGTATTTGTATGTACATAATATACATATTTTATTTATTATTGCGTATGTTGTCGTTTTCCTAGTAGTAGTCCAGCACTTTCCATAGAAATTGATAGGGTAAAAAGCTGATTGGTGAAGATGTTATGCCCTTTATTATACTGGCTCACTCACCTATCAAATCGAAATAACAATAAAAATTGTATTCGTTGTATGGCGATGGAATAATTGGTAAGTCGGTGATGCACAGATACCATTTAGTCAATTTGTAACTTAGAAAAGTTTAAGAATTTCTGTCCGAAAAAAGAAATATGTACAACAAATATACAGTCTGACTTTTAAACTAGATTATAGTCTGTATTATAGAAGTCAATGCTCTTAACAAACATAATAATATCTAACAGTTAACTACGACTAATTAAGGTTTTTTAAGAAAATTAATAATTGTTATTTTAATACTGATATATACGTAGTATTTTTAACTATGTGTATGCGTGAACGAGATGTATGTATATAATAGTTATTATATTTACATATATATACCATACGTTTCAATAATTATATACGAATATGTATAATATATTACATGGTTATACAGTGAGACATTTAGAGAGACTTTACTTTTTATTAAATCCACTATTCGCAAAAATAATGTTTGCGCATTAAAACTAATTTAACTTTCGAAGCCCGTTTGCAACATAGTTCAAAGGCAACATGTTTAAAACTGGTGGTTAATCTAATATAAATAGCGGTTACTAATGAAGTGGTTTGTATATTTCAGCTATTTTAGAAGTTAATTTTGAACTACATATTCGCTTATGGAAATATGAAATTTAATTTGGGCATGTAGTATTAGCATTGCAGATAATATATAGGACAGGATATTATTCAACAGGATATTAATCAAAATAATAATTTGTGATACGCCATTTTAATGCGTATATCATTTAAATGCTATAATTATTATTGTCGAAATAGCATATCACTTTATAGTGTGAACAGAATCTAATTTTACATTTTTAAAACGTACCACTTATGTATAGTCGATTCCAATAGAGCATTAAAGATAAATAAACGATGTTGACCTTGAATTGCGGGTTGGTAGAATACACATGTGGCAGAATTTCAATGAAATTAGACACATGCAGGTTTCCTCAGGATATTTTCCTTAACCGTCAAGCACGAGATGAATTATAATCACAAATTAAGCACATGAAAATTCAGTGGTGCTCGCCCGGGCTTGAACCCACGATCATCGATTAAGATACACTTGTTCTTACCACTGGGCCGTCTCAGCGCATCGGAGCAGCGTGGTGGAATAAGCTCCAAACCTTCTCCTCAAAAAAGGGAGAGGAGGCCTTAGCCCAGCAGTGGGACATTCACACGCTGTTACTGTTACTATTTACTGATCCTGAATTTAATTAAATTTGATAAAGATAACAAATAACTATGATATTCATTATGAATTCGTGGATAAGCGATAAAAAGCCGAGATGGCCTAGTGGTAAGAACGCGTGAATCTTAACCGATGATCGTGGGTTCAAACCCGGGCAAGCACCACTGAATTTTCATGTGCTTAATTTGTGTTTATAATTCATCTCGTGCTTAACGGTGAAGGAAAACATCGTGAGGAAACCTGCATGTGTCTAATTTCATTGAAATTCTGCCACATGTGTATTCTACCAACCTGCATTGGAGCAGCGTGGTGGAATAAGCTCCAAACCTTCTCCTCAAAAAGGGAGAGGAGGCCTTAGCCCAGCAATGGGACATTAACAGGCTGTTACTGTACTGTACTGTGTACTGGATAAGCGATTCGAATTTCGGTGTAGTTCTTGTTTGAACTTAAGCAGTAAAAATAAATAGTTAAATAGAAGATTGTTTATTATAAATGAAAATATATTATCAAGAACTGTTCGTAGTGCATAATATAGTCGATCTGTGTGAAAATCGCATGGAATATATATGTTTGTACTCCTAAATCTAAGGTTCGTTTATGTATACTTAGCCTGCCATTGGAATAAAGTATCCATGAGACGATGGGTGTTACAGTCAGCTATGCTTAGTCACTGCTGTGAGGAACAGCAGTCCTATTTTTAAGGATTCACGTAGTATCTCATTCGTGAAATATTGAAAACCGGCTACAGTGATACGCTTTCGTGATACATATATACTTTAAATGTTATAATTATGATCGTCAAAACCACATATTATAACTTTCTGACGTTTCACGATAATGTTCTATGGTGAGTTTCGATTTTGTTCTTACAGAATCAATCAATCAATCAATCAACAGCCAATCGTTGTCCACTGCTGAACATAGGCCTCTCCCAAGGTGCGCCAAAGCTCCCTGTCCTCCGCCTTCCGCATCCAGTTGGTGCCCGCCACCTTCTTAAGGTCGTCGGTCCACCTGGCTGGAGGGCGCCCTACGCTGCGCTTGCCGATTCGCGGTCTCCACTCTAGGACTCGTCTGCTCCAACGGCCATCGGTCCTACGACATACGTGACCAGCCCACTGCCACTTCAGCCTGCTAATTTTGCAAGCTATGTCGGTGACTCCGGTTCTTTTCCGGATAATCTCATTTCTGATCTTATCCTTCAAAGATACTCCGAGCATAGCTCGCTCCATAGCACGCTGAGCGACTTTGAATTTGTGGACTAGTCCCGCAGTTAGTGTCCACGTTTCGGCACCGTATGTCATGGCAGGTAAGACGCATTGGTTGAAGACTTTCGTCTTCAAACATTGCGGTATAGACGACTTGAGGACTTGACGAAGGTTGCCAAATGCTGCCCATCCCAAGCGAATTCTTCGATCGGCTTCCTTCTCGAAGTTGTTCCTACCGACTTGTATTATCTGTCCTAGGTAGGTATATTCACTAACAACTTCGAGAGGTTTCCCCTCGACGTATATCGGTCCCGGCACGACATGCCTATTGAACATGACCTTGGTCTTGTCCAAGTTCATACCGAGACCGACACACCGGGAAGACTCGCCTAGGCTACGCAACATTTCGGTGAGTTGTTCCAGCGACTCTGCTATGATGACGATATCGTCGGCAAATCGAAGGTGTGAGATGTACTCGCCGTTTACATTGACTCCATACCTAGTCCAATCCAGCGTTTTGAAAACGTCTTCCAACGCGTTGGTGAACAGTTTCGGGGATATTACATCCCCCTGTCTCACCCCTCTGCGCAGTTGGATCGCCTTCGTCTTACAGTCCTGGATGTGGACAGTCATTGTAGCGGCGTTGTACAGACATCTCAGTACCTCGATATATCTCCAATCGATATGACATCTCTGCAATGAGTCGAGCACTGCCCAGGTTTCGATGGAGTCGAAGGCTTTCTCGTAGTCCACAAATGCCATACACAGCGGCTGATTGTACTCTTCGGTCTTCTGCACAATCTGCCGAACAGTATGGATGTGGTCCACGGTGCTGTAGCCTGATCGAAAGCCGGCTTGCTCTGGGGGCTGGAACTCGTCAAGTCGTCTGGCGAGACGGTTCGTGACGACTCTTGAGAACAGCTTATACACGTGACTCAGGAGGGAGATTGGTCTGTAGTTTTTCAAGAGGGTTTTATCACCTTTCTTGAAAAACAGTACCACCTCACTCCCGCTCCACGTTTCCGGGGTCTTGCCATGTTGGATGACGGAATTAAAGAGGCTTGCTAGCTCTTTCAGGACCGGAGTCCCGCCTGCCTTAAGCAACTCTGTTGTGATTCCCTCATCTCCCGGAGCTTTGTTGTTTTTAAGCTGTTCTAGAGCCGCCCTAATCTCTCCTTGGTCAACGACCGGGAGCTCCTCGGAGTAATGGCGCATAAGAGGGGCGCGCTGGTCATCAATACTGATTCCCACGGGTTTATCCGATCTTGAAGAGAACAACTGCCCATAAAACCTCTCTACTTCTCCGATAATCTCAGGCCTAGAGGTAACGACCCCACCATTTTCAGTTTTAAGTTTTGTCAGACGCGGCCTCCCAAACTTGCGAGCGAACACTTTCGATCCCCGATTTTGCTCAATCGCAGCCTTGATGGCACGGGTATTGGAGCGTCGGAGATCGCGTCGCGTCAGCGTTTTTATTGTTCGGTTTAAGGCCTTATCTGACAAAAACGATGGTAGTTCTCGTCGTTTTCTCATGAGCTCGAGTGTCTCAGCAGAGAGTTTTGGTGCGTTGTCTCTTCTCTGTGGCGGAAAACACTTGCGGGATGTGTTTTGCAGTATTTTGACCAGCGTGTCGGTTCTCTCATCAATGCTGCTTATGGTTTCCAACGCGGTGAATTGATTTTGAAGTTCCATTTGGAACTTTTCGGAGCCTTGAGCAGCTTGGAGCATGGTAGGTCGGAGAGTAGACCTTATCATTCTCGATCTTTCGGCTTTTAAGTTGATATTTAGAGTGCCTCGAACCAAGCGGTGATCACTTCCGGTATTAAACCTGTTGATCACTGAAACATCTCTAAATATGTGCCTTTTATTCGAAATGATAAAGTCTATCTCGTTCCTTGTCACGTTATCGGGGATTCGCCAGGTCCACCTCCTCTGAGGCTTCTTTTGAAAGAAAGAATTCATCAAAAAAAGCCCCTGCGCTTCGAGAAAGTTTACCAGCATTTGCCCCCTGTGATTTCTGCAGCCCAAGCCGTAAGGTCCGACTTTCGATTCACCGCTATCTTGTACTCCCACTTTAGCATTAAAGTCTCCCATAACAACATTGTAGTGGGCCCTCGAGGTGTCGTTGAGGGCCTTTGCGATGTCCTCGTACATCGCTTCGACCACATCATCAGAGTATGTCGAAGTTGGCGCATATACCTGTACAACCTTCAGGGAGTACCTGTCGGAAAGTTTTAGGACAAGGTACGCTACCCGGTTCGACACACTACTGATTTCCACAATGCTGCTAATGAGATCCTTTTTGACTAGAAAACCGACACCACCCTGGGAGAGGTTATCACCTTCGCGGAAGTAGAGTAAGTTACCGGACTCTAGAGTTATCGTGTCCTCCCCCTGTCTTCGGACTTCAGATAACCCCAGTATATGCCAGTTTATATGACTTAACTCTACTTCTAATTCGGCGAGGTGATGGTCCAGCCTCATCGAGCGTCCATTATACGTTGCCATTTTCAGTCGCTTTATACGGTAGCCTGCCGTGAACCGGTGATTCTTAGCACCCCCTGCCCTGCCGATACCGCGACCGCTACCTTGGTCGGGCCTAGCGGGCTTGCCGGTAACTGGGGGCCTTTTTTTGGGCGCATCTGCCATTAAGGGAGGGGTTTGCCCATACTCGCCGCGCTGGGCAGGCGTGTTGGCAAGCGCAGTAGGGGGTAAGATGTTTATGGGAGGGGGGACGCTGCTGCCCATCCCCCCTTTTCCCCGTCCCTCAGTCGCCTCTTACGACACCCACGGGATGAGATTGGGGGAGTACTATTCTAAGCCGGTACTCCACGGCACTCTAAGCCGGTACTCCACGGCACTTACAGAATAGCTCTGCAAAAAACGTACAATTTATTTACTATATTAAAAATACTACACAATAAATTCATCACCCCACCTGCCATTTGCTTAAAAACTCCGTCAAACATAATCATCGAGCGGCGTGTGATGCCAGAAAAAGAAAAACATATATTCATACAAAATAACCATTATAGCGGTTTACTTGTTTTATTTATAACAATGTATTTTAAATAACAGCTTATTTTAGATTTTTTTTTTTGTATATGAAGAACATTTTACAGGAGAATAGTTGATCTTAATTGTATCTGCAAGTGCGTATATTATTTTACACCAAAGCCTCTATTTATATTTAAAGTAATTACATCAATTGCTGAATAAATATCGCTTCACAAAATATTCATCAAATAGAATTATATATTGTGTGTCAGAAATAAAGAAAAAATATTATATTATTACCGTCTTTGGAATAATTCTTTTATCTTTATCAACGTAGTTTCTTCTTTTTGTGATTATGAGCCCTTGAGAGGCCGTTGGGGATTAATATAAAAGGCTTTATGAGGAGCGAGATTACATCTCTGTTATTACGATTTATTTCTTTTTAAATCTGTCTTCCTTTTATCTATCTGTAAATATAAAAAAAGGATAATGCCACGTATTATTTGAAAAAAAAAACCTTTGACTGTTTGAATATAGATTGATGGTAAGATTGTGTGCAAGCCAATCTAGGAAGGAACCACCCACTCATCAGATATTCTATTGCCAAACTGCAATACTCAGTATTATTGTGTTTCGGTTTGAAGGGTGAGTGATTCAGTGTAACTACCAAAACTAAGGGACATAACATCAACAAACAAAAAACTATAAACATGATGTTGTTACATTTATTGTTATAAATAGTGACAACTTATTACGTTGTTGGTTCTTTAATTTAATTAAAATATTTTTATTGGAAAATTAACAATTTTCTACGGAATTATAAACAACAGTACCTCCAATTCTCCACATGAAATGTTAAAGCGAAAATATTGGCTCACAAAAAAATAGAGACTCGAGTTATGGAGTCAATAATAATAAAGTATATAAATGAAATAAAGGAATAGTGCGATTTGAACTGAACAATACAGAAAGATTGATCAATTATTATTCAGTGCTCGACGATGAAAATATCTCAAAAAAAATCTATATAAATATCGAAGCGTGGCATTCAATAACGTAGGGTCTAACCATATTATTTAGTCAACGACTTCGCTTAAATAAAAACGTAAATAAAAAACATAGATAATACTAATAGTAACGGTAGTAGGTAATAAAAATCTCCATCTAAATTAAAACTCTAATGAGCACTTAATTTTTCCATTATAAACATACATTAATGCGCTTTAAAAATTCATAACTTTTTACTTAAAAATAGCATGTTAAAATTCATCACGACTGAACGAGATAAAATTTCTCAGATAATATGCTGAGTAGCAAATATTATGAAAACATAAATACTTGTCTGTTGAATTTTTAATCCAGTGCTCAGTAGTGCATATATCAACTTTTCACGATTCCCTCTCCGCATTCATTCATAAGTAGAGAGTTTAAATTAAAAGTTTTCTAAATAAAAAATAATAATATCGCTGAAAGTGTACAAGTCTGCAAGCGAACTAATGTATTATTTCAATCAATCAGATACAACTGGAGTGAATCGAGACACAAGACCAACAACTTCACGTGTTCTCCGAGGCACGGGTTTTTAACTTCGAGCTACTACTGAATTTCTTTCCAGAAACAATTTATAAACCCAAACTGAATATTGAACCCAGGATATCAGGGTCTGCAATATTATAAGCTAGCCACTCAGTTCAGCAGTAATAGTAACGTAGATAAAAAAATGCGTTCAATTTATAATCGTTTTTATAAGATGACATCCCCTATGTTGGATTTTGGCGACAAGAGACCGTTTTTGAAATCGGAATTATCTGACATATTTTAGATTTAAATCACAAAAATCAATAGAAGCAAGGTGCACTGATGATACTTTTTTAGTGAAATAAAGCCTTATAATATCGATAAACTATGATAACATCTATAATATGTAAGACTACGAGAGTAATTGTAAAGTATTTGTATACATTCATTAAAGCTATTCATATTCAATTACTATTTCCCAAGTTACGTCAGTTCGTAATGACTTTGCTTGAGAAATTTATTAATAAAATATACGATGAAATCGGCAAATTTGGACGAAACAAAATTGCCGAGTTGCCTCGAGACACCTTCGGTCTTGGCACGGCCCCAATACGTCTCAAACTAACGAAGGACTCATAAACCAAAGTTATTAAATGTTTTTGGCAGGGGACAACGAAACTGAAGAGGATGAATAACACTGATTTAAGGGAAATAAGTTTTTTTAAGAAAGAAGCGGCTACTATATTTATATATTACAGATTTAATTTAATTACAGAACTATGAAACGAAGTACGGTTAATATAATCAAATTAGTTAGTATCTTGCATCCTATTGAATTTTCAATGAATGTTTAATTAGCCAACGCTTTTAATATAATAATTAATTATACTACACAGGTTAAAATGTATTTATCCTGACTGCTGACTGACAGCAATCAACGTCCAGTATAAACTATAATACCTAGAGACTTGTGAAGGATCCTTTTATTTTAATATTAATTTAATACGTAATAATCTAAATTAAGAAAAAAATTGGAACCAAATAGGTTCGAAAAGCTCAATTTTCATCTTCGCGTTTATTAAGTCCTCTTATCTCCAGGATAATTTATTGCCAAAACAAATAAACGACTCATAAAGTTACAGGTGTTCATATTAAAAAGGCATTTGTCAATTTCAAAGTTATTAATAATAATAATGTCCTCAGTATTTAATAATAATAATAATAATGTCCTCCAGATCGATTTCGGCCACGGCGACCAATTTCAAGAGAGATTAGTCAACTAAATATTATAGATAGATATTATAGTGCACAAGTAAATGTGCAAAAGTGCGTAAACACAGGTGCACTCTCTATTCCCTGACTCTCATAATCCGATGGGACGGCAATCCGACACGACCGGAAAGAGTTCAAGCGCAGGACCAACGGCTTTACATGCTTTCCGAGGCACGGGAGTGTACACACTTCCAACTTCCAGACTCCGGGCTGCTACTGAGAATTTTCTGACAGAAAAACCCAATAACGTTTATTTAACGGAATTGAACCCAGAACCTCCGCGTCTGCGGCCTTACATCAAGCCACTAGATCATTATAAGTCACTCAACTAATATTTAGGCTTTCAAGCAATAATTCGAATCGTAATTTTACAAATGATTCGGTACGTAGCTGATGTTAGTATGAGATAGATCGATCGATCGACATGCATTAATTGCTAATATTGGAGAGATTTATTATTACCACACATCTAAAAAATAATGTTTGAATGAATATATAAATTGTACACGTTTTACATATATAAATGGATATGTAATTAACAGCCTCATAACTAAAAAAATGTGTATGTCAATCATAAAAATTAATAAAAAGAAATAAAAACAAAGAGTTTCGTTTATAAATATATTTTTATTATTAATATAATTATATATAGCAACGAAGTATATTGTATACACGCTACGCACACAAAGGAGATAAGTGCGGCGGCAGAGAGGTGGCATGGCGTCGTAAGAGAGCGCCAAGCCGTTTGCTGTCACAGCTCACGAGATATTCTCATCTCGAAGGCATGCTAATAGATATTTTCCATAATATAATACATTTTTTTATGTAAGAGGAGGCAAACGAGCAGGAGGCTCACCCGATGGATAGTGATTACCAAAACCCGAGGATTTGCAGGTGCGTTGACGGCCTTAAAATTACGATTACAATGAGCCTAACCCTTAACACCAACGTTGATATAACCTTTAGCTACCGTAGACAAAAAAGCATATAATCAATATTTATACAGGTGTATTCTGAATATAATAAGCTCTTATGTTGAGAGGTTATCGAATCAAGTATCAAGACACCTCAGTCAAGGGCTTTCAAGACTTCAGTATTTTATCTTATGAATTTCTACAAGATAGCAGGCGAAGTTTATTAAATCATCATCAATTCATCCTACTCTAACTGATGGTTATTTATATTTGCTATCTCATTCGCACCGTCACTGAGGTATTTCTTATACATGATATTATCTTTACAAGATCTGCAGTGAAGTAACCTTTAACCTAACAATTTGAAAAGTTTTGAGGTCAGCGAATTTCTTACTAACCAACCTTTCAGATTTGCATGGGTAATGATAAAGAGGTTACATAGATTTCGATTCTGATATTATAATATATGATAATATTTTTAAATGCTGAATGGATAAAAAAAAAACATGCAAACATATAAAAAATAGCGATTAAAAAAATCTAAACTTGTGATGTTTACTTAACAAAAATATGGCTGCCTATTAAAAACTTTTTTTTCGTTAAAACAAGATAGAAGCTAAAACAAAATAAAGAAGTATTCTAAATCCTGTTCAATGCCATAATCAACTTAGATGTCAAAGAAGAACCGAACTTTCTATTGAGGATTGGTACCAAGACAAAGTATTTTGTTCAGCGACCAAAATATGTAGTCTGTTATTGTAGCGAAACCATCATTTGTTTAACTTCCTTTTCTATATAGTTGGGTTTGCTAGTTCGTTTAAAAATAGAACTAAAATCACTTATAAAATATTTTATCATTATTTTTATCACATTTCCTTTAATATTTTTGGCACTTGGTGTTAAAAATGAGAGTATTAATTATTTATGCCTAAAATAGATAGATCAATAAAATAATTATAGAGAAGGTAGTCAGTATTTTTCATTAGGCCCGATTTGATATATCATTTGTCAAATCTGACATTATATTAACATGTTATAGTGCACGTTTTTTTAAAAACGTCATTTGTGAGGAGACAAAGGTTCAACTCGCACAGCCAAGTTGAAAGATAAACACTTAGAATGTTTTATTTGATTAATTTATTGCATAATTTAAATTTAAAAATAATTTTATTATAACATTACCATTGTAGCTATTCTTCTTTCATTCGACTCCGAAATAATAATTATTCTGAGAGAAACTTCGCACGTAGTTTTACCTGTTACTAAAGATAGTGTGTGATAGTGATACTTATCAGACTGTTAGGCTAAGTAGTCTATTATTAAAAATTAACTTTATACATATTAAAAATATATAAGCTGTACACTAATAAATGAAAAGAAAAATTTAGTTAGATAAGAAGTACTACTAAAACAAAATACATAAAATATATCATTTGGAACGCGTTTCGGAGAAGGTATTAATATATATTGTTAATATATAAGTAGCTGTGCTTTGCAGTTTTACCCGCTTTAAATTTAGACTATTGACGTAACAAGCGTGAATTTAACATCGTTGTAATTAATAATTATTACTCTCAGCAAACCTTAATGTTGATGAAATAAACGGTGTATTCTCGAGAACTTTATTTTTAACACTAAAAATAAAGAGTACAATGCTATATAATCATGTCAAGGATCGCCGTATAACTTACAATGGACTTAATGTGATATACGATTTTAATTCCAAGCGCTTACAACATTAGGTTTGTTATAGCATGTACTGAGAGTACAACGTGAAAATTGACTTAACCGGAACAAAGAGCTTTAACTGCGCCTTTAAAAAGCGCTTTTAGATTTCCTTTTATATGAAATGGTTAAAATTTTGCGATGTTCTTTGAGTGCAGTCCATACTGCTTATATATATTTTGTCTTTATTTTATTGTGATAGTATTTTAAATTAAATTTTAACAATGACAACTTAAAACAACACCTTTACCGGCTTATTTCATTAATTTACCTACAATTTCTAGCTGTTTTTCGAACTAAATAAAGATTAATTAACCGTTTTTAAATTTAGGGTATGCAAATTTTAGACGTTTTTGGGAATTTTCGAACGAAATTTTACTTTTATTATCTACGGCTATTAAAAATATATGGTTTTCCGTTTCAATATATAGATTAAATTAAATTACAAAATCTTTAATAAATTAAATATATGCCAAATATCCAAGTCGTGTGTTTTTTACAACTGATTATACCACTGCTTTTTACAGTCACTTAAGTAAAATGGAAGACCTTATAAAAACGTTCTATTACTCAAAAGAATTCAACGATAAACACTGAAGGTTGACGAGCTGATCGGCAAAAAATATATATTAAATCGGGTATTCTCAAGAGAATTATAATAAAATGATGATAAGATTTTAATAAAGATAATATTTTATTATAAGATAACTCTATTGATACTATTATATATACTGGTTTTGTTGGATATATATACTTGTTTTGTTATTATTAGATATTAGACAAGTTGACAGACGACGTAATGGTATTAGCATAAATAGTGGCATCAACTATTATAATCTTTGCCAGCTCATTGAATACGTACAGGATAGCTACCAACGTTATCTTGAGTCTGCGATTATTAAGGATATATATTTATGTATATTCAGTTGTAAGGAATGGTTAATATTTCTTACATCGCTAATGTCTATGGCGTTGCTGACCACTTAACATCCATCCCATTTACCCACGTAATTATTGCATTAAAAAAAATGTTTGACAGAAAATAATTTTTCTTTGTATTACATGAAATACTTGAAAACCTTAAAGACAATAGTTATTTTCATGTTTCTTTGTCGTCAAAGCAATCCTCTTAACACTTAACAACATTGGAGTCTCACGATAAAACACGAACAAAATGTACTAGTTCGAAACGAGTTATAAAAAAGGAGGCACATGTTTCAGCAGAAATTACCTGCCATCAGCAGGAAAACATTTTTACTGGCAACGATAAAAAATCTCGCAACAACGACAAAGCAAATGAAAATGGATTAACCCAACAAAACCCGTCAGGATAAAAGAGCGCCATTCAATCAATCTATTTTTTTCGGGCAATCCTTTTTTCACGCTGAAAGCAAACTGAAAACGTTTTCGACGTATTGTTGTGAGATCATTTCATCTTATAATAAATAGAATATAATGAAAAACTAAGGTATATATTTTAAATCGAACTGATATGTTTATATAAGTCAGTTTTGATGGGTGGATGAACTATATCTCAAATGGCTAGAGAGCTGGT
Organism: Nymphalis io; assembly: GCF_905147045.1. Classification (NCBI taxonomy): domain Eukaryota; kingdom Metazoa; phylum Arthropoda; class Insecta; order Lepidoptera; family Nymphalidae; genus Nymphalis; species Nymphalis io. The sequence goes on from NC_065905.1 coordinate 9,964,847, forward strand.
GAACAAATTTCTTTATGATTTGCTCATGTGGAATTGTCAACGCTTTAAATTTGTAAAAAAGGGGATGCACACATCATACCTGCTGCTGCCACCGCTCAGAAATCCGGACGGATCGCTAGCTCACAGTCCGCAAGAGCAAGCTGATCTCCTGGCTAAACTCTTTGCCGACAATTCCGTCATCGATGATTGTAGTGCACTGCCACCTACAATACCTGCATGTGGCCATACGATGCCTGACATTAAAATCAGGCAACGTGATGTGCGTGCGGAGCTGCAATCACTTGATGTACGGAAAGCTAGCGGTCCCGATGGAATACCAGCCATAGTGCTGAAGAAGTGCGCAGCGGAGCTGTCTCCTGTGTTAACGCGCCTGTTCCAACTTTCTCTCTCTTCGGGAAGTGTGCCGGAGGCTTGGAGAAGAGCTAATGTGCAAGCGGTTCCCAAAAAAGGGGATCGGTCTGACCCGGCAAATTATCGGCCAATAGCTATCACCTCAGTACTTTGTAAGGTGATGGAACGGATTTTAAACAACCAACTGATCCATTACCTAGAAGATCACTGTCCAATTAATGATCGTCAGTACGGGTTTCGACCAAAACGGTCCACAGGTGATCTTCTAGCGTACGTAACACACCTCTGGGGTGAAGCTATCGACAAGCATGGAGAATCGTTGGCTGTCAGCCTCGATATCTCCAAGGCTTTCGACAGGGTCTGGCACAGAAGTCTTCTCTCCAAGCTACCGGCATATGGTCTGCCTGCTCAGCTATGCACCTGGATTGCCAGCTTCCTATACAAGCGTAGCCTTCGTGTTTTAGAAGATGGTTGCGCTTCACAATTCTATGTAGTGAATGCTGGGGTCCCCCAGGGATCTGTGCTATCTCCCACACTCTTTCTTTTGCATATCAATGATATGCTCTCCCTTGGGAACATACATTGCTATGCAGATGATAGTACAGTGCATGGTGGATACCACGGACGCGCAGTGGCTGGGCGGGTGGAAACTGAGGAGAGGCGGGAGAATCTTGTCATTGAACTCGATAGGACGTTAGATCTCATCGCCAAATGGGGCTCTGATAATCTTGTTGAGTTTAATGCCAAGAAAACACAGGTATGCGCTCTCACGGCGAAAAAGTCAACATTTTCCCCTCTTCCCTCCCTCTGTGGTACTCCGCTGGTGATGCAAAGCAAAATCGCCATGCTGGGGATTGACGTTCGCTGCGACCTTAGTCCAAGGGATTACATTGAGGCTGTTATAAAAACAGCTTCACGGAAACTCGGAGTTCTGAACAAGGTGCGGCGCTTTTTCACGCCACAACAACTGTGCCTGCTGTACAAAACACAGGTACGGTCTTGCGTGGAATATTGCTCGCACCTTTGGGATGGCTCCGCTAAGTACCTACTTGAGGCCTTGGACCGGTTGCAGCGACGTGCCGTACGCATTATTGGCGACGTAAAGGTCACAAACACCCTTGAACCTTTACAATTGCGTCGTGAGATAGCAGCACTGAGCGCTTTCTATCGACTGTATCACGGCGAGTGCTCTGAGGAATTATTCTCTCTAATTCCTGCTTCCCCCTTCCTTCTTAAGTCCACGCAAGCTGGTTCTCGATGTCACCGCCTAACTGTGACATCAATTCCATCGCGAACAAAGAAATTTGGCAACTCCTTTCTTTGTCGCACTTCCAAAAAATGGAATTCCTTACCAGCTCACGTATTCCCCTCCTCTTACAACCCGGGTTCCTTCAAACGAGGCATGAAGAGGCATCTTGCGGGCCGGCAAGGCGAAGGCGGCTAGTGCAGAACGTTTTTCCCGTCTGTACTGGCCGTCGTCGCGTTTGGACTCTACTACCACTTACCATCAGGTGGAGTAGAGTCATTTGCCCTCCCGGCGATATAAAAAAAAAAAAAAAAACCTTCATCAAAGGCTACTTTTTTGCACCTAACATCTCTTCACCTGCCCTGAATCCACGGGTGAAAACTACTTAATTATAAAACAAATTAATAACATGATAAATTAGTCGGTTTTGCCGAACTATTTTACTTTGAACCCTTGATATTATAAGAAAAATAATAATTTAACTTAAAATATTAAAGCTTTTGTTTTAAGATGGAATTTTAGCTTTAGAACGTTTTAACAAAATTAACTGACAGCGCCGATAATATTTTCAAGGTCTTGCCAACTTATCTTTCTTCCGTGGGATTGGATATAGCAGTAGACATTTTAATTAAATTATTTGAAGAGCAAGCTATTTTATAGAGAGTATCATGTATTTTTGATATTTTCTGTTGAAAAGCAGACAGGTAAACTGACGGTAATTTGACAGTTAATATGTCTGATGTTAGAATGAGCTTTTCATGAATTTCTGATTTCAATATGCTCATAACTGTTAATCATCAGATCAAGAGATCAATTCACAACAAACAACAAAAACAATATTTTTTTGAATAAAAATCACTATCGCATTTGAATCGCATGTAATCGTTACCCTTTAGTCTATTTTACTAACACAACGATCGTCCGATGTAATTAAACTGGCTCACTCACCCTTCAAACCGGAACGCAACAATACCAAGTACTGCTGTTTTGTGGTAGAATATCTGACGAGTGGGTACCTATCCAGACGAGCTTGTACAAAGCCCTACCACCAGTAGTTCTCTTGAAGAAACGTATCGAAACCGTTATAAATTAGTAATATTTAGCCTCAGTGGGATAGTTTCAATTTGGAGGTATCATACTTACATCAAGGTGGCCCACTGAATTTTAATGTACTTGCAAATTTAATAATGCTTAAAATTCATCTTGTGTAAATATCCCACTGCTAGGCTCAGGTCTCTTTCTCCTTTTGAAAAGGATATAAGCGACATTTCAAAATAACTATATTTCAGAATTAGCCACTTAGGACATTTTTTTTTTTTACTCTAGATACAATGTTATTTATCTTTTTATTTATTTAAATTTTAAGTGACCTACCTATTAATATTTTTCATAGTTGTAAATAAATTACAACGTTCAGAAATAATTGCGTATCTTGAAATTATGTTTGTCTTCTATGTGTTCCTAAACCCTTGATCCGATTGTGATAAAACTTTGGTGAGTTATTCTGCGTACGCCTGCAAAGGTTTCTACCCTTTTATTTATATATCTCTCCCTCAATATAAACGTTCTATGTAGACCCTTAAATAATAAATCAAGCCAGTATTTACAAAAGCTGTTATAATAGCTGATCTATTATAATTTTACTGATACAATATTCCGAAAACGTTTTCACATTATTATGTTTCAAAGGCAAACCGCTAAAGGTCTCTATTATTAAACAAATTTCACTTGAAGGAAAACGCCAAAGTAATATAGCAAGGGTTATGATTTTGATTGATCGTGGACGTTTCTCTATTATAAAAGTAATCTTTCGGTTGCTGAAAGTAGAATGCTTTTAAAGGCTTACATCCCGAACCACTAAAGATTTAAAATCTAAAAATAATAATAGATAGAGAAGTTATAAATCAGAGAAGTTTGCAACAGTGCTAAGCATTAACCTGAATGATAAATCGGCAGCCATTCATTCATTCGTAAATCCCATTCTCCCTTGATATCGCATGTTCTGTACGAAAGGAATTTTCTGCGACCACATTTTACAATACCTAGTATATATATTTATAACGTTTATTTGACAAAGGGGTTTTACGATTATAAAAATAGTTTTTGCATTACCACCTACCACCACCACTTACCACCTACCACCGTAATATAGAAGAGATCGCGCGCGTTTGTTTGCATATATCTGTATGTATATGTGTATGTGCATGAAATTTATGCAGCAGATAATGTCTTCACATAACCATAATTCTATGCCATGACAACTTAATGGAGGAAACAAGTGGATATAGCTTATATTATATATAGCTTATCGCAATCCGGTCAAATGTTTGTTTTAAAGCCGGTCCAATAAGTATCTTTTATTAATTCGAAATCAATAAAAGATTCTTATTGCGGTCCAATAATTAATATTATTCCAATAATAAGGTTGGTAAACACCGACTGTCACACTGGCTCTTCAACAATCAAACGGGAACACAACAATAAAGCATATTAAGTAGCAAATAATATTGTAAATTCCGAAAAGTTTTACTAATAACTAATCTGTTATCACCTTATTTCGTAATTAAGCCGTTGAAAAAGCAATTTATATGTTAATCTAGCGTGCATTATAAAATTCTGAACGTATATTTCACGAGAAAAATTAAAATTATTAATAAAGTTAATTATAGTCTCACGTTTCAGTTGCATACGTTCGCCGGAGGGGAATTACAGAAATTTTTAATTAGCCACGTAGAACCTTAAATTTACTTCTAATATCACCAAACAATTAAACAAGTTATATATTGAAAGTACCACTGAATTTATATATGCTTTATTAATATTATAAATGCCAAAGTTACTCTGTATGTCTGTCTGTCTGTCTATTCTACCGCTAAATAACTGAACAGATTATGAATGGTATCAAGTGAGCTTGAAGGGCATAGATTTTTTATACCAAACACTTGAAAAACATACAAGCAAAGTCAAGTGAGAAAACTAGTTTGTATTTTTAAATCATTTCGCACTCGTTGTTTAAAAACTTCATGAGAGATACTATATTTATATTTATTTCGTATTATGTGCCGGATGATTTTCTGCTGAATCCCGTTGCATTAGCGTCATTGAATATGCTCTAAGGCATTTTCTCAAAAAAAGAAGAATTGATATTAAAATCTTAAAAATAATTACACTTTAAGATATCTGTTTTGTTGTTTTTTATTTCAATTATTAAAATATATTTTATAAATAAATGAAAAACTTTCAAATTATAATCAACATCGCTTAGACATTCTTGCTTATTGTAAGAATAGCAAAATATGTTTAAAAGTAATTATTCTTTATCCATTCTTGCAATCTAATATATTCTACGTTGTAATGAATTCTTTTGTCAAGCCTGAGGACCGAGAGCCACGGAAATGGGAACTTAATAGGACAAAGAAAGTCGTTATAATAAACATTTAAAATATCACTAGAAAAGCCAAGACATAGGTGAAGATTGAACACGTGTATATTACGAGTGTAAACAGCAAAATGACTTTTTTTATTTGACTTTGAAGTCTAACTACCCAAGTAGTTAGACTTCAAAGTTAAATATAAAATATTATTTGCATGTTATACACACACGCACTCACAGTCATTCAAAGATTCTCATCTCTTAATAAATTTATTTTACTTACCGTCTTTTTAGTTAGTAATTCAATAAATGCATAAACTAATTGTGTTATCCTGTTTTGGTTTTAGTTACATGTTATATAATACTTAATACAATAAGGTAAAATAAATATATAAATAAAGAAAAAAAAACTTGATAGAAAAAGTCACGAAATCTTCTAAACTACTTTGTATATATTAATTTATTATATAAACAATTTGTAATATAAGATTAAATCTTTAAGCTTGACATTGTTTTGATATATAATCAACAATCATATATAATATATAATCAATCAATATCATAGATATTGTGGAGACAAAAACTGGATAATTAATTATATTTATAAATAACCTAGGGCTGTCATTAGGGTTTTTGTAAAAATCTTTCGAATTGTTTTTATGACGGTAACAAGCTTTAGATGCTTAATATGTCGCATGTGAAAATTGAAATTTTGAGTGGGTACTAAATCATAAAATTGATTTTGCATGGATCAAAAGGCCCCACAGCTAGTCTAAGGCCTCCCTCTCTCTTAGAGGAGAAGGTTATTGGAGCTTATCCTCCACGTTGCTCTAATGCGGGTTGGTTGATAAACACGTAGGAGAATTTCAGTGAAACTAGAAACATGCAGGGTTCCTCACAATATTTTTCTTCACCATTGAGCACGAGATTAATTACATACACAAATTAATTGCCGTTGTAATTTCAGTTATGCTTTCCTGGTCTTGAATCTGTAATCATCAGTTAAGATTCACGCGTTCTAACCATTAGGACATCTCGGCTCTTCTAACATAACTACCGGTATGAGGGCACCATTATTGTTCGAACATAGAAAGCAACTAAGTGACGCTACGACCACATCTACGTAATCATGACGCTACGACCACATCTACGTAATCATGCGAGATAATTCTACAACAAATTTCACAGTCGCTTAGCCACAGATGTGTATCCTTGCAGTAATACCTTCATCCTGATATTTTCCTTAATACTATTTACTATCGATTGATGGAGTTTTTCTTCGGTTAAAATGATCTCGCCCGGTTACCTATGAAAAAGAAGTCGAGGCGTATTTAATATATATTTGTGTATTCAACGGACAAGACCAATAAGTTTTTTTTTTTGCAACAGGCAAGATTTGTTTTTCTATTATTATATCATAATTAATTAAATGATTTCTTATCTCAAATAGATATTAGTTGTTAGTTCTTCAATTAAATTAATTAATACAGATGCATGTAAGCGAGATAAACTACATTCTTCATAATTATCAAAAAGTAATTTTCGATTTTTTGATTAACTTATGACCAAAATATACGCGGCGACCTTACACTTATACTATTACTATACTGTGCTCTTCCACAATTTCAATAATCGAACAATTTAGGCGTGCACATCTTTTGATTTATTTTTAAATAATAATCTAAGCTTTGAGATTAATATTAAAAAGATTAATACAAAAGTAAGGGCCTTGGATGTCTGTCTGCCTCTACGATTATCGTCGTTTTCAAAAGGAATCCGCTACAGGTTCAAAGGTGGACATGAGCAAATAATATAAACTGTTATATAACTTTTTAAAAATATTCAGTAAAGTCAACGGAAATCTTTTCTTTCTTATCTGATTATTTTAGTTTAAAAGTTTTTCATCAACACCATTGCACAATACGCACAATTATTATATTGGACTTTAAATCCACATATTTGTTTAATTGTTGTTAATATAAATGCATAAATAACCATAAATTCAACATGATCATTATTGCCATTTTGGCAGAACTCCTTACTTGAGATCTCTTTGGTCATTTAGAATATTTATAACGTTTATAGTTTTGCTATGTCAGAAAAAGTTAAAGCCTATTGCCTAAAAGTTAAAAACTCACCTTAACCGTTGTCCTTATCTTTATTTGCTTCGGTGTAATAAAATCTTCTAATATCGGTCACTGCGTCTTATGTTCTCTTTGATCATTATTATTTAATAAGACCTTTCTTCGAGTCGAATTATTTTATATTTTCGACCAACAATAGGTAAAAACTTTTATAGAACATTCTACAGTAAACTACAATAGCGAGCAATTACGGCGACATCCAGCTCGCAAAGACAATTAAGCACTCATTTCCTCACCCACCGCTGGCTTAATGAAAAATTGTAAGGAAATTTGAAATTTCTATTTTGAACGCTCAAATGATTTTATTATATTGCTATTGAAATATCAAGCAATTTGCAGCGTTATGTTTTACATTATGACAATATTAACTGCCCATCTTGACTTAGGATAAAAAACTAATAATAAAAATTAAAAAAGTCTCAATACATACATATATAATGTATAAGGTAATTAAGTGGAACCATTCCAATGAGCGCACGAATGATACATTTACAAATTGGTGAGGAGTTGGGTATCATGATGATGATGTTTACCATTTTATTGTAATAATATTGATTTCACGGAATTATAAATTGAATTCGATCATACCAGTAGGAGTTACTCACGTCCCTTTATTTTTTATTATTATTATTAACTAGAAAAGAGTTAGTATTCTTCAAACAGCTAAACATATTTCAACTGTTTATTCATTTAATTTTTTAATCATAGCTAAAGCACTCTCGATCAAGTCACCTTTCAAATAAAAAAAATATTGAATGAAAGTCGGTTCATCCGCTTAAGAGCCACGAGTACGATGCACAAAGAGATATACACACATTCAAGCTATAACAAATTTGCATCGGAGGTTAGAATTTTATCTCGTAATAATTTTAAATGGTTTTATTTAAATTAATTATATCTCGTTATAAGTTTTCGTATTCATTTCTCGAAATAACTTTTCGGAGATCTTTTTCAAATGACACCTTATTTTGGAGAAATTGTTAAACGATACCCGTTCTCTTAGGTGTAATCAGATTACCAGCCAGTAAATATTCCACTGCTGAACAAAGATTCACCTCCTCCTCCTCGTCCTTGAGAAGCAGCTTATTTCATCACATTACTTAAACGCCGTTTGGTAGATTCACATGTGGCAGAAGTTCAACCGGCACATCCTCACAATATTGTTCTATCGCTACACGAGATGTATTATAAAATTATACTCAATCAAAAATACATTTTCAGACATTTGTATATTGCATTCCGTAATACAAATGTCAGAATATATATTATATTCAAAATTGATATCCCAAGCGAGCTATTTTTCAGCTTGGCTGCGCTCAACGCTTCATGTATATTACTAACAAGATTTCCAACCCCTGAGCGAAACAGATCGCACTGCAGATAACTTTGTATATATGAACATATACATATTAGTTAGCTGGTCTTACTTTAAATAATGATTTAAGATTTAATACCACGCTCAGCCAGCCAGCCTGTACCAGTTAGTACGTCATACCTTACGCCAGTTTTCCTTAAGCGTTCTTTCAAACATATTTGAACATCACCGAAATTTCAAACTATTAAGATTCAACAGATATTTTTATTTAGTTATTTAATTAATAAAAACCAGAATATAATAATCACTATAACGATAGATTTAGGTATTAGTAAACATTAAATACGTTATAACTCAAAGCCTAAATTCTTCTGCGTGAGTTTCAGTGGTTATTTACATGACTTGCTATATATATATAATGTCCAGAGTATTTTCCATGGCTTTTCCACCCTATTTAAACTTGAGGTAATTTTTTGGCACCAAACAGCCACAAACTCATTAGTTTATACTTATTGAATCTTTAATAAATTACTTATTAAATCTTTAACATATTTTTTTTATTGAATAGATAGGTGGACGGGCATATGGGCCATCTGATAGTAAGATGGTCACAAATATTAACCATCGCTTAAATTGCCAATGCGCCACCAACCTTGGAAACTAAGATGTTGTGTCTCTTATGCCTGTAATTACACTGGCTCTCTCACCCTTCAAACCGGCACACAATAATACCAAGTACTGCTGTTTGGCGGTAGAATATCTGATGAGTGGATGGTACCTGCCCAGACGAGCTTGCACAAAGCCCTACCTACAGTAATATAATAATTTAATAAATTGCGCACCAACTTTAGATAACTATGCGTACAATAATTTCCTTCTGTGTGAATTCATCACTAGCAAGTACGAGCGTACACAAAATAATTTTAAGGAGAACAATTAATGACATAAGTAAAATAAAAAAATATTTCTCTTCAAATAATAAATATTTTATAATTACTTAAAGTTATCCATAATGTCCTTTCGTCCATTATTATGAGGATTGCACTGAAGTCAAGAGGCAGATGTACATAAATGATATATAGGCTTACAATTGGACAATATAAGCTGAGAGGCTTCTTATTTGTGACGAATTATTACTATTTACATGAAATTTAACCTCTTATTTATTTACGTTGTTTTTTTAACATTATTGAAATAAAATAACTTTTATATAAAACAAGTGATCCATTGTTCCTTGCTGATATTATTAAGTTTTTGACAGTTTTTCTAGGCGGAACCTTCATCCCGAACCACTAATAATTTTACATTTAATTAAACATTGATAGGTGATTATTATATGCTATGGAGTACCGGCTTAGAATAGTACTCCCCCAATCTCATCCCGTGGGTGTCGTAAGAGGCGACTGAGGGACGGGGAAAAGGGGAGATGGGCAGCAGCGTCCCCCCCCCCCCATAAACATCTTACCCCCTACTGCGCTCGCCAACACGCCTGCCCAGCGCGGCGAGTATGGGCAAACCCTTCTTAATGGCAGATGCGCCCAAAAAAAGGCCCCCAGTTACCGGCAAGCCCGCTAGGCCCGACCAAGGTAGCGGTCGCGGTATCGGCAGGGCAAGGGGTGCTAAGAATCACCGGTTCACGGCAGGCTACCATATAAAACGACTGCACATGGCAACGTATAATGGACGCTCGATGAGGCTGGACCATCACCTCGCCGAATTAGAAGTAGAGTTAAGTCATATAAACTGGCATATACTGGGGTTATCTGAAGTCCGAAGACAGGGGGAGGACACGATAACTCTAAAGTCCGGTAACTTACTCTACTTCCGCGAAGGTGATAACCTCTCCCAGGTTGGTGTCGGTTTTCTAGTCAAAAAGGATCTCATAGCAGCATTGTGAAAACAGTGTGTCGAACCGGGTAGCGTACCTTGTCCTAAAACTTTCCGACAGGTACTGCCTGAAGGTCGTACAGTTATATGCGCTAACTTCGACATACTCTGATGATGTGGTCGAAGCGATGTACGAGGACATCGCAAAGGCCCTCAACGACACCTCGAAGGCCCACTACAATGTTGTTATGGGAGACTTTAATGCTAAAGTGGGAGTACAAGATAGCGGTGAATCGAAAGTCGGACCTTACGGCTTGGGCTGCAGAAATCACAGGGGGCAAATGCGGGTAAACTTTCTCGAAGCGCAGGGGCTCTTTTTGATGAATTCTTTCTTTCAAAAGAAGCCTCAGAGGAGGTGGACCTGGCGAAGCCCCGATAACGTGACAAGGAACGAGATAGACTTTATCATTTCGAATAAAAGATGATAAGCACATATTTAGAGATGTTTCAGTGATCAACAGGTTTAATACCGGAAGTGATCACCGCTTGGTTCGAGGCACTCTAAATATCGACTTCAAATCCGAAAGATCGAGAATGATGAGGTCTACTCTCCGACCTACCATGCTCCAAGCTGCTCAAGGCTCCGAAAAGTTCCAAATGGAACTTCAAAATCAATTCACCGCGTTGGAAACCGTAAGCAGCATTGATGAGAAAACTGACATGCTTGTCAAAATACTGCAAAACACATCCCGCAAGTGTTTTCCGCCACAGAGAAGAGACAACGCACCAAAACTCTCTGCTGAGACACTCGAGCTCATGAGAAAACGACGAGAGCTACCATCGTTTTTGTCAGATAAGACCTTAAACCGAACAATAAAAACGCTGACGCGACGCGATCTCCAACGCTCCAATACCCGTGCCATCAAGGCTGCGATTGAGCAAAATCGGGGATCGAAAGTGTTCGCTCGCAAGTTTTGGAGGCCGCATCTGACAAAACTTAAAACTGAAAATGGTGGGGTCGTTACTTCTAGATTATATTATGAGATATTCTCTTCAAGATCGGATAAACCCGTGGGAATCAGTATTGATGACCAGCGCGCCCATCTTACGCGCCATTACTCCGAGGAGCTCCCGGTCGTTGACCAAGGTGAGATTAGGGTGGCTCTAGAACAGCTTAAAAACAACAAAGCTCCGGGAGATGTGGGAATCCCAACAGAGTTGATTAAGGCAGGCGGGACTCCGGTCCTGAAAGAGCTAGTAAGCCTCTTTAATTCCGTCATCCAACATGACAAGACCCCGGAAACGTGGAGCGGGAGTGAGGTGGTACTGTTTTTCAAGAAAGGTGTTATTACCTTTTTTGAAACCCTCTTGAAAAACTATAGACTAATCTCCCTCCTGAGTCACGTGTATAAGCTGTTCTCAAGAGTCGTCACGAACCGTCTCGCCAGACGACTTCACGAGTTCCAGCCCCCAGAGCAAGCCGGCTTTCGATCAGGCTACAACACCGTGGACCACATCCATACTGTTCGGCAGATTGTGCAGAAGACCGAAGAGTACAATCAGCCGCTGTGTATGGCATTTGTGGACTACGAGAAAGCCTTCAACTCCATCGAAACCTGGGCAGTGCTCGACTCATTGCAGAGATGTCATATCGATTGGAGATATATCGAGGTACTGAGATGTCTGTACAACGCCGCTACAATGACTGTCCACATCCAGGACTGTAAGACGAAGGCGATCCAACTGCGCAGAGGGGTGAGACAGGGGGATGTAAAATCCCCGAAACTGTTCACCGACGCGTTGGAAGACGTTTTCAAAACGCTGGATTGGACTAGGTATGGAGTCAATGTAAACGGCGAGTACATCTCACACCTTCGATTTGCCGACGATATCGTCATCATAGCAGAGTCGCTGGAACAACTCACCGAAATGCTGCGTAGCCTAGGCGAGTCTTCCCGGTGTGTCGGTCTCGGTATGAACTTGGACAAGACCAAGGTCATGTTCAATAGGCATGTCGTGCCGGGACCGATATACGTCGAGGGGAAACCTCTCGAAGTTGTTAGTGAATATACCTACCTAGGACAGATAATACAAGTCGGTAGGAACAACTTCGAGAAGGAAGCCGATCGAAGAATTCGCTTAGGATGGGCAGCATTTGGCAACCTTCGTCAAGTCCTCAAGTCGTCTATACCGCAATGTTTGATGACGAAAGTCTTTAACCAATGCGTCTTACCTGCCATGACATACGGTGCCGAAACGTGGACACTAACTGCGGGACTAGTCCACAAATTCAAAGTCGCCCAGCGTGCTTTGGAGCGGGATAAGATCAGAAATGAGATTATCCGGAAAAAAACCGGAGTCACCGACATAGCTTGCAAAATTAGCAGGCTGAAGTGGCAGTGGGCTGGTCACGTATGTCGTAGGACCGATGGCCGTTGGAGCAGACGAGTCCTAGAGTGGAGACCGCGAATCGGCAAGCGCAGCGTAGGGCGCCCTCCAGCCAGGTAGACCGATGCCCTTAAAAAGGTAGCGGCACCAACTGGATGCAGAAGACGGAGGACAGGGAGCTTTGGCGCACCTTGGGAGAGGCCTATGTTCAGCAGTGGACAATGATTGGCTGTTGATTGAGGTGATTATTCAAAGTTAGTTGATTGATTATGGATTATGAATATTTCAAATGTATATTTGCGAAATACTAAAGAAACGCTAATAAATCATAATCAAGATAATATTAATTAAATATAGCGGATTCGCGTAATGGGATATTTTGTAAAGCAAAGGATAAGGGTTGGTTTTGCAATTAGGAGATAACAAGGCTACCGAGCGTCGTTTGTGAATCTCACGATCGAAAATATGGGACGCAGACACTTTTTAAATTATTAAGATTTTATTAATAAAAAAAAATATATATATATATAATTTACTATATAAAATGGTAGAGAATGAGGAAACCTGAAAATCAACCACATGTATATCCACACACTTTCTAAAGGGGGGATCAGGGGGTCTCTGTCCAGCAGTGGGGTATTAGCTTAGGCTATATAGGCTTCTTACTTATGTAGGAAAATGAAATATACTTCTGACCAAATTTCGTCCATTCACCATTTTCAAAAACTAAAAGCGGGGTAGATTGAATATTCAGGCCCAAGATTGGTAGCCAATTTCGAACAGGTTGCCAACCTGTGTCATTATATTATTAGTACACATTATAATATATTAAATGCGTATAATGTTTTGCGTGAACAAAGACGCACTCTCTATCCCTGAATTACATAGTCCATCTACGACTAGATCAGGCGTAAAACCAACTGTTTTACATACTTTCTATGCCACGGCGCTGAACAATGCCAACTTCCTAATGCCGAGCTGCCACTGTGAATAAATTGACAAAAAACCCCAATTAATAATACGAAAAAATGAAGGTTATTCATTATCACGAGATCTTCCACCATATACCGGCCAAATGAGTCAGTCACAAATATTCCATTAATAAATCACTTGACACCACTTTTCGAAATTTATAGACATGTTAAGGCTTTAAGTATTTACGGACTTAATAATCATTAAGAAGTTTAGTTTAGCTCTTTTGTTTTAACGTAGTTTTATAAAGACGGTGGTTAGATAATAACTGTTTCATCACAAAGTTTGTACTTCAAAGAGAGTTATTCAATTCAACTGACAAGGATGCTTGTATACTATCACAGTAAGATCACTACATCTCGGTACATTATATTTTAATATTCAAAAAGTTGCACAAAAGCTATCACAACTTACTATATTATACCCAAAACTTAAGCCTTTAACAGTTATTATCAAATTGAATTGTAAGTTATAATAACATTAAAAATAAACTAAGTATTTCATCTTTGCAAGATTAATAAACTGTATTAGCAAAGTCTACGTATATATTAACTACCAATTTAGCCATAAAACAATATCGGTATCCATTACGATATATTAAAATATATAAATATCAATCGAAAATTTTTTTGATGGCAAATATTTTTGGATTAGATTTGATTCGATTCATATTTAACTTATTCTTACAATAGCATAAAACCTTTTTTTAATAATGATGGTCATAAGTGAATTTATTTTTTATCTTTATGAGTGAATTAAGGTACAAAGAAAAACCAAATTTAAAACGATGTCTTATAAATAAAATTTAAAAGAATAATATTTTAAAATATTACAACTTAAAAACAACACCTATTTTTTTACAAGGACCGCTTGCAAAAATAACACTGCTACGTAGGTCTAATGGCTTACTTAAACAGCTTATGTGCTTGTTCAATAAACAAATAAATTCACAGTTACAAGGAGTTAAGATGCTGCCTTTTCTCTAAGGAATCAGGTAAGTTGACTAATAAAATAATATAAATATATACAAGAGAAAAACGGACATAGTTTTACGAATTTGTTTACGTTACACGAAATAACAGTCACCTTTACTTTTACCGACCCTAATTCCATCGATCAAATTTATCACGACAGTAACTTAAAGGGACAAACTACATTAAAACTTTAGGGTTCAGCTGGTCTCGGCGGAATTTAACAGTAAATTGTGAATTTCTGATCATTATTACACGTGCGAAGTTATTAACTTTACAAAGAAAATCTTTTATTATAATACTATGTGTGTACCAGCACTTGGGATCATCATTTTATATATATATATATATACATTCTTCCGAGAATAACTGGCCAGAAGCCCAGTACTCTAAGCTAATACCCGATATGAATTACAATATATAAATCCGGGCATTAGCGACTTTATGTTCATAAAATATAAGTAAAGTAAATTAACAGCCTGAGAATTTCAACTGCTGGGCTAAGGCCTCCTCTTTCTTAAAGAAAAAAGTTTGGACCTTATTTCACCGCACTCCATGCAACCCGCAATGGTTATGGTGAGCCAGAATTTAAGTAAAATTGGACGCACACAGGTTTCCCCACAGTGTTTTCCTTCACCGCCGAGCACCAAACTATCATCACCAAGCTATCTGTATTATTGTTATTATTCGTTTTTAGTTATAGTATATTCAACTATAGGTTTTATTTTTATTTTATTTTTTTTTTATATTTGCCGGGAGGGCAAATGACTCTACTCCACCTGATGGCAAGTGGTAGTAGAGTCCAAACGCGACGACGGCCAGTACAGATGGGAAAAACGTTCTGCACTAGCCACCTTCGCCTTGCCGGCCCGCAAGATGCCTCTTCACGCCTCGTTTGAAGGAACCATAGGTGTTGTTTTTAAGTTGTAATATTTTAAAGTATTATTCTTTTAAATTTTATTTATAAGACATCGTTTTAAATTTGGTTTTTCTTTGTACTTTAATTCACGTATTAATTGTCACTGAGTTAACTGACACTAGACCTTACTCACACGTAGCATTGAGCCGGACTGTCAATGCTTATGAAAGATATCAGGATGAGATCATAGATAATTTTTAGTACTTCGATTAAAATTCAAGCGTTCTAACCACTCGAATCTCATAAACAAATATAATTTAAAGATGCCAACGAAACAACATTTATATTTAAGTATTACTTATTTTTCTGGACCGGAATAAACTTCAAATTGATTTCTTATCAGAATTTATACTACAAGTTCAATTATTATTTTTTATTTTTAATTAATAAGAAAACACAATCTTTAGAAACTAATTTTTCTAGTATTTTTTTTTTCGATTTTGGGAATGACTTTGACTGCTTGTACTTTCTTCATTCATAATAGAGGAAATCGAAGTTCCTTTTGGTTAGACGCGCGACTACAGCGCCACATGCGTTGAACTACTCTCTTCTCATCGATATCCAGTCTGACCGGTCGATTTTTACGAGCTTTCATAAAAAACTGTACTCTGTGTTCTCTGGGAGTTCTATGATCATATATATTATGGACTCCCTGGTTACTTCAGCACCTGATAAGCTATGAAATACGTATAAATGGGAGAATCGAAGACACATACTGGGCCCAGTCTACGTAAGCTAGTTGGTGCTGTTGAAGGTAGGTGCTTAAGCTAGATTCCGACAAATCCTTATTGTATGTAGTACTTATCATATTTTATTAGATTGAAATTGTTACTATAATTTCAAAAATACGATGAATATATAGGCCAATGCGGTTATGACAATATTCCTGACATTATAATAAACGAACATTAATCTATAACAGACAGACCAGGTTCCCGTGGCGAATGCTGTTGTCTCTATTTATATAGATATTCCATTGAACAAGATTTGTATATCTTATGTCGAGCAATTAATTTCACTGCCAACAAACCATTAAGCTTGTGAATTAATTAACAGCTTTATTGCTCAATGGTGAAATATAGTATTATTTATTCTACGAACATACACAAAACGCACCACAGAAAACTGTCGTGAAATATCAGAAATTGATAAGCGACATTGACCATAATAATCATAGAATTTTAAGTATACACGTATCACAATAGTATATCACAATAGGTCGTTTGTCAACAATTCCCGTGAGAAATGAAATTAGTTCTTACGAAACTGCTGTTTGTATTATTTAATCTACGTTATTTTTAGAATGATTATATGTTTATATATTTCAGATTAACTAATGACTGATACATAAATCGTGAAATTCGATTATAATATGTTGATTTTGATGGAGGTTATTTTAATTAAGTATCATTTTACTTAATTATTAGAAGAAATATCTAGGCGTACTTTAACACAATCAAAAATCAAAATAAGAACCAGATAAACAAAATAAAGTAAAAAAAAGTAAAATAACAACCTGTGAATGTCCCACTGCTGGGCTACAGGCCTCCTCTCCCTTTTTTTTGAGGAGAAGGTTTGGAGCTTATTCCAATGATGTTAAATGTTTTTTTTTTATTTAATATATTCTATAATCAATGTTTAAATATATAAATAGTTAAAAGAAATAATGTATCGATTGGAAATGTAAAGTGACTAACCTATAAATGTCCCACTGCTGGGCTAAGGCCTCCTCACCCTTTTAAGGAGAAGGTTTGGAGCTTATTCCACCACGCTGCTCCAGTGCGGGTTGGTGGAATACACATGTGGCAGAATTTCAGTGAAATTAGACACATGCAGGTTTCGTCACGATGTTTTCTTTCACCATAAAGCACGAGATGAACTATAATCACAAATTAAGCACATGAAAATTCAGTGGTACTTGCCCGGACCCACGATCATCGGTTATGATTCACGCGTTATTACCACTGGGCCATCTCGGCTTTTTAAACAAAATAAAATCGAGATGAATTATAAGTACGTAGTTGTTTTTGTTGTCGTTGTAAATATTTTTAATGCACACAGATTATCATAATTCAAGCAGTAAACTTAACTATATCAGAAATATTACAAAGACAAATCTATACATGTATACATAATCAAGTCCGATTAACTTCATAATCAGAATTTCGCGAATCCCATCGAAAGTAAATTTTGAACCTATGATGTATTCAAATTAATTATGAAATTAAAGGAGTAATGCTGAAAGAATAACTTTACTATTAACTTACTTATTTTTCCTTCCTACCCCATCCCTTCCTTATTATAAGCTTTAGAAATATTTTTAGTATGAATATTTAGATGACAACGCAATGCAAGTTTTAATTACGAAAAGTTACATACGGACCGCGCTATTATTTTTTGAATATCATGCGACGTTCATGTCGCCTAAGAAAGTGGATAGAGTTCATGCCGGTAATTGTTGAAAAAAATGTATTAACTCGAACTAATTCTTGAAATTTGTGGTAATATTTATAAGATTTTGGCAGTTTCTAAAACGCTAATCAAAGTCACTATTTAGTTAATATGAATGGTGGTTAGTCAGTAGCAGCCGATGACGCAACCGGCGACCAATCAGCGTTCACATTTTAGATAAATTTTTGGATACACATGTAGACTTTCTCACGATGTTATCATTCATAGCTAATCACGAGAGGAATTATGAACTCTATTAAGCATCTAAAATATCGATGCATTTCTATGATTGAACTCGCAATCTCCAGTTAATATTTACAGGTTCTAACCACTGGTCAATCTCAGTTTAATATCAGATAGAAAGGTAAAAAGTTATGATAAGTTTAAAAAATTAAAAGAAAAGCCTTTTACAGCATTTTTCTGCATTAACGGTTAAAAGTCAAGTATCGCCCGTGGCCGCTTTATTATGCTATCTTCCTGTAGAAGCCGTATAATTTTCACCCTTATAACCCTCCCAAGCGGATACTATCATATTTAATAACATGTACCTGTAAAAAACTTTAAAGAAATTTTATATTTTGCCGAAAAACACCACGCTTACATTTTTACGGGGCTCATTCAAAAAAAAAAAACAAACGGATATATAATTTACAAAAATGTTTTGACAAAATTTCGAATCATATTTTCATTTCACAAACTACTCGTCTCGTTTATTTGATAAAAACATTAATTAATCATGTTAAATATTATATTGGTCAATGTAAGCTTAACATAAAAAATTACGGCCTTACTTATAATCATTCAAGTCGAGATGGCCCAGTGGTAAGAACGCGTGAATCTTAACCGATGAACGTGGGTTCAAACCCGGGCAAGCACCTCTGAATTTACATGTGCTTAATTTCTGTTTATAATTCATCTCGTGCTTTTCGGTGAAGGAAAACATCGTGAGGAAACCTGCATGTGTCTAATTTCATCGAAATTCTGCCACATGTGTATTCTACCAACCCGCACTGGAGCAGCGTGGTGGAATAAGCTCCAAACCTTCTCCTCAAAAAAGGGAGAGGAGGCCTTAGCCCAGCAGTGGGACATTTACAGGCTGTTACTGTACTGTTATAATCATTGGTTAGTGACTGTTTAGTTAAACATTGATTTCTCTCTCTCTGTCATTATTGATTTGACATTTGAAAGAAGAACACACAGAAATGTTTAACAAATCACCCGCTAAATAACATTTATAAGTAAGGCCGTTATTATTTTTTTTTTTTTTATATAGAATAGGAAGGCGGACGAGCATATGGGCCACCTGATGGTAAGTGGTCACCAAACGCTCTTAGACATTGGCATTGTAAGTAATGTCAACCATCGCTTATATAGCCAATGCGCCACCAACCTTGGGAACTAAGATTTTATGTCCCTTGTGCCTGTAATTACACTGGCTCACTCACCCTTCAAACCGGAACACAACAATAACAAGTATTGCTGTTTTGCGGTAGAATATCTGATGAGTGGGTGGTACCTACCCAGACGAGCTTGCACAAAGCTCTACCACCAGTGAGAGTTAATTAATCTTTCATATAAATCACATTTAAAAATTAAAACATTTGCGAGTAGTGTTTGTTAAATGGTCATTTACAAGACGATATTATGTTTTGTCACGTAAATATTTTTTGAAACGTTTTTTGTAAAATTATATTAGTCAAGATATTTTTAAATAATTGTATTGATTAATTTAATTTGTATTTATATTGTTTTATATATAATATCTAATTAAATAAAATAGAAGATATAAATAAAACAAATACATAAATTTATTTCTAATTGAGTAGACCTTTTTGCTAACTGCTGACTTTGTTGTAGTAACTCGCCACTAGATAGCGCTAAGCATCTACATTTATAACATTCAACCGATCGCCATGACAGATTCTGATAATAAATTATATTTTAACTTTGTTTTTTAAAACGCTTATTTTAAATGAATCATATTACAAAATTCAAGCTGAATTTAATCAAAACGCTGCATTATTTAAGGTCGTATCGTATGGTTTCGTTATTTTATACGATTATAATATTTAAGTACAACTGCAGTAGAGGTGTTATTCCTGCGCACTTCTTAGGCGCCGGTGAGGCTGTTTGGTAAAATTTGGCTATTATCCAGGGAAAAAGGTAAAACTCCCTATTTTTATCATATTTTGTAAGGATACAGATAGAATGGAAAAATAATTCGACTTGTCTCTATCGCGTGAGGTTTTCGTGTACATGTAGATTTCATCCTATGTCTGCCTTATTTGAATGTTCAAAAAAAAGTGTATTGACGCTGAATAAAACAACTAAATTAATTACACGATACGTCTTTTCGTCCACTTCTATATCAATCACAATATACCTAATTGTTGTTACAACCAAAGTGATATTAGAATAATTCAAAACGACTTAAATCTCTTTAATTGTTCCTTTTTATTGACATTTAAATAACGTAAAAATAGGTAGGTTAATAATACAATCAATTTATTACATACAGTACATTAAAATCAAATAATTTAATACACTAAAGAACTTTTTAAATGTTTGTATAATATATCGTAAGGTGTGACCGTCGCCTTATAATTCGGAAACGTTGGACAGCGGCCAGTGGACCAGATACAAGGTAAAGTTCTAAGTTATTGATGAAAAATAGTTGAAAATACAAACACATTTCACTTCGACATTAACATTATATAACAAAAGTTGCATTGCTTGCAAATGTCACTGGATATTGTATTCAAAAATTGTCATCCACCGAGATTATATCATGAATACTTTAAATGCAAAAAGTCGGTAGGAACAACTTCGAGAAGGAAGCCGATCGAAGAATTCGCTTGGGATGGGCAGCATTTGGCAACCTTCGTCAAGTCCTCAAGTCGTCTATACCGCAATGTTTGAAGACGAAAGTCTTCAACCAATGCGTCTTACCTGCCATGACATACGGTGCCGAAACGTGGACACTAACTGCGGGACTAGTCCACAAATTCAAAGTCGCTCAGCGTGCTATGGAGCGAGCTATGCTCGGAGTATCTTTGAAGGATAAGATCAGAAATGAACCGGAGTCACCGACATAGCTTGCAAAATTAGCAGGCTGAAGTGGCAGTGGGCTGGTCACGTATGTCGTAGGACCGATGGCCGTTGGAGCAGACAAGTCCTAGAGTGGAGACCGCGAATCGGCAAGCGCAGCGTAGGGCGCCCTCCAGCTAGGTGGACCGACGACCTTAAGAAGGTGGCGGGCACCAACTGGATGCGGAAGGCGGAGGACAGGGAGCTTTGGCGCACCTTGGGAGAGGCCTATGTTCAGCAGTGGACAACGATTGGCTGTTGATTGATTTGACTTTAAATGCGAAAGTAAGTCTGTCTGTCTGTTATGCTTCAGGGCTAAAACACTGATCCGATTTTGTTGAAATAAGATCATTATCAAGCCTCGTCACGTAGGAAAACAAAATCGCACTTCGCCTCTCGTCGCAAACTCATTAAGGCACGTACAAATATACACATGACTACTTGTTAATTTTGCGTCGCGTCGCGTTACAACATAATCGCGTTTGTTGTTCACCTAGGACAACACTCAAGCTCGTCATTAGATGTTCTACCGCAAAACAGCATTACTTGTTATTATTGTGTGCCTGTTTGAAGGGTGAGTGGAACCAGTGTAATAGGCACAAGGGACATAAAATCTTAGTTCCCAATGGTAGTGTATACCATTGGCGATGTAAGCGATGGTTAACATTTCTTACAATGCCAATGTCTCTGGGTGTTGGTGACCACGTACCATCAGGTGGCTCGTATGCTCGTCTGCCTACCTATTCAATAAAAAAAAATGAAGTATATTTTTTTTTTTCAAGTAAGTTTTTCTACATATGATATACGTATCATCATCGTATTTTTACAATATCATATTGAAATATGAAACTACTATTGGTACGAAATGTAGATTATACTGAAAAGAAAACTGCAAAAACAGCAGTAAATCTTTCCCGGCAAATAAATATCAGAGGCATGTTGATAATATAAATAAGCGATCACTATACGCGACTCATAAACAAATACAACTAATGCGTAATTTCGTCGTGTATATATTAAAATCAAAAAGGGCGCATGCAAGTTATAAATATTACATTTATAACGGCAGTTGATTATGAAAAGCATATAAATGAATGACGGCCGTATTAACGATTACACATAAAATAATTTGTTTGTACGATTGAATATCCGGATATACACGTCCGATTTGAATACATCTCTTGCGTTAGATAACCCGTTTTATTGAAAAAGTTTGTGTTTAACATCAATCTATGAATACCGCGTGATGTAACCTTTGACGTGGTTGAAACTGCGAGGAGCAACTAGTACTTTATAAAGACAATGTGATATTCTAATTTGACGTCAGTTATTTTGTTATGAATTTTATGGAAAACAACGAAGGCAAACAACGAAAAAAAAATATTAGTGAAGTATGACATTGAGACTGTAATACCATTGACTTAATTATTCAGTTTACTGATCAAAATACTTTTTCGGAACAATCTGTCACATTAGTCAAAGAGCACAAAACTTAAGTCCTAATGTTGAAAATGATTAAAAGAAACAATTGCTCACTGAAGATTTACAAAACTACAAAAAATATCTCACCATTTAACGAGATTACCATAAGACAAAACAATAAAAAAATTGCTGTTTTGCGGTAGATTAATGGACTAACCTAGGTCCTAGGTAAAAATTCTATTATCATTTTAATTATGTTCTTCTATAAAGACTTTTTCAATAATTTACGGTACAATCGAAGTTTGACAATTGAAACTAATATTGGTTGTTTACAAACGACTCCCAGTATACGAATGTTTCAAACTTTACCGATTTAAACTTTAAGCTGATAGGAAATTACGGCCATTAAATTTGCATTACGTAAACATAAATTTTATCTTGTTTTATTGCGTTTATTACGGTTTTTATAATGTTGATCTATTTTAAGGAATATAATGTACTAAAATTATGATTAAAAATTCTTTTTTCAAATTTAATTTAAATATTAATTTGATGTACATTCTTAAAGGTTTGGAGCTAATACTTAAAATATTAAGCCAAGATCATCCAAAGGAGAAAATGTTGATCGTGATCAAAGTTTTCGACATCAGATCCGATAAACACGTACGTATTTTTCAATTTAATATTATAATCTCTTCAAGGAATAAGAGAAACATCGTAAGACGTAGATGGAGAAATAATCTTACGAAATCATTTCACATAATAATATAAACATATTACATATTATTAAGCGTAAATGAAATATATATATATATATATTAGTGTATAAAATAATGTGATACTTACGGATAGTGTATTTTTTGTCGGAGTGGCGAGACGCCCCCGTAGTCTGCGATGCACGCCTCTTATACCGCATTATATATTCTAAAACAAATTTTTATTATAAGCATTTTTTACTTCAGGATTACGTAGATACAGTATTTTATTAAATAAAACAAAATAGAAATGACTATTGTACCAATCATAACGTTGATGGATGGCACGAATCCTAGAAGCTTTCCCTTGAATCGCAATTCTCTGGTTGAAAATCTAATCAGCCCGTTTACCAGTGGAGTCAAAAATATGGAAACTCTTTCGAAGTTAGCTAGACTTTTGAAAAATAAGTTCAAAAATACATCATCATATAATATAAATATAACTTTGTATCATGCATACGTATATACTTTTAAGATAAAAAAGAAATGTGGATGATTACAGCTAATATTAAAAACAATTTGCTAATACAACTTGCACATATTTCTTTTGTAATAGCCTGGAGAAATTCTCGGGCATGTAATAAAATAAGCTAATTCTGTCCGAGTTAAGTAGATTTAAATAACGAAGTACACTGTAATGATAAAATAAGTCTTAATGTTTATACAAAATTGCTTTAAAAATTAAGAAGGCGTTGAATTTTTTAGGTTTTATATACGTGGACTCATTTATCTTTCAAATATACTATAACTATATACCAAGAATTTTTAGCAGGTGATTAGTTAAACGAAGCTTTGTCTACTTCCTCGAATTACTAACAAATGTTGTTTAAAATCAGTGTGTAAGAAATGTATTATTATTTACATTTTTTTTATAGTATTGGTAAGCGGATGTGCATATGGGCCACCTGATGGTAAGTGGTCACCAACGCCCATAGACATTGGAATTGTAAGAAATTTTAACCATCGCTTACATCGCCAATGCGCCACCAACCTTGGGAACTAAGGTGTTGTGTCCCTGTAATAACACTGGCTCACCCACATTTCAAATCGGAACACAACAATGCCAAGTACTGCTGTTTTGCGGTAGAATATCTGACGAGTGGGTGGTACCTACCGAGACTAGCCTGCACAAAGCCCTATCACCAGTAAACAAACATTTAATGATACATATATTTATAAATGTCGTTTGATTTCCCTCTTCACAAAGATAGTTGGAGTCGTATTTGAGTGTAATTACTTAATAAGATACAATTTCAGTAAAATAGAACCGTATAATTTAATAAGTAGCTTAGTATAGTAAAAAGAAGGTTAAATACAAAGAGGTTAAAAATAAAAACAAAAAATATATAAATCTTTGGACCTTTCCCATCAAAACCCCTTGGGTCCATCTGTTTGTTACATCTGATAACTTAAACAAAGAGCGGATCTGGCTAAGGTCAATATAAATAACGTAATTTAAGGTAACTTGACGTAAACGAATTCGCGGGAAACAGCGACAGCGGGTCTTAAACCTATATATACATATATATAGGGCTTGTTTTTGTACGTATTATATACGTTCACGCATCGTTCATTCGATTGAGTTGGTCATTAGCGACGATATACATTGCCACTGTAAGAAATATCAATCATCCCTTACATCGTCAAAGTGCCACCAGCCTTGGGAACTAAGATGTTCAGAATGAACCAAGGACTGTAGTTACACCGACTAACTCACCCTTCAAACCGGAATACAACAATACTACGTGTTCTTGTTTAGTGGTTGAGTATATGATGCGTAAAGGTCTACGGTCTCTTTCGACGAAAAAAAACAGAGCCGATCGAAAAAATAACGGTAAGTTTTCGTGAAAATAATATATTAATAATATTATAATAACAGAATTCGATTATTCGATATTGGAGGCCCTCGTTGCGAAGTTTTGACATTATTTTTGGCATCTTATGACAGGCTATTAAGAGTTTCATTATATTTCCTTTCATTAACTAACAAAGTTGAAACTTTTAGATATTAATATTTCAAAGATGAACGTTCTAGAACTATACTTTTACGAAGTAAATTTAACTTAGGTAACTTGCTCTAAGTAATTGATTTTTACTTTTTATTAATACACTATTACTTCTTATGATTGAAACAAGTATCTAATAAAAAAAAAAATACCTATAAAACATGTGGAGTAAATAGTAATTTATTCGATTGATTGTTAAACATAATAATAATATAACTTTAAAGAATATAATTTTATCTTATTGTTATATATATTATTTTTCCACAGCAATAAAAAACATATACACAAAAGTAAAATTAATTTATAATTGTATATATCGTATACAGTTAGAATAAAAAATGTTTTTTTTTCTAAATAAACATTTATTTGCATAATTAATATTTACCTTTAATTGTCAGCGGAATTTCAACGATAAAAGCACAACCTTGACACAACACGTTTATAACAATTTGTTCAACAATCGATATGTTTTACAACACAGATATTTAACAACATTGTATCTATTATGATTTTAACACAACAATTCTATAAATACTACAACAAATGTCTCACACATTTCATGAACACATAAGACAAGCACGCGGATCGTTCTTTTCTAAAAGAAACGGAACGTTTATCGAGAAATAAATTTGAAATAAACATTTTTAAATGTCTGATATGTTATGAAAAAACAAATTCGACATCTGTCCTTTATTTTTTCATTCATAATGAAAATGAATTTATTTGCATCACCTAAATTTCGCTCCACTTCTTAATTTTGACATTTACTACAGTGCTGCCAGTTTACATTTTTAATTTTTCCTAATTACGTTACTGCGCTTTCGCAGAGAAAAATGATAGAATTTCTGCATCACACATTATAACATAAAGAAAACATTTATTTAAAAACATATTGTATTGTGACTTTTAAGATTGAAACCATTAAGATAGTCAATATTATTCAGGAATTCTTTGACTTATCAAAAATGGCTACTCTTACTACTTCCATTAGTTGAAATAAAGCGAACTCTTTTTCTTTTCCAACCAGACCCACACGGCATTTGTTTTGATATATAACTACTTGTATATCAAAATATTATTAAAATATTTATTTGACAATGACAAAACTTTTTCAATCTGAGACTTCCCTAAATATTCAGGTAAATATTCTTTTTGTTACTAGCAACATAGTTCTACGCATGCGTATTGTAATCGTACATTCGCGCCAGATGTTTAGAGTTTTGGCAGTTTTATTGATTTGAGGCGTAACCTATATGAATAGCATTCGAACTACACTTGACCTATCGAATCGGTGAATAAAAAAAATCTATTTCGAATTCAACCCTGCATGCAAACATCTCAACTCTTTCCATGACTGGTTATGGAAGATATATGGAGATACCAATGAATTCCAAAACATTTAAATTTTCTATATAACATGTTTTTTTTATTGTATTATGTAAAAATAATAAGTATATTTCGAAACCAACCATTACATTATAATATAACTAGTTTATTCAAGTAAGATCTTAAGCACTATTGAAGATTAATCAAGTAATTTTACAAAAATTATAAAAAATACCTAATTCGAAATATAAACTCTATTAAGAACTGGCAAAAAACTTAGACGTTACTTTAATTACTCGAACGAAATGTATTTTAGTATAAAATTAAAAGATCCTATACGAAACGTACCATTAACCTTATTGATTATACATAATTTTGTTTATAATTATATGCCTTATTTATGTTTTCATACAATTTTATTAATAAACAGACGAAAATATATCTGCGTGTTTTAGTGTGGACTTATTTTAGTTGAGGATATTTTAAGACAAATGACTTTGAAAGTTATACCAGTTATACCATGTTATTAATTCTTAGCATGAACAAGGATATATAATATATGAAATAAATAATTCATGTTACTTGCCGAACGTATAGCAGTTCAGAGAAACTATTGTCTATATACGAAACACACTTCTCTAGAACTCTATTTAATTCAGTGACATCAATATCTCTCCCAATTCCCTGATCTTATTAAAAACTAAATCAAAACTTACTCTCATAAAATTGTTCATTTAAAAGAAAAAAAAATTAAAAAAGAATATATATACAAAGTTTAATAAACACGATAACATTGACAACTTATTTTCGAGTTTCACTTTTAAAGAAAATAATCCTATTTTTAAAATAATAATAAAATTAAAATGAGCACCTAAAGATATGGTCTGTAATAAATCAAAGGTTCTGATCTATTTATCATCAATATTCCTTTCATGGAGCCGTATTAGCCAGTACGAAATGGAACTAATAACTGGAGGTACTCCTGTTATGGATCAACAATGGTAAGTGGTCACCAATGCCCTTAGAGAATGGCGCTGGCTTACTCCACCCATGTGCCACTAACCTTGGAAACTACGGTGTCATGTCGCTTGTGTCTGTGTAGTTACACTGGCCCAACTCACGCTTCCAACCAAAACACTGAAATAGGACGTTTTGCGGTAAAATATGTGATAAGTCGGTGGTGGCTACCCTGATGTGCTTCCACAAAGTCGTACCACTAATTTAAACATATTCTTAATTACATACTGTACGAACATTTTAACCAATTCGAGTTGTGTATATTGCATTTTTTTCTCGCGCTAATAAAGCACTACCGCAGAGCTTCGCGTTTGAGACTCGCAATTGAGTCATTTTGATAAAATATAGCTTATGTTTAGTTTACGCAAAATAGATCGATTTTAAGACACTTGTGCTTATGAAAACATTTCAGGGCTCTAATATATTAAAGGTAAGGCTTTTCACGTTTCGATCAGCCGTCGTAGCTGAAATCGGCCCGGTGTGTATTATAATACTTACAGAAAAAATATGACTATCATTTAACATATTTAAAAATAAAAGACAATGCTGAAGCAAAAGTTTTAAGATCTACGAATTATTATATAATCTAATCTTAAGGAAATCTTCCGAACTAAAAACACACGTTGCACAATTAAGCTTTTGCAAGTATTCAAAAATGCCAAGCAGCCAGCCTCCATCTGCCAAACAATAAAGACAAAAAAGAGCCAAGAAATTCAATACAAATAGTTACTTTCTTTAGCTCATTTTAATGTCATTATATATATATTTGTTTTATTTCAAATTAGTAAGAGGGACCGGTATATGCGCTACCTGAGGGCAGCTGGTCATCCCTTACATCGTCAATGCACCAACTAACCAACCCTGAGAACTAAGAAGTTATGTCCTTTGTTACGCTCACCCTTCAAACTGGAACACAATAATACCAAGAATTGCTGTCTGTTTATATTTAACTATACATGTAAGAATTGATAAAATATTATATTTTTTGGAGAGTGATTTATAAATAAAAAGTTACAACAGAGTTCCTTCTTCTTCATAATCAAATCTCATGTCAAAAGCTTAGAACTATCATGTACAATAATTGCTATGTGGGAATATTAAAGTGACTTTTAAGTATTCGAAATAAGGTCGTATTGTAAAACCATAACACTAGATTATGTTACATTGAAAGACGTTAATTTTTGACTTTCAAAA
Organism: Nymphalis io; assembly: GCF_905147045.1. Classification (NCBI taxonomy): domain Eukaryota; kingdom Metazoa; phylum Arthropoda; class Insecta; order Lepidoptera; family Nymphalidae; genus Nymphalis; species Nymphalis io. The sequence goes on from NC_065905.1 coordinate 9,993,611, forward strand.
TATATAATGAACAGTAGAAAACAATGCGTTGTTGTTTAGTAAGAAGTTTTTAAATTAGTGTACATTTTTGTGACTCAAGGACTGACTTTCGCCGTCAATGAAGAACTGGGAGTAATATTTTTTGAAATGGTAAATGTTATATTTTAAGTATAATGATGATGTAATTTATAGACAACTTAACTCATAAAGTAAGGCCTAATCTCAATTATTATCAAACTTATTAAGCCCGAAATATGTTTTATAGGGATATATCTTATACCATTGTGATATATGTAAATATGTACAAGACCTTTGATGTAACTTTGTATTTTTATTTACTTTTTTATATTAATTATATAAGCATGTTTCCTTTTAAATATATTTTAAATAATGTTTCAAATAATATGTAATACTAATTACTATTTATGTTTTATTTATGTCGAGATAATTTATATCACATTGTGACAATAAGTTAAGTTTCAATAGACGACATGACATAACATTGGATTTCCAAAATCTGACTGTTATGACCTCAGAGTCGATCAGACAATCCCAAACATTCGCTAAGGTCAAGGCGACATGGAAGTCAACACTACGTTACTCACTGACTCATTGACAGTCGTGCTGTGACGTGCGCCCGCGCAGTTCTCTCGTGACGTCCGAAGTGGTATGTTCTTTGTTTATATTTTTGCGGTGATGGTTTTTTTATGAGAATTTAAAATAATAATAGCAGTGGATTTTATCAATGCAGTGGTGCAACGAACTTATTTTTTATTATGATATTAGTTATTGTGTTCACATAGAAGTCGCGTGGTGGAATAAGCTCTAAGCAACTGAAGATAGCTCCGTTGCCCAACACTCGGACGTTTACTCTATTTATTAAAAAATACATAAAACCTTAAGCAGTATTCACTTTTATCATAAATTACATCTATCTCTTATATATAAATAAAAATCAATATTTGTATGTCAGTCCTCTATGCTTGCCTAAACCATTGCATCTGATTGTAAAAAAAAAAATTGATACATTATTCCGTTTACATCCCGGAAGGAAAAAAGAACTGAATTTTTCATTGTATGTTTGTTTCAATACAAACGTTTCATGTAAATCCGTGCGAATTATTTATTTATTAAATATTGTACTGTAGAAATACGTTATGAAATTGTTTTATCTTAGGCGTAATGTTTTCTAAAAAATCAAATACAATTATGTTTTAATGTATATAATAAATTCAAATTCAAATTAATTTATCCAATGTAGAAGCGTTACACGTAATTTTAGTCAAAGTTAAAAAATCACCAGTTCGGAAGAAAAATTCTGATCTGAAAAAAACCGGTGAAATTAAGCAAGTCTTTGAATAATAAGGCTTTGTATGATATGTTTAATAAAATATTATAAGAATTAATGAAAGAGACGTGAAGAATATTTTGTAAAAAAACAATGCTTGACTCTTTGAGTTCGCGTATCCTTCCGGCTCAATATATAGTACCTAGTTGTCGTTGGCACGCGTGTGAAGGATTCTGCCATAATACCAGTGGCGTGCGTGTATCTGATATTTTTACGAAATAAAAGTTATTAAAAAAGCAATGCATTAAATGCTGAACATTAGTTAATAAATGGTACATAAAACTTGGTTTATTGACTCTCGACTATACGATTATAGATTATTATTCATTATTCAAGCAATCTTAATCCACTATAAGACAAGCTTTTTCAATGTGCGACATACCTCACGGTTCTTCGCCTTTCGCTTCAAGTCAAATTTATAATATATATTTATTATTATATTTTTCAGATATGAATATATCTTAAATTGTATTTATTTAAAATGTACTTAATCTATTTAATACGTACATTAATTTTATTTTGATATACAACTAGATACGACCCGCAACTTCGTCCGCGTGTGACAAGGTTTTAGGCATTTTCTGTTCCCCATACAACGTGTATGCAAAATTTCATGATGTTCGGCTAAGTAGCTAATACGTGAAAGCGTAACAAACCAACAAACTCGCTTTCGAATTTATAATACTATCTGAATAAACTTATAATTCTATCTAAGTATTTCTCAAAATTATACTTTTTTTATAAAATAAGAAGGACGAACAAATGGGCCACCTTATGGTAAATAGTCACCATCGCCATTATATACTAAGAAATATCAAGCATTCCTCACATCGTCAACGCGCCACCAACCTTCGTAACGAAGATGTACTGACTCACTCATTGTTCAAACCGGAACACAACAATATTAAGTAATGCTGTTTGGCGGTAGAATATCTAATGAGTGGATGGTACCTACCCAGATGGGCTTGCACAAAGCCAAGTATACTCAAATTTAAGATGCCAACAGTATTCATTGAGTAAGATTTTCGAACGAAAATATTAATATAGAATCTCTAGATGTTTTGTCTATTCTTCTTGGAATTATTAATATTCTGAACAGTTAGTAATTTTTCTTCTGACGTTTCAAATGCGCTTATAAGGGCTTTCTTATTAGGAGTATTTCTTTATTTGTTTGTGAGTAAAACATTTAACCGAGGATAAGACGGTATTTTTCATCGGCATTCGGCATCTCATCTCGTATCTCTCGAAACAGCCGACTGCTTTCAATTTTCAATTGAAATATAATAAAACGTAATTTTTTATATCCATATTTCTAACTGCAAAAGTGTTGCCATATTTAAATTCTCTTGGAAGATTAATTTCGGAAAATGTTTCCGCAATTTCATAATACACAAGGGGCAAGGAACCGCTAAGTTAAGATTGTGTTGTCAGTCAGACAGGGATTTAGGATTTAATCCATTAAAAGACATGCCCGTAAAGACTGAACATAGGCCAAGACTATTCATGAATAAAAATACATATATGTGACAATTATGATAATAATTGAACAAACGGTATCGAAGTCTATTAATCTCAAACAGATATGAACATATTTTTTTATATAAGACAGATTTAAGCTTCAATAATAATTTCATAAGATAAACTTCAATAATACGGAAAAAAACATTTAACGGCTCATTTCATAGTACTGAGGTCATCTTTTGTCTCGTAAATGTCACTGACTTATGAAATTGTCATCATCAAAAGAAATAACGGTACATAATGAAACGAAGTCAATACTCTGAATGGTGATGAATTAGAACCTTGTATAATACGTTGAAAGTATTGTATTAAATTATGACAAAGCTTCATCTTTTACTCCAATTAATTTTTTTTATTTTTTTTTGTGAACGTTATGTTAAGTGATAGTGTTTCTAATTGAAGGTAATTACTGCGGATTAATTTCGAAATAATTTAATAACTTTAATTCAGACCGAGCAGTTATTACGTCTGGTTGTTACAGATAAAAAACTGCGAAACAAATGTAATGCGCATTGGACACGAATTTTCCAGTTGATGTTGCAATACTGATCTTATAACGTGAAATTCATCGTTCGATAGTTAACAAAAAATACTCGTAGTTATGAAGTAATATCGCAGTATAAACTTTAAACCTTTTCGGCAAAAAATAAAATTAAAACAGACAGCGAACTCAATTGATATAGGACCTTCTCCTCAAAAAGGAAGAGGATGCCTTAGCCCAGCAGTGGGACATTAACAGACTGTTACTGTTACTGTATATAGGACCACTTTGGAGCTAAACCGGATCCAATGCAAAAATAATCAACAAAATAATAAAAAAAAAAAATACAAACGAACATACGTAATGTACATACAATTAAATTGATAACTTAATTATATTTTAAGTTGGTTAAAATAACTGTGATTGTCACAACGAATTTCATACGTAACAATGGTGGGATTAACTGTAAGTTTCAACGAAAATTTCTTCTTTAATGGTATAAATGACTTATGGGATTATAAGCTACTAAAGTATTGTGATATATAAGTATGTGTGATCTATTGAATGTGCTTCATATGTACTATATAGGTATTAGCAATTACTCATTGGTCTAGTGGATAGATATAAGGCCGCTGACCCGGCAGTCCTGGGTTCAATGTGTCAGGTCGGGCCAATAAAAAAGTTATTGGATTTTTCTGTCAAAAAATTCTTAGTAGCAGCCCAAGGTCTGGAAGTTGGAACTCCCGTGCCTCAGAAAGCACGTAAAACGGTTGGTCCTGCGGCTGAACTCTTTCCGGTCGTGTCAGATTGCTGCCCCATCGGATGATGAGAGCTAGAGAATAGAGAGTGCACCTGTGCTTACTCTCTTGAGATTGGCCGCCGTGGCCGAAATCGGTCTGGAGGACCTTATTAGCAATTACAACATCGCTTTTCTTTAGTAATTTCTTTTTATAAATTAACATATAACTCGTTCGGTGTACTAGTTCACAATACTATACTTCTATATAATAATAATAATAATCTTATATTAATTTCCTGACAAAAAGTATACTAATTGAAAAATACAAAAAAATATACGTCAAGACCAATATACCAGCGGTTGAATATAAATGGAAAAAGGTGCGTTCTAGCTTTTAAAATAGGAAATGTTGGAGATTACGGTAATATTATATACATAAAGTATGGTTATATTATTTACTCGTATTTTAACCGCGAATACACTTTTGTTGATGCTTCGGAGGCACATCAGCTAATTTGTCATTTCATAAGCATAACAGATGTAACTTTCGAAAAAAATGACAAAGGTTTCGTTAAAACCCAAATAAAATATACAAAATAGATAATGTACACCTCGAAGGCATGGGGCAGTATTTCCCATGCTGTAGTCCGAGGAGCATTCAGGAAAAACTCATCGAACCTCGTAATGATAGGAACTATAAAGACTGAATGTAATTATCCGAAAGAGTTTCGATGTTATAAATCAATTTCATACAATTAAATACGAAGAATCGGCTAACGAACGCTGTTCCTTATAATTTATTTTCGAAAACATGTAATTTCCTCAGGTCCAAGGGTTGGTTGAGAGTCAGGGATGATATGCGTGAAGCTATGATCCATATGATTAACGTTTTCTTATAAATAAATAAAATTTATTATTATAACCTGTATCTACAGACTATGCTTACACATATAGTGCGACACAGATTAAAAACAAAATTATTTACATAAAAAAATTACAGTAATAATACGATAGCAAAACACAAATAGTATTATTATAAAGTACATACATGACTGTCCAAAACCTTGTATACAAATCATAGTGTATTTTTTGTTAGCGGACACGAAAATAAGTGTACGAAATCTCTAATTGGATCTAAATATATGTAAATGACCACTTTTCGCACGGTAATTACTGGCCGGTGTAAAACATGATTTGGCCTTGAAACTAACTCAGTTTTATGAGAAACGAATGAGTGTAGGTAAGGGCAAACGGGCTACCTGGCGTATTGGCTGTATAAGAAATATTCACCAATCCCCTACCAATACAATACCAGCCTTGGGAACTATGATGTTATATCTATTGTTCCTGTATATATACTCACTCACTCACCCTTCAGACCGTAACTAAAATACTAAGTATTGCTGTTTAGCGGTAGAATATCTTGTTGTTATTTTGTATGTTATAAGGCAGGCTCTGTATGGCTATTCAATATTCTTATACTGCATTTTATTTATGTATCATTATCCTTATTTGTTATGTTTATTCCAAGTGTATTTCGCTGTACTTGCTTCTAGAATAATATACTTAATGCTTATATTGCTAAGAGCGTATTGGGCACTTCGCAGCTACATTATTCAATTATATTATTTGCAAGAGAGCGGTAATCACTTATCAGGTGTTACTAGTACATTTGCTGAACAATTAGCAAATATTTTAAATGATATTTTATTGTGCACAATTGCCTTTTCCGCTAATAATGGCTAGGGATCTTAGTATTATTTATCAAAACGTTCGTGGACTCAGATCTAAAACTAATATTTTTTATAGGAACCTTATTCATGTTGACTGTGATATTATATGTCTTAGCGAAACCTGGCTGAATGAGTCTCTATTTGATTCGGAATTCTTCGACACACGGTATTCTGTATACAGAAGCGATCGTGATTACACTTTACGAGGAAATAGCTTAGGTGGCGGAGTTCTGATAGCTATAAGATTTCATCTCAATATTCACTCCTCATCTAAAATAAATTTGACAAATTCTGCGTCTGAAGTGATCAAAGTTAGCTTATCAATTAACTTGCTACCAACATCTAGATTAGTGCATATATACTGTTGTTATTTCCCTCATGGTAAATACCACTATGAAACATTATGCGAGTTTTTTGAATTAGTATCGTCAGAACTCATTTATAATCCTGACGACATTTTTTTAATATTGGGAGATTTTAACATTTCAAATGCTAAATGGAGTTACTGCCAGAATAGTATGGATCTTCAGAATATTTCTGACAATGACATTCTTATTGACTCTATATACCATTTTCTGAATTTTAATAA